>NC_058371.1:140154396-141465396 GCF_018350175.1 Felis catus
AGGGACAAGAGGATACAGAAGGAACTTAGCCCTGTGACTTCTTTGACCTTGTTCAGCCAGTGAATTCCTTGGGGGAATCGTTTGAACAATAGGGGTCCATATGTCTCTGTTCTGTAGTGAAGATCATCTCCCAAACTCTAGGCTGCTTCTCCAAAACCGGTGACATGCCCCAGATGGGAGAGAGGCAGCTGAGTGTGACTGTCTCCATTTGGCCACATCCTCCTTGCTGCCCCCCTGATGGCAGTGTTCATACTTTGTTTTGTTTTTTTTTTATTTTTTTTTTCAACGTTTATTTATTTTTGGGACAGAGAGAGACAGAGCATGAACGGGGTTGGGGCAGAGAGAGAGAGGGAGACACAGAATCGGAAACAGGCTCCAGGCTCTGAGCCATCAGCCCAGAGCCTGACGCGGGGCTCAAGCTCACGGACCGCGAGATCGTGACCTGGCTGAAGTCGGACGCTTAACCGACTGCGCCACCCAGGCACCCCAGTGTTCATACTTTGAAATGTGAAGGACGATGTGGAACTTTACCAGGGGTCCAGCAAACTTCAGGGGAAAGCTGCGTAATGCCTTAGAGTTTTCCCAGATGCCGCAGAACTGAGTGGAATGAAAAGAGCTGAGAATGGTACCAAAAAGGAAGTCAGCTCAAAATGTTCTTTAAAAAAAAAAAAAAAAAAAAAAAGTAACACGAAACAAATCCAAAGCCAGGAAGCGGCAGTTCTAAACAACTTGTGCTAGATGCTGCTTAGAAACAGCAAGGGGGTATGTCAAACGACTCTGTCATGTTGAAATATTCACCGGCCTTGTGAGCAAGAAGTTACTGGAGCCTACCTTTCTTGCAACTCTGGAGTAAAATGTGAGCAATCCCTGTGTTCGAAAGTTGACGTTGGTAACAGCAAAAAGGGGTGCTATGTGAACCTAACTATAAAATACCACACAGATGTGAAAAAGATGAACCGATGTGTGGCGGGGGAAAGGCCCTGAGTATGGCGGTGGGAAGGGGAGTGGCCCTATATCCAGCTCCAAAATTTGAGTACCAGATGTTAACTGTAGCATTTTAGAAAGAATGTATCTTTAGCCTCTGCTTGCACTTAAAACTACCACCTGGTATTCTTAGCTGTATTCTCAGGATTATAGGATCCAAAAGTCGTTAACGAATTAGCACATTTAGTAATTTTCAAACTCTATTTTCCTGAGTCATGAGGCTTTACCTAAGGGATCTCAGGAGTTCATCCCCTGGGGATGGAGGGGAGTAAGAGGATGAGAAGGAGCTTACAGCTCCCCACCCCATTCTAATTGGTTCTACTTTTTTAAAAAGCCATAAAAATAAGCATTGGCTTTGTAAAAACAGGAGGTGGAAGGCAGTCGTAACTGAGGCAGTATGGTTTGCTTCTTCTTTTGGGTGAATTTGACTTCTTAGACATAGATGATGGTTCCAAAGCACAGATAATAAGCTAGATGGAATTTGAGTAGACATAGCAGCATTTATTGGCTGTTTTCAGACTCCTTTCTCCACTTTTAAGAACCACCACAACCTGTCTTGTTCACCAATATCCTAACGTAGTTCTTGGGTCTCAGTGATTGAAGCTTGCTCTAGTAACGTTTTGACAGACAAAAGTTGTCTCCCTGTGTAGAGCTCTGTATGATGAGGCACTTGGGGCCCATCTTACCCACGCGGAGGCCCAGCCAGTATATCCCTTCTCTCTGGGTAGCCTCCCTACACCTCTCCAGGCTTCACTCACTTCTCTCTTCCTCCTATTCTGATGGAAGGAGAAATCTATGCACTGTCTCCTTTCATGTTGGCTAGTAATTCTTTTGCTAGTTGTTCTCTGCCAACAACACTGATGTCCTTAAAATCACAGACTTGGTCTTAGACTTTTTTTGTGTTTCTCAAGAATGGCAGTGCTAGCTTTACTGTAGGCCAGCAATAAATATTTGTTGATTGCTAGGCCTTGCTCATTTCAGAAGCATTACAACTTACTGAAATTTGTTCCAACTTGGAAAACATCTCTTATAACATCTGCTTTCCACATTATCTCTGCTCTGGAAAGGATTTAGAACAAATTTATAATGACCATTTTTCTCTTCTCCAGTACATATTTAATCCTATTCCAGATCAAAATGAAAAAAGAAGCCCATATTGTACCATGTCTCAGTCTTATTTGAAGTGCATATAGCATGGACACAAACATCACTCAGAGTTTTATACACGTCTCCAACTAATATATTGGCTTGTGTATGAAAGTGCCATTCAGAACTCCTAGACTTTCATCTTGATTCTATCTCAAATTTTGCACGACCCTAATTCCAAAGCATCACGTCCACATCTTATGTTTCTAATTTTTATAGCAGTTCGATGGCATTTCCTCATCTACCATGAGCAGTAGGCTCAGTTTGATTCAGATGCCGTCTGGCAGGTGCATTAACCGCCTTAGAGAACAGTACTATATGAATACCAGAGATCATTGTTATTGTGTCTCCAAGACATTATTTTAAGAAATGTAACTCCCTGGCTTCAAATGTAAGTTAAATGATATAGCATACGCTTTGCTTGGAGCATTGATGACTCTGGTAAAACCGCCACCTGGCTAACAAGCCCAATGAGAGATGTACAGAGACTCCAATGTCATTTATAACAATGCCTATACATTGGATAACAAGGGCAGCGTTGGCTCCCACCTCTGCTGGCTGTCTTAACTGCTGGAAATACTGATCTGCTTTCTGAGCTGCTGTTGGCCATTGCCACCTGCTGGCTCTGGCACACCATTCCCCTGGCCCCCCTCCTGGTGGTGTCCTGGCAGCCTCCCCACACTGCCAAGTTTGAGCCAGAGAGCACAGGGGTGTTTGGAGCTTTCGCGTTGCTGAGGCTGCATCCTGCAAACTGGCTGGCAGTGGGGCATCTTGTTCCTCTCCAGGGTCAGTGTGTTGACTACTATGGTGATCAGCTGGCTAGCAGCAGCGGTGATTGGAAATTGCCCCAGAGAACGTCACGTATTGGCAAGGAAAGGATGCCGAGGGAGGGAGCCTTCATCAGAGAAAATAAACAATGTTTTATGAGGTGGCTGTGAGCATTTACTATCCAGCCTGAATTCATTTCAAGCATTTAAAACTTTTCTCAGAGTCGCATTTAAACGTCTATATTTTAGTCTTGCAACCCTTCGTGCCATTGCTGCTACTTTAAAGCTCTTACCTAGAACACAGATGTTCCCGTTTAGCATGCGAGGAGTCAAATCCTGTCTGAGGTCACAATGGTTTCAGGTGGCAGACCGTAATGAAATATCAGGTGCTCACCTTGCCTTGTGCTTTAAGCACTGACACAACTTATTTATATGCTTAATCATCTGCGCGACAAACACAAGGGTTTGTACGCATTGTAAATACCCTGAACAGTCCTCCCATAAAATGGGTGTAGCCATTTATGAGCTATTGTCCAAACCAGCCTGTAAAAGCCCCAGTTGGAGTCATAGCTGACTCGGCACTGTTAATGCCCAACACAAACAGACTCATAATAACAAACCTAGTGTTCCAGGGTGTGTGAATCATGTCATGAGACTGAGGCTTTCTGGAGTGTTTTAAAATGTAGATTTTATTTTTATTCAGATATGGTGAGGCTGATCGCTTAAGAGATAATTGCCATTGAAAAGATAGCTTGATATATTCACAGATACCAAGAGGAGGGGGCACTCCATGCCAAGGGGGGCACACAGGGAAGCACCAGGGTCAGTCAGGAAGCAGAGGGAGTAGGGGAAACATGTGGGGAAGGGACTTTATTGTATTTTCCATGGGAACGGACAGGCAAGACAGGCTGAACAGGCTTAGGACTGGCTAGTTTCAATAATTTCAGCAGGCCCTGGTGCATAGAGACTGTCCCTGGTTGTATGGTACCTGGCCCTGGGGTGATGAAGGCAGAGGAGGAGTGGCCCTGAGTGAAAGAGCCCATTATAGGAAGGGGTTGGGTATAGGCTGTGGAAAGGTTAGTTTGATATGAAAGACACGCTCCCGGGTAAGTTGTTTGCTATCTCTAGGAATTAGCCAGTCCTGGGTAGGGCAGCAAGGCCCCAGATGTGACAACATCAAGACTGTGGAATAAAAACACATGCCTGGGGCGCCTGGGTGGCTCGGTCGGTTAAGTGTCCGACTTCGGCTCAGGTCATGATCTCACGGTCCGTGAGTTCGAGCCCCACATCAGGCTCTGTGTTGACAGCTCAGAGCCTGGAGCCTGTTTCAGATTCTGTGTCTCCCTCTCTCTCTGCCCCTCCCCTGTTCATGCTCTGTCTCTCTCTGTCTCAAAAATAAATAAACATTAAAAAAAAAATTAAAAAAAAGATTAAAAAAAAAACATGCCTAACACATGCAATTAATCAGCATGCACAATATCAGGTGACAGTGAATTTGCTCCAACAGGGTTGTTCTTTATATTGTCTTCAGAAATCCCAGATGAAATAGTCCTTCAAATTTTCTGCTTGTGCTACAAGTCACGTGTGACATTCAAAATTGCCGGCCACAGTTATTACATAGCAGTGTGCAGAGGGGTGGAGGGGAGGCAAGAAAGAAGAAAAGGAAGAAACCTCATTAGAAACGTAACTGTGTTGAGTGGAAACGCTACAGGTCATTTGCGGCTGGGCCACAAATCTGACAAGAGAAGAGACGTGTTAGAAAAGCTCCAATCCTAATTTCGTTTTGTTTTACTTTGTTAGGTGGCAGGGAGCTTTTTATTTTGACTTAAGATTATTTGGCTTGTAAGCGGTAGGAAGTCATGACAACTTTGGAGGGACAGTAGCCTGGATGCGGACCCTGGCTCTGGCACTCAGGAGCTCTGTGGCATTGGGTTGACCTCACTGGGTCTAAGTTTCTTTATCGCTAAGACAGAGATAATAATAGTACCTCCAATGGGTGCTCAAAACTGTTAGCTTTGAATAAGTCAGATCCCGTTAGAAAGAGGCAGCATAAGAGAATTTGATCTATCTTGTATCGAGTGTATGATTCTTCCTCTTATTCACAAATATAGTATTTTCATTTCCCATTTCTGTTCCCTTCATCTCGATGTTACAATATTTCTAGTGTTTCTACCAAAATTCATTCTGAAAAAAAGGGTAATTTGAACATGAGTTAACATTAAAAGGAATATAAGAAGACTAAAATGTACAGACATGCTACAAGGGACAGGTAACATATCAAGAAATTCTTCTAGGGGCGCCTGGGTGGCACAGTCGGTTAAGTGTCCGACTTCAGCCAGGTCACACGATCTTGCGGTTTGTGAGTTCGAGCCCCGCGTCGGGCTCTGGGCTGATGGCTCAGAGCCTGGAGCCTGTTTCCGATTCTGTGTCTCCCTCTCTCTCTGCCCCTCCCTTGTTCATGCTCTGTCTCTCTCTGTCCCAAAAATAAATAAACGTTGAAAAAAAAATTAAAAAAAAAAGAAATTAATTCTTCTAGTCCCTATAAAATCTTGTGTTCTGATTTTCCTTTTACTAACATGATGGTTGAGACATACTCATTTTCTTTGTCTTTCTAGAAGATATGTTGGCTCATGGGAGAGAATTAGAAAAGTATTGTATAGAAGAAGAAGGGAAGATTTAAATCACAATAGTCTTTCCATCCAAACTCACCATTTTCATGCTTTCTAATTCCCTCTGTTTTCTAAATCAGAGCTTTAAAAATATAATTGTTGCTCATAGGATACACATATGTTTCACTGTTTTATTTAACATGGTGTCATAGTTGTTGCATACTTTATTATACTACTTTTAGTGTCTCAGTAATATTCTCTTTAATACTTTTACAGTTATTATAAGAATTATTGAAACAATTGAGAAAATGTAGTATGGGACAAAGGTCCCAAACCAATGGCACATGGGCTAGGGCTAGAACCACTCAGAAGACATATTTGGGGGAGAGAACCAACTTTAAGAAACAAACAAAAAAACCCCTTTTCTTTTATTATTATTACTTTTTTAATATTTATTTATTTTTGAGAGAGAGAAAGAGAGAGAGAGTGGAGGAGGGGCAGAGAGGGAGGGAGACACATAATGTGAAGCAGGTTCCAGGCTCCGAGCCGTCAGCACAGAGTCCCACGCAGGGCTCGAACTTATGATCTGTGAGATCATGACCTGAGCTGAAGTTGGACGCTTAACTGACTGAGCCACCCTGGTGCCCCCAAAAAGCTTCTAAAAAATCAAAGAAGTTTAGGAGCGCCTGGGTGGCTCAGTCGGTTAAGCCTCTGACTTCAGCTCAGGTCACGGTCTTGCAGTCCGTGAGTTCGAGCCCTGCGTCGGGCTCTGGGCTGATGGCTTGGAGCCTGGATCCTGCTTCGGATTCTGTGTCTCCCTCTCTCTCTCTGACCCTCCCCCGTTCATGCTCTGTCTCTCTCTGTCTCAAAAATAAATAAATGTTAAAAAAAAAATCAAAGAAGTTTATTTAAAAATATGATTTTCTGCTTCTCTTGAAAACTTGGGCCTGACAATATTGCATCTGTATTTTCCTATACAAGAATACTTGCAAATAGAGTAGGGTCCCCTTTGGACTTGGTATAAGCTTTTCCGTCTGTTGAAATTTCCCATCCCCTGTTGCTCTCATTTACTTAATGGGACTGCAATGGAGGCTAAGGAAACTTAGAGGAGATTCAGGCTAGGTGCATTGTTGAGCTAGATGCCAGTAAGCCACAGCAGACTGTGAAAGTCTAAGGCTTTATTTTAGCCATGGGGTCTGAGGGTCAAGATGGGGGAAACAGCGAAACTACAGCTCATTGGCTATGGCAAAGATGAAGGAGGTTGAAGGATGCTCATAACATTTGAGTCTGGTTAAGTGGAAGACTGAAAGTCACTGGCAGGGGAAGACGACAAGTTTGGCTTTTTGGCTCTGGACTTTTTTTCCTCTGAAGTCCTTGTTTCTGGAGGAACTTCAAAGTACAAATTATTACTATTTGTCTGCCTTAACTGTGATGCTTCCAGAGGCAAGTATGATTCCTAAGAATGCCCAGCAGCATCTTTGATTTCTCTCGTTGACGTCGGCTGATATCAGAGGAAGAATTGAACTGCAGAGGACAAACTCTGGCCATCGGGTCAGCCAGGGCTACAAGGCCACTTTGGCCCTCAGTGGTCTGATCACACTTTGGATATTGGCTGAAATCACTCTGTCCAAAGCAGAAAAGACTTAAGACCCCTTCATGAGAGGAATTCTTAGAATAATCAGAACTTCAGCCCGAAGAACATGAGGGCTGCTTTCAAAACGTAAGGACGTTTTTGTATTAAAAAAAAAAAATTCATTTCCTGTGGGTGACCTTGAAGCATAAAATTAGGAAAAGTAAGTCACCTGTATTTTGGCAGGTTCAAGAATAAATACAAGGAAAACACGTCTAAAAATTAGAGGTTATCAAAAATAGAGAAATCTCCCCGGAAAGTGGTGGGTTTCCTTTCAGCAGAGGTACACGGGCGCATCCCAGAAAATGAGTTATCGGGGAGCCCGAGAGGGGATGTAAACATCGACTGTTTATCTTATCCAGTCTTACCATTGTATGATTCTATAAACCAGAGCAGCCTACAAGCAGCTACGGGGACTCTTAAATTGATAGATAGAGGCGGTGACTCTAAACAGGACCTGCACTTCCTGTGGAGCCCAGAACTTGAGAGTAATCTTCTATCTCCTACTCAGATCTGCACTGGTTGCCAAACTGCAGGGGAGGAAAAGATTGCGTTATCTTGATAGACGAGCAGGAGAATCCCACACAGCTGTGTTGTGGAAATGTTCTCGATTTCCCTCATGATAACATTGAGTCATAAAAGGAAGAAATGAACATTTATTTGCCAACTCCACCTGTCTGTTGGGCCCACCATATCTATATTAGCATCAAGGGAACTTGCCTATAGTGCTGAAATTTTTATCAGTAGGAGAGAAGCAACTGTTCTTTCCCTTAAATGGTGGTTGAAGCCAGTTCCTTTTCCATCAGAAATTAAATGATAAAAATTGGGACTTGGATGACTCATTTGTCAACATTTACATTGAGTAAACTGTTTGGAACAACAACAACAAAAAGCGCAACATTTTTAAAATTCAGAACGAGGGTAAAAATTGCTTTTGTTCTGAGTCTAGTCTGAATACAAGAGATGGTCTTTTATTTAGAAAAAAAAAGGAAGAGAAAGAAGAGATCATTTACTTGTGTTTTCTAGATAAAAGCAAGATCAAATTAAGGAGGAAAAAGGGAGGTAAATAAAAATTCAGGAGCAACAATATTTTCTTATTTGATGCCAAGTTCTGGGATTTATCCTTTTCTTTTATTAAATTTCTCAGTAAATTCATTATTTCTGAAATCACTGCAATGACATCTCTTCCATTATCAGAGAAGATTAATTTTAGAGTTGAGTGGGAAGTGAGTTTTCAATCTATCCAGATTAACTGAGGCACTAATTGAAGTGCCTGTTTTCTTTTTATTTATATTTGCAATTAGCTCATCTGCTTTCTTTACACTTTTAGGATTAGATATTTGCCATGCAGATTCCTTTCAGAAATTGACCCAACCCTGTGACCTTTGACTCATTCTCTCAAGTTGAAGTGTAAGTATATGTCCTGGTGGGGCAATGTGCATTATTCTGCTTTCAAGAATAATGCAAACACCAAACAAAAATAATCAATAACAAAACAAAACAGGTTCTCTGGACCACGACAGCAAATCAGACCTGGCATCTGTACCCACCACCTTCACAATTTGATTGATAACTGTGATTTGCTGACTCTCTCAATTACTCTGGTTTCATTACAGTCTGAGAAATGTGCCAAGCACTCATTTGGTTTTTATTATCTTTCTAGCCTTGTGCTTGCATGAAATGCCCCAAACTGGCATTTCAGGAAAAGGATAGGCAAATTACAGCCAAGAGGAGAAAAGAATCTGTTTCTTCAGTGTTACCTTGCAACCAGCACGTATTGCATTATCACCAAAAACCATATAGAAATGTGCCTTCATTCAGGGCACTGCAAACCAGCATACAGCCTGTTCTATGTCCTCTTAATGTGCAGATCCCTTGTATATTTGGATTTGCTTTTATTCTGCTAACAAAATCCCCTTTCTAATCTGCAGTGAAGGGAACCATTTTCCAGTCCATTGTAAACAATCTTGCTCTGCATCTACTTGGTCACTGATCCACATACAACATGGTTTTGAGATGACTTTGAACTAAAGGTGCAATACCAAAACTTATGACTATAACAGTTTTGGAGCGTTTTAGAAGCATAGGTTATTTCAATTATGTGCCACTTGAACTCAGAGCAAAAATTACAGATTATGTCCTTTCTTTTTTGGGTAGTAAATACTAGGACATATGGACTAACATCCCTGAGATGGAGGGGGGTCTCAAGCTTTGAACTGGCAGTGTAGGCAATGCCTGAGCCTTTTACGGATTTAAACAGAACTTTCTAACTCTGGCCACTTAATGCAATTTTAAGATAGAGGTTAATATATGTCAGAAAATGAACAGTCTAAGTAGTGCCTCCTGTAGAAAACAGTATATTGCATTTGATTTTATCACAACACAGATAAAAATGCACCAGGAAAAGGAAGAGTGATCCCTCTTGAATTCTATTCCCAATCTGGGTATTAGTATTTTTGTTGATATTCTCCTTCGACAATAACACCCAACAGTAGGCTCTCCAAATACTCTGCTCTTTTGGCCAATATCCTACTGGGGCTCTTTACCAGTACCCATGTGTTAGGACAGACTCTGAAGTGGGATCTTCCTGTCTGTAATAACGACATTCCCAGCTGAAACCTTGAGGCTTGGCCTCTTTACGCTTGGCCCATATCCAGCCACTTTGATAATAGCTGCTTCTTTCTTACCTCACCCATTCTTGCTTCCTTCTCTGGATAATCTGTACTCAGTCTACTTCCTGGACTACATGGCAATCTCTTTCAATGTTGGGATACCTTCAAATGAATCTTTGTGATCTTTAGAGATCCAAACACAGAACTTTGATGTAGCAAACGTGTATTAATTTTTTGATATGTAAATAAATAAAATTGAAAAATAATCTATTATTATAAATTCTTGGGCTAGGGTTACATAGAACTTATATTGTATTTTGCTTGGTTGATATTTACCTTATTTTTCACATTAAAATTATATAATTTTCTTAGAATCACAAACTCATAAGTATATATTTCTGTAATTTGAGATTTTGAGATAAAAATATATTTGTGTAGGATTATATGCATTCTTTTTAAATTTGTTTTTATTATCTTTGAGGGGGAGAGAGAGAGAGAGAGAGAGAGAGAGAGGGAGAGAAAGCACATGAGTGGGGCAGGGGCAGAGAGAACCCAAAGCGGGCTCTGTGCTGACAGCAGAGAGCCCAATGCGGGGCTTGAACTCACAAACTGTGAGATCACGACCTGGGCCAAAGCCGGACGCTTCAGCAGCTGAGCCACCCAGATGCCCCAGGATTATATGTATTTTTAAAAACTTGTTGGGAAAGTAAAAAATTCTATAGTAAGCTCTACTTTTCCATTGTTTTCTACACATTTTTATTCTTTTAAAAGCTTTCCATAGATAACAGTGCAGCATGTCTCACATCTTTCCCTACGAATTAACAGACCCACCACAAGCAGAATTGTTGTTAGCAAATGATATCTCTATTTGGGGACAACACTAGCCTTTGTGTTCAATCCAGTTTTCAGATCCAATTTCTACTGGATATGTTTTTTTTTTTTTAACGTTTATTTATTTTTGAGACAGAGAGAGACAGAGCATGAACAGGGGAGGGTCAGAGAGAGGGAGACACAGAATCTGAAGCAGGCTCCAGGCTCTGAGCTGTCAGCACAGAGCCCGACAAGGGGCTCGAACTCACGGACCGCGAGATCATGACCTGAGCCAAAGTCGGGCGCTTAACTGACTGAGCCACCCACGCGCCCCTCTACTGGATATGTTTAATAACTTCAGAAACACCAGCCTGGAAAAAAAGTATTTGTAAAAAAGAACGTGAAGAATTAAAAGGCCAAAGATGTCCAGGAAAACAAGAAATGCTTAATGACTTACGTCGTGTTTCCATTAAAATTATATATTAAGCACCATGCTTGTTATGTACAAGTTTCACAGGTCCAAACAGTATCATGCCTATAACACTGCTTTCTTAGGGAAGTATCACAGAAGTCATTCATAATCCCTCTGTTTCTAATAAATCACAGTGATCTATGATGTTTACTCCCATGAGACTTAACACTTTTTTTATGAACTTGGGCATGAATAACATAATATCCAGATCATGTGCATTTTTTTTAATAGTTGTAGCACTCTCTCTCTGTCACTGATCTTATGCTGAGAGGAAAACGAGAACACTCTCCAAAATGGTTGTGTAAAAACAGGTGTGGAAAGAATGGGTATATGGTAGAATCTTATCATGACTTTATATCTTACAGAATTTTTAAAATATTTTTTTAATTTTTTACATTTATTTATTTTTAATAGAGAGAGACAGAGCACAAGTGGGGGAGGGGCAGAGAGAGAAGGAGACACAGAATCCAAAGCAGGCTCCAGGCTCCCAGCTGTCAGCACAGAGCCCGACGCAGGGCTCAAACTCACAAACTGTGAGATCATGACCTGACCTGCCCCTATCTTTCAGAATTTTTAGATCAAAAAGATTTCCATCTGATTTTTTTTTACCCAGTTGTTAAGTTCCAGGCACTGCTCTGAGCTGTGAAGCTAACATTTCCTCAAAAAGTGCAAATCTCTAACTAAGGTCTTGGAGATCCAATGATGAACACAAACAGAAGCAGTTCCTGTTCTCATGGAGTTTTGAGTCTAGTATGTTTAACATGAAAAGATTCTAAGGGCCTAAATCCACACTATGCTGTACTAGGTCAGAAATTGGCATAACTATGGCCTAAGGGCCAAAGCTGGCCCACCACCTGTTTTTGTAAAGTTTCATTGGAACAGAGCCATGCCTACTCATTCACATGTTGTCTGTGGTGGCGTTTGCACCTCAGTAGCAGAACTGAGGACTTGTGATGGAGGCCATATGGCTTGCAAAGCCTAAAATATTTACTATCTGGTCCTTTACAGAAAAAAAGTGCCAACTCCTGTACGAGGTAAAATGGCAGCTTACGGACAATGACTTTATCTGTTTAAAGCTGGATTTACTTCCTTCACCTCAATGAATTCTCATAACACCTCATTGTGCTTCATCAGTGAGGTATCTGAAGACTGGAGAAGTTAAGTATCCTGACTGAAATCACAGAATCATCAAGAAACAGAGTTGGTATTAAATGCTGGTCTTGTTGACCAAGGGTCACTCCACAACACTCTTTGCTAAGCCTGGCCTGGGATACAGCAAAGAGGAAGACAGGGTTATTCTTTGTCCTTTGGCTTAAAATCAAAAAAGGTCAGGACCTCAAAGCACTCCCTAGACTTTAAGACCAGGAGCTTCTTCAGCACATAGGAGAGACTTGGTAAATTGTTCCTAACTTACAAAGGTAGGAAAAAGAATGTTGTTTCTAAATGCATTGCTAGACAAGTTGATAGGAGAGAAAAAACTACTTTCCTACCTTATTCTCCAGGGTTCTGTTTATGATACAATAGCACTGGACACAAAGTGCATATTTGAAAGCTAAGAAAAATAGAGATGTATCCTCAGCACCTAGAGGCACGGTTGAGGTTTTGACTCTTCATTTGGGCTCAGGTCAAGATCTCCTGGAGCACATGCAATCTTTCTCTCTCTCTCAAAACACCCCAAATATATTGTTTGTTCTAAATTTCTGAGCCTGAAATTATTCATTATAGATTCATCACAGTGTTACCTTTGGCTTTCAACCTTGCAAGGGGTGCCTGGTGGCTCCATTGGTTAAGTGCCTGACTTTGGTTCAGGTCATGATCTCATGGTTCCTGAGTTTGAGCCCTGCATGAGGCTCTGTACTGACAGCTCAGAGCCTGGAGCCTGCTTTGGATTCTGTGTCTCCCTCGCTCTCTAGCCCTCCCCCCGCTCATACTCTGTTTCTCTCTCTCAAAAATAAACATTAAATTTTTTTTTAATTGAGTAACCAAGTGGATTTTTATAAGCAATCTTAGACCTTCAGAGTTTTTAAAGCACTTTTTTCAACTTCTCAGACCTTAACTCTAGCATTAAATTCCCTACATTAAAAAAAAAACGAGCTTGAAGAATATTCTTTTAAAATATATTAATTTTAGTCACCAAATCAGTGACATGCCAAACTGTATTGGAGTCTGAGGCAAATGAAAAAATAGGTTACTGATCCTATCTTTGTTTAACATTTTAATATTTTGTTCATCATCTGTTTGCACTAATTGTATTTCTTAAAACTATTGCGTAAAAATGTTATTTGTGTTGCTTGTTGATTTTTTTGGCAGCCCCTTAAATTTAGCTCAAAAGGCAGGTGCCTTACCTCACTCTAGTTGCAAACCTGCACAAACCCAAATATTTTAAAGATCTTTTTCTCTCACTGGAAAAACTATGTAAAATAAAGCTTCCAGAGAAAATTTCATCCTGGAATTTTTTTCCTTCATGACTTCATTCCTAGTTTTAAAATAAAATAAAAATTTATAGAGTACTTGATTTGCATCTGATTGTGCCTAATGACTGTAGTGTCACAGGAAGAAAGAGAAAGTTGCATGCGCATGACCCCTGGTCTGTATTCTGTGGTGGGTGGCAAGACCTGGGAAACAAGATCAAGTCTGTTCTCTTTAGGGAATTTCTTCTCTTTGCCTCTTCCTTCTACATTTTTAGATGGATGTGAACTGCAGTCCTGGTAAGTGCATGTCTCCTGACTTGCCCTTCAGCGCTTTTTTTCAAGCTTTGCACACCAAGGAATTGGAGTGTTAGGAAGAAGCAAGCCTTCTTGGTCCAAATCTAAAACCAGACCCTCCATTCAATTTCTCAGTAGTTAAGTCGGTAATTTTATCTTCAGTTATCTACCTCCCCTGCCTTTATTCTCAACTAGTATAAACGTGAAATCAGAAAAAAGAGGATGTTCTTTATTGGCCTTAATCCCAACATTTCCCCCCCTAAATTTTGCTATTTACGTGTAATCAAAAAGATTTTTTGGTTTTATAGACTTATTCTACCTCTAGCAAGAAACTTTAAAGTCCTCTCTGGTTTCCAACCCTACCCATAACTTCAGTGCCTTTCCAAATGAAGCATTTTAACTTGAAGGAAGCATTTTATTTAAATTAAAATGAAGTATGAACAAAATCAAATATTTTTAAAACAAAAACATAATTCAGTCTTCTAACATCTCATTTTCATTTTGCTTATTAACCTGACAAAATGTATATATATGTCTGTTTTGCAGTTCCTGTCTGTGCATAAAATATGTTCTGCTTTCCCACTTCATATTATATCAAATCCACTTTTTGTGTGTTTTTGTGTAATCATAATTACAACAGTAAAAGTAAAGTTCTGTTATGTGCTTAACTTACCAGATTACATTTAACTTTAAACATTTAGATTTTTTCCAATTTCTTGTTCCAGTAGAAGACATACTAAGTTCTTCATAACTATAGGATGTATTTCAATTTATTTTTTTCTTTATATAAATTACCAGGTATATGATTACTAGGTTAAAGGAAAGGATATATATGATTGTAGTTAACTATTCAAGCTTCTTTTCAAATATTAAAAATAAAAATTATACCTCTAACAATGATGATGTGGTGATAACTTGCAGTTGAGCTTTCGCTCCCAAATTTTAAAGTAAGTTGTATATTTCACACTGTTTTTACTGATAAACACTAAACAGACTCAAATACTATAAACAAGAGGGGTGCCTAGATGGTTCAGTCGATTAAGCATCTGATTCTTGATTTCCACTCAGGTCATGATCCCAAGGTCATAGGACTGAGCCCCAAGTCAGGCTCTATGCTGAACATAGAGCCAGCTTGAGATTCTTTCTCTCTTCCCTCTGCCCCTCTCCCTGCCTGCACTCTCTCTTTCCCTAAAAACAAACAAACAAACAAACAAACAAAAATATATTTTTTATGTTATATATTATAAACAAGAAAACTGAGATGTAAAGCAATATAAGTTGTGTTCATGTGTTACCAAATAGCTGGATTTAAAAAATAATAATCAGTTATATTATTTATATAATACAAACATCTGGATATATAGAAGTAGACAAATGTTTTTCAGAAAAGATTTTTAATATTTTTATCTGGATGTTATTATGCTATGTAAATATACCTTGTTCCCAATAGAATATCAACTACAAAATAGAGACGAACGGTAAGAGATGCTCCCACAATTTAAAACAACTTAAATTTACAGCAAAATTTACAAACACTGAAATCAGCATAAAAATGACAATTCCTACTTTATTATTTTAAGACAACTAAGGCTGCAAAGTAGAACATCAAAAAGTATGGAATACTATTTTCTAGAAACTACTAAAATTATTCTTGAATTCTTTTCCTTATTTATTGTATTTTACTAAGCCACAATTCCTTTGTTTAAAATATATGAATTGAGCTTCACTATTTTTAGGCATTGAATGTTTGCGTCCCCACCCCCAACCCCTATTCATATATTGAAGTTCTTATTCTCAGTGTGATGGTGTTAGGAGATGAAGCCTTTGGGAAGTGATTAGGTTTAGATGAGGTCAAGAAAGTGATGCTCCAATGATGGGATTTGTGTTTTTACAAGAAGAGGAGGAGACCAGAACTCTTTTTATCTCCACCATGTGGAGACACAGCAAGAAGGCAGCTCTCTGCAAGCCAGGAAGAAGCTTCTAACCAAGAGTCAACCGTGAGCCACCCAGTCTATGATATTTTGTTAGAGCAGCCTGAGCTGACTATGACAACTGGCAAAACATCATTCTAGCTTTTCCTTTGGCCCAGTTACAGACACATGTCATATCAATCAGTCTTCTAATGATTACCTGGAATATGTGTTACTTGCTTAAAATAGCTATTAGTTGCTTCTAAGTGATTAGGTCTTTCTGTTCCTTGTTTCAAGTTTATTCTTAAAGGTTTCTAGTATAAAATCCATGGAAACCTTCAGATTTCAGTGGTCAGGAACCAATTTGGACTCATTTTGAATTCCTCTGCAAAAAGCAATCTTAGTATGAAGGTCATTGCTATTTGGAAATATAAAACCTAAATAATTACCTGTATAATAAAATCTTCATTTCGTTTTTTTTCGAATAACATATCATTGTTTAGGAAAATTGATTTTTAGTCTTTCTGTCCCAAATTCTACTCATCCCTTATGGTATAGGTTGGAATTGTAAACTTAATTAAATAAAATAAGCCAATCTCATTGTCACTCGGGCTGATTGTGATAGTTATTAAATTTGACAATAGCATGTTTACATTATCACAATATACTTTGCTTTAAAATCATGAAAATAATTTGCAAACTATATGAGAGTAGAATAAATTAGGAATAAAATGGCAGATACAAACAGCTTTCAAAAGACAAAGAAGCAGAAAAATTTATTTGATGAGTACTTGAAGCAGGATTGGGTATATCATTTTCAGAGGGTTTATTTTTCTTCTAAAGAGGTTTCCTATTTACATAAAATATTTCTTGATTTATAAAAATTACATTTGACAAAACTTTTCAGGAATATATTACTTGCCCTCTTTATCATCAGTCTGTATCTGGTCAGGAAAATATTAATATTTCAAACAGAAAAATGGAACCAGGAACTGGATACAAAAGTGTTGGAATGGCTGGAGGAGCAAAAGTGAGGAAGCAAAGCATCCCTGATCTTAATAATTATGCAAAGCTGCTATTGCTCCTAGGATAGAGGAATGAAAATCACCCAGATCCCATGATCACTGCGTAGCTGAGGTTGCTGTAAGGGCTGTCCCTGGAGCCAGTTGAAAGTAACCAGGAGTTTATACCATAGCTACCATTACAAAATCCCCAAGCCTGTAGCTATGGTAATGGATTCAGAGCCAAGAACACTGTTCTGTAGTGGCATCCAAAGCACCTCTTGCCTCCACCAACTCTACAACAAGAGCCTGAGTAGAAACATGGAGCCCATATTGCCATGGAGGAGCCATTACCTTCGTTGTTATTTCTGCCACTGCCAGAGTTAAAGCTGAAAAGAGAAAAATATGGTAAAATGTTGGATTGAGAGTAACTTGTTCTTCAAGTGTTCTGCAAGAGGAATAAACATTTCTAATAAATTTTAACTTGATAAAGGAGCTATGTCTTGCAATACAAGTAGTATGTGATGCTGAATGTCACGTGATTGCAACAGAGCCAATGGTTTTTTTCTTCTTTCTCTCTGTCTCTTTCTCCATGCACATGCTGCGGGATTGTAGGTCAATGCGATGTCACGTATCCACGACATCTTCAAAAGGAGGCAAAAGCAAGTGTCATTGCATAGCTTCCTTGTTAAAAGAGAAAGATTCCATGGATCCAATAGGCAGCAGTGATAGTGATAGTGAAAGTTGTCCTACACAATAACCCTCCTATCTCTTCCCTCCCTCACACCAACCACGAAGGTTTTTGATAGTAATTGCAGGTTAATTTGTTTATTTTTCTTTATATTTTGTATTATCTTTATTATTTTGTATTATATTACAGTGCTGTAATAATTTTTATATGAATATTTTTGGGTTGTAGAACGAATCATCTGAGTTTCCATTATTTTTTTATGGGGAAATTCGTTTTGATATACAAGTGCTTTGGATTACAAGCATGTTTCTGGAATAAATTATGCTCACAAACCAAGGTTTTACTGTACCTCTTTTCCTGTCACTTTATGACTTTCCACCACCTCTCATTGCCAGAACATAAAAGGAAGCCAGCTGGGGTGGGTGGCTGGGACATGTATTTTCCAGACATCAAGCCTCTGTGGCACAGAACAGAGAACAAACAATGGAGATGGACAATAAAAAAGCAAAAAACAGGTAAATACTGTCTACTGCATAGGATACAATTGGTAAATATTTTTTCTCCTTTTCAGACACTTGAAAGATATAAAAATTAAAATAATTATAATTGTAATATTTATTAAATAACTATTTGATACTTGGAACATTTGCTTTGAACATAATTTGTCTGGAAATTTTTTTAAAAGGGATTTTTTTTAAGTTTACTTATTTATTTTGAGAGAGAGAGAGAGAGAGAGTGCATACACATGCAGGGTCAGTGTGTGTGTGGGGGGGGGGGGTGGCAGTGGAAGGGGCAGAGGGAGAGAATCCCAAGCAGGGTCCCATCATCAGTATGGAACCTGATGTGGGCTCAAACTCATGCACCATGAGATCATGACTTGAGCAGAAGCTGGGTGCTTAACCAACTGAGCCACCCAGGCACCTCTAACAGGAAATCTTGACTATATACATATATACAAATAATATGTAATTAGAAAGTCGAGTAAAATTCTTGTTACCTCAGGGAGACAAGATGACTTCTCAGTCATCCGAATACACAAATCCTAATCTGCTTGGGCTGTGTTAGCCCACTCTCACTTCATAGACAACTACTTTAAGCGCAGGCTCTGTTCTGACTACTTGCAGTCTTTCTCAAACTGATTACCTGAAGTTAGACTACCAGCTCTGGGCACCTCACTCTTGAACAATTGACTCACATTTTGAAAATCCCTCTAGCCCTTCAGTTTTGGTCTCTGAGAATTCACAGAACTCAGGAAAGCACTGTACTTATGATAACAGTTTTATCATAGCAAAAAAAAGACCCCCAAAAAACTAAAAACAAATCATAACCAGACAAAAGAAGAGGTGCGTAGTGTGATGTCTGAGAGGGTTCCAACATAAAGCTTCCAGTGTCATCTCCTTGTGGAGACAGGATGTATCACTATCCCGGCACAGCAATGTGTAACAAATGAGCAGAATATTGTCAACAGGGAAACCCCCTCAGGTATTGGTGTCCAGAGTTTTATTGGGATTCCATTAAGTGAACACGACTGATTGAATCATTGGCTGTGTGATTGAACTCAGTCCCCAGCCTCTCTCCCCTCCCTGAAAGGCTGGTTGATATCATGTGTCTCAAGACTCCAACCCTCTAGTTACATGCTGGGTCTTTCTGGTTGTGGTCGGCTACCATCCCTATCTCATTACCACAGACTACTTAGGGCCCCAACATAAACAATAAAGACACTTTTATCACTCTGGGAATTCCAGAGATTTATAGACTACCTCTCAGGAACCAGAGAGAAATGCCAGACAAATTCCTTTTTTTTTTTTTTGTAAATATTTTTTAATGTGTATTTATTTTTGAAACAGGGAGAGACAGAGCACAAGCAGGGGAGGGGCAGAGAGAGAGGGAGACACAGAATCTGAAACAGGTTCCAGACTCTGAGCTATCAGCACAGAGCCCAATGCAGGGTTTGAACACATGAACTGTGAGATCATGACCTGAGCCAAAGTTGGACACTTAACTGACTGAGCCACCCAGGCACCCCGCCAAACAAATTCTTAGTAAACAACTAATACACAGGATTAGTCTTTAAGCCAATTGTTAACAAGATAGCAAACTCTTAGAGCCTTCTCCAATGTCAATAAATGAGATCTGAAGTTGTTCCTGCTGCCCTACATGTGACCAAATGAGACAAATCAAATAAGTCTCCTCTCTCAAGATTACTGGAAAATGGCTCTGCATCTCTATGACTAGTGGCTCCAATAGGGACACACTCCCTCTGCACCTAGGAACAAAATTGCCTTAAATCTCTATAGTTAAACTCTGCCCTAAGCTTCCCACTCCTTTAGCTTTGTCCATACGTTTAGATCCCGTGGACAATAACTAAAGGATGGATTTGGACTGAGTAATTAATCCCTTCTGGACAATGTGACTCGGGACTGCTTAGCTACTTTCTACTTTCCCTACCAGTTCACCATTAAGAACTCAACAGAATGCATACAGATTATGACAAGGTAAAGAGTTTCATTTCAGACAAGAAGCAGATCATTAATATAAGCTTGCCAGGTGTTTTTGAGAAAAGGAATCAACAAAAATTATTCCCTAATGCTATTGTATTGAAAAGAATCTTTCACAACAACTTAGAAAATAAAGTCAGATCTGATAATTTTCTTCCACTGTTATTAATTCCCAAGAAAAATTGTTAAGCTTTATAAAACACATAAATGATTATTTCATTTGTTTTAGTAATCTTTTCAACTATATAATCAGGCTGATAATAAGATTGTTATTTTTTTAAGTAGGCTCCATGCCCACTGTGGACCCCAATGAGGGCCTTGAACCCATGACCCTGATTTCGAGACCTGAGCTGAGATCAAGAGTGGGATGCTTAACTGACTGGGCCACCCAGGCACCTCTGATTATAAGATTATTAAACTGGCTTAATGTTACCAACAGTTGGCATGATATTTTAGGAAATATAGAAAGAATATTGAATACAGAATTGAAAATAAATTAAGTATTACTTTCCATAGTTGTTGGTAGAATAATCATTACTTGCATTATTTCAGTGAAATTTCAACAGAGGGATCTTTGGTAGATTCAATTACTGACTAAAATTGTTTATTTCCCTCTAGTAATAATTACACCTACACTTTGAAACAAATTGTACTTCCCTAAATCTCAGTTATGTGTTTATCTTTAGTCAAAAAACTGTTAACAGATGTGACACAGCAAAGGACTGAGATGCGCTTCGGGTTGGCGATGCATCCTGCAATTCTGCAGTTACCATGAGAAAATCTTCCCCTGGATAGTTATTGCAGCTGTAGCCTGGACCCCAGAATTGTCACACATGGGGAAGATCTGAGCTTACCCTTCAGTGGAGACCAAAGTGGACTCAGACCCAACCCACAGCTTGCCGTCCAGACCAGCCGAGCCGAGCCTAGTCAGTCAAGCCCTAGCTGACCTATTAACAGGAACTAGAGAATAAATAATTGCTATTTCTAAGCCACTGGATTGTGAAGTGACTCAGAATAGTAGTGTTTTGCGGCAATATTGACTAATGCAGAAATTTGTACCCAAGAATGAGGTGCTGACATAACAAATACTTGAAATGTGTGCATCAGTCTTGGGATTGGTTGGTGGAGAACAAAGAAATTTTGAGAAAAGCCTTTGGAAATATTACATAGTGACAACACATATGTTAAAACTGTCACCTATGAGAACCTCAAAGAAAGAAGAGAAGCACTGATTGAATTTCCACCATTGGAGGAAAAACATTTTGAGGCAAAAGTTAAAAATGTGCTGATTGTTACTGGCTGCATTTAATAAGGTCCTACAATATTGGGATGAGATCAGAAAAGAAGTTACTGGTGAACAGGAATAAAGAATTGTTGTTTTAAGCCACTGTGTTTTGGAGTGGTTTGTTACGTGGCATTATTGTGGCCATCGTGGACAGTCTATAGAACCTAAAACCTACATTAGTTTTAATTGAATGGCCTTATGGTCTTTCCTTCTGTAAATACTGGCCAGTCTCTATGCTGAATGTTACGAGGAATACAAAAGAAAAGGAAAAAAAAAAAACAGCTTACAGAATTATTGCTATTTGTGGGTTTTATTTTCAGATGAAGTAATTTGAAATACAATATTTATTGAAAAGGAAGCTAATACTTTAAAAATATCAATAGGGGAGCCTGGGTGGCTCAGTCAGTTGAGCGTCTGACTTCGTCTCAGGTCATGATCTCTCAGTCTGTGAGTTCGAGCCCTGCGTCGGGCTCTGTGCTGACAGCTCAGAGCCTGGAGCCTGCTTCGGATTCTGCGTCTCCCTCTCTCTCTGCCCCTCCCCTGTTCAAGCTCTGTCTCTCTCTAGGTCAAAAATAAGTAAACATTAAAAAAATTTTAAAAATAAAAATATCAATAATTTTATAAGTACAAACTCTTTTATATTACGTACAGATCTTCCTTGACTTACAATGAGGTTACAGTCTGATAAACATCAGAAATTGAAAATAACATAAGTCAAGAATTCATTTACAGACAGAAAAATTCACTTAATATACTTAACCTACTGAGCATCATAGCTTAGCTCAGCCTACTTTACACATGCTCAGAACACTTACATTAGTTTGCGGTTGGGCAGAATGATCTAACACAAAGCTTATTGTACAATAAGGTGTCGAACATCTTACATAATTCATTGACTATTGTACTGACAGTGAAAAACAGAATGGTTGTGTGGGCATAGAATTGTTGAGAGTACATCAGTTTTTTAGCCTTACGTTTGTGTGGCTGACTGGAAACTGTGGCCGATGTCACCCAGCATCGTGAGAACGTCGTACAGCATCTCGAGAGCACAAGAAAAGATCAAAACTCAAAATTTGAAGTACAATCTCTGCTGAATGTATATGGCTCTCACACCATTGTAAGTTAAAAAATATTAAAAGTTGAACCATCATAAATGGGGGACCATAAAATGGTCTGTTTGTATTTTTAAACAGGCTGTGGCATCCTTACTGTAAGACATATTTTAAATATCGATAGGTTGAAAAAAACTGAATAGTTCAACGATTACATTATGTTATCCTTACTAGTTTTGCCTGTCACTGAAAGAACAATATATATTCTTGTATTTATTTTAATTGCTGCTTAATGCACCTCTGACCAAATTAAGACATCCCAGAGTTGAACTGAACCAATATGGCCAATGTGATTAATTTGGTTTAAATTACTACTGGAGTCTTAACTGTATGAAGAGACCTCATAAATTCTACCATGGTACAAGCCAACATGGTTGCGGTGCCAGGGTTAATGTTTATGCCTGTGTCCTGGCTCAGTACATTATCCCCAAATGAAGACCAACCTAAAGCGGTCCAAATGTGAGACGGGCTGCCAGGGTCGATTTCCAGCATTAGAGCAACTTGTACATATTTATTCACCTCACTTGTCTGATTCCGAAAGAGTATCTACATCTATATAGTATCCGAAAGGGTATCTATATCTATAAAGGGCAAATACCTGTCACACAATGGTACCATAAAATTCTCATAAAATAAGAGTATGTACATGATTATTATGTGGCCAAGAAGTTTACAATCTGACAGATACAACAATAAAAGCCACACCTTGTACTTACTTAAGGAAATTTTGTGCACCATCTCAACCTATTTTTTTACCCATCCTTCCTCTAGTAGTCCATCCTTCCAGAAAGAAAAGTGAAAATGAAATATGGGCACAAATCAGAACAGGAGAGGAAAATTCTCATTGTTATTAGGAACCTGCGTAAAACAGTTCAAATTTCAATTGTGTTGAAACTTCCAAGTTTAATGTAAATATCTTAAAATGTTTGCACACTGTATACATTTAAACATACCCAGAAGGCTCATCCACTTAAACTAAATTTCTTGTCCCCACAATGAGCTTTCCACTTTGAGTCATGAACCTCATAAGCTTCATGAACCTCACAATAGGGATAACTTACCACATGCCATAGATTCCTTCCTTCCTTCCTTCCTTCCTTCCTTCCTTCCTTCCTTCCTTCCTTCCTTCCTTCCTTCCTCCTTCCTTCCTTCCTTCCTTCCTTCCTTCCTTCCTTCCTTCCTCCTTCCTTCCTTCCTTCCTTCCTTCCTTCCTTCCTGTACATCAGTTTTTTAGCCTTACGATTGCATGGCTGACTGGAAGCCGTGGCTGATGCCACCCAGCATCGTGAGAACATTGTGCAGCATCTCGAGAGCACAAGAAAAGATCAAAACTCAAAATTTGAAGTACAATTTCTGCTGATTGCATATGGCTTTCACACCATTGTAAGTTAAAAAAAATTAAAAGTTGAACCATCATAAATGGGGGACTATAAAATGGTCTGTTTATATTCCTTCCCTCCTTCCTTCTTTCCTTCCTTCCTTCCTTCCTTCCTTCCTTCCTTCCTTCCTTCCTTCCTTCTTTCTTTCCCTCCCTCTTTTCCCTTCCTGCCCCCTCTCTCTTTCTTTCTTTTGTAGCTGGAAAAAAATGCCTGTTTCCATTTCTTAACCCTAATGCCAAACCAGACCTTTGTCCTTTCCTTTAAAATATAAGTTTTCCCAGGGCGCCTGGGTGGCGCAGTCGGTTAAGCGTCCGGCTTCAGCCAGGTCACGATCTCGCGGTCCATGAGTTCGAGCCCCATGTCGGGCTCTGGGCTGATGGCTCGGAGCCTGGAGCCTGTTTCCGATTCTGTGTCTCCCTCTCTCTCTGCCCCTCCCCCGTTCATGCTCTGTCTCTCTCTGTCCCAAAAATAAATAAACGTTAAAAAAAAAAAAAGTTTCCCAGTATTAAGGGCTTTTAAAATTTTTCCAGAAGAGGTTTGTTATTTTCACTCAGTTTTTGTTTTGTTTATTGAAAAATGAGATATATGGAGACATACTATTTTTAAAGACTCGCTTTAATTTTTTGGATGATGACCAAGCTAAATATGTACTGTTAAAAAGGAACATGAAAGGTCAGGAGACATTTTTATATCAAAGACATCAGGCATTATTAAGAGTAACTTGAATGAACTCTTACAGTAGGATTTGTTTCCATAAGATTTTGCTTGTGATAAAAATCCCTTGTTAATACCTTCCAGATCAACTAAAATATTAAAGCCAAGATTATCTGCATCCATCAAATGCAGTGAGAACCACTGGCATCAGGGTTCTGAAATCCTGGGTTTCACTTGCCTTGGAAGTTCACAGGCAATAGCAATAACCTATTAGCATACTTCCCACAGACAGAGCAGTGGAATGACTGGATATTTAACCAGTGCCAAAACATCAGAATGCACCTCTTTCACTTAAGAGCAGAATGTGTCAGCTCCTAAATTTTGTGTATTTTCAAGCATTTAGCACAGTTTACTGTCTGAAAACCACCATAACACTGCTATTCTTATAATAAGTTGCTTAACAAATGTTAAGTTAAAGGTTAATTTTGTACATCTAACCATAATTGGCAGGCAGGGATCATGTGTTCCATGTTTATTTTATCATCGACCCAAAAGGGAAGGGCAGAAGGAGGAAGGGAAACCACTGCTAATTTTTTTGGCATATGGTAATGGTTGTTTTGTAAGAAGTAGATGAATCCAGAAAGCATGCACTCAGTTATTGGGAGAATCTGATGTCATCCCATCAAGAGAAACTGTTCAGGTTTCTATGGTATTTCACATCTGCAAGCCACAGCAATATTTCCATCAGCTGTTAATGTTGCTACTAAAATTAGGGCCAGGAGCTCCACAGCTTAAGCAACTTATGTGGGTTTGGAAATAACATGTGTTCAAAGTCTCTTTATAAGGCTATGGTAAGTATAGTGTGTTGAAGAGCTCATTTGTGGGATTTATTTCTACATAAGTAGTTGTAGCCAAGCTCAAGGGGTATGAGGCCTGTTTGAGATTTCTCAGTTCTACTTACTGGGTTGGAATTCCCTGATCCAGTTTGGCTCAGATGCTATTTCCTCTGGACTGGAGTTGTAAAGAAAGCAATTTAAAATGCATAAACACAGTGCCTGAGCCATGCCATATATCCACCACCCAGCGGGGCATTCACACTAAGCACAGCCTCACTTCCTGACTACTCAGCTGAAGTCCTCACTCCCTTCCCAACTATTAATATTCATGCGACTTTGTACCAATGGGGTTCAGGCAGAATAAAAAGCATCATATTGGAACATCATAGAATAACTTGAAATTTCTAAGACAAAATTTCCCCCAGAATATGCTTTACAACATGAAGAATCAGAAATTTTTATTTTCCCTTAATTTTTGGTACAGTAATATACATATATACACACACACATATACATATATATATATACTCAACATATATATACAGTAATATATATATACAACATAGATATAGATGATATAGATATAGATATAGATATAGATATAGATATAGATATAGATATAGATATAGATATAGATATCGAACTGGATGTCAGGAAGCATGAGTTTTAGCTTTGGCCCAGACACCAAATAATTAGGTAATTTAACCAGTATTTATCAGTGTTCACTATGTGATTATCATAGCAGCAGATGCCAGAAGCTAGAGGAAATTCATAGTTCTTGCTCTTATGAAGTCTACAGTCTAGTGGTGGGAGCTAAATGGGTATTTCATTTTGGCAGGTAAGAATGTTATCAGTCTATAGACCCTTTAAGTAAAGTGGAATAGTTAAAGCAGCTGTTATTTTAGCTATGATTTTATGATGTGGTGTTGAAAAATATATCTAACAAGTCAAAAATTTTCAAAATGAACCATATGTCACTATGCACTACTTTATATGCATGTTGTCCCTTAATTACCACAAGGACACCATGAGTCTAGGTACTAATGCAAACATGTTATGTGTCTGGTCCAAGGTCACACAGCTGGTTAAGTAGTCCACTCAGAACCAGGATGCCAGTCTGTCTGCTCCATAGGCCATGCTCTCACAACTGATGTGAACTACTTAAAAAGAGGATTAAACTAAGATTGTCTAGCAAAGATATGATTAAGATGGAATTATAGCCTACAAGATAAAAACTCATGATGCATTTTCAGGATGGAATTGATGTGTTGAGGGGAAGATTGAGAGGAATCATTTCTAGAACACATCTGTTTAGAGATTAAGTACAGATATGTACTATTATATTACATAATTTATAGTTTTCTTATTAAATAATAATCAAGAGAAGAACGTGAGCTAGAATGTGGTGGTTGGGAATCATAAAACATGTTATTTGTCTGCATACATTTACTGCTGGCTGGCTGAAGTGGAAACCATTTAACAATCCACAGAGGCAGCAGCAGGGTGTCTTGGAAAGAGACTGGCCCAGGAACCCAACTCCTGCCAATGACTCTGCATGGCATTGGGAACTCATTTCCTTGAACTAGGATTCAGTGCTTCTATCTGTAAAATGAGGACAATGTATCTGGTCCAGTTTTCAGCTTTTGTGACTGTTTCCAAAGGAATTAAGCTCCATGATGCAGTCTGACTTCAGAAGTAGAAAGCCCAATATATGCTAAATATATGTATCAATTAGACTTTGGTTTTTGTTTCTTGTTGCACACACTTTTCCTGTCTTTAACCCTCACCAGAACACACACACACACACACACACACACACACACACACACACACACACACACCCCTTCTGCCCAGCCCCCTTCTCTCTTTCTTACCTGCCCAATCCCTAGTCATTTTTTTTTCAGGTCTCAATTTAGAAGTCCCTTCGTTAGGGAAAGTTTCACTGACTCCCAAAGTCTCTATAAAAGAAGTCTGTGCTTCCTCTGTCACTGAGATGTTGTGAGCATTGGATTAGATAACCCATGTACAGTGCTTGTATCATACTTGGTTGGTAAAACTACTCAGTCACTATTAGCTAAAGTAATCATCACCATCAGCATCATGATTATTAAACTTATGACACTGCTTTGTTAATCTTTCTAAATTTCTGTGACACCTACTAGGTGTTATGTTTGGGAGAGCAGGGACCATAATAATTTGACTTATTGGTGCATCACCAGCAACTTAGCACAGTGAATGTCAAGAAGTGAATGACACAAAGAAGATACTTAGTTAATGTTAAATAACACACAGTAGTTTACATAAGGAAAACTTTCATTTATGCAATGTAGTAAGCTAAACTTTAAGCACTTGTCTTCTAGTGGAACAGACTGAAACTTGCAAAAAAACCTAATTATGTTATGAGGGTTATAATCAAGTTGTGAACTAAATGTTATGGAGACATAGAAAAAGAAGTAACTGATCCTGGCAGGGAGATGAAGTAAACAACACTTGGGTTGAGTCTTATAGAACCAGAGTGATTTCATGTAGTAGCAGAGATACGAGAGAAGGGTTATATCACACAGGGGAAGAAACTGCAGAATGTACTTCTACTACTGACTTACTGGATGATCATTGAAAGGGTTTGCTGGGGGTAACAGAGAGGGTTATTGGAGAGTAAAGGGAATGACAATGGGAAGATCGTTAAGGTCAGACTTTTTAATGTGTTAAATGTCATCATACTATTCCATCAACACCTACCAGTGACATCTCTTCTCAAAGAACTTTCCTTTATTAGCCAGCACTATTTGGTTATGTTCAAATTCACTTCATAATGGAGAAGCAGGATAAATTTTTATTTTTAGGATTTTGCTTTTGAATAAGGTGGTTGGTTAATGACTTGAGTGTTGTTTTGTTGATTCTCTCTCTCTTACATTATAAACTTATGGACTTTTACCTAACAAATGTTTTTTTTTTTCCAATAAATTGTATTCATTATCCCGTTTGATGCTTAAATTTTACTATCTTTGACTGTTGAGATCCTCTTAATTTTAGCTTCTATGACGTTTTGAGGTAACCATATTCTTTGATAGCTTGAATTTTGGCCTTCCCCAAATCTCAGATTCATCTTATATAACTTGTCTTAGAAACTGTCATTCTTCAGGTGCCTTTAAATAAATAAATAAATGCGTACCATAATCCAGACAATAGATATGTTCACTGCTAATATTGTTACTTTTCTGTGAACAAATGAAATGACGTGGTGGCAGTTGTATTTTTGTCACTTCATACAGGTATTTCCAATTCACATTGAATTGTATGGTTTTTCTTTACTTTGTTTTCATACCTCTCTTTTTCCCCCTCTTACACTAAAAAGCTTTTTGTGCTAACTACATTAATAAAATTGCTTTCTTCACCTTGATTATCTAAAAATAGAGCGTGAGGCAGATTACTTGTGAAGGCTTTCTTAGAAGGTGCAAATCCAGGACCTGTGGAGTGAAGGTAACAGTGTATTGACACAGAGGGAGAAGCCCAGTCATGTAAGAAACCTTCCTAGCAGGCTTTCAGAAACCACTGGCCTCAGAGCAGTCCTCAACGAGGGAAAAAGAAAGTGAGAGGAATTTATTCTCAGGCTCCCTCCTGATTCCTGGCTCACTGGTCAAAGTTTGTCTCAAGAGATATTAATGGCTCCGCTTTCACATGTGTTGCTAGGACTTTTCCCGGAAGCCTAAGGACATCGAATCCCACACTCTATTAGGCCATGCATCATCTAAGCACACAGCAGCAAGAGGAGTTAGAGTATCTTCGGGTCTGGTCAGGTCAGGCCTGTGAGTTGGAGTTAATGTGGCTTTTGCCATGGTATACAGGATGAAGACGAAGTCCTCACTCCAGAGTCCAGGAGAGCTGGGCAGTATTTGGATATGAGGTAGTGGCGGCAGCAGCTGGGGCTCTCTCCTGAGCAAGCAGTCAGGTGCCAAAGAGTCCACTGTGGTAGAAACCTAAATGTTTTCATATTAAAACTGAATTTACATCTTTTAAGCCAAATTATATACTTTCATTAAAAAAATGAATGGAAGAAAAAATAAGTGTTATTTGCCTTATTTTTAAGAGTTATCTGCAGAAGTTCATAAATTGGGTCCTATACAGCTCCTTATTTGCTTTATCCTAACACACACACACACACACACACACACACACACACACCCAATACACACTAAAATTAATAGTGTCAACAATATTTCTAACAGATTAATGAATGAAGTGTAAGACTTTTTTGAAGCAGTTTTGAATATATTTCTTCAAGAATATACAGTCAAAATACTGGGTATAAAAGTCAATTACAATAAGTATTTGCTTTGTGTGTTTCTCACCAACTAATAACAATTGGTTCATTAATTTCAGTTTGGTTCAGTGTTTTAGGATTAGCTATATTTTTCCATTTTGAAGTAATTTATTTTTTGAATATGAAAATTATGGGTTCCCAAGGTGAGAATTACATAAGAAGACATTAGAGAAGACTTGTTCTGTAAGTTAACTGCTTTCCTTATCCTATATTCTTTCCCATTTTAATTAACCATTTTTATAACATTGATTTATTCTTCCCAAATTTCTTTTTACAAATATCTATATCTATATATCTATATCTATCTATATATACTATATATCTATATATCTATATCTATCTATATATAATATATATCTATATATCTATATCTATAATATATCTATCTATATATCTATCTATATATAATATATATCTATATCTATCTATATATAATATATATCTATATCTATCTATATACAATGTATATCTATATATCTATATCTATCTATATATAATATATATATGTTCACTACCACTTATACAAAATGTAATTTACTTTAAAAATTGTTTTGCATCTTGATTTTTAAATTTATACATCCAGACATTTCATATCACTATATACAAAACTTCCTCATTCCTTTTGATGTTTGTATAATATTTTTAAGTTAATTTTAAAGAAGACTAAATCAGAAGCACTGTAGTTGCTAATTTACTTATTCTCCAGTGCTAATACAATTTTGGGCACCCTTATTTTACTGGTAGCATAATTAAAGAAATACTACAGTGAGGTAGCCTAGAGTAGTATTTCAGTGTTACTCCAGAATGTTTACAAATACTTCCTCCTCTTCTCAGGTCATCTTCTTAGAACACTTAAACCGTCGAAAAACCTTGTTATGAACTGAATGCTGATACCCCTCCAAATTCATATATTGATGTCCTAACCCCCAGTGTGATAGTATTAGAAGGTGAGGCCATGGGGAAGTAATTAGATTCACATAAAGGTGGTATTAGTGTCCTTTTAACAGGAGGAAAAGAGATCAGAGCTCACTCTCTCCCTACCATTTGAGGACATAGCAAGAACGCAACCACACTGCAAGCCAGGAGAGGGATGTCAGCAGAACCAAACTGGCCAGCACCTTATTTTAGACTTCCTAGCTGCAGGACTGTGAGAAATAAATACCTGTTGTTTAAGCCACCCCATCTCTGATATTTTGTTATAGCATCACACCGATTAAGATAAACTTCCGCTTTACTCACCCACTGCCAGACCTAAATAAAATAAACAAGAACATCTATGGTCTTGGGAATTACGTGGATGTATTTTACCTGAGTTTTTGTTTTTGTTTTTGTTCATTTGTTTTTTTCAGCCAAAGCTTCAACAACTTTCTTTTACCTCACATAGCAAATGGGAAGGAACTGTCTTCTTTGGAACAATCCAAGGGCAGGCACGACTTCCTTGTAACTCTCATCATCTCTGTTCTGAGAATATCTGCCCTGGGCTTGTTTAACCTTCTCTCATACACTTGGATCTCAGAGACTTCAGCCTTTTTCAATCTGAGCAGAAAAAAGAAAAAAAAATAATTAGAGCATATTTGGCAGAACAAAGTACTATGATTATCTTTTTTTAATCAAGAAAAAATTACTTCCCCATAGTCTCTTAACTGTAGTTCTTTGGAAATGTTATCAAATCATTTACTGAACATCAGCTTCTTTTATTTTGTTAGGTTTTTTATTTTAATTCCAGTATAGTTAATGTACACTAATACATTAATTTAAGCTATACAGTACATGCATTCTATTCATTACTCAGCCCTCATCAGGATAAGGGTACTCTTTAATCCTCTTCACGTATTTCACCCATCCCCCCCGCCCTCCTCTCTCTGGCAACCACTGGTTTGTTCTCTATATTTAAGAGTCTGTTTCTTGGTTTGTCTCTCTCTCTCTTTTTTTTTTTTTGTTTGTTTGTTTTGTAGGCTGGTTTGCTTTTTAACTTTTTGGGAAACCTCCATACTGTTTTCCACACTGGCTGCATCAGTTTACGTTCCGTTTTTTCCACATCCTCACCAACACTTATTATTTCTTGTGTTTTTGATTTTAGCCATTCTGGCAGGTGTGAGGTGACATCTCATTGTGGTTTTGATTTGCATTTCTTTTTTTTTTTTATTTTTTTTAACGTTTATTTATTTTTGAGACAGAGAGACAGAGCATGAACGGTGGAGGGTCAAAGAGAGGGAGACACAGAATCTGAAACAGGCTCCAGGCTCTGAGCTGTCAGCACAGAGCCCGACGCGGGGCTCGAACTCACGGACGGTGAGATGACCTGAGCCAAAGTCGGCCGCTTAACCGACTGAGCCACCCAGGCGCCCCGCATTTCTTTGATGGTAAGTGATGAGCATCTTTTCAAGTGTCTGCTGGCCATCTATATGTCTTCTTTTAAGGAATGTCTGTTCATGTCTTCTGCCCATGTTTCATGTCTTTTCCCTATCACACATTGCTGCCTCTTTATCAAGGATTAATTGACCATACAAGTGTATGTTTGTTTCCGGGCTTTTTATCCTGTCCCATTGATCTATGTGTCTATTTTTCTGCCAGTATCATACTGTTTTGGTTAGGACAGCTTTGTAGGGTAACTTGAAATCTGGAATTGTGATACTTCCAGCTTTGTTTTTCAAAACCACTTTGGCTCTTTGGGATCTTTGTGGTGTTGTACAAATTTTAGGATTATTTGTTCTAGTTGTGTAAAAAATGCTATTGGCATTTTGATAAGGATTGCATCAAACCTGGAGGTTGCTATGGGTAGTATGGACATTTTGACATTTGTTCTCTCAATCCACGAGTAGGGAGTATCTTTCCATTTGTTTGTGTCATCCTCAATTTCTTTCACCAATGTTTGATAGTTTTCAGAGTAAAGTTTTTTCCACCTCCTTGGTTAAGTTTGTTCCTAAGTATCTTATTATTTTTGATGCAATTTTAAATGGGATTGCTTTCTTAATTTCTCTTTCTGTTGCTATGTTATTAGTGTATAGAAATGCAATGGATTTCTGTACATTGATTTTGTATCCTCCAAATTACTGAATTTATTTATCAGTTCTAGTAGTTTTTGGTGGAGTCTTTAGGGTTTTCTATGTAGAGAGTATCATGTCATCTGCAAATAGTAAAAATTTTACTTCTTGCTTATCAATTAGGATGCCATTTATTTTGTCTGATTCCTATGGTTAGGACTTCCAGTACTTTCTTGAATAAGAGTGGTAAAAGTGAATATCTATGACTTTTTCCTAAGTTTAGGGGGAAAATCTCTCTGTTTTTCACCAATGAGTATGATGTCAACTGTGAGTTTTTCATATATGGCCTTTATTATGTTGAGGTATGTTCTCTCTAAACTCCTTTGTTGAGGATTTTTACCATGAATGGATGTTGTGCTTTATCAAATGCTTTTTCTGCATCTGTTGAAATGATCATATGATTTTTATTCTCTTATTGATGTGATGTATCACACTGATTGATTTGTGAATATTGAACCACTCTTGCATCCAGGGAATAAACCCCATTTGATCATGGTGATGATTTTTTAATGTATTGCTGGATTCAGTTTGCTAATATTTTGTTGAGAAAGTTTGCATCTATGTTCATCAGAGATACTGGCCTGTAATTCTCTATTTTTGTAGTGTCTTTATCAGGTTTGGTATCAGGATAATTCTGGGTCATGCAATAAATTTGGTAGTTTTCCTTCTTCTATTGTTTGACAGAGTTGGAGAAGAATACGTAATAACTCTTCTTTATAAATATTTGGTGGAATTCACCTGTGAGGACATCTGGTCCTAGGCTTTTGATTGTTGGGAGTTATGATTACTGATTCAATTTCATTGGTGGTAATCAGTCTGTTCAAATTTTCTATACCTTCCTGATTCAATTTTGGGAGGTTATATATGTCTAGGAATTTATCCATTTCTCCTAGTTTGTCCAATTTTTTGGCATATAATTTTTCATAATATTCTCATAATCCTTTGTATTTCTATAGTGTCAGTAGTTATTTCTCCTCTTTTATTTCTGATTTTACTTATTTGATTTGTCTCTGTTTTTTTTTTTTTATGACTGGCTAAAGGCTTATCAATTTTGTTGATCTTTTCAAAGAACCAGCTCCTGGTTTCATTTGTTTGTTCTATTGTTTTTTTTAGTTTTTATTTCATTTATGCTCTAATCTTTATTGTTTCCTGCATTCTACTAGTATTGGATTTTGTTTGTTCTTCTTTTTCCAGCTCCTTTAGGTGTAAGGTTAGGTCGTTTATTTGAAATTTTTCTTGTTTCTTGATGTAGGCCTACATTGCCCTAAATTTCCCTCTTAGAACAACAGTTTTTTCTGTATCCCAAATATTTTTGGACCATTGTGTTTTCATTTTCATTTATCTCTCTCTATTTTTTTATTTCCTGTTTGATTTCTTAGTTAACCCATTCATTTTTTTAGCTGAATGCTATTTGGTCTTCTTGTATTTATGTTCTTTTCATCTTTTTCTTGTGGTTGATTTCTAGTTTCATAGTGTTGTGGTCAGAAAAGATGCATCGAATGACTTTGACCTTTTCAAATTTGTTGCGATTAGTTTTGTGGTCTAATACATGATCTATTCTGGAGAATGTTTCCTGTGCATTTGAAAAGAATTTGTATTGTACTGTTTTAGGATGGAATGTTCTGAATATATATTTTAAGTCCATCTGGTCCAATTTATCATTCAAAGTCACTGTTTGGATGATCTATCCATTGATGTAAGTAGGGTGTTAAAGCCTCCTACTATTATTGTATTACCATCAGTTATTTCCTTTATGTTTGTTTTTAACTGTTTTGAATATTTGGGTGGTTCCATGTTGGGTACATATTTATAATTGTGAAACTTCTTGTTGGATTGTCCCCTTAATGATTATATAATGTCCTTCTTTGTCTCCTGTTACAGTCTCTGTTTTAAAGTCTGTTTTGTCTGGTATACATATTGCTATACTGACTTTCTTTTGACATCATTTGCATGATAAATATATGCATTTATCCTCCATCTCTTCACTTTCAATCTGTCTTTCATTCTGAATGAGCCTCTTGTAGGCATCATATAGATGGGTCACCCTACATATTTTTTTACATATTCTGTTTTTTTACATATTCTGTCACCCTAGGTCTTTTGATTGGAGTGTTTATTTAGTTTAAATTCAAAGTAGTTATTGATAAGTATGTATATTTACTGACATTTTGTCACTCATTTTATGGTTGCTTTTTAGTTTTTCTTCATTCCTTTCTTGTTTTCTTCTCTCACAATTAATTGGTTTTCTTTAGTGATACCCTTGCATTCCTTTTTCTTTATTTTTTTTTTCATATCTATTCTGGTTTTTGATTTGTGGTTACCATTACGTTTGCATATAACATCTTCTGCTTATAAAAGTCTATATTAAGATGATAGTCACTTAAGTTTGAACCCATTCTTTACTCTTTCCCTTCTCACATCTTAGATATGTGATGTCGTACTTTACATCCTTTTGTTTTGTGAATCCCTTGACCAACTTTTACAGATATACTTAATTTTACTGCTTCTGTGCTTTTTCTCCTCTTGTTTATGATCTTTCCATTCAATGAGTCCCTCTTAACATTTATTGTAGAGCTAGTTTAATGGTCATAAATTCCTTTAACTTGTTTGTCTGGGAAACTCTTTATCTCTCCTTCTATTCCGAGTAATAACCTGCCTAGATAAAGTATTCTTGGTTGCATATTATTTCCTTTAAGCACTTTGAATATATCATTCTACTCCCTCCCACCTGCCAAGTTTCTGCTGAAAAATCAGCTGTTAGGGTTATGAGGTTTTCCTTGTTTGTAACTGCTTTCTTTTCTTTTGTTACTTTTAAAATTCTTTTTTTAATCATTACTCTTTGCCATTTTAATTACTGTGTATCTTGGTGTGGCTGATTTTGTTGGAGAATCTCTGTGCCCCCTGGTTCTGGATTTCTGTTTCCTTCCCCAGATTCAGGAAGTTTTTAGCTATTATTGCTTCAAATAAATTTTCTGCCCTGTTTTCTTTATTTCTTTTTTTTAAATGTTGTTTAACATTTATTTATTGTTGAGAGACAGAGAGAGACAGAGCATGAGCATGGGAGTGGCAGAGAGAAGGGGAAACACAGAACCTGAAGCAGGTTCCAGGCTCTGAGCTTCAGTACAGAGCCTGACGCGGGGCTCGAATTCACAAACCACGAGATCATGACTTGAGTGGAAGTCGGACGCGCAACTGACTGAGCCATTCAGGCACCCCTGCCCTGTTTTCTTTCACTTCCCCTTCTGGGATGCCTATAATGTGAATGTTATGATGCTTGATGGTGTCACTGAGTTCCCTAATTCTATTCTCCTCTTGCATATTTTTTTCTCTTGCTTGTTCAGCTAGATTATTCTCCATTACTCTGTCCTCTAGGTGACTGATTCATTCTTCTGCTTCATCAAGTCTACCATTTATTCCATCTAGTGTATCTCTAATTTCACTTATTGTGTCCTTCATCTCTGATTGGTTCTTTTTTATCTCATTCGTAAGGATGTCACTAATGTCCTCCACTTTTCTCAAGTGCAGCAAGTATCTTTATGATCATTACTTTAAATTCTCTATCAGGCATATTACTTATATCTATTTTGCTTAGGTCTGTTTTTGTGGTTTTATTATTTCATTTGGGACATATTCCTCTGTCTCCTCATTTTGTATAACTCCCTATGTCTGCTTCTCTGTATTAGGAAAGACAGCTACGTCTCCCGTGCTGGAACGTAGTGACCTTATGAAGAAGAAGTCCTGTGGTGCCCTGCTGTGCAGCATCCTGTTCACCAGAACTTGGTGCTTCAGGGGTGTCTCCTATGTGTGTTACATGTGTCCTGCTGTTGTGGCTGAGCCACTTTTCCCTTCAGTCCAGCCATCTGCCATGGCTCATGGCCTGTTGTGGGCAGTATTTGGTTCCTGTGATGCCAATATGGTGCCACCTTGGGCTTGAGTTGAGTCAGATCAGTTATTTGCCAGAGATGTAGTAGTACTCACACTGCTGGGCATTTTCCTTGTGTTATCTCCTAACAAGCTTTCTTTGGTGAATGAGGCCTATAATCAGACATTGTCTATTCCCAGCCCACTTCTGGGGCCTCCATCTGACTGGTGTGTGTGGTTATCTTTTCCTCTGTCTGAGGAAGAAGTCACTTTGGAGTCATGCTGGCTACTGTAGTGGCTGTTTACACTCTGCCAGGCCTGTGGCCCAGAACTGCATGGGCTCTGGCAATGTAAGTATTGGAGAGGGCAGATCCCCTGAAGCATAGCACTGGGTGGCAGTCCTGGGAGGGAGGTGGTGGTGCCAGTAAGCTTTGTGTGCCCTGGGTCCTGTTCAAGAGGTCCTCTGCAGTACCAGTCCTGGCGAAGACTGTCTAGGGGAATGGATTGATGGAAGCGCAGTTCAGGTGGGCAGGGCAGCCGACGGGCAGTACTAGCAAGTCAGATAGCATGTCTCCAGGTTGCTGTGTGTTTACACTGGGGAAGCAGGGGAAGGAAATGGTGCCTGTCAGTTCCTTTGTTCCTGGAGGAGTTCCCAATGATTTCTGTTTCTCTGGGACATGCTTTAAGATTAGCAAATAACTTTTCCTACTGTATGCTCTAGGCACCTTTCAAACTGCAGCTTCTAAGCTGTATCTCTGTGGGTCATCTGTTGTGTTGTTTCTTTGAGGATGGGGAATCAGTTTCCTCTGGCCCTTCTGGCTCTCCCAGAACCACACTGCTGAATTCTTAAAATTCCAGGTTTTAAGTCCCTCTGGTTATAAGAGCTGATGAAATTCAGCCCTTGTGGTTTTCAAAGCCAAATGTTTTGGAAATTTGTCTTCCCCATGCAGACTTCTCAGGGTGGGAATCTATTTCTCTCCCCTCTTTGTGCCTGCAAAGTCCCTCCCTCCTGTGGGTAGTCCCATGAGTCTGTTTATTTCACAACTGTTTCTTGGCTCTTCCTACCTTTCCTTTTTGATGTGGCCTTTTCTCTACATTTAGCCATGGAGTTTGTTCTGCCAGTCTCCCGGTCATTTTCTGGGTTGTTTACATTGATGTGAACGTTATCTAGTTGTATCTTGGGGCTAGGTGTGCCTAGGGTCCTCCTACTCTGCCTCCTCCCCTGAACATAAATTTTTAAGTGAAGCTGTTTGGTTTTGTCATACGATGAGTGAAAAAAAATTAGTGTTACTCATCTTTTTTTTCTCCCATTGTCAAAATGTTTCCATACCTTATATTGAAATGCCATTGATGAGAAAGCTTTAATGATGCAGATAATTTGAAGTTGACAGTATTTTACCATTTTTTTATATAATTTTACTGTTATTCATACCCTATTTCTATTAATCCACCTTTACTACAGGACATCTTCAAACATTTAATTTGCTAAGATATTTGTTTTAGATGAAGAAATATGTTTTATTTATCTTTTAGTATGAAATTTATTGTCAAATTGGTTTCCATACAACACCCGGTGCTCATCCCAACAGGTGCCCTCCTCAATACCCATCAGCCACCTTCCCATCCTTCCCAACCCCCCATCAACCCTCAGTTTGTTCTCAGTTTTTAAGAGTCTCTTATGTTTTCTCTCCCTCCCTCTCTAACTTCTTTTTTTTTTTTTCCTTCCTCTCCCCTATGGTCTTCTGTTAAGTTTCTCAGGATCCGCATAAGAGTGAAAACATATGGTATCTGTCTTTCTCTGTATGACTTACTTCACTTAGTATAACACTTTCCAGTTCCATCCATGTTGCTGCAAAAGGCCATATTTCATTCTTTCTCATTGCCAAGTGATATTCCATTGTGTATATAAACCACAGTTTCTTTATCCATTCATCAGTTGATGGACATTTAGGCTCTTTCCATAATTTGGCTATTGTTGAAAGTGCTGCTATAAACATTGGGGTACAAGTGCCCCTATGCATCAGCACTCCTGTATCCCTTGGGTAAACTCCTAGCAGTGCTATTTCTGGATGATAGGGTAGATCTATTTTTAATTTTTTGAGGAACTTCCACACTTTTCTAGAGTGGCTTCACCAGTTTGCATTCCCACCAACAGTGCAAGAGGGTTCCCGTTTCTCCACATCCTCGCCAGCATCTATAGTCTCCTGATATTTTTAATATCAAAGGTGGGCTTTAGAGAGAATTGAAGAGATAGTTTTTTGAATGTCAATTCATGGTTTTCCATTATTCCTCATATGAGAAAATATCCATCTAAGCCTCTTGCCTTTCTCCATGCTTTTTCACTAGCTCTTCCCCATGGCACAGAGAGGAGATCTTGTGATTTGTCAGACAATGAGACAATCATTAGGCCAGGTTTTCAAATGGGAAGGCTGACTATCATTTAAAGACAGGATCTTGTGCTCCACACCTGATTTGCTAGTGCAGGCCGGGTCAACCTCTTTGCTCTATGTTGAGGTTCTTCTGTTTGAGAGTAGGTAGATAGAGCATCTGACTGTTTAGAGTAGATGATCAGGATAGCAATCCCAGAACAATTATATGATGGAGAAAAAGACTGAGGTCTTTCTCCAAAGTAAACATCTTGGGCAAGATTTAGGAACTTAGTCTTATATTTTTAAGTTGGGTACTTTGTGTATCATTTGACATTTTCCTTCTGTCCTTAAAATTCAACGGAGAAAAGTGAGTGTATTCAGGCAGCACATTTGAGCACTAATACTTAATACTGAAAATTCTGTAATGCCATTCTCTACTTTTTGTGTCCATGGAACACCTTCTTCCAATTCCATCATCACCATACATCATCCATGAACATCTTTTAAAAAAATTTTTTTATGTTTATTTATTTGAGAGAGAGAGAGAGAGAGAGAGAGAGAGCATGAGTGGGGGAGGAGCAGAAAGAGAGAGGGAGACAAAAAATCCAAAGCAGGCTCCAAGCTCTGAGCTGTGAGCACAGAGCCTGATGTGGGGCTCAAAATCACAAACCATGAGATCATGACCTGAGCTACAGTCAGATGCCCAACCAACTGAGCAACCCAGATGCCCCTCATCTGTGAATATCTTTTTGGGCTCTAGAGATCCACAGAGTCAGATCAGGTAATAACACAAATTCTGGACATAGATTGACAGAGTTCAAAATCTCTAATCTATAGTTTGCAAACTGTGTGATCCTGAGCATAAGTTTGTCTCTCTGTGCCTTGGTTACCTTGTCTGTTCACTGACAACAATAAAAATATAATATTAATAATATAACAATATAATATAAAATACTATATTAGTATACTTATATAACTATAATTATAATTATCCTAAACCTATGCAGTAGGACCTAAAGAATATGAATATACACACACACATAATATATACCTCATATATATCATATGTATAAAATAGTATCTGGTTTATGAATTGAAAATTCTGGTTTAATGTTTTTACTGTTTTGTCTTTATAATCTTTACAATTTACTTCATGGCTTTGAAAATTACAAGAAGACAGCTGGTGCTATCTCAAAGACATAATTGAGATACTATTTTAAAAGCATACATATATATGTAAATGTGAATATTTGATAATAATATAATAATGAAATATAAAAATGTAAGTCAAATCAAACAATTAAAAATACTTTTTGAAGAAAGACAAAATAAAATAGATATTCTTTGATCTGTGATAGTTTACATGCAGATATATTTAAAAGTAGGAAGTTAAGCTTTGGAGGCCCTTTGTAAAGCTATAATTCCATTATACAAAGGAAGTGTTCCTTTTTGATATGTTCCACTTTTGAGATTAACACATGCACAGTTTCTATTAAGATATACATAGAGAAAGAAAGTAGGTAGACATACATTGTAAATCAGATTTGCCTACTTACAGATGGTAACATTCTGTGCAATAATAATGCTCTCAAAACCATTTGCAAATTTGTCCAGCAACAACTCTGCCTTTAATGATGAAGTTTCCACAGTGGCAGATGGCAGAGTGAGCAGTGAAGGATGCTGCCGACCCACCAGGGTTATGTCTGTCACTAAAGCGATCTGGCTCCAAAAGCCAAAGTCTGTTGAGGTCATACTGGCTATTGCTCCATTGGAATGACTTGATTGATCACATTTGTGCTTATTCCATAAATGATGACCTTCTACAAGGGGTCCCGGCAGTTTTATCCTGCTGTAAGAAACTGATATAGAGAAACACACACTATCTGCAGTATCTGTCTCTCGACATATCATTGAAACAAAGGGGAAATTTATGACACTTAAAAAAATACACTCACTGATGTTGCTATCATCAGTGGTTAAATAGCCTATAAAAACAGCAGGAGCACTACTTTTAATATTGTCACATTTAAGGAGAGAAAGGGAAACAAGAGCAAGATAAGAATATATATATATACACATATACATATTCCATAGGTATTCCACATGTTCCATATATGTATATGTGTACACATATGTCCATATATGTCCATATATGTGCACACATATGTATATATGCACATATATGTACATATATATTAAGAAAATATATTTTTTATAATTTTTAAAGAGCAAGGATTATTGTTTTAATGAGAGCATAAACTTGAATTGAGATCCAGTTATTCTCTAAGCACCTAAAATTGGCAGATTGTGCAGATAAAAGAAAATAAATTTAAAAACTTCAGTGACCAAGTGAACCCTTGGTATACCTTGAAGAAAATTATATACTTGAAATTATATACTTGTAGCTTGAAATCAGTCACAGTGGGAGTATTTATACCATGGAATTGGCAAATACTATTCCATGGGGAGTTTAACACAATATAATACCACCTATGGAGTATATTGTATTGAAATCCCCAAGTTCTATTTATAATGTGATATTGTTGAACTCATTTATCATATAACAAGCATCTGAATGTAGCTTTCAAAACTGAATTTATTATGAACATCAGGTTAAGCATTGGAAGGAACAAAGTGCATCTCTTTGTCCCTATTTACTGAATGGTAACAGAAATGTTACAGAAAAATATTAATTCTCTTGTGTCACTAAAGTAAGAATAGCTCTTTGAGTAAAGTTGTTCATTAATAGGAATAACAATATACTTTCATTTATAATTACTTGATTTATTCATAAACTTCTAAGTATTGCACATACATTACCTCTCTTTAGTTTTTATGACAACCATGAGACTTATTTACAGATTCCATGAGGACCCAAGCCAGTGATGTGCTCAACCAGTGAGAACTTCTTGTGAAATTTTCAGGAAATTTGCAAGCTATTGTTAAATGTGGCCATTAGTAAAAATTAAATTATATAAACTTACAGTTACATAAACTGTATTAAAAACAAAGGTAGGGGCACCTGGGTGGCTCAGTCGGTTGGACATCCGACTGTGGCTCAGGTCATGATCTCGTGGTTTGTGATTTTGAGCCCCACATCAGACTCTGTGCTCACAGCTCAGAGCTTGGAGCCTGCTTTGGATTTTTTGTCTCCCTCTCTCTCTCTGCCCCTCCCCCATTCATGCTCTGTCTCTGTCTCTCTGTCTCTCAAAAATAAATAACAAAAAATAAATAAATAAATACTTAAAACTCATCACACTCTATGTCATTACATTTTACTATTATCTATGTTCTTGAGTGTTTTTACATTTATGATTCATGTATGTTTATGTAGGGAATACTATACAATGGTGTGCTACAACACATTTCTTCCTAACTCTGTGTTCACTGATGCCATGCTCTACAGGTAGCTTGAAATCAGTTACAGTGGGAGTATTTATACCACGGAATTGGCAAATGCTATAAATCAGGGCTCTCCCACCCCAAGATTCAGTGGTTCAACAATAACTAGCTTACCACTACGTGAGAATGTTCTGACTTCAAGGCACATTGTACAGTAGGCCATGCTGTACTCTTTTGAATGGTTTGAAGCATGGGTTTTTAACATGGTCTTTACTGGCTTTCAGATAGGTGTTTGGACATATGTCTAAGCTTTTTCTGGAGAGATAGTCTATAGCTCCTATTAGATTTTCAGAGACTCTATAACCTAAAATAAATTTTTAAAAATTAATATAAAAAACCATTTTTACAGGAAAAGTACTGTATTTTCTGTAAGTATGCTTTTTCTCTGAAATAAAGAGATCAAGTAGCCTGTAGTTGATATGACTAAGAATTTTGCTCCTTCTAATGTGTTCCAGAAAATGTGTCTTATGTACATATCTTACTTAGTAATACCTTTACTTACTTTTTCCTTGCTGTTTCCTCTTTTTAAAAGTCTCCAGATTTAGCAAAAAAATTTTTTCAATAGCATTAAATATAATAAAATACTTAGTAATAAATTTACCTAAGGGAGGAATAGATCTAGACACCAAAAACTACAAGATATTGATGAAAGAAATTGAAGAAGACACAAACAAATGGAAAGATATTCCATATTTATGGATCAGAAAAAGTAATACTGTTAAAATGTCCATACTATTCAAAATCATTGATACATTCAATGTAATCCTTTAATTTTTCACAGAAATAGAAAAAATAATCATAAAATTCATATAAGACCACAAAATACCCAACCAACCAAAGCAATCTTGAGAACGAACAAAGGTGGAGCCATTACACTATTTTCTTTCTTTTTTTTTCACAAAAGGAAATGAGAAAAGAATTTATTTATTTATTTATTTATTTATTTATTTATTTAATTTTTAAAATATAATTTATTGACATATTGGTTTCCACACAACACCCAGTGCTCATCCCAAAAGTGCCCTCCTCAATGCCCATCACCCACTTTCCCCTCTCCCCCACCCCCCATCAACCCTCAGTTTGTTCTCAGTATCAAAGAGTCTTATGGTTTGCCTCCCTCTCTCTCTGTAACTTTTACCCCCTCCACCTCCCCCATGGTCTTCTCAATGCAAAGGATACACTGTTTTATTTCAAGCTATGTTACAAAGCTATAGTGATCAAAACAGTATGGTACTGGCACGAAAGCAGATGTATAAGCCAACTGAACAGAATCAAGACCCTAGAAATAAGTTCTATGCATATATGGTCAAATAATATTTGATAAGGGAGCTAAGAATACTCAATGGCTAAAGAATAGTCTCTTCAATAAACAGTACTGAGAAAACTGGATATTCACACCCAAAAGAATGAAATTGGGCTCCTACTTTATACCATTCACAAATGGATTATGGACTTAGAGATAAGACCTAAAACTGTAAAATTCCAGAAGAAAATATAGGTGAAAACTCTATAATATCAAATGGTTATTATCCAAAAGTGAAGATATAACAACTGCTGGTGAAGATATGGAGAAAAAGGCACACAGGTGCACCACTGGTGGGAATGTAAATTGGTGCAGCCACTAAGGAAAATACTATGGAGGGTCTTTAAGAAATTAAAAATAGAGGGGTGCCTGGGTGGCTCAGTCGGTTAAGCATCCGACTTTGGCTAATGTCATGATCTCACTGCTCGTGAGTTTGAGACCCGCGTCAGGCTCTATGTTGACAGGTCAGAACCCGGAGCCTGATTCCGATTCTGTGTCTCCCTCTTTCTCTGCCCCTCCCCTTCTTTCTCTCCCTCTCCTCTCTTTAAAAAAATAAACATAAAAAATAAAAAAAAGAAATTAAAAATAGAACTATCATATGATCCAGCAATCTCACTTGTGAGTATATATCTTAAGGAAATGAAATCACTATCTTGAAGAGATATCTGTACCCACATGTTCATTGTAGCATTATTTACAATAGCCAAAACATGGAAACAACCTAAGTGTCCGTTGACAGATGAATGGATAAAGATGTGAAACTAAGCGCGCGCACACACACACACACACACACACACACACACACACTGGACTCTTATTCAGTCATAAGAAAGAAGGAAATCCTGCCATTTGCAACAATGTGGATAGGCCTTGAGGGCACTGTGCTAAGTTAATTAATTCAGATGGCAAATGACAAATGTATGAGTTCATTGATATGTGGAATCTAAAACTATTGAACTCATAGAAACAGTAGAATTGTGGTTTCTAGGGGACTAGTGGAGAGGGAAATAAGGTGATGTTGGTCAATGGGCACTGACTTTCAGTTATAAGATGAATAACTTCCGGGGGCCTAAGGTATAGTATGGTGACTATTGCTAAGAATACTATATTGCATATTTGAAAGTCTCTGTGAGAGCAGAGCTTTAATGTCCTCACCATAAAAAAACAACAACAAAGAGTTAATTATGTGAAGTAAAGGATATGTTAACTAACCTTACAGTGCTAAAGCATTTCACAAAATATACATATAACAAATAAATAATATTTGGCACATATTTATTCTAAACATCATTTTTTAGCTGAAATTCAAATTTAACTAGGCATCCTGTATTTTACCTCGCAGCTGTACTTTTAAAGGTCTTCTTTCCTCATTCTTCCATCTTCCTTTTCTTCTCATTCAGAAATCTATTGGATTAATGAACCACAGCGTGGCTTTTCTATTAATTACATGAATAAGAGTTACTTATGTCTGAATTCATTCCCAGTTACATCATTTTAAAGTTTTGATATTGGACAAATTATTTAACTTCTCCAGGGCTCAGTTTTCTTGTCTGTAAAACAAGTCTTCTCAGGATTGCTAACAAAAGTAAATAAGATAATATATGTAACAATTACTGTTGTGCCTGCCAGTGAGTAAGCTTGCAATATATACTTGTTATGGTGATGCTGATATAATCATCATGTTTTCATTGTCATATGGTTGTAGCCTTCTGAAATACAACTCACCTCATCTTACCCAACATTTCTCAGCACCCAACATTTCTCATACTTGCATTCTCACCTTGTTGATCTTTTCCAACTTGTATATCCAGTCTCATTCATCACCATCAGGAGAACCCCAAACCTCCACCAGATTTTATTTCCTTTTTTTCTATACTTACCCCCTCATGTTCATTGAGATGTAACTGACATGTAACATTGTGTAAGTTTAAGGTGTATGAAGTGATAATTTGATGTACTTATTATATACTGTAAAATGATAACCCAGAGCGTTAGTTAATAGCTCCATCATCTTATATAATTACCATTTCTTTCTGTAGTGAAAACATTTAAGATCTACTCTCTTAGCAACTTTCAACTATTTCTGTATTGTTAATTAGAGTCACCATGCTGTATGTTAGATGCTCCTCGTTTTATGTTGATGTGGTTTGAACATGCTCATTTATACTGAGGGATCAGAGCCAACTCAACCATAACTTTGCTAGCTGGCTAGTGAGAAAGATAATAATGACACTTTATGGAGTCTGAATTCTGCCAAAAGCTAAGTCTTTTGCATATGTTTTTCATGTAATTCTCATAATAACTCTGTAACTATTAATATTGGCATTTTATAGATAAGGAAAATGGAGACCTTAGAGGTGAAAGAAGCAAACAATGGGAATAAGTTTGGACTTGAATATTATAGGGAATTCTCTACACTTATGTAATTATAACTTAGAGTGGTATAGGTTTTCTTGAGGTTTTTATTTTTCTCCAAGTATGTTCACATATACAATCTCATCCTTACAACCATCTTATAACGTAGAAAAAGTAATTATTGTAAAAACAATTATTGTCTCCACTATATAAGTAATGAAACTGAGACACTGGAAAGTTAAATGTCTTATCCAGAATTATGCAATAATTAGAGTTATTACCAGACCCAAACCCTATAATTCAGTACTCTCAGTTTTTCCTAATGCACTAGGAAGAGCAAATACTTTTCATTACACATGAAAATGCTGATCAATTGGTATTGGCTACCTGGGGTACTATGTTAATAATACTTCTGAGATTTTTTCTAGGTTCAACAGCAAAGAATGTCATGATACATTCATAACGTCTGCCATGATGGACATGAGAGATGGCAGCAGTAATGATGATCTGAGAAGAGGGTATTGAACAGGCTGGTTGAGGAAAGTGTGAGATGCCCAATTAACGATGAGTAACCAAACTTCAAAGTGAGAAATCCCAGGAATTTCTAAGGATTCTTTATTGAAAACCCAAAGGTGATAATTTTGTGTCATTTAATTGCCCCAAAAACAAAGACATCAATTAGTCTAGTGCAAGACACTATTTGCCTTTTCTCTACTACAATGTTTCTCTTATATAGTCTTTCATGGAACCCTAATGTATAAATGGGAAAATGTGAAGGTCCTGGAGTCGTGACCATTCTAAACCTCATACCTAAAAATTTCAAGTGACTAGAGCACAGGTTAAAAACTACAGATCTGGAGACCCTGGGTGGCTCAGTCAGTTGGGCGTCCAACTTCAGCCAGGTCATGATCACATGGTTCGTGAGCTTGAGTCCCACATCAGGCTCTCTGCTGTCAGTGCAGAGCCTGCTTCAGATCCTCTGTCTCCCTCTCTCTTTCTGCCCTTCCCTGCTCACGCTGTCTCCAAAATAAATAAACATTTTAAAAAAACACGGATCTGAGACATTTTTGTTTAGCACTACCTGGACAATGAGTAATTTTACCCTTTGAAGAGTCTATGAATTCAGCCAGATGTTAATAACCTTCTCTATATCCATGGAAATAATAGATATAGTGGGAAAACCACAGGATAGGAAATCAAGATACTACGTTCTGGTTGTAACTTAATGGTGTGAATGTGGCCAAGTTCCTTTATGACTCTAGTGCTCCGTTCCTTTATCTATTAATTGAAAAATTGGATTAGTTATTAGTTATTTCATTGATTTATCAAAGATGTACAATGTCACAGTATAACAAATCAACATAGTCATGGACCTCCATTTAAACTCTAATATTCTAGGAATCAGAGCCTATGTATGGAGATTGTTATAGTCACAAATATTATTTTGTCCCTAATATTCTCTTAAAGTTTTTTATTTGATGTGCTTATTACACACTGTCAGATGCTTCACAAAGAAGAACATGTTTGATGGTGTCCAGCTTTCTTTCTAGGAATAATTTTTCATGAAATAATTTTGTGTGATTTATATATTTGTTAAGATCTTTTTAAACCTCAGTTCAATAATTCAATCTGCTATATATAAACTCATAAAAAACATATGAATACACACTCAGACATATATATATATACATATATATAGTTTATATAATAGGTTATATAGGTTATAGGTTGTATAGGTGATAATAAAGGTTATAATAAATTTATAGTTGCATATATGATAGAATGGAATTAAATATGTAGTATATGTATATTAGGTACACATTATATATATATATATTTGTGTATATATATATACAATTTATGTGTGTGTGTATACATATATATATATATATATATATACACTCTTCATATATCTTTGTACCCTCAAACACAGTACTGTCAAAGATATTCATAAAATAGGTTTTGTAAGTAGTATAGCATAGTGGCTATAAAGGGATGTGATTTAGTATCAGAAATACCTGGACTCAGATCCCTGCTTTACCATCATTTTGGACCTGTATAGTCTTGGATCAGTTATTTGACCTTTACAAATTAAGTTATAGTATTCTCAACTTTAAAATTAGGAAAATAAGAAAGTACACATATCATGCTGTTTTTGTGAGGTTTAAAGGAGATAAAATATATTTTTTACTTAGTACTTTGCACAAAATGAATATCCACTAAATGTTAGCTATGTAATAATTAATTAATAATCAAAACTAGTAATCTTAATAGTGTCATTATTATCCAAAAGTAGATTTTTGAAAATTCTCCAAATAATTCTTCAAAGTAAATCAAAAGGATTAACATATGTTCAAAGACTACTTGTGTGTAATTTGCATATCATGCTGAATTTTTAATATATTATCTGACTAAATTCTCACAATCAACTTGTGAGGAAGCTGTTATATCCATCTTACAGGAAAATTATGGAATTTACTCAAAGCCATACAGGTGGTAACTCACAGTTGCAATGTTCAATCACAAGTCTGTACTAAACTATATGTCAAGTTCTATACTAAATACATAATCTCATGCTTATTCCGTGACCAAAGAATTTAATATTGCTGATAAATATACATATTAAATTATTTAAAAAATAGAGACAATAATCCCTAATATTTTCCCATGAACTTGTGTGAATGTGAAGTAAAAGAAAGGAAGTAAGAGGAAGCAATCCTAGGAAGATATACCACGATCACACAACCGCAGAATATTAATACAAGGTCTTCCAACATTTTAATTATAAACTTGGGTCCTCTTTCCATACCTCTACAAGTTAAAAGTCTTTAGAAACTGCCTAATTCTTTCAAACTGAATGATACAAATTGCGTCTAATATGTACGAGGCAACCTTGAATATTTTGGCAAGTCTCTGTCATTCTAGCTGCTCTTTGTGGCTTTCCATAGATCTAGGACTGGTATCTAGACAGTGAAAAATGATAAAATACTGAATCCTTTAATTTTTTTTATAATGGGGTACCGTTACCCAAAACAACAGACGGAGCACTGATAATGAGATTATCATCCCAACAATCCAGGGTCATGTGAACAATATGGGACTTATGAAGTTATGTTTTCCAGGACAAATCTCTCTATTCATCCATACAAAGAGCATCTCACCTTATAAACAAACAATAAGTCCTCAAAGTAAATTGTTGATTAAAAAATTATATATATATGTATACATTTTTAAATTAAGAATGCATAACAGGACCCTGAGATTCATATAAGAGAGTCATAATAGCTTTTTCAAGTATGTGATGTTGCCTTTATTCATTCATTTAACAAATATTTATTGAGCACCAACCAACCTATTGGCATAGGTACAGGTGCTGGGTTATACTAATTAGCAAAATAGGCAAAACTCCTGCTCTTGTAGAATTTAAATTCTAGTGGGAGGAACATTAAATTAATCAATCAATGAAGGTATAACATAAAATATGGTACTAAGGGTCAAGAGGAAAAATAAAGCCAGGTAAAAGGCTAGAGAATTTTAGAAGAGGCGTAGTTATAATATTTTACAAGTGTGGCAGGGAAAGCCTCTCTGATAAGAAGATATTTGAACAAAATCTTGAAAGAAGTCAGGGAGTGAGGCATACTGAAATTGAGGGGAAGAGCGTGGAAGGTGGAGGGAAAGGCAAATGTGACAGCACTATGCTTGGTGTGTCCAAACCACAGCAAGAGGGACGATGTGATTAGAACAGAGAAAATGATGAGAGAATTTAAAAATATGCCTTTTTAAGACATCAGCTTCAAAATATATAATTAAGGGGCACCTTGATGGCTCAGTCGGTTGAGCATCTATCTGACTTGTTTTCAGCTCAGGTGATGATCCCAGCGTCGTGAGATTGAGTCCCACGTCAGTGCAGAACCTGCTTGGGATTCTCTCTGTCCCCCTCTCCCTCTGCCCTTATTTCCTGCTGACACTCTCTCTCTCTCTCTCTCTCTCTCTGTGTCTCTCTCTCAAAAAAAAAATAAATATGTGTATATACATATATATTTAAAATTTTTAAAAATAAAATAAATAAAATAAAATATATAATTATCTGTTAGTCCCCTTATGAAAGAACGAATCCAAAAGGTGAGGACATTTCAGGAGATCTTTGTTCCTACCAAGCCTTGTCTCCATCACCACTGTGTCATGGCAGAGCCTGAACTAGTGATGAAAGGCTGCCCAGCCAAAGTCATTATCTGGCACTCAATTGGCAAGCAATTATCGCTGTATTTTGGTTACAATGCTGCAATTTAAATATTTTTACAATTTTAGGCAATAATCCTGAATGATTATACATTTTGTGAATGAGACCTTATGCTTCAATTGTATGTGGCAGAAAAAATTAGATAGTGTCATCAAGAAGTTCTAAAACAGTACGTAGACTGATATTTGAGGTAGTTTATAGTCTATTCAATAGTCTTAGAGATATATCCCACCTCTCCCTTGTTTATTTCAGTCAATGGGCAACTCTTCCTACAATTTGTAAAACATTAAATAAAATATTATTTCAGTTCACCACCCATGACTGATGTGTCAATGTCCCAATTCATGAGAAAGGTTTTTGTTTCTATCAATTAAGAAAGACCCATGAATTACATACTCACCAACGTGATCATATTTCTTCTCTTCATCTCCTCAATACTTGGTATTTTAAGTATCAGAGTCCTTTGCAAAACATTATGTATTAGGCCTTTTCTTGCAGAAGAAATTCTCTATCAAATATTTGTTTTTCTTTGATGATTTTATTATAAGAATATGTGTCATGCATTTTATTAATAAATCATAGTTTTATTTGCCAAGTAAGTATACATTTTAGAATATGATGACTGTGCTCAAGGAAGAATGAAAAACACCTAGAAGTCTTGGGGTCAATTTATCATAATACGAGCATCTTTTTGACCATGAGGTGACTCCTTGTCTGCTCAATTCTGACCACCTGCCTTATGAGAGAATGAAAGGCACCAGCAGAAAACAGATCAGATGGCAGAATTTGGGAAAAAGCCAGTTTGCAGAATGTGAGATTCTACTGAATATATTATCAAAAGGTCCCATATTGAACTTTTTTTTGAGCACATAAATGAGATGCTGTCGTACCTAACTGCTGCAACTTGGTTCAAGCTTCACCCCTGGTTTAAATAAAAACTGAAATGACAATGAAATTGTGTAAACCTTTTTTTTTTCTTTTAGTGTAAGAAACATTCTCACTCTGAGTTTATTCAGAAAATCCAAAGAAATTCAGATATCAGAAGTTTTGAATTTGACAAGAAAGAGTTTCCCACAGGTGTTAGGCTAAAATCACAAAGTACTCGAAGCCCATGATGCCAGGCAAGCCCGACCCCACCCCTCAGTTTCCCTCCGTGATGATTTTTATGTGACTTCATAAAATAAAAACATTGCTTACAGTCCTCTTCTCCAGAGCCAAATTCTAAGAGCTGCAGGAAACTAAGCTGGATATAAGAGTTTTTATAAAAAGTTTTTCTTAGATGAAACCATGAGATTATTTCCGGAAGAGGTAAAGAACTTAGTTTCCAATTTGTTTAAATGGGGTTGAAGGAAAGGGGAATTTTTTGACATTCATTAGGAATCTAAATGTACCAAGGAGAGTTGTAAAATACATTTTATTGAAGCTCATTTAGATTGGAAGCAGAGGAACATCTGTAACTACTCTGAAGGGGACTCTGGAAGAACTTTTTATGGGTAAACTGGGATTGTTGCTTTTAATTATTCGAGTGTATAGATTATTCAGTAATGTGTGTAAAAAGCTTATTTAGCTACCACCTCCAGGCCACAGCCCTGAAATACAAGAGCATCCTTTTTCAGTTCTCTCTGCATGTGCTCTGTAATTCAAAACACAGTCTTGAAAGTAACTGACGCAAGTGGAAGTGTGATTCATTTGCAGCAGTGACTTGCTGCGGAATCCTTTGTAGATTTGCTTTTCCGTGTATCATTTTGCGAGACCCAGTACCAGCTAACTTGTTTTGTTTTATATTGGATTCCAAAGGCATCGTGATTTTTTTTTCTTAACAGCCACTCATATGTGGTCTCATTTTGGATTCTTCTGCAGGGGTTTCCAAAGTTAAAGAATGGCAAATCAACCTTGTGTCCGCAAAATTTAATTCCTAATGCGTTTAAAGTAAAGTCCCATTAGATCCATTAGATAGTTCGTGTTCGAAGGAGCCAACATCATATGATTTCAACATTAAAAAAGAAAATGACGTCTTCAGCCCCTAAGCTGTCACATTGCGGGGGGTGAATGATCACTGCACATTTATTAACATATCTCTCCGCATTTGATAAGCAAAGGTGGCTGGGCCCTAGCTCACTGTTACATCAGTATTTTATAGAGAACACATTTAATGAATGGAAGGTCATTGCATTTCACCCTTTTTCATAGTGAAACATGTAAAGGCAGCACAGATAATGACACACACATCTTTTAACTGCATTTCAAATGCAGTTTGTTTTATTTTACAGGAGGCATTCTTAATGAGAGAGGATGACTCTAGAATTTCTGCTAAATACAAAAGTGTCAGCATTGGCAAAAAGCATTACTAGAATAAAAGAATTCTCCTTCTGAAATACAAGAATTTTTTCATAACTTAGGTATAAACAATAAATAGGAAGCAAACATTTTGCAAGCCACAAGTCCACATTAAGGCATTGCTGAAATAGCATTAATAATCTGTACAAAGCCGCTATTTCTGCATAGCTTTTTTAAAAAAAACCAGTTAACTTGGGAATAACTTGACTTTCATGGAAATTCACTAAACTATGTCTTTCTCTGCACTCTGTTTAGTGCTACAATTAGAAAAGATGAATTTTCAGAAGAACAAGCTTTAAATTGGTCACTCTGGCATGGCAGATTTTATTACGGATGCCTACGTGCTCCTCAGAAAGACACTTCTCGACTCCCTGGGAAGAAAGCATATGACTGAATTTCAGTAGTTCAGTTTTTACATTAAAATATGGCCAGTGAGGGGTTCCAATCTGTCAGGGAAAAGTGGCCATGCGGCCAGAGTTATCATTTTACTTTGGGGGTCCTGTGTTTGCCAAGTGGTCAGCCAGCTGTCCAGGCTTTTAAAATGAGGAAACTGAAAAATCTAGGAGGTAAATTGCACTGGAACATTTAATATTCATTAAACCTGAAGGATTCTTAATGAAATTAAAGATAAAGAATTGCTGCTTTGAAATGTGGACTTTCAATGTTCCCTTAAACTCCATGTAAACAGGTAGGTAGGAAAGCAAACCTCACACAGCTGTGAGCATTGCTTCATGGTGCAAGGAACAGAAGCATTAAGGCTGATAAGCCTGACTTCAAAGTTTGCCACTACTGTTTAGCAGTTGTATAGACTTCTTTCTAAGCCTCAGTTCTATTGTCCGCTAAATGGGAAGAATAATACTTATAATAATAATAATTATAATTATATGTGATTGATGGATGCTAACTAAACTACCGTGGTGATTATTTCATGATATATCCACATATCAAATCGTTAGGTTGTACACCTAAAAGTAATGTGGTGTTATATGCCAATTTTATTTCTTTTTTTTTTTCATGTTTATTTTTTAGAGACAGAGCATGAGTGGGAGAGGGGCAGAGAGAGAGAGGGAGACACAGAATCTGAAGCAGGCTCCAGGTTCTGAGCTGTCAGCACAGAGCCCCATGCGGGGCTCGAACCCACAAACCGTGAGATCATGACCTGAGCCAAAGTCGGACACTTAACTGACTGAGCCATCTAGGCACCCCATACCGATTATATTTCAATTTAACAAAAGACCATGAAAGAAACAACCACACAAAAAAAATGTGTTCTGATATACAGTAATGTATCGAAAGCTCTTGGCAGATAGAAAACAATAAATTACAATAAACTATTTAAATGTACCTTAAAGGAATAACAGAGGCTGTGATTTGAAAATAGATTGCTAACACCTTATTAGCATATAGCAAAAAGGATCATAGTCTCAGAATATGTGTAGAGTGTCAATGCAGAACCTCGGTAGGGAAAATGATCAAAAACATCTTTCCATCTGAGTAAAGAAGTTAGAAGTTCAGCCTTAGGAGTAATGACTCCAAACCAAAGAGATTGCTTAGATAATAAGGTTAGATTTATCTTCTCCACTTTCTTGGGGGAGCCAGGGGAAAGGCTGCAGGGGAAAGTGCCAGCCAGTCACGTTTGCATGAGATAAATAATCAGTTGTGAGCTCAGTGTGTGATTCTCGTTAAAATCCAGACATTGGAACAGCTCCCGAAACGCATTGCCACCACCACCACCACCAATCTCTTTTGCATCTCATTGGCATTTGAGGACGTTAATTGACTCATTATTGCAATTCATATTCAGGAAAGGAAGTTGATTAAGGAAGGCAGATGCAGAATCTCCAGACACATTCATAGCTGCGTTGTTTGTCCCGGCAGTTTACTTGAGTTATTAGAATATTTAGGAGGCTATAGCCAGAGGGACAGGGAACGTGTCCCACGAAGTGTCACCCTCACAAAATAGATTTTTATTAAAAACAATATATTGTTTTAATAACCTTATTCTACCTTAAGGTCTAACTAGTGATTATTTTCTTAGCTTTTTTGTACTAATTACAGCCACTCCACTGTTTTAATTGCTCTTCTGGAAAATTGGTTTCTAATACTTGTGTTGTATCAAGGAATATTTTTTTTTAAGTCCATGAAGAGTATCTCTAGATTGTACTCAGTTAAAAAAACATTTAAAAAATTAGCATCAGTAGCAAAATTTTATAAGCAGTTTTTTAAAGGTTTCCTTTATTGCAAGTCTCAATTTTGACTAAGTAAGCTGTGATAAATTTATAAGTCAAATGTATTTTATTAACCACCTGAGTGATTGCTTCCTTTTGCTACTTTGATCATCTCTAAACAATTGGGCTAGTTTCTATTTGTATGTCTAATGTTACATAAAGATAGTTATATACATATATATAAGTATGTATTATATATCTAATATATAATATATATTAACTATTATATATATTTATTAAATATAATGTTTATATATATTTAATATATGTTTATATATAATATATATAATATAAATATATTATATAAGCTATATTATATAATATATATTTCTATATTATATATACACCATATATTATATATTATTAAAAACTAATAAGAAATTAAATTAAGATTAATTATTAAATTAATAAAATATTATATAAAATATTATATATTATATATATAACTATCTGTATGTAATATTAGACATACAAATGGAAACTAGCCCAATTGTTTAGAGATGATCAAAGTAGAAAAAGGAAGCATATATATATATATATATATATATATGTCTATTAGATGAGAACTTTCTATTTTTATTTTTGGAGTGACCAGTATTTTGAGCTTACTACTGAAAAATGTTTTGAATAATTGATTTGCAGTAATATGGCATAAATAAAATGCTATATGCTATATAATTCTGAGGTCATTTAAATTTTTTTTTTCTTTTTTTTTTTTCTTTTTTTTTTCAACTTTTTTTAAATTTATTTTTGGGACAGAGAGAGACAGAGCATGAACGGGGGAGGGGCAGAGAGAGAGAGGGAGACACAGAATCGGAAACAGGCTCCAGGCTCCGAGCCATCAGCCCAGAGCCTGACGCGGGGCTCGAACTCACGGACCGCGAGATCGTGACCTGGCTGAAGTCGGAGGCTTAACCGACTGCGCCACCCAGGCGCCCCTCTGAGGTCATTTTAATAGAAATAGTATAATTCACTTGCTACTCTTTATATTGAATTTCCTTAATAACAATAATTTTGAGAAAATTATGTGTTTTTTTTGTTTTCATCTTAAATGTGAAAGTATGGTTCAGACCTAACTATCAATAGTTTTAGTACCTAAAAGAAACAGATATTTACCTTTAAGGAGTTCCTCCAAACAATTAATCCTACAAAAATCTTGTTTGATATTAAGCAGCCATCATTGCCGTTTAACAGTATATTTTCTTTCCCATCTAGCTATTGCTCAGATTTAACTAATTTTATCTTCTTTACTTGATCTGTATCAATTAGCCTAAAAGCACAAGAACATGAGTACAGTTGAGGCATTTTTCTATACATATAGTTGTACATGAAACAGAAATGAATAGCAAAATGTAATAGATCTCCTTTCACCTTGCCACAGTAGTGTACTTTTTTCACTGATTAACTTTTAGACCCTGCAGCAAATAAATAAAGGCTTGCTTTCCTCATATGTTAGTTGTTTTAAATGTCAATTGCATTACAAAGTATTTTTTCTATAAAACTTCAACTAAAATTTAGTGAGTAATTATCATGTATGCACCCGGTATTTAGGAGTAAAATGGTGGCAACAAATTAATAATGCATTATGTCCATTATCCAAGAGCTTCCAGTGGGGGTAGCATACAAATAATTCCATATGATAATACAAAGCATGACATAGATAGTTTCACTGGAGATTAAACAATAAAAGCTCCAAGAAATGAACAATCTACTGACTGTCATTTTTAGAATCTACAGGGAAGATCAATGAAAGACTTGTGCCTAGACCCTAAAGGGCATATATGATTTTGATATAAGGAAGAAGAGGGTCATTCCATGTGGATAAAATACCGTGAACAAAAGCACAGCCATAGGCATGCTCTGGGAAAAATAAGTAGTTGTGCATTATTGAAACATAGAGTGACTCAAAGTGAACCAAGAAATGAGGCTAAAAGGTAGGCAGGAGTCAGCCTGGGGAAGGCTTTGAAAGACACATTGAGGAGTCTGCCCTTTATTCTACGGATGACTTAGAGCTATGAAGGTCTAACAGGGCTAAGGTGGACACAGAGCAGCACGTGGTGACAAGAGAGGCTACTTGAGCAGATTATGTTTCAGGTAGCTAATCCTGGAACGAGCAGGGCTGACATATCACACCAGGGAAAGCCTGGAAATGGGCTGTTGGGCAAAGCAATTAGAAAGCTATGAGTAAGGTCCAAAGCAGTAATTACCCACGCTAAAGAGGAGGCAGCGGGCATAGAAAGTGGAGGATATATGTGTACAGGACTGGAGATACAGAACTCTAATGTAGTAGGGAGCTGAGTAGTAAGTGTGAGGGGAGGACGGTTGGGAAAAAAGGAAAGAGGGAAAAAATTATGGTAACTGCAAGATTCTTAGCTGGATGATTGGCTTTATGACTGATATGAAGGAGAAAAGGAGAAAGAGAAGAGAAACATCTTTATGAGGAAATATCCAGCAGGCGAATGTACATGTGGGTCAGAAGGTTAGGGTCAGGGCTAGAAATTTTGATTAAATGTCTTGCAAATAGAAATTAAAAGCGAATCTATGGGGACATATATATGTTCCATTTCACTTGTGAAATGGTCATATCATGAATGGATGCTGGGGGATGAGATTTTGCAAATGCCTACAGGAATGTAATGGCCTAATGGAAGGAAAGGGGTCGGCTGAGAATTTGTTTCCTCCCATAAAACTTTAATTTATGAAGACCAAGAAAGCATGACAAGCTTAAAGCCCAGGTGACATGCAAAAAGGAACTGGAGAGACACGATTACTGGCAAGGTAAAGTCACCGAGTCTCATTTTTGAAATGCAATAATCTGTTCATTTCTTCACTTACTCAACATTTACTGAGTGACTCTATGAACCAGGAGTTGTGTTAGGCCTCAAACTATTACATGATGGCTGTAAAATTCCAGACTGTTCTTGGCAATCTCATGCAACTCCTTGTTGTTTTTTGCTCTTTCCTCATATTTCATATTAAGGATTAATTCCTATTAAAGCTCTTCCTTTATCATGTAATAAGAATTATCATTAAAATATGGGTATAATAAAAATACTCCTTAATACATAAATAATACTTTTATAAACATTTGTTCACCTCAGTCCTCCTTGCAGTCTCGTGAGCTAGATCAAGTAAGCATTGTTATCCCCATCATACAGAGGAGGAGCAAAATGACCAAACACAGTCTCTTGTATGCAGTGATTACTCAATAAATGTTTATTTGAATGAATTCTACCAACGAAGTGTTGCTAAAACTTCCTCAGGGAGCTAATTTGTAATTGTAATTTAAGCAACACTCCTCACCAAAGAAAGACTCCTTTAGACATAGAAAGTACAAATCAAGGGAGGTGGTTTCTGCCTTATGTCAAACCAAAACATTCTCTCTTCTCACCATCACTAAATATCCCTAGCCATAGCTCCAATTTAATATTGGAGCTTAACTTGCCACAGCTCCAATTTAAATATTATACCCAAGTGACATCCCTTTCAGGTCTCAGAAACTTATCCCTGTGAAATAAAAACAAACTTCTTAGTCCTCCCATTGCCTTCAGCTTTTATTTTTTCCTGTTCCTAGGGAAAATGTAAGTTTTGAGTCCTAGTTACTTCCAACAACTTCACTATGTTCTCTTCCAGATCTGTCAAGTTAAAAATCTCAAAACGATACTTTCTAAAAGGCGCGATTTGTGGGAATTGTTCAAGAACCTCGTATTGAGATAAATACTTGATGTCAACCTGGTGTCAAAGAGTTTGCATTATATTTTCAAAGCAAGTCTAAAGAATAATTATGTCAATATGATAGCTCCAACCAACTGGAAAAAGTTTTCTGAAACACTGGGTTAAAAAAGAGATCAGTGAAAAAAAAAAGTGCCACAAGTAATTGTCAATGTCTGTCATAGACACAGGGGAGGGAGGAGGAACACAAGTGCCTTGTTTCAATGGCAACTTGAATCAGACTATACTGGGATCAGATTATGAGATATCTGGAGTGAGTAGTGTGATATTCATTTCTCCTTAAAACAAGGGCAGACCCAGAGGGTAAAGTGCCCCACTTAAGTGAGGAAGGTAACCTTTTGCTAAGAAATCTGGCATGCAATACTGGAGATGGCAGTTGATGCTTTAATCAAACACAGAAGTAGACAACTGTTTTCGTCAATTCCTAATTGCATGTTTGCAAATACTTTTAACCTAAGTCTCAGTGTTTTCTGCATTAAGCAGCTGACATTTATTGCAAAGTGGAAATGATGGAAAATTTAATCCAAATGAAAACTAAGCAATTGTTTTGAATTTGTGAAATGAATTTCTCTCTAGGGGGTCTATGGAACTAAGGGGAATAGGTGTTAGAAATAGAAATCCCCATGCATCAACATAAACAGAGATAACCAAACATGTCTGATTATAATAATAGAGAGAACTCTCCAGAGGGTTTCATGCACACGGACACATTCAAATGCTATTTTGTTAAGTTTTTCTAGCACTGAACATCTCTGTAGACTGTTTTATCTTAAAATGGATTGTTGTCCCAGACACTAGATCATTCCCTCCAGAGCCAGAGTTGCCTCCACTTTAGGTGACTTACTCAAGGTCACTGAACATGAAGGGCAAAGTAGAGGCTTTTTCAAAGACTTTTGAGTTCCAGGCTTCTGCTTACTCATGGATCTCAGAGGGGAAAATGTATAAAACCTGCAGATCTATTTATCTACATGTTTTCTGTGGCTGAAATTGTGCATTTATGAAGTGATTCCTGCACTCATGTCATGGTCCCTTCACTTCAAAGCAGTTAAAAACAGTTTTATTCAACCCCAGGCAATTTATGTTTTTTTAGTTACTCTGAGATTATATAATGTGACATAGAAAGACCTGTAGATTCCATAGTGCAAAATGGAGCAAGAAAATAGAATGAAATTGAGAATGGCAATAAAAGATTCCAGGTATTCTACATGTTTGGAGGAAAGTGTGTCATAGGAAACTGCTCATATCATCCAAAAAATATTTCCACATTTATCTACTCCATCTTGTATCTGTTTGCTTTCTAGAATACTTGTCCTGACTTCCTTTGTCTCCCGCACCAGAAACAGCATGTCTACCACCAGTTTACCTGGAAAAATCAGAGTCTGACCAGGAAATTAGAATCTACTGTAAATTAAAAAAAAAAAAATCAGAGTTATGAGGGTTATGGAATTGCTGAAGGTCAAAGAAGAGATGGTGAGACAAACTAGAGATCATTACCAGCAATAGATCATTCTCTGCTAGAGCTAGAGAAACAGAAGGAGGAGGTGGTGTTTCCAGAACCCATAAGCCAGGACCATTCAGCAGAGCTAAAACCATGTGAAGGTTGCCCATTGGGAGCTGGAACCACAAAGAACTCTGTACAGTCGGAAGTGGCACCGTTGAGGAGGACAGACACTTCTGGAAAGGCTTGTGGGGAAAGCCTTGACTTCCCTTTTTCACCTTTCAATCTTCTATCGGATTTGCAAGAGAACAAGAGAGTTTATAAGATAATGTTTCCTGAAATGTAGAGCAGAGAAAGGGTGAAGATTCATCTGAGAGTAGATGAACAGTTGGTCAACTGATTACCTCACTTAAGGATTCTCTTTAACACAAAATTCTGCATTAAAAAAAATCTGTTTAACTTTATTTGCACAAAAAGAAATTGGTCTTGATTTTAATTTTGATTTCTTCCCATCTAGAGTTCATTAGTAGGACTCTGTTTCTTTATGAGTAGCAGTCAGAAAAAATCATTTGGGGAGAGTAGGGAATTTAGTAACATTGGAAGTAAGGGTAAAGGGTAACATAAGCTGAATAGAAGAAATATTTTTGCTATTAACAAGCAGTTTCTTTTTGGGGATCCTGGAATCTCTATTTTCATCTACTTTCATTATTAACAGTTCGCCACTTTTCTTTGGTTTTGTGTAGAGACTCCTTTGAGAATATGATGACATCTTTCTGTATGCACATCCAAAAAAATCTTAAACATTATTTCAAGGGACCCCCTAGCCCTGGCCTAAAGCCACATGATGTATCTCTAGGGGGAAAAAATTGTTGTATTCATGTTAGACTTCCTTTTGTTCTTTGCTGAACTTTGTTACTCTTCTGAGGATCATAAAAGTTCTCCAAGCAAGAGTTAAGATTATTGCACTTGAAAAATATGGCCCCGGGACACAGAGAAATTGTATGCAAATGATGTTCATGTGTATTTTTCTTAAGGGAATGTTCAAAACCCCCAAAATATTTAGGGACAAGTTTCCAGATGTTCTCCAAGGGATATAAAACGTTTTTGTGTGATAGGCAAGATGACTTTAGGTTGATAGAGTATACAAATACAAACAGTAGAAATATACTAAAGGTAGGAGGAAAAGTTTACATGAATCAATGGGAAATTTCCCTGTTATTGGCTCTTTTGAAGGTGCAACATTAGTTCTTCAAGAGTAGAAACTGAACCTGCCTTGTATTCTATGATGAGTTATGTAGTGGTCTTCATATGCTAGAAGTGAAGCTTCTATGTGGCTTCTTTTTTACAAAGAAATATAACAAGCAGCCTGTATCTTTCTTTTTCTGAGTTATGATTGTATATATGAATTTTATAAATAAAAACAATATACTAAGCCACAGTTGTGATCTTTACCATTAAAGATTCATCATGAGGTCATGGAATGTCAGCTTTGGAAGAGACTTTAGAGTTTATCTATTACAACTATTTATTTATACAGGAGGAAACTGAGACCTCAGAAAATATGATTTACCTACCACTAGTCAATTTCATCTATTACGTTCCCAGTTCCTTATATCTGTATCTTAATGGTGTTAGGTTGTCATTTCGCCTATTAGGGTAAATTATAATTGATAAGGATTTTCAATTTTCTACTGAAATTTTTTTTAATGCTTATTTATTTTTGAGAGAGAGAGAGACAGAGATAGAGACAGAGACAGACAGACAGACAGAATGCGAGCAGGGGAGGGGCAGAAAGACAGGGAGACACAGAGAATTTGAAGCAGCTCCAGGCTCTAAGCTGTCAGCACAGAGCCTGAGGCAGACAAACCGTGAGACCGTGACCTGAGCCGAAGTCAGACGCCTAACCAACTGAGTCACCCAGGGGCCCCTCTGCTGAACTTTTTGATTAAAGATACTAATTGAGCAAGTTCATAAAGAATGAAATTGCATATCCATCAGTGCATTGTCAATTTTCTGTCTGTACAAAAAGATTTCTGGAAAAGGCCAATTGGTTTCTAACTCTTGGTTTCAAAATCTGTCATGAGGGCCAAATGTGACCAAGGATGTACGGTTGGCAGCTGCCTAGCTTCTTTAGACCTCATTTTCATTATAGATTTAGGACAACCAGAACACCTACTTCATGGGTCACTGTGGGAAATAAATGAGCAGAAATGCATGGAAAGAACTTAGACTATAAATGGCACATGGTAAGTTCTATTAGTAAATGCTAGCTGTTGTAGTATTAGATGCTTTGGAGTCTGGGTTTACTGGGTGCTTACATCTTCCAGAAATAAAACTGGAAGACACTGCCTTAATTGTGAGCAAATGGAGGCACTAAACTTTGCAGCTGCTAAAACTTAAAGCTGATTATTGATGGGCAAAAAGAAATTTCTGTTTGAGAAATGGTTAAATTGAGTTATGAGACAAGAGCCTGGTGACTTATCAATGAATAAGTTCATAGTAAGTTGCTAGGAGCACAGTCCTGAAATAGGAATACACAAAATACCAAACACATAAATTCTTTGAGGCTTATAGACAAAAGCTCAAAGGCTGTCTAGACCAGAAGCTTATAAGCATCCCTTTATAGAAGAGTGTAGAGTAACTAAGGTGCTTGGTGGTGCTAGGATAGGAAGGAAAATACCATTTTGTCTCGTTAGAGGCAGAGATCTTGTTCAGATCTATTTTTTCCCTTGTATGATAGTTCATGTTATCTTCAGCTTGGCAGAATGTGGTCACAAAGATGCTTATCGCTTCTTCTAGTCTGCCTCTCCCTGCAAGGTTCTCAAAGCTTTAAATCACAAAGAGGAAAACTGTTGAAATTGTTTCTCTCAATTTTGAGAGTTTTTAATATTACTTCTGCTTTGGCAAAATGCATTTATTCAAGCACAGTCTCGTCTGCACTCTAGAAAATGTGATACCATTTTGCACTGAATGTTTAAATGCAAAAAAAAAAAAAAAACTTGGCCGATTAACAAGTATAACTTCTTGTGATTCTGTTCCAATAATCTTGGAGAATTGTTATACTGTAAACCCAGAAAATTAACATTGCCAGATAAACAGTCTGATTATATCTGGCATGATCAAGGTTTCACAGTGAGAAAATGTAGTTTCCTAAGGCCTCTGACAGAAAGCCACTCTCAGACCTTTTCAAAGATTTTCAGAAGTTATGACTTGAGATTAACTATGGCATGAGCAAAAAACACGAAGTCGTGTTTATAGTTAGCCTGTGGCTCTGAGTTAGCAAGTTCTCTCTTAAATGATCAGTATTTGAGCTCTGGGTGCTAATGAGCGAAGGTTAGCCAGAGGGAATGTGGATGAGGGGAGAAAAGACCAAATCATTCTCCAGGGAGGAGGGAAAGTAAGCATTAAAATAAAATCTGAATAATTTTTAGAAATCAAATTATGTTTTAATCAATGCCTCTAGAATAAGCCGAAGAAGCCCCACTGACGTTCCCAGCTGTAAGAGTAGAAGTCTGGTTTCACATTTGCATGATTTTGAAGGTCAAATGCCTGCTATCCAAGTCTTACTGATCCATATGGACTAGAAATGCCACAATATGCAATCATCATGAAGGCAGATTGTCTCCTGTAAATCTGTCCTTTCTGTAACACATTCAAAATGTACCGTATTGGCTGGATTATAAATCCTTTCAGGAAATGCATGCACATTTGTAGAAGCAGCTTCACGTTGATGGATGATGGCATTGGTGTTCAGAGAACCCTTAAAATAATTTATCATATGTATAAATCTGGCTCTCCATGTGTCTGGATTTCCTGTGGCCAGGTATATACCTGTAAGACAAAATCCTGTTCCAGAGATGAGTAAAACCATCTCTGGGCTGTTTCCATGTTTTCTATAGAAATGAAATCTAGATTTTGTATTATTCTGGACCCCAACTTTATGTGTTAATAGAAATTTACTTAAAAGAACACTTAAAGTTTGAGAAGGCTTCTATCAAAGGATTATGGTCTATATATTTTATTTCCATTAAATAATTAATTTCTTTAGTATGTTTAAAATATTACTCATTTTATAATTATTTAAATATATATACTATCTTCAGAAACTGAACTATTGTGTAAAAGAGGGAAAATGAATTGGAGGGTGATTCCAAAGCAATCCATTGTATTGTAGAAAATTGTTAACTTTTACATACTTAATTCTGTGGATCTTCTAGTATGTACTAAACATTATTAAACTCAACAACGTCCACTGTTCTCTAAGCAACTTACCTCACTTTATTTACAAAAAGTAAAATATCATTCCTTCTGTCTTAGATATCATATACCTTTTATAGCATTGACGGAAGTAACATTTTCCAAGCTCATAAATAGATACATTAGATCTGTTACATACTCAATAACTACTTTTCTCAAACACAAACTAAAACAGAACCAACGTTGAGTTCTAATTTTGATTGTTTGAAAATAGTATAGGACACCAAAATTAGAAAGGGTTGCTTTCTTTTTAAAAATTTTTTTAAATATGTATTTATTTTTGAAAGAGACAGAGCACAAGTGTGGGAGGGGCAGAGAAAGGGGAGACACAGAATCCAAAGCAGGCTCTAGTCTGTGAGCTGTCAGCACAAAGCCCAACGCAGGCGTTGAACTGAAGAACCGTGAGATCATGACCTGAGTCAAAGTCGGAGGCTTAACCGGTTGAACTACCCAGGTGCCCCAGAAAGGGTTGCTTTCTAAACAAATACACTTATTTGACAAACAGAAAATTTAAGTCCAACTTGGAGTGATCAAATCAAATCAAAAGATGAGTTTGTGGCTGCCTTGGAACTAAGACTAAAATTTGTGTTGGTTCTCAAACTAGTGTGTAAGCATTTCCTACCATGTTACAATGCCTCTCAACCTAATAAACAAGTAACATTTTAGAACAAATATCAGTTGCATTTTATAGACTAACAATGAACCATATGAAAAAGAAATAAAGAAAGCAATCTCATTTACAATAGCATCAAAAGCAATCAAATACTTAAAAACAAACTTAACTAAGAAAGTAAAACATCTATTCACCAAAAACTATAAGGCATTAATAAAATAAATTGAAAAGGACACAAATAAATGGAAAGATATCCCATGTTCATGGATCAGAAGAGTTAATAGTATTAAAATGTAATTACTACAGATGCCATTTATAGATTTCAATGTAATCCCTATGAAAATTCCATGGAATTTTTCACAGAAATAGAAAAAAATCTTAAAAATCATATGGAATCATTAAAGACCCCAAGAAGTCCAAACAATCTTTAGAAAGAACAAAGCTGGAGGTATCACACTTCCTGATTTCAGACTATATTACAAAGCTATAGTAATCAAAACAGTATGGTACTGGCATCAAAACTGACACATAAAGCAACAGAACAGAATTGAGAGCCCCAGAACTAAACTCACACATTTATGATCAACTAATATTTGAAAAGGGAGCCAAGAATACTCAAAGGAGAAAGGATAATCTCTTCAATAAATGCTGCTGGGAAAACTGTATGCCCATGTGCAAAAAAATAAAAATTGGAATCCTATCTTACACCACTCACAAAAATTAGCTCAAAATGGGTTAAAAACTTAGACATAACACCTGAACAGTAAATTCCCAGAAGATAACTGGAAAGAAGCTCCTTAAGAACAATCTTGGCAAAGTATTTTTTGGATATGACACCAAAAGGACAAGCAACAAAAGCAAAGGCAAACACATCAAAGTATAATTCTTCTGCACAGCAAAAGAAATTATCAATACAATAAAATACAACTTATCAAATGGGAGAAAATACTTGCAAACTGTACATCTGATAAAGGGTTAAAACCCCCAAAATATAAGGAGCTCAAAAAACTCAGTACCAAAAAGCAAACAATCCAATTAAAAAATGGGCAGGGACTTGAATAGACATTTTTTTAAAGAAGGCACATACAGGGGCGCCTGGGTGGCGCAGTCGGTTAAGCGTCCGACTTCAGCCAGGTCACGATCTCGCGGTCCGTGAGTTCGAGCCCCGCGTCAGGCTCTGGGCTGATGGCTCAGAGCCTGGAGCCTGTTTCCAATTCTGTGTCTCCCTCTCTCTCTGCCCCTCCCCCGTTCATGCTCTCTCTCTCTCTCTGTCCCAAAAATAAATAAACGTTGAAAAAAAATTAAAAAAAAAAAAAGAAGGCACATACAAACAGTCAATGGGTATCTGAAAAGGGGCTAAACATCACTAATCATCAAGGGAGATATAAATCAAAACCATGATGAGCTATCACCTCACACTTGTTAGGATGGCTATTATCTGAAACACAAGAGATAACAAATACTGGTGAGGGTGTGGAGAAAAGGAAATCCTGGTGCACTGTTTGTGGGATTGTAAATTGGTGCGTACTATTGAAAACAGTATGGAGATTCCTCAAAAAAATTAAAAAAAATAGAAGTACCATATGACCCAACAATTTCATTTGTGGGTATGTATCTGAAGGAGACAAAATCACTCTCAAAGAGATAGCTGCACTCCCATGTTCACTGCAGAACTATTCACAATAGTCAAAACATGGAAACAACCTAAGTATCTGTTGATGAATGAATGGATAAAGAAAGTGTGGTATATATATGTACAATGGAATATTATTCAGCCATGAGAAAGAAGGAAATTCTGCCATTAGCAACAACATGGATAGACCTTGATGGTATTATGCTAGGTGAAATAAGTCAGAGAAAGACAAATACTGTATGTCCTCACTTATATATGGAGTCTAAAAATATTGAACTTATAGAAACAGACTAGAATTATGGTTTCCAGGAGCTGAGAGGTAGGAGAAATGGGGAGATATTGGCCAAAGGGTATAAACCTTCAGTTATAAGATGAATAAATTCCAGGGATCTAATGTACAACACGGTGGCTATTGCTAATGGGACTGTATCACACACTTGAATGTTGCTTTGAGAGTAGAAGTTTAATGTCCTCACCATTACAACAGCAATGGTGACAAAATGGTAATCATGTGAGGTGAAGGATGTGGTAAGTAACTTTATTGTCTTTGGTTTGTTTGTTTGTCCTCTTCAACGGAGCATGCAGCTTTGGGAGGGACACGCGTGGAGTGGTGAGGGAGAAAGGGGATACCCACCTAGCCAGCCAGATCAGCCAAATCAACCCCGGCGACCAATGGGGTGACAGATGTCACAGCCAGATCGCCCTCACATCTTGAAGTAACTTTATTGTGGTAAATATTTTGCAATAGATTCACGTATCAAACCACCACACTGTATACCTTAAACTTCCATGATGTTATATGTCAATGATATCTCAATAAAGCTGGAAAAAAAAGAGTAAATGAGACGCTGAATAGATGTTTCACAAGTTGTTTTTTGTTTGTTTGTTTGTTTTGCCCAACTGATGTCTTGTTTTGCACTCTAATTGGTTTACTTATGGCACTTCCCAGAAAGTAAGATATCATTCATTCATTTATTCATTTATTCCACAAACATTTCCTGAGAACTGGATATATGACAGGCACTCTAGTGGGTGATACAAGAGAATTTACAATCTAGTAATATAACCCAGTGTAGAGCAACACAAGCACAGATGCACAAAGGGCTTCTTAATCTAATCCTTGCATTTGTTTCTCCAAAAAACCCTAACACAAGATGCAAATTCTGGAGCCATACCACCTGGTCGTGATCTCGGCTCCACTACTTTCTAGTTTCTGGCCCTCAGGAAAATTACTAAATCTCTCTCTCTCCATTTCTTAATATGTAAAATTATAATACTTTCCTTATAGAGTTGCTGTCATAATTAACTAATTGGGTGACTAAACTGACATTATGTAAAGATTTTAGAATCATGCCTAATGTATAAGAAGCCTTCAACAAACTTTACGTAGGATTATTGTTATTATGGTTATTATTATTATTTTTACAATAATAAAAATCCTCTCCACAGATAGCCTCCAGGCAGCTATGATTTAAACTCCATCTCATATTATTTTAATCCATTCCAATTCCCCTCCTCTTCTTTAATTCCCACAGAGTATCCCATTTTAAGATAGATTTTCATGGCTATTTCTGCAATCAGAACATTTAGCAGTTTGGTGATGAAATCAGGGCAGTTTGAGATGTCACACTCTAACTAGTTACACTGCACAAAGCCTAACAGTTTGCTTTCTGTTTTTAAAGAAGCGTTTCATTTAGCCATACTTGTGGCGGCACATGTAATTGAAAAGAGGCATATGGAGACCAGCATGGAAGCCTAACAAACACTTCAGAGTGGCTTAAAAACTATGCTAATCAGTTCGGGAAACGATGTTTTCATCTTAAAAAAAAAAATCAAACTCCTTAAACCTAAGGTGACTTTTAAAGAAATGAAGTCATTGTTAATATCATCTAGCACGGATTTATTTCTCTCTGCCCTGAAATACTGAATATAAAACTGAATCATATAAAAAGGAGGAAAGGAAAGCACCCCTGACCGCTAGTTTTATGGCGCAGAAATGAACTTGTAATGGCGGTAAACCAGGACATCGGTCCCATGGTCGGAGTCAGCGTAGACGGCCTCTCCCACGGGACAGGGAGAAGGGACGCGGGCTCAACAACACTCCTCCCCCTGCAAGAAAGCGCTGAGCATTACCTGAAAACAAGGAAGGCATCAGATGAACAGACCTTTATAACAGAATGTGCATCTGCCAAGACAAAAATACACCACAAGCTTCTGGTGTTGGCACGCTGACAGTATGAGCAAGCTGTCTTAGTAGTGATTTTGCAAATCATTTGAGTTTCAATTCTATATAGGCCGTAGGGCCCCTGGAGCATCACTTTCTATATTTGGCCTCCTCATTTAGCTATGTTTGGAATAAATAGGCTATGGGTAAAAATCATGCCCTTTAAGAGTTTTGCATACACAGACTAGTTCTGCATATATATGGTATGTGAACGGAGTGATTGATGCAAGTCTATGCTTGCACACACACACACACACACACACACACACACACACAAAGAGGCTTTCTAAATGTATTTTTAAGTTGTTTTCCTATGTGACTTTCTCTCTCTCTTTTTTTAAGTTCAGCTCTCTGGCATTTAGTAACCCACAAGCTGCTGTTTCTTTTTCCAAATAAGTTCAGCTTGATGGTGGGGCCAAGAAAAATGAGCCCAACTGATGATTGCAATCTCGAAAGAAAATATGCTTTTTATCAGAGACCACATGTTGCCAATGCCAATTAAAGTAAAACTGGGAGATTTTATCAGATACCAACCTGGAGAGGAGAAATGATAAGCCAAGTGTAAGAAAGGAAAAGTAAGCGTCAGGTGGAATTGCTGGGATGCCCGCTTAACATGAAATGTAAAAATATAAGGTGGAGAGTACAGCACACATTGCAGATGAAGCAATTTGTTAGCCATCTAGATAAACAATTGGACAAAGGCAATGTCATGGACTTTGATTTAAGCTGATCTGGATCCTGGCCCATTGACTACCTGAATCACCTTCACCTCTCACTTATAAAACAAGACTCACAAAATCTTGTTTGGATTTTAAAAAATTAGAATGTGGACTAAAGCACCAGTTTCATAATATTCACTTGATAAATGTTGAAAGAGAGAAATTAATTGATTAATTTGTGGACAAATGCTTCAACAAGATCTTTTTTTTCTAAAGTGTTATACAACCATTTTGACACATTTGTCTTGTAAATTATGTATTGTGTGCACTATTTTACTGTCCTTCAAAGGTTGGCAAGGAGGACTGTAATTATGTGACATGTTCTTATAGTTTTATTTCTGACATCATTTAATAACATACTCATGAGACCATACGATTGCATTCCGTGGAAAAAGGATCACTTTTCCCACTACTAGGAGGTGCCAGGTATCAAGATTAAAAGCTTATTTAGGAATTTCTCTGCCTTGGTTTCCATCATCCCTAAAATGTTTATGCCACCGTTGAAAATTTATTGTAAGGGTCAAATGAGAGGAACAACGAGAAACTGCTTGCATCCAGAATATACAGTAAAAGTTACTTCCTTTTTCCTTTTCCTTCAGGGAGTTGAGTAGCTTTTATGTTGTTAAGAAGTAGTAGGAATTTGTTAGATGAACGGGCTGAGTCTTTAATCCTGAAAAGTGGGTACAAATGCTGAAATTCTGAGATGGAGGCCTGGTAATATTTTTGCACTCAACAAAGTATTGAACTTAGATATTTTTAGAACTTGGTGAAAATAATTATTTAAAAAGGAACACCATGTCAGATGCAGTAATGATATAAAACAGGTATTGAATATATCTTTTTCATATTAAAACATGTTCTTTCTGTAAACATACCACTCCTTACTTTTACATCTTTTCAAAGTTCATAGTAAATAGAAGATACTTGTACTAGACTTATCCATGATTTATTTGAATACTGTATTCCATTAATCCTAAAGTTCCGGAAATTGTTCATCTCTTTTTAGAAAGATTCCCCATGCACATTTACCTGAAGTAAGAGACCAAGAATCCCATACTCAAATAAATTTTCCTTAGTCTCTGTAGATATATTCTTTAGAGCCAATTAAGGAATTTGGAGTTTCAGGAAGCAGATAACCAGGTCATAAATGTACCATTGACAAAGCCTGAGGCAATGTTAAGGTCAATGAAGGAAATAGGTTTGTATTAATGTGTCAATTCCTCATATTTAGATCTAATCATAATAATCATGTGCTTTCTGGCAACTTTCCTGGGTATTCACCTTTTACACCTGGGGAGTGAATGCAGACTTTAAAAGTTCAGAGAACTAAATATAGTGCAGCTGGACTGTAACTTTTTCTTTTCTTTCCTTTTCTTTTCTTTTCTTTTCTTTTTCCTCTTTCCTTTCCTTTCCTTTCTTTCATTTTCTTTCCTTTTGTTTTTCTTTCTTTCTTTCTTTTTGTAGACTATAACTTTTGTTCAAAAGAACATTAGTTTCTTGGCCAAGAAGTTCTTCTGTATTTTCCTATTATGTAGACCCTTATGAGTATTTTATTCCTCTTCCTACATAGCTCCAGCTTTCTGAAATTACATTAACACATTGTCAAGAAAACCGTACACATTTCATTTATACTATTCATCTGAATTAGTCATGAAAAGAAACAGTTACAGTTGACCCTTGAACAACATGGGTTTGAACTGCATGCGTCCACTTATACATTGATTTTGTTTTTATGAATACAGTATAGGACTGTAAATGTATTTTCTTTCTTAGGATTTTTAAATAGATATTTTATTTTATTTTATTTTATTTTATTTTATTTTATTTTAAGAGACAGCATGAGTAGAGGGGGAGACAGAGAGAGAGAGACAGAGAGAGAGAATCCCAAGCAGGCCCCATGTTCAGGACATAGCCCAACACAGGGCTTGATTCCACGACCCTGGGATCAGGATTTAAGCTGAAATCAGGAGTCAGATGCTCAACTAACTGAGCCACCCATGAATCATTTCTTAACATTTTCTTTTAGCTAATTTACTTTATTGTAAAAATACAGTGCATAATACATATAGCATACAAAATTTGTGTTAACTGGTAAGGCTTCTGGTCAACAGTAGCTATTAGTAGTTAAGTTTTTTTGGGGGGGGGGGTCAAAAATTATATGTGGATTTAACCCCCATGTTTTTAAAGGTTCAACTGTATTTTATTTCTACTAATGTGGATTCAAGTTAGGTACACACAAAGATAATACAATAATGCTCACTTTTCAAGCAACCTGGACGTTGCCATTACCAGCTGCTAAAGCGTTTATCTGAACAGAATGTAATTTGTTTTCACAGGGTGCATATGTATGTGGATCTATCAGTCTATTATTGTTCATCTTGATTGTTACCCTCTGTAGGTGGACTTTGTTAAAAATAATGAAAACACACAGTTAATATAATTATTTATTGTAGAAAAACAAAAAGCAATGTAACTATTCAATACAGTTAAGATGATTATGAAACACTGTATAATATTATTAATATCCAGGTGATTAATGTTTTTAAAATTTGACTTATAAGCAATTGTAAAAACATTATTGGGCTGTACTTCACACCTATTAAATTATCTTTCTGGGAAAGGATAGATAATCTGCATTTTTAAGAAACAGATCAGGTAACTTTGGAGAATGTTGCACTAGAATGTAAGCTTAATGTGAAAGAAAGGAGTGTTATTGTTTGGCTTGCAACTATAATGCTCTGTACATCATAGGTATTCAATGAATTTATGCTGAACAAATTAGTTTATTATTTTTTAAAAAATTTTTTAATGTTTACTTATTTTTGAGAGACACAGAGACAGTGTGAGCAGGGGAGGGGAAGAGAGAGGGGGAGACAGAATTTGTAGCAGGCTAGCAGGCTCCAGGCTCGGAGCTGTCAGCACAGAATCCAACATAGTGCTGGAACCCGTGAACTGTGAGATCATGACCTGAGCTGAAGTTGGATGCTTAACTGACTGAGCCACCCAGGCGCCCCATGAATTTGTTATTATCTTCTATGGAAAATGTGTTATTTTCAATAATGAATGAAAATTTATAACACCAAAAGGTGCCCTTGATATATGAATGAAAACAATCAAAAATGGCATGTATTCTAAGGCTACAAGTATTTAAAAAGTCATTTTAAATAGAAAAAATAAGTCAAGTGCAACATCTATATAAGAAAAAAATAAATAAAATTTGATCAAAATTAAAATCTTTGCAAAAGACTTTATCAAGAAATGAAAAGACAGGAGGGAAAATATTTGCAAATTAAATACCAAGTAAAGGACTATATCAAGAATATGAAAAGGACACTTAAAACTCAACTACGAAGAAACAAACACAATTTAAAACAGGCAAGAGATGTGACTAAAGAAGGTATCTGGATGGCAAATAAGTATTAGAAAAATGCCCATCATCATTATTCATTAAGGAAGTGCAAATTAAAACCACTAAGAAATACTACTGACATACATTACAGTAGCTAAAAAGAAAAAGTTGACAACACCAAGTACTGATGAGGATTCAAAGTAATTAGGACTCTCATACATTTCTTGTGGAGATGCAAAATGTTAGTCTCTTTAAAAACAGTTTCTCAGTTTCTTATAAAGTTAAACATACACTTACCACATGGCCCAACAGTCCCACTTCTAGAAATGAAAACGTATTTTCACACAAAAATCTGTACATGCATGTTTATAGCAACTTTATTTATAATCTCTAAACACTGGAAACAATGCAAATGTACACAAATTGGTGAATGGTAAATTGTGGTATAGCCATACAGTGGAATCTTCAGTAATACATTAAAAAAAATAATAATTATTTGATGCAACCATAACAATGAATCTCATGCATTATGCTAAGTGCAAGAAGCAAGGTACAAATTGATATAACCTGTATGATTCTATTTATATGACATTCTGGAAAAGGTAAAACTATGGGGACAGAGAATAGATCAGTAGCTGTAAGGGATAAGGATGAGAAGAAGATTTGACTTCAAGAAGGTAACATGAGGCTATTTTTTTAGGGTAATAGAACCATTCTGTATTTTGATTGTGGTGATGATTATGTGACCATAAGCATTCATCAAATCTCAGAGCTATGCATTAAAAATAGTGAATTTTATTGTATGTATACTAAGAAAAAAACAAAGAGGAAGAAAAGTGAAAAGAGATGGAAGAAACCCTAAAATAAAAGACAATAATCATTGTGATATGGCAGTGAATTTCTTTTTAACCTTCACTTTCCAAATATTTCTGTGATGTGGTTGAAATAGTTACTTAAGTAATAAATTATTTTTGTATATAAAGTAAAATGTTTCACAATAACACCATGTTTGATTAGCAAAGTCACATGTCATTATTCTTCCTCATGAATTAACATTGCATTTGCTTTGCAGTGTTAAGAGTTATTTGTAACTGGGTTTGTAGAGCTGCAAATCAACTGACTGCAAAAAAAAACTAGTCAATACATCCAGTATTTTTCTATATGACAACACTCTGTTTAATTGCTATATTTAATAAAAAAAATAACCTCTCTATATATGCTGCTTCTTTGACTCAAGCTATTTGCCTCCCCCTTGTGTCTGCTTCTCCCACATCCACACCCATACACATGCATACACATGTATATAAACATTGCCACACTGAGACGTACTTCCAACCTAAAAAATCCCTGCATGTTGTTCAAAATATGGCTCTGAAGTTATCTTTCCTGGAATACCTCTTGGATTCCTCTGCTCAACCTTCCCTCCAATGAGTTTCCCAAAAGACCACTTCTCTCTACCTTCATGGCAGAGTTCACACTGAATTTACCACATTGCATTAAAACTCCCTTTACAGGTAACTGGACGTACTAACTAGATTATAAGATTCTTACAGCAGCTTGTCTAATATATTTTTATAACCCCACTAATTAAACAAAAGCCTGGAATATGGTAGTATTTGGGTTATTCTCCCCATAGTTTTAGTTTTACAGGCAATCTTTTTTTTTTCTTTTTTTAAGAAAGTCTTTTTTAAAGGAAAAAAACATCCTTCATTACTTCAAAAGGGGTGGTTGGCATGCGTCTTGAGTTGGATAGATTCCTTGGGCCATATATCCTGCTGGGTTCATCCCTTGAATACTTACTATGGGCAACATCCTGATAGCTCAAGGAATGTATGTTGTAATAAGCCATTCAAAAATGTTAACAACTTGGCTGCTTTCTAAGACCTTGTCAGTTACGTCATTTTATCATTCATGAGAAGAAACTATTAAGGAACCAGGTAGAGCAGGTTCAAATTTCATAGAAATTAAAGTAACAGAGACTCTGTAGAAATCATATAAATTTAGTTTATCGGTAACATAATAAATCTTATGGTTTCCCAAAGAACACAAGATTATAAACTCCAAAAATCAAAATGGTTGTGAGAAAGCCACCATCTCATTCCAATAGTTTATTTATAAATTAAATCATACACACACTTTATCCAGCTAGACAGTAACAGAACCATAATCAAAATTTACAGTCACTGAGACATACATAATTTAGTAATTCTTTTGAATTTTAAAAATAGAAGAATGAGAAAAAATAAGAATGCATCATAGTGCAATATAAGCTACTTTCATGTTTCCTAAAACTAAAAACAAAAACTTAATATGGTTTTGATTTATAATGCTTGTGTCCAATATCAAAGGTGGAATAACAACATAGAATTTTTAACTTTAACTTACTAGCATTATTTTATAAAGTGCTTAAGATAAAAAGTTTAAAAAGGGGTCCCAAGACATAAATTCCACAGTACAAGGATTCTTTATAAAATTTTTTTTAATATTCATTATTTATTTTGAGAGAGAAAGAGCATGTGAGTGAACTGGGGAGGGGAAGAGAGAGAGGGAGACACAGAATCCCAAGCAGGCTCCAGGCTTCCAGCTGTCAGCACAGAGCCCGACACAGGGCTTGAACTCCCAAATCGCAAGATCATGACCTGAGCTGAAGTTGGCCAGGCACCCCAGTACAAGGATTCTTCATCACAGAAATTAGCTTAATCCTATTCAGCAGAGCGAGGAAAAATCTAACATTTTACCAAGTCCTACCCTCTAGCAGACAAAGAGAAACTTGAATTACTAGAACGATCAGTGTCTGAAATATCAAAAAGACAAAATCTCTATATGTAAATTAGAATCTCACTATTCCACATCACCAATTGTCAACAAGGATGACTTACAAGCCTGTTAGCAGTGCATACATCCAAAGACAGGTAGCCCAGGAACTGTAGCACGAACAAGCTCTACTCCCTGCTCAGACCACAGAAACATCCACTCAGTGTGACATTTGCATTTGACCCATAAGCAGAGGGTTTCACCTGATACAGGGTGACCCCGTTAAAAATAAATACCTGTCTCTTCCATCCCAAGCTTCCTTGGTTTAGCAACACAGTGTCCATTAAAGATATTACAGGGGAACTCAATCACTTGTCCGAAGGAGATAATGAATTAAAAAGTGCTCTGGGGGTAGAGGTAACATCTCCATGGATAACAAGAGACTCATCAGGCTCAGCTCAAAAGAGTAGAAGTGACAAAGCCAGTCCCTATTGACCATCAATTACCTCTAACTAAAATAGCAACCGTGCTTCTCAGAGAGTCACTCTGCGGCCAGCTAGATTTTCAGCTTTAGCTTCAGTGCATGCCTTCTAAGCCCCACTGCCCTGTGAACTTCTGCAGAGATGATAAATATCCAAGCCTAAGTGGTTCATATACTTTTGATTTAAAAATTCAAGCATGTTTTTCCATCGCTCTTCGTGCAAGAAATACTCCTGTGTTTTCTTTTCTTTCTTTGTTTTTTTTTTTGTTTCAATATAGAAATTGGATTAAACAGCATGCTTTGCAAACAGATAGGAATGCTAATTAAAGGACAGACTTCACAGCCACATAAAAAGCAGCTCCACACAAAAGTCTTCTTTTCCACCTCAAATGTGGTGTTAGTGACTTGGTCAGACAGAGCTTGTGCGAACCCTGTAGAAGAACATCAAACAGTCTTAGGAAAGAAAAGTCAAGTCACAAACTTAAGTAATCCTCTCCTTACATTTCTATTATGATTGGTGATATTTGGTATGGGTGAAAGCTAATGTCTTGATTACAGATGCCGGCAAAGAGAGCGTTAGAGAAGACTGGGTTTGTTCTGAGAGAAGCAAAAATACAATGTTGAAATGTGATCTGACTGCCGAAATTTTAATGCACTTTTAGTTATTGCTCACTGGAACAAAAGGTTTAATCAAACAGCACAATACAAACATAAATGCAGCATAATCCTCACTTTTATCCTTTTTTCTCTAATTTGAGCATCATTTATTCATTCAACAAACTGACACTGAGTATACCGGGCCCTATGTGAACACAAAGGTGAATAAGTCGTGGTCTCTAATCCCCAAATATGACACTCTAGGGAGGATGTAGGACGCTCGAACAGATAGTTACAAAGTAAGTTAATAAAGGCAATGACAGCTAAATGCACAGATTATTCTGAGTATCTTAGTCTAAGAAGTGTGTGTTGGAGAGTGGCTGCAGGGCAGGAAGGGGGACTGACCAGGGATAAATTCCTGGTAAAGGACAAAGAGGAGATCAAATATATTTCAGATGGACAGGGCCTGAAATTGGGGGAGTGTGTCGGTGCTCTAAGTAATTCGAAATTACTCGGAGGTACAGAATTCAAACGTGTTACAGGAGCTGATGGTGGGATTATAGGCAGCAGCCTGATCAGGAAGGCCCCGGCACATAGTGCTAAAAAGTGTTCTCTGCCCTCTAGGTCAAGAACGTATCAGAGTGGAGGGTTGATGTGTTCAGTGTGCCAAACAGCCCAGGTAAGCCTGTCATGTTCTTCTAGTTCAGAACCATATATTCATTTCCTCAACAGATAATTGCTGAGTGCTTACTTTGTGTCAGGCAATGTTCTGGTCACTGAGAATACAATATTGAACAAGGCAGGTAAGGTCTCCTTTTTGTAGACAGATTGAGAGTGAACAATCTGAGAATATTAAGTAAGATTTTAAAAATTTATAGCTGTTATGTGGAGGATGAATTTGATGCAAGAAGACAAGTTAGAGGGCTCTTGATAATCTGAGATAGCCTAGGGCAAATCAAAAGATAGATGGTGGGAGTAAGAATGGACAGAGGAGATAAATTCTAGAAATATGTAGGAAGCAAAATCAACAAGACATGATTACTGGAGGTAAGGTAGGGTGGAATTGGGGCAGATGATGGAAGGAAAAAGTTTGAACCCTTGGTTCCTAGTTTAGGTGATTGAGTAGATGGCAGCCACAGCAATCAAGACAAAGAATACATTAGAAGTAGTCTATCCCCAAGACCACATTATAAAAGGCCTAGGAAAGTATATATAGCTTTACATGTAGGATTACATATAGTACCTACATTTTATAGAGGACTACATTAAAGATGGTCACAAAGCTATTGATCTACAATGTGTGAGGGGAAGATAAAGCATTTGGCAACCTACCAAAAGAATTTCAGAAACAGGATATTATATTTTCTCATATAAATAAAAATGTGTTATCACATTAGCAAAGGGCTTAAATAAAGGATCTCAAAATTTCTGAAATTTTAAACTTCCCTTAATGAACACTTCTTTATTTCTATGTCGGTCATTGTTCATATGAACATTAACAGGAATCAACCATGGCTCAGGTGAGAAAACAATGCAACTGACACTTTATTTTCCTCTGCCAATAACTCAGGAGGGAAGGACTCCACAAATTAGGTTGACACATGGTGTCTAGAAAGAATTAATTCCCACTCGATTCTGGGCAGACTTACAAGCTGGGCTCCATCCATAAAGACTGATGGGAATTGTGAGGATTGGTTTGTGTGGTGTTATTTTCTATTGCCATCAACAACTGGACAGAAGAATACCAATCACCAAAGATCACCTTGTAGTTTTTGCTGCTGCATTATCCAGAGACACTTGGGAATTGTTCCACATTTGGAAGTTTTTCTTGACCTGCATTGGATAGTTTTGCTGTATTTGTCATGTTGATATCTTCTGGCGGAACACTTAGACATTTATTGTAAGAGCTTTATCAGAGGACAAAACTATTTTGAATATGCCAAATCGAATTATAGTGCACTTGAACAGTCACCATCCATCTTTTATCCATGATTAACATTCATTATGTAGCATCAGAAAGATTTGAATTAAGAGACATCAGGAGAAAAAAATATATGCATATTTAATATATATAATTTATATATATATAAATTTATAAATATATAAATTTATATATATATAATTTTATATATATATACATATATATGTATGTATATATATATATATATATATATATATATATATTTAAATGTTTCCTGCTGAAGCCATTCCTGATTAAGGAGCACTTAACCAGCATATCTAGTAGATTAATTGTACCCACAGTACTCTGTTACACATATTGATTGGATTCAAATTAGCTTTAGGCAAAAATCATAAAGAAAGCCAAATTTTATCTTTGGAATCCTTTTGTTTTCAATTTACTCACTTTACTGAGTGCCTATTCTGTGCTAGGTACTATTCTAAGCAAAAAGTTTCTACCCTTGTAGGGATTACCCTAATTCTTCTTCCAACTCTTCTCATTCCCAGGCCTCAGTTTGTCCCCTTGCTCTAATTTTCCCAGAAATAGAAAATACCCCTCTTGCCTCATTTCTCCATTGAAATACATCTCATTCCTTAGTGATTATCTTACTATACATGATTACATTACTATAACACTTGGTAACTCAGTTATGTATGAGGCTGATGTGGGAAATAGGAGAGTGGAAATAATTTGTAACATCCATATCAAACCATAGCATCTGAAAGCTATGACACCTGGGCAAAGCAGTGGCAGCATAACCCAGCAGAAAGAGGTGAATTCTGAAGCCAGAGGTTTAACTCCCAGCTGCACCCCTGTTAACAGTGTGATTTAACTTGCCTGGACACACTTTCTTAGATTTTAGTCGTGAATACGAGCAAAGGATTAGAAATGATGTATATACCAGGGGCAGGAAAAGGTAAAAGGTCAAGCCATAATTATTATAGGGGTACCTGTGTGGCTCAGTCAAGCATCCGACTTTAGCTCAGGTCATGATCTCACGGTTCGTGGGTTTGAGCCCCTCATCAGGCTCTGTGCTGACAGCTCAGAGTATGGAACCTGCTTCAGATTCTGTGTCTCATCTCTCTGCCCCTCTCCCCTTCATTCTCTCTCTCTCTCTCTCTCTCTCTCTCTCTCTCTCTCAAAAATAAAAAACATTAAAAAATTTTTACAAAGAAACAATTATTATAATTTTATTTCTTTGATGTCAAAATTAAGGAATGTTTCCACCATCAATCCTATTTATTCAGCGATCGTATTGTATGTAGGTTTGTCTTGGGGCTCATGGCATTATTAAATGCCACTAATTGAAGATCTATTGACTTTTCGCAGGGGAGGAGGTTTTTCGAATTTTGAAATAATTATTATAAAGTTGGCTATTTAGGACAAAGAACTCTACATTTTGCAAACCATTTGAAAATAAAGTTGCTGAACAGATGTGCTATTAACCCAACTTGAACATTTATTTCCTACAAAGATGTTTTTTAACATAACCACAAGACTACCTAAATCAAGAAGCTAATATGAATAAATTTGAATCTGCAAATTCTGAGACCCTATTCAAATTTCACCATTATCCCAATAATGTCCTTAATAGTAAAATGATCCCGTTCCGAACAACACATGGCATTTACTAGTCATGTGTTTTTAATCTTCATATCACAACTGTTCCTCAGTCTTTCCTTGCCTTTCATGACTGACAGTTTTGAAGATAACAGGACAGTTCTCTTCTTGAATATTCCTCAATTTGTTTGTCTGATATTTTCTCAAGTTTAGAGTTATGTTATGCATCTTTGGCAAAGGTATCACAGAAGTGATGCAGCGCTCTTATTGTAGCATATCAAGGGGTACACAGTTTCAATCTGTCCCATTACTGAAAATTTGTGATTACTGTTGTATCTGCTAGGTGTCTCTACTATAAAGATACCCTTCCATGTTAAATTAATGCATATTTTGTGGGATAGAGTTTTGAAACTGTATGTTTCCTGTTTCTCATCAAAATTTGATGTATTAATTTATTTGTTTTCATATAATATAGACTCATGCATTCCAATTTCATTCTATGTGTTATAATCCAATACTAGCATTCTTTATTTTGATGCTACAATTGTCCCAGATTTGCCCAGTGGGAACCCCTTCAAATAGACTTCCGAGTCCTTTGGGGATGTCTCCATTATTCTGTAGCACCACAAGATGCTCCTTATCTTTTAATTTCTCTGTCTCAGTGCTGAGAATCAACCATTTCTTCAAGGAACTCTTTTTCTATTAGTGCAGTATCCACAAGTCAATGTCTGAATGCTGCTATCATGGAGTCTCTTCTCTCAGGACCTCACAGCAGACAAATGGAGAAAATATATGCATGTAGGTATAGATTTAGAATTATTTCTGTATGTATCAAAAGACACTGAGGAACATGAGGTCACACCAACATTTTGAAATCCCATCTAACACCACAGGGAAGGAAAAGAAAAAGAATAGGAGGGAAGAAAAAGGGAACAGAAGGTGAAGAAAGGGGAGTAAAGGCAAGGAAAGAGAAGAGAGAAAAAGAAAGAAAGGGAAAGGGAATTAAGGGGAAAAGGAAGGGAAGCGAAAAGAAGAGAAGCAGAACGCTGTCATGTTTATAGATATGCCCTTAGAAGACTTTAGAAATGGATGCCTGGGTGGCTCAGGGAGTTGAGCACCCAACTCTGGATTTTGGCTCAGATCATGATCTCAAGTTTGTGGGATGCAGCTGCACAATGGGCTCCACACTGGCAGCATGGAACCTGCTTGGGATTCTCTCTCTCTCCCTTTCTCTCTCTGTCCCTCCTCCCTTCATGCATGTTCTCTCTCTCTCTCTCTCTCTCTCTCAAAATAAATAAATAAACTTAAAAAAAAAAGAAGAGCTTGAAGAAAGCACAAACTCACATTTCAAAGGGAATGACAACACTTTAAAAAATGCCTGTGTTTTCTATTTGTTCCCTTGTTTTTGTTTTTGTCTTTGTGTTTTCCTGCTTGCACTCAACAGTTGGGCTTACTCTCTCCTCTACCTCTCTCTGCCTTTTCATGAAGACATGAAGAAGAGTTGTGGGTATTCCAGGCCAACCATCAATCAACTGACTCCCAGGTTTGTAAGAGAGCCCAGCCAAAATGAGCAGAGCCATCTACCCAATCCATAACTACCCATAATCCATGTCAGTGCATGGGAAACCCAGCTGAGACTAGAAGAATCTCTGAACTAACCTGTAGTCCTGTGAACAATAATAATTTGGTTATTATTTTAAGCCACTGAATTTTTGGGTCAAGTGTTATATATCATTATTCTGGCCTGTTGAATTAAACTAGAAGTTATAGTATGAAATCATAAATACTCTTTCCCTATCAATTATATTTTCTGCAGTACTTAATATTCCACAGACATGGTTTTACTTGAAGATGGGTAAATGGACTATGGTTAGGTTTCACAGTAAGTTAGATGCGTACAACTGAGACCATTAGAGTAGAATCTTATCTTTGTATGATTGACTAAATGACCGCAGACTATAATCCTGAACCATGTAGTGAACATTTCAAGAGCACAGACAATGTGTTATTTTTCTTTGTATATCTAGCACCTGGGAGAGCCCCTACTGTATTTGCAAGAGTGTAAGAACTCATTCAGTAAGTGAATAAACAAAAAGACAAGTGAATTCTGGCCAGTTATTTTAAAAGTTGAGTATAATAAATATTTATTTAATGAATGAAGGAATGAGGATTCACATTAACTAAACAAAAATCCTTCTAATAAAACTAAGGAGTAGAAAAAACAAGCCAATAGAACTGGCTCTAGTAATGAAGAAGTATGTAAGAATAAAGGAGAGATGACAAATATTGATGAAAGGGACAGTTTTATAAAGCAAGCATCATGGCAAAAGAGTTAGGAAAGAGAGCATTTCATTTTCCTGAAAACTCAGCATCCCCAGACCTTCTCAGTGTATGATTTACATGTCACAAATTCCTAAAGAGAGATAGATGTGCCGACAATGTTTTCAAAGTGAGTACACAAGAAGTATGCCAGGACTCCTGAGTTCTGTAAATGTGGCAACATTGCCTCAGCAGAGGGTGCACGTAGTTGTGTTTCTTGTGATTTCAACAGAAATTAATTTTGTTAGCATTCTTTAAAAACAAATGTAAAAGCTTGGCTTTCTTTTCCCATGTTCTAATTAAAATCAGGATTTTAACAATTATTTTCAGAAACCAAGTTGATGTTGATACATTACTATGCGGATAGCTCTGTGTTGTAGCAATGATGTTTTGTGCTTGGATGATAATAACTGTCAAAATGCAAGGGGTTAGTGAACAGGACCCATGGGGAATGGCAGGATGACACTCTATGCAAGACATTCTGCTAATAGGTCTGAGAGCAATTACTGTATGGTTTATGATCACAACATTTAACCCTCTCACTCTCAGACTGGAAGAAGCTTAGCTAGCAATCTGCTTGAGGAAATTTTCAGCACTCTATGTTTTATGAGTAAAGTCCATTCAAGGAACATGTTAAGAGGACTGTCAAATATATCTGTGCATTAGAAACATCAATGTGGTCTATAACATGACTGTTGCACAGCAAATGAGCAAGCTCAGAGAAGACTGGGGCCTCTGACTTCACCCATTCCAGAACCAGCCTATTCAGATTACTTGCATTTCTAACTTTAAGTTCAGTTGATCAGTTACTCTTTCCTTGTTTTCATGCACTGCTCCTTCACATCAGCATTAGGGTTTCACTATTTTTACTTGAGTGCTGTTATGGCATTATGCTAGCTCCGATTTTCTTTAAAGGAAGTATAATTGTATGAGTCATGTTTACAGAAAGACAACATAAGCCTATGGTAATCATCTCACTTACCCATTGAGTTAGTATTCTTTCTAAAATATTCCAAATTTGCTACCATCTCCTTTCCTGCTAACCAGTAGAGTACCTTGGTTTCTCAAATCCTTAATTTTTTCCATATACCAAATCATGTTCTATAACTAATTTACTCCATTATCTACTACCAAGAAAGAAGAGCAAGTGATTTAGATTAAACCATAACAAGGAGTGTGCGTGTGTGTGTGTGTGGGGGGGGGGAGAGTCATAATATGATTATTGAAAGGAAGCTTCATAATTTGGAGATTTGGAGAAAGACAGTGACTATATGGTAAAGGTTAGATGTGACATTGAAACACATTTGATCTGGAGATAGTTTCTGAGCCTATAAGATTCAGATATAATAAGTTTCTAATTCTATTCAGCAGGATGTCCAGTGACTGGCAATTTGAATTAATGATTAACTAAAAATTATCTTCTAATTTGATCATTACATATAATATAAACATTTTTACAAATGACCTATGTGAGGTCCTTCTAACAAATGTATGTTTGGGATAAATGGATTACTTTTTTTCTCTAAAATCTCATATAACAAATTTAGCTTTATTTTGTGTAATGCTTGCCTGAATCAATTTGCAAAATAGAAGTATCATTGCCAATAATAACTTTCATTATTTAATGCTTATTATGAAAGTTATTTGAGGTGTCTGCTTAGTTGCTGAGAACCCCAACCAGGGTTTATAGGTACATTTGTACAGCTTGTAAACCTAGGGAATACGATTTACATTTTATTCAGTATAAATTAATAGATATATTTGTTATATATACATCCTTATAATAATTTCCACCAAATTTAGCACTAAAATTTTGCAAGGGAAGTGCAACTTTTCCTAATTCATACATAAGTATCACTTAGCCCAGGAAGAAGAAAATTTTTGAAATTTTCCTTTCAAACCCAAAATTTGATGTTTCCAACAGAAGTTCATTTGATATGACTTTGCCTCCCTGTCTAGAGATTTTTGGATTGGTAGTAGACACAGGCCTATGCTGGGCCAACAGAATTTTCTCCTGATCTGTTTCTCTGTCAAGTTGGAACTAAGGACATGAAAAACCAAGAGCTACAGAGAGGCCAACTTTTGCCCCATAGTGAGGTCAAAGAAACTAATATGCAAAGAGATAAGAATATGAAGACATGAATAAAGGAGTAGGGACACAAAAGGAAGGAAGCATAGTATCTAAGAAATGGTTGGCTTACTTGTCAATGTCTTTCCATCTCTTGATTCTACTTGCTTCTGTATTCAGTTGTCTTTTGTTGTCATGGGTTTCAGCATATATGCACACAACCTCCCCCCCAATTGAAAACTTAAATTATATTGAGTGAAGAATAGTAGCCTTATCAATAGAAAATTATGATATTTTATAGTGACTGCTATGGTGGAAAAGGATAGGGTGATGGATCCCAGACCCAAATTTGAGTAACATAGAAGTTTTTCTGCAGGAAGTATCCATGGAGGGGCATACAAGAAAGATGGAGTTAGCCAGATGGATAACACAGAAAGGATTCCAGAAAAGGAAATGGCATTATGAAGACTGTAGATGAGAAAGAGCAAGGGGAGTTGAGGGGAAAGGAAGTAATTCGAGCTGGTGAAAGATGAGACTGGACAGTTACACAAAGTTCAACTTTTAAAGGGCTTTTGTAAACTGTACTAAAGAGTTTGAACTTGGTCCTGAGAGCAATGCAGAGCACAAGATAAGTCTGCTAAATAGGCAGATGGAAACCATTTAGGGATTTGGGGGTCTTCTTGTGTTAATTATTTTGGTTTTTATCCAAATAGCATGTTTAAAACATGGGAGAACCGATTGAAATTTCAGGGAGAAATAGGTAACTCCAGTTAGTATAACTGGAAATGTAAGAAAACATAATGAGGAGAAACAGGAAAGGAGAGGAGGAGAGGGTCACATGCGTACAAGACATATTTCATATGTAGCAGAGAAACTGAAGGCAGAGGGTTTGTGAGAGGAAGAATCTCAGAGGATAACTGGCAGTCTGAAATGGACGAAGCAAAACTTGTGTGTGATTTTTTTTGAGAATCATGTTTTGCTCCTTTTCATTCACTGGCATGTTGTGAAAAGTGAGAAAGCAGGGTTATATAAGATAGGAACTGAGGAGATCTAAATAGCTATAAAACCCACTCTATCTGAGAATATCTAGCTGGTCTAAAGGAAATATCCAAGAGGCAAAATGATCTTTGAGTCAATATGAAAAGGTGGTGACATCCAAAACTTTTTTTTTTTTTTAACAAAAGCATGGCAGTATAAATCCTCTTATTCTTTACATAAATATTTATTGTGTTCCTGCCATGTGCAAGGCACTATGTTGGGCATTGGGTATATATTGGCAAGGAAGATATACATTGTCCCTGCCCTCATGGAACTTACAGTCTAGTGGGGGGGGGGGTAACCATTAAACAAATAACTTTAAAATTATTAGTAATTGAGGGTGTGTAACAAGGAGTTCTACTAACCTGTGTGTGTTTGAGGAAGCAGTGTGTGAATGGTACTGTGGACCAAACTATGTTCCCCTGAATATGTGTGTAGACGTTCTAACCCTCAATATGACTGTATTAGGAGACAGAGCCTTTAAGGAGTTAACTAAACTTACAGGACTGGTGTCTCTCCTTAGTTGCAAATATCCACTTCTTTCCTGAGCCATATTTCTAGACTTCAAAGAGAAGGGAAGTCTCATTCTTCTCTTGTTATTATTGGTCATGAAGCAATACTCAGCAGCCCATGTAATTACATATGTATGCATGAAATCTTTATTGAATGTTTATTTTTGCAATGTCTATCATAGCAACATTTCTTCCTTACAGAAACATGATGAGGTAGGTAATATCATTATCGTCATTATGTAGATAATGAGGCACAGAGGAAACTGAGGCACAGAGTAGGTGACAGAAAACTGGTATTTGTTTTGAAAGGTTGGTCTCCCTTCACCATGCCCATTATAATGTATTTAAGTTTTCTTCCATTTTAGATATTTAAGTGAGATAGCATTGACAAACTACACTCAGAAGACTCAGGTGTAAGACCTGTTTCTAGTCTCTGCTGGTTCATGTGAGCTCCCAGAATTGGGCTCCAAGGAAGTTGCATTACAGTCCCCACATTCTGGCAAAAAAATCTTTGATTAAAAAAATAATGGGCGCCTGGGTGGCGCAGTCGGTTAAGCGTCCGACTTCAGCCAGGTCACGATCTCGCGGTCCGTGAGTTCGAGACCCGCGTCAGGCTCTGGGCTGATGGCTCAGAGCCTGGAGCCTGTTTCCGATTCTGTGTCTCCCTCTCTCTCTGCCCCTCCCCCGTTCATGCTCTGTCTCTCTCTGTCCCAAAAATAAATTAAAAACGTTGAAAAAAAATTTAAAAAAATAAATACAGCGTTTTAGAAGAACTCCAAGAATAATCCTTGGTAAGTATAGTCAGTGTCAGAAGACCCACACTAAAGAGTGATGGAGTCTGCTTAGACAGAGGACACCTACAGCCCTGGCAGGAGAGCAGAGCGAGTTGTCCTCTGGTAGCCCTACTGAGGGACCCAGGTTTTTACTCTCTGGCCTCCCACTTATCTCCATGAAGAAATGGGCTAGGGAGGTGTCTTATAAATCTGCTGTTTAGACAAGGCAGGTTACAGATGAAGGGAGAAAGCACCCTTGCATTCCCTGGACCTGCAGTGTGTTTGTGTTTCACAGCAAGATGTAGCCCCTGAAGAAATGGCACCTGCTGCAGGGAGCCATCTTGAAGTAGGGAGGAAGGTGGGGTCACAACCCATCCATACAGCCTTTACTGCTAGGAGATGTTAGCTTCTGGTTAGCCATTTATAAAAGCGAGCTTGAAAGAGAAACTTAAAACTTTAAAAAAGTAGATAATCATAACTTGATCAAAGGGAACAAGAGAATGATAAAATGGTAAATAAATCAAATAAAGAAGAAAATCAAAATAGCCAAAATAAATAAACAGTATGGCACAAACGGGAAAAACCATTAGACAAAACAGATCTACAGCTTAATACAAGTGGCGTGTGATGTATCATGAGTGAAGGCAGTGGCAGGGGACCAGGTGGTACTTTGCACTTTCCCCTTCCTGGCCCTTCTACCAGGTCAAACTCCAGTTGGTTTTCTAAGCCTTGAAGCATAAGACCCTTGGAGAGATTTTCTCCATTGAAAGCCTCAGGTAAAGCCCTGGAATCTGCCTCCCCTGCCTATAACCCAGATGCCTTCATACCCAAACGTTTAAAGGCTACCTAATCAATACACAGAGCTCCAGAGGAGCCTCTAATATCTAGCAGTACAGTGAATACAGGGGAAAAACACAGAAATACCTACCGCCTTGGTTCCCATCTGCCCGATCTTGCCTTAATTCTGCTGCTGTTGAAGAAGAACGTATAGTTTTCCTCTCAATCTTCACTTAGCTTTTCACTAAGAAGATTTCAACTCACCTGACCTGATAGTGCCAAATGTAATAATGCTATTGTTGGTGTTACAATAACTGTGGCTTCGGTTGCATGGTAATTAACTGTGCATGTGTGTGTGTGTCTCTCTCTCTGTTACATTTTGAACATACTTTCTTTATCTTTCTTTCCTTTTTTTTTTAATGGTACTGATTTAGGTAACCAGCCGGGTAGGTTGCATTAATGGCCCTAAATCTTCACCCTTGCCTATATATAAGCACTTTGCCATGTGTGGAGATCCAATGAAAATATTAACCTCATCCAGAAACCACCATCAGACACACCAAGAATATTGTTTGACTAAATGTCTGGACACCCTGTGATCCAGTCTAGTTGACATATAAAATTAACCATCACATCACATGATGTTGCAGTTACTCACACTAAAAATATGTGCTATTTCCTCAACCTTTAACTTAGATGTGTCTACATGATTTACTGTGACTTTTGCAGTGTTAGCAGGCTTACCAAGCTTTTTGGTGCTTCTACCTGTTCTCTTTCACCTCTGCCTGACTATGGGATAATACATCTGGAATAGTCTGCTGGGCCCGTGAGGAAGATGAGCAACTCATGAAGCAGAGCTGAGTTACCCCAGCTGAGCTCAGCCTGAGTGAGCCAATCTCTGCCAACCCACAACCACATTAACTAAGTGAAAGCTTATTGTTGTATGACTGAGAAGTGTGGGCTCTGTTATGCAGAGCAATTGTGCTCAGTTAACCATTACACCATCCATTTTGCTTATATGGACCTTTTTTTATCTGTTCTATATGTTCAGTTGTTGCAAACTTTCCTACACTCCTTGATCTTTTTTATCTGTTCTGAATGATGATGATAGTACAGATACTTTACTTAGGTTTAATATCACCCTTGTCAAAAGAATGTAATACACATATGCAGTACTGAAAGTTAAGTGTGACAAATTAAACTCACACAGCTCTCTGAAAGTGTACAATGTAAGGGAAAAAAACACTTTAATGCAAAGAAGTGAAACTCTGTAACACACAGAAGTGATTCCGGTGGTCCCTGCTCAAAACCCGTAATGTCTCTCCACCAGTTTACAGAGTCTCATAGGTAGGCTCTACGCCCTCTGGTCTAAACTCCTCTTTTTGCCTTGTGTAACCTGTAAGTTAAACAGCAGAATTAATGGGTGGTAATTATAAAAGTAACTTGCTTTTTATCTTTCACCATCCCTTTAAAACTGTTCAGTGTAAATATTCCTTCCCCTACCCCAAATGCAGACTTAGACAATCTGATGACCATTTTTTTTCTCTTGGGTTTTTTTTCTTTCTTATACTCCCTTTAAGTTATAAGCATGATCAGTGAATACATGTGCCAGTTCAATATGTCATTCAAAGCTCTAAAGTTAATGTAATGTTAAATTATTTCTTTCCCAAAAAAGAGGTTAAAGTGGGAGAGAGCCAAAGCATAAGAGACTCTTAAAAACTGAGAACAAACTGACGGTTGATGGGGGGTGGGAGGGAGAGGAGGGTGGGTGATGGGTATTGAAGAAGGCATTTTTTGGGATGAGCCCTGGGTGTTGTATGGAAACCAATTTGACAATACATTTCATATAGAAAAAATTATTTCCTTCCCCTAAACTGGGTCCTGGGATAAACTGCTTGCAGGAGGAAAAAGAGAAGATTCCCCTTTTGTTTCATTCACTTCCTCCTTCACTAGTCAGCTGCTGTTTTGACCTTGCCAAGGTAGGGGATGGAGTAGGAAAAGACAGGTAAGAGGGAAAGTTCTCATCTGACCAATACTGAAATAAGATGGCTCTGTTGATGGTTTCCTTCACTGAGAAAAAGCCTTTTATTTTGCTATAGTCCCAATCATTTATTTTTGCTTTTGTTTTCCTTGCCTGAGGAGACATATCCATAAATATATTGCCAAGGGCGATGTCCAGGGGATTACTATCTGTTTTCTTTTAGGACTTTCATGGTTTCAGGTCTCACATTTAGGTCTTTAATCCATTTTGAGTTTATTTTTGTGTAGGGGGTAAGAAAGTGGTCCAGTTTTGTTCTTTAATCTTTGGCATAGCAAAGGAAACCTTCAACCAAATGAAAAAGTATCAATTGAATAGGAGAAGATATTTACAAATGTTATATCCGATAAGGGGTCAATACCCAAAACATATAAAGAACTTATACAACCCAATACTAAAAATAATAATAATAATAAGTAATCTGATTGAAAAATGAGCAGAGGACCTGAACAGACACTTTTCCAAACAAGACATACAGGTGGCCAATGGACATATGAAAAAATGCTCAACATCACTAATAATCAGGAAAATGAAAATCAAAACCAGAATGAGATGGTTTTGACACCTGTCAGAACCTGACACCTGTCAGAATGACTAGTATCAAAAAACCAATAAATAACAAATGTTAGTGAGGAAAAAGGAAGCCTTGTGCAGTGTTGATGGGAATATAAATTGATGCAGCCACTGTGGAAAACAGTACGGTATTTCTTAAAAAATTAAAAATAGAAATACCATATGACCCATGAATTTCACTTCTGGATATTTATCCAAAGAAAATGAAAAAGCTGATTTGAAAAGATATACACACCCCTATGTTTACTGCAGCATTATTTACAATAGGCATGGAAGCAACCTAAGTGTCCACGGATAGATGAGTGGATAAAAAAGATGCGATATATGGATAATAAAGAAGAAGTGGTATGTAGATAGATATGGATGTAGATAAATAGAAATATACAGAGGTAGAGATAGAGATATATAAATATAGATATATCACAATGGAGTATTAGCCATAAAAAAAGACTGAGATCTTGCCAATTGTGACAACATGGATGGACCTAGAACATGTTACACTAAGTGAAATAAAACAGAGAAAGACAAGTACCATATAATTTTACTTAGATGCAGAGTCTAAAAATGACAAATGAACAAACAAAACAGAAACAGACTAAAAAATACAGAGAATAAACTGTTGGTTGCTAAAGGGGAAGAAAGTAGGGGAATGGGCAAAATAGGGGAAAAGGATTAAGAGGTACAAACTTCTAAACATAAAATAAATAAGTCACAGATATGAAAAGTACACTATAGGTGTGGGGAAGAAGCTTAGGAATTCCTTGAGGTTGCACCAATTGGTTAACAAGTCATGAAGAATTAGAAAGCCATAGGATGTAAATAAGATCAGGTAAATGGGGAAAAGGACCCCAATATAGGGCAAAGGAATAGGAATAGGAAATCTCAGGATGAAAACATCCAAGATGAGGTAAACAAGATTAGGTATTTAGGGAAGAAATGCCCCCCAACTTAGTACAATAGCAGAAAGCTGCTTTCACAGGAAGGAAGGGCGAAAATAGGTAAAAAGGAAAACAGGACTTTAGACCACAGCAGGGTGAAGTTGCCCAGAGCTGAGCTAATTGGCAAAAGTAAGGTGCCTTGTTGACCCTGAGGTAGCATGCTCTGTCTTTCTTGTCCCCAGGCCAGTTTAGGTAAATAGAGGTGGCACCTTATGTCTACTGTAAACAACCTTCCTCCCAGCACCAGAGTTTTGATTTGTATTGACCAAAACCCCTAACACCGCATATCTTCAAAACCCCCATGCCCATGAGTTAATGTTCACGGTTTCATTGTCTCTTTGTGCACAGCCATCATGCTTGTAAGCCTTCTGATCCTAATACAAATGGAGCAAGGACCCTTATTCAGGGGTCTTGTCTCCTCTGGAACATTAGCCTCTCTCGCATTTTAATCCTGCATTCTGTTCTCTTGCTGGACAAGAGAGAATTCCAGATCCAGAGTCTATGGAATTCTAGGGAATTCAGTCAATAATAGTGTAATAACATTGTATGGCAACAGATGGTAACTACATCTATCATGGTGAGCCATGTATAGTATATGGAATTGTCTAATCATTATGTTGTGGAGCTGAAACTAATATAACATTGTATGTTAACTACAATAATATATATTTTTTTTAAATTTTTTTTTCAACGTTTATTTATTTTTGGGACAGAGAGAGACAGAGCATGAACGGGGGAGGGGCAGAGAGAGGGAGACACAGAATCGGAAGCAGGCTCCAGGCTCCGAGCCATCAGCCCAGAGCCTGACGCGGGGCTCGAACTCACGGACCGCGAGATCGTGACCTGGCTGAAGTCGAACGCTCAACCGACTGCGCCACCCAGGCGCCCCCAATAATATATATTTTAAAAATAAATATGTAATGAATAAAATAAGATGTCTCATGTACTCTAATCCTGGCCAATGTTTAAAACTGCCTCTTTCTTTGAGTGCAAAATCCTGTGTATACGCAGGGCTTCTCCTTCAGCGGGCCACACCATATTTCTTTCAGCTTCCAGTGCTCCCCACAGCCTCTTACAAGCAGGGTCCACTTGTTTTGTAATGCCATTATCTGGGAAGGATCCTTCAAAGTAACAATCCTATATCTCAACCTCCATACCTGGCCCTTCAAATTCACAAACATCTGCCTGGCTGGAGGAGGATAGCTCCATCCCAGATGTGACTACTTTGCTGTATAAACTATTGGAAAAGTCCATATCCTCAAAAAGGCACACAATTTAAGCCCTGTGAGTTGCCCCATTAAAGTCCCCTTGCTAAATTTGATGCGAAAATAACATGACAGAGAGAAAGTTTCCCCAGGGCAGGTGTCTCCAAAGAAATTCTCCTCTATAATCTTCCCTTTTTCATTTTCTTAAGCCTTTTACAATGTGATGTGCTGAGTGAGATGTTTAAGAGTCAGACCATTGGTTTTCCGGCAAATCTTTTGAAATTTTTCATATGGCTCAGCACCTCTCTGGTATCTTAATGGCCCTGTCAAAATTTCCAATTTGTCACCTGCTTCACTTGATACTCATTATTTCTCAGGTGGCTGTTCAGTCACATGATTCTTGTGGTCCTCTAAACTCTCATGCATCTGTCCTCTCTTTTGATAAATCTCTCTTATCCAACATTTCTGTGTAAGTCTAAACTCTAGTCTATTTTCAAGGCTTCACACAATTGTTTCCTCTTTATAAAGCCTCCTTTGATCTTCTGGTCAAAATGAATGCTTCTCTCTGTGTTCTCAGAGCATGTGGCACCCTTATTAAAGTTGTTAGTAGAGCAGAGCTTGCATTATAGTTCCAAACTACAATATTTCACAGATTCTAGAATAAATGGTTTTTCACATTTAGACATTTTTGAAATAGGCATGCATTTTATAGTTAATGCAATGACATCTTATAACTGCTTGGTGGGGTTTTGTTTTGTTCTATTTTTCTACTTCTTTGTTTTTTTATAAAATGATGATACATCTCACAATTGGTAGCAACTTAGTAGTTTGTGAGCCCCTGGAATTTAGAGATTTTGTCTCATTTCTCTCCATACAACCTTCAGTGATGAATTCAGTGTCTTGCAGAAATTAGATGCTCAAAATTTGTGTTCTATGTAGTGCTGGGATACTACGCTTTTCTTCAGTGTCCACAACATTCCCAATTACCATTTCATTCACATTAAAAGAGATTTGATGGGACATTCATTACTTAAAAAGTAACATTTATTAGTCTATGTGTTGTGATTAGAGCTTTAATATCATCAGGAAGAAGTTTAATCTGACTTCATTTTCACTCCATTAAAAACCTTGTAACAGTGTTAATAAATTAGATCTCCAGAGTCATAAAAGTATATGTCATAGCCCCAATTGCACATATTTGACCACATTGGGATATTTAGCATAGTTTTAAATTTGGAGATATTCACATTTATACAAATTAATGTTTTCCATGATTTTAATGAGGGCACACAAATGTATAAATTGTATAATTTTGGTCAGTCCTGTTGTCAATGATACTAATAAACTGGGGACACATTGTGGCAATTAGAGTTCATTTCTTTGCTTAAAATGAATGTTTTTTATGTTGAGCTCACCATAGACTTGCCTTTTCTACACAGAATTATAATTAGACATCATAAAGAAATTCAGCTAGAATTATTGTTCTGGGAAAAAAAAAAGAGACTTAAGAGAACAAAATAAACCCGAATACATAGTATTAAGATGTGGTCATGATGCTTAAATGCCCTCTTACCCGCAAGATTTAATTATCAAGATTCTCAACTTAGAATCATTTGTGGCACAATATTTACTAACTTACAGGTTAAATGACTTACAGGTCATTTAATTTGTTTATAGACATGTACAGAGGCCTTATAATAGAGAAGGAAAACAACCAATAAAGAGATGAATAGTCTGTAGAAAAAGGCAACCCTACCAAATCTCAAATGTTCCCTTCCCTAGATGCCAGCATGACAATATTTAGGATGGGGAAACGTATTTCATGCATATACTGAATGAAAGTCTTTTCATATGACAAGTAAATCCATAGCTTTCTGTATATCTATGCATTCATTTTTTTCATTAACTTTGTTCTTAAGTATTTTTCTGAGCTTCCTAAGAAACAAAAAAGAATTGTTGGAATTCTAAGAGACTATGAGGGAGTTCACCAAAAGATTGGTTTCAAAAATGAAACGTACTATCTAGAAAATTCATATTCTCTCATATTTTCTTGTATGAGACAAATAAAAGGCCTTAGCTATGAATAATAATAGTTGTATTTCACAAAATGCCAAGTATGCATTTAAACTAGTAATCGTTGTTCAAAATAACCCTGAAAATAGGTGATATCATTCTCATTTTAGATAAGCAAACAAATCCAAAGAACTAACATAATGAAGCCAAGATTTGAATTTGGGTCTCTCTATCTCTAAAGAGTATATTCTGTCCCCACTCTATCCCACTATCAATGTGAAATGTCACCGTAGCACTATTTGCTCTAGAGTAGAAATAGGTGAGTCTTAAGTTTAATCTTAAGATTACTGAAGCATCACGCTGAGATCACATTATCTATTATTTCACTACCAGTATACGCTCTAAGTCAAGTTTTGGTTTCATATATGAAAGAACATTCTGATGATTAGAGATCCTCAATGATGAGATGAAAATAATTCTCAAGCAGGGACAGGATCACTGGCAGAGTTACTGAGCTACCCTATTTTGGATGAAAGTTTAGACAACTTAGATCTGCAGGGACCTTTCCAATTTTAACTATTTATAACAGCACTTTATAAGTTACTTGCAGTGAGGCAAAAAGAAAGAATAACATAAAAATCACAAGTCACAAAGTTGGAGATCATGGGTTTGAGCCTTAACTTTTATTATAAGCCTATCTGACAGCTAATTTACCTTTCTTGGCCTTGGTTTAATCAACTAAAAAAGAAAATGGACACAAAATTATCCACTTCACAGTCACTATCAAAATTAATCTGAGAAATTAAGAATAAATACACTTTATAAACTGTAATGTACTGGCTACCATACAGTGGTGCCTTATATGGGTGCCTTATATGGGTGATGTAAAGCATCCAGAAGTATTGTTTAAACTGAGTTTTATTAGGAACTTAATCCATCCTCAAGTGAGTCAGTCAGTTTCATTACATAGTCCTAAATCTTCATATTTTCTTCAACCACTTTTCTTATTCACTAGTTCAAATAGAAAATATAGCACTATTTATAATGCTATATTCTTGATTTCCTTAGAAATTCAATATGAGTTTCACCTTCCAGAATAACTCAAACTTCATTAAGTGCTTTCAGTAGTTGGTTCTTTCCAAAACCTTTCTCTCGACCTATAACTCTCCACCAATCTATAGATACAAATAAGTAGCTGTGTCCTTTGCTATTTTGACTTATCCTTTCTCACACACTTATCTTTTAAAACAATTTCTTGTTCAATGTCAAAATATACCTTAACTTGATGGTTAATTGTCATGAAGAAGTAATTGTATAACTGCCCACACTTTAAGATAAATATACTCTACTCTTATTAAACTATAATTATAAAAATTAAAATTGCTAAGATTTATTTTCTGCCAAACATTGTATTTAGGGGCTGTGTAGGATTGCTTTCTGGATCTTAAGCTTATTCTCTTTCTAACAGCAAAAGGAGAATTGGGGTGGGGAGGGAATCCTTGGGCTTCATTTCATCCCTACTTATATATTTGCTTAACTCTTGTAAGCATTTCATAATTTATAAACATTTTTTTTCCCTGATCAACTATGTGAAATAATAAGACCCAGACCTGAGGTATTACATAGCCAGTGCAAACAAGCAAGGCCAGGACTTGAAGCGAGGAAGGACTTAGAGGGCAAAACGTAGCTCATGAGGAGAAACAGGAATAAGGACAAGCCAGGATCAGACACGCTAAATGGAAAGAACAGTAGAAAAAAGTCAACATTCTTTAGCGAGCTTAGGATGAAACACAGAGCAGTCAGTGAGGAAATACTGTGTAGAAGCTGGGAGGGGACACGTTGAATCAGGACAAATTACCGAGTTCCTGGTAAATTCTAGCCTTGCTGTGCTGCCCAACAGCAGATACTGCTTACGTTCACCTACCCAAGACTGGCAGCCTCCCCCAAACAACTTCTGCAACAGAAAAAAGCACAGTAGGAGAGCGAAAATGATGCTTCAATGTATAAAATAGATCCTCCCAGATACCTCCTATCAGTTCTGCCTTGGTCAAGGGTAGACTGTGTTGCTTCAGGAAAAACAGGCAGTGGAAGCAGGGATATGAGAATTCCTCTGACCTGAAATGGGTCCTGAGACCGTGTATCCAAGTTTCATTAAGGAGCAAATCACCCAATGTTAACCCCATATTCCCTGAAGCACCAGAATGAAGTTAGCACTTTTCACAGAAAGATAACTGAGTATCCTACAATAAAAATCTAGCTTTTCTCTTTTAAAAAGCATGCTGATAATTTCATGTTTAAGGGAAAAAAAATGAGCAGGAAACTTCCGATCTGAAGTCTCTTAGAACTGGAGCAAATACACTTTTCAACCACATTTGTTAATATCTCTAAAAGAACAACACATACTTGCCATCACTTTGCAAGGTAGTTCCATTAAGTTATTCTACATGGATTCGTTCTCATTTCTCTTTTATATCATTACTGGTTTGATGATGCCTCCTAGAATTGTCATAGTGAACAGTCTATCCAAATCTTAAAAATAAACTCTTGCTGGGGCTCCTGGGTGGCTCAGTCAGTTAAGCGTCTGACTCTTGATCTCAGCTCAGGTCATGATCTTAATGGTTCGTGAGTTTGAGCCCCTCATCAGGCTCTGCACTGACAGTGCCTGCTTGGGATTCTCTCTCTCCTTCTCTCTGCTCCTCCTTCACTTAGTCTCTCTCTCTCTCTCTCAAAATAAATAAATAAATTAAAAAAATTCTTTTTGGCAAGGGTTTGTATCTGCGATTTGGGGTGGAATTTTGGCACATGGTTTCTTACGTGATTTTGTGTGCATTTGTATGTATGATGAATTAGTTGCACAGAGTTCTTACATAAAGAGGGAATAAAAAAGTAAAAGCCATAATCAGATAATTTTTTCTATCTCCAAATCTGACATCTTAGGATAATTCTTATAAGGCCATAAATTCATAATTAGACATGTTACTTTCTTCCTTTCTTTGTACTGGTATTTTTTATTATAATTATTTGGGACCTCTTTTTTCTTGTCATTAAACATACATACACTTACGAGCTGGGCTTTTCTTTTAAAGATCACTTGAGGACTAAAATAAAAATATATCCCTATATTGAGCAAGCTCCTCTCACACACACTTATATATTACATATATTGGTGAGAATTATTATACAAGGTTAGAGATAGTCTACTATGGAAGTGGTAGCCAATAAAAATATAAACTCAGTTTATTATAAGTGAAATAGATGCATGCATTAAGTAATATCTGAGGATAAAAGGTTGCTCGTCTAAGACTGGGCCTGGCAGTCTGGCCTCCCAGAAGAGGAGGTGACTGCCCACGAATCTCCTAGGCAACTGGTTACTGCTGAGTCCTTAGGGCCATTCCTCAACAAGCCAGAAAGTGGATAGAGTTTTTCACAAATAGAAATGTTGATGTGGCAAACCCTACAGCAATCCTGCCTCGTCATTCAGCTCTACCGAACACCTGGAACCCCATCCCCTGGCCCTACCAAGGTTGGGGCTGGCACGCTCCCTCGCCACAGGTGCACTCTCTTGCTGGTAGAGAAAGGCTGGAGCCCAGGTTCCTCCACACCATACTGCTATCACATTCCGCCCTCCTCAGGCCAGGCAACGGATGGCTGCTTTTAATTGTGCTGCTCAAGAGCCCCCATGACCGGAGGGAGTCTCGTTTCCAAAGCTGGAAGTCTGGCTTGGCTAGACTCTGGGTCTGCTCAAGAATGTGTGGACAACCAGAATCCCACACACCTGCTGCTGTTGCTGTCTCCAAGTTTTTTCCCTAGAATGCTGCTCTGGCAGGTCCGGTGTGTGTGCTGTCTAGCTATGTGCTCTGTTGCCATGACAACAATGACAATAGTAACAGCTACTACATAATAGCTATTTACTGGGCTGAAGACTATTTGCCTTCACAACAACATAAAGAAGTGATGAAATTATCTTCATTTTAGAGGTGGAAATTGAAGACAGAAGCGGCAAACTGACTTGCCTTCATCTACTTCAATGATCATTGATGGTGTCAGATTTTTAAATGCGGAACGGACTTTGCCTCGGATCTTTATAGTATTACTTCAATTATTCAAACTGTTGAAATGGAGAAAACTTAGCCATTTTGTTAACTAAGTCCTAAACCAAAGATCCTTAAATCACCGTTGACAAACCATAGAGTTTACTGCAATGACTGAAACCTTTCAGAGTGCCGGTAGAGGTCTAGTCGGTAAACTTGAATAGCAAGAGAAAGGCAGGTGTCTGCCTCTGCTATTTGTGGGCCTGGAGCAAAAGAACAAATGGAGGATGCTGCAATACCTGTCTTACGCTTAAAAGTTATGAATCGATATACTAATTCATAAATAAAACATGCTATGTCCTTCTACTTTCATAAGTTTACTTTAACAAAAATAATATGGGTATATATAACGGGCATTTTGTATACAGCTATTTTTTTATATGCTGAAAAACATCAAAAACAGCTTAATTGAATTATTACTATTAGACTTGTCTGCATCTTCTCTTTAGGTCTGTTATACTCAAACAAACAATAAAATTAAAAAATACATAATTCACTATATATTATATGTTTTTGATAAGATTTATTTCTTTTTTTGCTTTCGCTTGAGGAAAATCACCAGCCACGTTGTTATTATCAATATTTTCACAATTTAAGTTCTATTTACAACAATGACAGCTTAGCTATTCTCTCTCAGGGCATTGGAGCTCTTTGGTGGTTCATTTTAATTAACTTCCATCTAGAGAATCTTTATTTTTCTGAAGGAGTGTGACCTGGAATTTTTAGTGACATTTTTAAAGTATTCCTTATATTTGGATGTTAACCATGAATTTTACGAATCATTCTTAACTATTGTAATGAGGTCATACATGATAAATTACTATCAAAGAAATTATTGCAAAATATTTTAAATGTAGCATATAAATCACTATCACCTATATAACAATTTTACCTCTTCTTTAAAGCATAACTTAGTTCCATACACTATTGAAATTCTGATTTAATGTTTTCAATACTAGAATATTATTTAAAACATTGCAATGGGTATCCCAATATTTTCTTCCAGATCTCTCTTCAGTTAACACTATACTTCCTCTATAATTTCTGGAAAACAGTTCCTGTAGAAATTAGTATTAATACTAATGGATATAGATTCACTGGATGACAATGAATCTTCTCTTTCATAGTCATACAATATTTCTATGCCCTTCTTATTTCTATATACTTTCTATACATTTTAAAGAAATGTCATTCTTGTTGTAGAATATATTTGCAGTTCCTTAAAATTAAGGGAGAAAACTTTTATTCTAAATTGAAAAATTAAATTCTTTCAAAAGTTAAATAACTTTTTTGTATCCCCTAACCATGAATAGAACAAATTCAAAATTAGTTTTACTATCCATGAAAGTCCATGATTCACTTTTTATTTGAGGATTTTTTTGTTTTTTAGCTTAATTCTTCCAGTGTACCTCGAATCTTTTCTAAATGGAATCTAATTGTTTTAACAGTCTTGAGTTAACATTTCCTTATATATCTGAGAATCCTTATGAAGAAATCAGAAGGGAGGGAGACAGTGCAATAGACACCTTGACCTTACTCTCTTCCTTCTTGCTGACCACATGCTTTAGCTCTCATTGCTTAAAACCCTAGAGAAGTCAGAAAGTTCACACAGAAGCTGTTAGTTGCAGCTGAAATCCTTCTCAAGGATTTGGTTGGGGTGATTGTTCCCCAGTTGCTGCAGGTACTTCTGCTAAAGGCTTATACTTGCAACCTTCTCAAGAGGGCTTGAGTGATTGGGTGACTGAGGTCACCGTAAATGAAGGTGCCTGAGAGTTACACATCCTCTGTGACTGATGGGGGAGCTGCTTACAAAAACCCTGCACCATTGTCTCAAGTTGGAAAAGACTCTGTGTCACAATTTACATCCCACAGCTCCCCAAGGGATCATTCCAAAGCTACAATTCACTTGAAACCACATTCTTCTGAAGCTCTTTCCCATTTCCTATCTGCTTCCTTCACTCCCCCACTGGTTTTTCCTGAGAGCACCCACTTGATGTATCTTGTGTACCCCAATCCCCACGTTAGGGTGTGCTTCTAGGGAATCTTACTTAAGAAAGAACAGGGACATGTTAAATGTAGTCATAGAGATAAACCCGTGGAATAGAGGACAGAGTGAAGAGGGTACAGAGTAAACCTGAAGACCTACTAATGGGAGACTGGAATATTAGGCATCTGTAGGAGACAGTGCTAGGTGCTCATCAAAAATGCATTACCCAGTCTTTCTTACCAACAGGTCATGACTTCAAGAGTAAAACCAAACCCACTAAATCTCTCAATATCCCTTGGAGCTAGGAATGGCTATGTATCCTAGTTCAGGCCACTGAGATGTAGGCCGAAGTCTCAGGAGAGATTCTTTCTTCCTAATCAAAAGCACAAAGTTTCAGTAGAAGAAAGACATTTTGTTATATCCCCTTTCCCCTTCCTCATGCCTGGAAAATGGGGACTGGCAGTCTGGAAGGGCAACAACCATCTGGTGACCATGATCTGAATGAAAAGTAGGAGGACACAAGACAATATGTTAAGATAACTTAATGAAAAGAGACTGTGGGTCCCTGTTGTGCCAGTCTGGACTGCCTACCCCTAGACTTCTGGTTGTGCAATAAAAATCACACCTCTTTTCAAACTACTTTTAGTTAGATTTTCTGTTATTTGTGACTGAACTCATTGTGTTATAAAAACCATTAAAAGAATAAAATAAAGTTGTACCAGAGACTCAGAGGTTTTGTTTCGGCAGAGCAACACCCACCTATAACATAATACCTTTCCCCTCTAAGCATTTAGTCTAGTTCATGACTTCTGCATCAAGTGCACTAAACAATAAAGCCAAGCACCCTGATAAGACACATCAATGTTTTAGTCATGCACAGAGACACGATTCTAAAGCCTCAGACAAAATATCTGGAGAGTAGGAGGTCATTCGGCATGCAGAACAATGTTAACAGGTGCAGGAAAATTAGCCAAATGGAAATGGGCTGAGGCTGAAGGTAATTCTCTGTGTCTTATCCAAATATGTGTCTGAGAGTTATTGACCAGTGTAAATGCTCATGGCTCTGGTTTCAAATCTTACCCAAGAGAAGAAATAAGTCTTGTCCCAATAAAGTATCCAAGTGTCTTTTGGGCAGATATTGCACATATTTTCCAGGAGGAATAGTTTTCTGGGTCAAGTCACATTTATATTCTATGGACACAGACATAAGTGCCTTATTTAAATAGCAAAGTACAATGTGATAAGTGCTAATACTTCTGACAAGTGTAAAAACTGAGAATCTATGTTCTTAAAGCCTTGTGGGTAACATCTCTGTCTTACTGATGATATATACATAATTTTATAGTCAAGCACCAGGAGCAAGAGCTCTGGGCTTGAATTGGATAATGTGGGGATCGGGGAATTAAAAGAAGTAACTAAGGAATAGTAACCCAAACCAATTTATCACATCAGGTATTAACATACAAAGGATACAAATTTCCATAATTTTCAGGCAGAGACAATGAAATTCCATTTGGTCCAAAAATATGCTGTACAAGATATTTTCATAAGCCCTGTTAATATGAGAAATGGACCACCAGGATGCGCACCACACACACACACACACACACACACACACACACACACACACCACCCTGGTAATCATCCATATATAATCTTTTACTTATTTTATAGTTTGAACGCAGTGTTCCCTCGAGCTTTAACATGAGTCTTGGAAACCAAATTCAGCCAACATTTATATGGAAAAGAATCAACCCTACATGATGTAAGAAACTTTATTCCAGAGATCATAATTTCTGGATGTAAAATACTATTCTGAGGAGAAAATTTAAACTCTATTCTTGCCAACTGCGAAAACAATGAGTCTGACTACATTTACTATGTTTAATAAAATAATGATCACATGGAGAAGCAATTTGTGAAGAAACACTTTAGACAAGAAATGTTTGACTCAGTTTTTGTACTCTCTAACACTCAGAAAAGTTTATACTCAAGGTGTAGTTATACTGAACCACAGACAATGATTCATCTTCTAGCCTGAGGTGGAATGCCTAAGTCATGTCTCATTCATTCATTCAGAACAGATAAAGACATTTACTGTGTGACCAGCTAAGTACAGGAATTCAAAGTCATAAGTGGCAAAATTCCTCAAAGAGCTTATAGCCAATACAGTAGCAGAGACAAAACTATAAGAGAACACTGATAATTATAAACACACACATACAACAAGGAACACACAACAGGGCTGTGGCACCGTATACCTCCAGAGGGAAATGGGGAAAAGAAATGTTAAGAAAAGCTTCACAGAACTGTTTGGACAGTTTATTAGAGAATCGGTGAGAATTTGTCAACTTAATACCAAATGTGAGAAGGAAATACCAAATAAAATGCATCACATAGAGTAAAAATGGACACGAGGACAATTGTAAGTGTGTATCTGTAAGGATAGAATAAAGCTTGATTATGAAAGCTTGTGTTTCATAAGGAGTTGGATTTTAATGGGTGATAGGAGTCCACTGAAGGATTTTAAGCATGGAACACAAGCAGATATCTATTTCAGGAACCTGACTCTGACCAACTTGATTATATTGGAGAAGAAGGAGGGTCAAGACACAGACAGAGATAATATGTAATACAAAAGGAATGGGGAGAAACTGGACTAAAACAGTGATTTACATAATAGAATAGACAATACTGTGCAATGCTGAGATGTGGCAATGGGTGAAAAAGAAAAGCTGGTAATGTCCCTTAGGTTTTTACTCTGGAGGTTTAGGTGGATGGTATAGGGCATTTAACAATATTGGAGAGATATATGGAAAAGAATGGAGAAGATAGTTCACTTATGGTCATATAGGGCACACTGGTTTAATTTTCTGGTGGACATTTGAAAATACAGATATGAACTTGAAAGGTAGAAAAGTAAAGTTGTTGGCAGTAAGAGTAGAACTTAAAGTAAAAGCATTGGAGACAACCTCTAAAAGAATGCATTATTGGGGCACCTGGGTGGCTCAGTAGGTGAAGTGTCCGACTCTTGGTTTTGGCTCAGGTCATGATCTTGAGGTTTTGTGAGCCCCAAGTCAGGCTCTGTGCTGGTGGTGCAGAGCCTGCTTGGGATTCTCGCTCTCTCCCTCTCTCTGCCCCTCCCCCACTCACACCATCTCTGTTTCTCTCAAAATAAATAAAAACACTTTAATTTTTTTAAAAAATGCATTACTGAAGAGAGAAAAGAAACCATTACATTGTGCCCCTTTTTGTGTGCATTTGTTATTTGTTGAATTTTCCAATCTAGATTCAATTCAATTGACCAGCATAACAGAAAAAAAGCCTGAGTTCAAATATCATGTCAATAAATCGTACTAAACATTTTCAGATGAACCTCAATATGAACATATATTAAAATATTATGCACATTGTTTTGCATTTGCATCACCAGTTCTAACAGTTTTGAAAGGAAAGAATTATCTACACAGTAACTTTATGAAAATATCTCCAAAAAACTTTCCCAGACTATTCAAGAACTATAATACAGTGTTAAACAATTCTTCACAGTGTCCAGACCTTAAAGATTATAAATTCAGGAATGAAAAGCTGGCAATATGCTTAGGGGAATATAAAGAATATGTAAATCTGTCTGTGAAAAAAAAAACCCAACAAACCAGCACATCTCTAGGTATACAGGTTTCAAGAAATACTTATCACTGGTTTAATAATCATACATTTCTAATTTTCAGAGTTTCTTAAAAGAGATGAGATATTCAGAAACTGCAGCCTTCCTATCCAGAGAGTAGTAAGAACAACAACAAAACCCAGTGTTCCATCTATTAACTGAAAAAAGAGAAATTTAACTGAAAGAGCTACTTCATATATATGACACCAAGAAGTTTCACTTTAACTAAATTCACCTGCCAATCTAGAACAACGCAGTTTTATCATTGACAGATTGCAATAGCTAGATAAAAGTAACTGCATCTCAGTTTTACTTTCTTGTAGTAGTAAACGTAAGAGAAACTGAAGATAAACATGTCTTCTGGAAAGACATTTTCTAAGCCTTAGCATTTGACAGTGTTTTCTAAGTATTTTTCTGTCCCCAAAAATAATTAATAGAGAAGATTTTTATAGAGGGGCACCTGTGGGGCTCAGTTGGTTAAGCATCCAACTCTTGATTTTGGCTCAGATGATGATCTCACGGTTTGTGAGTTTGGGCCCCGCATCAGGCTCTGTGCTGACAGTGGGGAACCTGCTTGGGATTCTCTCTCTCTCCCTCTCTCTGTCTCTGCCCCTCCCCTGCTCTCTCTCTCTCTCTGTCAAAAAATAAACTGAAAAAAAAATTTATAAATATCTAGTTTATACAGCACATTGCCTCATCTGATACTCCAAACAACCTGCAGCATAGACAAAACTAATGTAATTATTTCATTTTTAGAGGTGAGGAGGCTGAAAAGTAGTAATAAAGGTAAAATTAGTTAGAACTAATAACTTTTCAAAACAGCATGTTGCAAACACTATGCTCTGAACACTCCTTTACTAAGTTGTCTAATCTTCACAGACAACTGAGGAGTTAATACTAATTTTTTCAGTTTCCAGATGAAGAAACTGAGTTTTAGAGAGGTTTTCCAAGGTCACATAGCTAATGAGTGTTAGAAATGGGACCCAACTCAATCCATCAGATGCTAAATTCCATGTTCTTAACCTTTGTTCTGCTTTCTTCACGTGAAATGGCTTTGGAGAGTTCTTATCGAGAAAGAGTAGATCAAAAAAAGCTAGAGAATTGGGATCAGGCAGCAGTCATGAATCACTTTGAGGCATATGGCTTCTAAATGGGAGAATGGGATTAAATCCAGGTTCATGACTCTAAACTGTGGACCTTGAATCCAAATCCTTGCAAAATACCCTGAATACAGAAACAGTTGACCAAGTTCGCAGTCACTCATGACTGCTTTGGATTTTAAATTTTCATTCCATTACATGATTATCTATGCTGACACCCAGAGTGGTCAAATTTATTTAACACTGATATAGACTCTGTGTAATTTAAGAACAGTGGACAAAATCTCACATGAATGTTAAACCTAGAAAAAATTTTGACAATATGATAATGTCTATTGAGTGCTTCCTATGCTCCAGGCACTGAGCTATATTATTTATAAATATTACCTTATTTAATCTTAAACTTCCCTGGGTATCACATTATAAGTTTCTTTTTTACATATTTACATTTCAAGAAGTTTCAGGTTTTCAAGGAACCCAATGTCCAGGAAATGAAATAGAGTTTGAAGTGTTAAGAAAATGTCTAAGACTTTTCCAGAAGCAATAGATGAGGTTTTCCCACCGAGTCAACTGAGACCAAATTGTTGCATGATGAAAATGTGTTCTTATCCTTCCTAGACTGGGAAGGTGACAAACACTGTGACATGCTCAGCCGAATGGCTCAGTGCAGCTCTTTCCTGGACAGAATGCATTTTATCCCTGTGCTGGCTGTGCTCTTGAACCAGAACCACATTTCCAGTCCAGTGAACCCCTGAGACAGCGTGCTGTCAGAGTAGTAGGCTGTAAGGTTTGGAGAATCTTGCATTTGGAACGTATTACAAAACAGTGCCATTATGAAAAACAAAGAGAAAACATTAAAACTCACTCTTACCACAAGATATAAAGTACTAAAAAAGTACAGAGTAACTGTCTATTTTTGTTCAGTAGACAATTGCATATATGAAAGCATCATTTACTCACCTAGCGGTTATATATGAAGAGGAGTAATAGCTTCTAAATCAAAATAAGACTGTTTTTTGGGTGAGCGTACATGAGCATAATATTCCATGGAATTTTTTCCCCAGACAGTTAAATTAACTCATTGGAAATGTAGCATACTAAATGATTCCTTCCAAGAAGTAACATGCAATCACTTCTTTTTCAGGCTTGATTAAATTCCCTCTGCCTGTACAAATTTTATATCTGTGCCCAAATTTTATGTATCTAGTTCTGATCATTGAACAGAGCACAGACCCTGCATGATCTATGTCTAGTATTAGACAAACTCAAATAACAGGAGTTTTCTTCTTCTAGGAAGTTGCAGGGCTCCAAAGGTTTACCATGCACAAATGTACCATGTCTGGGGTTGCACCCTAAGGAATGCAGTATACATAAGTTATGTGAATGTGCCCCCTTCCCAACAAATTGTACAACAGGCTCTTGTCTTCATCTGATGATGGAAGAATGATCTAACAGAAGTAGGTCTTTGTTGTAGTTGAATGTAGAACCACTTTACTGAATACATTAACTTATACCAGTCAGACTTGGTATATATGGGATTCCTATGTGGAGTGGGAGACTGGAGCGGAATCTCAAAGTCCAGTAAATAGGTTAGATAGAAAGTTAGATTCCAGGAAGGTGGCAACAACCTTCAACAAGATTAGAAGCACTTAGATTCAGAGTCACCGTTTGCTCTGTTGGCAAGGTGGAGATAGCCTTTTACTATAAAGACAACACAGGAGATACTTTTCAACTAAGGCAGCCTGCTTATGTGGCCATTTCCTTAATCGCTGCTCAGACTACCCCTTAGCTACACGGGGAAGGGGCTGGGGGTGCCAGGGAGCATTGCCAGTGCTTTGTTGAGGAATCAGACAAGTGACACAGAGAAAGTAAATGTGAAAATCTACAGCACTTGTTAGCGTTGACTATTGTGTGCTCCTTTGCTGTGAAAGCATTACAAGCTATGTAGCAGGTTTATGAAAGTTATTTAGCTAGTTTATTAATCAAGTGAACATTTATGTTTGTTCAGATATATGGAATGTGAAATATTCAGGGGTATGCAAAATGTCAGAAAAAAGCCAGCAAAAACAAAAATACTGTCTTAAAGAAAATAAAAGTCAACGTCAGACATTAACAGAGTATCTTAACTCACTGTAGTTTAAAACCCAGAAATAAAGATTGTGATTTTTTTTTAAACCATAGTTAACCTAAAATGAACCTAAAAAGCAGTACTACCTGATCTTTGGATTCTATAAGACATCCCTGTGTCTTTCTAATGAAGTCCTCTTCTTCTGCTTAACTCTGAATAGGGTTTTCCATTTGCAAATAAAAGAATACCAACTAACAAACTGGCATAATGACATTTGCCTTGCAGATGCTAATAAGGTTTGGGTTATCTTTTGAAAAGGGACAGGCATACCACAAGCATTCCTTAAAAGTGGCTGTTACTAGCAGGGTAAATTGATTATCTTAGATTTACCTGGTTTGTGTCTTTATACTTTAGGCTCAGCGAAAGAAAGGCAAAGGCTATTTAATGTCATAACCACGCAAGGAATGATGGATCCATGGGAGAGGAAGGGGGCATCGGCACGGAAGCAAAATCAATGCTGGTGGTCAAAAGGTGACAGATACTAAAGCTACATCACTCTCACGTATTACTCAGTTATCTTGCCATGTTAACTCCAGCTGTAGCTCTTTCACAACACACAGCACCAAGCTGAGAGTTTACATCTAAGAAAAATCTTGATTTCATACAGGCTCTTTTTTTAATTCATAAAAAAAAGGCAAAGGAAATTCGAGCCAATTTCCAAGGAAAATGTTAATTCTTTATTAAAGGGCAGATGATTAACACTCTAAAAATGAACAATCTAGTAATCACGTTATGAGGGTAAGGAAGACTGTCCCATAATATTGGTAGGTTAGCTGTGTTGAAAATAAACTGAATGGTATTTTTGATTATATTTTATTTCCTTCCACTGATTTAAATGATCAAAAAGTTAAACTATAATTATTTTGTAAAGACATGGAGTCAAAAATCAGGTATCTAAACACAAAAAGGGTATCTAAATACAAATATATTATAGGTCTTAGTATATATAAACAGAGTAAAATTATTTAAATGTGCATATTAAGATATAGTTCATTTAAATATGCTCATATGAATTAATTGAAATTATCAATGTTAAAATTGTCTTTTCTTCTCTGTTTGAGAAAAATGTGTAAAATAAAAAATACATTGGCCAGGGAAAAATAATATATGGTAAACCAAAGTAATAGACAAATGCTTTGGTGATTTCTGTCACAGATTTTCATTATAGTCGTGTGCCATTTGTGGTTTAATTGTATCATAGTCATAGCACCTTTACATTAAAAGGTTAAAGAGTAAATGTAGATAGACTTTTTCAATAAGCGGAAGGATTTTACCTTAAATAGAAAGAATTACATGTACTTGTGTGCATATGATAGCTGACATCTATACTTCCTTTAAAAAAAAAAACTTCTCTTGTGATTTGTAAAAAAGATAAGCAAAATGCCTGACTTTTCTGGGGATTCACAAGCAATGAAAGAAAAGCAACCCTCTACAGTCTACATCTAGTACAGTTTCTAATCAGTAGAGGGCTCCCTCGTCTGTACAAGACCCACATTACAAATGCACGGTCTGTACATGTAGCCAGTCACACATTGTGCACACACATGCACACACACACTCTTACACACACCATCTAGATTAATAAAGCTGTCATTTTTCATTGTTTTCAAATCACCTTTAATATCAGTTGATTTTAAAGCTCAGGGAAATGAATGCATAGGCAACACCCACCGGCAATATGTTAGAACATTCTCTACCTAAAAATACTGATAGGTGTTTACAAGTTTCCTTCATTTCACTGTGACATTCCTCAGCTCTGATGTGCATTTGGCTGCTTTCCTGAATTCACACATCTCTATGTTTGCTCATGTGCTTGTGCATTTTGCAGAAGTGTCACTACCCAAGCTTTGCAAAATAACTAACTAAATCTTCTAAGTGATGCTGCTGAGGCTGGGTCTTTATTATGCCCTCCAAAACTTGAGAGTACAAAAAAAAAATCCCAACTAGTGATGTTTGCTTTTGATAGAAGTCACTGAACCCAGCTGTATCTTTCTCCCACTGAAAAATTGATGAAGACATCCTAACTGGGTTGACTTTCATTTGGGAGGCTTTTTCCTCCCCTCTCCTTGGCCTGTGGGCTAGCTGACTCACTGATCCATAATGAAAATGCCAAAACTATGAAAACCCCACTGGGGCAGAAATTTGTAACAGAAAGGGATTTCTGGCTGTGTGAAAGCAGGGCTGGAATAATCTCAGGTTGTACCCCCAGGCCAGTTTTCATGATATAGTTAAAAACTAGCTGGGCCGCCAACAGAATCAACTGTGTAAACATCTTGATGATTTTTTGTTGCAGTGGGCCAACAGAAGCTTAAAAACATTAGTTTGCATGGACTGCTGGTGGAACCCACTTGTATCCAGCTGATCCTAGGTTATTACTCAGATATTTGCTCAGCAGCCAAATCCAAGAATTCATTTAGATGCTCTTAAAAGAGATAGAAGGGAAAGTGCCTGTGTTTTTCTTTACTTCTTGAACCACCAGGCATGTAAAACCCTTCCAACCCTCATTTCATTCAGGATAGAACTGATTTATCCTCCCTCCTTTATGCCTCCACTAGGTTATTTACTTCTGTGATCATTTTGCTTGCTTCTTTTGGTATCCCATGTTTCTATCAGCCCCTCCATCATGGAGTTTAACATGGGACCATTTTGATAGCAAAAGGCTGCCTCTTGCCCTCTATCCCATTTACTATTGGCGAAGTTGAACCTTTGAAATGCCTCATCTTGAAACCTAAATATATCTGGTCATTTCCAGATGTCTGTCTCGCATATACGCATGAAAGAAGTCAGTCAGCTCTCATATAGTAACTATTGAATACATCACCACTTCGGTTCAGGATTAGGAAGCTTGACTATGCCACAGCTCTGAACCTTGCTTGGCGATCCAAAGCTACTGGCAGTGAAGCTGATATTTTGATCTCTTCTCTAAATCCTGTGTTACTCTCTCAATTGGTTGTAAAATTAGAGTAGAAGAAAGAAACATGTTTAATTATAACCACCTCCGCTCCCCAACCTCAGCAGCTATGCTGTATTATCCGCATGGAGAAACTACAGTTCAGAGAGCTAAGTCACATACAAGAATCATTAGTTAGTAAGTGGCAGTCCCAGAATTCAAACCCAGGTCTTTCTGATTCCAAAGTCCTGTGCTTGTTCCACAGCTCCCATAACTTTAGATAAGAAGCTTACCCTCACATAGCAAGGGTTCATGTCCTGATTATTATACCTCTGCCTACAAAACATGAGGTGAAAATACAATGGCTTCATAGACTGAAATGAGTCCCATCACAACACATCATTCTGAACAAACCCCTGCGTTTGACATTCAAATGTCACCCACTCTCCATGACCACGACCCCCCACTGTAGATGCCTGTATTCTGATACACACTGGTCTGCTCAATAAGGCATATCTAGCCCCTCTTCTGAGCCTTTGCTCAAGCTATCCCTCTCAATGTTCCCTTTATTCTCACTTCTCACGCATCTCGTTCACGCTCACACTTTAGGACTTGATTCTGAAGACTTTCTCCACTTACCTTGGACTTTCTCTGCATTCCTTGAACAGTTAATGTTGTAAATCGCATTCTTTGTAACTCTCACATTGTTTCAGAATATGTGGCAAATGCATATGCCATTTTCAGATAGCTGGAAAGTAATCTTTGGAGATCATTACTACTCTTTACTGTATGTGTAGCTATTAGGTAAGTTTATTCATATTGGATATAAGCAGCACATCTCATCACTTACCAATGGTTTTCACTGTACTGACAGGTAAATGACCTTCCTCACCTCAAAACTACTCAAACTCTAGAAATCATCTATCTAGAAACAATGTATCATATATCCCTGCCATTTCCTTTTTAAAAATAATTTAAAGGGGTGGTTAAGGGGTTGTCTCTAAAGATTTGATCTTGGGATGGAAAAGAGGAGAATGAGGAGAAAATACTTAAACATTTTTTGGAGATTCCATCTTCATAAAATGTTTTAATGTAAAATTTTGAGATCGGCAGCAAGATAAAATTCTTTTTTAAGTTTATTTATTTATTTTGAGAAAGATAGAGACAGCACAAGTGGGGGAGGGACAGAGAGAGAGAGGGGGAAAGAAAGATCCCAAGCAGGCTTCAAACTGCCAACACAGAGCCCAATGTGCGGTTCGAACTCATGAAGCCATGATATCATAACCTGAGCTGAAACCTAGAGTTGGATGCTTAACCGACTGAGCCACCCAGGGGCCCCAAGATAAAGTCCTTTGATCAAGATGAAGAATGTTAAGATTGGGTTGATTTAAGTTAAAAAAGAACACATACATTTCCATTGACTACCAGGGATTATATAGTCCCTGGTAGTCAATGGAAATGTATGTGTAATCAACATTATATATGTATATATGATATATATATATATATATATATATATATACTGTACCGACAGTCACTTATATATGTATGTTACATATACAATATTATATATGGTATACATACATATATAATGAGGCCTATATATGTGACATATATATATATATATATATATATGATTAATCATGGGTAAATATCAATCCATGAATATGAAGTCTTTAGTAAAATTATAAATGTCAAAATACTTTGTAGTGCAATCAATACTCAATTGATTATATCAGCAAGGATAGCAGCTAGATTTCTGGTGGCAAATATTTAAATTTTCAGAACAACTTAAGTTTTCCTTTGTAGTCATCATTTTAAAAATATTTCTATAACTTAGAGAAGAGTTATAAATTATACTGAGCGAAAATATAGGGAGGAATAAGAATTTTTAATTCTAAAAAGGGTGGTAAATAATTTCATCTCTTTTGCTGAATCTCAGTGGTTGTCAGTGGCTGTCTAGATTCTAAAGTATTAGGTTGAGAAGTGTCCGTCATGTCATGATCAATTAGTAATGTCTGCAATAAATGTGGAACAGTAAGAGAGAGCATGTGTGCCATATGGTTCCCTCCCTTTTATAAAAGGACTCCCTGACAGTCCCATTGGTGAGATTTTGTTATTTTGGGTTCTTCTTTGGGGTCCATGATGGGTTCATTCTCATTGATGTTGACTTCATAATGCAATATGGGAGCATGAAGTAGAGATGTATAAAATCCTCAGTATTTGGGGGATATGTTCATAATGGGACATAATGGTAGTAGATTGCCAGCAGCGTGGTAAAAATAAACCATATTTCCAAGTGGTGGGGCAAGGAACGTGGGAGAATTTGCTTTCCAGGGTGGAAATATTTCTACCACAGCTGATTTCAAGTTACCAACGTGAAGCCATTAAACTGACAACTGGGAAAAAGTGTGCACAATCCAAGTTAGTATGAGGGGCTACAGCATACCACTGATTATAGATACACTTCTAGGATTGAGGGTGCTGAGTAAATGGGCCATAGAAGAGAGGATAGGCACAAGGACTCAGAGAAAGGCCAGAAGTCCATAGGTAATCAGCTACCTACAAATGGGCAACAGTATCAGTTATAAATCAGAGCTCAAGTCAACATTTTGGAATATGATAACCTAAGTATCAGTTTCAATGCCATCCTGCACAAAAATACATTGTACCTTATCCATTGACATGGTGTTCAACTGTTCTGGAGCCATATGCTAAAGCAGCATAGCATATCAGTAAAGTACATGGCTTCTGGAGCCAGACTCCTTAGAGGTAAATCCTAGTTATGACATATTTTAACTCTCTAATCTTGATAAAGTAACATCCATTTTGGGTCTTAGTTTCCTGATTTTTTAAAATAGGGGTATTAGGGGTGCCTGGGTGGCTCAGTCGGTTAAGCATCCGACTTTGGCTCAGGTCATGATCTTATGGTTTGTGAGTTCGAGCCCCGCGTCAGGCTCTGTGCTGACAGCTGAGAGGTTGGAGCCTGCTTCAGATTCTGTGTTTCCGTCTCTCTCTGCTCTTCCCCTGTTCATGCTCTGTTTCTCTCTCTTTCTCAAAAATAAATGAACATTAAACAAAAATTAAATAGTAATAATAGTACCTATTCCATGGAGTCATTTTTACAATTAAATTAGTAATTTTAAAGTACATAGAATAATATTTGTATATGGTGCATTGAGAATACTATTTAAATGTTTGTAAAATAAAGGTGCATAAAATGCAGTTTGGGAACTTTTATTGAAAAACATCATTATCAGTATATAACTTGCCTTTGAACTTAGGACAGAGCAACAGGATAGCCATGATAAAAATGCTCATTGGGATAACTGATTAACTTCACATTTATAAACATAACTTTATTTGCACTTTTATATTATCCCAACAATTTGGGGAGATAACTGGGAATAATAATTATAATAACAAACATACAGTAATTTGTTAAAGTTCTTTTATAGTTATTTAGAGTTTTATTGAAAATTTAGTAACAAAACCAAAATTTTTTTTTTTATTCCTACAAAGAAACTCTTTTAAATTGTGAATTGGAATTTCTTTTTTATATTTAACATATTATTGAACTTCATGATTCAGAAATTCATAGCTTTTAAATCTAGAATATATTACAAATATAATAAAGGGTACTTTTTTTCTATTAGGAATCTAAAAATCTCCCATTTTCCAAATATAAACTCATGACAAGAAAAAAAAATTCTGGCAGTGGTCAAGCTCATTATATCACAGTGATCTTTTTTATCTCAGCACTAGATATCTCAACTTCTAAGTCAATGTAAATTCTACATTTAGTCAAGTTTTTAACTAAAACAAGTTAGAATAAAGGAGAAAGAACCTTTCCTGCCAGTTCTATTCAGTAGCATGTTAATCAGATTGCAGTAATAAGTATGAAACAATGCACGCAATTAGCAGTGGTTAATTTGAAACTACTTCATGTCAGTTTCTTTCAGAGCAATACGTTAGTAGAGTAATTATTTATTACCCTGAGGACATGATCAATGATATCCCTCCATAATAATGTCTGCAAAGAGAGTAGCATCTTCATCTGCATAAAAAGGAAGCCATAGAAACTGGTATTTTTTTCAGCTAAATAAAAAGCAGAAAACTGTTTCTAAGCTGTTTCCAACTATTTCATTAGTAATGATAGATAAGCAAACCATTTGTTACACTTCAATATTTTTATGGTAACATAATGCTGAGGGGGAAAAAAAAAAACCCAACGAGCATTAGTGATTTAAATCCACAAAGCCTATCTTTATTGAGAAAGGGAAAAATGACCCATTTCTAAATGTCATTACAGTCATTAATGTGTATAGGCTAGGCTCTTCCACACACACAATAATTCACTAGTCCCTTAGCTGGAGCTTGGGGATAGAATTTATGGGAAGCCCTGAGTGATAACACATGGTCTACACAGCTGAGCCATGGTTGTCCAAAGACACGGAAGAGATGCCAGGTTAACCAGGTGGCTGCAATTAGATGGTGCATTTGAATAATTGGGAAGGTTGTATTAGAGGCTACCATTTTGGCTTTCTGACTTCACTGTATACTGGACAAGAAATCCTTTTTATCTTTATATCCAATAATTTACTTCATGGTATAAGAAATTCTGAGAAGGACTAGAAAAAACTCACCTTTGGGAGTAGGTAGCCTGCAGAATGAAGGGGATGAAACTAGAGAATGGAGGAGGCTAGAAAGGACAATACCAGAAGTTGGACCAAGCAGAAATGGTTAGAATGATGTACAGATCTTAAATAGGGCCTCTGCATTACACAATTCCAGGAGGCTTCATTCATTGGGAGAATGGCACTGCCAGGAGTTGGGCAGTTGACAGCCTGCACAGCTACATGTCAGAGACCCAACCTGAGATGACAATTTGGGGGAGAGGAACATTTTATATAGAACAGGTACATGTGTTTAGTATGACATCTGGGGGAGATATCGAAGTCACAATCTAGAGTAAAGACCAAATGGAAGATGTGGATAGGTTTGGGAATTCAGGTGAGGCAAGGGTCTATAAATGTTATTCAGTTGACATCACAAGTTGGCCATCTGGGGGCACAGGGGTGCTATAACTCCAGTAGCATCAAAGATAAAGCTAAACTAATAACATTAACAGATATGTACCTTATTACAAAGTATAACCATAATGTGTAGATGAAAGAGCAAAACTACTTTTCCAATGGATCAAATGGAAATAATAACTTTGTAATAAAGTAAAAATATTTTACTTTTAAGGGGGCTTTATGTTTTATGTGAGAATTGTGTGGGTGGTAGATTTCTATGTTATAACTATCCAGACCTTTTCCTTCTTTGGGAACAGTCTTCCCTTTTGTATGAGAACTGTTCTCCTTCCACTCCATATTGTAATTCTGCTGGGTAGCATCACCCATATATGACTCAGGTAACTTAACCATATTTTATTAGTCTGAGTGTGGGAGCTATCTGCCCTGCTAGGCATTTTGAGTTCTTTTTTGTAATGCTTTGCATTCAAATAGGAAAAGACAGTAGCATCTGGTGTGGTACCCATGAAATGTGAAGCTAATATCTGTCAGAGGCCATGTTCCCCACCATATGGAAGAAGTTGGTCTGCAGAAGGACAAAACAGAGCTGGCACACAGAGAAGACAGAGAGATCTTGATGGCATTCGGGTCCCCGCTTTTTTTGTTCTTGAAAACCAACTGAATCCTTGGTCTTCCTGAAGTATATTTAGTCAACTATTCCTTCAAAATCACTATACACTTTGGTTTACTTCCAACAAATTCCTTTCTTGCCTTAAGCTAGGTTGAACCAGGTCTCTGACCAAAGCAGAATGTAATGTACTTAGGTTAGCACTGAACACACACTAGGCAAAAAAAAAAAAAAAAAAAAAAAGGTAGGGAGAAAAAGCACCACACATTGAATGTAAAATCCTACTGAGCTTATAGCACTTTGTAGGTGAGTACTTAATTGTCTTTTAATTATTTCAGGTATATTAGTTGTGCCTTCTAAGTATTTATTGACTCTTTGAAGTAAGGTAATATATATTGTATATGCTAGCATCGCTAACAATATCTACTATGGTTCCAGGTTAAAAATAGTAACCCCTAAAATATTTACTGGTTTAAATGATCAAATAATTTGCTTTTGACCATTCACTTTTAACTTTTTCAGTGTTCTGGGTTACCTCTTAGTGCACTCTAAGTAATGACTTGTAATAGACAAGATTTAAGGTACCTCTGGGGAGTCATTATCACTTTTTCCATCAGATTGGGCACAATATTGGAATCATTTCATGTGTTACTAATTTGGCAAGAACGGTTTCACTTCAAGAAACTCTAAAGAATAATGTGGAATTTTAGGCGTGTTCTTAGTTTATCTGTCAACCAATCAACTTGGTAAAACCTAGAGTAATAGTCAAATCCCAGACATCTAAGCAGAAAAGTCCTGGGAGTCAAGTTGTTGAGATCTTTTAGACTTCTCGTCTAGTAAATGAAATAAGTACAGTTAGCAGCAAAAGAGAAATGTTTCCTATTTGATTTTATTAACTGATTGATATGAATTAATGCATTAGGATATTTGATTGTGTCATAAAATGTGTATATGAGCATCATGATTCAATTTAATGTACCTATTACTGGTTGATGTGCCATTATATTAGGCTAAATTAAAAGAATTTTATGGAAAAAAAATTACAATTAAAGACTCAAAATTGATTGCATTCATAACTTAAAAGAAGATATTCTGTTTCATTAATATTTTGAATAATTATAATAATATATCAGAAAACAATGTGGGAAGCTCAGGAGGTAGACAAAATAAAGCAAAGATAAATAGATTAAAGAGTCAAAAATAGAGTCCACTTTCTGTGCTAAATTCAATATTGTCTCTTTAGCCCAAATTTTTAAGAACTGAAAGAGCAAGAAAAGTCACAGAGTTAATAGCTTATCTCAGCAAGTAAGTTTTAGGTCACACTGTCATAAAAGAGATTAATTTTCTTTCATCCTCGAAATTGAAAAAATAAATTATTTCCAAATAAGGCATTTTAATTTTTTAAATGATGTTTTCATAGATAATAAGGTGACACTTTGAACAGACCATATCAATTCTCATAATGCAATATGTGCTTTCTGAATGGTGACCAACCATCTCAGTTTGGCCAAGATTAAGAGGTTTTGGGGCCATGGGACATTCAGTGCTAAAAACAGTACAGTGTCCTCTTTGGTCACCCTATATGTGCAAATTATTTGGCTTTAGATATAAACTTAAGTATCCACAAGCTGATTTGGAAAATGCTGTGATTTACTTCTAAAGACTTAAGTATGCTTCTCTCTTATTATAAGAAATGAAAGATGATTATAAGTTGATGAAGTATGATTCTATCAGGAAACATGGCACTGATATATTGGAGGATTTTTTTTTTCCTTAAGAATTCTTATTTCTCTTAGAACAGAATTCTCTGTCTATAGAACAGAGAAGGATTTCTGACCAGGAAACATCCTACCCTTCTTACCTACAGGGAGTATGGACCAAGAACCAACAACATCAACATTGGCTGGGAGCTTGTTACAAGTTCATAATCTCAAACATAAACCTACTGTGTCAAAATCTGCAGTATTAACAAATTCTCAGGCAATTCATTTGCACACAAAAGTTTGAAAAGCACTGCTCTAAACTCTTTTGCAAGAATTTTCTAACTGGACTCCAATTTTTCTCTATTATCAGCTTACTTCTGAATTCCTGTCTAGTCCACTACAAAGCTAGTATAAGCTCATTAGCTCAGCTGCAATTAATTTGGGAGTGGTAATCATTTGACCTGGGTTGTACTGACACTTTTGCCCTGCAACCTTTACCCTACATTTGAAGAAGTGTTCTCTAAGCAAGAAGGCATCCTTAACCAATTTAGGAAAGCCAATTCTTTTTAACATGCAACAAATTAATTTTTTATAAAGTAGTAGATGCTATCTTACATTAAAGTAGACCGGCCTGTCTAGCAGGACCTTTATTTGGAAATTTTTTTGTTTGCAGGCAAATCAAACTTAGTGAAAAAAGGAAAGCTGAATGGGATTGGCTGTAATTGACACAGTCTTCCCTCACCCCAACTTTAAGCTTTATCAAGCATTTTAGCAAGCTCTTGTCTCACCTCATTTCCCATACTTTTTTGGTATGTTGAACTTCAAACTTGAGTGCATTTCTTCGAACCAGCCCAGCTTTTTGGGGTTTCCTTGCTTTGCCAGTTTCTTATGCTTGGAAGCCCTCTCACCACCACCCTCAACTCCCAAACTGTTGTCAGACTGGAAAGTTCACACTCATGCTTCAAATGTCACTGTAAATACTATGTTCCATAACTTAAATGTCCAGGTTTAGGTTTTTCCCCTGTGTGGCTACCTCCTCCACTAGCTTTAAATAATTATTATATTGAAGCATTATCGTTTTAGTATGGGAGGTCTTCCAAATGGAAAAATTGAGAGTCTTGGAGGTAAGATTCCCTTAGTAGGTTTAACAACTAACTCAGACAAGAGGCTCAATAGATATTTGTTGAATGCGTGAATGAATGAGAAACTGAGTGAGTAAATACATGACTAAATTTTAAATGATGAAACCTCGTTAAGAATGAACATTTTAATGTTCTTACATCATTTTTTTCAATGAATTCTGACTGCCCCAAAAGAACCAGAAGAGAGAGGGGATATCAATACCTATGTCTACAAACTTGATGTAGACCCATCGTTTCAGTACACATAACCACATCTTATTTTTGAGGCTGAAAGTGAATTAAACTGATGCTCCTTGTACTGTTTCAGCAGTTTCCTTTGTTTAAAGTCAGCCCATTTCTGTACCACAATACAAGCTGTTCTATGGTTTGTTCCAATTTCCACTTGTCCTGATCAATGACAATATGGCATACATAGGCCTGTCTTTTCCATCACATTTTAAGTTAATATGTGTTTAATCTTCTAATAGGTTACACTGTTGCCTGATTGAAGACTGAAGCTTGAGATTTGTTAATTTGATTAACAATTGATTGGACAATCAATTGGAAATTGATTGGAAAAATGCCATTTAAAATTCATAAACAGGAACTTTGACGAGGAGACTGGAATTTAATTTCAGAGCAAATTACACATTAGGAGAGAATAACCTTATTGTAAGTTGTTAGATGCAAATACAAATCAAGTGCTTGCCCTTATTTTTTGGAGAAGATCTAGAAGTAGTAATTTTGAAATAACCAAACCGTACCATTCCAGATCAAAGAGTATAGTGCTCTCTATAGCAGTATAAATTGGGTATATCTAAGTGTATCTATACCATTGCAGATTTTGGAGCAATGGGTTGAATCTCAAATGGCTTCTGAGGTCAGTGGATAAGTAAATGAGTAAAGTGGGCCAGGTAGGGCCTGGAGTAACCCAACAGTTCACATTCATATTAAAGGGGCACCTTATACTCTGCCTCAACAGATTATGACCCTGCAGGTATATAACTTAGGGTTATATATTTTAATTTCCCAAAAGAAGCTAATATTCTAGATATTTATATGAAATATCCAATTGTTTAAATGTAGGCAAGTAATTTAAATTTTTATAAAACACTATATGAATTAGGGGCGCCTGGGTGGCTCAGTTGGCTAAGTGTCTGATTCTGGCTCAGGTCGTGATCTTACAGTTCCTGAGTTCGAGCCCTGTGTCAGGCTCTGTGCTGAAAGCCCGGAGCCTGGAGCCTTTTTTGGATTCTAGGTCTCCCTCTCTCTCTGCTTCTCTCCGACTCATGCTCTGTCTCTGTCTTTCTCTCAAAAATAAATAAACATTAAAAACAAAATGAAAAAAAAATGATGTGAATTAAATAAAATGTCTACAGAGTGGATATGGTACATGAACCAACAGTTTGTAGCCTGTTTTAAAGAAATATTTCTTTTTGAACTCTAAAGTTAGCCTGCTTTATCTCCATAAATAATAGGGTGCTACTGAGGGGTGGGATGTGTTCTGTGAGCAGGTCTTTCCAAGGTACAATGCTTAGACAGAAATACTGCAGAAAGGTCACACAGACTCTGGAAGGGAACTAGACAAGGGTCCATGCAATGCAACCTGGAGTGAATTGTTGGTGGGTCCTGCATAGTGTCGGCCTGCTACTTACAGCCGTTCATTGAAAATAAGTAATCCAAACTTTGTAAAGTGTATTGTGGGACTGTAGCAAAGTTTTCTTAGAGTATCAACATCTATATGGGTACTTCCCCAGCAGAAAAAAGTTGTTGTAAATGTGACCACTTTTAATAGGTGATGAAAGTTTCTCTGTGTTATACTTCATCATCCCTGAGTCTTATTTAAAGTTACAGTCTGGGCTCTTCCTGTCATGGGGAAATTAAAATGTGCCTACACCATATTTTAAAAGAATAATCAATGAAAAATTGGTGTCCTCTCCATAAAGCCATGCTGTGTATTTCAGCAATCACTGTAAGTAAAGAAATGTTGTACCCAACAGTGGAAATCTATAAAGAGTTGCCTATAGGAGAGGCAGCAGTACAGTAACACGTCAGCAAGGCAAGACAAGCCAAGAGAAAGAACTCCCATGTATAAGCCCTTTGGGAATTCTCTGTACCTTTCTCCCAAAGAACTTGGAGTATGCTGACAATCTAATTTCTGGCAATTATGCTTGAAGGGGAGAAATACCATAATCGTGTATGGATAAAAGGAATTGTGCCTTATATTGTACTGGTGAGACATAAATTACATGAATTACCCTATACAACATACATACAACATTTTAGCTTCATGTTATAATGCTTTGAATTTTGTGAAAGCTCACTAACAATTTTCTATAACTGCAAACTAACATCAACATTTATGAATACCCAGCATAATTGCTGTTGGTTTTATAAGAATGAAGTATGAAGTATGTGGTACATCACTCTTGTTCCCTCTTTTCCAAGTTCATTGGTGCTACCTCTACTGCTTATCACTTTGATGAACCAAAAACATTCTTTTTTTTCTTCCTGCCTTCCCAGAACCTCCTCTATACCACCGCACATCCAAGTCTGCAAAATATAATATCATTTTACCAAAATAAACTGAATAGATTTTATGAACTCTATGAATAGAAACAGCTTAGGATGACAGGTCCAAATCAAATCATTCTGCTTCAAAATATTGGCATGATTATCTGTTGCTTCTTAATAATCACAATATTCTTAAAAAGAAAAGGCATCATCACAAGATGGTGAAGAATATGGGATCTATGAGTGTTTTGTATTGTTTTTATTTCTTTTCTTCAGACCAGATCTATTTATTGCAAAGTACTCACTCTCTCAGGAATTCCCTCCATCTTATTCCTCCAGTTGTTCTGCAGATAGCCATTCTCTTTTCCACTCTTGGGTATCAAAAGAACCCTGAACCTTAGTTCTCACATTCTCATAATACAGAGCCTTTCTTAGAATAATTGGAATGACCCAAACAGACAAATAAGAGTTGGACAACCACAATTTTTAATGTTTTCTCATTTGTCCACTTGGTCAAAACACAAGTTGACCAATGGACTCTTACATCTACACATCAATTTCTGTTGCATGAGAGAAACAGTGCATTGTCCAAATAGTTGGCACAGGTGGTCATGTGGAGTATTAACTCACTCTTGTTAAATCTTCCTGTCTCAGTCTACATTTCTTTCCTGTCTGTCCATTCTTCTAACATATTAATAAGATCTCCATGTTATTCAGTTGATTGCTGATTGTCCATTTTCACATCTTCAGTGAATTTCAATTTTAATGTCACTTTATTGAGAAGCAGCATATGGCCTACTACATGAGCTTTGGAAAAAGGAAGCCATCAAGGAAAATCAATCATAGTAGAATGCCTCACCTTCTGGTATGAAGTAAGAAGGAAGTGGAAATACACATTTTGACTTCTATTCATATCATGCTGGCTCTGTTCCTTTGTTTCTGCATGATAGAAACAATTAAAATAGAAATCTAGCCTTCAGTGGAACCAAAAGTGATAGGTCACGACTCAGCACTCCACATATTCAAATAGTAGTTCTACAAGACTCATCTAGCCACGTTATAAAACCAGATCCTGGAAAGCTGAAGTCCTCACACACTTCTAAATGATAATTTGTATTACATTAAAAGGCTAGTATTACAGCACCCGTATTAATTACCAACCATATCAAAGTTTAATTATTACTCTGTTTTCATTTTGATTGAGGGAGGGGGGTACACATGGAGGTTCTTTCCATTCTAGCAACCAGAAAAGACCAAGGTGACTTTTGTGAGCAAGTTGCCTTGTGATACTATCATTATCAGTAATTAGCCACAGTTAGTAAGCTTCTATTAATCAAATCCACATCTGGAAAGACTTTCACAAATTCTGTGAGATGAACAGTGTTGTTTGCAAAATTTAAAGCATGGGAGGTAACATTGCATAACTTTAGAAGCCCACACAAAGGAAAGAAGAGAGAACCTTATCATTAATACTTAGATAATCTTAATTAATTAAACTTATTGCTTATAAAATTATGTATAATGTCTATATGCACATATAACAGAATGGTTAAAAATATTCTCTTTGACAAAATTGGAAGCTCCAAATTAAAATGTTTAAGCATTTCTACATATATTCCTCTCATACACTAGTTAACAAGATGCTATAGTAAATGTCTAAGCATATTGTAAATAAATAGGCAAACATGAAAATCTCAGTTTTAGGGCCTGTAAGTATAAATCCTTGGCATTTCTAGGAAAGGAGAAACATGTCCAAATTCTGAGGAACAATGAAAGGATGAGGAAATGAGGTTATTATTTCCAACCCAAGAAAGGGGAGATAAAACTCATAAAGAAGAAGCTGCATAGTGCCTCCTCTCCTGTGCCCCCGGTCAAATATTCATGGAACATAGGCACCCCTGTAGGGACCCACCAGAGGCTAGAGATGTAGAACTCCCCAATGATAAAGAGAAAGAAAAGGCTAAAGAATGACAGAATTCTTTCCAGCTCTAGAGAGACTGTTGCAGGTATTAAAAGAAAAAGACTCCAAAGAGGTAACTATCCATTAAAAAAAGTCTAGGATTAGGAATATTCATTTCAAACATAGATCACTTTCATCTTCTGGAATAAATCGGGTCCTCTCACTCTTTTTTTAAACTAAAGTTTAAGTGACATATAACATTATATTAGTTTCAGCTGTACAATGATGATTTGATATCTGTGTATACTGAGAAATGGCCACTATAATAAGTTTAGTTAACATCCGTCACCATACATACTTACAAAAAAAATCTTCACTTGCAATAAGACTTTTAATATTTACTCTTTCAGCAACTTTCAAATATGCAATACAGATTATTAACTATAATCTTCATGCTATACATTACATCCCCATGATTTAATCTTATAACTGGAAGTTTGTACCTTTTGACTTCCCTCACCCATTTCACCCACCCCCTGCTGGCCATCTATATATCTTCTTTGGGAAAATGTTGACTCATCTTACTATTACCCAATCACAATGCTCCATACTTTATTTAGTTTTACTAGCTCCTGGTCCAAATCCTTCCAGGGAACTACATTTAGGCCTAAATGTGGTACAGCACCTACTACATATGTTTCATGTTCTAGATAGAATGGAAAGAGTACAGGCTGAACTCAGTTGGCCTGGGTAAAAATCCTAAGGCTACCATTTTCTAGTCAGGAAACTTTGGACAATTAATTATACCTTACTGAGTATTGTTTTCTTCTCTAGATCTTCTGCAAAGGTCAAGTCATGTCATGCTTTATAAATTTCTTTACAAATAAAAGAATGATGTCCTTATAAAAGGAAATAAAGGTCTGAAATTCTTCCAACAATCTCAGCAATGGATCACCCACTGTTGCACCCCCTATTTTAGGCAACTATTATTGCTTTTTCTCTGAGAGAACAAATGTCAATTAATGCAAGTTAGTGATAACAATGGATTCAATATTCCTATTTTTAATTCATTGATTAATACTCCTATTAAACCATAGCCATTCCAAAAACTTAGTGGTGCTAATTTTATTGTTAGTAATATCATTTTATGATAAATATGTCAATATACCTTAACTATGTACTGTGCTTTATTCACAAATTCAATTGGGGTTAAAAAAAATTAACCTGGCCTAACCAACAGATATCATTGTAAGTCATCCCATTCCTGGCACTAAAATATTTATAATGGGGCTCCAAATCATTTAATGTAGTAAAAACACACAGTGAGATGTGTAGTAACTTTCCAAAGTAGCCTTCACTATGTGCCACACTTGGAAAAAAAAATCCTCCTCCTACATGTCCATGGTTTGTAGACAGAGTTTTGAATGGTCCACTAAACTCAAACACTTGATCCCAATTTCAGTGCCTATCTATGATTTGTCCCTTCATCTCTTCCATTTCACTCAGTAGCTCAGTATTTCTTGGCATCATCTGCTTTTCACTTATATACCTTTTTGCTTTGTCCTCATGTCTTGGCATGTATGCAAAGAAGTCTTAACATAACACCACTTTTAATTCAATCTGATCCTTAGGACTTTCACTGCCATATTATGCCTCTATTCATCCATTAAATAATTGGGAGGTAACCAAGTAATGCTTTAAGGACCAGATATGATAGTGAACAAAGCAACAAAGATTTTTTTCCCTTATGGTGTATTCAGTCTCTGGAGGAAGTGGGGAAAGGTACAATAAATAATAATCTAATAAGTAAGTAAAACTTTTAGTATATTAGATGATAAATACTATGGAAAATAAATTAGAATAAGAGCATTAGGAGTGCCAATTTGAGTAGTAATAGGAGGAAACAGAGTGGTCAAGTCTGAGTTCTGAGTTCTGGACAATGCTTTGAAGCAGTGAGGAAGCAGATGTCATAGATATTTGGAGTAAGAGTGTATCTCCTGGTAGGCACAGTGGTGAATATGATAAAGAAAGAGTGGGAAAGGTAATTAAGAATAGATAAAGTGGAGTGATTTTAGTAATTTACAGATAAATATTAATTAATGAGGGAAGTATGGGGTGTTTGGGTGGCTCAGCTGGTTGAGTGTCCAACTCTTGATTTCAATTCAGATCATGATCCCAGGGTAGTGGGATTGAGCCCTGCATTGGGTTCTATGCTGGGTGTGAGCTTGTTTAAGCCCCTCTCATCTCTGCTCATGTTCTCTCTCCCTTTCTCTAAGTAAAAATTTTAGAAGAAGAGGTAAATAGATACAGGAAGAGTGAAATTTGGTAAAGCAATAAATTGTAGATCACAGTGAAAATGAAAGAGTATAGAAGTTGGAAACATTGAAGATGGAGACTGAAAATACAGAAATGGTAAACAGAAAGTGACATGCTTAAACCTCAGATAACAGAGGGATTCTTGGTATTGACAAGATCTACGGTGTGACCATGTGCAAAAGTTGTAAGATGAGGAAATGCCAAGCTTGCTCACGAAAAAGCAAAAGTCAACTCAAGAAATCTTTAAGAAATGAGGTGGAGTGGGTCTGGGGGTTTAGATTTGTAATTAGTAGCTTATGGCTTGTCTTTCCTGAGTGAGAAACAAGATAAGTTGAACCCTGATATCTCAAATATTTTCTTCTTTATATCTAAATATTCACCTATATTATTTTCCTTTTACTATTTCTTTCCCCTACTAACTCTACCTGAAACTCAAATTTTTCCTGAAGACAGTCCTTTCCTCAGAGTGCTGTTTCCTTCAACACTCAGCATCATGATCATGGAGATGTAATAAGTGTCCTTCTTGCTTTTTATGGACAGTTATAGACTACAGCTTCTCCCTCCTCTCTAAAATCTCCTTCTTCGAAGCTTATGCCATCAGAATATCTCACTCGTATCCTTCCCAATGCACTTGCAGACCCTCGGCTCACTTGCCTCCATTCTTTAAAGATTTTAGTCCTTAGTTCATTGTACTTCTCTATCGTTTGGCTGCACAATTCTGGACATTTTAATATTCATTAAAAGAACATTTCCAATAACCTGGCCATTCACTTATTAATAAAATATTTATTGAGGACTTAAAATATGTCAGGCACTATTGTAGGCACTGGGTCTATAGTGGTAGATGAGGATAACAGACATAGAAAGTGACATCAGCACGATAGCAGAATAGGAAGCTATGGTCCCTCCTTCTCTACACGATCACGCTGATTCAGCAACAATTCATGGAAAAATGAACTTTTTGAAAAATCCAGAAACTAATAAAATCTCCTGCACCTCAGATGATCATGAAACCAAACACACCAAAGTTTTTAGGGAGATTCAGGAAACCCTCTCACCAAAATCCCTGCCTCCCACACAGCATTATACTATTGGGAAGAGGTACCTAAGCTCCCAGCTTCTCCTTGGGGAGGGAAGAGGTTAGTTCATGTATCCAGCATGCCAACTTTTCTGAGGGGATTCCCCAGAGGACTGACCTCTAATTTGCCAGTCTTGGAGATCTGATGGGTTCACCACCTGGGAGAAGAAAGATAGCAGTTTGTGTTGGTAGATAACATAGATTTTCCTGCCTGCTCAATATAGAGAGAACAGACAAAAAATTACTATCTTTCATCTTCCCCCTATGTAGGGAAAGAGTTGATCCATGCATCCAGCATCCCAACTACTCTGAAGCTGCCTAAAGAATTGTCATCTGTCTTGCCAATCTGAAGCTGTGAGGAGTGTGACTCAGTCTAGTCACCTGGGAGAAGATAGAGATGAAAGTTTGGACAAGTAAACGTCCTAACTCTCCTGATACCCCAGAGCATTGTGGAGCAAGCAGACAAAAACCACAGCTGGAAGCTTCTCCTCAGGAAGGAAAGAGTTGGTGGAAGCTCCTAGAATCTTTGCCCATACTGATTGGTGAGGATCCTGTCCTATACAAAGGCTGTATATGAGAATTGAAAGAGGTGCCTGCTTCATCTAATGTACAGACACTAGCACAGAATATAAGGAAAGTTAAAAATCAGACAAAGATGCTCTAAACATGGGAATAAGATAAATCTCAAGAAACTGACCCTAATTAAATGAAGTTATATGATTTATGAAATATAGAGATTCAAAATAATTGTCTTAAAGATGCTCTTTGAGTTCAAGAGAAAAATACATCAACAAAGCAAGAATTTCAAAAAAGACACAAACAAATAATAAAAAGTACCAAACAGAAATCATGGAGCTAAAGAACACTATCACTGAGCTGGAAAATTTAGTAGAGAGGCTCAATAATAGACTTGATCAACCAGAAGAAAGGATCAATGGACTTGAAAATGGATCACTGATCTCTTCCACCAGAGAAGCAAAAAGAAAAAAAAAAAAAGAACACTGGAAAGAATAAAGAAATCTTAAGGGACTTAAAAGGCATCATGAAACAGATCAATACACACAAGGCATATATACTGGAAAGGAAGAACATCCCAAAGGATCTAAAAAAAACAATCAAACAAAATTCATAGGATGCGTTTAGTAATGTCAGAGGACATAAGATCAACACACAAAAATCTATGGTATTTCTGGGACACCTGGGTGGCTCAGTCGGTTAGGTGAAATACTTGATTTTGACCCAGATCATGATCTCAAGGTCATGAGACTGAATCCTGTGTCAGTATATCTCCATGCCCAGCATGGAGCCTGCTTAAGGTTCTTTCTCCCTCTCCCTCTGCCTCTCCCCTACTCGTGTGCATGCTTGCTCTCTTTCTCTCTCTCTCTCTCTCTCTCTCTTTCTCTTTCTCTTTCTCTTTCTCTCTCTCTCTCAAAACAAAAAGCTATGGTATTTCTATTTGAAATATTAAAAATAGTCTTAAAACTCAACGATAGGAAAACAAACAACCCCATCAAAAAAATGGGTAAAAGATTTGAATAGATACCCCACCAAAAATGTATATATTGATAGAAAATAAGCTAGAGACAGAAAAAGACCAGTGGTTGCTAGAATTGGGGGCAGGGAAGGATGAACAGGTAGAGCACAGAGAATTTTTAGAGCAGTAAAACTATGCTGTATAATATTACAATAGTGAATGTATGTCATTATTCATTTATCAAAACCCATAGAATGTAAAACACCAAGAGTGAACTCTAATGTAAATTACAGTCTGTGGGTGACAATGATGTGTCAGTGTAGGTTCATAGACTGTAACTCTCTTGCAGGATGTTTATAGTGTGGAAGACTTGGGGGTGTGTGCAGCAAGTATACAGGAACTCTAATGTTTACCCAACTTTGCTGTGAACCTAAACTGTTCTAAAAAATAACGTCTATTAAAAAAAAAGTCAATGGTCACATCAAGATTTAAAAACATCTGCTCTTAGGAAAATACTGTTGAGAGACTAAAAAAACAAGCCATGGGGGGCGCCTGGGTGGCGCAGTTGGTTAAGCGTCCGACTTCAGCCAGGTCACGATCTCACGGTCCGTGAGTTTGAGCCCCGCGTCAGGCTCTGGGCTGATGGCTCAGAGCCTGGAGCCTGTTTCCGATTCTGTGTCTCCCTCTCTCTCTGCCCCTCCCCCGTTCATGCTCTGTCTCTCTCTGTCTCTCTCTGTCCCAAAAATAAATAAACGTTGAAAAAAAATTAAAAAAAAAAAAACAAGCCATGAATGTGTGTGTGTGTGTGTGTGAGAGAGAGAGACAGACAGAGACAGAGACAGAGACAGGACTTATATCTAGAATATATAAACAAACTCAGTAATAAAAAAACATTTAAAATGCACAAAAAATTTAAACAAATACATCATTAAAAGGGATATTCATGTATCACATTTGTCTAAAGGGGCTCAACATTATTAGTCACCAGGAAATAAAAATTAAATCCACAATGAAATACCACCGCATATCTTAGAATGGCTAACATTTGAAAGACTGACCATATCAAGTGTTTGCAAGGATGAAAACTCAAACTTTCACACATTAGTGCTGAGAATGTAACATGGTGCAGTTGATTTAGAAACAGTTTAGCAGATGTATACCTCATATGATCTAACGATTCCTTTCTAGGTATTTACCCTGGAAAATGAAAACATTTCCACAAAGACTTATAAATTAATGTTCATGGCCACTTCAAAATAGCTATTTTAAGCAGCTAAAATAAAAAGGAAACATTCTAAGTGTTTATTAACAGGTGAGCAGAGAGGCAAATTGTGGTATATAATACAATGAAATATTACTCAGCAATAAAAAGATAAAAGGGAATTAAATAATATATGCAGCAACATGGATGGCTCTCAAGAACATTATACTGAATGCAAGAATCCAAACACAAAAGAGTATATATATTGTATGGTTTCACTTACATGAAGCCCTAGAAAAGACAAGCTGAATCTACTGGGCAGGGAAACAGGGGAACATCTTAGGATGTTGTACATATCCTTTGATTACCTCCTCTTTGTCTTTTGTGTATTTACTGAAGGTTTTTGCTTGGTTTTTACCATGCAGCTTACATGAAACATCATTATGGTCTATTTTCAGCTAACAATTTACTTCAACTAATTTCAGCTGCATACAACAACCCTACGTTTATATTTCTTCCCTCCCCGAATTTTGTTTTTGATGTCACCATTTACCTGTTTTTGTATTGTGTATCCATTAACAAATTATTGTAGCTATAGTTATTTTTAATACTTTGTCCTTTAAATTTTATACTAGAGTTAAGTGATTAACACACCACCATATTACAGTATGAGAGTATTCTGGATTTGACCGTATGCTTACCTTTACCAATGTGGTTTATATTTTCTTATTTTCATGTTACTAACGACCATCCTTTTATTTCAGCTTGAACAACTCCTTTCAGCATTTCCTGTGAGCCAGTTCCAATGGTGATGAATTTCCTCAGCTTTTGTTTATTGGGAAAGACTTTATCTGAATGTATCTTAAACTTGAGCCACAAAGAAATTTCTTGGCTCATATGACCAAAACATAACTCACAGAAACAAACTATAGGAAGGCAAGAAGGAAGCCTACCTCAAATAAAAGTAGAACCAGGATTTCAAATCTTGGCAGGGTGCTCCATTTCTCTCTTCAGGAGTAAGTCTATTTGCTGACCTTGATCTCCCAAGCTGGAAGAAACAGGAAAAGCTTACAGCTCCTGGAGTTAAATTCTTACAGCCTCATGAGCAGGAAAAGATATTTCCTATTGACTCAAATTTAAACATCTGAGAAAGGACTTTGATTGGCTTAGCTTGGTCCACGTGGCCAGCTCTGGACCGATCACTGTAGCCAAAGGTTTAGAGTACTGTGCTTGGCTTCCTTTGAGTTAATTGGTGATTTTTTAACTGAACACTCTGATGAGAAAAGGAAAGTCATTTAAAAAGGAGAAAATTGGTACTTTTAGAATATACATTATGCCCAGAAGTAGGGGAGAGGCATTTTTTTCAAAGATAAAAATAGCATAAACAAATTTACTGAATAATTTAAAACTAAAGATCTATTCCTATTTTTTTATCCCGATAGTGGACATTAAAGAAACATATTTTAATTAGCTTAGGCTTGTATCCAACTGGGATAGAAAACTCATAATATGCTTATTTTCCATCTCTAAATTTCTTAACAACCAAGAATATGAACATTTTAGTTTCCCAAAAGTTGGTGAGACTTTTCTACACATGTTATAAAAGGACAATTGTTCCTATAATTGTATAATTGCTCAGTTCAAATAGAGATGAATCCACTGAGACACCACGAAGTCCCTTCTTACTTGCATATTGTAACATTGCTACACTGCTGGATTCCTTTTCATATGTTGGGTTACATTCACTACAGATGGTACATCTGACTTTAGAGCAGGTGTTGTAGCAGGCCTGGCCCACAGCATCCTGATACTTATCACCTGGACAGTTTCCAGCCGCAGATTGGTCTTTGAGTTGTTGAAGAGATTGTCAGGGAGATTGATAGTATAAGCCATATTGGAATTACCTATGATAAATGACACATTTTCCTCCACTCTTCTCAAAAGACAAGCTGTGAATCACAAGACCATTCAGTTAAACTTGATGAGTATTTCCTTCCATGTGGAAGGTGCCTAAAAACACATTCACATCCAGACTGGGGTCACCTGAACAAATCAGAGCACCTAAGCTTCACTGACTTACTACTGGGGTATGGAAAACAACTGAGTACAGTCCAAGACTTGCAAATTTGAAAGTATTTGCTGTAAAAATTCTTTCTGTGACTCAATTTGGCAACAGTTACCTCTTTCGAGCTCAGTGCTAAGCCAGGTTTTATTAGTTAGGCTAAGCTAGCCTGCAGTAGCAAATAAAGTTTGAAATCTCTATGGCAAGTGCAATACAATTTCAATGCTTGCTTACTTAACAGTCCAATGATATTGATGAGGTGAGGAGAGGAGGGACAGTGGTAGAATCTGCTTCAAGCAGTAATTCAGAGACACAAAATTCTTCTATTTCAATGCCTCCAAATTCAACAGGTTCCCAGAATCACTGTGTAAGATGAAAACAATGACAGATAATGTGTGGGAGATTCTTATGGGACAGATCTGGAAATAAATTTACCATTTATACCATATTCATTGTGCAAAACTGGATTACATATCCCTAATCTAACTTCAAGGGAGCAGAAAATGTAGTTTAGCTGTATGTCCAGAAACAAGAGGAGCACAAAAATGGATACCGATGATTATTAGCAATCTTTTACACACAGTCACTGTAGGAATGGAAATGAGAAAACAAGTCACCTGAAAAATTACAATCTCCTAGAATGACATCAGTGATTTTTCATCTGCAAGGAAGCTTCAAGGTTTTATTTATTTTTCTAACACCAGTGGATAAAATGTCCTTCTTAGAAATGGTAAAATTATTTCTTAAACCACAGAAGAAAAATACATTAAGGTCTCCAAAATTTCGATATTACCAGCTCAACTATCACAGAGAGTAAGTAACTTGCCAACTTTAGTATTCTTAAGCTAGAAGGCAAGTAAAATCCAGCTAATAGATTTACCAAAAAAGAGAAGGTGCATTATAAAATTCTCAGTTCATTCAAGAAACCACTAATACTATCTATTAAATATTTCATAAAAAGTTATATATACATTATAAACAAGTTGCAAATAAATCCACATAAGGAAAAAAATATATGTATTCTTAATCTATGTTCTCTTCATTGCTGCCCACCCCAATCTTCTGTAATTTAGAAACCTAGGTGATTTTCTTACGGCCAAGTGTGGTGAGAAGCTGAAAGTGTAGCCTATTACTTCTGGAATGTCTTAAGAGGCATTTATCATGATTGCTGGGGCTTTGGTAGGGAAGACAGTAGTGTTCATGCTGGCCCTGACTTTATCTTTGACTAAGGAACAGAATTACACATCATTACACATTACCACATCTATGTTTATTATAAGGTAATCTATAATTGCCTTATAGCAATTTAATTTTGTTGGCCATCTTGATAGGGTTACAGATAATCCTGCTTTCCTTTAGTTCACTTATAAAAATTAGTTTTTTTAATTTAAAATTTAGTTACTTAACATAGAGTGCAGTATTGGTTTCAGGAGTAGAATTCAGTGATTCATCACTTACATACAATACACAGTGCTCATCACAAATGCCCTCCTTAGTACCCATCACCCATCTAGCCCGTCTCCCATCTGCCTTCCCCCACCAACCCATAGTTTTTCTGTATTATTAACAGTCTCTTGTGGGGGTTTTTCCCTATTTTTCCCCCACCCTTCCCATATGTTCATCTGTTTTGTTTCTTAAATTCCACATATGGGTGAAATCATATGGTATTTGTCTTTCTCTGAGTGACTTATTTCACTTAGCATAATATATTCTAGCACCATCCACATTATTGCAAATGGCAAGATTTTATTCTTTTTGTTGAGTTATATATATATATATATATATATATATATATATATATATATATGCACTTCTTTATCCATTCATCAGTCAATGGATATTTGGGCTCTCTCCACAGTTTGACTATTGTTGATAATGCTGCTATAAACATAAGGGTGCATACATCACTTTGAATCTGTATTTTTGTATCCTTTTGATGAATAGCTAATAGTGCAATTTCTGGATCACAGGTTAGTTCTAGTTTTAGTTTTTTGAGGAAACTCCATACTGTTCTCCAGAATGGCTGCACAAGCTTGCATTACCACCAACAGTGCAAGAGGTTTCCCCTTTCTTTTCATCTTCACCAGTACCTGTTGTTTTTTGTGCTATTAATTTTAGCCTTTCTGACAGGTGTGAGGTGGTATCTCATTGTGGTTTTGATTTGTATATCTGATGTTGAGTGATGTTGAGCATTTTTTCATGTGTCTGTTAGCCATCTGGATGTCTTCTTTGGAAAGTGTCTATTCATGTCGTCTGCCCATTTCTTAACTGGGTTATTTGTTTTTTGGGTGTTGAATTTGATAGTTTTAATTTTGGATACTAACCTTTTATCAGATATGTCATTTGCAAATGTCTTCTCCCATTGTGTAGGCTGCCTTTTAGTTTTGTTGATTGTTTCCTTCACTGTACAGAAGCTTTTTATCTTGAAGTCCCAATAGTTAATGTTTGCTTTTGTTTTTCTTGCCTTTACCAACATGTCTAGTAAGAAGTTGCTCCAGTCGAGGTCAAAGAGGTTGCTACCTGTGTTCTCTTCTGGTTTCCTGTCTCACATTTAGGTCTTTCATCCATTTTGAATTTATTTTTGTGTATGGTGTAAGAAAGTGGTCAAGTTTCATTCTTCTGCATGTCGCTGTCCAGTTTTCCCAACACCATTTGCTGAAGAGACTGCCCTTTTTCCATTGGATATTCTTTCCTGATTTGTCAAAGATTAGTTGGCCATATAAATCAGTTCATTTTTTAAATGGAATCTTACTAAGGAAGAGTGGGTAAAGAAGAAGATACTAAAGAGAAAGTATATATATATATATATATATATATATATATATATATATATATATACTTAATGCTACACTAGACTTAGATTTCTTATACAAATTCAATCCACCGCTAGTAAAATAAAATAGAATATTATGTAGTATTTACTAAGTGCTTATTATGCACAAGGCATTACTTTAAGTACTTTGCATGTATAACATGTGTCTGACATCTACTGAACATCATCATCACCCTCTTCCAAGACCCCTGCACCACAGAAGTGAAGCTAGGAAATTTGTTTCTCAGAATTCTCCTTTCTGTAAGATTCCTGGTTAAAGTTTGCAAATGATAGGAAACTGTAGGCAATTAGGAAGATTGAAGTAAAGGAGAAGTTCTTATTCTCCAGATGCAGTTTCAGCTGGACTTTTGGGGTTCCTGGTGAGCCCTTAAGAGTCACTTGCATGGCTGCTGCAAAGAAAACAGATGGAAAGTCCCCAAATAATCTTGAGAATTACAAAACTTCTCTGTTAAATTTCTCTGAGAACTTTTATGAGAACCAAACATTTGGTGCTTTAGTCTGAGATCTCCAATGATAGATTCCATGGCCTTCAAGGCAGTTTCCTTGACCTTTATTGGGGACCTAAGAGTCAACAGTCATGAAAGCTACTACTCTGACAGTACTATCTTTATATCCAGAATACATACAATGACTTCTGTTTTATTCATCCTACCTTGACTGATGCAAGCAATTAAAACCACCTTGTAAGATAGACATACCAGCACAGCACCTGTATTTTTTTTTCCAGATGAAATCAAACCTTAAAGAATGTAAATATATCGCCATTGGTTGCATAGTCAGAATTCAAATCAAGTATGCTGACACCCTATATCATGCTCTTCATTACTCTGAGTCAAGTCAGTACAAAAGAGAGACAGAAAGCTTTTTATAACTAAACAATAATTCTGTGATAACCAACATATACCTTCCTAATCAGTCACTATGCTCCCCCTTTCTTCTGAAAAACCCTTCCTGTGAGCTTCCCTCATACAGTGACAATACTAAACATTTGCATTAATTTCTTTATCATGTCTATAACCCACCAAATTTATTGGTAACTATTGAACTTTCTAGATTCATGAACTTGCTCTCTATCACGTTGAATTATTGAATACTCAAGCATTGTAGTTCCTGCTCAGTTGGTAGGTAGTTACACCACCACACATGTATGTGCATACACACACACACACACACACACACACACACACAGGGTTTTTTTTTTAATCACAGAAAACTGAAATGCCATAAACGATTGAGCATGATGACATTGCAAAAAAACTCAGAAAATTTTTACCAGTGAAGAAATGACTCACGAGCCAAAAAAAATTATATTGTAAAATAATTAGGATAAAAGAACAAGGTTTCCAACTTAGAAGAGGTATTAATATTTGGGGTGTCACTTTAAATTACAGTTCCTTCAGATAATTTATCTCTAATTTTTCACTTCCTTGCAGAATAAAAAATAAACCATATGTGCAAACCTGAATTGTTTGCAAGAAACCTGTTCATTACATGTCTCTGATCATGTGTTTGGGTATATAATCCATTAAAACAAATTTAACTGTGTCTGCTTACTAACTCTTCTAGAAGAAATAGACACATGATTGAAAAATTCTTTTCTCTGAGTCTTATGTTTAAAACCAATTTATTATTTTAAATTCTGAATAAATTACACTTTAAATACAAATAGAAGCTTCTATGATGCTTACAACAAACCCCAATTATAGACAAGATAAAATCCTTCATTCCAGATAAGATAAAGAGACAATGAGTTATTCCAATTTCTTTCCTTATTCTTTACAATATGTTTTCTTAAATTTTCATGGAGATTTGTATTAATGTTCTCATTTAAAAAAAATAGGACATTGATGGGGCGCCTGGGTGGCGCAGTCGGCTAAGCGTCCGACTTCAGCCAGGTCACGATCTCGCGGTCCGTGGGTTCGAGCCCCGCGTCAGGCTCTGGGCTGATGGCTCAGAGCCTGGAGCCTGTTTCTGATTCTGTGTCTCCCTCTCTCTCTGCCCCTCCCCCGTTCATGCTCTGTCTCTCTCTGTCCCAAAAATAAATAAACGTTGAAAAAAAAAAATTAAAAAAAAATAGGACATTGAAATTAATACAAATTTATCCAGAGTCACTGAGAAATCCAGAATAGAATACCTGGCCCCATGTCTGTCTTTCAGTCGTCATCAATAAAGCCATAGGGACACCAAACTAATAGAAAATAGCCATAGCAAGGGGAGAAGAGAGACAATCTTGCCATAAACTCAAACAGGAAAACAATGGTATTTGTTTACCCATTTAGAACATTTATCCCTTGTTCTATGCATGTATTCTTTCAATTTTTTCCAGCTCTTTCCAAAAATATATTTGAAGGGGTTTTGTGTTACTATAATTTCATTACGGAAGTCCTGGGGGGGCAGGCACTGATATTAAAACTATTCCATGTATATTACATCATACTATTATTGCCTTCTTCTAAAACTGATTTTGATGGCAAATGTATTAAAGCATTTCTAACATGAATGCAAAATTTCAGAAGTTAGTGTTGAGATGTTCAACTTGAACTAAGGCTCCTATACCCTTGTAGTTCATATTGTGCCTTTGGGGGAACCGGGAAAAGTCCTCCTCTTAGGGGAAGGCAGCCCTGTGGCTGCAAAGCTTGGCAGACAGAGTCAGGGTTACTGGTGAGAAAATTGTGCCCCTTTACCCCACCAGATACAGACCCACATCAGGCTCTTGGATGGCAAGCAGAATATGAACAGTGTTGCAGCTCCCACTTGCTCCAGAAACTGGGAGCTTTGTGTAGGGCATAAATAGTGCAGGAATAAGAGGTGGCTCTGGCTAACCTCCTCCCCCCTCTTACTATTGACTGAATTCGGTATCTACAGTGTCACCCTAAACAGCTCACACATTCCCCACCACAGACCCCAGATCATCTGACTCTGCATCAAAAAACATTGTGTGCCTTTTCCTTAAAAGAATATAGTTGATTAACTTCAATTCTTGTCTTGTAAAATACTTATTTATAACATTTTCAATTTTAAATGGTCTTATAAATCAGAGAGCAATCCTGTTGCAGTAAATAACTTTCATCCTTACTTGAGCACTTTCCAACTGATCAGGAATTAAGTAATTAATTAATTAATTAAGGTCACCTCTTGCTATTTTTCTACCTAATTTTCTTAGATAATTATTCCAAGTATTATTTACTTTCTTTTTTAAAAATTTTTGATGTTTTATTTATTTTTGAGAGAGAGACGGAGAGAGAGAGAGAGGGAGAGAGAGAGAGAGAGAATAAGCAAGAGAGAATAAGCAGAGAGAGAGGGAGAAACAGACTCCAAAGCATGCTCCAGGCTCTGACCTGTCAGCACAGAGCTCAATGCAGTGTTCAAACCCATAAACTGTGAGGTCATGACCTGAGTGGAAGTCGGACACTTAGCCTACTGAGCCACCCAGGCACCCCTATTTACTTACAATTTGCTCTCAAACCCTAACTCTTCCATTCTTGTCACTACAAGTAGCTTTACATTTCACCTAAGAGAGATAATAGTATAATCAAATACAAACTTCAATTTTTTCTCTTCTACTTGAGAATGTATCGATATTAATATTTTATGCATTCATTTTTTTTCTATATTAGATTTTTTGAATTTTGCTTTTGAAGAATGAACCTCAATGTATATTCTTTAAATACAAATGCATTTATATGTCCATATAAACCAGGTCCTGTGCAATCTGATGGAGAGACATTGGTGAAAGACATTAACATGTTCCTTCATGAATAGGCAGTTTGATGGGGGAAGTAGACAAGTACCAGGCATTTAATGTCAATCCAGTGTGAAAATTACTCCGACAGGGAGTATGGCATGTTATGGAAGGACAAATTAGAGACATCCACACCATATTTGGTGAATTAACAGAGGTTTCTTAGGGAATGGTTGATCTCGGAAGAATAAGGAGGGATTGGCTAGGCAGAGATAATGTAGGTAAGAGTAAGTTAGGCATTAACAACTCAGGCAACAACAGATGTTGGTGAGGATGTGGAGAAAGAGGATCTCTTTTGCATTGTTGGTGGCAATGCAAGCTGGTGCAGCCACTTTGGAAAACAGTATGGAGTTTCTTCAAAAAACTAAAAATAGAACTACCCTACCACCCAGCAATTGCACTACTAGGCATTTATCCAAAGGATACAGGTGTGCTGTTTTGAAGAGACACATGCACCTCCATGTTTATAGCAGCACTATCAACAATAGCCAAGGTATGGAAAGAGCCCAAATGTCCATCAATGGATGAATGAATAAAGAAGATGTTGTGTATATACACACACACACACATATATATATATATATATATATATATATATATATATATATATGTATACACACACACACACACACAATGGAGTATTACTCGGCAATCAAAAAGAATGAAATCTTGCCATTTGCAACTACGTGGATGGAATTGGAGGATATTAAGCTAAGTGAAATTAGTCAGAGAAAGAAAAAAATCATATGACTTCACTCATATGAGGACTTTAAGATACAAAACAGATGAACACAAGGGAAGGGAAGCAAAAATAACATAAAAACAGGGAGGGAGACAAAACATAAGAGACTCTTAAATATGGAGAACAAATAGAGGGTTCTGAAGGGGTTGTGGGAGGGCAGATGGGCTAAATGGGTAAGGGGCACTAAGGAATCTACTCCTGAAATCATTGTTGCACTATATGCTAACTAATTTGGATATAAATTAAAAATTTTTTTTTTAATTTTAAAAAAAGAGAGTAAGTTAGGAATTCCTAGGGAAGTGAAGAACATATGTAAAGGTCTGAATATAATTATTGTGATTGTCTTTGTATATATTTAATTCAACAACATGAGAGACTCATAGAACTAAGTGAACTTCAGTATAACTGGAGCATGGAATACAATGGAGGAACAGTAAAGGAAGAGAAACAGAAGTAAATAGGGGTAGACAGTTGAGTGTTTCCCAAGCTATGTTTTCAAATTGTAGCTTTTTACTTCAAAACTTGGTTTCAAAATTATGATTTTCACTGTGCATTTGGCAAATATTTTTCAAGCACCTACTATGTGCTAGATTCCACTGTGTGTTAGACATTGAAGTTGCACCTACTCTGTGGTCGACTTCCAAGATTCAGATGTGAACAATGGAGTTAAAACTCCTGGTTTTTGTGGAACTTATATTTAAAAGAAAGCACACACCCAAGAAAAAAGTAAACTTTCTAGTATGATAAAAGCATGGAAAAAAGAAAAAGTAGAATGGAAGCAGGAGATTGGGAGAGCATTTTAAATGCAGTGATGTGAGTAGGCTTCATTGAATATCTCTTCCCTGTCTCTCTCCACTCCCTAACTTAGTTGAGAGCATCACTGTCCACCCGGAAACTCAAGCGAAAAGTCATAGGCTGCTGAGGCACCTGAGTGGCTCAGTGGGTTGAGTGTCCAACTTCGGCTCAGGTCATGAATTCGCAGTTCGCAGGTTCAAGCCTCGCATTGGGCTCTGTGCTGACAGCTCAGAGCCTGGAGCCCACTTCAGATTCTGTGTCTCCCTCTCTCTCTCTCTGTACCCCTCCCCACTCTCTCTCTCAAAAATAAATAAACATTAAACATTTTTTTTAAGTCATAGGCTGCTAAAGCCTTGGAACACTTCTTTCCTTTTGTATTCTCACTGCTACTGCCTTAAACCACAGCATCTATATCTCTCATTCAAATTATTCAACAAACTCCTACAGCCTCTTTGTCCCCATTCTTTCTCCATTATAAATTTCTTTTCACCCTTGATTAGAGCTTTCATTATAAATGACAACTACAGATATGCTACTGCTTTGTTCAAAAACCTTTGCCACCTTTGCATTGTCTGCATACAAGGATCCTGACACCAAGTATGGCATTCAACATCCCCCTCCCCCTGCTATTCTGCTGTCTGGCTAGCTAATGGAGCCTCATTTTCTAAAATTTTTCTCATGTATGTAGCCTGTGATTTAAACCCACCAGACTAATAAAGCTTTGATCAAAGGATGAGTTTTCCTTCTCGTGGATGGAGTTCTATAATGTTCTATCAGATTCTGTGTTCTATGACTGTCCCTCTTCTTACCCTATTTTCTGCTGTCAAAATCTCATGTGTCTCTAAGGCCAGCTTAAATCTCCTTTGTTGGTGAAGAGTTTCCTGCTTCCTCCCAAGCATTCCAGATGCCATTTTCTGTTCCCCCATGGGATTTTGCTTAATCCGTTTTATGGCATCCAGGTTTGTACTTTCACTCTTAACAATTCTGTCTGTAATCATCACAGACAAAAGATATTGCAGAATTCGACTATAAGCATCCTCAGGACAAGGACCTTCCCATTTCTCTTAGCCCCCATACTACCCTGCTTTATTCCTGGCTTAATGCTTTCTGCAAAGTGGAGGCTCAAAAAGTGTTAATTTATATACACTTTCTTAAACTCTAGTTTAGGAAAAAAAGAGGATTTTTTCTGGAGGTCAATGTATTAGCAATCTCATTCATAGAATTAACATGATGGATAAGAGCATTTTTAACAAGCATCTTTTAATAATTGTAAATGCCAGATTTCATCAGAAGCCTAGAGCAAGTATTATCACTGTGAGACAAACTAAATGCTACATGTGTCAATATTTACACAGGCAGATTACAACAGTGTGGTCTCATCAGTTCAGCTATTGTGTCTTGTGAGCTTAACTAAATTTCAAACTCCATGAGGAACTGCATTTTCCCCTGAAGTTATTAAAGGGTAGATTTCTTTTAATTAAACTCATTTGCATGACTAAATTAGATTTAATTACTCTCATTCATTTCACTAATACCTTTCTTTGATTGGAGAAGGAGAACTTTTATAATTGATTAAAATAGGATGCTCTGGCCTTCTCTGTTGATCCTGGAAAGTAGTTCTCATTTATGCTTATAAATGACCAGGAGAGCAAAATTTTCTTCAATCCAGTTCTACCACAGTCTCCATGAACCTGGGATGGGAACACCATCACTCTGCTCCTCAGTTTCTCCATCAGATAAGCACTGTAGTACCAATGGCAGTGAGAGCTGTTCTGGCCTCCCATGCAAACGCAAATGATGCTTTCGATGTAAAGGTGCTTGAAACATTCATGTTAATTCTAAACTATAAATTTTGTTGAAAGTATTAAGTCCAGAAATTCAAGTTTTTCCTTTCAATTTTGCCTAAAAATGAAATTCTTCCTTACCTTTTGGGTAGTAGCCATTGTTTCCTCAATGTCAGATTATCAAAATTTCCTATCACATGTATTCTTTTACTCATGTATGCATGCATTCATTCAATACAAACTTGTTTTCACACAATGTTCCAGACATTGTGATTATCTTTGGATGGAATTCAACAAACCCTCAAGAAGTCCAATAACTCTAATATAACATATTTCTCCCTCAGGAGTTCAGTCACAAGAGAGACAATATGTAAACAAATATATCCTAATAAGCCCAATAATAGAATCATATACAAGGTTCATGGTTGCAAGGAGGAAATGTTCAACTTGGCTTGAGTGTACCTGAAATAGAACTTGTGAAATAAGTTAAAAAATGGGTGAGGAAGGTTTTTCTAGGACAAAGGAATTCTGTGTTCAAAGATACTCAAACAAGAATAGAATGACACATTTGGAAAACTCTAGCTTATTCTGGCTTAAGTTATTTTGGCTTTGAATGTGGAGTGAAATAGAACAAGTTTGGAGAAGAACTCATCCTATGGATGAGTTGGCTTAAAGCATATGAGTAAAATGACTGTAGTTACGTATTAGAAAGATAATGAGGTAGCAATATGGAAAATAGATCAGAGGAAGGTAAGTCCAATTAGTAGACTTTTTAGACCCCAAATAATGTAGAAGCGATACATTTGAAGAAAACAAATATAACATGTATTTCATGGTTATTTCTAAGACAGAATTGATAGGCAGAAGTTTAAGATCTTTTTTTGTTTCTGCTTTGGATGATGTTTTAGGTAGTGGTGGCATTACTGAAAACACAGAAAAAAAAACACACTTGGGAGTTGGAGTAGAAGGAATCTTGACTAAAGTTTTAAATTGGGCATGTAAATATATCTATATTCAAAAAGATAAATATATTGGTCTGTATCTTAGAATGAGGATATAGAAAGTTATAGATTTGTGAGTTGTAATAGAGGTGTTTATGTTTTTTGTTTTTGTTTTTGTTTTAAGTCAGTTCTTTACTTCCTTTTGCGACCATATCCCTATCATAGGTTACTGATTCTGGCTGACTTTCCCTTGTCTCCCCTTTCAGGGTTGAAAATACATGGCCCAAATCAAGTCAATCAGGAAACAAAACTATGTATTGGCAAGGATACTGGGAGAGAGCAGGTCACGTTCTTCTCAGTGGGATCATTAACTAAGAACAAGTAGGCCAGAGTAATTAATGGCCATTTTTGTCTCCATACAGGTAAGTCTGCAAATGAAGCCAATACAGAAGGAAAAGGCTAACAAATTAAGAAAGCCAGAGGTCTACTGATATTTCTGAACCATGGGACCAAGCCAAACCTTTAGTTAATCTTCTCCTGAATGTTTTAGCCATGTGAACCAATAATTTTGGGTGTTATGTCCTATGCTTTTTTATATTATATTTCTGTGATTTGTATCCCAAAAAGTCTTAACCAATTCAAGGGTTTTTACCAAGTGAGTTGTAACTCACATTGTGAGAAATAGCACCATAGCTCAGATCAGAGCATAGTAACTGAGAAGTGAAAAAGACCAAGGTAGCATCATCAGGAGGAACATGAAAATTAAAAGGTAGGTAGAAGAAAAGATTATCATAAAGAAACCTGGGAAAGATCAATTAAGAGGCCAAGAGGAGAGTAGTATGACAGAAGCCAAGGAAGCAAAAGGAGTATCAAGAATAATGGAATGGAGAGAGGTGAGGTCACATTAAATAGTCTGTCTGATACAGCAGTCTGAAGGTCTTAGATGATTTTAGTATGAATCGTTTCAGGAGAGCAGTGGCCTTAACATAGATTGAATAGGTGTGAGAAAGTAAAGTCAGTGGGCTGGATTTATCTTTCAAGAAGATAATCTGTAAAAGGAAGTGGGCAATTGGACTACCTATATAGGAATACAGGCTAGAAATAGGGTTTCTTTTTAAGTTGGGAGAGATGGCACCTGTATATATGTCAGGAGAAAGTATCATTTTCTCCTGTCCTTTATTGTTTAAATATGGTACTTTTACGTGGCAGGAGACTTGCAGAGATTGAACCGGCATAAAATGTCAGGTAGATAAGAACAGTTGATAACTATGAATTAGAGGTCTGTTGGTCTCTTTCATTCACTTATATAAGTCCTAGAGGATTTTCATATTTCACTACTTTATTTTTCTTTCATACTAAAAAGTAGAATTGCTGTGTCCCACCAAAACATGCATAGTAATACATGGCAAGACATATGTCCTACATAACACAAGTAAGAGCTAATGGCTGGCTCATTCACATATTTTTAAAGCAATATACTTTATTTGGAAAACTATGCTTTACTTATTACTGAACAGAACTATATTTCCAAAAGAAAAGTGTCATGATCCATTCTAAGATATCTATGTTAGCTAGAGTTGACATCATTTTATTTACTTCAATAAACTAAGCTCCAAGCCTTGCATTAGTTGGTGACAGTTTTACTGCTTAGATGTCATTTTTTTTTAACCCTTTTATTTAAATATGCAAGGAACATCTATTGAGGCACTTAGGACATGAATTTACTTGTTAGTTTCATCTTTTTTTAAAGATAATAACCACAAATGTGAAAAAGAAACATCTTAAAGGAAAGACAACATTGCTTCTTAAGTAAGGCATTAAGTTTTTATTAATCACATTATTTATTAAAAAGGAGAAAACTAGAGTACCTGGGTGGCTCGGTTTGTTAAGTGTCCGACTCGATTTCTGCTCAGGTCATGATCTCATGGTTCATGGATTTGAGCCCCACATCAGACTCTGTGCTGACAGTGTGGAACCTGCTTGGGATTCCCTCCCTTCTCTCTCCCTGCCCTTCCCCCCAATCGTGCTCTCTATCTCTCTCTGTCTCTAAATAAATAAATTAACTAGAAAAAAAAAAAGGAGAAAACCTAAAATCTTGCATGAAATAATAATGTTCTAATAGTCTTTTCTGAATCTTCTAGCCTGTAAACAAAATCTAGGGTAGGATAAGCTAAAATAACTCATAATAATAGATGAATTTTAGGAGATCCAAAAGTCTGCCTGCACTCGGACACCTGATTAAGAGGCGCTTGGAGGTGAGCACCTTCCCTTTCAGCATGCACTTGTGTATTTGGCTTGGGTGTCTACAGTCATAAAAGAGAATGTGTCATGAAAAGAAATGGAAACAAACAAATCACAATACCAAAAGGAAGAAAAAAATCCCCAAACCACACTTTCACAGTCCTCTATTTATACTAGCACATTCTGGGAAAATCACTCAAAAACCTGTTACTAATCATTTAAACCTTAGGCTGTCGACATTTTTCTGCTTTGCTGGCCAAACAGTCATGTGCAGCAGCCAGAGGGTTAAAGAGCCAGATTTCCTGTCCCATACTGTAGCTTTGTGTGAGCAATATGGAGGACCTCATCATCGCTGCAGAGGCTCCTGTTGAACATGAAGGGGTCTATCCAGGCAAAAATATGTGCAGCCTTCTGGGCCAGATTTGCTCCGGAAGGGCTTCTAAGTTGGCTGTGCAGTGGACTAGGCGGTCCAGACCTGCTGTTTCAGAAAGGCCAAGAGTCTCCCTCTGTGAGTCTAGCTCTCCAGCCAGCAGACCATACAAAGCCTGCTTCGCCTGGGTCCAGACAGCCTCCAGAGAGATGAGAAAGTCTTTGTGTTGCTTTAGGAAATACAATATTAAATCTAATATAAATTAGACTATTTGGATTTGGGTACGCCAAAACCAGAATTTTCAATTTTCAATTTTCACGTAGATATTTAAAAAAAAATGAAACAGAACACAGAACTGAATGGTTTCTAGGATTTAGATTATAGAGGACAACAGGATTTTCTATTTCTTGATTTAAAAAATGTATATAGTCAGTCAACTATGCAACAAATTATGTTTCCAGTGTTCCAGGCATAGTATTTTAATTATATCATTTTAATGGAAGATTTTTGATATGCTGATTATATGTACTCTATTCAATTTCTTTAGTAAACATGAGGAAGTTTCCATGTGAAGGGAATGAGAAAATAATCCTCTTAAGATCCTGGTCACACATCATCATTGCACTTTATGACCTAGAGTACAGAATTCTTGATTTTAATTTTCTCCATCTCTGCTCCTGTGACTCAGTCTCATCCATGGTTGATTAACAAAACGAGGACAAAAATACTGAAGGTTGGCAAAATTTTGTGGATGATTATTAGTATTTTTTACTTCATAAAAAAAATCAAACCTCGGGGCGCCTGGGTGGCGCAGTCGGTTAAGCCTCCGACTTCAGCCAGGTCATTATCTCGCGGTCCGTGAGTTCGAGCCCCGCGTCGGGCTCTGGGCTGATGGCTCAGAGCCTGGAGCCTGTTTCCGATTCTGTGTCTCCCTCTCTCTCTGGCCCTCCCCCGTTCATGCTCTGTCTCTCTCTGTCCCAAAAATAAATAAACGTTGAAAAAAAATTAAAAAAAAAAATCAAACTTCAAATTCAACTTGACAAGAAATCTGCCCACACTATCTCTTTCTATGAGGTTCCCCAGCGAGAGTCAAGCATTTGAAAATCTGGTCTCTGATAGAATAAAAGGTGACAGAAACCTACAAACAAGCAAGAGAAAGCTCAAGGTTTCACATAGCCTGCGCCTGGAGACAGTTCTTATCAATACCTATTGTGGTTCAGTCATCGTGACCAGAAATTTGAAGGAAGATTTACAGGTAAAAACGTAACCACCAATTTGTCTTTGACATCTGAACGTCGTATCATGCTTGTACAGAAATCTGACTGAACTAGATCCATATGTGTTCCTGAGTCTTGCTGTCATAGTCAAAGCTCAATGATCTAGTGGAGTTGAAGTTTGACCCAGGATTAACGTAAGCCATTGTAGGTCCTTGGAGTCAGACTCAAACCCTTAGTTTCTGTCATGCCCTTAGTTATCAAACGTGTTTCCTGTGAAGAAAGGAGTACTGTTTAAAATGTTTGATAATCTGACAAGGCCATAAGGCTTAATGGAATCGATGATTACACACAGATGGACGATTAACTCTCGAGGTTTAACGTTAAAAAAAAAAGTAACTATGCTGGATTGCTACTTAATGGAATTACACTGCCCATATGGAAAAGAACTGTACCCTAAATATACCCAGAATGATGGAACAGGTGGCAGAATCTGGGCAAGACTGCTTGGAATGCACAAAAGCATTCTGAACTTGTAACTGCCAGAAAAGATTTCTGGAGAAAAAAAAAAAAAAGAAGAAGAAGAAGAAGGGAATCTTAGAAATTGTGTTAACTTTTCTACATTTTGGAAATATGAATTGCAAAGATGATTAGAAAACTGAACCCCAAAGCATATTTTTTTCCAGCAGGTGCTTTTGTCAAGCTACCTTTCAGAAACCTGTAAACTCTGTTTGTGACCGAGGTACACAGTTTGATGTATGGGTTATTCTTTAGCTCCGACATGAACTCAGTGAGGGCAGAAATCATATCTGCCTTGATAACAGCTATATCCTCCTGAAGTATAATCGGGAGAATGAGATTAAAATCATTAGCTAAAGTGAGGATTGGGTGTTATTTCTGCATTTTTGTATTCTTCGATAATGACTTGCATCCCCACTTCCACGGATGAACAAGAGCTGCATATGTGAAAATGGTGGCGGTGAACACTAGTGAGCATTTGCACATAAGTAAGCAAACGATAAGGTAGTATAATTCCAATTAAGAAGCTCTGATAAAAGGTAATTTATTTGTGACTTTTTGCTCCAACTCAGCAGGGGTTTTATTTTAAATATTAATAGCGTTTCAAATAGCAGAAGACTCTGTCTTCTGGACATGGAAGGGTGTGGGGACAGAATTTGGAAGGCCTTAGCAGTAATAAATTTAATAGGTAAGCATCACTGGGCATTTACTATGTGCCAAGAGTGAATTGCTTTATTTATATCATTTTATTTAACATTTAATGTGAGTTATTTCCCCTTTTAAAGATGACAAATCTGACTGAAGGGCATTGAGTAAGCTTCCCAACTTCACAGAACTTATAGTTGATAAAGTTGGGACTAAAAAAGCCATTGGTCTTGTCAGGGTTCTTTCACACATAACCATTTTGGTCCATATTTATTGACCATGATCTCTCCCTGCTCTATGTCTCACTTCTCTAGTTTTGTACATGTCTGAGCATTGTTGGACTTCTCTTTGTGCCTGATGCCTTCCAGAAGCCATACAGATCCATACTGTTTGCCAGGGTTCTATTAGGACCTTTAGAAAAGTACGTTAAGTATGGAAGAGACCGTGGAGCACTACCAACCACAAAGCAGTTAATTAAAAAACTAATACTAAATGATGCGATGGGCGTGAAGAAGCTCCACAGCATTGTTTCTCCCTCATAGAGTTCTAATTTTTCTTTTCTTTTTGAAATAGTTCAATATTAAATTCTTCCCCCAAATTTTTTTCATGCCTCCGCTTTGTTGATACCTTGAGCACACATTTGTTATGCCCACTGGGAAATTCAGTAAAAGTTTACCCTTGGGTTCATGGAACGATTCTGAAAAATTATGAGAGAACTATCTTAGTTAAATCAATAATTGCATTTTATTATGAAATGTCAACGATTAATACTTTCAGATCTCTGTTATGAATCTACCATAAAAATGGGACACTTAACTGTCTACACTTAAAATAATCTTCATACAATCCCCCCAGACTAATTGCTTACTGCCTGTATAGACACAGCTTCATCTGGAAGTGCTCTTGTGTAAGCATTCTCTTTAGCTTTTCATATACAGGATGTTTGTGAATTTGGCATACGTATATTGTCAAAATAATTTCTTCAGACTCTGTTCCCTACCCAGAGAAATTTTATCACCAATGGCAAACAAGGTAATATTGTGGAAAGACTTCTAGCCCAGTGAGGAGAACTCCTTTTGGTTTTTAAACTTTATTTTCTGCTAATTAGCTGAAAACATTGTTTTTTGATATATATGGGGCTCAGTTTCTCACTTAAGGTGTTTATACTAATTACATAAAAAGAATTCTAAACAAATTATGTAAAGAGCCTAAATGTCCTTCAACTGATGAATGGATAAGGAAGATGTGGTTTATGTATACAATGGAATACTACTTGGCAATGAGAAAGAATGAAATCCTGCCATTTGCCACAACGTAGATGGAACCGGAGGGTATTATGCTAAGTGAAATAAGTCAGTCAGAGAAGGACAGATATCATATGTTCTCACTCATATGTGGATCTTGAAAAATTTAACAGAAGACCATGGAGGAAGGGAAGGGAAAAAAATAGTTACAAACAAGAAGGAGGGAGGCAAACCATAGAGGCTCTTAAATACAGGAACAAACTGAGGGTTGATGGGGGGTGGGGGAGAGGGGAAAGTGGGTGATGGGCATTGAGGAGGGCACTTGGGATGAGCACTGGGTGTTGTATGGAAGTCAATTTGACAATAAATTATATTTAAAAAAAGAATTCTAAACAAATTAAAAAATTAAATATGTGAAATTGTTTTAAAAAGTAAGACAAGTACATGTGAACTTGAAGACCTGGAGTTATGTGCTTTCCTTCCACAATATCCCGTACAGAGAGGTGCTCAACTGGCCCCTCTTATGTGATCAATGAGGACAATTCTAGCCCAAACAGAATGAAAAATCCTTGAAAGCTGAGGGTATTTTAGAGTGGGGCCTCAAAGAATGTCAGCTTTGATAACAGAGGCTTCAAAATATAATTAAGTAGTTGTAGAGGACAAGGAAATACAAATAATTTAGGTAGAAAATATATATACAACTTTAGCATGGTAGCTTTTGTTATTGTGGACATCAAAGGAATCCAGACTATTCTTTACTGATATGACCATCAGACATTCTGTGCCTATATAGAATTCTTAAAATAATTGAATATCAATTATAGTCTTTTTTTAAATTACTTTGGTTCCAGTTCTATGTGAAATACTTCTTCCATTCCCCAACAGATAATCTATTGCTCTGATGATGTGGAGTGAGGGATATATGGTGAAGGAGACTAGTGTTGAATCATGAATCTTTATCCTTTTAGCAATTGATAATTATACTTTTAATAAGATGTCTGCAATCACTGATGTCCTTAAAACATTTAATATTTCATCAAATTGGACATACATTATAAAATATCCTATTAGTGACTTTTAAATGGCAAATTCATTTTATTTATTTATTTTTGATATAGTATATTTTTGCCTGACTCTCAGTCTGGTGACTGCAGTGGAATCTCAAAAACTGATCCCAACAAGGAGTGACTGCTCCAAGGGTGGACATTAAGCAGGATCACTATCATTTCATACTGTTTAATGCAAAGTTAACTCCTAAGGAAAAATCTTAAGGCAGCCTGTGAGGTAAAAGTCACTTCAGGACTCATGTCAAGGGTAAATGGGTTGGTAGAGATGTTACAGTTGCCTAGATAGGGACAAAGGAAATAATGTATATTCCTTTGGAAACTGATAGCAGGATCTCTATTTGAAGGCCCAGTCTTCCTCCCAGGAACTCCAACATGTTTTGTTATGTAGATCATGTTTGTTGTTTCTATAAAACTATGTTTCTATGGCCCTGATTACTTACTTCTTGGTCAGTCCAACTATGTGTTACGCTTGTTCCTCCAAAGACCAGATACAGAGAAAGTGTGGGGATGTTGTGTATTAGATGGACTTTAAAACCAGGAAAGCAGGAGGGGTTGTTGCCTGGTTTTGTATCATCAAACAAGATAGGAAGTAGTCTCTGGAGAACATATATAAAATTAACCAAGGAACAAAGAGTCAGGCAGAATGAACATTAAGTCCAGGTTCCCTAACATCTATAGAATATCTTCACGTTATCAGACATGGCTTTCTTATCAGAGCACAGGGAAGAGAATTTGTACCATCCTGGCCACTCAGAACTCAACACGGCAATTTAGGAATATGTGCTATGGAGAAGATGCAGGTGGAGAAAAAGTCAAGAACTTGAACGTGTTAACTCTTAATGTTTTTGAACCAATTTTCATGGGAGTTTGCACCCATATCCTTCAAAACCTAACAATGAAGTGAATACAGACAAGAATATGGACATAGATAATTCCTATGCAGAACAAGACTTTCCTCACAGTGTAATTGCTTCAAACCACATGCCACAAATGAAGCTTAGTCTTGATTACCTTTTCCTGATATGACATCAAAGGTAGAGCAAAACAGAACAGTCATGAATAAGTTGGCAATAACTGAAGTTGTCAGTACTTGTTTTCACTTGCTTCCATATAAACGTGGCCTTACACTGGGTAATTTCTTGCCTTCTCCCCTTCCCAAACTCTACTGTTCTCCCTGTACTTCAACTACACCACTCCAACTATGCGTTATTTATCTCTTCATGCTTTGGATGTAAAACTCCTGAAATTCATGTTTATATGTGTATGTTATGCCTGTATGTATCTAACCCCATTGTGTTACACACATATGCACATGCATGTGATACAGAAAAAAAGAGAAAAAAGAATATCTTTAATCATGATAAGCAACCTTCCAAAAACCAAACTGTGAATATCAGCCCCAGGGAACCTAGCATAAGAGAGCACTTCCAATTTCAGTTCCCTTTGAATATCGATAATCTGTGGCTAAAGACTAACACTCCTTTCTAATCAGTAATCGTCAAGACAGTTTTTGTTCAGGTCTGCTTAGTCCTTTTCCTATAGATGATTTCATAATTGTTTTAGATTGCATGAAATTCAGAGTCTAGGAAACCTCCTTTAATAGGACTTCTCTTCATCTAATAATCAATATCTATAAAATTCCATCATGTTTTAATTTCAAAATCTGGATTTTCCTCATCATGTGGTTCTAGTGGATCTGGTGTTTCACAACTATCTGCCTGATTCATATGTGCAATAACATTTATTTTAATCTGAGTGATTTTTCTAAAACCATGGTGGCATCTGGAGTGCACTGATATAGACCACAAAGGGCTGTGAGTCCTATCACCTTTCTAGGGGCCTCTCGTGAGCACGTTAAAGGTTTTACACATTAATAAAATTCATTATTTTAGGGGCACCTGGGTGGCTCAGTTGGTTGAGTGTCTGACTCTTGATTTTGGCTCAGGTCATGATCTCACAGTTCATGAGCTCAATTCCTCCATCAGCACAGATGCTGACAGTATGGAGCCTGCTTGGGATTCTCTCCCTCCCTCTCTCTCTCTCTGTCCCTCCTGCACTCATTCCCTCCCTCCCTCCCTCTCTCTCTCTGTCTCTCTCTTTTTCTCTCTCTCTCAAAATAAATAAACTTTTAAAAAAAAAATAATATTCAGTATTTTTTTTACTCATCCATTGTCAGAATTCTTTATTAGTCTCACAGTTTCTGGGAATAAGTTAACATAAAATTCAGCATAAAAAAACCCTGGTACACATTTTCCCTGTGCCTCTAGTGCCCATTATCACAGGTCTTGTTGGTATCCTAAACCCAGCTGTCACATAAAAAGTATGCTATTACAAGAGAAATACTATGCCGTATTAGGTCAACATAATGTTGCTTGTATGTTGCTATATATTTGTCTTTGAAAACAGAATAGGATTGTCATTCTGTGGCCCACGATATGCCCAAGAGCAAGAAAGAATAAAGTTTTTACAGATACCTTCAAAATCTTAATCCAAGCTTAAATGTACTACTTGAGACTGGTTCATTTTATTTTTTGACTGGGATTCATTTTGTCATTGGGCGGGGGTTGGGGGGCTTCTTTTTCTTAGACCATTTATTTGGAGGTGTTTTTTTTTTTTAATTATTTTTCCTTTGCCAGTTATTGATGATTAAATTGTAGCCCTCAGCTTGTGATTGCAATACCAGATGTCTCCTGGTTGGAGTGAGATCACAAGATTTCTTTTGAACGAATGTAAGGGAAATATACCACTCTAACAGAGTGAAAGTTATGTGTCTCCTAGACAGTTGAAGAAGTCTACATAGGATGCAACCTAAATTTGAACTAGATCTTGTGAATTACTTTAAACCATTCAATGATTCATTAAAAATCAAGGAAACAGATACGGATCATTGACAATTTCATCCATGTAGTTTTCTCCAGAAACTTTAATTCACTCATGTTAGCAAATAACACTGGGTGAAGCACTGCTCTTTAATATTCCTTTAATAATTGCTACTGCACAAGTATTTATTTATTAGGAAAACTAAAACTGCCTCTTTAAATCTTATTTATTCTGCATTTTTGCATAGCTCACCTTCTGATGTGAAACTATATTTAGGTCTCTCTAAGCTCAGTGCTCCTCAATGTTTACTTATTTACTCATTTAACATTTACCGAGAATGTTTTTGTGACATAAAATGTTCTGGAACATGGCATCTAACTTGTATATTAAGTATGCTATATAAAGAAACAGATATAAATATATATTGGGAGATTTATAAAAATAAACACAGAAATGAATTTTAAAAGTAAATATAGTGCAGTTATTGTACAGTGTGGGTATTAAGAGAATAGAGAACTCATTTTAAAATGTTTTTTATTTTAATACATTCATCTTGCTATTTAACAACTATTTATTTGTAAGCCTGGCAATAAAGTTGTCATAATTCACAAATATTATGGATCTTCAAAACAGAAATTATTCCTAGATTCTGTTCAATAGTTGAAAATATTTATTAGTTTGAATGCCAATTAATTTCCTATGTAACAGCTCCATTTTAAGAAACTCACAAAAAAAATTTCTACCAACCAAATTCTAAAGAAGATTCAATCATTGATTTTATTTTTTATTTTTTTTTATTTTGTAACAATTTGTCCAGTGTTAAGCTTTTTTGTACTGTATTTCTTATTCTCTAATTCCAGATCATTTCTATTATCTCCTTCTCTAAATATGGCTCTTTTCTCTATTTTGTTTTTCTGAAAATGACTGCATTTCCTATTGGACATTCTGAAAGCCAATAATACAAGGTTTTTACTGTTAAATAAAAAGGCCCCATATTTCCAGATTTCCCTATGGAATTCCTCAGTGTTGTTGTCTGTATTGTTCCATGACAGCTCACTGATAAAACATTAAAAATAACCAATCCCAGAACATAGACCAAAGGGAAGGGAGAGCGAGGTTGACCCACTTTTACAATTAGCGGTAAAATCTCTGTGCTAAAACTTTCTGGAGGTTGTTATTTCTTGTCCATCAGAAGTCATATTGCCTGATACTATCTCTAATAACTCCCATCTTTATGATTATTTAGTGAAGTTCCCACAGCCCCTTCAGAATGAATTATCTAACAAGCTATTAACAGGTTCATTCTGAAGCCATCCTGTCATGATTTGATCAGCCCCTCACTTATTAAAAATGCAAATTTTAAACCATTTGCAAGGAAGATATGGGATCCCTTTTTAGTGTGCCAGAGAGACCAACAAGGTGCTGAAAGATGAGAAAAACTGGAAGAATAGAAACTGATTTTTAAATTCAGCATAACATGGGGCACCTGGGTGGCTCAGTCGGTTGAGTGTCTGACTTGGGCTCAGGCCATGATCTCGTGGTTTGTAGGTTCAAGCCTGGAGCCTGCTTCGGAGTCTGTGTCTCCCTCTCTCGGCCCCTCCCCCACTCGCACTCTGTCTCTGTCTCTCAAAAGCAAACATTTACAAGAATTTAAGTTCAGCATAACATTTTCTTGAGCCACTACTAGATTCAAAGCACTGCAAAAAACACAAAGGTGAGTAAGACAGGCTCGAATCTCAAAGGTGGAGAAGACTTCCAAATGGTAACCTGGGGTATATTTTTAAGACGGATGCATAAATGAAACAGTGGAGGCTTTGGGGGAAGGAAGACAGAAGGACTGATGAGGTTAGGAAAGAAAGACAGAGAAATTTTCAGCACACAGAAGATATTCGGGTTTGGGCTTTGGGGGAAGATGATGGATAGAGAATGTTTCAGGCAGCAGAAATGAAATGAGCAGTGCAAGCAGAAAAGTGCAAACACCTAATAAATATTTGCTGAATGAAATGGTCCTAGTGACAGTCAAATCTTTTTAGATTTTAATTTTTTTGGCAATGGGTTGGATTTCCCCATTCGAAAGTCTCCTGAACTTTTTGAGTGTTGAGTGTGTTCTGTCACCTTCTTATAATTGATTTCTGCAGTCAAAGTGGATGTTTCCATATCCATCCATCTGCTAATCAAGGATCATTTTGAAATTGAGTGTAAAGAAAAAGGAAAAAAAAAAAAGACCATGAAGCTATTACATCTTGAAGTGCATTAAAACATAAAAACAAAAATTAAGAACACACTCCAAATGACTCATTTATTTTTCAGTATTCCACAACTTGGTGACAATAACTGGCAGTGTGATAATTTCACAGTGTCATCCTGGTGGAACATAGGGTTCCCATAAGAATACATTTCTATCTCCTGCAACATCACCATTAAAATTACTTATTTGTTTCTGATTAATTAGGACCCAGTTTCTTCCTTCTTGGCATTGCGTTTTTCCTCCTGTTCAGTCTATCTGGACAGGCTAGATCTGCGTGGGCGCGCACCAGTTTGTGAGCTTCTGGATCAGAACTCAGTGGCTTTGCAACAGTGATAAACCTAACTTCTGGTAACTGTGAATTTATGTTCCAAAGTGCCACAAACCACACGGTAAGATGCCACAAAAAGGAGCAGTAACTAGGTCGTGTTTTTGGCAGTCTCTATGAGGCAGGAGCTCCAATGCTGGCTTGCCAGTGACTAAATAGAGCTGAGAAACATTTTTTCCTTATCTTTCTTTAGCAAAACAAAAAAGCTCCGATTAACTGATGCGGAGTGGAGAGGGAAAAGGAAAGCTCCTTGGAAAAGGGGAGTTTAATTGTCAACTACCTAAAGTCCAATTTTGGGGGTCCCTTAAGAATAGAACTTGAGTAAGTATGTACACCTGAGACGTAGCCAAAATGTGTGTGTGTGTGTTTGGGGGGAAGTGTTTCTGTTGGAATGGGGGTCTTGAGAATCTTCTTTCACCTCTCCACAATCCTGTCATGTGCATGGTTGACTGTCAACAGTCTCCAGAAGGATGCCATTTCCTAGTACTTTTCATTACATCGTCTATAGATAATTAGTAATATATTTGCTGCTTTGGAAAAACAAAACACTATGCGAGACTGGGTGGTATAACATTAAACTCCAGGAGAGGCCAAGGCTTTTCTGGGAAGAAGTGACTCCCTCTTGGAAGCATGATTAGAAGTTCAGCTCAGCATGCACCAACTGCAAATGACCTTGCTGTTCAAACGTGCCCTGGGCAAAGACATACCCAACTTTCTGGTTTTAAAAATACTCTTTCCAATGAGTTCATGATTCCCAATGATTACACAATGAATATGTAAGAAGGCAAAAAGCTAAGCAAAACTGGGGAGCAGATATTTGGGAGGAAGCATTAAGGAAGCTAAATGACATACGCTTTGCAAAATGCCAGAATTATTACCTTTCTGGGCATTTAGAAAAGAAATTATCTTAAAATATAGCATCTCTTTCTCTCTTCATCCTAGTAAATCCAGTCGACAGGATTTAGCACTGGGAAAAAGCCCAGAAGGTTTGAAATCCTGTAAGAAAAAAAATACATATTTTTAGAATTATGGTAACAGCTGCTAAGAAATGTATTTCTATTTTGTAGTTAGTGTAAGCTGCCTAACATAAATGTGTGGTAGAGAAAGATAACATAGATAAGGCAAGTGGAGAGAATTATAGCAAAGTGAACACTATCTTTGGTTGTTGTTGAAAGAAAAATTGAGTAGTAAAGATGGCATTTTATCAAAATAAAACTATAAATTGTGTATCTCGGAGCTAAAATTAGATAGCTAGTCTCTCTCTCGGTCTCCACCCACCCCCACCCCCCACTCCTAGCCTCTTTCTATTTCTTATCATCTTAAAAAATCTTTTTCTAATGGATTCTTAAGGCACATTAACATAATAGTATAGGTATTGCTAAAATTTACTTTCTAATGTCTCCAAATATGCTACCATTGTCACATTATCCTCTATCAAGTTCTCACATTAAAAAATAATTTACGGATTTTTAAATATAGTTCTGACTGATTTGATAAGTGAACTGTTTTGCAAATGACTAAATGAGTTAACTATTACTTATTTCTTTATGAAACGATTTTTGTTTCAGGTTTATTTTTAAAGGATAGAGTAAAATTAAGAAGAAACACATATGCGTGGAAATCCTTTCACATATTAAAATGGGTATAATATTCTAGATTTTGATGTGCCTGTGATTGTATTTGTCAAGAAATAATGTCATCGTGTATTTGGGAAATGATTATCTATTATCAAATATAATATTTTTGTTATGTTTCTACACCTTGGTCTTCTTTTACTGGTGGAATTGGTGGCAGGGACCACTCATCCCAATAAATGCATACAGGCTGTTTTTCTTTGGAGACTTTTCTATTTGATCTCTATTGGGAAACAGCCTGGGGTTGGTTTTGAACTGAGATACTATGCATGTATTATGCAACCTAGGGTCTGCTATAGAAACCTAATGTACTATTTCATTAATTATACTCATAACACATTGTTGTTATGATTAATAGTTACTAATGCTCGGGAAAGTCAATGTTTTAGAAAGTTCAAGAAATCTCAAAAATGTTCTTAATAATTATTCCTTAGTCTAGAATAGTACATTTTTGTTAATCCTTAACTTTAGTTTCCTAAATTTTCTTGGAAATGCTCTGTAGTTTTCTCTACAGTTGACACACACATATAAAAATCAGCACACCATATTTCTCTCATTCATTTCCTAGAAGATGAATTCATCTCCATTATCAACCATACTTCTTTCTACTCCCTGCCCAGACAGCTCACATTCAAATGTTTATTCTCACTCTCTTTCTCTCCCACTGTCCTTCTGGGTAACTGGCTGTTTCTTTTTCTCTTTCTTAAATCTCTTCTCTTCATTGCCACGTATTCCAGAGAAATGAGAGCATTTCTCAGAGGATCCAAAAAGGTGTTTGCAATCTGTTTAACACACAGCCTATCTCCAACTCCCACAACACAATCTATCCCAGATTTTACAACGTCATCTTTTTCACCTACTGGCAATAGGAAGAAAGTAATGTAAAATAGTGTTGTTCATATATGACCACAAAATAGCCCCTGGAACCATTTTAGAAAGAAATATTGTGCTCAATCTAGTACCCTGGGAAAAGATGATTATGGGTAATCTTTCCACTCCTTTAGAGCTGGGACCATGTCTGATTGTTCTTTATATCAACAATGTCTATCACATGGACTAATGCAGCAGGGGATGGTCAGGTGTCTGTTGCACCACATTTCAAGTAATTGTTTTCATTTCAAGTTTGAAATATAAATTGAACATTTTCTGAGTCTAATTTTCCTAACAGTACTGTTTACTAAGCCCAAAACATTTCCTCCCTCCGTGAGTTACATTCTGCTATGGAGACCAAGAATATAAGATAGAAGATAGTCAACTGATAGACAACGATGGTCCTTTGGTTAATAATCAAAATAATGTCTGTCATATATTGAGCACTTCTATATGTCAGGCACTGCTTTAAGTGCTTTACACATTTATCTCATTTAATCCCTAAAACAAAAATATAAGCCATATACTATTATGATCCATTTTACAGGTAAAGAAACTCAGGCCTAAGTTTACACAGCTAACCAGAAATTAAGTGGCGTGGGAATCGATGAAGTCTACATTGATAGTAGACAAGTCTAAAACTAGTTTCAGGCTTATATGACAAATTTTATTTTCACCTTTGATAGTAACATGTGTTTATAATCTCAAAAAGGTCACTAAACTTATTTATTTAAACTTTCTGGTTAGGTACTGTTCTGACTGCCTTAATTTGCACACGGAAAATACAAGCAACTTAATACCACAAGGATCTCTGGAATATTAACAAATAATAAATAATACATTTGCATGTACAAAATACCTATTTCCAGGGATACACCTTATGAACGAGATGGAGAGAAGAGTATAGGAAAAGAATATTCATCAAGGTGAAAAACTTTGAAAATGAAGGTTGATTGGGAGATCAGACTTATCTGACAAAAAGCAGATTCAAAAAATGGACATAATTCTTCCCCTCTCTCAATCTGAGCCTCTTGCAAAATAACTTTGCTACTTCTTCCAACAAAAGGACTCTATGTCTCTGTTCCTTAAATCTGAGCTGTACTTTTAACTTGATTTGATCAATACAATGTGGCAGAAATGATGTGTCAATTCTAAGCTTTGGTGTCAAGGGGCCATGATTCCACTCTTGCCCTTTGACCTCGGAAACTGCCTGCCAGCCTGCTGGAAGATGAGAGAGGGTAGCTCAGTAGCACTATTGCCTCACCCAACAAACAGCTAACTCCCTGAAGCAGAGCCACCTCCCTGGCCTGTAGCTTCACATGGATGCATAGGCAAACCCAGTCAAGATCAACCAGGCTCAGCCCAGATCAACACAACAGCCCATCCAACCCACAGACTTGTGGAAAATAAATTGTTATTGTTTTAAGCTTCTTAGTTTTTGAGTGGTTTGTTATGTAGTAATAGACAACTGATCTAACACATATTAAAATTGCTTAGATATTAATGGTCCTGCTCTAACGTGAAAATATGGTTTCTATTTTCCTGGGGCTGCCATGACTTAATCTCACTCATTTTTAGCTGTTAAAACTTTCCTAAAGAGCATCAAAATAAAAAAAAAAAAATGCTTATACGACAAATTTCATCTCTGTTGTCTATAGTGGTGGCATTGCCCATAATGATTTGTCATGCAATTTTATTTTCAAAGCTCAAAATTAATTACAAACATGAAACAAATCATGTTGTTAAGACATACATTAAAAACAAATTACAATCTCAAAATGGATAATTTACAGCTTGGAAAATTAATTGATTAAACCCAAAGTGCATAAAAATAATTGGAAAAACTGAGGAGTGAACAAACCAATGACAACGTTATCCAGCTAAACGAAAAAGAATATATAATGAACAAAACTACAGCCAAAAATATCAAGAGTTGTAATTAAACCATAAGACCCTAAGTGGAAATAGGTTGAAATCCTAATTTAGGGAGCATCACTAAATTACAGAGGACAGAAGAAATCAAATCCTGTCCCTTCAGCAAAGTCAAAATAGAAACTGTAATGTTGGCATTAAAATCAGTCATACATTTTAAAAAAGACAAGATATGCAATAGATAGTAGACATTAAGGTAGCATGACAACTATATATGTAATTTAATATGTGCTGTATCTGTTGTCTATTACTGACTATTCTATTCCTTTCTATGTTCTTTTAGCCTGGCTTTTGTGAAATGTGCATCTATACAATTTGTTCAAGATATTGTCTGTGACCCAGACATAATTAAGACAAATAAAGCAAATAACAATATAGCATTTTTATACCAAATAGAATTTTGCATCAGGCCTTATCATTTTCAGTACTTATTTTAAGACTGGAGATAATTTGGAATTTTATATCTGGAATAAATATCACAAGACAAATTATGGTCAAAGAGTATGTTTTGAACATGTTAAAGTTTTCAGCTGGCCAAATTTTTATCTTACTGATGCATTGTTACAAAGATTCACACAGAGAAATTGAATACAAATAAAACATTTTAAGCATCATAGTTTGTATAACAAATTATTTTTTAAATTTTTGTCTAAACTTAATTTTGCAAAATTGAAGTAGATTAGCACTAAAAATTTCTATGGACTCAATTTTTGTATTGCCAAAGAATTAAGTACTTCATTCCTTAGTCAGGGATTGGCAGCTTTTCAGAAGAATTGTGCCAGGGATTCATCTGTGAATTCTAGGTTGTCCCCAAAACAGATCTGAGACTGATTCAGGAAGCAAAAGTGATAAAATGGAGAAAGAGAGCAAGGAAGAGTAAGAGTTCATAAGAATATACTAATTAGCTTTTTGCCACTTTACCAAATAACACTCAATGTCGCTAGGGACATCATTAGGAACTTTGGAAAATATGGAGTCAAAATATTACCAAAAAAGTGGTCAAATCCTAAAGAATCCCTAGCTCCTCAATTCCTGTGGGAAAACCTGATGAACTCCAAGACAGTATCATTTGAAATAGTTATAAGAAAATAAAGAAAAAGAATGACTGGCTTACACAGCAGAACTGGGGGGGGGGGGGGGGGGGGAATGACCCACACATGCAAATAAGCTATTTATTTGTGCATTTATTCATTCATTTTTTCACATTTTCTAAGTGCCAATTATGCTAAATGACATTCATGAAAGTGTTTGGTGGTCAATGTAAACTTATTCTTGTGTAGGATTACACTACATACTTCCTTTACTCTACTGAAATGTGTGCTAAAGTGATTCCTGAATTTATTTATGCTATGATTCAGATGTTGTGGAGTGAATAACTTTTGGCAGTGAGTTCTCATTAAGAACTCTGCTAGGAAGGCAATTCAGGAGAGAAAGGACAGTCTGATCACAAGCAGTGTTGATACAATAGGATATCCATTTGCAAAAGAAAAGAAAAAATCTTCAAACTGCATCTCATATAACACACAAAAATCAACTAAATACAAATTATAGACTTAAAGGAAAAACTGCAATGATAAAAATTTGAGAAAAAAAACTTAAATGAAAAACCTCTGTACCTTTGGGTTAGGCAAACTTTTCTCATTATGATGCAAAAAGAAAAATCTATAAAAATTAAATTGATATGCTGGATCTCATCATAACCCCAAACTTCTGCTCTTCAAAAGATAATTTCAAGAAAGTCACCTAGGTGGCTCATTTAGTTAAGCACCCAGTTCTGTTTCAGCTCAGGTCATGATCTCACGGTTTGTGAGTTCAAGCCCTGTGTTGGACTCCGTGCTGACAGTTCAGAGACTGCTTGGAATTCTCTCTCTCTCTTTCCCTCTCTCTGACCTTCCCCCAAATAAATAAATACACTTAAAAAAAGAAAGAAGATAATTTTAAGAGAACAAACAGACAAATTAGGACTGATTTGCAAATATTTGCAAAGCATTTATCTGATATAGGACACATACCCACAGTATATAAAGAACTCTCAAGACTCAACAATAAGAAAACAAACAACCCAATTTAAAAATAGGCAAATGATTTAACAGACACATTACTAAAGAACATAGAAGGATGGCAAATAAGAACATGAAAAGATATTCAACATGATTAATCAATAGGAAAATGCAAATTAAAGCAACATAAGCCACCATCACACATCAACTGAGTGGCCAAAATTAAAAAGACTAACCAGGGGCACCTAAATGGCTCAGTTGGTTGACTGTCCAACTTCAGCTCAGGTCATGATCTCATGGTTCGTGGGTTCAAGCCCTGCGTCAAGCTCTTTAAAAAAAAAAAAAAAAAAAAAAGACTATCAAGTCTTGGAGAAGATAGAGAGGAACTAGAATTTTCATTCACTGCTAATGGGAATGTAAAATGGTAAAACCACTTTGGAAAACAGTATGTTGACTTCCTAAAAAGTTAAAAATATAACTACCAAATTATCCAACCATTCTACTTCTTAATATTTTCCCAAGAGAACAGAAAGCATACATCCACAGAAAGATTTGTACATAAATGTTGATAGCAGTTGTACTTGTCAGAAACCACTCAAATAGCCATTGACAGGTGAATAGATGAACTATGGTATTTCCATACAGTGAAATGTTATTCAATAATAAAAAGGAATAAGTAATTAATATACACAACAATATGGATTAATCTCAAAAAAATATGCTGACGGAAAGACTCCAGACAAGAAAAGTGTGCCCATTGTACAGCTCCATTTATATAAAACTCTAGAAAAGACAAACTAATCCATAGTCATAAAGATTTAATCAGTGGCTTCCTGGTGAGGGGGAGTAAGAAGGATGGGAAGAAAAGATTTTTAAAAAACCACCAGGAGACTTTTGAGGGTGATGGATTTGTCTCTTATCTTGATTGTAGTAATTATTTCACAAATGTAAGCTTTTGACAAAACTTCAAATTGTACATTTTACGTACGGGCAATTTATTATATGTGTCAACCATACCTCAATAAAACTTGCTAAAAAAAAAAAGAACCTGCTCTGGTTTTTAGGTTATGGATATGAAAATTAGTGATCATACTAGTCATAAGAATATTGACTAGCCCAAGGTAGAAACCTGGATGTGAGTAAGTCTGTCTGCAGGGCAGAGAAAATGCATGTCCTGAAAAGAGGAGATTGAATCACACAGTCTAAAGAAACACCAAAGGTAGAAGATGGTGGTGGACAAGCGCTGATAAGACAGAGGCCCCAAGAAAAAAAATGACATCTAGTAGAGACACATGGGGTTTTGCCCCTGTTCTGCCATTTATGTTATTCCTATGTGTTATCTTTGCTGCCTCCTGATGCACGTGGGTATCAAAATGGTAAATATTGCCATTTTGAGTGAACAACTGTGGTTTTCCCAGTATACAAAAGAATATACCGGAATTATAAAAATGCCTAGATTTTCACAAAATGAATTCTTTTTTTTGAATTTGAAATGAGATTTAGTGAATAAATGTGTAAAATGTTCAGGGAACTTTATCCCTGAGATGATTCTAAATACCACATTTGATAGCTATTCTGTCAGATTGGGTACATCATGTCCTAGTTTCCAAAACCAGTAAGGTAAACCTATTTAAACGATTTTTTTTAACTTTTTTAACGTTTATTTATTTTTGGGACAGAGAGAGACAGAGCATGAACGGGGGAGGGCCAGAGAGAGAGGGAGACACAGAATCGGAAACAGGCTCCAGGCTCTGAGCCATCAGCCCAGAGCCTGACGCGGGGCTCGAACTCACGGACCGTGAGATCATGACCTGGCTGAAGTCGGACACTTAACCGACTGCGCCACCCAGGCGCCCCTTAAATGATGTACTGAAACATTGTGGTCAGTGGTTGTCTCTGGAGAGAGTGCCAATTTAACATAGGACTGTAAAACTTAAAAACCAATCCATGCTTCTTCCTGACATAGAGCTTTAACACCCGTTTGTCTTTCAGCTAAAGCTCTTTCGTCCATTTAATCCTCCTTCAGACTCTTTTAGACAGAGCACTATACCATATTTTGCTGTTAAATCATGAAAAATGATAGAATCTCTATCCCTTTTCAAGAGTCATTGTCAAATTATACCCTCCAATAGGTAATATACCACTTGAGTCAGTAATTTCAACTATTTGTATGCATTTCAGGTTTGCCAATTACCCTTCCAAGCTGTAAATTGCCTATTTTGAGAGCATAATTTGATTTTTAATGTTTGTCTTAACAGCCTGATTTGTTTTGTCTTTTGATTTGTTTCACATTTTAGTAATTAATTTTAAGCTGACAGTGTCTCTCCTAAAAGGAAGGTGGGGATTGAAAGCCTTTTAGAGCTATAGCAGTTTGATGCTAATATAAATTTCTTCCTAGTGCCATAGACCTTAAGCAAAAAATATCAGGCACTCTCTTCTTTGCTTTGGAAAGGAGTCGTCATTTCTTTTCCAGGAGATATGCAAGCTTGAGTTTCAAACACATACTGCATAACCCCCAAGTTTAAACACACATGAATAAGCAAAATTGGCCATAAGAAGTATATTCAAGACAGAAGTGATATTTTTCAAACCATCAGTCTGAAAATATAGATGAAAATGTGTCTTGGGGTTATGTAAATGTATTTGGCCTCAGATGTCCTCTGATGTTTATTCTCCGTCCTTAGCCTACTGGCAAAACCTGCCTGGGGGAAACAATTCTCATTCCCAGACACATCTTATAAAACTTCTCTTTGTAATTATTTGGGAAATACAAACGCTTCTGACTTAAATCTGTGGTCTTTCATGCCCTCAGGGACATTTTGAGCTGTTTTTGCCAATCCAACAAGTCTTTTCCTCTGCTACACGGTTGAGAAACAACAGAGCAGTGAAGAAAAGCAACCAAAATTAAGAAGGGTAAAAAAACAGTTGAGAAGGAAGGGTTAAATAAGAGATACTCAAGAATAGAAGTTGGAAAGAAAATTGGATAGTAAAACTTTCTGTTGATCGTAAAACATGTGAAGCAATTTTCCCCCAAATCATTTAATAATTCCCTAATGAAATCAAATTGCCAAATGCTGAAAAAGTTGGATTTCTGCCCTAATTTTTGCATGTAGAATTTCATCCTGTTCATAATATGGAAAATATGCATCAATCACAAAAAAGAGAGTGATAGCTGAATGTATTGGATGGAGTAGCACATTTTATATTATAAGTATTATTTGCAAGTATTGGACAATGATTAGAATAGAAGAGCAATTGAATGATAATTATTAGTCTAGAACACAATTGTTCTCCTGGATTTGTTTGTTGGGTATTTAACACTTTACTTCAGTTTATCTAAATGGGAACATGTCAAAGGAGAAGTCCTTGTGTTTTGGGAGTTGAGAGTGAATTTGAGAGCTATTCTAGCTATATATATATATATATATATATATATATATATATATATACTTAATATATTTATATATATACTATATATATATATATTTATGTATGGTATGCAAACTTTATTTATTTTTGAGAGAGAGAGAGAGAGAAGTAGAGAGAGAGAGAGAGGGAGAGAGAGAATCCCAAGCAGGCTCCATGCTGTCAGCACAGAACCCAATGTGGGGCTTGATCTCACAAACCATGAGATCATGACCTGAGCAGAGATCAAAAGTGGGACACTTAACTGACTGAGGCACCCAGGCACCCAACGGCTTTTTTTTTTTAACTGAACTTTTTATTTTGAGATAATTCTAGATTTATATGCAGTCGTAATGCATAATTTATTGCAAAACTATAATAAAATATCACAACCAGGATATTGACACCAATGCAGAAGATACAGAAACCTCCATCAGCAGAAGATTCTCCATCGTGTCCTCTTATACACATACCCACTTCCCACATGATGTCCTCTTCAGTGCGTCATGACCACTAATCTGTTTTAGATTTCTCTAATTTTATCGCTTCAGGAATATTCAATAATTGTAACGATAAAGTAAGTAAGATTTTGGGACTGGTTTTTATTTTTCCTTATCATAATTCTCTGGACATTTATCCAGGCTGGTGTCAATGGTGGTTCTTTTCATTGTTGGGTAGTATGCCATGGTATAGACATACCACAGTTTGTGTAAACATTCATGCATTAAAGGACATCTGGGTTGTTTCCAGTTTCTTGCTACCATGAATAAAGCTATAATGAACATCAGTGTACAGACTTTTATGTGAATCTAAGTTTACTTCCCTGGAATAAAGGCCCAGAATGCAATTTCAGGTTTTATGACAATTCTACGTTATTTTTTTTAAGAAACTACCAAACCATTTTCCAGAGTGATGGTACCATTTCACACTGACACAAGTGAATATGAGAAATCTAGTTTCTCTGCAATCTTACTAGCATTTTGTATTACCACAATTTTTTTATTTTAGCTTTTCTAATAGGTTTATAGGAATGCCTCCTTGTGGTTTTAATGTGCATTTTCCTAATGGCTAATGATGTTGAATACATTTTCATATGCTTATTTGTCAACTGTACATCCTCCTTAGAGAAACTCTTGTTTGTATCTTTGGCCTGATTTCTCTACAGATTGTTGATTTACTTACTTTTGAGTTTTGAGGGGCTTTTATATGTTCTAAATACAAGTCCTTTTGAGACGTGGTTTGCAAATATTTTCCCTAGCCTGCTCTTGTATTTTCATTTTCTTAACAGGGTCTTTCATAGAGCAAAGTTTCATAATTTTGGAAATTCAATGTAGCATTTTTTTTCCTTTTTAGAATCATAATTTTGGTATCAATTCTAAGAACTCTTTGCCTAATTCCAGATTCAAAAGATTTTCTCCTGTTTTTTTTTTCTAAAAGTTTTATAGTTTTACATTTAAGTCCATTATGTATTTTGAGTTAAGTGGCAGTTTAGGTGTGAGGTTTAGGTTAAAGTTCCTTTTTTTTTTTTTTTTTTTTTTTGGTCTTTTTGCCTAAGGTTTTTCGATTGCTCTGGTTCACATGGTAGAAATATGGAAGATAAAGGTCATTCTGATGAGGCCTCACGTAGAAATGAAGAACATGCTATTGGAAACTAGAAGAAAAAAAAAAACTGGCAAAGAACTTAACCAACTTATTTTCATGTTCGAGTGCTTTGTGGAAGGCAAAACCTGGGAGCAATGTGATTAAATATCTAGCTGAAGCTATTTTGTTTTAATGTTTATTTAAAAATAAATAAGAGAAAGAAGAAAGAGAGACAGAGAATCCCAAGCAGGCTCTGTGCTGTCAGCACAGAGCTGGACCCAGGGCTTTATCTCACAACCGTGAGATCATGACCTCAGCAGAAATCAAGAGTTGGACACTTAACTGACTGAGCCATCCAGGTGGCCTTTGCTAACTATTTCTAAACAACGTGTTGAAGGTGCAGCTTGACTCCTCAAGGTTGCTTATAGTAAATGAGAGAAGAGAGGATGTTTTATATACAGAATTGTTAAGCAAAAGGTAGTTTAAAGATTTGAAAACTTCTCAGCTTATCCATACTGCAAAACCAAGGACACCAAGGGTGTGGCCAAGTGATAGTTTGATGAGAAAATTAGTATAAAACAGCCATCTCACCAGAAGCCAGAGCTATTCTTAAGACAATGGAAGAAATTCAGAGGTCATCAGAGCTGCCATTCTCAATCACAGGCCCAGAATGCAAGAACCCAGGGGGCAGAGGCGTTTCAAAGGAGAGGTCACTGGGACCTGTGGAATCTCAGCATGTGCCTCCAGATCCTACCTCCTGTTGTGGGTCCCACTCCTTCACTCTAGTATTCTGCAGCTGCCCCAGATGTGTCTCCAGCAGTCCACAGAACAGTGCAGGTCATGGTGGCCACCCCTCCAGAGAGCACAGATAGCACACTTTGGCAGCATCCTTTGGGCACTGTCTCTACCTTCACAAAAAATGCATGGACTTGGAGGACATGGTTGTCCCAACCTGGGTTTTAAAGGGTGGGCCCACCCTGAGCCACAATCATGTGACATCAGGCCAGCAGAACCAGAGTCATCGTGGGGCTGGGGCACAGGCACAGAGCCACTGTGGGTTGATCTCACCAAGCTGTTTGTGTGATATGGCCATGTCAGTGGGACTGGAAGGCATAGCATCAAGCCAAACAGGATTATTCTCAAGGTTTAAGGCTTAATGTTACTTGCCCGGTTAGATTTTGAACTTACTTGGGACCCATCACCCCTTTCTTCTTCCCTATTTCTCCTTTTTGGAATGGGAATGTCCATCCTATGCTTGTCCCACCACTGTTTTGGAAGCACATAACTTATTTGGTTTTACATGTTCATAGCTAGAGAAGAATTTGCTTCAGGATGAATCATACCTTGAGTCTGACTCACATCTGATTTAGATGATGTCTAGATGAAACTGGGAAGCTGGAGTACCTTGTTATATCTTGACAAAAGTGGAAGTCTAGGGTCCCCACTTGGCCTTTGCTATTATGGATGGGGTGAGACCACATTCTTTCTTTAGCTGGGATAGAACAGTTCTAATCTAAAAGATTTCTGCCTTCCTTGTCTGTACATTTCTTGGTTCTTTAATTAGAGAGAAGACTTTTGTTGGAGATATTTTTTCTCTTCTCTCATTTGTGTTCATTGGATCTATGAGGCCAAAAAACAAACAAACAAAAAACAAAACACAAAACTCACCACCATGTACTTCCTTGGGCCCAAGGATTCTTCTTTTGTCTACATTTCAACATCTTCTTATGTTTACTTTATACAAAATGTCCAGGATTTAATTGTTTTTTTGAGAGGAGTAAGGAAAACCACATCTACTCTCTTTCTGGAAGTGAAAGCACAGGCAACGTTTAAGAATCAAATATTGATTTTCTCTTATTGATCAATTTCAAGTCATTATAGGGCTATGAATTCCTTTACCAGATTTATTAGTTCAGTGATACAATGTGAAAATCCCATTAGCCTTTCAAAATTAATCAGGACAGTTGCAAAAATGCAATAATTGCAAATGAGAATTTCATGTTAGTCGGTTTAAACAAATAATATATTATCCTTGTATCTTGAAATTGGGGTAATTTGTTTATCATTTGAGTACTCAATTTTTAAATTGAAAATTAGAAACCAAAATATTATTAATCCGGACCAACTTTCCACAAGAAAAGCAAGATAGAAAATCAAGGCAGAAAATTCTTTATCTAGAACTAATGCCTTTCTTCCCTAAATTCATTATATGCATAATTTAATAAAAATAATATACTCTTTGTATTTGAAGGCCTGGAAATATAGGTACTATAAAAATAAATTTTCTCAACTAATTTCACATATAGATAAATTTTGATACTATGACAATCCAGTGTGCCAGTGAACTTGTACTATCCATTAAAATCCATGGAAAATAAGATTAAGAAAACAAAACCAATACATGTGTCATTTATAACATAGAGGGATGTATTACAAGACTCTGCAACTTTGTAAAATATTCTTCCACAAACCAAATAACTTCTAAACAGAATGTATAATTTCATAGCACTTCTGCAAGTGTTACTCCAGTTTTCCTTAATAATATAAAAAAGTGTTTGGGGTAGAGGCGCCTGGGTGGCGCAGTCGGTTAAGCGTCCAACTTCAGCCAGGTCACGATCTCGCAGCCCGTGAGTTTGAGCCCCGCATCGGGCTCTGGGCTGATGGCTCAGAGCCTGGAGCCTATTTCCGATTCTGTGTCTCCCTCTCTCTCTGCCCCTCCCCCGTTCATGCTCTGTCTCTCTCTGTCCCAAAAATAAATAAACGTTGAAAAAAAAAATTTTAATAAAAAAAAAAAGTGTTTGGGGCACCTGGGTGGCTCAATTGGTTAAGTATCTAACTTCAGCTAAGGTCATGATCTCAGGGTTCATTAGTTAAAGCCCCACATTGGGCTCTGCACTATTAGTGCTTGGGATCCTTTCTCTCTCCCTCTCCCTCTCTGCCCCTTCCCGACTTGCTCTCTCTCTCTTTCTCTCTCTCTCTCTGTCTCTCTGTGTCAAAATAAACAAACTTAAAAAAATAATATTAATAAAAAATATGTTCAAAGTCACTTAACAGCCTTCCAAGTACTGTACTATTGAGAGGCTATGTAAGTATACCATCAGGGACCTTCTGTTTTCCTTAATTTCTGAAGGTAAACAAAGTCCATATAAAAAGGTAGAGTGAAAAAAGTATGCCAAGTTATATCATACTGTGTTACTAAAGAGAAAAGACCTAAGACCATATAGTCTAAAAAAGCATCTAAATTTAACATGGTTTGTGTGGATAACACTTACTTACGCCATGGTGTTACCATCATCTTATATCCCCATCTCTACTTCTTTACATTAATATAGTCGTTCAGCATTTTTCACTTCATATCCTCTACATGATTTATTTCTTGCCTCAGTTGCGTGGAAGAGACAATGTACCATAAAGAATCCATGGATACAAGTCTGGTGAGATCAAGGGTTTGCCTCCTGCTTTTCAGATAATTATCTTCAGCAAGAGGTACAAGCATGCTCATTTCCTTAGATAGAGTGAGACAGATGCAAATAACAACAACAACAAAAACAACTACTACTACAAAAACAGTGGTCTGCCTGACTTATAAGTTTTGGTTCCCAAATTCTAATCAGTGAGCCACTTACCAATAGGAGCATTCCATGGATAGTTTTCTTGGAGGTTAGATGTTTCTAAAATACCTTCTTGATCCTTAAATTGGAAAGTCTCATCCAAAGCAGTATTAGGTCACTAATACAAATGTATTTTATTTCTTGTGTAGCATGAAATGGGTAGCTCATGGAAGTCTTTTATGGTGACAAAATGGTTTCTTGCCTAGGGAGAAAAAAAAACTATTGACCTGTGTTCACAAGGATAATCTTTAAATATAGTTTTATCTGTGTATGGCTTAGAAGGTCTGATCTTCTCCAATGTGTGCAATCCCCTTGTTGATGTCAATGAAAAATCTTCTGCTCATGTTGCATCATCTCCTCTGTAACCTTATTAAAAATTCACATTCCTAGGTGTAGCAGTTGGATGTCCAATCCTCAACTACTTGGCTCTTCATTTGTCCTTCCTTATGCATTTCATTTTCATAAGGTAGACACATTCTGTTTCTTAGAATGATGCTTGTCCTCTCTTCTCCTTATAGACAACTCCTGGAAGAGAACTGTTATAGACTGGATGTCTGTTATGCCCCACTCCACCACCATCACCAAATTCATGTGTTGAAACCTAATCCCCTGTGGGATGATATTTGGACATGAGGCCTCTGGGAAGTGATTGAGTCATGAAGGTGGAGACCTCATACCTAGGGTTAGCACACTTATAATAGCAGCCCCAGAGAAAGCCCTCCCAACTTTTTTCCATGGGAGATTAAAGTGTTTAAGAAGCAGACCTTCACCAGATAGTGAATCTGTCAGTGCCCTGAGCTTTGACTCCCCAGCCTCCAGGACTGTGAGAAATAAATGTTTGTTGTTTATAAGCCACATAGTCTGTGGTATTTTGTTATGGTAGCCTGAATAAACTAAGACAAAATAGACACTGGAGAAATGTTTGTTAAATTGAACTATATTGAGAACCACAGTAGTTATAGGAGGGTATCATGAATATTTCAAAATGACTATGTTAAACACAAAATAAACTACAAAATGACTCTCATGCCTCAATCTATTTCTCCGTTATACTCATCTCTCCCTCTCACCAAAATATTTTGGAAATGAGACAGTTCAGATATCTATTATGAAATAAGTACAGGAAACCTCATTTAAAATGAAGTCAGGAAGCAGCAGCTGGGTGGCTTAGTCGGTTTAGCATCTGATTCTTGATTTAGGCTCAGGTCTTGATCTCACGGTTTGTGAGTCTGAGACCCAAATTAGGCTCTGCACTGACATATCAGAGACTGCTTGGGATTCTCTCTTTCTCTCTCTCTCCCTTTCTCTCTCCTCCTCCCCTGCTCCCTTTCTGTCTGTCTGTCTGTCTCTTTCTCTCTCTCTCTCTCAATAAACTTAAAAGAATAAATAAAAATAAAATGGAGTCAGGAAGCCCTGAAGGGGGCGCTCTTTCCCACATACCACTGTACCATTGGTTGCAGCTGTTGCAGCCTACTTAGCCAGTAGAAAGAAGGAAGATGAAAATTATCTTGACAAAAGAAGACATTTTTCACATAGGAATTTCATCTCCTGCTTTTAAGAAAAAGAAGAAAGATCCCACCCTGCCCCAGCAACAAAACACTAACCACTACTTACAGTCAATGAGAAAGTGCCACAATGTCATACTCCTATTTTTCTTCAAACTTTTGTTTAAAACAACCCTCCCCAATTCTTCCTAAAATCTAAGAAAAGCTAACCTTCCCTTTGTCTCTTTGGACTTGTCTATGATTCTCCATAGTTTGCTTGTCCCAAATTGTTTCTCTACTTTTTTTTTTAATTTTTAAAAATACATTTATTTTATAAATTAAAAATGTACATGGTGAAGTAAATTCTAAGAACATGCAGAAAGCACAAAATAAAAGATAAAGGTCTCTTCTCTCTCTATTTCTACAGGACACTGATAAACTTTCTCTTTTTTTATTATGTTTTTAATTTAAATCCAACTTAGTTAATTTATAGTGTAATAATAATTTCAGGAATAGAACTTAGTGACTTATCACTTACATATAACACCCAGTGCTCATCCCAACAAGTGTCCTCCTTAATGCCTCTCACTCTTAAGCCCTTCCACCTGACCCAACACCCCACCAGCAACATTTAGTTTGTTCTCTGTACTTAAGAATCTCTCATGGTTTGTCTCCCTCTCCGTTTTCATATTATTTTTGCTTCCCTTCCCTTATGTCCATCTGTTTTGTATCTTAAATTCTACCTATGAGTGAAATCATATGATGTTTGTCTTTCTCCTACTGATTTCTTTCACTTAGCATAATACAGTCTAGTTTTATCCACGTTGCAAATGGCAATATTTCAATCTTTTTAATTACCAAGTAGTATTCTATAAAGATGTGCATCTTCCTTATCCATTCATCAGTCAGTGGACATTTGGGCTCTTTCCATAATTTGGCTATTGTTGGTAGTGCTGCTATAAACATTGGGGTGCATGTGCCCCTTTGAATCAGCACTCCTGTATCCTTTGGATAAATACCTAGTAGTACAATTGCTGGGTCATAGGGCACTTCTATTTTAATGTTTTGAGGAACCTCCATACTGTTTTCCAGAGTGGCTGCACCAATTTGCATTCTCACCAGCAGTGCAAAAGGGTTCCTCTCCCTCTGTATCCTTGCCAACATCTGTCATTGCCTGAGTTGTTAATTTTAGCCATTCTGACAGGTATGAGGTGGTATCTCATTGTGGTTTTGATTTGTATTTCCCTGATGATGAGTGGTGTTGAGCATTATTTCATGTGTCTGTTTGCCATCTGGATGTTTTCTTTGAAATAGTGTCTATTCATGTCTTTTGCTCAGTTCTTCGCTGGATTATTTGTTTTTTGGGTGTTGAGTTTGATAAGTTCTTTATAGATTTTGGATATAACCCTTTATGTAATATGTTTTTTGCAACTATCTTCTCCCATTCTATCAGTGGTCTTTTAGTTTTGTTGATTGTTTCCTTTGCTGTTCAGAAGTTTTTTGTTTTTTGTTCTTTGTTTTTATCTTGATGAGGTCTTAAATAGCTCATTTTTGCTTTTGTTTCCCTTGCCTCCAGAGACATGTCAAGTATGAAGTTGTTGTGGCTGAGGTCAAAGACGTTATTGTCTGTTTTCTCCTCTAGGATTTGGATGGCTTCCTATCTTACGTTTAGGTCTTCTGTCCATTTTGAGTTTATTTTGTGTATGGTGTAAGAAAGTGGTCCAGGTTCATTCTTCTGCATTTTGCTGTCCAGTTTTCCCAGCACCATTTGCTAAACTGACTGTCTGTTTTCCATTGAATATTCTTTCCTGCTTTGTCGAAGATTAGTTGGCCATACATTTGTGGGTCCATTTCTGGGTCCGTTATTCTGTTCCATTGATCTATGTGTTTGTTTTTGTGCCAGTACTGTACTTTCCTGATGACTGCAAATGTGTATAATGTAGCTGGAAGTCTGGGATTGTGATGCTTCCAGCTTTGCTTTCCCCCCCCCCCCCAAGATTGCTTTGGCTATTTGCGGTCTTTTTTGGTTCCATACAAATTTTAGGTTTGTTCTAGTTCTGTGAAGAATGCTGGTGTTATTTTGATAGGGATTGCACTGCTATTTTTGAATTAATCCATTTTGCTAGTGAAGTAATTGGCTATTTTATTTTTAAGGTTGATATAACAAACATCATATACCTATAAATTTTCAATTTCCTTTCATTATGGAGAAATGAAGCCAAAGCAAATAATTGGCAGCATCTTTTAACCTGCTACTTTCCTTTTTTTAAATTTTTTTTATTTTGAGAGAAAGAGAGCCCACACATGCAAGCAGGAGAGGGGTACAGGGAGAGGAAGGGAGAGAATCTTAAGCAGGCTCCATACCCAGCTGGGAGCCCAAGGCAAGGCTGAAGCAGGGACTTCAGGGCCTGACCCAGGGCTGGATGAGGGGTAACACAGGGTTGATCCTACAACCTTAGGATCATGACCTGAGCTGAAATCAAGAGTCCTATACTTAACTGACTGAGCCATGCAGGTGCCCCTTAACTTGCCACTTTCTAAATTCTTTGTTATTTCTATATGTCTATATTTAATATTGTAATAAAATTACAGTATCTTAAGGAAGGAAAAGATATGTCATGATTCAAGCTAACAATGTTGTAAGGGGTAAACTTAGCCCTCACTGATTATTCTAAGCACATCAGTGATCGTATGTAAATGGCCTTGTGGACTCCAATACTTGGAAGTAACAAAAACATAAACCTTCAGTTTAGGTGTTTTGTTGTAGCCTATACTTCCTATGTATGAGAAGAAAAACATCTTTTTTACTCTGAATAGATTCACTTTCTTCCTTTCTTTGACATTTTGTTAGTAAAAGACATTTAACTCAACAAAGGAATATGCCTACTACTATTATACTGAATTAATAATTTTTTTCTAGACCAAAATGAATTGTGCATCCAATTCTCCTCAAAGTTTCATGCTTATTTCGATGTTTGTCACTCTAAGTGAGACTGCCTGTCAACACTAACTTCTGCTTCCTAAACAAGAGCACTAGGATGCTCATTTATGGTTGAAATTTTGGATTTCTGAGCTGTCGTCTTCCCTCAACCCCTACTCTCCAACACAGAACATGCCTGACATCAGACCCTTACTCCTGAGCCTTTTCCCACCTCATTCACCTGACAGCCTTCTCCACAACAGACATCTTATCAGACGTGACTGATTGCTGTAATCTGTACTCTGGGCAGCCATTAAGCAAATTACCTGAATCATTGCAAGGATTAGTCTCATTAACACATGATTAGCATCAAATTAAAATAATGAGTGTTTAACTTCTGATGTCTTCCAGTTGTTTGAACAGCTTGATCAGCCACACCAGGCTGGCAGGGAGGTGGGGGTGTCAAAGAACGATAGGAAAAAAGGGAGGCTGCACTGTGCAAGACGTAGTACAGCTAGCCAGCAGAATGAAGTGAGATCAGACCCATACTATTTGGTTGAAAGGTTTCTTCCAAACAGCAAGATGCTGTGTCCAAACAGAGGTCTCTCTCTCCCATTGGCATTGCCAGCCATTCATCTGGAGCAAGGCTTTACATACTAATGGTGCACTACCTTACCCCCTGACACATCCTGGATGTCGTTTCCGTAGGGCTCCCCTGGCTCAGAAAGGATGAAATGCAGTTTTTCTTCTTCCTTTTCCAAATTTTATCAGACTGAAGAATAAGACCCCTAAAGTAGTGAAGAGATAATGGTAGAATGAAGATCCAAACACAGTTCTCACATTTTTCCTTGGAAATGACTAACCAAATATCCAGACAAGAGAAAGCTTGCATCGTCTCTGGAAACTATGAAGAGTATCACTTACATGGAAGAAAATAAAAAGAATCACTGGTAGCTCTTATATTCACATGGAAGATTTGTTGGAGGCCTAGAGCATCAACTCACTGTTTCCCTACCTATGGTAGATCAGCATTTGAGGAAAGTAGGTAGGTTATAGTGGCCTTTCAACTCCAAGACTAATGGCAACTTATCTGTCAGATAGATGGGCAAGACAACCAGAGAGTCTGCATGGTCATTAGGCTTCCAGCATGAGCAAGTGTATGAAACAAGTAAAGAGCTGTTGTGATAAGTTCCTCTACCAACCCCATGAAGAAGATTAATACGAAGAGTGCAATATTGTGAAAGGAACTGAAGGAATCCTGAATGTGTCACCCTAGGACGTGCCTCTTTGACATAAATAAAAATTATTTAGAGCTAAAGTCAATTTAAGAAGCAACTAATGCAGGAAAATCCATCCCTATCCTACCCCTTTTATGCCTTTAGATAAGATATAAGTTTTTCTTTACTGAGGAGGACTTGAATTTTAGCCCAGAGACGACACCAGAGAAATCCGCAAACAAATCTTACTTAGTCAGTGTCATCCCATGTATTTACCTTCCCATGGTTTGCTGCCCATAGAAGACTAAAACCACTTTCCTTTGCCTTGTCATTTCTCTATAAATGCATGGTTTTGTATTGAAGATTCTACATAAGATGGAATTCTAAGCCACTTCTTTGAGTTACCTCTGGGTACTGCATGTGTTACATGCATGTGTTACATGCATGATACACATTAATAAGATTTTTTTTTTTCTTGTTAATCTGTCTTTTGTTACACAAACCCTAGTCCAGGCCCTAAGATAAGTAGAGGTATTTTTTTTTCTTTCCCTACAGAACAATCAGGAAAAAGTGAGAAGACAAAAACCACTACTGTTAATGTAAACACCTGCAGTTAGGTGTACATTTCTCAGTCATTTGGCCATGGGCCCATGAACCATGAAGAGAAAAAAAAGCAGCATGAATTCAGATAATCTATTTTCTTTCCAAAATTAAATGATAAGAAAAAATGCTGATGGAGTTTTGAGGGGCTAAGGTTGAGAGTTAGGATTTATATGCCCATAAAAGTTGTTTTCAGGTATGTTAGACTTATGGACAATGTCACCCATAATTCTTTGTAAAAAAAAAAAAAAGAAAGAAAATTTATTTGAGTATACACTTAAGTCAACTAAGAAATAATTGTAAATAACTCAGAAAATAGAGTTGTTCTTCAAAATTTCAAACATAATACTTACAAGATAAAATATATAATATTGAGCTAATAATAATAAATGAGATCTGAAACCTGAGATTATGTCAGCAAAACCAAAGTGTGAGGGATAAATAGAAACAAGAAAAGCTTGCTGGGACGCCTGGGTTGCTCAGCCGGTTAAGTGTCCTACTTCAGCTCAGGTCATAATCCCATGGTTCATGGGTTCAACCCTGTGTCAGGGTCTGTGCTGACAGCTCGGAGCCAGGAGCCTGCTTCGGATTCTGTACCTCCCTCTTTCTGTTCCTCCCTGCTTGCACTCTCTCTCTGTCTCTCAACGATAAATAAACATTAAAAAAAAAATTAAAAGAAAAAAGCTTAATGAATGAATCATCTGAGCTGGAGGGATATGAATAGTTACTGTTTTACTCTTCACTGATGACAAAAAAATAGATTCAAGTAAGTTTTAAGACAGAATTTAAATAACTGTGCTGGGTGTGCTTTTCAAATCTCTAAAGAAAAAAAACAATGCAGTCGATACAATAGACAACAGGAAAAAAGGAAACAGAGGCAAAATAGAAAATCTATGACAAAATAACATCAATCACCATAATTAATGTCATAATTAATGTAAAAAGGTAGACATTCAAACTGAAAGTTTAAAAAGAATGTTTTTAATGGAAAAAGACCAAAGGTAAATGGCACGAAAGTACTAATGTTTAAATGGCAAAAATATATCATATAAATATAGAGAAACCAAGAGTGCCATTAGTAATATAAAGTACAATAAAATTCAAGAAACAAGTTGCCATATGTAAAAAAATAAACGCTGATTAATAATAAGGTAGGAAAAGCTATAAAGTAAAAAAAAATTATTTGAATATTTAGCACAAATCAGCTGAACATCATGTCTTTATCATTAAAATTTGTGTCTTAGGTAAATCAAATAAGCATTAATATAGTTCAAAGGGATACTTATACTAATCACTGCCACAGATTACAATTTATTTAAACAAGTTAATTTTTTTTAATTTTTTTTAACGTTTTATTTATTTTTGAGACAGAGAGAGACAGAGCATGAACGGGGGAGGGGCAGAGAGAGGGGGAGACACAGAATGGAAGCAGGCTCCAGGCTCTGAGCCATCGGCCCAGAGCCCGGTGCGGGGCTCGAACTCACAGACCGCGAGATCGTGACCTGAGCTGAAGTTGGACGCTCAGCCGACTGAGCCACCCAGGCGCCCCTTAAAACAAGTTAATTTTTTTTAATGTAAATAAAAATACCAAACCATTTCAGGTTTTTCAAAATTAACACTCCTCCAGAACTCTTAGATGGAAGAGATATTCAATATAGTTATTAAATACAGTTCAGAAAATAATGTCTTCTCTAATGACATAAGGTCAAAGATATGTTCAACAGTAAAATTCCTAGTCATAAATGATTATAATATTGTTCAAGAAAGAATAGGAACAAATGGAAAATCCAATACCAAAAGCTAGACAAATAACTAGACAGTTCTCAATGATGCAAAAATGAAAGGTTAGCACTCAATAAAGCTGAAATTTTCAAAACCCAATAACTAAATGAAAAACTAACAAAGATAAAAATAATAAGAAAAAAAAGTAGACTTTATCAATAAACCCAAAAGCTCTTCCCTTCCTCTGCTCTGATAAGAAAGCTATTCTCCAGAAGAAGAGTGGGAAAAGGCCATAAAATTTGTTTTGAGGAAATATGAGCAGAATCCCCAAATTTAGTGAAAGATATGAATGAGCAGAATCAGGAAACTCAAAAAATTTCAATCAGAATTAGTTGTGAGAAACTTATGCTTGATGCAGAATAGTCTAATTTGTGAAAACCAAAGACAAAAAGACATTGATAAAGTCAGACAGGGAAAATGGGATATATTTATGTACAGAGGAACAACAATTGAAGTACTGTAGACTTCTCATCATAAATAACAGTTACTAGAAGACAGAGGAATAATATCTTCAAGTGTTTGATACAAAACAAAACAAAACAGGGGCACCTGGGTGGCTCAGTCGGTTAAGCGTCCGAGTTCGCCTCAGGTCATGATCTCGCGGTCCGTGAGTTCGAGCCCCGCGTCAGGCTATGTGCTGACAGCTTAGAGCCTGGAGCCTGTTTCAGATTCTGTGTCTCCCTCTCTCTGACCCTCCTCCGTTCATGCTCTGTCTCTCCCTGCCTCAAAAATAAATAAACGTTAAAAAAAAGTTAAATAATAAAAAATTAAAAAACAAAACAAAACAAAAACACAGTGGCAACCTAGAATTTTACATGCAGCAAAAAATCCTTCAGCAATATAAGTGAAATAAAGATGTAATACACTAAAGCATTAAAGATGTAATACAATACATGCTAAAGGATGTTCCAACAGAAGTGAAATAATAGCAGAGAGAAAAGAGTCTTCAAGAATGAATGAAGCCCATCAGAATATATGGGTAAAGGCACAAAGCATATGAGCTCATATGTGCCTTATATGGATAAGAGCACAAAGTGAGGCCATGTGTGGTGTTAAGGAACCTATATAGTTGATGTGTTTCTACATTTCATATGAAATGGTACAAACTTAAGCATTTATACTATAATCTCTAAATCATTCCAAAAAATATATAGTCCAAAGAGGAACAGCTTAAAAGTAAACTAATTAAAATGGCACTCTGAAAAATATTCAAATAATCCAAAATGCAGGAAAGGGATAGGAAAGGAACAAAAAAGCAAGAGAGAAATAAAAAAAATAATAATAAAATTGTAATCCCAAACTCAATCATATCAATAATTATACTATTTTAATAAACTAAATACTTCAACCAAAAGATGAAGAATGCCAACATGGATAAAGTTGCACAACCACCTGTACGTTGTCTTCAAGAAACGATCTTTGAAATTAAGACAGGTGGGCCTGGGTGGCTCAGCCGGTTGAGCGTTTGACTCTTGATATCTGCTCAGGTCATGATCTCAGGGTCATGAGCTTGAGACCCACATTAGGCTTCACAATGGGCACAGAGCCTGCTTGGGATTCTCTACCTCTCTCTCTCACTCTCCCTTTCTCTGTGCTCCTCGCTCGCTCACTTGCTCTGACACTCTCTCTCTCAAAATAAATAAATAAACATTAAAAATATATAAATAAATAAAATTAAGACAAAGGTGCATTGAGTACAAACAGATGGAAAATAGCATTATGCAGCAAGCAAAGGGAGGCTGGAGACATTAATGCCATGCAAAATGTCCCATTTCAGTTTCACCAGACCCAGACCTGCAAAGCTGGGATGCATAGAGACAGCTAGGAAGAAGGAAGAAAAGCAGGGACTCTTAATAACAGACATGCAGAGGAAGCAATCAAGATGCACAGAGACCTGCTCTGAAGACAAACAGCAGATTTTGCCACCAAAGAAGGAATCAGTGGCCAACACAACTACCAAGCATCCCCTGCAGATTTCATTTGTGTTCATGAACATCAACTACCTGAGTCCCGCGGCTGCCTCCACTTCCTTCCCTGTCAGAGCCCAGGACCTGCACCAGCTGCTAGCTCAGGCCTCTGTGGCTGTGTAAGCACAAGACACGAGCTGCCTAAGGCTCCCCCTGCCCTTACCAGAGCCCAGGAACGACACCGGCAGCCAGTTCAGGCTTCTGTGGCTACATGAATGCAAGACACCAGCCTAGACAATTCCGGCTGACCCCCATTGCTGTGCACAGGGTCAGGGCTAGCCACTCCAGTTATGCACCTCCGCTGCAGTGCATGCACATTGTTAGGGGCTGAGTGGGCTGCAATCGGAGAGCACATTGACAGCCAGGTCCCCCACAGCTGCCAGTGAACCTGTAGCTTGCTCTGGCCCTTACTGTTTGCCCTAGCCACTAAGTGTGTGTCTGCGACCCCCCTTGCCATTACATGGGCTCATGCAGCTGGCCCCCACAGCTGAGTGTGTGCATATCATCAGCTCTGACCACCACTGTTGCCTGCCTCGGTCCCATGCTCTTGGACTTGGAGGCAGCACCGAGAACTCCAACAGACTTTGCCATCATTGTGAACCACCCACAGCACTCGCCAAAAACCTCACAGTTCTCAGTGCCATGATCCCAGCAGCCTGAGCCAAAGAGACTTCATGCCCCCTTGGACCCAGTGCTGCCAAACGTCCAGTGCACCTGGCACCCTGCAACTACTAGATCTGGGGCCATAGCACACTCCAGCATACTCCCACCTGCAAGTGAAAGCATTCACTTACAGAAGTTAGTCTACAGAAGTATAGAAGAGTGACTGCTGCTTCAAATGTACAGACCCCTAGGCACATGATCCTATAGGGATTACGAAGAATCAGGGAAACGTGACTCCACCGACGTACTCACTCACCCTTGTTTTAGTGATGTGAGATGATAAAATGCCCACATCATAAGATACAGTGAGGTGAGTGACGTATCATTAGAGGGTCATCTGCCTCCACATCATGCTTGATTGCAGGTAACAGAGACCATGAAAGGGTAAGCCACGGATAAGGGAGGACTGCTGTATATCTCTTGTCCATAAATTGTGCTAAGATAAACATTCCATTTTGCTAAAAGGAGAAAGATATGGGGAAATACGATGAGAATAAACTGTATATCATGTTCATTCTTTCTGGTTTCTCTCACCTCCCTCTTACTTTGGGAGTACTGATATTCGGTTGGTCATTTTTAAGACTTTAAATTTCTCTTAGACTAACAATCACAAGCATCTTTTACTTTTTTATTCAAAAGCAATTCTAATAAGACCACTTGAGGTTAACAGGAATTGTGAAAATAATTTGATATGTGTAGCCCCTAAAATTAGAAAAATGGTAAAATTCTCTTTCTAAATATGGGCAAAGGTAGTCACATTCAATATGTTTTATGAGCAGAATTGTAATCACATGGGAACATATGGGCAAATTTTTAAAATCACCATAACCACATACAAGTCACACCAACTAATGACCAGAAACAATCTCTAAATCATAAATAAAATATTTTTAGCTAGGAGAGTTTGCCGTTCTATTAATTTTATTTGGAGTGAACATTTTAAAAATTTAATGTAAGACAAAAGTTAGACTGGTTAAAAAGTAACTGAAAACAAAATAACAAATAAACAATGTCCACTCTCTCCTATCCCCACTATGCTGTGCTTTGGCCTTCAAGACATTGAAGTTCAGTGCCTATCTATTGAGTAGCTTCTATGTGCCAGACATTGTGCTAAATACCAAAAATACAAAAATTAGGAACCCATCCTTGATTTAGAGAACAATGTAAACCTTATAAGGTAAAGTGTTAAGCCTTTGGATTACTTCATGTAGCTGTGGGGAGCCAGAAAACTTCTTAGATAAAATGATGTCATTTCAAATTTTTGAAAGATGAGTGTTAGGTTAAAAAACAAACAAACAAACAAACAAAAATGAAAAAGAATTCTAGAGAGAAGGAATTATGAATTGGAGGCATAAAATAGCAATGGTGTGTAGAACCTGAATGATGTGTGCTTATTATATTTTACTTCATTGAACTAGTTCTTATCATTTGCCTAGTCTGTGTCAGACACTATACTAGGCAGTGAAAATTGGATGAACATGTTCCCTACCCTCGTGGGGCTTTACTATCTACCTAACTTAGGACATCTTACTTTGTTAAGTAATGTTGTTTTTCTGGGTAACTTTAACATTCACAAGTTCACTCTTTCAGGTATAAGTTAACATTTGTCTGATAAGTTAGCATTCTGAGGTGAGGATACAATTATTATCATTATACAAGATTGGAAACATTATTTAGAGAGTCATCATTACAATTTAAAAAAAAAATTATTTAATGAAAGACTTGGCCCTGAGGAAAGAGAAAGGAACAGGAAAATTTGGAAGAACTATGATTCAGTACTGTTTTCAATGAAATACCACATTTTCCCAAATCTGTCTCCAAAAAAAATGATGTAACATCAACAGGGGTTATTTAGTGTTATTTATAATTACTATAATAATTACTTTTAGATAAAGGCTAAAGAAATTCCTATATTGGATAATCTCAGTTGTCAACTGTGACTTATTACTGCTATAGAAATTAGCTAACTCTATAATAACCAATTGGGCAAAACAATATGAATGTGAATAGTTGGGGAAAAAAACGGTAATTAGAATTATAATACAAGGCATACCTTGGAGATATTACAGGTTCAGTTCAGACCACTGCAATAAAGCAAATATTATAATAAAGTGAATCAAATGGATTTTTTGATTTAATAGGGCATATAGAAGATATACTATGTTGTAGCCCATGAAGTGTGCTCTCATAGACTCTGGGTCTAGAGTTCTTTCTTGTCTAGCAAGAAAGCGGGATGCAGGATTAAAATGCGAGAGATGGCTAATGTCTGGGGAAAGACAAGAGCTCAGAATCAGGGTCCTTGCTCCGTTTTTATTAGGATCAGAAGGCTTACAAACATGGTGATGGACGTGCACAAAGAGACAATGAAATCGTGAGCATTAACTCCTGGACATGAGGAAAAGGGGGTTTTGAGAATATGTGGCATTAGCGGTTTAATACAAAGCAAAATCCTGGCGCCGGACAGCAGAGAAGAAGGTTGTTTACAGCAGACATGAAGCACCATCTCTGTTTATCTAAACTGGTCTAGGGGACAAGAAAGAGCAAGCTACCTCAGGGTCAACCAGGCACCTTTCTTTTGTTAATTAGCTCTGCTCTGGGCAACTTCTCCCAGCAGCAGTCTATATCCCTTTTTACCTGTTTACCTAATTTGGTCCTTTCTTCCTGTGAAAGCAGCTTTCTGCTATAGTACTAAATTGGGGGTTGTTTCCGCCCTGAATACCTAATCTTGTTTACCTCAGATACCTTTGTCCTCTACTGGGGCCTTTGTCCCGCCCTGTCTGTACTGGGCTTTGGCCTCACCCTCTCTATACTCGGGGCCTTTGCCCCACCCTCTCTATACCTATTTACCTAATCTTGTTTACCCAAAATTGGGTGTGTGAGCGTCCTATGGCTTTGTAATTCTTTATGCCTTGTTAACCCATTAGTGCAGCCTCAGGGAATTCCTAAGCTTATTCCCCACAGTGTGCAATAGCATTATGTCTAAAAAACAATCTACATATCTTAATTTAAAAATACTTTATGCTAAAAATGCTAGCCATCATCTGACCTTTCAGCGAGTCATAATCTTTTTGCTGGTGGAGGGTCTTGCCTCGATGTTGATGGCTGCTGACTACTCAGGGTGATGGTTGCTGAACGCTGGGGTAGCTGTGGCAATGTCTTAAAATGAGACAATAGTGAAAGGTGCTGCATTGACTCTTCCTTTCATGAATGATTTCTCCTTAGCAGGTGATGCTGTTTGATCACATTTTACCCACAGTAGAACGTCTTTCAAAATTAAGGTCAATGCTCTTAAACCCTGGCACTGCTTTACCAACTAAGTTTACATAATATTCTAAACCTTTTGTTGTCATTTAAACGATCTTCACAGCATCTTCACCAGGAGTAGACTCCATCTCAAGAAACTACTATTTTTGCTCATCCACAAGAAGCAACTCCTCATCTGTTAAAGTTTTATCATGAGATTGCCGCAATTCAAATATAATAACGAAAAAGTTTGAAATACTGTGAGCATTACCAAAATGTGACACAGAAACACAAAGTGAGCAAATGTTTTTGGAAAAATGGTGCCAAACGACTTGTTCAATACATGGTTGCCACAAACCTTCATTTTGTTAAAACAAAAACAAAAACAAAACAAAACAAAACCCAAAACAGCAACAAAAGCACCATCTATGAAGCACAATAAAACAAAGCGCAATAAAAAGAGGCTTGCCTGTAACTACTGCTTTTGAGATGAACTGGAACGTTAACAAGGCTGATGGTTTTTAATGTGATTTACAAATCATATATTGATATGCATGAATCAGTGCAAAGCCTGTCATTCATTCATCTTTATTTTAATGTTAATTTATTTTGAGAGAGAGAGTGTAGGCCCCTGTGAGCCAGGGAGGGCCAGAGAGGGAAGGAGACAGAATCCCAAGCAGGCTTCTCTCTGTTAGAGCCCACCTTGGGGCTGGATCTCACCGTGAGATCATGACCTGAGCTGAAATCAAGAGTTGGAGACTTAACTGACTAAGCTCCCCAGGAGCCCCTCAACTTTAGTCTAGGTAATGTTTATGAGTTTTAGTTTCAAAATAGATTCTGTGTAACAAATTTATATAGCTTTTATTTATAACAATTAAACCAAACATATCTTTAGAACTTTTGTTTGATTAAATAAACTGTGGTCTATAGATTTAGATGCTAAACGGCAATCAGAGATGAAAGAAACAATTGAACGTGAGTAGTAGTATTCGTGTTAAAACTTAAACACCTTAGATAAAATAAGTATGTCATATTACAAGATCACTCTCAGTTGGGTCGAGTGACCAACTCTTGATTTCGGCTCAGGTCGTGATCTCATGGTTCATGGGATCGAGCCCCACATGGGGCTTGGGATTCTCTCCCTCTGTCTTTTTCTGCCCTTCCCCTGCTCGCTCACTCTCTCTCAAAATAAATAAATAAACTTTAAGTAAAAAGAGATCACTCTTAAAAGTTAAATTGGTTTTATACTTAAATTGAGTTAGTGGAAAGCAAAGATCACAAAAGGTTTTATAAACGTGAAAACTTGCTCCTTGTTTCAACCTAAATTAAAGGCAGCATCAGCTAAGGTACATAGATACTTTAAGCCACAAAACAGTATGCCTCATAACAGGAAAGGGTATAGACTTTTAACTACAATGGCACATATAGCAAACGACTGCAATAATCAGGGAAAAGTGTTCTGTGTGGTGCTGCTGTGATAAATATTCATGAATGGAAGATACTAAAACTAGAGCAGCAAGCTCTCTTGTCACCACTTGAGCTTTGATATGTCTTCATTGCCTAGAAATGTACATGCTGCAAAATTCAAGGAACTACGTCTGAAAAAGAAATGTGGCTTTGTCATCTGTCCACCCTCTGTCTTACCCATTATGGCATATATTATCACGTCATTTGCCTTATCAGTTCTTCGTCTTCTCTTCATTATCTCTTTTGAATACGAACGTCATATATTATGTGCCTATATTAAATTCCAACCTGAAAAAAAAAATCAGTGTTTATCAGACTAGCAGGTAAATGAGACTCTATGTTTGAGTTAAAGAAGGGATGTGATGTCATTACATAAATTGCAATCTGAAGTTATGGACAGGGCTTTTTTATTATTATTATTGTTCCTGATTTACTGACTCCATAAAAGCATGCTAACATATTTATCACCCACAGGGAAGTGCCTTTGCTGATTAGAAAACTGCAGAAATGTTGCATAAAAAGTCATTCCCCCAAATATTTGAAAGTGCATTTAAAATTTTGGTTTGCTCTGAAGAATTTTATAAAAGTGTTGAGATGAGGTCAATGTAAGTCAACATAAAACTTGCTCAATAGGGCTCAAGAAACTTAGGTTGATTGTGATGTCAAAATGTGGTACAAATAGTTAATAAAACAATTGGACAATATCAAAGATAATCCAAATAGATGCATTCATTTCTCTATTGTGCGAGGTCACCTAATGAGACCTAATATCTTCTAATATAAGATCAATGTTATCTTTATCTATACAGTGGTAAAATAGATGCTTCCTTACCAAGAATCACTCCCAATTAGAAATAAGTAACAGCAGTAGAGGAAAGAAACCTAAAAATACTGCTAATAACATACCCATTTTATACATAGGGAAACTGAAGCAAGCATATCTATACAATTTAAGAGTTAACAGGGAATTCAGAGATAATTTAATGCAAGCTTCTCATTTAATTAAATGAAAACATTGAGGACCAGTGAAGTTAAGCATTTAGTCCAAAGACATATGCTAAATAATCTGAAATTAATTAGAAAACTCTAGGAGTAATAAAAGCCTTTGGCAACTTAGTATATTATTAAATTTCACATGATTACCTAGTTTATTCTGAATATTTCAACTTATATATGGGAACCTTTACTAGATGAAAGCCATTTTCTTAAATACTAAAAATATAGTTTAATCGATCACTGATAAGATGGTGAGATACAAGTGGTCATAAATCAAAAAAGCAAGTTAACTATTTTTTTTTCTCCTTCCCTTCCTCCATGGTCTTCTGTTAAGTTTCTCAAAATCCACATAAGAGTGAAAACATATGATATCTGTCCTTCTCTGACTGACTTATTTCACTCAACATAATACCTTCCATTTCTGTCCACATTGCTGCAAAACACATGATTTCATTCTTTCTCATTGCCAAGTAGCATTCCATTGTATATATAAACCACATCTTTTTTATCCATTCATAAGTTGATAGACATTTAGGCTCTTTTCATAATTTGGCTATTGCTGAAAGTGCTACTATAAACATTGAGGTACATGGGCCCCCATGCATTAGCACTCTGGTATCCCTTGGGTAAATTCCAACAGTGCAATCGCTAGGTCAAAAAAAAAAATAGCAAGTTAATATATTTTTTTAAAGTTTATTTATTTGTTTTGAAAGAGAGGGTGGGGGGAGGGGCAGAGAGGAGAGTGGGAATCCCAAGTAGGCTCCACACTGTCAGCACAGAGCCCAATGCAGGACTCAAAGTGGGGCTTGACATGGTACTCGACTAGGGGCTCAAACCCACGAACAGTAAGATCATGACCTGAGCTGAAATTAAGAGTCAAATGCTTAACCAACTGAGCCACCCAGGCACCTCAAGTAAGATTTTAATTCAAGAATCAAAACTCAGTCTAGCTCAGCAGCACACATGGATCCTCTGGAAATATTTGACAATTTGAACATACTTTCTGGCTTCATTTTATTTAGTCTAAAATTTTCCTAGATCTGACTCTGATTAAAGAAGACATGTAGAGGGGCAGATGCAGAGTTCAACTCAGAAATGAAAAAGCATAATTCTCTTTCTCCACTATTTCAGTTTTTAACATTCAATCAAAATAAGGTTCCAATTATGAGTATAAGGAAGATTCAGTAAATAGCTACACTATTGATTTTTAAATTCTTTTGACATCAATTTCTCTATTATCAGAGGAAAGCAAGTAATGCCTAATGAGGCATGACTTTCTCCTTTTGTTTTATATCTCAATTTTATTTGCCTGCCTTGCCAAGTAGTAGCAATGATTCCAGAAGCTACATGAAAGGCACCAAAATATTCCACCAAAGAATGGAACCCATTGCATATTTTGCCTCCTTGTTCCTTCTTTCAGTAAAAGACAGAAAATTGCTTCACTCAGATTTGCATACCCTATTTTCGTGGGATTTCCCTTTTCTCTACCACTTGCTTCCATCTGTTCCCCAAGACTCAGAGTATGTCAGAACTTGACCAAAAATTGTCAGTCTTCAGAGATGTATTTCTAGCCATCAGGAAGTGAAGGGCTTTTGTTCTGAACCAAAAATTCATTGATGAAAATTTTACTTTAAACATCTCATTGTGCAAACACACATGCTATCTTCATGTTCCAAGCTTCGAAGTTGGGCCCTGCGAAGAACAAGAAACCTGCTGAATGGTAGCCTACAAGGAAGATTAGGGAAAAAAAAGTCTTTAAATTTATTTTAAGAGGAATAAAAAGAATTGGAAAAGCTTACTCAGTTTCTGGCATTCAATGTTTTAATACAATCTGCACATGATTCAGCCCAGATGTTAAGTTACAATAGTCTAAGTGCTAAGTCCTAACCAGTACCACTTGGGCTGTTCAAATACTCAATTTGCATTTTAAGAAAATGCAGTACTTATTAATGATGTTACCTAAAATCCATTTGAATGACTTGGAGTTATTCCTACCAAACCTGTACAATTCAGTATGCTTTATTATTAGAATTAGAATTCTGTTAAAAATGAATGTGTTTAGCATAGCAATGTTCTTGGCAGCATTATTCACAATGGCCAAAAGATACAAACAACCCAAATGCACACTGATGAATGAATGGATAAACCAAATGTAGTATATACATACAATGATAATTATCCAGTGTTAAAAATGAGTTTCTATTAAATTCTGTTAAATTTCTGTTAAAAATAAAATTCTGACCCAGGCTACAACATGGATGGGCCTTGTAGACTTTATACTAAATAAAATAAGCCAGACAAAAAAGGACAAATATGGTATGATTCCACTTTTATGAGGTACCTAGAGTAGTCAAACTCACAGAGACAGAAAGTAGAATGGTAGTTACCAGAGGCTGGGGGAAGGAAGTTATTGTTGAATGGTTCATAGTTCCAGTTTGGTAAAATGAAAAGGTTCTAGAGATTGATGTCACTGAATTGTCTACTTAAAAGTGGATGAAATGGTGAATTTTATGTTACATATATTTTGCCACAATTTTTAGCAAGTTATTAATAAGCCTGCTATAGTTACAGGTTACCCTTTAACAAGGTAGATGACATAAATTATCTTTGTTTCACTGATGAGAGAAAAGAGATACAGGATAATAACCTCTATAGAACCTCAGAGGTCCATATTAGAACACAGTTCTGTGATCCTTCTTTTTTCCCCAGAATAAGAAATTATGCTCATAACTCAAAATATAACACTCATCTTTCATAAAATTGAAGTTGCCCTTCTGTTCTTTCTTGACTCTTCCCTTTGGGCCACAACCCTACTACTAATGACCAATTCCTTACACTTCATGCATTTATTCCATGGCAGGGCCCCTTCTGATCGCCTTCCCACACTCAGTCCAGTGTCCTGAAAATTCATTCAGACCTATCTTCTCCCACACCAGTGTCTCACCCAGTCTTGCCCATACTTCTCCAGTCAAATTGCTCTAGCCTCCTTCTGCCAAGACTAATCTAATAAATTAAGCTGGTTCAATTATGAATGGATAATGTCATAATAATACAGTGTTTCTTCCCAGAAAATATATTTACTCTTTTTCTAGGGTTCTCAATCCTTTGATCTGAAGAGTGAGTTAACGTGGGGATTTCCCACATTGAGCCAATCCCTTCTAGGTAGAATTTTTTACGCATAAGAAATATTTGGTACCACCTTTGTGACTCTACTAGATCTTAGGCTCAAAGTCCAGTTTATACATTGATCTCTTCCTTAGTCTTTAGTGATCTTTTGTAGTTCATTCAACATCATTATTGGGGACCTATAATGACAAAGAAGAACCATTCTGTAATGTGGAAGGTGCTCTGCTTTTCAGAACTCTATAATTACAAGAAACAGCACACATGCATTATGAATAAAATAAGATTTATCATAATAAAGATGCAGATGGATTACGAGATATCAGAAAAGTGAGAAATTATTTCGTTATAAATCCAGAAAGAATTTATGTAGTATGTCATTCTCAGCTAGCCTATAATCTTGAAAGGGTTTTGTGTTCTGTATGTACTAACCTAAAGTACTTGTTTTAGTCCCTTTGGGCTGCTGTAACAGAATAATTCCATAAACCAGGTGGCTTATAAACAACAACACTTGTTTCTCACAATTCTGGGAACTAGACGTTCCAAGATCAGGGCACCAGCAGATTTGGTGTCTAGTGAGATTCTGCTTCCTGGTCCATAGATGGTTCTCTTCTCCTGTGTCATCACATGACAGAAGGGGGCAAGGGAGCTCTCTGGGGTGTCTTTTATAAGAGCATCAACCTCATTTTTGCAGACTCTGCCCTCATGACCTAATTGCCCACTAAAACCCCCACCTTGTAATTCCAACACATTGAGGATTATGTTTTAACGTAAATTAGGGGGCACAAAAACAGTCAGTCTAATAATAGTATTTTCTGTCAAAAATACTTTTGCAAAATAAAATAAACTTTCTTTTTTCTTTTTAAACATGTATTATATATTTATTCCTTAAAGATATATTGTCAATTCTTAAAGAGGATTTTGATTTCATTTTATTTTTAGAGTTCCAGATGTTTTTTTGTTGTTTTTTTTTTTATAAATTTTTTTTTTCAATGTTTATTTATTTTGGGGACAGAGAGAGACAGAGCATGAACGGGGGAGGGGCAGAGAGAGAGGGAGACACAGAATCAGAAACAGGCTCCAGGCTCCGAGACATCAGCCCAGAGCCTGACGTGGGGCTCGAACTCACGGACCGCGAGATCGTGACCTGGCTGAAGTCGGGCGCTTAACCGACTGCGCCACCCAGGCGCCCCTCCAGATGGTTTTTAATAAAATCTTTAACAAAAAATTATATATGCCCACATGAAATTAAAACAGTAAACAAGGCAATAACTTCTGTTAATGCCTGACTTTGCTTCTATACTTCTTAATGAATAGAGAAATATATATGTATATTTGTGTGCAGGCATATGTACATATATATCTTCATATATTATTAAATAAACAAGTGGAAGTCTACTGTAAACAATGTTCTGAAATTTATTTGATCTTTTTTTTTTTAATTTTTTTTTTTTACATTTATTTTTGAGAAACAGAGTGAGACAAAGCGTGAACGGGGGAGGGGCAGAGAGTAGGAGACACAGAATCTGAAGCAGTCTCCAGGCTCTGAGCAAGCAGTCAGCCCAGAGCCTGATGCGGGGCTCGAACCCACCAACTGTGAGATCATGACCTGAGCCGAAGTCGGACGCTCAACCGACTGAGCCACCCAGGCGCCCCAATTTATTTGATCTTTTAACTTAACAATACATCTTAGAGATAATTTTTATCAACATATATAATCCAAACCTTTATTTTAAGGTTTACACAGTACTCATTATATGAATATGCCACAATTCATATAACCATGAACATTTAACTTGTTTCCACCTTCTTTCTATATTTAAATCAATGCCATCATGAATATCCCTATACACACATCTTTCTGCATGTGTGAAAAATGTCTGTAGACTAAATTCTAAAAATAGAATTGTTGGACCAAAGGATGCATAGATTTAAAGGTTGTTTTGGTTTTTTGTTTTTGTTGGTTTATTTTGTTTTGTTTTTGTTTTGTTTTGTTTTTTAAACTATGGCTTTATTGCTCCAAAGAGATTGCACCAATTTATATGATCACCAAGAGTATATGAGAATGTGGTATCCCAAACCCTGTCTAATCTTTTTTTTCTCTCAAATTTATGATCTTGCTTCTCTGATAGATTCAAAATGTCATCTCATTAATGGTTTATCTTGGATTTCTTTAGTAAAAAATAACATGGGCATCTTATTTTATAAGCCATTTGTACTTCCTTCTCTGTGAACTACCTGATGAAGACCTTTCCTGAGTTGTTTTCTAAGAGAAAAGATAATCTAGAAGAGGTAAGCAACTCACTAAAAATCTGATTGACATCTGTTTAGTGGATGTCCCAGCTTGATGATACATATCCAAGAATTGATTGATCTTTAGGAAATTCCAGAAAGAAACCTGTGGAATTTTGCATCTACTTATGCATTCATTTGAAGATGACAATCCCTGCTATGAACTATGGCTCTGGAAGGAAGGAACAAGTCCACGGGATAAGGAAGGAAGGGGCACTGGAGAAGAGAATCACAGTAGTGAGCGAGGGGGGAGGAGAATAGAGAGAAAAGGAAGAGGACAGAATAAATAAGAGAAGGAAGAATAATGAGGTGCCTGGGTGGCTCAGTCAGTTAAACGTCCGACTTTGGCTCAGGTCATGATCTCACGGTTTGTGGGTTCGAGCCCCGCATTGAGATCTGTGCTGACAGCTCAGAGCCTGGAGCCTACTTCGGATTCTGTGTGTTTCTCTCTCCCTGCTTCTCCCCCGCTCAAGCTCTGTCTCTCTCTGTCCCTCAAAAATGAATAAACATTTAAAAATTCAAAAAAAAAAAAAAGGAGGAAGAAGAAGGGGAAAAAGAAGAAGGGGGTACATGAACAGGAGGAGAAGTGAAAGAAAAAAGTATATCTATGTCTGAACTAAATTCTACTCCACTAGAGTAGCGTTGTTAATAATGTACAAATTTTTTCATGTAGAATTTTTCTGTATTTTCCTGTTCAAGCTGTCGGTAGAAATAATAGGAGTGTTAGTATATACTTTGTAAACTTTTTGTATATATTTTCTTCCAAAGTTAACATCTACAAACTTATAGTTTTCTGGGAAGTTTAATTATTATCTCTTTCTGACTGGCATATAGTTTCTTTATCATAATGAGTAAGTACATACAATTTAGATTTCTTAGCACAACTTACTTTAATACTTTTACCAGATTCTTTTGTGTTCTTGTATTTGAATCCTTGTGGATAGGGTTAATTTTTTTTTAATGTTTATTTATTTTTGAGAGAGGCAGAGACAGAGTGCAAGCGGGAGAGGGGCAGAGAGAGAGAGAGAGAGACAGAATCTGAAGCAGGGTCCAGGCTCCAAGCTGTCAGCACAGAGCCTGAAGCGGGGCTCCAACTCATGACCCACGAGATCATGACCTGAGCCGAATTCAGATGTTAACCTACTAAGCCACCCAGGTGCCCTGGGGATAGGGTTAAAGAACAACTAATACTGTACTTTGGCCAAGAACAAAGAGTGGGCTAAGAAAACTCCACTGTGTTATTACAATTAGCATGAGCATGCCTTGAGTTAAAGTAGGAATTTAATCTTTTTATATAACTAACAAAACTTACCAAGTTTTGTAAAATTCTGGTAATTTTAGTTATTCATCCTTAATTTTATTTTTTTCTAATTGCTGTATTTAGTGTTTTGTTTTATAAAGTACTGTGGCAGAAGCAACAGCAGCATGAGGCCCATACGTTATCCACCTGCACTTTGTAAAAACTCATGGCTATTCCAAGAAGAATGCACCTCTGAAAGAATAAAATTAACTAGTTATTAGGTTGTAACTACAAAAAAATAATTGGTGGACTTGAGAAAGAAAATTAAGTTCATAAATTAGAAAGAAAAGTTTTAATTGGCAAAAAACAAAGTTTAAGAGTTTTGAAAGAATTTGTTTCACAGAAAACATCTAAGGAATAAAACTGTAAACCTTTATTAAACAAATGTAAGAGAATATACCAATTGATACATTAAAGTGATAAATGGATGTTGGTGTGATTTAGGAAAGTATTAAGTGATATGGAAGTATCACCGAAAGAACTGAGAAATCATTGTCAGAATGAAGATGACAAGGGCAAGTGATCTGGCCAGTAAAATATTTTATTCAAATATCATTCCAAGATTTGTAAGTGGAGTATAGTAACAATGAACAAAGAATTTCCTGATACGTTCGTACATCAGTGTTTTAGTTGACTGCTCAGTCTATGAACCTGTCAACTTGTGTCAGGTATGTGTTCTTGCAAAATGAGATGATTAAAAGGAGTTTTCTATTTGAGCAGATGTTAGTATTTCGGAACATAACAGAATTGTATCATCACAAATCCAAATGAAAGGGGAAAGGCACACAAAAAGAAGTATTTGAAAGACATTATATAGTATATCTAAATATTTATCAGCATCTTCTTTTATTCTATCTTTTAAAAAAAGTACATGGATTTTATTTAAATTACATCTTTCATGAATCCTCTCATGAAAATAAATTATCTCCTTAATAAATCATCTCAGCTTTCATGAAAATCTTTTTTTCGTGAAAAGTTTTAAGCTCTACTTTCTGACAAAAATAATTTGAAATGAACATGGTCGATGTATCATCTCAAAAGAAACCCATGACTCAATACTGACTTTGGGATTTCATTGAGATTTAATCCAACAAGATTAAATCCAAAAATTTAGAAGATTAATATACATTTATCAAAAGATATTGGCTATTAGAATGTTTGTTTGAGAGATCCAATCCTAGTATGGGGGTGCAAGATAGTAGGAATGAAATCCAAGTTTTGTTGTTATGCTTTTTACATCTGTCACTAAGTAGATATATGGTTGTAGGAAGATCATTTCACCTACTCAAGGCTGCATTACTTTATCTTTAAACTACAGGAGTTAAACAAATAATTGTTTCCCAAAGGAGTTCCATGCAGGGTTCTATAGATGAATGTTTGAAAAAGTAACCATCTTTATGATATGCAATGCATAGCAACATATTAATTATTCAGAAAAGTTTTTCAGGAAAGAGGCATGTGGAACATTGCTTATCCATAAAATTCTATTCAAGAAAAAGCTTACAAACATCCTAAAAACTGTGTCTTAATAAAACAATGGACGAAGAAATCCTCAATATTTTTTAGCTCTAAATATTTATAACTTACTATTCAAATCATACTAACTTAAAGTGATATAAATTTAAATTTTATAACTTAGCAGCTATTTCTAATTTAGTCGTTAGTAGTTTGGTAGTTATACAACAGTTAACTTGGTAGTTATAGTATAATTCTGAATGTTGAAATTTAAAACCATAGTTTAAAAAATAAAATGATGAAAAGTTCATAATAATTATGTATGTAAATCCAAACAATTTATATCAAAATTAATTTTAATCATGCACTCCCAGTGTTGATAATTCAAATTTGGAGGGTTTTGACATCATATGTTCATAGTATAGTTCAGTAGATGACCTGAGCTAAGGCATAAATAGACATCTACTGAAAACCAGTAATTTTAATAACCAAATACATTTTAGTGTTTTACTTTTTCAAAACAGCAAAGTGCAGGAACTTTTCAGAGTCCCAAAGTCAAACATTAAGTTTTATATAATAATAATAATAATAATAATAATAAATAAAAGGTTTTTTTAAAGAAAAATTCACTAGGTATTCAAAATCGCAAGCCCTTTCTTAAATGCTTTCTTATAATTTGCCTTTTGTGAGTGTATTGTTGGCACATGAATCAAAAATCCCTATTAGACATTTATACTTCTGGTTCTTAATTATACAACACAGATTCCACCGAGAAGGGATCTTTGGGTGCTAAAAGCTAATCAGATAATCTCAGAAAGTCCCTCTGACTGCCATTTAACATTTAATCATGCGTTAACCATAAATTAAGCATTCAGTCTCTGGCAGCCTTAGAGTAGTTTGGAAGTACAAGCTTGCTATTTACAATTCTGACCTGCCACCAAGCAGTCCAACCCACTTATAGAAAGTGAAAGCGTAAATGGTTGATACTTAAATGTAGGTTAATGTAAATTTAAATTGGTCTTTCAGATACCCATCAGTTGTAAGTCTCTCTATATTTTCACTTAGTGTCTTTCAATGATCATAACTTTCAACGATCATAGACTTTCTTCTTAGTCTATCAAAAACCAAAGCTACCCTACTTATGTTCCCTTCCTGTTGTGTCCTTGATTAGGCTAGAACACTCAGCCACGCATAAGTGATAATGGGCAAAAAGGGTTCATTATGAGACTCCTAACAGTTAATTCTTAATCCGAATGTATTATGTGTGGCTAGTTGGCCCTCTTTGAGCGTCACTCAAGAAATAATTAAGGTTCCCCAAACCCTGACACAGCCTTATGTTTAAGGATATTCAGGTAACCTGATTTTTATGACACTGATTTTATTGCACTTTCCAATAAATCCCCTTGCCTCTTGGTGAATGAGCTTTATCTCTTGAACTGCATAAACAATTTGTGTGTATGTTTTGTGTTATTAATATAGTTGATTGAGGTAACAAGATCAGAAAGGCACCAGTTTCTCTAAAACCAACAGTTACTTGTTGAGACACAAAGCTCGGTTCTCATGTGCTATCTACTCATTATTCCATTCTATTAAGACATACCTCCTCCTTTCTCAGCCCCACACTTTCTCATTATCATCTATCCCACTGTGATGTTATCATCACATTTGTAAGTTACCATCCTCTTCTTTACCCTCCCACTTGGGTTTGGGAACTTCCTGCTTCCTGCTTGAATTGCAGCCCTGGGAGCTTCAATGTACTTCCCAAGGCCAAGGTCTGCCACCTCTTATTTGAGCATTTATAGCATGGCCAAGTTATTCTTCAAACAGTGTCTTCATCATGTCATTAACATAATCAGAAAGGTGAAAAGCTAACTAAGACACATTATAGGTAGCTTATACACAGGAAATATATTCAGATGTAATCAGATACCATAGATACCAGCTTCAGCCACTCCTGCCTTCTCCCACAACCTCAGTTGTTATTCTAAACTGTTACCCCCCTCAATACTATGTCTGACTCTGACCCTTAGACCCAAACAGATTATTTCTCTACTTTCCTACCTCAGCAGGGAACTTGAACTCACCAGATGTAAGTTAGATCAGTTTTGTTCTTACAAACTTACCTACATTAGCTACAATTATTTTCTTCTCTTCTGTCACTGAAGAAAAGAGGTTCCTCTACCTGTTCATTGCTCACCCTTGTCTCTGAGTTGTGAGTTACATTCTCCTCACACTCCCAACTAATACGCTCACAAGCTGTCTCCTCCCTGTTTCCTGTGTCTTCCCATTCCATTTCTAATGGTTTTATATCCTCATCTTATAGACCCACTCAATTTTCTCTTATCCTTAGAAAGTTTTTCCTTGTCCTAATCTTCTGATTTTTTCCTTCCTTTCTTTTCCAGATTGTTAAAACAGCTGTCTACATAAAACTCCACTTGCTTTTTGACATTTGTACTGGTTTCTGTTTCTACTATTTTATGGAAACTCTTCTAAACACTCTTGGAACAAGGTCACAAATTGTGATAGACAGATTTGTAAAATGCCCTGCTCCCAGTGATCTCCACCTCCTACCATTCATGCTCTTGTGTAATCCTTTTCTCTTGAGGGTGAAATCCTTCTACCCAATATTTCAAAGGTGATAGGATATGATTTTCATAATCAGGTTTCAAAAGACTGTGACTTCTCTATTTCTTTTTTGGCTTCCATTATTTGATGAAGCAAGTGGAAATTTTGGAGAGGCCCATGTGGCAAGAAACTGAAAGCAGGTTCTGGCTATCAGTCAAAGAACTGAAATCCTCTTTCCAACAACCCATGAGGAACTAAGTCCTGCCATGTGTGTTTGGAAGAGAATTCTTTTCCGTTTGTATTCATACGAAACCCAGTCTTGGTTGTCACCTTGAGTACAACTTTGTAAGACCCTAAGAAGATCCAGATAAGCCATGTTCATATTCCTGACACATGCAAGTTGGAAGCAAAGATTTAGGTTGTTTTGAGTTGGTCTTTCTGTCAATTCTTTATACTTCTCTTTTCGCATCTCCAAGCATCCTGAACTCCTTCCACTGGATTTTCTTCTGGATATATAGTTCATTGAGACATGGATTAAGAGCTTGTCTTCTACTCTCTTCTCTGGTCACTCTATGTCTTCTCCACTGAAGATCTCAGACTCCTGTTATTTGAATTAACATTTTCATCTCAGTATAAAACTCATGGATCTACTTGCTTACTACACATCTCTACTAGATATTTCTACTTCAAACTCAACATGCGCAAAATGAAATGCATTACTATCCCTTGACAATCTCTCTTAAGAACCATAACTGACCAATCATCAAGTGCTTGGCAATTCTGTCTCTTGAATCCAAACTTTGTCCACAATTCCCATTGCCTCTGTCTTAGTTATGGCCCACATTACCTCTTACCTGAATCATTTTTTAATACTTCCCGACCAAATTCTTGCTTCCATAGTTACCCTCCTAATGTCATCCTGTAGGAGAATGGCTTATCTAAAAGATATATCTGATCATGTTACAGCACTGCCTAAAATTTTTCAATGACTCCTACTACCTGTAGTTAACAAAACAAAACAATGCAAACAAATAAAAACCCTGTCTTGAAGAAAAGATCCCCCTTGCTCACTCTCTGGTTTTGTTCCTTTTAATCACCCTTCTTCTTCTAGCCCTTTTCCCATGGCTTCAAAACCATCACACTATTTCTATTTGCCCAAACACAGTTAGTTATTTCAGGACCAGGAGTCTCTCTGCTATAAATCCTATTTTCCCCATACTCAATTACTTGAAGAACTCCTTGACAATGCATCTCTGCTGTCATTTCTATTCAGTTTAGTTCAATTAAGTGAATCGTGTGGATCAATTTCTATAGGCCAAGCAGGGGACTGGGTCCTGGAGGACTACTAATTTAATAGAATTTTAGAAAACTAAAAGTTCAATGGCAGCACCCAGAATGCTGTGAGATGGGCAATTAACCCAGATAGAGGATTCAGGGAAGATCTTCTGGAAGAGGTTTGTTATCAGTCAAAAGTCAGACATGATGAGTTGAATGATTTACATACTACTTAGTAGTATATAAGTTTAGTACTTAGGTCTTTTCTCCTTATATGTCTCTCTCTCCCATCTTTCAAGAATTGGCTGAAGATTTATGATGCACTACATCCTCCTTCAACATGCTTCCTCTGTTGTATTGTGTACTGTGGCCACTTTTTGTTTTAATTACTATATTTTAAATTTAATCCTGAGCTTTTGAAAAAGTTAGGACTAAATCCAAGTTATCATTGTAGTTCCAGCATCCAGCATGATTTTGGTCATTTTATAAGTGCTCAATAATTGCTTTTTTTATTTAAAGTCAGGTTAATTGAGGTATACTTTATATATAGTAAAGTGAAATTTATATATAGTAAAATGCATAAAATTTCACTGTACAATTCAATGAGTTTAATAGTTGTTTCTTGATTAAATTGATTTTGTAATCTTTTGCCATCTGGGATTTCATAGGTAATATTCTATACATCAAAGAGTAAGCTCCAACCACTCACATAGCTGTTTATACATTGTGGGGACTCAGTAAATAGCTCTTTAATAAATGAACAAGCCAACAAAAGTGTTTCCATGTTATCACCACATTGTTCACAAAGTAAGGGAATTATAAAACTTTTATATCTGAAGTAAAAATTGCAAGCATGGTTACAATACATTGGAAACTTATCTTAAATCGTTAAAAATAATTTTCCTATGTCTTAGAATCTAGGTTGGTCAAAACTATTTTAAAATTAAAATTGAATTTCTTGGCATTAATAATTTTATGTAGTAATTTGTTTGTAAGCTGCTTCAAAATCAAAATATCACTTACCTTCTGCTAACCACAATTTTAGAAATTATTCACAAGTAGACAATTACCCGTGCCAAAAATCACCTACAAAAATTTGGGCTGGGTTTTTGCCAGTCAGTATGCCAATTAATTACCCCACAAGGACTGATTGGCCCCGGATCAAGTAAAGCCTCATTGAAATTCAAGGCCACTCTTATCAGAGAGAAGACAGGAAAGAAAAAACAAAAACAAAACACAAGGAAAGCTTATAGGAGGAGAAAGGCTATTTCTTTCATGTTTCTTAGATTCTTACAGAATTCTGAAGAGTCTAGTCCACCTGAATAATCAGAACTGGCACACAGACTCCTCTTGCAGATGGACCAGGCTAGCACCACCCGAAAGGGAAAGCAGAGACCGTAGCTGCCATGCAGGTGTTTGGTACTGGGTTTGCCCTCAAACAGAAGGCAGTCTTGGGTGATGGTAGTGGGAGGAAAGAAATGAACTAGTGACATAAATCATAATTTTTCAAAGTGATATGAGTGTCAATTTCCCATTCAAGATAAACGAACACGGGGAACCATTATACTCTGGGGCTGATCAGTCTTTGATTTACAATCCGTTTTTATTACAATGGAAGGTTTGAGAAGAAAAATGGTATAGCACTTTTCTTTTATCTTGTGTGTTTCTGGAAGAGAAAAAAAAAGACTGAAGTGGTTCATTTGCTTATTCTTCTTGCTATATCATCAAGTTCTCTCCTTCTTGGAGAGCAGTATTGTTCATTTGCACCGTTTACCGTTTAAGATTCATTTTTACCAGAGCCTCTACATTTAAATGCTCCCTTGGTATTTTGAAAGGCATTTCATTTTAATAAAGGCACTGGAAACCAGAAATAATTCAACAACTCTGGCCTTTAAATTTAAATTATTCTAGGATGAAAACTAAAGAGAATATCCAAATATTTGTATATGTTTATGGAAAACTCTCATATTCAACCTATTATAATTATACAGAAATCAATATAAGGATGATTTATCTATGCATGCTGCAATGTATTTTAATAAGAAACAACACTGAGTAACGTTCTATTACTAGCAGCTATTCCAAAAAAGTAACTTTTAGGAAGTGTAATGGACTCCTGCACTAGACCAAAAACTTCTCCAAAGAAGAGAAATTATGTCCCTGGTAATTTCAGAGTTGTCACATAATAGATGCTAAACAAATGTGAAAGGGTGAATATTATAAGTGCATTTTAAAACAAAAAGTACTTTGTGCTGCATTGTACAATGAGAAAATAAGATCAGTAAAGTGTTGTATGAATCAAAAGACAAATTAAACAAATTAAAAAAAGTTCAACATATTTTTCTGACAATTATATTTTATCATCAGAAAATGTCCTTTATATTTGCAGGACTAAATGTCCCACACAGGTGATTTTCTACACATGCACACACACACAGATGCACATGTGCACGCACACCCATGCACGCCCATACACATACCCATGCACACCCAGGCACATACCCACACCATCTGCTACAAAGTTTATTTAAGTCCTCCATCTCTCACAACACAGAAAAACTTGTTTGCAGTTTCAGAAAAATACATGTCTTAGCTTCTACGATTTACATCAAGTTTCCAAAGATTTGGAGGGCCATATTTTATCAAGGTGCTAGCTCTGATTCCCATAGGTTTCCTTATATCCCTTTCTTCTGCTTGAAGGAAACCTCTTCCAAATATATGACCTAGAAATAGAAGCCTGGCTCCACTCTGAGGTGGCGACTGAAGTCTGTATCTGTCCCACATCTTGTTCCAAGGATATCTGCTTTTTCCTATTTATGTTAGTGTGTAGAATACACAAAATTGTGTACAATATACAAATACTATGCACTCCAAAAGAAGCATGTAGTAGAATCTTAGACAAGAATTCATGAAAACATGTATAATACACAGTGACATATGGATCAGTCAGCATCATATAAAGGCAGAATTATCAGGCAAATACAGAAGGAATGACACTCAGGATTAATTCTTTCACACAGCACAAGAGAACAAGAGCCCAAATTAAACCACCTGTTAAAACAAGGTGGGCAAGTCAGAGTCCAAAGACCTGCAAGAGTAAGGTTTAGAGAAAATAGAAGCTTTAAAGGAAGACACACACACACACACACACACACACACACACACACACACAAGAACCAAAAGGCTCTAAATATCATCTGGCAGAACAGTGAGGAAAATCAGAATCAAGTGCATCGAAATAGGAATAAGCAATCAGTAGGGTGAAGTCCCTGGTAAGAAATACAACAAAAGCTCAGTCCAAGAGTCTTCACTTCTGTGAAGAAAGTAGCTAGCTTGAATCAGCAATGTAAGTGGAAGATCAAAATCGAGCCAAGAACTATAGCACAGACTCCAGATAGACGCAGGAACTGACAGGCTGGCGCTGAAAACACGGACTCTATTTACAGAGGGAAGAAAAGGTGGGGTAGGCTCAGAAAAACACCCTACCCAAGGTGACAAAACACCCTGCTACGGCTGAGAAGAGACCTTTCAGCATTCTGTCCCATGGATCACACCAACTTACTTGAATAACGCTTTCCCAATAAAGAATGCTTTCTTTCTTTTCTTTTTTTCTAGAGAAAGTTGAAAGTCAGATTTCAATGAGAATTTCTTCATGACTAAGGACAACTGCCCTCCTCTGTCATAAATAGAAATGTGCATTTAGGTGAAATGGGACTGAGAATTTATTTGATGACAATTTTAAGCACTAGTTCTTAAAATTGTTACTGTCTCCTGATGTAGTTTGAGAAAGATATATTGAAGCTATAAGCTCTAATACTTGGGTGACTAGCAGCCATTACAGGCTGTTTTGGAGCATTCATAGGGGACCTTATTTCACACACAAAAAAAACAATCTGTAAAGAAAATCACTAATAAGGATGATCTATTACCAAATAACCTCATCACCTGACAAAAAAATAGTCTCGTGGTGACATTCTTATTCAATGATTTATTAAACAGCTTCAATATCCTTTCAATAGTATTTCTTTCACATTTTAAAACACAAAATACCATTGGAAGAAATAGACTCCATAAAGAAATCTGATTTTGAAATTATATCATTCTATTTGGAATTTCCGTTCTGCAGCAAAATAAAGTAAGTAAAATTTAGTAACAAGCAAATGTGATCCATACATCCTTATTGTATAGTCTTACTGTGAAAATAATATTACTATTGAAAAGTAACATTAAACCAGTCTTATAAAATAAGTGAAGGAGATTACAGTGTGAGAAAATTTTTAATTATTTAATTTCAAAATAAAAATGAACATATTAATTTTTTCATTTCTAGAATTTCACTATTGGTAACCTAATAGAACCTCCTAAATGAGGCCATTTCCCCTGTGTCTCACCTTTTCCTTCTCCATAAAGTCTATCAAGTCCTGAAATGATCCTTCAGTAATTATGCTATAGATGTGACCTTGGATAGAAGTTAAGAACTCTACTCTGGGGTCATACAACCTGAGTTCAAAACCCACATCTGCCGATAACCAGCTTGGGGATCTTTGAGAAAGTCACTTAATAGTTCCAAACTTATATTTGTTGTAAGGACTAAATGATACCAGAATTTTTAAGCATCTGATAAATACCTAATTATTAGTAGGTACTGTGGGTTAGGGACATATAGGTGTAGTTGGTGTTTGTCTTTTAGGAGGCTACAAGCTAAAGAAGATTTATACATACGAAACAGCATAGAAATAAGTGCAAATGAAGTAGATACATGCAAAGAAAACACCAGAGTAAAGAAAATTTCCTTGGTTGTATATAGCTAATCCTGGAGATCTTTGTGAAGTTTGTGGGCACTCTTCCACTGTTCATTGTTTCAAACCAGTGACACTTGGCTCCTATTCTTGGGTTTGTCTGTTGACACTAAGGTTTGATGGGTTATAGGATTCAATGGGATTTCATTCAGTGCAAATACAAAACATGGGAATTTAATGTCAGTAAAACAAACTGACTAATGGAGGATGAAAGCAGACAGACAAATTTTCCTCCCTTCCTCCCACTAAATATGTGGCTGCAGGACCTTGATAAACATCCCTTAAGATTTCCTCTAAGACCAAGCAGTCAGCTTATCATGAAGTTATAATAATCTTGGTAATACACTTATGTTTATTCTTTTTCTTACTTCATTTCCATTTTCTCTTATACCTGTTTTCCTGGGATTGCACTGACCAATGAATTGTTAGCATAGAGATTTTGACCCAGGTTCTATTTCCTAGAAAAGCCTGGCAAAAACAGAGGAGAACAAAGTGGCCCTAGAAAAGAGATATTCAAATATTTTGGGTTTGAAATCCCCACCGGTCTGAAGCATTTGCAGACTTATTACTGGCAGTAGGTAAATGAGGTGGTGATAACCCTCAGCATTAACTTGCGGTTGAGATGTGATGAGTTTATGAGACACAGTGGCTGCCATGCTTGTACTTGACAGGTGTCATAAATATTGTTAGTGTCCCACCCCCAGATTTTCCGTGTCCTCTGTTCTCTTCCAAATGGCAATACCTACATCTGTGAGCCTGAATGTTTTGTTTTGTTTTGTTTTTCCTAGAAAGATAGGAAGCCTTGATGCTCATGTGTACAGCAGATTGGAAGTGTCAGGGAATGAGCACACCCACCAACAGTCTTCAACCAAAGACTCTTGAGAGCTGGTAAGTAACTACTTCAGTGCCCTTGTCATTGGGTAGACTAATTTTGAAGCATGGGTTTTACAGTTTCCCAGAGGCTGCCTGTGGATTTAACTTCAAATGGCTACTATGATAGTTGGCTTATTGATGCACCTGTTATACATTCGCTTCCTTGCTGGTATAACATGTACTTCCTAAATAGGATTCGTGTACTCAATCCTATTGTCAAGATCTGCTTCTGGGAGAATCTAAACTAAGTCAATCAGTTTGGGAGAAATAATGATTATTTAATGCTTCCTTATGGAACATGGTGTTGGCTGGCTGCTTTTGATGGCATTGAATGCCTTCTGGAAAAAAAAATTACAAATTAGTGAAATATCAATTAAGGCACATTGAAAAAGCCTGAAGGCATCTATAGTCACTTATCTTTTTCAGGCTGGATTTGATAGGGATGATGCCATGGAACTAGGCTCCCTAAGATCTAAACTTTTAATCATCACAAGCTGATGAACTAAAGACACACAGTGTTCACTGGGCTTCTTTGGCTTTTAATGGTAACATAAACCTGGGAAAACTGATCCAACCCAGTTATTGGGTAATTTGAAAGGCTACCCAGTTTCGAATGAGACCCAAAGCAAGAGAGGTTTTGTTAGTCTGTGCATGCTATGTTGCAAACTGCCTTGTTGTTCAGATCATGTGATCTAGCATATCAGTCATGTTAGAGGAATCCATGAGAAATAAAGAAGTAAGCTGAAACCTCTGGCGAGCCCCAATAGGAAAACTGCAGTATAGATGTAAAGACTTCTAGAGGAAGGCCATGCTCCCCATGTCAGAAAATACAAAACTACATTACAAATAGTTTGTGACTGTCTAATGTGTTTGAAGGGAAAGTGTGTACTTGAAAATGGAATGCCAAAGACTATGAAAATAGACTATGAGTATACCCATCATGAAATAAGTATAACAGATTCACCAAGTCATAGCAGAAATCCATTGTAAAATGGGACTCATACATTCAAGACTGAACCTAGGAAAGTCCAGGTAGCATAAGTAGATTATATAACCAGATTGCTCATTCTCCTGCCTCTGTTGTGTCAATACTTCCTCACCTGACATCTTTGTTATCATTAAGTGTCTCTGAGATAGAGGAAAGCCTGGTTCACAATTAGGCAGCATAGATTTGCATTAGCTGAAGATGGAACACAGAGGTGGCCAAAAGTCCAAGGTAGAAAGAAATTCTTCCATTCTTCCATTTGTCAGAACTGCGATCAGTGTATTTAATCACTCATTTCATATGGAAAGAGAATTGGGTAGAAATAAATTCCCTTACTACTAAAAAACCCAAACTTCTCTCACTGAGACCATTGCTAAGTCTTATATGGGACTATTCTTTGAGGGCACAAGCCAATCACCTGTCAGGTCAATTATTTAAGACCTTTTCCACCCAGTGAAGGATAATAATTTTTCTTTATTGGAACAAGTAATGACTTACATATGAGTTTGCCTTTCCTGTACACAGTATCTCACCCATAACTGAAAGGCATATAAAATACCCAAACAATCATTATCACACTTTACACCATAATCCTTTGGTGCAAAGGACTTATTTTACACTACAGGATATGAGATCATGGTATCCACTGCCCATCATCTAGAAGATGGTATCCATTGCTCATCATCTAGAAGATGCCAATCTGATATAATGGTGGAGTCACCTATTGAAGGTTCAGCTGAAGTACTGGTTCAGGGACAACATGTTACCAGTTAGGGTGCTGTCCTCCAGGATTTGGTATATGCATTTTTCTAATAACCAACATATACTAAAGTCTAAAATATTTGGTCCAGGAACAAATAAATGGAAAAAGAATTTGCCCCATTTCATTATTACTCTCAGTGTCCCACTTTCAGACTTTGTTTTTCTTGCCCCCAAAGCTTAGGCACTGATTGCTTAGGGATTTACTTCCTGGGAATATTCCTTCTGCTAGGAGTCACAGGAATGGATCCATTGAAATAGAAGCTTCAAATTATTTTGGCCATTTTAAGGTCAACATGATGGTACTGGACCAGCAGGCAAAGAGACTGGTTTTATTATTATTGGACATTATTGGCATTATTGGACTGGTGGGGTAATCAACCCTGGTTATCATAAGAAGCCAAGGTTGTTGCTACACAGTAGAGAAAAGAAGGAGTAGGACTAAAACCTAAGTGCTTTTAAAACCTTTTCCTGCTTCATTTCTCAGTGATGAGTAAACAAGTCACTGTCACAACCATAACCAGACAAGGATAATACAATTGAGAGTTCACAGCTCAGACAATGAAGATTAGGGTTTATCCCACCGGGCAAGCAACTGTGACCACTGAAAGTGCTGGCCTTGAGTAAGGAAACCTTGAATGTGCATTTGAAGAAGGAGGTAATAATATTAATTACGCATTCAGGGTCAGAAAAGTGGAGATTATAATACGGTCTGCTCTCTTTTTGAATATTTTGAGGAGACAGGAAATGACCACCTTTTGAAAGGATTGGACTACACTCAGGGAAGAAGGAGGTCATCTTGATTCCAGGCAAGACTCACATGTCATTAGAGGACAAGCAGCTCTGAGTAGCTAGGAAAATAGACTGCACCAGAGTCAGTGCTTCAAACACTGACCTTGACTTCTGGATAGGGCAATCTTAAGAATAGCTCACATATTTCACAGTCTTGAGATTGTTGCCCCTGCCAGAGTTAGAGACCAAGAGTGATCCCAGGGAGGCTGTTCCTGGTCCCTTAGTTGGTTAGCAGGCATATACTTGTCTCTTACTCAGAACACAGCAATATGTATTTAGGTATGTGGGTCAATGTAAAGTTTTGTTTATTTGTTTATTTTTACTCTGGGTTGCAATTTACAAAAGTTTGAAAGCCATTCATCTGTGGCACACTGGTTCTCAACCAAGAGAGGAGTATCAGAATCGTGGGGTACCATCTCAAACTAGACTTCCTCCCATGCTCTTCTTGTTTTCCACTTCACTCATTCATTAAAATTCTTGCTATGGCAGTCAATAATTGCAGATTGCAGTTATTGCAAGCTGAAGTAGATTTTAAGAAGTAGAAAGAAAATAATTACACTTTGTTTTAACATTTTTTTTAATGTTTATTTTTGAGAGAGAGATGGAGCGTGACCGGGGAGCAGCAGAGAGAGAGGGAGTCACAGAATCTGAAGCAGGCTCCAGGCTCTGAGCTGTCAGCACAGAGCCTGATGCAGGGCTTGAACCCAGGAACCGTGAGATCATGACCTGAGCCAAAGTCGGACTCTCAACTGACTGAGACACCCAGGTGCCCCTAATTACACTTTATTTATTTTAATTTTTTTCTTCAAATTTATTTAAATTCTAGTTAGTTAACATATAGTGTAATATTGCTTTCAGGATTAGAATTTAGTATTCACCACTTACATGCAACACTCAGTGCTCAACACAAGTGCCTTTCTTAATACCCATCGCTCATCTCACCCATCCCCCACCCACCTCCCCCCATCAACCCTCAGTTTGTTCTATCTTTAAGAGTTTCTTATGGTTTGTTGCCCTCTCTCTCTCCCCACCCCTTCCTATCGGTTCATCTGTTTTGTTTCTTAAATTCCAGATATGACTAAAGTCATATGGTATTTGTCTTTCTATGATTAACTATTTCTCTTAACATAGTATATTCTAGATCCACCCACATTTTTGCAAATGGCAAGATTTCATTCTTTTTGATGGCTGAGTAATATACCACTGTATGTACACCACATTTTCTTTATCCATACATCAGTTGATAGACAGATATTTGGGCTCTTCCCACAGTTTGACTGTTGTTAATAATGCTGCCATAAACATTAGGTGAAGGTGCCCCTTTGAATCAGTATTTTGTATCCGTTGGGTAAATACCTAGTGGTGCAATTGCTGTATTGTAGGGTAGTTCTATTTTTAACTTTTTGAGGAAATTCCATACTGTTTTCCAGAGTGGCTGCACTGAAATGGGAGAAGAAATGTGAAAATGACATATCTGATAAAAGGTTAGTATCCAAAATCTATAAAGAACTTATCAAACTCAACACCCAAAAAACAAATAGTCCAGTGAAGTAATGGCCAGAAGACATGAATAGACATATTTCCAAAGACGACATCCAGATGCCTAACAGACACATGAAAGGATGCCCAACATCACTCATCATCAGGAAAATACAAATAAAAAAACCACAATGAGATACCACCTCACAACTGTCAGAATGGCTAAGATTAACAACACAAGAAACAAGTATAGACTTTATTTTAAAATTAATTTTCAAAATGTTCTTCAGCATGGTTTTCATATTGCTTGTATAATAAGCAGAGACACAAAAAATTAAAGGAAGAATGACAAACAGTGCTGTGCTGAAAGGTAGTAAAAATTGTATGGTCTGCATCTTTTAAGTTAGAAGTTAGGATTGCTTTATGGAATTAAAGATGTTACCCCATAACATAACTTCACAGGGGTCAGGCTCAGGGAGAAATTACCTAGGGGAAACATTACTCTGTCGAATCTGCCTCCTCTGCCCCCAGAATCTTAGGACTCCTGTTCCACACTTCATCCCTAGAATCCTCCTCTTGACATAAGACAATGAATCAGACACCTCGCAGAAACCAGAGAGGTGAGTACACAGTTGGAATTTTCTACTCAGCACTACCAGCAGTAGGAGCTACTTCTGTGATTGGCTAGCTAGAATAATACAGGCAAGGAGCAACGAGACAGAATAGAACAGAAATGCAAATGTTTCCAAACTATGAAGGGGTATAGAGGTCATTAAAGCATCAAGTTTAATTGTAAAAACTTTGTAGTCTGGAAAAAAAGAGAATTATTCCAGACATCATGAATATGTTTGACACTGGGAAGTCAGTTTGATTCTCCAGTTTTCCTTACTTACTCTACTAATTCCAAGGTTATAAAGAATATTAAGGGGATATTGAAGAGACTTTGAAGAAAATAATAGAAATGTAAAGTTTTATTGTCATTATAGGGCCACACTTTTTCACAATGCAGAAAGACCTTAAATACTACCAACTTCTGAGGGATGGGCCTGATTTCCTTATTTATTATAGGCATTTATATAGGCATAAATATATATATAATATATATACATATATTATATAGGCATTTATTCCTCATTTCTATTTTTACTGTTTTATCCCTCCCAACCTCTTTTACTCTCTTCTTTCCTTGTCTCCCTCTTAAACACTCCCATTGAATGAAAAGAAAAAAGCATATTTACCACTAACCTACTTATATGTAGTTTATTTCCAGTATGTTCTCTCCATTGGTAACATTTACTTTTAAGGGAGAAGGGGAAGACAGAGACCAAACAAAGGACACAAAAGCAAACAAAAACCAGACGTTATCCCTGCCACCTCTCTTTTGGGAATATTGGGAGCAAAGACTTGTATTTCTTTTTCAAGGTCATTTCATATTTGTTATCATTGGCTTGTAGCATGATAGCCTCCTGCTCTCTGGTGCTTTTTTAAGTTTAAATTAGTTTCCAATAAAGACGCTCTTGCACCTTGCAGGGGGAAAGCATTGTTTTTAATACACTTGTAACTAATCCTGCCAGTCCTTGGGGAGTTTCAAAGGACCTCAAAGGCGATAGTTCTCTACCCGGGAGCAAAGAAGCCATTATAGCTTGTACTGGAAGATTTAATAGGTGTCATAATTTATCATGTAAACCGAAAAGTGTTTCTTAATTAAGTGCGTACGTTAATGAATTTTTTAATTTGATCCCTGTAAGTACCTTGCTATACTAATTGCAATATTCTACACATTAGTCATCCGCTGTTGCCCTTGGCTATTTTCTACCCTGAGAGGAAGAGAAAGAGAGCTTTTCAGTTAAAGTTCATTTAACTCTTTCCACCCAACAAATTAGATTTAGTCTTACTCACATTGGAGTGACAGCTGTGGTTCAATTTCTCTGAGCTTTCAGGGTTCTTGAATGTAAGAACCAGCTGCAATTTCTGTCATTTTTCAGTCATAGGAAGTGAGGGTAACTACTGCTCAGCAAGCGAAGCCCTGCCCCTTCCTAAGGGGGCACGTTGCATGGTTCTCCTGAGAGAAAAACAAGTATATAAGGGCCAAGATGGAGAGAGGGGCCACACACAGCTTCTTCTCTTCTGCTGTGAATTCTCTGCAGTGTGGTTAATGAAGGGCTGAAATTCAAACAATATTTGCCAAACTGAAAAGAATTAAGGAAAAATAAAACAAGTGTATCTGCTTGACTGGATATGATATCTATGACGAATGAAACAGTATTTATAATAATAAGGGAAGTGCTTATGATATAACATGATGTCCAAAAGTACAATATACCATTATGGTACAATATTATTACAACTGTGAAAAACAACAAAAAAAAATGTTGATAGGGGAAAAAAATTAGCAAATTATATGCTCAATCATATTGTGACTGTCTTCTGGCGATATGGTTATGAGTAATTTTTTCTTTCTCTATATTTCTGAATTTCCCAAATGTAATATAATGCTGATATGTAATAGAGGAAAACGCTTTATTAAAAAAAAAGCTGGTATAAATATCATATGAGGGCTTTAGGCTTGAGACTTGAGTTTAGTGAGAGATGCTCCCCATTTAGATAGCTATTATATAGCTTTTTAAATTTTTTCATACATTCAAAGTTATCCATAGTTAACAACAACAACAACAAACCCAGTCACAAGGTATTATTAAAGAAGGATTAAAAACAAAAAGCCACCAATTCTTGGCTTTTCTCTTTTAACCAGTTTTTTTTTAATGTTCTTGTTTTTTTGTTGTTGTTTGTTTGTTTTTAGTTTTATTTCTGAGACAGAGACAGAGCATGAGTGGGGGAGGGTCAGAGAGAGAGGGAGACACAGAACCCGAAGCAGGTTCCAGGCTCTGAGCTGTCAACACAGAGTCTGATGTGGGCTCGAACTCACAAACTGTGAGATCATGACCTGACCCGAAGTTGGATGCTTAACCAACTGAGCCACCCAGGTGCCCCATCTTGGCTTTTCTCTTTAAGTGGACATATTGGAATATTCAGGAGGAGATAACTGTATTGTAATAAATTTTATTTGTTTTTCTTGCATTCAGAGACACACACTTTTCTCTTTTATGTCTTATCTATAATAACTGATTTACAAGATGAAGCTGCATAAGAAAATCAACACATTAAGAATATGAATAAAAATCTCATTTAATAGACATGGGTACCATGCCTTACTTTTTATACATTTATATTTAACAAAGAACTCTTGTACTATGAGCCCATGTTAGCACATCAAATGAATAATATTGTCAAATGAAATATAGGATGCCCTGTTAAATTTGAATTTCAGATGAACAATGAATATTGTTAATGTAAGTTTGTTGCATTATTTGCTAAATCCAGTAATCCTACAAATGAAGGCATTAGGATGCATCAGAGTTAACTAGACAATTGCTGTTTGCTTAATACACATAAATTTTCCTCTTCATGGGTGGAGGCCCAGTAAGTCAAAAATAAGAAATCCTATTCCCAGTGATTCTTTATAAGAACCACAAAAGGTAGTGTTTGCAAATCACTGTCCCAAAGCAGTACTACTCAGCCCCTAGTGTGCCTAAGGATCACCTGAATATCTTGTTCAAATTTAAATTCTCATTTATGACGTATGTTGGAGAGTTGGGATTCTGCATTTCTACCAAGCTCCGGGGAGATGATGATGCTGCTGGTCCTTGAACCAAATTTCAGGTAGAAAGACAATTTAGATAATTTCTGATGTCTCTGTTAAGTTTCAAATTTGTTGATTCCATGATTCTCTTTTTACATGTAGTTTATTTTATTAAATACACTTTATTAAAATTTGATTTTCAAACAAATGACAAATTTTCGGTAACCTAATTCTCACGTAGCACATTGGAACTCAGAATTCATTATGGTATTGCAATGCCAGACTTTCATTGTGATTCTTGTTTTGACCGGGTAGTGGCAATGTAAGTCCATCACAAACATCAGAACTATGGTATTTTCATTTATGAAATTTATTTTTCATCCATTTATTTATTAATGAGTACTTCTTGAATCCCTACTATGTTCCAGTGCTGTTGCTCAGCACAGAAAACTCATCAGAGAAGTCTATGAGCTTATTTAAAATGGGAATTTGGCCCGTATCTCTGATTTTGTGATCCCTCCACTCATCCCCTTTCACCTTTATGGTCAGCTTGCTTGCTTCCCAGAAACTTTGTGTTAGAATTTGCTTTTCCTCTGCATCTTTTCATGGTTGGCTTCTCACCACCTAAATCTCAGGTCACAATGTCAGCTCTTTAGAGAGTGTTTCTCTGATTTTTCTATCAAGAGTCAATCCCAGGGGCACCTGGGTGGCTCAGTCAAATGTCTGACTCTTGATTTCCACTCAGGTCATGATCTCACAGTTGTGAGATTGAGCCCTGCATCAGGCTCTGCACTAATGGCACAGAGCCTGCTTGAGACTCTTTCTCTCTCTCTCTCTCTCTCTCTCTGCCCCTCCACTGCATGCTCTCTCTCTCTTTCTCAAAATAAGTAAGTAAACATTTTTTTTAAAAGTTCATCCTATACTCTCTTGTCACTTATGCATGATATTAGTATGTTTTATGATCTCACATTCACTTTTCTTATTTATGCATGTATATGTTTATGTATCCATGTATGTGTTTTTTTTTATTTATTTATTTTTTTTTTTTCAACGTTTATTTATTTTTGGGACAGAGAGAGACAGAGCATGAACGGGAGAGGGGCAGAGAGACAGGGAGACACAGAATCGGAAACAGGCTCCAGGATCTGAGCCATCAGCCCAGAGCCTGACGCGGGCTTGAACTCCCGGACCGCGAGATCGTGACCTGGCTGAAGTCAGACGCTTAACTGACTGCGCCACCCAGGCGCCCCTCCATGTATGTGTTTTTACATCACTCTATGCCATTAGCACCTGACACTTATAAACAACCTTTGCAAGTTTCAGCCACTGTGACACTCCATAAATACTTTTGCATAAGCTGAGTTTTTTTTAAATCTAAACCCAAATCAGTTGAAATTTACATGTGTGTAAGCAGAACTAAAAACTATAAGAATGGGAAGGCAATTTTTGTGAGAGTTTTGTTTCTTTTTTTTTTTTTCCAATTTTTGTTTTTGTTTATTTATTTTTGAGAGAGAGAGAAAGAGAGAGCACAAGCTGGGCAGGGGCAGAGAGTGAGAGGAAGACACAGAATCAGAAGCAGACTCCAGGCTCTGAGCTGTCAGCACAGAGTCTGATATGAGGCTAGAACCCATGAGCCATGAGATCATAACCTGAGCCAAAGTTGGACCCTCAACCGACTGAGCCACCCAGGTGCCTAACAGTTTTGTTCCTTTATACAAGTCCATCTGGAATATTCAGTAACTGTGTAATTCATTGTGTCACCTTGCATATTTGCTATACATTATCATTAGGGCCATATGCAAATAGAATTTATATTAAATTGGTCTTGTGTATTCCTAATGTCATCCTATTTTGTGCACTATTTTTCTAAACATTTCTAGAAAAAGTGAGAAATTGTAGTGTAACCCAACATAGAGGTAAAATTATTTTTCTTTATGCCAGAACAACCACAATTAGATGTAGTAGAACAGAGACATGGAGAGAGAAAGAGTGAGAAAGTACAGAAAGAGAAAAGATTCCAACATTATTAACAACTCCCATTTTTAAATGGCACAAATGAAAAAGTATAAAAAGCAGCCTCAATAAGTGCACTAAAGCAATATCTGAGACCTAATTTTCTTTTGAGAATTTGCTCGATAGTTACACATATGTTTTACAAGATGTAAAAAGTCACCTTATGCCTTTAGGTTATGCAGTGGACATTAATATATTTCTGGAATTAAGGCTATGGGTATCATAATTAAGTGAAGAGACTAGAAGATCCCCCTCAATAAAATTTAGGCTCTAATATACGGCAGCGGGACTCCTAATTCAGTCACGTTGTCACTTAATCAGAACCCACATGTCAAATCCCGACCATCAGACTCCAGAGGCTATTGGCCTAATTATTGACCAGGCCACCAAGACTCACAAGCGAATCAGCTAGCATACTCTGCAAAGCTGAAAACTCCATTATCAGTGTCTTCCAACTGTGCTCTGAATACATTATTGATTCGTTTTAGCTGCAAGTTCTCCTGACAAGCTTATGCGTGCAATTAAGTGGATTACATGGAACGTGTTAAATAGCCTAAGAACTTCTTAGGATGGGAAGTCTGAGCATCACCACTGATTCGCTCACTCAACTCACCGACTCACAGGCAGGATATAGGAAATTAACAGGCACCATACAACATCCTGTATTTCACAGGAGGGAAGTGCTTTGTGTGGTAGTCTGTCTCTTGCTTCAAAAAATAGCCAAACAGTTTTGCCTCATAGTTCTCTGTTGTAATAGATGAAATACAGTCTGACACCACTGTCTATTGTACTAGTATGTTTTTACAAAAGCAGGCACCAACTAAATCCTTACTATTTCTGTTTGCATTTCAAAACAGTTTATGCGATCTAGGTATTTGATGGTTTAGCATCAGAAGGTGTTTTCCTTCTGAAAAAAAGAAAAAAACTTTTTTCTCTCTGCTTTGTAAATATTTTAATGAAAACCCCTAATTAAATATAGGCAAGTCCAAGGATGATGTGAAGAAGGTCTCACTGACAGATAGGTAAGCCTTTTATAGGGTCTATACAAAATATAAGATCTTTCAGCATCTTCAGAAACATTAACAAGGTCTAAGAAAATAAGATTTTGATGCATACCCTAAGTTGTTGTTGCTGTTGTTGCTATTCAATGTAAACATGAGCCAGAAATGAAGCCACTCTGAATATAATGAAGTATAGTGATCAGTGATATGTTAAGGCACTACTACTCTTTTTATGAGCTCTGGTCAAAGATGGGAAACATAGTACCTGTAGCCAACTTGAAGTTCCTTAGGAAAGAAGCTCTGAGAAAAATCATGTAACTTCTTTTGGTGTAGCTTTAGTTGTAAGTGAAATGGTATGATATAGGATGAAAAACCAAGAAGATACAAGAAGGATAACCTAATAATAGTGTCAGTCATATTACACTCCAATATTTAAGATCTGCTCCTTGGGAGAGAAACTCTGATTATGGCCAATGATGTTACACACTGTAACTAGGGTGTAGCCCATCCTCTTACTATTAGACCTCATAAAGACTGAATATGTTATGGGTGACTAAGAGCTTCTCTGGTTCTCCGAACAATAAAGTATTAAGACGGTAAAAGACTCTCAGGTTCTAATCACCTATCCAGAAAACACTTAGCTTGTATTCCTTTAGCTAACTTCAGTATCTCGTGTGGCTATGTTGTGGTTAGAAACAGGTCAAGGATAAAAGTTAATACTAAATAGGCTTTAAACAAAAATTTTTAATGTTTTTGTTTATTTTTGAGAGAGAGAGACACAGAACATGAGCGAGGGAGGGTCAGAGAGAAAAGGAGACACAGAATACGAAATACGAAGCAAGCTCCAGGGTCTGAGCTGTCAGCACAGAGCCCAACATGGGGCTCAAAATTGCAAACCTCAAGATCATGACCTGAGCCAAAGTTAGACGCTTAACCGACTGAGCCACCCAGGAGCTCCCTAAATACACTTTTCTTGATAATCACCTTGGTGTAAAAAAAAAAAAAAAAAAAAAAAAATCACCTTTGTAGAATTGAATAATTGGTCTGGGTACCATTTAAAAAATTAGTTCTTGATTTCATTTTTTTAAAAAAGGAAGATAATTTCTACTTGAAATAGAAAACAACTTAAGTAGGAATTGTAAAAAGCGTAGGCCTACCTTGCTCCATCACTGGACTGTAATCTTTGTTAGAGCGGGAAATATTTCTATCTTATTCACCACTACATTCCTTAAGAGAAGATTTTGATGCTAGATGACATTCTAGCATCTAATTTTTTGATAAAATATAACCCTATTACACAGATACAAGTGAAAGGAATCATAGACGTCAGCTTTTATAAACCTTTCTTTTATTAACTGTGGTTTCCTATTGAATGAAGTTACTGGGAATATTTTGACATAATAAAACTAAGTTTTGTACACTTTTCTGAAAATGCATCCAAGTCATCACAGTTAGCTAAAAATAGTACTTTCAACTGTACTTTTACCTCTTATCAGTATTGATAGAAAAAGTAGGCAAAGTATTGGAAAGGAAAGCTTATTGTCAGAGCTAAGTTAATAATATATCTACTTCCACTTATCAAGTCAAATGAAAACCAGTGTTGATATGGATGGAATCACTGAATGCTGAGTCTGAAAGGAAATGCATTCAGAGTCCTTTTCCTTTGGTTCATGTAAGAATCCACCTAAGCCATACCAGAGATGTATGTCTGTTTAAAGTCTTCAGAAAACATTACACAGTATTCCTCAGACCCTGCGGCAGGGTCTTTCAAACTCCTTTCATAAACCCACAGAATTAATAAAGCCTTGTTGTCACATCTGTATATCTTAGCTATGAAAAGTAGACTTTTCACAAGCTGAGTTAAAAGTCATAACAAAATTATATAAAAATTGTATATTTGGTTTCACATAAAATACACCTTATCACACATTCTGGTAAAAAGTCCAAAAGCGGTTTTCATTCTACCTTCATTACCTGTGTAACTCAAAGGTAGTCACACCCTCTGGGGATTTCATTCTCCTCACTTTTGTAATCTCGGCAGTGATACGCCTAACCAGTGGATTAGTGTGAGAACAAACTGAGGTAATACGGGAAAAGGATTTATTTAGCACATGGCCTGGCATGAAGTCACATCTCTATAATAAATTGGTAATAATTATTTTATTAAGAACTTCTAAAACTTGCGTTTGATGGATTTCTCAGAAGGTATTCCTCTGAATATTTCAAGTCAACTTTTGTTTGCTTCCTATCACCTAGTGACTAGGAGAACCGAAGATGAAACTTTCCATGGTCTTGAGGCAAAGTTTGGAAGAAAATAAATTACACTTACCACGTTTGTGGATACCGTGTTGTATCAGCAAGTGATACAAGACAGCCTTAACCTGCCCCTCAGCTTGACTCATCTTCCTGACTATAGACCCCTGGCCTCTCTTAGAGCATTTATTTCAGAAAACTTGCCATTTTAAAACGCTCTCTCTTTCCCTCTGAGACATAGATCTTCTCCCAGCTTCTTGGCACTTTTACCACCCAAGAATGTCTTTCTGGAGGATTTGGGGAACCATCTCTTTGAAATGTAATCGCAAAGATACATTTATCTCACAGTCTCTGCAGGAGGGTAGGAACCAAACCTTTATAAGCACTAATTAGCAAGCACAAATGGCCTAATCAAAGCAGCCCAGTCCCCTTTAACATTCTCCAGGACTTTCCCACTAGCTCACCCCATGCTTAAAAACCCTTCTGCCTTTTGTTTCAGTGGAGTTGAGTTCAATCTCTCTCACTTATCGCACTATTATTGACCCCTGTTGCAACAGTCTTAAATAAAGTCTTCCTTGCCTGTTTAACTCTGTGCAGTACAATTTTTTTTCGAAGTGCTTTGAAGAGTTTTTTCAAATTATATTTTGCAGAAGTGTGATAAAATGAGATTTTAATGCTCTGAGTAAAAGTGGTTTGACTTGATTATTATAAAATATATTTCATAAAATTAGAAAATATTTCACCTATGAATGAGATTTCCACTATATAATTTTTTTTTTAATTGAGAGAGCACAACCAAAAAAAGGTAGGCAAGAGTAAGATGTCCTGAGAATATTTGGTTTTATGAGAATCTGTCCCACATGCTCTGCATAAATTTCCACACACTCTCAAGACTTTGACTCTCTTCAAGGTTGCAAGAAAGCATAACTGCTAAGTTTTAACTACCCATTTTATTAATAAAACCAAAGGATTTTACTTACCAAAATATATTTACTCTGTGATCTAGATAAATACCTACCTAGAAATCATTTTCTCTCCTTTTCATTAACAAAAACTGAGTGCTTTCATTTTGTGGTTATGCTATTCTGCTTTTCTGTTGTATTGTCCCCTTAAATTCTAACAACTATAACCCAAATCCTTTAAATGTACCAATATTTCATGTGTACAGTTACTTCTAATATATAACTTAGCCAAAACGTGGTCATTCCCAATGTTCGATGTATATTATATACAATCTCCAAAATCCGTAGAACCAAAAAAACAAAACCAAAAATCTTCCTCATACTTAGTCTTCACATGCCATATCTTCTGGCCTTTTCTGGGACTTAAAAACAATTTTTTTAATGTTTATTTATTCTTGAGAGAGAGAGAGAGGGAGAGCACAAGCAGGGTAGGGGAAGAGAGAGACGGAGTCACAGAATCTGAAGCAGGCTCCAGGCTCTGAGCCGTCAGCACAGAGCCCGACGCGGGGCTCGAACCCACGGACCGTGAGATCATGACCTGAGCTGAAGTCGGACTCTCAACTGATTGAGCCATCCAGGTGCCCCTGGCCTTTTCTGGAACTTTAAGAAAAAAATAATAATTGAGTCATATTTGCTGTGAGGCCAACCAAAGGCCATGTTAGAAATTGCTATCAATAGATGAAATGCCACTATGTTCCAAGCAGTTGGAAATCATTGCTTTCCCATGTGGATGTGAACATTGCCCTTTGCTTCCTGTAGATCAAGGATTCAGATTTATTTTAGACATTAGTGGCTATGCGTGGTCTTTCCACATGCTTCTCAACTTCAGAGTTTCAGTTTAGAGCCAGAGAAAGCCCCTCCTACCTTCCTCCACCACCAAGAACTGAGAGACTGAGGAGGTCCCAAGTCCCCTCCAGCAATCATTTTCAGAATCCATGCTTTTCCTTTTTCTCTTACTTTTTATGGTTATCAGGGAGCAGGGGAGAGTGATCTTCTCCCATTAACTTTTGCTTCCCCAAAGTTCTCCATTCTGGTGACCTGATAAATTGCACTTGTCTCTGACAAAGATTCAGTCACATTCACGCAGAGAAGCCACACCAAATGGGCCTGCATGCGTCAAACGCTGACACACCTCACTCTACCCCTTCTCTGTTGTCAAAGTGATTACTGCTCTGTTAATGGAGGAGGAACAAAGCTATAAACAAAGCTAGCTATAAACAAACCTTAGCAGAGTCACTAGCCAGGTTGGGGGAAGCTATACTGTTTGTTTTTGTTTGTTTGTTTTAATTAGAAGAAAGAGAACAAGGTATTATACTATGCAAAGACCAAAGGGATCTCAATATACCCTAAATCTATATTTAAGCAGATATCCCCCTCCTCAACTCCTCAACAGCATATGCCAATGTCTCCTTTAGCTCACAAGAGCCAATTCCCTCCTGCGGCTCCAGAGCACCCGAAGTCTCTGTGTGGTGATTAGTCAAGTCCGTGCAGCCCAGGGCCTGACTCCAATCACTTTCTCCTTGAAAATTGCTGAACCTCGATGCAGCAGCACAGCACAGAGCAGGCCTTGTCACTGGGGCTTGGAACTCATTACAGCCCAGAGACTTTAGATTTGTTTTCGAGGCTTGATCATCTTCCTTTCGGGGCAGCTAATTAGTGTTTCCCCAGGGCTTCTGCTCTGTGAATACTTAAGGGTAATCATCACCAGCTAACTGCATGGGGGGTGTATCTAAGCAATTTTACCAAGTCAACTGACAACAGCTTGAAGTAATATTAGCCCTGTTACATGAAGACAAGTGTTCTCCACCCAACGAAGAAGGAGACTGGCGCCACTCAATAAATCACTGCAGCATCCTTGAAAGCTTAGTCTCAGTTCTGAGCCATTAATTTCAGCGAGGTCTTTTGACAGGATGTTTTGAGAGCACAAGAGCATGCATTGAGAGCATGCTCTCTCTTGAACTAAATTATAAAGAGCAAATTCTCCCAGTTACTAACCTGGCAATCCACTTAAGTCCTAGGGTATCAAACAAATCTTTTGCCATTTTTTCGTCAGTCTTACCACTCAGGATATAGAGAATGACCTTCCTTTAAACAAGAACATAATAGAAATGCCTATTTAGTCTCTACCTTCATAGATTTGCTAAACACATTATCTGAACACTTGGATAGGACTAGATAATCATGAAAGTTCCTTCTATTGGCCAAACACCAGATAATGTTACCCAAATTGCCACATGACAGAAAATAAGTTCATTCAGAAAACTAAAAGTGAGACGTAGAAGGATAAACTTATAAAAGTTGTATTAAGAATGTGTTAAGGATGATAGCAGTATTATAAAGGCAATGACCAATCAGACTATGGCATTTGAAGGGCACCTTTTGTCCCACAGCCTGTCGTACTATCAACAGGCAGTCTAATAAGTACTGGGATATAAAACATTTCAAGGAATGTTGTAATAGAGTTATGTCATACCAGGCAGTACCATGCTACCTTCTCTATAAAAAGAAGGTTCATTTCTCATTTCATGGAAACTCTTAAAGAAAGTGACCACTCTCCACACCATGAAATGGATGAACATTTTGGTGGAGAAGAATGGGAGGTTTATAAATAAATCAGAAAAACAAGATATAAATCCACCTATCACCATCTATTTGTGTATCTTATCTATCATTATCTCTATCTATCTAATCATCTATCAATCATCTAGCTATCTATAAAAAAGGGATAAAAGATGCTAACTTTAGAAATTTAAAAAGTACCAAGTGCGTATCAAATTTTTTTTTCACTTCAGGGAAGGTATGATAGACCTGTAGCGTTTTTTGTTGTTGTTGTTGTTGTTTTCTTTAGTGATACAGGATAATCACATTTTCTTGTTCCAATTAATGGAACAATGGTTCCAATTAATGGGAAAAATTGTTCAAAGTTAAAAATTTTCTTTGAAATATGAGGCTCTGAAATTAAACAAAACTACCAGTTTCAAATTTCAAACAAAAATTACAGATGTTAGCATTTGAAGGAGACTAAGAGTAGAACAAACTTTTATTTTAGTCCCATACTTTCTAATATGAAGCCAACGAAACAGGGCTGGAACAAAGGTGAGTCAAGGGACTGACCAAACACAAACAATATATAATAATTTGGTGGTGAAAGGAGTATGATTTTGAAAGCTTTGTAGTATAAACATAATACCAAGATGATTAAGTAGCTTTTTATGAAATTAAGATATACATTGGTATGATAAAATTATGTTTACAGTATCATATTAAGTCATATTAAGATAAAAACTCTTGTACATAGTTACTCAAATGTCATTTATAGGTTTTTTCCCCCAATTAAATGATAGTTCCAAATTCCATTTCATCTGGTCATAATAATTTTATGTAAATTAAGTTGGTTGAAACATTTAAATATAAAAACAGTTTTGACATTCTAATAAAATGAATTTAAAATTACTCTCTCACCTGTTGTCGATTTTTCAAATTTTTTGTTGTCAGAAAGAAAAATGGTTTTGAATTTGTCATTGGTTCTCCCAGATGCCAAACAAGAAAGTTTTCTAGATTTCCCAACAAGAAGTTGTTTTTTTTTTTTAATGTTTATTTCTTTTTGAGAGAGACAGAGACAGAGACAGAGCATGAGTGGAGAAGGAGGACAGAGAGAGGGAGGCACAGAATCTGAAGCAGGCTCCAGGCTCTGAGCTGTCAGCACAGAGCCCCACATGGGGCTCAAACACACGAGCTGTGAGATCATGATCTGAGCTGAAGTTGGACACTTTAACAGGCTGAGCCACCCAGGCGCCCCCAAACAAGAAGATTTTTAACACAAAGGACAAGCATATTGCTTTACTTTAAATATTTTCACCAAGACTTCCTTTAATACCTTAATATGCGTAAATTTTAAACTAAGATGAATTCAAATTTGGAAATCAGTATTCCACATACCGACTGATTCAATGGCCGCTTCCATGTTTGAGGAGTTTCAATACAGTGGCTCATGTATTGATAACCTCTGGGATCTCCTCCATTTTCACCATTAACCCATAATGGATACAACATGTTCTGGTCAAGTCAAGGATTCCTGTGTTTAGTGCCTTTGCTCTACCAACATATTTCATAAACCTGCAACTTCTCCAAAAATACATGACTACTGATTTAACAATAGTGACAGCACTTCAGACATCTTTCAGTTCCTTACAAATCTTCATCACTATTAAATTCAAAAGATGACTAAGTGTAAATAATGCTCAGTCACTTTCCTTTTGAATTTTTGCTTTAATTCAATTAAATTTTCCACTGATTTGGTGGGACCATTGGAAGCCAGATCCTTCAAATGAGGCAGATGAATTTGTGCAGCTTTTTGCTGAAGATGCGTTTTATAACTGTGTAAGTTGAACTGAGATGTGTGCTAAGAAGGAATAAAACCTCAAAATATCAATTGAATTGACAGTTTCATGTGACAGCTATTTTTTATTTCGGGATCAGTTGCTCATTTCATTACACGTTGCTGAATAAGCTGAGGGTACACTAATCTCATTAAAAACATGTCTTAAAAGATTTCCTTCTTTATTATTCAAAATATTTAATTAAAAAGTTGAACACTTTTCAGGAATGCACTATGAATTTTTAAGTAGAAATATTTCTTCCTCTTTCTTTTTTGCTCTGGATTCCAGAAACTCCAAAAATTTGTCTTTAATCACAGATGAAAGAGACGTGGCTGCACTTTTAATAGAAACTGTTGTCTTACAAAAAATAAACTATTTTCAACTGTGAATTTCACATACATTTAATTTTTCACTTTGTTTTGAGTGAACAGATGATAATTTTGTAGCAGATTTTCCCCCAAAATGCAACGGTTTTAAGTGCATTTCACCTCTTTCCTGCTTTGTATATTTTCTAGAAGTTATTCCAATTATGAATTGCTTATGCCTTTATTTATTCTTCTCCACAACTGAATTTTTGTTAGAAGCAAGATAATGTCTTGTCCTTTAGGTGGCCATGTGTCCCAGCTTTCCTGGGACAGTCCCAGATTATATGTTGCCCAGGTATGCATCCACAGTAGCATTTTTTCCTGCCTTTTTTATATTTTCAAAAGTAAGGATTGCTATTAATAGATGCATCAATGAAGCCAGGTGGCTTAAACTTCTCCTACACCTCGTTCTAGCTCTTGCTACAATCTCACCTGATAGTTTACGAGAAGCATGTGCAGCAACATTGTGGTTAAACGTAGAGGGCGATCCATAGTAACAAGAATCTCCATATTTTCTACATGCAGTATAACAAACAGCTCCCTTTCAAGGACAACATACTGAGCACTCTAAGAAAAACAGAGTTCGAGTTGAAACTCCAGCAGCTAGGGACAGCTGATGCCTTGTGATCTTGGACGGCAATGGGGAAAGTATTTGACATGGCTGCACCAGAGGTCCACTTAGGGTTCTACCCAGTTGTTTTTTGGCCCACACCACGGCCTGGAAGATGCATGAAGCTCTCGGGTCATCAGTAGGTGAGGTCGGGGAAAAATACAGGTTAATTGTGCGTGCAATGAGCCTGTAGCTACAGTGTCTGTAGGAAACAAAGGCGGAGTAAGCCTGTTGCTGAGCACATAGAGTTGTGTCATCTAACAGGTAGTCACTAGCCATGATTATTTACATTTAAATTAATTAAAATTAAATAAAATTAGAAATTCCGTTTCTCAATTATACTAGCCCCTTTCCAAGTGCACAATGGCCACATTTGGCTAATGACCTCTGGTACTGGACAGTGTGACCATAATTTCCAACATTGCCCAAATTTCTATTGAACATTGTTGCTATCGTATACCCTTTTGCTATAGTCATGTTGTAATTATTGTAAGTTTAAAGCCACAAGTATTTCTTTTATTTTTTATAGGCATTCATTTGTATTTTGCATTAAACTCTTTGGCAGTAATGGACTCAATAAAACCCCAGTACACTGTAATGAAAAATTAAGAACTGCATTTGTCTTGTTTTATTTTATTGTATTTTAATTAGAGAAAGGGTGCATGTGTGAGGGAGAGGGAAAGAGAGAGAGAAAGAGAGAGAGAATCTTAAGCAGGCTCCACACTCAGTGCAGAGCCTGATGCAAGGCTCCATCCCATGACCCTGGGATCATGATCCAAGCTCAACTCAAGAGTCAAGGATGCTCAACCAACTGAGTCACCCAGATAACCTGTACTTCTCTAAGGAAAGTTAATGAACAAATAACTTTCACAAAAAAAATACTTACATTTGCCATGGTGATATCATTGACCCCTGAAAACCCTAAGAAACAAATCTGGTGAAAGTTTTATCAGTAGTTGTTTTAAAAACAATATACCCACAAGGTGCCTAGGTGGCTCAGTCGGTTAAGCATCCGACTTTGGCTCAGGTCATGATCTCAAAGTTCCTGAGTTCCAGTCCCACGTTAGGCTCTGTGCTGACAGCCCAGAGCTTGGAGCCTGGTTTAGATTCTGCATCTCCCTCTTCGTCTGCCCCTCCCCTGCTCACACTCTATCTCTCTCTCTCAAAAATAAATAAACATTAAGAAATAAATAAAAATAAAATAAAATAACGTACCTGAAGACTCTAATATGTGCAGTCACAGAAGTTGCATTTCATATAACGTTCTTAAATATGACTTTTTAAAATTTTTTTTATTTACTTATTTGGTGGGGGGGGTGGGGGCGGTGGGGGGGTGGGGAGAGGCAGAGAATCCAAAGCAGGCTCCACAAGGTCAGCGCAGAGCCCAACACAGGGCTCGAACTCACGAACCGTGAGATCATGACTTGACCCAAAACCACGAGTCAGATGCTTAACTGGCTGAGCCATCCAGGCAACCCAGCATGAATTTTCATTTAGTTCAATTATGTGTATAAACTAAAGTAGCTCATTTTCCATTTTAAAATTTCTTTATACATACTCAAAGTAAAGAGTAATTGCCATTAATGTATTGTTCCACTCATAGAAGAATTTTGCAAACAGATAGTGTCAGGACCTGAATTAGTCCATTTGATGCATGTATCAGTAATTTATTCACTTCCATTGCTAAGTAGTAACGTATATACCAACATTTGTTTATTCATTTGCCTTTTGATGAATATTTGTGTTATTTTTTAATTTTGGACTTTAAGAATATTCTCGTATGACTTTTGTGTAGACATGGTTTTATATCTCGTCAATCAATATATGAGAGTAGAGTTGTGATGTCATAGGGCAGACATATTTTACCATTTTATACTCTCACTATCAATGTATAGAAGTTACAGGTCCCCCACATATGAGACAACATTTAGTGTTGGTATCCCAGTGGACATGAAGTGGCATCTCATTATGAATTTGCATTTCCTCAACAAATGATGACGATAAGCACTTTTCATACCTTTTTGGCTATTTGAAAATCCCTGAAGTGTGTTTTTAAGTCTTCTGCTCATTTTTGAACGGGGTTATTCGAGTTTTTATTGTCAACTTCTAAAAGTTCTTTATACATTCTCAATATAAGACCTTTTATATTAGTTTTCTTACTTGTATATTTTGATGAACAAAAGTTTTTAATGGTGGTAAAGCTCAATTTAACTTTCTTTCCTTATGATCTGTGCCTTTTGTGTATCTTCCAAGAAACTTTTGCCTACACAAGGGTTGCGAATATATTATATTACATTTTATTCTAGAAGCTTTATGATTCTAGATTTTACACTTAAAGTCTATGGTCCATTTCCAGTGATTGTGTGTGTGTGTGAAGGCTGACATTGGGTTTTTCCATACAGATGAGTTTGTTATGCTTTCTTTCCCACTAAAATTTCCTTTGCATTGTTTTCCAGAAATTGATCCTATATGATTGATCCATCTATTTTGAAATTGTCTATTCTGTTTCATTTATTTATCTTTATTTTTTTTAATGTTTACTTATTTTTGAGAGAGAGAGAGACAGAGCGTGAGTGGGGGAGGAGCAGAGACCGAGGAAGACACGGAATCTGAAGCAGGCTCCAGGCTCCAACCTGTCAGCACAGAGCCTGACGCAGGGCTCGAACCCACAAACCGTGAGATCATGACCTGAGCCCAAGTTGGAGTCCCAACCGAGTGAGCCACCCAGGCGCCCCTGTTTCATTTATTTCTTTGTGCTCCAAAACCACACTGTATTTTTGCTTCTAACTTTACATCAAATCTTGAATTCAAGTAGCGTAAGTCTTTAATTTTTAAATCTGGTCATTCTGCACATTTTGCATCTCCGTGTAAACTGTAGAATTAACTTGCCTATTTCTTCAAAATAACCTATGGGAATCTATACCTAAATTTAGGGAAAATAACAATATTGGACAAGAGTCCCAATACATAAATGTGATATATCTCTCAATTTATTTAGAAGCCAGTAGTGAGTGCTACATACTGTATACTGCTGTGCCTTTAGCCTTTTCTCTGCTGGTGGTATAAACCCCCGAGGGCAATAACCCATAACTACAGCGCAACGAATAGTTAATGCTTAACACTCAATTAGCACAAACTCCTGAACTAAACCCCAAACTTTGCCACTAGTTAGTTGTATCTCTTTCAGCAAATTACTTAAACTTGCTGCGTTCTGATTTTTGTACCTGTAAGGGGATAATGGAAGCCCCATAAAGCTGTTTTGAGGATGAAATGAGATAACCCACATGAGGCTCTTAGAATACTGTCTGAGATAGGAGAAGCCCACAATAAACGTCAGCTGTTATTCTTGCCAATATTTTTATTGTAAGAATAATAGTTACATAATAATTAATACTTGACCCTTCTCTCAGTTTATTGGTGTGGCAGCATCTTAACCATCCCTGAGCTTTTGTCTCAGGAATCTTAAAAATTCCCAAAGAAGGTATTCCTTAACACCGCAATGGTAACAGCTTTAGATCTCTTTTCATTACATCTCACTTTCTTACAGGTACCTAAGTAACTCTTTTCAAAAGCTCTCTCAGTCCTTTACATTGAAAAGGATGAAGGTTATTATTTGAAATCACAATTCATGCTTTCACACTCTTCAGTCATTGCTAGAATAAAATCCTTCTTTTGATGTATTAAATGCAATGAAGGCAGGCATTTCACCAGGACCTTGCCTCAGATCCAGGTGGATAATAAATATTTCTTCTCGTAAGTTGCATAGCCTCAATGACGCCCATTCAGCTTGGGATAAAATAATACCTATTCTAATAGAGTAAAGAGTCATAGATGCAAAAACTTGTTGGGAAGAAGTGATGAACATCTGAAAAGTTGCCAAAACCAAAAACCCTGCCTTGAGGAAAGAGGAACCAGTGAATTTGTAAACACAGAAGTTGTCAACATTACTCCATACTGCTTTGTAAATTATAAAACGCCTGTGATGAAGTTGTGCCAAAAGCAAGCATTTCAAAGTAACAGTTTACATTGTGTCTCTCCATGCATTGACTGTATTTACTGTATCATTCCAGTAAGTATCCCAGAAATACCAGTGGGCTAGATTCTCCCAGCTGTACATCTCCTTATGTGAAATAGCTTCGAGTTTTACTTGTCAAGGTGCCTCAAGGAAGGCCTTATAAAAAATGACCATCCAAGTGAATTGGATGACAGCATGTCTACTAATAAATGCGCGATGGAAATGAAATAATTTCCAAAGTGTTCATCATATTTTCAGAAAAAAAAAGTAATTTAGAATATCTCTTAAAAAAAACAAAAAAAGACAAGGGTCCAAACATTAACTTGCTTTGTAGATGTGTCAGAGTTCCTCTGATCGAGTTTGTTTGACGTGGGAAATTCCACATGATATATGTCTAATGTTCATTTCCCTTTGGGTTTTAATCTCTTAATATCTAATCTTTTATGTGCTTAGTGGGAAGAAGACTGACAGGATGTTTGAAGCCTTGATCTCAATGCTATCCTGCAGTATGAACTTGAACACGTCACTAGAACTTCTCTAAGTCTCTGTTAATTCATTTTTGTGATAAGAATAATGTTTCTCATAGCACCTTCAAAGAGTGATCATGAGTTTTGGCTAAAAAGTACAGGCATGTGAAAAGTAAGAAATGCAGATGCAAAAACATTTCACTTCTTGTACCCGGAACCTAGCCCTACCTAGATGGTACTCGGCACGGAGCGATCATTCAATAAATATTTGCCAGTAAATAATTTGCTACTAAGATTTGAGTACAATGAAGTGAAATTACTTCTATGTTTTGATATTTTGGCAAAGGCAAGAAACAATAGGACAATTATTTAAATAATACAGGCCTAATGGTGAACTATCATCCAACATGGATGTCTTCAGATAATTTTCTTTATGGATTCAATTTGCAATAACTTAACAAACCACTTTAAGATCAGTGACTTTAAGACCAACATAACTGAGCCACAATGAAAAATTGGGTTAGATAAAATAAGGCCAGAATTAATCTCTCCCAATGGACTATAGACTCAGTTAACAAATAAGAATATGAACAAAGGTGAAAGACTGGAATCAGTCATGATAGCATCAGACAAGTGAAAATATAAAGCAAGACAGAAACTAGAAAATCAATTCATAGAGGGGCAAAGGCAGCTGGTTAAATACCTTTAGCAAAAGTTCCAAAATACAGTGAAAACTAGGTAGACTATCTGCCAAGCACGGTAGGTGGCTGATGGTAACTTAATTATAGGTTCCTTTAACTATGATTATCTAAGCAGACAGCGGCAGTCAAATACACATGGAAAGTGGTGACCAGATGTTCTGACAAAGGAACAGTTCCTGTAAGAAGTGGGACAAGACAGGAGCCAAGTGACTGAAGAAGTGGGTATGTGCAGGATGTGAGCCACAAAATGAGGCCCAAGGTAGCAACCCACACGTGGAAAATGGGAACAAAATTCACCCTTGAGTTAACTCGAGCTTGGCCTATGTGCCACTGCCAAGACCACTTTATTATATCCTTTCAATGCAGGCCAAGGTTGGGCTGTGGGCCGAGAAGAAGCAAGAGCCACAGACAAGTCAGCCCACATGCTAAGACTAGGGAGTCACAGGCCATGGAATAGACTTTTCCAAATCATTTCCAAAAAAGAGGGCTTGTACAGAAGAATGGCTGTCATCCTGACAGAACAGTGAAGCCAGAATACCAAAATAATCATGAATTTTCTCCCAAATATATGATGAAAAATCAAAAGTAAGTATCTCATAACAGGTAAATTTAAAAATTCCTCTTATTCATTTTTCTAAACTTTGTTCTGAAGAATAAAAACAAGTGTAATAGAATCTAGTAATAATATCTCTATTTTCAGATACTCCAAAGCATAAATTAATTAATAGTATATTAACTGGGCTACTTAGTCCACAGAATTGTATTTTTATTCATTTATCCAGATAAAGATATTAGTAAAATATCTTTGGAGAATCATTTTAGTCTAGTGATTAAGAACACAGGGTCTCAAACCAGATTGCCTGGGCTCCAATATTAGCTCCGCTTATCAGGTATGTGACCCTGAACAAGTTATGTAACCCATCTGTGCCTCGGTTTCCTCATCTGTAAAATGGGGGTATTAATAGTACTTGCCTCAGTGATGTATGTATAATATATATGAGGTACTCAGAATAGCGCCTGGCACATAGTACACATTTTATATGTTGCCTATCATTGTTACTATATATCTACCATATATTCAAGGAATATTTATTGATTCTCCAACAGGCTGTATGTCACAGGCATGATTCTCTGGAGACAGACGTTGAGACATAGGTTAGTGTATCACATATTTGCTAGGACATAGCTGGAAAGAAGGAGGAGGAAACAGAATTGGGCAGAGGGAGAAGTTGAACTTCAGTGCAGGCCCAACAAAGTCTTGGCCAACATCACAGAGAACTCTAGAATGTACGCAGTCCACAGAAATTTTCACACCATGAGCTGCAATGGTCATTCTTCTCAGTTCCAGCTGTGCCTAGTCAACAGATTGGAAAACAAGTCCTTCATGAAAAGAGATCTCAGAAGTGCGTCTCTATGCCCACCACACTAGGTCATGCAGAAATCAAAGCAATTCACAGCTAATGGAACAGCCATTCGATAGAATATGAAACTTTGATAGAAATATGTATAAGAATACTTAACGCAAACAAGGGCAATATTCTTAATTTTCATAGCCTCTGTATGATGAGAAGACATAAAAATTATACCACTTTCGTATCTACTATTGACAGATACTAAACAAAAGGATTCCAAGCATTAATCTTGTATCCGGTAAATGTTTACCACTCCTATAATGTAAAAAAGTACTAGGGGAGATGCTATACAAGATAAAAGGTTGTCCATGAAATTGTTCCTTCTGTCAGGGAGATGAATATCTATTAGGAGAAATAAAACATGCATCCAAATGTTTGCGGTGAAAGGTTTACTATAAGCACTATCTAAATGGCACAATGGCCGATTAATATACACTGTTGATTATTGTGCTGTATAAATGGTATTTAAATGGTAATTTATATGGTACAATAACCATGGCTGATTGTTGATTGAGTAGGATGGTGTTTCTCAGACTTGCCTGAGCATAAAATTCTCCTGGAGTCTTTTGCTGAATTCTTGGGCACTAACCCAAACCACTAAGTTGGACTGTCTGAAGAAGGAACTTGGAATCTGCACTGTAGCCAGCTTCCAGCACCTTAATGATTCCTATGATCAGTTAAGTCTGGGGAACACTGCTGTAGTGGAAACATCATAGTGAAATACAAAAACACCTGGAGAGAGTCTTGGTTCTGTCTCTGGCTTATTGGTGACCTGGGGCAAAGGCCTGTCCTTAGGATTATGGAACTAAGGGCAAAAGAATGAATGAAAAGTGATACCATATATCCAAAACTTGAAAATTACAAATTAACAAATTGTTAAATATAATATGTTCCACCCTATCCCACCTTGACAAATACACATTATAACAACCTGGAAGGTCAGGTTCAAACTAAGAATTCTCAGACTCCTCTAGAGCACACAAGCATGAGGAAAATTGACCTCTGGATAACCAGTTGATAGCACATTCAGTTCCCATCCTTAGTTCCCATCCAAAATGTGAGAGACCTCAACTCACAGGTGTGGACTCCTGGTCCATGTCCAAGACCAGTGCACCTTCCTTAAAAATATCTGTCCCTGGGCCACACCTGGCTAATGGGTGCACATACCAACTGTCCTGTCTGCCCTGAGGAGGACAGAGCCAGGGAACGTTGCCAAGCAGTCCTGAGCTGTGGGTGGGCTGTAGGATATAGAGTCAAGAAATTCCACAGTCCCTGGAATGGAAAGGGAGGAACATACATTCCTCTTAGCCTGGTAGATTCCTCACACTTTGGGAGGAGCACAGCCAGATGAAGGCCAGACTGGAGTCTTAGAATGTAGGGCTCATGACAGACACACCTCTTGCCTATGTCTAAGGAGATATTATGGCCAATAGATAAATCAGTTTGACCCTCAGGTTCTTACCATAAAGTGGATCTTAGGACACTTGTTCACAAGATGATTTGTGAGCCATACTTTATAGGATAGTGTATTTGAAAGCATTACCTAAATTTACCGTCTTTACACTATTCAAATGTTCGTTGTTATTGTTACGGTCCAGGTGTAGAGGAAAGAGTAAATATTTCCAGTTAGCGATCAGGAAAGTCTTTCTAGAGAAGTTGATGTGTAATCCAGATTTCAAAAATTGGAACAGAATTTTAGACCAAAGGAACGGCACCAACCAGAGCATGGAGATAGGAGGTTACTGTGTGCTTCACAAACAGGGAGTAGTCTAGAGTGCTGGCTTGGAGAGATTTTGCTCAGGGTAGTGTGATATACAATGGGAAAGGTGAGCTGAGCCGAGATTGGGGTGGGGTGAGTTGGGGGACTGTACATGTATAGAGGGAGAGTAGTTGAATATCAGTCACCAAGAAATATTACTAAGACATGCCTAAATTAGGACAGCCTTTACATTTTCTGTTTCTAATTTTATATGTATATATACACACACACACACATCAAACATAAAGTAATTATATTTTAAGTGTTCATTTATTTTTGAGAGAGAGAGAGTGTGTGTGTGAGTGAGCTAAGGAGGGTCAGAGAGAGATGGAGTGAGAATCCCAAGCAGCCTCCATGTTTTCAGCACAGAACGCAGCACAGAGCTGGAAGCCACAAACTGTGAGATCATGACTTGAGCTGAAGTTGGATACTTAACTGACTGAGCCACCCAGGTGTCCCAATAAAGTTAATTGTTTTAAACAGCATAATAAACTTTCATTACACTTTGCATAAAAGGGATTTCTCATGACTAGAGATGGTGATGAATATTTTGTCTTATTTTTTTTTCCCTTCCTCCTTTTCTTTTTCTGCTTTGTGGTACTAGGTTCCACTTTGAAGATATGGGATATGTGAACTAAGTCAAGTTATTTCACAACTGTGAGCCTCAATTTCCTCCTGCATCAAATGGAGGTAATTGTCCCTACATTACGTATTTCATGGAACAGTATTATTCTCACGATGTTGTATTGGGCACCTTTGCCACTGAGAGTCATCCTCACTTTTCTCGTTCTGTCACTTCCTACTTCCTTGTTGAAAATGACATTTATGTCTTTGTTTTCATATTGCTCTTCTCAAATGCTTGGAGAAAAATGTAAAAATAAGAAATGATTTTTTTTAAATTTTTTTTTCAACGTTTATTTATTTTGGGGACAGAGAGAGACAGAGCATGAACGGGGGAGGGGCAGAGAGAGAGGGAGACACAGAATCAGAAACAGGCTCCAGGCTCCGAGCCATCAGCCCAGAGCCTGACGCGGGGCTTGAACTCACGGGCCGCAAGATCGTGACCTGGCTGAAGTCGGACGCTTAACCGACTGCGCCACCCAGGCGCCCCAAGAAATGATTTTTTCAGGTTTGCTAGTGCATACTGGGCAAGGGTTTCTGGAGCAGGAGGGAACTAGAGATGGCAAAGAAATTCAGTCCACGATACAACTGGTCAAACAATGGGTGTGAGGTTGTGCAACACGAGCCATATTTGCACTGACGTTTTGTTTGCAATAAGACCATAAGTCATAGCTCTTGAATCAAATTGATACAATGTCAAAATATTTGGGTTATGCTTCGAATGACTATCTGGCAAAATATGCTTTATGGAAGCAATCATTATCTCACATGAGCTCTTTCAGTGCTTAATCCTCACTGCTGTTCTGCACTTAGCACTTTCTAACTTGCTCTGGCTTGTAAACTACTAACTCTTTGTTTCCCACATTGCTCCTACTTGATCATCTGCCCTTGAAAGGCAGATTTATGTCTTATTGACGTATGTGAATCCCAGCACTTAACGCTTTACCTTGTCAGCGACACTTAAATAAGTGTTTAATAAACCCATAGATAACTAGGCGTTGAATAAACTCAGAGATTATCTTTCACACACAAACACAAATTAAGTAACATGAAAAGCCAACTCATTTCCAAACACTATGCCATATTAAAATGCAACAGAAAATGTAATGGTTAGAAAGAAACAGAGGGAGAGAGCCTAATGTAGCCTGAAGAGACCTACAGGGGTGAGCTTCTTAGTTGATTCTAATGGATTCAGAAGCATTTAGGCAGAGGGCTGGAGGAAGGATGTCACAGAAGATAGCATGAGCAAAGTCCAGAGAGGAAGAAGAGTTTGATGGTCCTTATTTCTTCCTCAGCCATCAGTTCAGTGTTGCAGAAATACAAAATATGATTTGGAAGGAGCAGGAGATGAGGCTAGAGAGGAAGACAGTTTCCCCAAAGCAGAGGATGCTTTATGGCGAGTGAAAAAGCATAGAGTTTTAACATATACTCTCCGAGGAGTCTTTGAGAGCTTATGCAAGAAAGGCAGCATACTCAGATATATGTAGAGATAGAGCTGGCTATTGTATGGAATTTGGATTTGATGCAGACAAAATTGAAGGTAGAGAGGCCTTTGGTTGGAAGCTGTTATTGTAGCAAAGTTTGAAGATGGTGAGGGTTAAATAGGAGACCTCTAGGAAGAGAGTCCTCATGCTAGAAAATTACATGAGATACTTAAGAGTGAAAATTGGCTGCATTTGGACATTCACTGAATTTGGAATGCAAGGGAAAGAGAAGAATCAAGAATAACTCAGAGGTCTATGGTTGAGTGATCATAGCCAAGGATGGTGTCAGAAAATAAAGAAGAGTCAGGTTTATTGAAAAACATGCATTTCTGGACATATTCAACTCAAAAGTGGGTCATACTGATATGAATGTACAACAGGCTGTTAGCTATATTGTTCTGGGGCTTGAAAAAGACCTAGGTTGTAGTTGTAGTTTTATATGCACATGATATCAGCTTGAAACCTTGTGAAAACCTAGAGAAAACCACCCGATAAGTACATGATGTGACATGAACAGTGAGGACAGAGAAGACCTAAAGTATGGATGGACAGATGAAGAAATGCCAGAGAGAGAGAGAGAGAGAGAAACAGCTGAGAAATCAGAAAAATGTAATGATTTGAAGGCAGGGATTGGAAAATTTCAAAAAGAGTGAATGATTAACAAGACTGAGTACTGCAGAGAGATAAAATAAGATAAAGATGGGAAGTATGGGTGGATTCGTGAATTGGGATATCATTGCTGACATTTTCAAGACATTTTCAAGAGCATTTTTAGAAGACTAACAGAGAAAATCAAATTGCAATGCTTTAAAGAGTGAATAAAAAAAGAGTAAAATGGTGAGAAAATAGGGACAGACTACCAGGGGCCAGAATTCAAATGAAAAAAGGGAGGTTAAAGACAGTGGTAACAGAAGGCAGCAGAGGATTGAAGGCTAATTTTTTTTTCTTTCTAGGCTGAAAGAGGATTGAGTATTTTTAGAGGTTGGAGTGGTAGTAGAAAAAATTTATTGGTATTTTGAAAATCGCTAAAATATATTAAACACATTAAATGCCAGGCACTACAATAAGTACTAACACGTACCATTTTACTTAATGGCTACAATACTTCTATGAACAATTTTAACACAGGAGCATGCTGAGGGTAATGTAGATTAAGAGAAGTTGTTAATGGTTACAGAATTAGAAAGTAATGGAGGTAGAATCAGAGCCTAAGTTGGCCAAATTTAAAAGTCTGCGTTCTTGACCATTACTCCGTAATGCCTCTAGAAGGACGTCAGAAGATGGAAGATATGAGTAGGAACGATGGTCAAGGGGCAGGTGGAATGGATGAAGTCAAGAGCACAGGTGAAATGGGGACTCTTAAAATTAAGGAGAGATGGGGCACCTGGGTGGCTCAGTCGGTTAAGCTCCTGACTCTTGATTTCACCTCAAGTCATGATCTCACGGTTGGTCGGGCTCTGCGCTGATGGTGCGAGCCTGCTTGGGATTCTCTCTCTCTCTCTCTCTCTCTCTCTCTCCCCTTCATCTGCTTGCACTCTCTCTTTCTCTCTCAAAATAAATAAATAAACTTTAAAAAAATAAGGAGAGATACTTCATTCTCTGAGACCTCAAAAAGTAAAGGCAGGGTTTGGAAGTATAGAAGTGTATAACTCAAGCAGAAAGTGAAAAGCAATTTCTTTTTATCCTAATTTTGTCAATGAAGTGATGAAACATGGCCCATGGCTTGGAGTAAAGTGTTGGGTGGAGTAGAGACTTGAGGAAAGTAAAGATCTGTACTAGATGTTAAAGGAAAGAGAAGAGGGAATTGACCAAGTTCAAGTATAGGAATAACAGGTGGCCTTGAAAGTGAATATTAATCAGCCTGGCTGTATGATTTCTACCAGTAGTGCTACACTTCATGGGTATAAAACACTGGGCAAACCTTTTCTGTAATGAGTCAAGTAGTACACATTAGAGGTTGTGTGGTCCTGTTACAACTACTCAGCTCTGCTTTTGTAGTATGGAAGCATACAACACATAAATTAAAAATCTTGGCTGTGTTAGAATGAAACTTTATTTATAAACACCGAAAATTGAATTTCATGATTTCTATGTCATGAACTATTCTTTAATTGTTTCATTTAAAAAATGTAAAGATCATTTTGAACTTGCAATCCATAAAAAAGTAGTGGGTTTGACTTGCCCTAATTTGCCAACCCCTGGGTACAGAGCACAGAAGCTAGACAGTGTCTTTGATCTCCAGTTGAGTTTTGTTCATCTGTGGAGTAGATGGCAGTAGTACAAAAGAATATAGAACACCGGTGTGGCAGTCATTTGTGTGTTGTTCTCAGACCACTTCCCGCCCTTCCCTTGCTCTGTAGGGAATTACGTTTTCTAGATACCATTGCCAACCAACTTTAGGTACATTCAGTCAACAGGAGGAAGATGGAAGATGGACAGTGGGGTGAAATGGCTGCGTTACTGAACTATTTTCTCTCAGCCCCAAAACTACAGTTTTATACTCTGCTCTGGATGCTTTAGCTACGTTTTACAAACTTTTTTTCCCTTTTGCCAACTGACCCCTGTTGGACATTATAAATTGGGAGCTCTAAGAGTAGTCTGGAAGGCAGAAGAAGAGAGGGAAGCTGAGCTCCCTTGTGTTTACTTTCTTCAGCAGTGGTTTTTCATCCCCACAGTGGTGGTTACTTCAGGTAGCAAATGATTCTAGTTTTGAGTTTTTTCCATTCTCCAAGAAACAGCCTTATCACACCTCCTCAGAAGATGCAGTCCGAGAGGGTTCCAGTCTTCTCCTCAGAGATCCGAGTCCCAGTGCATGGGGACTCCCTTCCAAGCCCCTGAGGTTCCAGCAACAGCCTGGCAGCATCCGCTTTGCAGAGGACTGGGCCTGAGTTCTGCTGGCCTCCCTTTGAGCTGTTAGGTTCCAATATACCCAACCTCTTCCCTTTGTTATCCCAGCCCTGGGATTGGTGGTGGTTGCTTCTTCATCACTGTCTCTGTGCAATCCTGGTATCCTACTTTTAATATCACAGTACTCCAGTATCCATATGGCCAGTTACCCATATTAAATCTCCACTGTTAGAAATAACTGGTGTGGGAGGAGCTGCACGGGAAGGGACTGGGTTGAGGGAGGGGAAGAGCCAGGAGGGGCAGAGATCCTGCACCTCTGAGAGGCTCTGCCACAGACCCAGTTGGATATATGGAAACTGCAACCATGACCACTCTTGTCACTGTCATCCTGGAAGATGCCCTATCCAATGTGGACCTGCTCAAAGAGCTGCCCCTCCCTGACCAGCTGCCATACATCGAGCCCTCCACTTCCTTTGCCTCTTAACAGGCCAACTATGACACAGACTTCAGGGACAGAAATGCATTTGTTACAGGCAGTGCACAGTACATTGAGCAGGCTGTGGCCCACTCCAGCATGATTACTGGCTATGTGAAATTTTGTCTCTTCACCAGAGTAAAAGGTTTCTCAAAAAAAGGGATGATGTCTTTGGAATGACACGTTATTGACTCGAAAAAGTGTGGCCTAAATCATTCACAAGTGGGGCCAGTTGTCTGATGGATCTGTGTCTGAGCCATCTGTGAGGGATTATCCCTCTCTCTCTTGGGTTTCCATTGGTTTTATTCTCATGTAGAACTGAAATTTAAAGAATTCCAGATTTCTCATTCAGGGCTTTGCCTAGGACTAAATGGACCTTTCTCACTACATCAGTTACATACCTGCTCATTCACTCAATAAATATTGTGTACCTGGTTAGATAATAATTAACAACAACAACAACAACAACAAAGTGTTGTTTCTCTTTTTCTGATGGTTTTAATGATAGACACACCAAGCGTATTTAATAACCTCTTTGCTCTGCTTTGACTGGTCTTTCTGGAAGCAGCTGTATTTCCTCCAATTCTTTTCACATACTCTCCCTTTAAGACACCAGATCCCACCAAATGACCCTCATCATTGTTCCACTTTCCTTCAATAAGCCTCCGTTTCAGGACTATGAGAATGCTACCCATTCATGCTTTCTCTTCAACCCTGGGGAGGGTAACAACTTCCTGTGTTTACTAATCTCTGAATTTTTCACCATCCCTTGCTAGGTTTTTTAGCTCATCTGTCACATCATTAATTCTTTATATTAAATTCCACATGTTTTAAATGTCTAGTGTGGCTCTGTTTTCCTAACTGAACCAAGACCGATACAGACAGTGAATGTATAGTTGAGATGAAATGTCATGAGATTCAGGCTGGATAGGAAAGAGAGAGACAAGAAGAGGTCTATTCAATTATGAAAACGTACAGAAATCACAATAATAACAATCTTCATGGTGTCAAGTGGTGACACCTCAGGAATAAAGAATAAATCTATTGACAATAGATTAGAAATCGATACGAAAGTGAGATAGTTGAGTTTTTGTTTTACAATAAAATGTAATTTAACGTATTTTCTATCAAACTTATTTAGGGGAATTTTGAAATGAGTAAAGCAACTCAAGCAGCTAGAGCAAATAGGAATAAAATAGCTTCTTTGCCAAGACAATTTTAAATGAACATTAAAATTGTTATTTTCTAGCTGTATCAAACTGCCATTTGAAACATATTGAAAATAAACGTGCTACCTGCTCTTACCAGATGTTCTGCAAATATTCAGCATCATTTGATACGTATTATGTCAGTATGCAAAAGCATTGCTGGACCTCAAACATATTTCTCTTGCCAATTTTGTTTTAGTTGAAAACAAATTTTGTCTATCAAGATTCCTGTGATTATTTTTAATTAACTTTCTTAAGGTTTAAAACTCATCTACTTTGGTTTTAAACTCAATGTACCATCTCACTAGATACTACTAATAAACTATAAAATCTCATACTTTAATGGGAAAGACTTACAGCAATTTTGTATTGATTGACAGGTGACACAGTAACACCAGTTATTTTATTAAAAGAACGAATTCCATTTCTGAGTTTACTGAAGTGTCTTACCAACTGCACTTTATTTGTCTTTATTGACCTTTCCACGCTGTTAGACAAAATGGATGACCTGCTTTTCATTGAGCTCCCGGAATATCACTCTTTGGATTTTTTCCCCTATTTTTTTAATCTACTTTCTAGTTTTACCCTTATTCTCAAACCCATTCATACCGAAGTCGCAAGATTCAGTCTTTGGGCCTTTTCTCTCCCTTATCTACATTCCTTCTCCAGAACATTTCATTTAGCTCCACAGCTGTACATACCATTTATATACCTCTTACCATCCCAAAGCACATTTCCATCTCTGCCTCCCTTTTCAACATCACACTCATATACCCAGCTGCCTAGTTGGCGTTTCCACTTTCATATCTGACATCTGAAATGGAACATATCTAGAATGGAGCTCCCGACACCTGCTGACTCTCTTCATTAACTCCCTCCTTCCAGTCCCTCAGCCCCAAAACCTTGACTTCTCTCTTTTCCTCATATTCCATCAAATCCATCTACAGATCTTACAAGCCCCGCCTTTCAATATATCCAAAATTTAACCACATCCTATCACCTCAAACAACGTGAGTCCCCAGTAGGTCCATTTATAAGTAATCATGGTTGTTTGAGAATGAAAAATTACTGGTTTTCTGTAATATATGTGTAATTAGCATTCCAAACACCTACTAAATTACTTGGACAGAAATGCTTATTAAGTTGTTTATGACAAACTACTTAATGAACAGAACCATGAGGTATTCCTTTTGGTCTAGAGACACTGAAAAAATTTTTTTAGACACTGCGAGCTCCCTGAAATGAAGTCTGGAAATGTCTATTCTAAGCTCCCTACCACCTTAGGGCTTTTACACCCTGTTCTGTCTGCCTGGAAAGCTCTTTGTCTAGACACCTCTATTGCTAGTGTCACTTCATGATGAGGCTGACTGTAACTGCTCTATTTAAAAGGTAACCAGCCCGTATCTCCATCCTGGCACTTCTGATTTTACTAACTTCATTTTATTTTTTTCCTCATACTATACATGGCCTCAAGTAAGCTTGCCATTTATTGTTTATGCTTATTGTTACTCTCACTAGCCTACAAAGAAAAACGTATTTTGTTTCCTGATATATTTCAAGTGCTAGAGAAAAACCTAGAGCATGCCTGGCCCATAGCTAGTATTAAATGTTAGTGTAAAGAATAGATTTATTTCAAGATCTACAAAAGTGGCCATGGGAAAAAGGGGCGAGGGTGGGAAGGACAATTAGCTTAAAACACTCATTCAAAGTTTCATGTGCTTTTAGATATTTAGATGAGGCAAGAGGGTGTTTTTTGAATCTCAGGCTAAAGATTCTCATCTCTATAATCATAAATGAAATAAATATTCCTTTAAAAAGGAATCAAAAAGAAAACAAATCTTTGTGTTCTTATAGCTTTGTTGTCCAAAATGGTAAAGAGGATGAAAAAATTGTAGGAGGGGTAATAAAATTAAAAATATCAAGTAGGAATGAATAATGCCAGTATTATAAGAGTTTCCTTAAGTACATAATTCACTAAATATACTTACAGATAGTCAATAATGTGTAAGCTACTGTATTGAAAATTGTATGAAGAGGTGCCTGGGTAGCTCAGTCATTTGAGCAACTGACTCTTGAATCTGGCTCAGGTCATGATCCCAGGGTCATGGGATTAAGCCCCTTGTCCAGCTCCATGCTGAGTGTGGAGCCTGCTTAACATTTTCTTTCTCTCTCTCTCTCTCTCTCTCACTCTCTGTCTCTCAATCTCTCTCCCCCTGCCCCCTCTTTAAAAAAAACTGCATGAAATATAAAGACACAGACCCTGATTTGAATAACACATAATTGTGTATATAAATGGTTGCTAATATACATGGGAAAAGTCATAATGCCTTGAGACCAATGTAGACAGTGTAATATGGATAAAGAAGAAAAGAGGAGGAAAGGAAAATTTGGGAAACTTTACAGATTTTGGGATAGGAGAAGGAACGGATCTTCTGGGCAAAGAGGGAGAAATATTTTTAAAGAAATTATGAGGATAAAATAAAGTAAATCTTGTTTGGCCAGCTTTGGGTGAATTTTTACAACAGTCATGAAACATTGTTATAAGTATGTAAATCTACCTTTAGTCATTTGGAGGACCATTTTGAATTACTTTATAATGTTCTCTTCTTTTTTTTATTATTTATTTTTTTATTTTTTTTAATTTTTTTTTCAACGTTTATTTATTTTTGGGACAGAGAGAGACAGAGCATGAACGGGGGAGGGGCAGAGAGAGAGGGAGACACAGAATCAGAAACAGGCTCCAGGCTCTGAGCCATCAGCCCAGAGCCTGACGCGGGGCTTGAACTCCCGGACCACGAGATCGTGACCTGACTGAAGTCGGATGCTTAACCGACTGCGCCACCCAGGCGCCCCTGTTCTCTTCTTTTTAATACTTGAGCCAGGCTCGGGTTTATTTGGCCTCAAATTACCTTCTTGCTCGCCTCCTGTTCTCTGTAAAGCAGGACAGCTCCCATGAAGCTGTATTTGCCAGGCTCCCTTGTCAGCTGACTTCTGTCCAGGTGCTGGCAGAAAAACGGAGAGAAGGAGAAAGGGAGCAACCAAGATATTGTTCCCTCCCTCTGCCTTGAGCGCCATCTCTGGAAGTAGCTGTTTTCTTGTGTGGCTTTAGTGTTTCTGGGCCCTTTAGACAGGCTTCTACCAGGTAATCCCATCCCTGTCTCTGCTACTTCTTTCCTTTGTTTCTCTGTTCTAGGCTTATCAGGAGTTTCCTACTTTTTAATCCTCGAGTTGCCTCACAGTCTCATTGGGATTTGCAAGTCTTCCACCGGGTATGAAATCAATTTCTTTTTCTAAATTCCTTCTGTTACTTCTTCAATAATAATTGAAGTGGTTCCCATTTTCCTGGATAGACCCTGACTCTGACAATTTAGTAATTGTTATTTTAGTATCTGTTACGGGTTCAACTGTGTTTCCCCCATTTCATATGTAGAAGTCGTAACCCTCAGAACATCAGAATGAGAAGGTATTTGGAGACAGTGTCTGTAAAGAGGTGATTAAGGTAAAATGAAGTCACATGGGTGGATCCCAATTGATCTAACTGATGTCCTTCTAAGAAGAGATTAGGACACAGGCACAGACACATGCAGAGAGAAGCCCATGTGAGGACAAAGAGGAGAATGCAGCCACAGACAAGCCAAAGAGAGGAAACAACACTGCCATCGCCGTGATCTCACCTCAAGAATGGTGAGAAGAGAAATTTCATGTGTTTAAGCCACTTGGTCTGTGGTAATTTTTTTTAGGGCTGCCCAAACACAGTAAAGCATAGATATTCACAGTATCTCTATAGATACTCCATTTTCTAAACTTATAACTATGATTTCTTTCTAAGTTCTTTCCCCCTCTCAATTTTTTGAAGTTCAATTTGTAAACACAGCTCCCTTGAAGGTCTACCTTTTGCAGACTATAAAAGCAGATTATTTGATGAATTTGCTGGTATTCATGTGTGTTCAAGAATCATTTTCCTGGGGCGCCCAGGTGGCTTAGTTAAGCCTCTGACTTCGGCTCGGGTCATGATCTTGTGGCTCAGGTCCTGATCTTGCAGCTCACAAGTTCAGGTCCTGATCTCGCGGTTCACGAGTTCAAGCCCCACCTCAGGCTCTGTGCTGACAGCTCAGAGCCTGGAGTCTGCTTTGGATTCTGTGTCTCCCTCTCTTTCTGCCCCTCCCCTGCTCTCACTCTGTCTCTCTGTCTCTCTCAAAAATAAACATTAAAAAAAAAGAATCATTTTCCTTATTAGTCATGACCCCACATTCCATATTTGATTTCTTATTAGTTGTAACATAGTTTTCAGGTTAATTCACTAGTAAGCCTGTGCATCTGTTTAGTTCTGCTCTAAAAGTACATATGAATACATGTAGAAATCACTACTACAAACCTATGAGAGTACTTAATGGCATGTATAACCAGTCTTGAACTTGAATAATCAATTAAGGAATAATAATAATTTTCACTCAGAGCCTATCATTCTGCCTTTCAGTACATACTTATCATGAACCTTCTAAGGGCTTTGTAAGCATGGCTCTTGGCTTGTACAAACTGTATGCCATGGGGATATTAACAATAAGAGAGTACCTGAAAGTTAAGTATCTGAAAATATTTAACTTTTCAGTGTTAGCAAAGTATATGTTCTGTATTCTAATTTAATGATACTCATTCTGTTGAATGTGTTACTCTAAAGCATACTGCATCTGGGCACTAAAAAGTCTTGGCCTCTCCTTAGTTATGGACCTTCTGCTTATACACAGACAAGTGAGGTCTAGTGGAAGAGGAAAGTAATAGCAATAGTGATTAGTCTTTCATAGTTCTTATTCTGTAGACATACACCCAACTGAAAGAAGAAATTTAAAATATTTGACTTGGAAGAGGAGATAACTAAGATAAAAGCAAGGGAAGAAATAGCAAGAAAAAAAAAAAGAAAAAGAAAAACCAGTCCCTTCTCCCATCCTCATTTATACTCACAGTCTTAGCCATTTAGCCATTCCCTTTTAACACATATTACGGGTTGTAATTCGTTTACTTTTGTTTTGGTCTGATTTACTCCCTAGAAACTCACAATGAAAAGGATTCTGTCTGTGTAACCCACAGTTGTATTCCAGAGGCTATCCCAGCAACTATGAAACAGTTGATACTTAGTAAATATTTCTCAAATGAAGGAAGGAAGGAAGGAAAAAGGAGAAGCACAAAAATATAAAACTCTTATTCTTACATGCAAGGCATTACTAAGACTATAAAATGCCCCAAGCAATCTTCTCTCTTTAGGCATCTTACACCATAGTCAGAGAAAAGGAAAATATTAGGTATCAAAAAGAAAGTGATAGTGCTGAATGGAGAGCCACTGTGTGCCTCAGAAGTTCCGAGGAAGAAGAGCACAGGGTGCTTACTGATAGATGGGATTATCGAAGATATGTGGAAATAGCCAACAAAAAGAGACAAGAAGCCAATCACAGAAAGACAAACACTGCATGATTCCACTTAGATGAGATATAAAATATAGTCAAACTCATAGAAGCAAAGAACAAAACGGTGTTTGTCAGGGACTGGGGGGAGAGAGATATGGGGAGATGCTAATCAACTCAACATGTACAAAATTTCAGTTATGCAAAATGAATAAATTCTAGAGATTGAAGTTACGACATTGTGCTTATAGATGACAATGCTGTATTATACACTTGAAAATCCATTAAGAAGGCAGATCTCATGTCGAGTGTTCCTACCATCGAGAGAGAGAGAGAGAAAAGAAAAACACTAGGATTCTTCATCAGCATCAACCTCCAAATGCTTTCCATACTGCAACACCATCAGACTTTCTCTAATATGCTATTTCATGTCAGAGCCTGGCTGTCACGGTGAAAGAGTTACACTTTCAACACCCTCTGTGAAACCAGGGGTCTGCAGGAAGTCTACCAGGCACTTCAATGAATGACCACCTGCAAGACCCTCCAGGACATCACTGAATTCCTGGCCTCCGTGGGTCTATTAGCCCGTCTGATGAAAAGAAGGAATCTCCTGGCACCTGATGCTCTGAAGTGTGTTACTCCTGTCCCCTCAGGCTGACTGGAGTGCCCATCTGCCTTGGTTTTCAACAACTGCAAAGAAGCCCAGCATGCGGGGAATGAAATATCTACTGGGTAAGGGGGACTGTCAATTCTGCAAATGCTTGTCAGTTTGTACAACTGCCTCCAAGGGGCTGAGGTAATTTTTATGCATTGTGGCAAAATATTCCCAACCTAGGTCTAAACATTTGGCAACTTCTTACAGAGTGTAATTGAATATCATTCGTGATGATTATTTCCTAGCCTCACCTACCTTTTTAGATGATCGTCATAGACATTTCCATTCCCCTTGGTTGTTTTTTACTAGATTTTCAGTTTATACAATAAGGCAATAAGTATGTCTCCTAGTATTGGGATTATTTATTATTAATAAACATTTGTGAGTAAATATGTATTAAAATACTAAATATTCAATGAGTTAAGCATGTATATTTCAATGTAATATATATAATACTCTACATAACTGTTCTGACAATAACTTTTGGGAGGATACCAATAACTCATTTCATCATTTCAAATCATACTTAATCACTGGGCCAATTCATTTCATTCTAAACGTGATAGCAAAGTAACACACGAAGAGATATATAGTTCCTACTTGATATTAGAAAACATATTTCTCTGCCAGTTTTTATCTCTGCAGAATTAAACTTATATGTTTCCCCCAAGCTGAATAAAATTTGGTAAAATTATGAACTCTGGTCTACTGATGGATACTTTCTCCAGGTATGACTTAAAATGTTTTAATAGATTCAGACTATTGGATGAGTTCCAGGACCAGCTAAGGATTTACCGAGTACATTGTTCATCTTTTGATAATATATTTTCAGGCTATTATAAAAATGAAACGAAGAGCCTTGGAAGAGCCATGAACTGTTTTGATATACATGCTACATATCCCTTAAACATTCCAATCCTAAAATAGTGTTCAGTTCTACCTGTACCTCCAATAGAAATGCTAACCTCTGGAACAGTCCCCAAAAGTTCACCTAAGACTTTCAGGATGACTGTAGGGTGACGCCAGTACCAAAGACACATTCTATTTTCCCTGAAACCTGATCAAACCTGAAAGTTGGTATAAATCAATAAAATGGTATTTATTAAATGGCTTTCTATGCCTGGCATTAGTGGCAACCATGACAGAGAGGCAGGGGGCTGCCTTCATGAGGTTTATAGTCCATCAGAGATGCCGTATACTGAACGATTAATTCAAGTGCAATGACAGTTAGAAAAGGGGAAGTACGAACTACAGTAGGAGAGTACAACAAAGAGATTTAACTAAGGTTAAAGGATCAGGAAAAATTTCCTTGAAAAGGGAAAATAAGTTGAAATTAACTTGGAAGAGAGATAGGATAGGAGAGAAGGGAGGATATCCAAGAAGGTGAAATAGCACATGATCCAAGACTACTGGAGAACATGAACAGGTCTGTGGCTATTCATCAGTGGATAGTGGATTCTGTATCCAGAACATCCAAGAGAGAATATTAATTGCATCAGTTTTAGAAACATTTCTTTTATTATTATTATTTTAAAAACATTTCTTAATGTTTACTTTTGAGAGAGAGAGAGAAACAGAGCATGAGCATGAGGGAAGGGGCAGAGAGAGGGGGAGACACAGAATCTGAAGCAAGCTCCAAGCTCTGACATGTCAGCACAGAGTCTGATGCAGGGCTCAAACTCATGGGCCACAAGATCATGACCTGAGACAAAAATCGGAAGCTTAACTGACTGAGCCACCCAGGCGCCCCTAGAAACATTTCTAAAGAACAAAAAATGTACATTTCTGGGGGCGCCTGGGTGGCGCAGTCGGTTAAGCGTCCGACTTCAGCCAGGTCACGATCTCGCGGTCCATGAGTTCGAGCCCCGCGTCAGGCTCTGGGCTGATGGCTCAGAGCCTGGAGCCTGTTTCCGATTCTGTGTCTCCCTCTCTCTCTGCCCCTCCCCCGTTCATGCTCTGTCTCTCTCTGTCCCAAAAATAAATAAACGTTGAAAAAAAAATTTAAAAAAAAATGTACATTTCTGTTCATGAGACACAATTGTGACTGAAGTGAGGTAGTAAAATCTACAGCTAAGTCAGGAATAAATGATAACAGTCATTGTTAGTGACAGAATGTCATTATGTAACAGAAGAAAAGTCCACCATTCCCTTACTCCCAACAAAATGAATCTCTCTCCAAATGCCATCACAACCTATCTAGTCATTGCCTGAATGAAAGTTGTCAGTCCTAAACACCAAGTGTCATTGGCAACATTTTTTAAAAAAATCTTTAGATTTTAGAAGGGGGAAGTTTCTTTAGAGGTTACCTAAATTTTACCCCTGACAAATAAAAGGGCCTGTAATTTGACTTGTTAAAGATTGTAAAGCTAATGAGAATCAGAGCTGGAACTAAAATCCTGATCTTGTTTTAATGTTATTACATTATTGCATATAGATACTTTAAAAGGTATCTATATATTCTGCTCTCTAGCAAATGCAATAATGACTGGCCATAGACCAACAACCACAAACAGGAAAAAACTACTGGTTGGTTTACTCAGTAAAGGAAACAATCAACAAGACTAAAAAGCAACTTTTGGAATGGGAGAAGACATTTGCAAATCACATATCTGATAAAGGGTTAGTACCCAAAATCTATAAAGAACTTATCAAGCTCAACACCCAAAGAAAAAATAATCCAGATAAGAAATGGACAGAAAACATGAATAGACATTTATCCAAAGAAGGCATATAGATGGCTACCAGACACATGAAAAGATGCTCAACATCACTCATCATCAGGGAAAAACAAATCAAAACTACAATGAGATACCACCTCACACCTGTCAGAATGGCTAAATTTAACAACACACAAAACAACAGATGTTTATGAGGATGTGAAGATAGGGGAACCCTCTTACACTCTTGGTGGGAATGAAAACTGGTGCAGCCACTCTGGAAGAAAGTATGGAGGGTCCTCAAAAAGTTAAAAATATAACTACCCTATGACCCAGCATTGCACTACTTGGTATTATGCAAAGGATACAAAAATACTGATTCAAAGGGGCACATGCACCCCGATGTTTGTAGCGACATTATCAACAATAGCCAAATTATGGAAAGAGCCCAAATTTGTATCGACTGATGAATGGATAAGGAAGATGTGGTATATATATAATGGAATATTACTCAGATATTAAAAAGAATGAAATCTTGCCATTTGCCATGTTGTGGATGGAACTAGAGTGTATTATGCTAAAAGAAATAAGTCAGTCAGAGAAAGACAAATGTCATGTGATTTCACTCATATATGGAATTTAAGAAACAAAACACATGACCACAGGGGAAAGGAAAAAGAGAGAGAGAGGCAAACCATAAAATAGACTCTTAACTATAGAGAACAAACACGGTTGCTAGAGGGGAGGTTGGTGGGGGATATTAAGGAGGCACCTGTGATGAGCATTGCATGTTATATGTGAGCGATGAATCACTAAATTCTACTCTTGAAGCTAATAGTACACTCTATGTTAACTAACTAGAATTTAAATAAAAACTTGAAACAAACTAAATAAATAAATAAAAGGATTCTATTATATGACAACTGTAATTTTGTAAATATGAGTGAGACCTTGATATTAATAATACAAATAATGTGTTCAAGTCGCAAATTTACAGTGATAGTAAGCAATGACTGTAAGAAACTAGATACCACACTGTTACAGTAAAAGGGGTGTAAACATACCTCTAGTAACTTAGCAACAGTAACTCCCACTTTTCCAAGTTCAGTTTGACCTCCAGCCTCTGTAACTTCTTTTTCTTTGACGTCTATAAATAATACATGGACACACACACACACATACACACACACACACAGCACGAGAGTACATTCTTATCATATTGCTTTCACACATTTGTTCTCTTGAAGAGAACATCTCACACAAAATCCACCAGGAAAATGTGTGGCAGGAACTCTTCACTAACTAAAGGCAGATTCAGATGCCCATCTGACATTCAAGAAAAGGCCACACTGTCTGATTCTTCTCTGCAGCTGTGCTCTGCCACCCTCATGCCTATCACAGAAGGGTTTGCATGCTCTGGATCTTGCACAAGGGACATCATTGAAACAACCTTTTTCTCTACTACATCTCTTTTTCTCCACCCAGGTAAGAAGCTATAGAGTAACATGGTGGATGATAGCTGGATGGAATCAAAAAAGTCATTCATTCTATCTTTACAAGAGGCTCTTTTGCTCACTTAGTCAGCAACAATGAACCGCAGCCAGGCTTTAAAATGAAACACTTGCCTCCCCACCCAACCCCGTCTATCTCTCTCTCTCCCTCTCCCCCCCATCTCTGTCTCTATCTCTTTCTCTCTCTCTCTCTCTCTCTCTCTCTCTCTCACACACACACACACACACACACACACACAGAGAAAGATTTAACGTCTGTATTTTTTTTCTAAAAAAAAAAAAAGATGGGGGTGGGCAAGAAAGAGCATCTTTCACATTCTGAATTTTCAGAGTAAGTATCCAACGCGACTTGCCATGATAACTAAATTTATTATTAACTGTGTATTTCATGATGTTAGTGACAATATGTTAATGTGATTTTTCACGTCCTCCTGCAGTGAACAGATGGCTCCTTTTACTTTACTTTCCACATCAAGTGTGATTATTTCTTGGTGCCAAAAGCCACCTGCCGCTCCTCGGTCTCCAGTCTAATTTTTTATGTTGGTAAAACACAGCAGGACTTGTTATCAGTTGGATGGCATCTTAATAAAAGGAGACATGCCAACATATTGACATCATGTTCAAGGGGAAACTTCAGCCCCTTCAAACCCTTAACCCCATTCCCCTACCCCCTTTCAAAAAGTGAGGGAGAAAAAGAAAAAAAAAGTGGATGCAAAGACCCCACCAGTTTCAAGATGTTTGATTACAATTGTTGGGCCTAGAGCCAAGATGCTGAATTGGCCTCCCTTTGTTCCCAAACCCAAGCACCTCACTCAGGGCTCTGATCTTTCATCCTGTGTAATGATAATTAGCCGTAACATATTCCAAAGTCAAATGTAAGCAGGAATACATTAACATTGAGAACAGTGTCAGGGCAATTTTCACTGGGAAAATGACAAAGAACACACACACACACACACACACACATACACACACAATAAAAAATTTCAAGAATCAAACATTCATAAAATCACTTTCATAGCCGTGAATATTAAACTCATTCGCTTGTCTGTTATGAGTGCTTACCTAGAATGCCAAGGCCTCCTAATGTGGATGCAGTGATTCCCACAGCCCATGCTTAACAGAGAAAACATGAGTAATAAACCACGGTAGCTTGCTTTAATTTTTCCATTCTTTATTAGAACAAAGAGGGATACTACGTTAGGTGATTTGTGGTCCAAGAAGAGGTCTTCCAGGCGATTGGATGGCATGGCTCTCAACAGCTGGTCCAGCACATTTGGGAACAGCATGTAGAAAAATGCGTCAGTGTTTTGAAGATTACCAACTGTGATGATGCATTGGTTATGACACAATCAAAAAAAAAAGTTAAATTTCCTAGCCACAAACTATGTAATTCATCAGGGCACACACTCTCAAAATTCAAGACCAAGGTAAGTCCCAATTTGGTGAAATTGAAACTTTCAAAACTGATTCTCACTCTTTATAGGTTGAAAAGAGAATGCTAGATATCGTTAAAAGCCAAGGAGTTAACGACGCAGCTGGCTTCCTAGGATTTACCGAGTTTATAAAGTACAGAAGAAAATTCCTACAATAAAACCACAAATATCTTAATAAAAATGATTCACAATTAATGGTTCTCTTGAGATGAACAACTTTAACTAGGTTGTTCGATTACAAAATCTCTCAAATTAACATAGGCTTGGCAGTGACTCTTTTATTCCTTTTAATTGTTTCTCCAAACAAACAAAAGAACCTACATGAAATAGATGCCTATTAACTATGTTTTGCAGCTTGACGAGCTTTGTATTTGCATTACATTTACCCAATATTTTGTTATAAAAATTCTCATACAGAAAAGTTGAAAGAACTTTATCACTGACACCATCAAATCTACCACATAGATTCTAAATTAATATTTTACTGTACTCCTTTATCATATATTTTTTCATTTATCCATCCCTTTATCTATTCATCAATCTCATTATATTATATTGTAAAATGAATAACCAATAGCCCATCCAGCAATCAAAATTAAAATGATCTTGACTTTATGATAATAAAGAGGCACATACAGTGGCATTCATTATCCCATTCAACAAATACTTTTTGAGTTTCTGCTTCAGCTCAAGCACTATTCTAAGTACTGAAGATACAAAATTGAATAAAACAACCAAGATATTTGCCCTCATTTAACTTATAATTTAATGGACTTGACAACGGAAAAATAATAATTAAATGAATGGGTTTTTAAAACATGATATATAAAGGAAGATACGTCAATATAGATGAGTAAATTTAGTTCAGACTGTTCTTAAATTAGATGTTGTAATAAGGGCAGGAAGAATGTTTTATGCATTGCTATATTGTTGCCTAAAATAGAATCCACATACAGCAACCTCTCAAAACGTTTGTCAAATTACTGAACGAACAAATACATTTTAAACTTTACAGTATGGTCATCACTGAAAAGATTTTATATTAGGTAGTAATTGCACTCCAGAAGAGTAGCTTGAAAGGTAAGCAAATAATAATAGAAAGTCAATTTGTTTAACAACTCTAATTTTAACAATCCTATACTTAAAAACTTTTAAAAGAAATGCCTGATTTTGGTGGGACTATTCTGAACAGTATGTCCACCATTAAAGCATCTGCATTTGTATGGGATATAATACAGTGAAATAACAATTACCTTGTAAAGTTGAATGTCTTCATAAATGAGATGGTGCCACTGTATTTCAAAGGTGCTTATTTGAGAACATGGGGAAGTATTACAGACTAACAAACAAAAGGTATATGTTCTTAATTTTTCTTGAAATGAAAACTAGTGGAGTTAGTTTAAGCTTCTTAGTTAAAAAAATAAAGCATTTTCAGTCAGCTTGTTTAAATCCATCGATAGCTTGCAATTACTCTAAGAAAGTTAAATCAATCTGGTCAACTTTTCATTCTAAACTAACTTGAGGAGCTTATTATTTATTTAGTGGCTACAATTTTAGTAGCCAATAAAGTGAAACTAATACATAAACTAATGTGCAGTTGTTTTTATAAACAGAAACTGATGTCTTTCTAAATGAGTTAATTGGATTAAAGACAAAATGCTTAAAGCATTCCTAAACTTAAAAACTACTGGGACTGGGAATGTTTGTCTATATATATTGGAGTGGCAGGGGATAGGGGATGTAGAGAAAACACCTTGGGTCAAATCTTTCTATTGTGTAGATTAATCTATACACATAATGTTTACTACTGCCAAATACTTGGGAAGAAAAAAAAAACATTAAAAACTTAAAAACAATCTTTTTCAAGCAGATTCAAATCTAGTATGGTAACTGGCATACTGGTAAGTGTTGCCTTTAAATTTTTTGCTTAGAAAAATCTCTGGTAGAATTTTAAAATCAAAACAAAGACATGATCAGGAAAATATGTACCATCTTCTGATGATTTCAATTGCCTACTATTCTAATTAAGTCTGGTAGCTAATTTTGCTTTTCTGACTTCAAAAAACTCCTTGAAAGGTTTACTTAAATGGAAAATGTGATCTAGTTAAAATAGTAAAACAACAATATTATTGGTGATTTTTATGTTATTTTCTATCTTGTTCTGTTGGTTTCATTAAAAATAAATAAGCTTTGTCTTTGAGACAACTCAAAAGCATAGTCTATGTCCTAATATAGAAAATTGTCATTTATTGAGTGGATATTTAATAAATTTAAATAAGTGAGTATATTTATTCACTAGTTTTCCAATCAATCTGAAAATTTAAACTTCTATCCGGCAGACTTCTATTGTGACTAAGATGAAGTCACAGAATTCTGTGAACTATTTCATATATTTTGTCCTTTTAAAAAGGATCCCTACCCACTACCCAACGAAGGGTAGTGATCCCTAAGTGGCAAGAAACGAGTGGCATGGGCACTATGACTTCCTCATCTTATTTCCTTGAGAGATTTCTGAGGCCAAAGCACTGGAAGGGGAAACCCAGGTAGAGCCCAGTAAAAGCCCTGTAGTGAGGAGACAGAGCTAAGCACCCAGACAGATGAAGCCATCTAGAGAGTACAAGACATGGTATTGAAAATAAGAGTTGTACAAGAAGAGAACTCCGGAGAACCCCCTAAGAATTCAGTTCCGTATTGATCAATCCATGTGTATGAGGAAACTATTTGAGTCTGGGGAAAAATGCACATGAAAAGATTAAAGATTAACAGTGTCCAGTAGGGGCACCTGGGTGGCTCAGTCAGCTAAGTGTCTGACTTAGGCTGAGGTCATAATCTCTCAGTTCATGAGTGCAATCAGGCTATCTGCTCTCAGCACAGAGACTACCTTGGATCCTCTTTACCCTGCTCTCTCTGCCCCTCCCCCACTCATGTGTAGTCTCTCTCTCTCTCTCTCTCTCTCTCTCTCTCTCTCTCAAAAATAAACATAAAAAAGAAAAGAAAAGAAACCAATGTCCAGTAAAGATTAGCAGTGTTTACCCACGATTGGGAACAAGAACTATTCCCACCAGCCATTAAGACCTCATTTTCATGGGCCTTGAGTAGCCTATACTGAGGGTTTTCATCACAGTAAAGGAGTATAATTAGCCCAGACTGAGCACTGTCCTTGTTCCAGCAGCAAATCCGAAAAGAAAGACAGCAAAGAAATCAAATTGTTTCCAACTAATTTAGCTGCATCCCAAAACGAAGCTCAAGGTTTATAGAAACACAAAAATATCCAGCAATTCAACCAGCTAAAATTCATAATGTTTGGCCCGTAATAAAAAAATTACTAGGCATGTAAAGAAGCAGGGAAATACCAATCATAATAAGAAGATAAATTAGTCAAAATTGAACAAGAACTGACAGTGATGTTAGATTTAGCAGAAAATATAATTAAAAGTTATCCCAACTATTCCATATAGTCAAAAACTTAAGTAAATATTTTAAAAACTCTGATTGAACTTCTGGGATTGAGAATTACAATGTATAGGTGAAAAATACAGAGGATTAATTAACAGCACATTAGATACTGGAGAAGAAAAGACATAGTAATAGAAGACATAGTAATAGAAACTATCTAAAATGAACCATAGAGAAGGTAACAATAATGAGCTGTGGGACAACTCTGATAGGTATAATTAAAGTCCCTAAAGCAGAGAAGAGAGAGAAAATAAAACATATTTGTAGAAATAATAGCCCAAGGTTTTCCAAATTTGATAAGATCTATAAACCAACAGATCCAAGTAGCCCCAGTGTGCCCCAGGCACAAGAAATAAGAAGAAAGCGATACCATATAACATCATCATAAAACTGATAAAAACTATTGATTTAAAGAAAAACCAAAGGCAGTGAAAGAAAACAGACATCTTAAAAATACGGAGGTAGCAAAGTTCACAACTGTAACAACACAACAGAGAAGGTGGTGGAGAATAGTTTCAAGGTCCTCAAATTAAAAAAAAAAAATTAAAAATAGAATTCTATATGCAAAAAAAATATTTAAATATTAGGATGAAATATTTCTCAGACATTGTAAAGTTGGAAGAATTTATTTCCAGCAGACCCACACTGGAAGAAATGTTGAGGGAATTCTTATAGGCAGAAAGGAAATGGTAACACAAACATGAATCCACAGAATGAAATGAAAAGCACTGGTAACGGTAATTATGTAGGTAAATACATGATCTTTTTGTAACTTAAATGTCCTTAAAAGATAATTGAGTGGCTGAGGGCAGGGTCTAGGCCAGAGGGGTGGGGTGAGCAGATAGCCAGTTAAAGGTCAAGGGTTACCCCATAGCTTCCGGTTGAGCATAGGCAACCACTGCGCACAGGTTCCTGGCGCTCCTGACGCTCTTGACGTTCCTAATGTATTGCGTGCCCCTCCCCCTGGAACACTTTAATCACTCGGGAAACGGCTGACCGACTGATTTCATGGCAGCCCCGAAGAAAGCCGCTGTGGGGCCTTTGGTGGGGGCAGTGGTGCAGGGAACTAATTCCACTCGCTTTCTGGTTTTCAATTCAAAAACAGCGGATCTACTTGGTTGCCATCAAGTGGAATTAACACAAGAGTTCCCAAAAGAAGGATGGGTAGAACAAGACCCTAAGGAAATCCTTCAGTCTGTCTATGAGTGTATAGAGAGAACATGTGAGAAACTTGATAAACTGAACATTGATATATCCAACATAAAAGCTATTGGTGTCAGCAATCAGAGGGAAACCACAGTAATCTGGGACAAGTTAACTGGAGAGCCGCTCTACAATGCTGTGGTGTGGCTTGATCTAAGAACCCAGTCTACTGTTGAAAATCTTAGGAAGAAAATTCCAGAAAATAATAACTTTGTCAAGTCCAAGACAGGCCTTCCACTTAGCACTTACTTCAGTGCAGTGAAACTTCGTTGGATTCTCGACAATGTGAGAAAAGTTCAAAAGGCTGTTGAAGAAGGTAGAGCTCTTTTTGGTACCATTGATTCATGGCTTATCTGGAGTTTGACAGGAGGAGTATATGGTGGTGTCCATTGTACAGATGTAACAAATGCAAGTAGGACAATGCTTTTCAACATCCATTCTTTAGAATGGGATAAAGAGCTTTGTGACTTTTTTGAAATTCCAATGGACATTCTTCCAAATGTATGGAGTTCTTCTGAGATCTATGGCCTAATGAAAGCTGGGACCTTGGAAGGGGTGCCAATATCTGGGTGCTTGGGGGACCAGTCTGCTGCATTGGTAGGACAAATGTGCTTCCAAGAAGGACAAGCCAAAAACACGTATGGAACAGGCTGTTTCTTACTGTGTAATACCGGTCATAAGTGTGTGTTTTCTGAACATGGCCTTCTGACCACAGTGGCTTATCAACTAGGCAGAGACAAGCCAGCGTGTTATGCACTGGAAGGTTCTGTTGCTATAGCTGGCGCTGTTATTCGCTGGTTAAGAGACAATATTGGAATTATAAACACCTCAGAAGAAATTGAAGTACTTGCTAGAGATGTAGGTACCTCTTACGGCTGTTACTTTGTCCCAGCTTTTTCAGGGTTATATGCACCTTATTGGGAGCCCACTGCAAGAGGAATAATCTGTGGTCTCACTCAGTTTATCAATAAAAGTCATATTGCTTTTGCTGCACTAGAATCTGTTTGTTTCCAAACCCGAGAGATTTTGGATGCCATGAACCATGACTGTGGAATTCCCCTCCGTCATTTGCAGGTAGATGGAAAAATGACCAACAATAAAGTTCTTATGCAACTACAAGCAGACATTCTGCATATTCCAGTAATAAAGCCCCCTATGCCCGAAACAACCGCACTGGGAGCTGCCATGGCAGCAGGAGCTGCAGAAGGGGTGGGCGTTTGGAGTCTTAAACCCGAGGATTTGTCAGTTGTCATTATGGAACGGTTTGAACCACAGATCAAGGCCACAGAATGTGAAATTCGTTACTCTACATGGAAGAAAGCTGTGATGAAGTCAATGGGTTGGGTTACAACTCAGACTCCTGAAAGTAGTGATCCTACTATCTTCTCTAGTTTGCCCTTGGGCTTTTTTATAGTGAGTAGCATGGTAATGCTAATTGGAGCAAGATACATCTCAGGTATACCATAATAATACCAACCATGGATTCCCAAGATGTGAGCTTTTTATATTATGAAAGGATCCAGCAATTCTGTCTCTTAATATGATGACACTGTTACAGACTCTGATTTTATTTGTAAACCAGTTGCTACATAACTTATAGGGAACTGTAAAAGTAGGCCTGTGGCTTGAAATGAATAAATTACAGTAGAAAAAAAACCCACTAGAAAATGTGGTGTGTTTTTTAACATCAACCATTAAGGTTGGGCCAGCTACTCTAGGGATTAACCCCCTCTATTGTCATAAAATCCTGCTCCATGCCCTCTAAGATATAGGATATTCAGATTCTGTCTGTAGAATATTTTGTCAAATATTTTCTAACACTTAGGGACAAATATTTGGTTCTCTGTGCTACACACACTTGATTTAGAGGTGTAAGTAGCTCGCTAAAACTGAGGGGCTTTCTTTTGTTGTTATTGTTGTTTTTAGTAAACACCCCAAGTCCTCTTTCATATATATATATATATATATATATATATATATATATATATACATTAGGGAGACCATAGTATCTTTCTGAATGTTTAATGGGAACATAAGTTTTTACAATAGACTTTTAGTATTCTCGTAGCTTAGATGTTGTCCTGGAAGATATTTGCCAAATTAAAATTCTTCAGACATTTTACATTGTCCCACTAATTACATGATTTTCTGTGTAGATCTTATAAGTAAAAAGACTTTCCCACTAAAAAAAACCTCTCCATTTTATTTATTTAGTATGTATAACATACATTCTCATATACTTCATGTAGAGTAACCCATTTATAAAATAAGCTTATAAGAAGGGTAGTAGTCTTAAGTGTTCCATTAGGTACACAAATATTTCAATATAAACATTTGTATATTTGGGCGGTGATTTTACAGATTATTACCAGGGAAAACTCTTTCTTAAAGAGACAGTATTTGAAACTTAAATGCATATTTTATGTTGACACACTGAGAAATATCTTATGATTTCAACTATATTTCTTACACCTTCCCCTTTTATTTAATTACCTTAACTGGATATATGCTGGGAGCAAACACTGTGGAATACTACAATAAATGTTATTTTTATATAGAAAAAAAGAATTGACTGTTCAAATAAAAATAATATTATAGTATGGATTTTTAAGCATATGTAAAAGAAAGCAAAAATAGCAAAGAAATATATTTAAGTGTAACTATATCAATAAGCATATTAATATAAATAGTCTAATTCCCTTAATTACAAAGAAAGATTATCATATTAGATAAAGACTCAAAAACATACTGCTTCCAAGAAACACATTTTAGATATAAAAAGAAAATGGTTAAAAAGAAAAAGGATACAAAAATATCCTGCTAATAATAATAAAAGGAAAGTCAAAGTGGCTATATTAAAATCCGAAAGTAAATTTCAGAGCAAATAATGTTACCAGTGATAAACAAGGTCATTTGCAATGATAGAGGGGTGAATTCACCAAGGAAACATAACAATCCTAAATATTTATGCACCTAATAGAGTCAAAATACATGAAGCAAATTCTGATAGAAATGAAAGAAAAAGCAAATCTACAAGCACAACATTGTCTCCTCAACGTTTGATAGAACAAGTAGACATTTAATAAGATATAGAAGATTTGAACAATACTATCAAACAACTGAATTAACATTAATAGAAAATACTACCCACTAATAGAATATATATACTCTTTTCAAGTTCGTATGAAACATTTACCAAAATAGACCTCACTGAGGACATTAGCCAAGACTTCATGAATGTAAAGAACTTTATACAAAAATGTTGTCTGAGCACAATGGAATCATAAATCAATAAAAAAAGAGTTCTAGAAAATCCCCAAATATTTTGAAACTAAATAATAAACTTTTCAATAAACCCTAAGGAGGGAAAACAGAAAATATTTGGAACACAATGAAAATAAAAATACAACATATCAAATTTTATGAGTTATTACTGGAGCAGTACTTAGGGAGAAATTTATAGGACTAAAAGCCTATATTAGAAGAGAGACAAGGTTTAAAATCAATAATCTCAGCTTCTAAAGAAACTGGAAATAAAATGTAAATTATATACAAAGTAGGTAGGAGAAAAAAGAGTTGAGAGCAATAATCAATGGTATAGAAAATAGCAAAACTCAATATAACCAAAAGTTGGTTATTTTAGGATATCAACAAAATAATAAACTTTTAGCCAGATTGAATAGAAAAAAGAGAAAGATGACAATAATTACCAATAACAGGAAAGACAGTGATATCACCATAGATCATAAATATATTAAAATGATAATAAAGGAGTACTATGAAAACTTTATGCCAATAAATTTGGCAACGTAGACGAAATAAGCAAATATTTTGAAAAATACAAACTAACAAAACTCAAGAAAAAAATAGAAAACTTGAATTGGTCCTATATCAAATAAATTGAGATTCTAGTTTACTCCCCACCCCCAAAGAACACTCCAAGCCCAAATGGCTTCAAAATGGAGAAATAATGCCCATTCTAATAAACTGTTCCAGAAAACTGAAAAAGGAAGGGACATTTCCAAACTCATTTTATGAGGACAGGATTACAGCATTACTCTGATTCCAACACTAGACAAAGACATCACAAGAAAAAAGCAACTGCAGGTCAATACTGTTTGTAAATATAGATGCAAAAATTCTAAGCAAAAATTTAGCAAAATTATTCCAACAATATATAAAAGAAATAAGACATCATGACAAAGTAGGGGAACGTGAAGCTCAGTGTACTTCACCGTTATCAACCAGAAAGAAAAATCATGAGATACAACTACACGCTGATCAGAATACCTAAAATTGAAAAGATATATAGCAAGTATTGGTAAAGATATAGAACTGAATTTCTTATTTGAGTCTGCTAGAGATGTAAAATGGTGCAAATATCTTAGAAAATAGTTTAACAGGTTTTTTAAATTAAATATACATCTATCATATTATCCTAGATATTTACCCAAGAGAAATGAAAACATATGTTCATACAAAGATTTTTTCATATCACTTTACTTGTTACAGCCAAATCTAGACCTAACTCAAATATCCACCAACAGGTTAATGGATTAACAAACCATGGTGTGTCTACACAGTTGAAGGCCTTCAGCAACTCTTCATGTACACTACAATATAGATGAATTTTAAAATTGTTCTGAGTGAAAAGCGCCAGACAAAATAGTATATACATATGTTTGATTCCATGTATGTACAATTCTAGAAAATGCGAACCATTGTATAATGACAGAAAGCAGGTCAATGGCTGCCCGGGAAATGGGAGGATGAGGAGTTGGCAGGAAGGGTAGGAAGCATGATTACAAAGGGGCACAAAGAAAATTTGGGGGGAAGATGAACATGTTAATTATAGTAATTATGGTGATAGCTTCAAAGGTGAATATATATGACAAAATTAATCAAAGTGAACACTTTACATGTCAATTATAACTGAAAACATTGAAAAAAGAGGGGAATATGTATCTTCAAACTCTGAAGGAATAGAACCAAAGTTTGCTCAAGTAAGTTCATCTTTGCTCTTCTCTATTATGCATACTGATGTAGCCTCGCTGATTCTACAGTCTGTTCGCATGGAGTGTGCCAGTTTCTATCTCTAAAAGGTCTATGAGCTTTATTTGAAGTCATTTGTGTGATTAGGCTGGAGAAGTACATGATAATGTCTAGTGTCATTTAAAACAAATTAATTTCCCATTTCATTTATCTGACCATAATTCTCAGCCTGGGACCCATGGCAAATGACCTTATGAAGAGTCACAAACAAAGATATCATAAGAAAATCAGGCTAAAATCCTCAAATTCAGTATCTCATTCTCACCTCTTCAATATTACAACCTTGTGATTATCAGCTTTCCTTTTTTTATATCTTTGCCTTTATAAGTCTCATTTTCATAATTTAACATATATGATATTGGTAAATTACAGTATTCTGCCTCAAGGCTATAAAGGAGCTTCTGTATATTCTATTATAAAATTAGCTAATTAATAATTTCTCGATATTGCCACTAAGCAGAACTACATAGTTAAATTATGATGATCAGTTCTCATCGCATGCATGTTATGAAACAGCAAGCCATCATTTAATGTCAGGCATACGTGTGAGTGAGAAAGCATGAGCTCAAACACTAACCAGGAGAATGAAAAGAATCTAATTCTAATTCTGTTTTCCAAAGATGAACAGTTTGTGATTTAAAGACAGTCTTGCAGGGTGGTGCAGGGTAAGTAAGGAGGAAAAGAAAGAAAAGAAACAAAGGCCATGAAGGGAAAGGAACGTTAAAGGTATCCAAAGAGAAACAAGCTGTACTATTAAATCTAGTTTAAAGACACCCTATGTAGTATCCATGTAAACAGCACCAAACCACTAAATCACTTCTACCTTAGCTACTGGAGTGGCAGCCATATACATCAGACTTAGAAGGATAACCCACTTTTCCTCCTGGCCCCATAGAGAATTCTAAATTCTTATCTGTTGGTGCCTAATTTCTGGTGCTTGTCTTATCAATTTGATATTAATATCCATAATCTTACAGGAAAGCTATTGTTTCCCTCACTGGTAAGCCCTTGTTCTCAATGCCTAAGTATAAATGCTACATTAAACAATCCCCATTTAGATGGGACATTATGCACCAACTCTACGACTGTTAGATATGGAAAATTTGTTTCTGTGTCCTTTTTTAAAATCATATGAACTAATAAGATCCCCTAGTGTAATCTTTCAGCAAAGTCTGGAGTAAATACAATATACTCTCAGTCAGTCGCCTATTTTAACCTCCCACTAAAATGACAGCTCTCTATCTATTCTGATTGTTTCAATCAAAACAAAACGAATAAACTTAATAAACTTAATGTTTAAATATTCCCCCAGAGTTTCCATCAACAACTTTTACAGCCCAATTTATTTGAGCCTTGGAAAAATTGTACGTGATTCTTGTCTTCTATGTGTTTAGCATACATTACAGTTCATTGTCATTCCAGCCCTCAACAAGCTGGTTTATTTTATAAAAAGAAAAATAAAAAAGAGACCTTGACCTTTGGTGGGAAAAGTACAGAATGATAAAAGTGTGTTAAGTTTATTTATTTTTTAAGTTTATTTATTTATTTTGAGAGAGAGAGAGAAAGAGCATGTATGGAGGAGGGGCAAAGAGAGAGAGAGAAAGAGAGAGAGAGAGAGAGAGAGAGAGAGAGAGAGAGAGAATCCCAAGCAGGCTCAGCACTATCAGCACAGAGTCTGTCTCAGGGCTCAATCTCACAAACTGCAAGATCATGACCTGAGACAAAATCAAGTTGGATGCTTAACCAACTGAGCCACTCAGGGGCCCCATGTTAATCCTTTATTAAACTATGAATTTCATTTTATTGTAAACAACCCATGAGTCTTTTTTACATTCAGATATTAAAATATGTTTTTCAAGTGTTATAGAAAATCCACGTGTGCAAAACATTTACAAAGCCAAAAATAATACAGAGACACTTAGTATATGTCTGTAGCAGTAGCTTCAAAAATGAGTTAAGCAAAAACCAAGCCAAAAACTTTCTAGGGATTGCAAATAAGGATGACCAATTTGTCTAGCTTGTTCTCTGAACTGATGTGGCCGACGTACATAACTGTACCTCCCTGTTGCTACCTTTGTATGGATTTAGCTAAATTACCAGAGCAGAGGATGGGAGCACATCCTGGAGCAGGAAGCTGTGATTTGGCTCTTGCTCTCTATCTCTGGTTATAAGATAATTTTTGTCTGCCTTCAAGTGTATTTCACTGAATAAGCTAATCACTTCTCTTTAACTCTATTTCAAATAGGCCATGGATATCTACTATCAGCTCCGTTTCACAGTGAAGAACTTTGAGGGAAGAAAAAACCCAAAACACAAGAAAATCACCTTCCCAAACCAAAAAATATATATATAGTTTTACATTTTAAGAGCTAAATCCTGTGGGAATATGATTACTTACATAGAATTCAGTATTTTTGAAAAGCAATGTTTTCTTTTTTTTTTTAAATATATGAAATTTATTGACAAATTGGTTTCCATACAACACCCAGTGCTCATCCCAAAAGGTGCCCTCCTCAATACCCATCACCCACCCTCTCCTCCCTCCCACCCCCCATCAACCCTCAGTTTGTTCTCAGTTTTTAACAGTCTCTTATGCTTTGGCTCTCTCCCACTCTAACCTCTTTTTTTTTTTTTTTTCCTTCCCCTCCCCCATGGGTTCCTGTTAAGTTTCTCAGGATCCACATAAGAGTGAAACCATATGGTATCTGTCTTTCTCTGTATGGCTTATTTCACTTAGCATCACACTCTCCAGTTCCATCCACGTTGCTACAAAAGGCCCTATTTCATTTTTTCTCATTGCCACGTAGAATTCCATTGTGTATATAAACCACAATTTCTTTATCCATTCATCAGTTGATGGACATTTAGGCTCTTTCCATAATTTGGCTATTGTTGAGAGTGCTGCTATGAACACTGGGGTACAAGTGGCCCTATGCATCAGTACTCCTGTATCCCTTGGATAAATTCCTAGCAGTGCTATTGCTGGGTCATAGGGTAGGTCTATTTTTAATTTTCTGAGGAACCTCCACACTGTTTTCCAGAGCGGCTGCACCAATTTGCATTCCCACCAACAGTGCAAGAGGGTTCCCGTTTCTCCACATCCTCTCCAGCATCTATAGTCTCCTGATTTGTTCATTTTGGCCACTCTGACTGGCGTGAGGTGATACCTGAGTGTGGTTTTGATTTGTATTTCCCTGATAAGGAGCGACGCTGAACATCTTTTCATGTGTCTGTTGGCCATCCAGATGTCTTCTTTAGAGAAGTGTCTATTCATGTTTTCTGCCCATTTCTTCACTAGGTTATTTGTTTTTTGGGTGTGGAGTTTGGTGAGCTCTTTATAGATTTTGGATACTAGCCCTTTGTCCGATATGTCATTTGCGAACATCTTTTCCCATTCTGTTGGTTGCCTTTTAGTTTTGTTGGTTGTTTCCTTTGCTGTGCAGAAGCTTTTTATCTTCATAAGGTCCCAGTAATTCACTTTTGCTTTTAATTCCCTTGCCTTTGGGGATGTGTCGAGTAAGAGATTGCTACGGCTGAGGTCAGAGAGGTCTTTTCCTGGAAAAGCAATGTTTTCAAAGAAAACTCCAAGACTACTTTCACAATGTCAGAAGAGCCTGGAGCTGGAAAGGCCTTGAGAGAGCATCTAGTCCAACATCTTCTAACACGAATAAGTGAAAACTTTAAAGCAGAAACACATTAGGAGCAAGATTAAGATCTAAGTTTTTGTAATCTAATGTTCCTTTAGCCTCACGGAACTGATAGAGCTTTTCTTGGACTTCGTCTACCTCAAACAACTTTGACTTTTAACAAGATGAAAGTCAAAGGGATAGTTTGTGAATCTTTTATGAAAGTTAGAGTTAGGTCTTAGCCAACAAACAATTTGGTGCACACTCACACACTCATACACGCATGCGATTTTTGTGGCCACCTAAACTGGGCACATTCTGAAAGATTCTGAACTACAATAAAACCATTCTTTATTCTCCAGGGACTTTCTATAGTCCTGAAAAATATAATGTTTACAAACTCTTTGGGGAGACATTTCCCTAGTCATGAATCATGACAGAAATTCAGAGGTGCATTAGTAGATGTACCATTCTTTTCTAGATATAAACCTTGCTACTCACCTCCATAGCACTGATATGCTTTCAGACTCACTCAGTTGATCTCTTCATTTCCAGAAGAGAGAGAAGTTTCTTCCTCCCCCTCCTCCTCCTCCTCTTCCTTCCATTCTTTGTCCTCCTCTTTGTCTTTTTCTTTTTCTTGAAACAAATCTATTGAGTCCTATCATATGGTATTTACTACTCATATTCACAAACATCAAAAGGACGGCAATCTGTTTAATATCCTGCAGATGAACATGCGCTAAAAAGTGGCATTGGCAATCGGGCACTCGCTGCCCACTGGGCACCAAGCAGCGATGTGCTAAAGATCTGGCGTGTGGTTCCGTAGAGAAGAATGACATTCATTACAATTGTATCAAAAACAAATTATGTACCAAATGTTTGCCTCGATAAGTACTTGGACGATCATTTATCTATCTTTCATTCATTCCCTCACAGCTTCTGTGCTGCAGCTCTATCACTGTTAGTACTTTGCCTGTTTATAGGTATGTCCCTCTCCCGTCTCTTTGTGTGACTTCACTACACTTTTTACCTTCTCCTACCAGCCCCAATGTATATAATGAGAATCATGCTATGCTTACAAACAAGAAGAATGTGGACAAAAAGTGTATAGATCTTTCACAAAATAGTTTCTACAGCATCTCATAATGTCTCATTTCTGGCCTGTAATTGAAAGATACCATTGGAGAACTGAGGCATTTACTTCTCACTTTCCAGACGTGAGAGCCTGCTACGAGAAGACAACCTAAGACTTAGAAAAATCAAACTTTAAATTTAAAACAGATTGCTAATGGATTTTAGCTAGAAATTAACAGATTTCTAATGAATTTTAGCTGGAAATTAGAGACCTTCTATGTCAGGCCCCTTATTTCAAATACGTAGAAAACAGCATCCAAAGGAGGTGACGGGCCAAGGTCTCAGGCCTAGTTTGTACCTGAAATACTGGGATTAGAACCTAAAGGAAATTTATTCTATACCATACACCAACCTTTCTTTGAGGATTTCAATTTTAAGAAGAATATTTAGATATTTAGTGGTAACATGGGATTTTCCCCTCAACATTCGAAATTGGTTTTAGTCCCACATAAAGATCTTAGAAGAACTCTTCTCTATAGCTCTTGGCAGTGAGCACAGTATGATGGACAGACTTGTGGAATGACTATTTTCTACACCTGAAACTAATGTAACATTGTGTGTCAACTATACTTGAATAAAAAAAGAAAACTGTTTAGCAAATATGAGACAAAAGATAAAAATGGGGGAAAAAAAGAAAGTAAGCTTTAAATATGCACATCAATGGTAGTTGTTCAAATTAGTTCAATAATTTAACTAGAAAACAAACTAAAACAAAATGTCTTTTCTCTGTTTCTTCCCCTTCATTCACTCTTTCGGTTCAGGCATCACCATTATCTCCCAATAATGGGGCTCGATACAGTAGTTCAGTAACCTAACTTTTCCTGTTCCATCTCTCAAATTTATCCTCTCCATTTCCATCATAGTTTTTCCTCCTTTCCCGTTCCATTCCCTCTCCATCTCCGTCTCTCTCTGATTTTACATAATTTATTGTTTTGTTTTGCTTTGTTTTTCAAGCGCCACAAACCTGGCTTGGAAAGTACTCGCCCGCCCCGCGCAAGGGAGCCCAGGGGTCTTCTCTCCATGCAGAGCCTTACAGGCCTCTCTGCTGCGCTACTCAAGGCAGCTGGGTAAAGGCAGGCCCAGTTGGAAAAGGAGGTGCTGTCTCGGGGTCCTCAATCTCCCAAAGCCCTCTTCGTTGTTCTTGTGAACATTTCTTGAGTATCTTCCTCTAGTCGTGGCCCATCATGAAGGAGTGTGTGTGCGCTGACCTTTTGATGTTGCCACATGTGTTCTCGATAATTGCAGATCTGGATTGTCCAGGCAACAGTTGGAGCCTCCAGGAGCTGGTGTTCTTCGTCTGCTCCTGAGTGATTTTCAGCTGTGTTTTCCTTTTGTCATCTCCACGATGGGCGTCTCTTCCTGACATTTGACTCCTCTCATTCCAGAGTTGTTCTGGGGATTCCGGGGCAGCACGGGAGAGGCAGCCTCCTCACTGGGCGTGTGGGCAGACTGAATTCTGGGCCAGCGCCTGAGTCAGACCCGAACTCCAAGCCTTCAGCAGGGTGTGGTCTGGTGGCTCTGAGCCTGCAGGGCCCAGCTGGACCTCTGCTGCCAACAGTCCAGACGCAGCCCTACCTTTTTCAAAACAGAAATCTGATCATTTTCTCGTACAGCTTTAAAGCTTGGGCTAATTTCACCATTTCCCAGGTAAGCTAACTGGCGTAGCATTTAAGCTCCGCGCATGTACCGTCAGCCTTCAACCTCTTCTAACAGGTTCACTTCACCCACTGCTACCACCACGGACCTGGCTCCCAGCTGGAGGGTCCTCTAATCAAATACCTGAGAGCTTGATCGTCTCTTACTGGAATTCGGCTCCCATGACTGAAAGTTGTGTGATTTTTTTTCACTCACCACACAGCTAGCTCTTCTGGAAGCTGTCAGGACAAGTCACATTTTCTAGGCAGCCAAAATTAGAGACATAAAATAAGACATTGTTGATGGAAAGTGAAAACACTTTCGCAGGATGACTATCATTCTTTCATCTTTAAAAGTAGATGCCTGCGTGGCTCAGTCGGTTGAACGCCTGACTTTCGCTCAGGTCATGACCTCACGGTTTGTGGGTTCAGGCCCCGCATCGGGTTCTGTGCTGACAGCTCAGAGCCTGGAGCCTGCTTTGGATTCTGTGTCTCCCTCTCTCTCTGCCCTTCCCCCACTCGTGCTCTTCTCTCTCGAAAATAAATAAATGTTAAAAAAATTTTTTTGAAGTAGATGTTATCTTCATTATCTAGGGATGAATAAGTAGGATTCTTGGGAAGATTTAAAGATTTGAGAAATTTGATCACTAGCTTGTTTTAGAAATTGCATTATAATTGTTGAAAAATCTTCTCAACACTCGTGACTTCCGTTTTTAATGTCATTTGCTCTTTGTGTTGCTTTTCGTTAATTCTTTACACTTAACCCTAGTACACTATTCTAAAGATAACTCTAACTGCATCAGTCAGATTAATAAAATATTTTTGTTAAAAAAAAGTTTTTGTATCTATAATGCCCACAATGCCTACCATTCATTCAAAAATCAGGATTTTATTATCTTGTATCTTTTCTTCTAATTAGATTGATGCCTATTGTAGTATAGAGTAGTCAATAAATATATGAGTTTCCTTTTCTAGTCTTTAGTTTCTCATCGACCATTATAGGAGCTTCTGAAAAAAGAGGGTTTATCTTCGCAGTAATAATGTCTCATAAAAACAACTTAGTTTGGGTATATAGTTCAGCTTATCGATGAATCAGTCCATTGTATTCATTAGATTCCTCCTATGTGAGGCACCATGGAAAATATAAAAGTGGAAACCACATGGTGCTTACCTAGTAAGACTTTATAATCTAGTAGCATCAATACGTCATATACATAAATAACCTTGAAGAAAGCTGATATTTGAAAAGTACTATTTAGTGATTGAATGAAAGAATGCATATGCAAATGAGTGGGTTGCATTTGTAGTAAATGAAAAGGAGGTAAAGGATACCTGTACCTGGATTCAGAAGAAAAATATTGCGATGGCAGAGCCAGACTCCTAAGATGTGAGCCAAATTTCTAAAATGGATAGGATATCAATTGATAAAGTTGGAGAGATGAAAATAAACTTAGTTGTCAGAAATGATATGAGCAATAGCATCAGAAACAAGTTTTATAGTGTAAGCTTATTAGCTTAACTTATTAGCAGATGATGTTGGAAAGAAGTAGGTGATGAAAATTGGAGCCAGATTTTGAAGAATCTTGAATGCGAGTCGAAGAACATAGGCCTTACTTTTTCCCACAGGGACTAGAGCTCCATTAAAGGTTTATGTTGGGGTGAGTAACATGATAAAAATCTCATGTCTGTGCTTCTTTGACTGCTAATTTTATTATTGAAAGAAGACAGCATAGAGGAACAGTAGAAGCATATACTGCTTGCTTTGGATCTGGGCTCTACCATTTCCTGTGTGACCTCTGCCAAGTTACTTAATCTCCCTGTGCCTCAGTTTCTTCATTCCTAAAATAAAGATGAGGAGGAGGATAGTAATGATGATGATAATTATAGTTGTAAGAAAAAAATGGATCAATTGAAGAGTAAAAAAATTAACACAGGGAAAGTGCTTAGATCAATTCCTTGCTATTATTGCTGTCATTAGTATAAATACAGAAAAGCTGGGCAATTCTTTGCTTTTGATACTTTTGAATTTGAATCTCAGAAGAGTTACTAAAAGAGAGAAAGAATAGTCATATACCAGTACAGGTTTAATTACTGTATTATAAGCATGGCTTATAAACTAAGGAATTATTTGGTAACCTGGCTGATGGTTCTATATATCCTTTGTGTGATTAAGAGGATGAAAAAAGTATAACTAAAAGCGTGGAGAGAGAAGTTAATCAACTTTTTTCAGTACTATAGAAACACATTTAAAAAATTCTTACATTGGGTTTGACGATAATTTCTTGAATATAACATCAAAAGCACAGGCAGCAGAAGAAATATAGATTGACTGGGCTTTATCACAAGCCAAACTTTTGTGTGTCAAAAGACAACTATTAAGAGAGTGAAAAGGCAATGCACAGAATGAAAAAAAAAATATTTGCAAATAATATATCCGATAAGGGATTAATATCCACAATACATAAAGAAATGCTGCTACTCAGTAACCAAAAACAAAAACAAAAAAACCAACCCAATTCAAAAGTGGGTTTAACAGACATTTCTCCAAAGAAGTGATACAAAAGCCAATAAACACGGTAAAAGACACTCAACATCACTAGTCATTAGGGAAATGAAAATCAAAACTACAAAAATATACTATTTCATACCCATTAGGATGGCTATTATCAGAAGAAAAAAAGAAGAAAGGAAGGAAGGAAAGAGAGAAGGGAAGGGAATAAAAAGTGTTGGCAATGATGTGAAGAAATTGGGACTCTTAGGTATTGAGGGTAAAAATGCAAAATAGTGCAGCTACTGTGGAAGACAGTATGATGGTTCCTCAAAAACTTAAACATAGAGTTATCATATAATCCAGCAATGCCACTTTTAGGTAAAAAAGAATTGAAAACATACACTCAAACAGATAAGTGTACACCAAAGTTCATTGCAGCAATAGTCACAGTAGCCAAAAGGTAGAAATAGTTCAAATGTCCACTGACAGATAAATGGGTGAACCAAATATGGTAAGTGCATACAGTGGAATACTATTCAGCCATAAGAAGGATTAAATTCTGAAACATACTACAGCATGGATGAACCCTGAAGGTATTATGCTAAACAAAATAAATTAGAAACAAAAGTACAAATATTGCAGGATTCTACTTACAAGGTGCCTAGAATAGTCAAATTCCTAGAGATAGTATAATAGTATAATAGCGATTACTAGGGGGACGCCTGGGTGGCTCAGTCAGTTGGGCATCCGACTTCAGCTCAGGTCATGATCTCACGGTCTGTGGGTTCGAGCCCCACATTGGGCTCTGTGCTGAGCCTGGAGCCTGCTTCGGATTCTGCGTCTCCCTCTCTCTCTGCCCCTCCCCCGCTTAAGCTCTGTCTCTGTCTCTCTCAAAAATAAATAAACATTAAAAAAATAGTGATTACTAGGGACTGGGGAAATGGAGTAATGAACAGTTATTGTTTAATGGATATGGAGTTTCATTTTCAGATGATGAAAAAGTTCTGGAGATGGACAGTAGTGACAGATGTAAATGTATTTAATGCCACTGAATTGTACATTTAAAATGGTTAAGGGGCGCCTGGGTGGCGCAGTCGGTTAAGCGTCTGACTTCAGCCAGGTCACGATCTCGCGGTCCGGGAGTTCGAGCCCTGCGTCAGGCTCTGGGCTGATGGCTCAGAGTCTGGAGCCTGTTTCCGATTCTGTGTCTCCCTCTCTCTCTGCCCCTCCCCCGTTCATGCTCTGTCTCTCTCTGTCCCAAAAAATAAATAAACGTTGAAAAAAAATTTTTAAATGGTTAATATTATAAAATTTATGTTATGTATATTTTACCACAATTAAAAAAATCAGTGCACGTGAGAATCTTTCACCACTCCTATATTATATTGGTATACAAGTTTAATTGCACGGATATGAAAGTATCATTGACTATGAACAACAAAATAGGGAGATTGAATGATCCATAATAGAATTCTCATTAAAATGTCCCCAAACTCCAAAGAAGTCTTAGGACATAGGGTTTATCTTGCTAGTTCAATTCTTTTCTTTTAGAGGAAAATATATCTTAATAATGAAGAACTCACATTTTATGTGCTGAAATAGACTCTTCAAAGTTGGTTAGTTTGCTTGCCTTTAAATGTGGTATATTATCCATAAGACAAGAGTTCCAAATTTCAGTACTCTCTGTATAATAAACCTGAAATAATATGCGTTTTAGTTTCCAGAATCTTTAACATTCTGTAGAGGGAGCTTTCACACAGAGATCCTTAAGTCCTTCTCCCTGACCCTTTTCTGCTCCCTTTCTCACATCTCCTGAACAAAATGGGCATGACCCCAATTTGGCTCAGAAATTGTTGCTTTGTAAAGATATCCATCTGTTCCTTTCATTGTCTTCCTAGTCATATCTGACTGGGTTTGGGATGTCCAAACACATTTCTGTTATTGTCAACACTGCAGAGCCAAGAACTCTTTGGACAAGTAAACTGCATTATAAGCTTTTGCCTTATGTGTCCTCAAAAGAATTGCCCTTGCCTGGATCCAGAACCTTTATTACTAGAGAGAGTGTGCAATAGTCAGCAGGAAAAAAATGTATTTGGTATTAGACCTGCTATCAAAATGAATTTTAAAGATGAATACTAAGCGACAGAAAACAAAACATGTCAAATGTCCAACAAATGTGGCATTTTAAACTTGACTTTTCCTAATGGGCTGATATTATTATGTTTCATGAATGTTTTTAACAGAATATATAAACTATATGGAAAGATGTAATTCCTGTTTATTCTCTTCTAGGATGAAATCATAGGGAAAATTTAAAAATATAGCAGAAAAATGTGTTGAGCTGGAGGTCCTTTGATTTTTTTAAAATGAATATGCATGCATATGAGTTTCATTGTTTCCATTACCATAGATTGTCTGGTCAATCTTGAAATATAACTTGCTTCTGAGTTGCTACCTCTGAAAACAGAAATATTATAGAAGTACATTTTTTGGTAGGTCTTCTATTCTCACAAATAGAAAATCCTGTAGGTTTTCTAATAAATCCTTTTAACTATAGGATAGAAAATTTGAGATCATGCTATGATAGCACTAAATTCATTCATCTAATTGTCATTTACTGTGTCCAGTATGTTGTGTCAGCTAGGTATGGGAATCCAATGGTGAGTAAAATACTTTACCTTTGGAGAATGTACTCTTTCACAGTATAAGTAAAAAATGTGCAAATGTGATAGCCATTTCCTCATGATTATATCAGACTGGGAATATAAATAAAGACAAGATCATGTAAATGTTATTTCTTGAAGATGTCTTGCAAACTGCCATCTCCCCAAGCTCTTAGCCTCTTGTCTTTGAGGGTTGCTCCAACCTTCATGCTGAGGTCACTGCCTTAGAGCAAAACATTGAGGAGCATCCTACTCACAAGAATGATATTTGCTCTGGTCACTGTTCTTTACAGAATCGTGCCTGTGCCCTTTCCTCTGTAAGCAAGCCATCTCTACACCATCTGGGACTAGAACAACCACAAAGTTTCTTTTCCTTTCCATATCCAAAGAATATTTTAAAATATCCATACTAGAACTCCATCATCAGAAATTTCTATTTAATTTGTTGACTTCATTGTTGTTGTTGTTGTTGTTGCTATTGTTATTATGGAAATTATTCTAACCTGCAGCCAGGTTTGAAAATTTCTATCCAAAGTGACTTCCAACTATAACAAATTCCTTGACTCAACCAGCCATGCCAGTATACAAACAACACAGCCTTTTGGGCCTCCAATCACTGAAAAGACTCTTGGTTCTTGGTCTTTCCATCCCTTGCTTCTGGGCTCTGAAATTACTCCCCGACAGAGCAGAAGAGACAGAGGTGAGAAACTTGACCACTTCTCAAGTCTACTAAAATGGAGGGCACTGTCCCTATCTTGCCACAGTGTCTTGTACTCGATAGAAATAGTCCATCCCAAGTAGATGTGAGAGCAGTTGCTCAGTTAGGTGAGCAAATACATCCAAATTTGGCTGAGTCAGAATCAGAATTCTATCATATGCAACTTGAAGATACTCCTAGTGTAACACGGTCTCCTTCCCCAGCTGAAATTTGGGCTACCTGTTTGGAGTTCCATAAAATGTACGCTCCTCTAGGAAAGTACGTCAAATTACATCTTAATTATGTGTTTGATTATTTCTCTTGTCTGCTAGATTACAAGCTTCTTTAAGGTACGGCTCTCTTCTTTCCTTTTTGTTCTTTTGTAGTAGAGTTTGGCAGATCATAGGTGTTCAATTAAAAAAAGAAAAAAGCATGACAGCTAAGTAAAAAATGAATTTTTCCTCATAATTAAAATTGTTATATTCTTTCTTCAACAGAAATAATATCCAGAACTCTAAACTTGCCCCAAAGAAACTCTCTCTTAATTTAAAGAAATTTTAAATAATATTAATATTTCTCAACAAATCAACAACAGATCTTAAACACCACTTAGCTGTCCCATCCCCCTATGCCTTTTACCACATTCTACAACTGAGTGACTGTCAGGTAGTATTGTAAGTCAGGTATGAGACATAGTAAAAAAAGAAAAAAAAATCCAAGCCTAGAATTCTGAAGGCACTAAATTTTATCCACTGTAAATACTGTGCATTCTGAGGAATTGAATCTATTATTGAATAAGTTTTCTGTTAGTCTTTTTGATTGAAAGCTAAAGGGTCAATGAAATTACTCAAACTATGGGGGCATCTGAGTGGCTCAGTCTGTTAAATATCCAGCCCTTGATTTTGGCTTAGCTCATGATATCACGGTTTATGGGTTCAAGCCCCAGGTCAGGCTCTGTGTTGACAATGTAGAACCTGCTTGGGATTCTCTCTCTCTCTCTTTCCCTCTTTCTGCCCCTCCCCTACCCCTCAAAAATAAATAAATAAGGCTTTAAAAAAAAAAGAAATCACTCAAACTATGGCCAGATGTAAAACAAAAGAAAATTGGTTGTATGCTTTGTTTCATCTGTATTTATTTTTGTCTGATTTTCCTTTATTCAAGATGTCATACATCTCCTAAATGACACACTTCATGATTTTACTAAAGAACCATTGTGTATAAAATATACTGGTTTCCCCCACTATCTGAAAGTTCACTTTACACCACTTTGCTTTTAAGAAAGTCTTACATAAACACCTGTTCTTGCTAACAGACTCTGAAGAACATTTTAGCTTTTATGAAATGGTAATTGCTTCTTTGATTTATCCCATTTCAGCTTACAAAAGCTTTCATGGGAATGCTCTACTTTCAGATAGCGGGGGAAACCTGTCTTGGAAAACTCAATATTGCCTAATAAAGATAGAGTTATTGAACATTGGAACATTAGCTAGAGTCTTGTCTGCAATTTAAAATCCCAAGTGTAAACTATCTCATTATATAAACTAGAAAAAAAAATCTCTGTGTGTCCGAATATGTCATCACTCTCCTGAGACATCATGGCAAGCTCTCAGAATGCCAGCTGTATTAACGTATGATGTGAACAATGAATTTGAATAAATAGGGAGGCTCTGAAGATAATGCAAGGTAGTTCATCTTTGTTCCAAATGAGCAGAAAATTCTAATATAATGAGTATTAGCCAGTTTTAAGGTTAATTACAAGGTTTTTTTTATAACTTTTAGCAATTACATCTTACATTTATCTTGGATTTACATTTTAGACTCTTTTCAAACAGTTAAATTGAAAACAAGTATAGTCTTCTAATAATTAAATCTCAAGTAAAGTAAAATATCCATATACCAGCTAGTCAATTTTTTCAGTTATAACTGCTTTATTAAAATTGATAGAACAACAGCTTTTTTTAGTCTTTTTCTGTAGTTCTCTTTCTTTCCTTTTTTCTAAAGCAATGAACCGGATTACTTTTATAATAAGGCAAAAAAAATGATAGAAGAAATAACGCATTATAAACTTTGGATATGGGAAGACAAAGAGATTAGACCCATCCCAAAGGTTTCATTCCCTAACATGATCCTCTTACAGCGCTTTGTGTCTGTTTCAGCAAAGGGTGTCATTATCCAGTGTTAGAATCCAGAAACCTGACAATTCTGTTTGACATCTCTCTCCCACATATCTCATTACTGTCTAGAGCCTATCCATATTTTCACAAAATTCTACCAATCTTAGATCATAAACATTTCTTAAATCCGTTCACAGTTTTCCATCACTGCTTCTACCCCTAGTTCAAACTACCGCTGTTTCTCGTCAGATGTATTTAATAGCATCCCAACTCTGGACTTCTCCTGATTCTTCTGCATTTTAGAACCAGAGCTATTTGCATGTTAGCATGCAAATTTAATCATGTCTCCTGTTTTCTTTTGAACTATTCTTTGGGTAAATACCAAAACCTTCAACAGGACCTTCATGGTGCAATGTGGTCTGGTCCTACCTGGTCTCCCACCAACCCCCCCCCCCACCCCCACTCTCTGTGTTCTAGACACAGGAACTTACGTTAATTTCCAGAACATGGCATTTGTCTATAGTGACCCTATATCTAGCACAGCACATGGCATAGGGTAGAAGGCAATAAATACCTTGATAAATGCACAGGATAAATTAATGAATTCATGAATGAATGAAGTATAATGTTGCAGGATAATGTCATACTGAGCAGACACCTATCACTAGAACTTTTGCTCTGTCACACATAATACATATTTTAAGTTGTTTTCTTCACAAATAAGCCACTGTCAACACCATATGTAAAGAACACAGGTTACAACTCAAAGCAATCATTTTTTTTCTTTGATTTTCACAACAAGAAACACCCATCTGCACAATGACTGTGGATACAAAGGCTACTTTATTTATCATATGCATTAAAATATCATTCATTCATAGTTTTAACCCACAGAAAATATCTTTTATGAAGATGTTAAATAATAAATTCATACACATAGAAAAAATCACGTTTTGACTGAGAAAGGCACAGATGCTTTTCAGAGTAAAAATAACTTCAACAGCAATTTCTTTGAAAGAAAATAATTTTGAAATAAATGTGTGGTTCAGGCTGTTTTCTGAATGGGATTTCTGAATTGATTCTGAACGGGGAGTTGTAATCTAATCGGGTCAATCTAACCTATGATCCAGGGGATAGAAACTAAATTGTGTGGAGGAGGGAAAATTAGGAAAAGATTAATATTTACTAGGAAGTACACAACGTAATAAGGATTTCATAGATGTCTCTCTCTTAATCCTTATAACAACTTGGAGTGTTATCTGCCATTATCTCCAGTTTAGTGCTAGGAAACACAGCCTGGGAGATTACGCAGATATTAAGGAGCAGATGTAGTACTTGTCTGACTCCAAAGGCATCTCTTGATTTCCTGTGATTAATTGCAGAGCTCCCCTTCTATTATTCCTCCTCAGTGACCACCATGGATCCTTCTTACCTTCTCGGATTATTTTCCTGCATAAATTCCCAAGTTACTGAACTCCTGTGACTCCAACACTTACTGTTGTCACTCCAAGTTACTCCTCACTCTAGTTACGAAATTTGCTTTAGTGCCATCTTGATGGCTTCATTACCTTCATTTCTACTGTGGACTCATTGAAGATTAATCATTGGCTTAAAACTCTTTTTCCCTTATGAAGTTTACTGTCATTTACCTGGATAGAAAATGTTGAAATTTGAGGATCCTGGTTCCACCGTATTTGATTTGTTGCAAAAATACTCCTGTACATCTTCAGTGACCGTTTAATTATATGTTTAACATAACCTCTCTCTAAAGACTGCATGTTAAAGGCTCATTTCTGGGCTACTCACCAAGTTTCCTGCATGCTAATTTGACTTCTCACAATGTATTATGAATTCGAAAGGAAATCATTTCAAAACCAAAAGGTTATAATAACAAATATTTGGACAAAGAATAAAACGTTCTGATGTCTTCTATACAGTGTAGATCATTAGACTCACAGATTTTGGTTTAATGTTGTAAAATCAAAGTCAATCGTAGAGATGATTGGCTGCGTTTTTAATTTTCATATGAATTGTCTCTAATATCTAAGGCAGCCCTGTTTGAATTAACCAATTAAGATGTAGGCTCCAGTTTTATAAGCATTTCACTGCCAGCTGTCTTTCTTTCAGTCTTTTCTGCAAGAGAGACAAAAAAAAAAATACTTGTTTTTTCATGAAGGTTTTAGTCCAAAAAATGCCTTTTATGATTTTGAAAAAAATGGCACATGTCATCATTGAAAACAAAAAAACCTCCCAAATCATCAACTTTTATTGATCATTAATCCTGTGTCAGTTAATAGAAAGGTGATAAAATAGATTTTATCTAATCATGGAATCATACTATATTAGTATAAAGTATTGTCAAAAGCAAATTCAAACTTAGATAAAAAGAGACTTATCAGAAGAAAGACCATTACAAAAGGGAGAAACTTGCAATCTCAGAAATCTTCAAGTATCTCAAAATCAGACAGAAAAAAAGTATTTTCACATGCAGGGCAAGGAGAGGTGTTACGTGTTGAATTGTGTCTCCCAGAAAGATATGCTGAAGTCCTGAACCCCAATACCTCTGAATGGGACCTGATTTGGAAATAGTCACTGCACATGGTTAAGATGAGATCATATGGGAGTAGGGTGGACCCTTAATCCAATATCACTATACAATATGTGTGAAGATATGAGGAGAGAATATCAAGGAGCTGGATACTGGAATGATGTAACTATAAACCAAGGAACATCAATGATTAACAGCCACCAACCACCACAAGCTAGGAAGAGGCAAGAAAGGATTTTCCCCAGCATCTTAGAGGGAACATGGCAGACATCTTGAAGACCTGTCCAACTTCTAGCTCCCCACAACTGTAAGAGAATTAAGTTCTGTTGTTTTAAGCCACCCACTTTATGCTAATTTGTTACAGCAGACCTAGGAAACTAATACAAGGGGAAAGTAAATATTAGCAGAAACTTTTAAGAGGAAGGTGGGCAAGCAAGGAGAAATGACCAAGAGGGTCCAATGGGAAAGGTGCCTTGCTGTGGTCAGCTAGATTCTCGGAATAAACTGATACAGGGGGTTAGTCCTGCTTTTTAGTGCTTGCTCAGGCTGGGACATAATTAGAACTCACAGGAAGGAAAGACGCCTCACTAAAAGTTTAATCAAGGCAAAGCCGATGTAAGAAAAGGGCAATTGTGGGGCGCCTAGGTGGCTCAGTTGGTTAAATGTCAGACTTCCACTCAGGTCATGATCTCACGGTTCATGGGTTCAAGCCCTGTGTTGGGCTCTCTGCTGTCAACACAGGGCCCACTTCAGATCCTCTGTCCCCCTCTGTCTCTGCCCCTCTGCTGCTTGTGCTCCCTCTGTCTCTGTGTCTCTCAAAAATAAATAAGTAAACTTAAAAAAGAAAAGGTGATTGTGATACTTGATCAGTATGAAATTAATTTTATTTGAATTTCAATGGAAAAATTATTAAGTGAAACTGAAGAGATTAAGGAGATTCAGATGTTTGTCCACAATAGAACACTGCAATTTCCAAATATTTCTTTGACATAAAAACTTTAATTTAAGAGGTCAGAGTTCATGGGTGTTTTTGTTGTTGTTGTTATTTGTTTGATTGAGTTTTAAATAGTTATCTTTTGACGTGATGCTAGGAGAGATGGAATTTAGCACACCTATAAGTGCTTTTCACCCACCCCCTAGAATCTCATCCTGTTTGTTAGGTGTCTTATTAGTTTTATAGTGCCACACTTTATAATTCGTACATAATTCCCACAATTTCCCATCTGTCCATTGATCACAGAATTGCAGATCGCCAACTTTGTATCCTCACATGGCAGAAAAGGAAGGAGCAAGAGAGCTCTCCCTTTTATAAGGCACTAATCCCATTCAAGAAGGCTCCACCCCTATGACCTAAGCACCTCCCAAAGGCCCTGCCTCCTGATACTATCACATTGGGTACTAAGATTTCAACATATGAATTTGTGGGGGACACAAACATTCAGACCATAGCAATATATGTAGAGAGAGGGCGAGAGAGAGAGAGAGAATTTTCATTTCTTTGAGAGAGTATGGACAATTATTTGTCATGCAATTGTCTGTGTCACTTTGACGATTACTTTTGTAATGTATGCCTAACACTTACTGACCATTTCCTATTTGCAGACACACTTCTAAGTCCTTTATGCTAATTATCTCATTTGATATAAGTGCTTCATTTGCTTTGCATATGCTATTCTACTTCTTTTTTTGAACACTTCTTTTTGGTTATTAGTTGAGTTTGAAGGAATGGGACGAGTTATTTTACTGACAATTATAAAGTACTTACAGCCATGAGAGAATTGTGTAGTAAGATGAAATTTTGTCAAAATTTCTAAGGGTGCCTGGTGGCTCACTTGGTTGAGTGTTGGACTTTGGCTCAGGTCATGAGCTTGGGGTTCACAGGTTTGAGCGTCGCATTGGGCTTTGTGCTGACAGCGTAGAGCCTGAAAAAGTTTGGAATTACTACCTTAAACTGTAATGAAAATTAGCAAGAAAAAAAGAGAGGTAAATTAATGATTCCATTTCTTTCTTCCAAGATGACTCTGAGTCTCTCTTTAAGCTTTAACTCTCATTAATCTTAACTGATCACTAGGTTACTTGACCAGCTTAGAACAATGTTCAGTTTCAACATAAAGAAGAGATGTGACATGTCTCCTTTAATTCTGAAAACAAAAGTGGTAAATGACTAAAAATAATAAAAGGGATTCTAACTTTTAAAAAATTAGTACTTTTTTTTCTTCAGTATGTTGAAAAAAATACACTCAGATAAACTCTCAGGTTTTCTATGTTCTCTAGCATTTATGCCGTAATTGCTAGTAACAATAATAACACATAAAAACAGTATATGTAAAGAACTTTTGAAATGAAAATCATATTATATGATTCAGTTTCTATTAACAAAATTAGGAATTGTTAAATACAATATATATGTTATCAATGGAAACAAAGGATATTTCGTAAAGAAATAACTTATTTCTTAGTTGAAAGTACCCTAGAATAACAATAAACAGAGATTTTATATTAAAATGAGTGAACCTTCAATTTTATTAGATTATTATTATTAGATAGGTGAAGAAAAGTTGCCCAGGTTCAAATTTTAGGCATTACCAATCCACACAATGCAATAAAGAGACAAAATTGCAACTGAGGCAAATGAGAAAAAAATTAGCAGTCTGCTGAGTCCTCTGTTTATTAGTATGGCTAATATAAGTCAGAATTAATTGCAGTTTTAAAAGGCACTCTGCAAAGTATTTGATTGGTGATCTGAAAAAAAATTCTTTAAATATCTTGTTATTTTGGAAAAGCATCTAAACTATATTTCTAGTAGATAAGACACACCTTATAATGGTTGTTTTCCTACTGGACTTGCTTTTAAAAAGTATATTGAGCCATTTCACTGTTAAAACTATATGTGTGCATATATTTTCTTCCTGTGTGAATTCTTCTCAAGGGAAAGCCTTTACCTGAAAGCATTCTGATATATTTCCAAGGCTCTGGTTCTCAGTCAGAAACAAAGATGAGGTCAGTAAGGGAACCTCAACCCATTCAGCATTCGGGTCTTTGTCAGCTATCACCAACAGCAGGGTTTATGACAAATGAGGAGCCAGGCTTCCAGCTGAATTTCAGTGTAGTTATTTTTGTTTTAATGTATGTGTGAATCAATTAATCCTGTCATAGAAGGGCATCGTAAACTGTGTGCCAGAGTTAATGAGTCAGCCATTATCACATCATTACACCAGCTGGCATAATGTAGCATGTGTTGTTTGTCATAATATACACTGCCATGCTTAACAACCATTAATTGTTTACACGAGCAGTCATATTTTTCTTCAAAGAACCTTCAGCGACTGGTTAATATTTTGAAGGCTTTTTAAGTGAATAACTATTACAAGGCAAAGATATCCTCACCAAGCTAGCCCACAGTGTAAGAAACTGAAGCAAGGGAAGACATTCGGAAGGCAGGGAAAGTCTTGAGGACCTTTCAAATAAAATCTCAATGCTGCAGAATTAAATAAATCCTAAGACTGCCTTGCACAACTGATTCAACTACCACTAGACATGACCACCTCAATGAGAAGAAAGACACTGTCCTAAGAATAAGTTGGCGAGACGGAGTTCCTTATTTTTATGTGTTGAGAGGATCAATGAGGCCTGTACCCAGGATTTATATCTCACCACCAGGACTTTCTGCAAGAAGATACAATTGCGGTTTTATACTTTTTTTAATCATTAGGAAAACTTGGCTAGTATGGTTTTCTTGGCTGATGAAAAGCAGTATGTGGCCATCACAGTCCAAAGTTATAGATTACCAGCTTTCTGTGGATTTGTTTTTGGCGACTTCTGCACATTTTCATTGGCCATATGGCTTTCTCTAGCCAGACACAGATACCACGAATAAAGGTAAAGTTTCCAAAAGAGTTTGAAGCAGAAATCACAGTAAAGTTTATCCACTTTAACTAAAAACTTATTTTCTCAGTGGAGATTTGATCATAAGTTAACAATGTCTAAGTAAGCCAAAGAGTTTTAACAGAAACACAAATTTAATAAAACTATGAGTGATTTTACAAGCAAGTAAGAAAGTAAACTGAATATAAGGGGTTAGACTGGATGCAAATAATGGAGAAATTATCCAATAATGTAATTGAAAGCACTTTGCAAAAATTTGCAAGGTATATACACTACAAGCTAGAAATTACCGCTAGAATTATATTCCAGGTTTTTTGTTTGTTTGTTTGTTTGTTTGTTTGTTTTTAGTGGTTGGTTTATAACAGTAAAATTGACCACAGAGACTTTCTCTATGTTTGGGAAGAATTATTCCTATCTTTTGAAAATTTCACTTTTCAGGTGCTTAGCTTTAGAAATATACATTCTTTAATATATCATATTTTTATTTTCTAAGTACAAACATAATTTTGCATTTTGGAGCTTTTATCCTGTCCTTTATAACTGCTATTGTATGTAACCTCCACCTACATATATTCTTCTGTGACACAGCAGAAGTACTTAAAATGAACAAAGAAAAACCAAAATACAATTATCTATGATTTTATTTGGTTGGAACAGTTTTTCTCAAACTTGAAGGTACAGAGGAATTACCTACAATGATTATGGAATATGTAGCTTCCCAAAGATTCTGAGTCAGTTGGTATCAATTGTGCATAAACTGGGACCAATAATCTATATTTTAATAGTTCTCTACATGATTATGATAGAAGCATAGAAATATGTTTTCTATAGTATAAACAAAGGAATAATAATAATAATGTAATAATAAATGTAGAAATATGGTAAAATAAAGGACAAATTATAACTTTGAACCAATTGATAAAGTATAACTTCCAAAATATTTTACAGTGCATACAAAAAGAGAACATAATATTCTGAGGTATTAAAAATATTTCAAAACACTCTTGTTTTTAAAATCTGTTTTAATATTGGAGTTTTTATGCACCAGTGTAAGAAAAATGTAAAAGGTAAAAAGTATGCATAATTCCTTTCCATAATTTGATAATCTATAATTTGATAAAATTTGAATTTTCATGGAGCCAGATTCTCTCTGCAACATCAATACCTTCAGAAAGTGAGATGGTGAATAACATTCAAAATAAGTCTATGCTCTCCAATTTGTTCTCCAAAAACTCCCAGTGATCTACTTGGTATTAGAGCACTCTCCCAGTGACCTACTTGGTATGAGACATCTTCCAGGACCCACAGAAGATATTGACAATATACAGACTGAACCAAGTGAAATTGCCAGCAGTTGTCTGTTTTTTATCAAAAAAAAAAAAAAAAAAGTGATTTAATTTAATTTAACCTAATATCAGTAGTGGAAAATACCTAAACCTACATATTGAGTCCTGAACTAGAATTGCTGACATTGGAGGCCACACTAACATTTCAAATAGGATGGGCTGTGAAAAAAGGATTAATGAAGGCCAATTAGTCCTTCCACTACTCAAGATATGTCTCATATCATGGGTGAAATAGAAATGGAAATGTGAGTATTCCTCAGAAATGAAGCAAAAAAGCCGTAAGACTTTCTTGTGTTGGGGCCTTTCCATATCCTGGTCCTCTACCTGTAATATTCTTCCAAGTGATTGGTTTCAGGTTTCAGATTAAACGTCAGCTCTTCAGAGACCCTTCTTAGCCACCCAATTTAAGTCCTCCCCAACCCTTGTCTTTTTCACAGCACCTATTTCTTTTCCCTTACACCACACATCATAGTTTATGATTGTATATTTGTGTCTTTGCTCAGATCACATTCTCTCTTCACATGCTATTCTAAGTTCAAGAAGAACAAGAACTCTGTTTGTAGGTGCACACAATAAAAAAAAAATTGATGCATGAATTAGCCAGATAAATCTACTTGTTTTCCATTAATATACAAGCATCTAAATCCCTGTTTCTCTTTCCATATAAACTATTAGGAATAGCCCAACAAATCTAATTTTGCCAAATAAACATGATGGAAAGGTAATCTCATGTTCAAAAGTAACTTCAAATTATTAAATTGCATGTAACTAATGAAGAATGTGAAAAGGGAAATCACTTTTAAAACAATACAGCATCATACACTGTATAAGTATTATTCTGGTTGGCAAGATATTTTGTCATGTTCCACAAGTGAAATACTTAACCATCAAAACTCAGAGAACCATTTTAACTTTGAGGAGGTTTAGAGCAGTTATGGAGAAAAGAAGCTATCATATTTAACCAACTAGAAAGGTAAATTTATTGCTTGAGATGGAAAAAAAGTAAAATTTATTGCTTATATAATTATCAGTTGGCTATGTGTACTGGCTGCCTAAGCACTTCCTATGGGATGCTTCTCTAGGACCATCATGTAATATGGTCTCACACACAATGCTGGAGCATATGTCAGTCATGAGATTGTTTGTCATATAGCTTCCCTGCTAAAAGTTAGACAACTATGATGTACAGATAAAAATAAAAACACATAAAAGAATGAGAAAAGGTAAGATAGAGGAAGGAAGGATAGAAGGAAGGAAGGCTCTAGAAATATATTAATGAAGTCAGAAAAATATAATTTCAAGTAGGTGATGTCATTTATAATTTGTTGAGAATTACTGAACTAAGAATTCAATATTCAATGAATTCAACAAAAAGGAATAATGATTTCAATGAATCTAATACTTTGTATTTCAGTTTAGCCACATGGATTTTCAAAATACCATCCTAGTAATTCTTGCTGACAAATTTTATTCATGGTATATTTAATTACTGTAGTTCTTCCAACATTTTTCATAATCATTCCTGCTAATGTTTATGAAAATATTTTTATTGGAATTATCAGAAAAGTATTACTCTTTCAGGGGATGGTGAAGAGTTGACCTGAGCCAGATGAAAATCAATTTCATGGACATGACAATTTTCAAAAATCTCAACTTCGAAGTGATGAAAGTGGCTTACAGGGTCCTGACCAACAATCTTACTGCTTCTCTCTTTATGAATATCATGTGTTAACACACTCAATTATTTTAATTGGGTAAATGCCTAATTTTGTTAACAGTTTATCCATTGACCCAAATAGTAAAGATGTGGAAAATAAGATAAGAAGATAAGAGAAACTAAGGCAAAAAGAACCCTGGAATCTAATGTGTCTGGTAATCATCCATCTGACTGTGGTTAGGTCACCGTAATCAAGCACATGGGGTTTTGCCTTATTCTTTGTAAACTTTGAAATAATAACACACTGAATTCCTACCAGACTCTGATAAAATTACTCTTTCTTAATTTTAAACTATGAATAATTCAATGCCTAGGAAATAAAGTAAACCCTGCCTTTTTTTGGTAAAAGTGTAGAAACATCACTCATTCCAGATCATAAAAATCACAGGTCACAACTTCGCCTGTGATTTCAAATTGCCTCGAAATTGCCATAGAACTCTTTCAACATCTGATGAATGGAGTGTTTCTAATTTCTAATTATCAGAGCTGCACAATATATCTTTCAGGTAAATAATTTTGTGTTCAGATCCATTTCCAGTTAAAGTTCCTGGCTCAAGCCTACTAATTGCCAAGTTGTGACTTTGATTACATGGATACTATGTCTCAGTAAGTGGCAAATTGAAGTCATCATCAACACTGAAGTCAGCATTCTCTTGCCTCAGATCTGTACACTCTCAGTTCCCCCTGCCCGGAGTGCTCTTCCTCTGATAGCCAGAGCTCCTTCCTCACCTCTTCAAGTCTCTCTGCTCAGTTGATGCCTTTCCTGACCACAATAATTAAAATTGCAAATGACCCCTGTCCCATTCCCTGCATAGTTTTTCCTCATGGCAACTCTTATCAGCTGACATTATATAATATATCTTGTTTATTATTGGTCTCCTCCACTGGAATGCTAGCTTCCTGTAAGCAGAGATGTTTGTTCTGTTTGGTTCACTGCTGCTTTCCTAGTATCTAGTAGATGTACGATTAAGATTAGTCAAGTGTAGGGGCGCCTGGGTGGCGCAGTCGGTTAAGCATCCGACTTCAGCCAGGTCACGATCTCGCGGTCCGTGAGTTCCAGCCCCGGGTCAGGCTCTGGGCTGATGGCTCGGAGCCTGGAGCCTGTTTCCGATTCTGTGTCTCCCTCTCTCTCTGCCCCTCCCCCGTTCATGCTCTGTCTCTCTCTGTCCCAAAAATAAATAAACGTTGAAAAAAAAATTAAAAAAAAAAAAGATTTGTCAAGTGTAGAAATGAATGAATGAATGGATGGATGGATGGATGGATGGATAAAGAATAAATGAGTGAATGCAAATAGCCAGCAAACAAAATTATATCCCTTGATGATAAAATATAAATATCTATGAAAGATGTATATCACAAATGATTTTGTGTTATGTTAGGGGGCAAAAAAGCAACAAGATGAAAATATTTGGGGAAGACTGGTCAACACAAGTTTTTATAGAAGGAAAAAGTCTGAAAGTTCTGGATGACTGCAGGCAAATTTAAATGCAAACAAAAACCAGAAGGTAATTTACATTTCTTATTCATTATTCAAAATTAATCAGATCTGTGTTAGAGACTATTCTTTTAAGTATGCAATAGATCTAAATACTAAATACCAATAACCCACTTAATTAAGAAGTGTTATTAAACTTTAGCATTCATGAATTAAAATTAGTGTTATTAAAATTTACTAAACTTTTAGTATTCTGCTAAAAAGTCTGGCTGCCACACAATATTTGGCAATATCACAAAGTTCCTACTCCAACACAGATAGTTGGGGTCCCCACAATTTCCATGGAGAATTCTTCAACTTTGTTTTTTTTTTTGAGAGAGCATGTGTGCACACATGAGAGAGAGAGAGAGAGAGAGAGAGCGAGGGAAGGGCAGAGAAAGAGGGAGTGAGAGAATCCCAAGCAGGCTCTGTGCTGTCAGTACAGAGCCCAGTGCAGGGCTCCATCCCACGAACTGTCAAATGATGACCTGAGCCCAAATTAAGAGTCGGACACCCAACCAACTGAACCACCCAGGCACTCCTCTTTGACTTTGTTTTTAATGCACGATAGTATTATTCTTGCTGTTCAACTATAATTTCTATTATTTTTAGCTTAATATTATCAACTTAGTATAATGGGCACAATTGCTAATGCATATTTTTAATAGAGAGTGTTTTTTGTCCTTTTAGGTTCTTTTTTTCTTGTAATGGTCCCTTAAAAGATATGTTTTAAAAATATGCACCAGTATTCATCAAAAAACACCCTTAAGAAAATGAAAAGGCAACCCACAGAGAGAAAGAGAGAAAGGAAGAGAGAGAGAGAGAGAAGCTGTTCTTAACATATATGTCTAAGGACCCCATATCCAGAATATATTAAAATTCCTAGAAAATAGATAAGAAAAATAGGCAACTCGGGGTGCCTAGGTGGCTCTGTCGGTTGAGCATCCGACTTTGGCTCAGGTCATGGTCTCACGGTTCATGAGTTTGAGCCCCACATTGGGCTCTGTGCTGACAGCTCAGAGCCTGGAGCCTGCTTCAGTTCCTGTGTTTCCCTCTCTCTCTGCTCCTCCCCTGTTCACACTCTGTCTCTCTCTCAAAAATAAATAATGATTAAAAAAAAGAAGAAAGAAAGAAAAATAGGCAACTCAATAGAAAAGTGGTCAAAACACTTGTACAGACATCATAAAAGGGATATCCCCAAACCCTGCACCTCCCCTGCTCACACTCTCTCTCTCAAAATAAGTAAATAAACAAAAAAAAAGAAAACAAACAAACAAACATACAAAACCAATCTATGCTGTTAGAAATCAGGATACTACTTAACTTGGGGTGGCAGAATTTAAGTGATCAAAGAAGACAAAAGAGGGAGACTCTGGATGTGGATAATTTTCTGTTTGTTTCTGGTGTCTTATTAGTGTTTAATTTGTGATAATTCATCAGGCTCTATACTTATAATATATGCACCTACCTGCACTAAATTGTGCCTCAATAAAGTCCTAAAATCTCAACAGGCGGAGCAGATACATACACTCTCCCTCAATATGTGTGTTCGGTGACACTTCATGGTTAACACGGAATGTCTTTGCTCACTGGAAAATGCAGTAGGGAGGTCTTTCACTCTGCCTACATGGTAAAAGAGTTGCAAGACTGCAAGACTGCAGTCAAGCAGTCATTTGTCAAGACTGCAAATAAGGGAACTCCAGGGCCCACTTCACAGCTGAGCAACCAGTGCATTAACACCATTGACACAGGCTTCGGTGCTTAGAAGGGCCCTGTGCTTGGGTTAGTGTTCTGCTATCACCATCTTGAAATTCTTAATAATGTTTTAACAAGGAGCTTGCACCTTGGTTTTGCACTGGGCCCTGTAACTTATGCGACTGCTCTGGGTAACTCACCTCTTTTAAGTATCTGAGGTGGTCTCCATATTTAGTAATTAAGAAGAAATATGCTTACATTTTGATAGGAGAGAGTTTGGAAATAAGAAAGACCTAGGGGCTAATGGGTGGCTCAGTTAGTTAAGTGTCTGACTCCGGCTCCTGGTCCGTGAGTTTGAGCCCTGCCTTGGGCTCTGTGCTGACAGCTCACGGCCTGGAGCCTGCTTTGGATTCTGTGTCTCCGTCTGTCTCTTCCTCTCCCCTGCTCGCTCTCTCTCTCTCTCTCTCTCAAAAGTAAATAAATGTTAAAAAAATTTTAAAAATTAAGAAGAAAGACCTAGCCAATCAGTAAAATAGTGCCTTACCGCTGGACATTCAAATAGATGCAAAAGAAGAATTAATAAAAGAAACATATTACTGGGATAAGTAATACCAACTTTGAGATGGAAGAGAATAATTATTAGGTAGTTAATGTGGACAGATAGGCAATCAAGTCAAACAGTATGGCATATCCATCCTACCCAATTCTTTGATATGTACAATTTTATTATATGTTTCAGTAACTTCCCATCAATTTATCTTAGCACCTCAAAAAAAAATTTACAAAAAATGTTCCCCTAGGAATATAGACAATACAGTGTAAGGGTGTGAATTAGTTCAAAGGCAAGAGATTCATCTATTCATCTGTCCATCCTTCTAATCATCTGTTCATTCTTTCACCTGCCTTATCCCACTGGCAACAAAAAGGGTATAAACATAAATCAGACCTGGAGTCCATCTGAAAGGACATACAGCGTATTTATAAGCCAATGGTAGACGTGCTAGAAAATATGTTCTAAGAGATGTATTCATCGCTCGGGAAATTTGGAGGAAAAACAAACACTTCAGGCTAGGAATAATCAGAGATGCTTTTATTGAAAGCAGTCCTTATATTGGGATTTGAAAGCCAGATAGAATTTGAATGTGCACGAGTGCACATATTTGGAAATATGCTTCTCTTGTTTTTCTTTTGTTCTTTCTTCAATACATAACTTGACTATCATCTGTTTTAGAAAATAATGCCTCTCTCTTTTCTACCTACTATCATAGATAGACTGAATGTCAAATTTAAGTATAAAATGGGACAATTTTAAGGACAAAAAAATTGAAAACCTGTAAGTGCACATTAGGGATCTAATAATGTAATATACATAAGAGGAATTTAGAAAAAGTAAAAATTCACTAAACGTTAGTTACTTAACCAAGACCTTCCTCCAAATTCTTTGGTTTCTCGGAGTGTTTCAGAGCACAGACTAGAATTTCAGCTCTGCCTGGGTTGGAATTCCAGTTCCAACTCTTACTAGCTGCACAACCTGGGTATGTTTCTTAACCTCCTATTTCTTCTTAAGTTTGAGGGAAAGGATTATATTTGATTCATTGTTATGCTTCACTATCTTCTCCAGTCCCACCATCCTTGTCCCTTATAGACTACCTGGAACAAAATAGCTAAAGTGATCCTATTAAAATGGTCTTTATTGGCTGTCATTATGAATCACACCATCCCAAAACTTAATGACTTAAAATAATGATTTTAATGTTTTAATGTTTAATGACATAAACAATGATTTATTATTTCTCATGATTCTGAGGGTTGGCTGGACTGTTCCTCTGATGGTTTCATCTGGGCTTACTCATGCAGCTGCATTCAGATGGATGCTATATTAGGCTGGAAGGTCCAAGATAGCCTCATTCACAGGTTTGGCAGTTGGTGTGGCTGTTGGCCGGAGAAAGCAGTCCTTTATGTAGGCTTCACCCTCCAGTAGCCTAAACCAGCTAGACCACGCTTTTTGGTGAAAGGAGAGGCAAAATAACGCAGCCATGCTTTTCAATCTACCTCAGTCCACCCTCTGATTACAAAAATGTCCATTCCTAGTGGTGCCTGGATGACTCAGTCAGTTAGGCTGACTCTTGATCTTGGCTCATGTCACACTGGATTAGGATTCTGTCTCTGTCTCTCTCTCTCTCCCTTCCTCCTCAAAATATATAAATAAACTTTTTTTTTTTAATTTTTTTTTCAACGTTTATTTATTTTTGGACAGAGAGAGACAGAGCTTGAACGGGGGAGGGGCAGAGAGAGAGGGAGACACAGAATCGGAAACAGGCTCCAGGCTCCGAGCCATCAGCCCAGAGCCTGACGCGGGGCTCGAACTCACGGACCTCGAGATCGTGACCTGGCTGAAGTCGGACGTTTAACCGACTGCGCCACCCAGGCACCCCTATAAATAAACTTTTAAAAAAAGCTTTAAAAAAACAAATATCTCCATTCCTCACACATGTCAAATATTGCTCACGCCTCTCTTCTACCTCATCTCAATACAGCTTCAGCCTCAAACTCCTGTCTCACAATCTGCATCTGGTCCAAATATAGACACAGCTCCTTAGCTGCATAACTTTTCACCCACAAACCTGTTTGTTAAAAAGACAAGTTATTCAGACCATTAGGATATGTGTTCCCCATACACCCAACATAGGATGATGAGCGGAGACAAAAGAACTGCATTAGATGCTCCTCTTCATTGAGGAGTATAACAGCATACAACAGTCCTCATTTATAGTAATCCTGAAATGTGGCTGAGCACACGCTTCTAGTTCCCAAAGGGAACCGATAGGTCCAAGATGGCCTCTGTGATGCCCTGGTTCTCTTTCATGTGGCTTCTCATCCTCCAAAGCTCTAGACTGGTTTCACCACATGGTGATCCCAAGGTAGCACCCAAAAGTGAGCAAGACTAAAAGATACCTCTTGAAATTACCCTTTGAAATAAAATATCATTTGTTAAATCCCATTGGTCAAGCAAATCATATAGCCAGCCCAGATGCGAATGGTGAGGAAAGAGACATGTGTTGAGTTGATTATTAGCAATTTTCTCTCAGATCCACACTTGCCCTTCTATATTCCACTTCATGATGATGGAGCTGGGATAGAGCAGATGAGGATGCTAGATTTGGTCAATAGGGGAGAGAGATTGCTAGAGGGAGGCTGGAAAGCCAGAGGACAAAGGGCCTAGCTTCTCCCTGTTTGGTTCCTTTCTGTTTTATATAAGTATCACCCTGCCCCACTTCTTCATCCCTAGGGGCATCTCCTTCCTATGCAGGAACCCAATCTAGCTAGCAGTTTTTGCGACACTTAAGAGTATCAGGCTTATCAGTATCCCTCAGCAAAAGTGGGCCAGCGTTTTCTCCTCCGAGGTCTGAATTTTTTCAACTCCATGGTATACCTCCTCTAACTTTGGAGTAAGTTGAAATATCCCAACTTCTTCCTTTTTCCCCAGCCCTAAAGGATGCAGCAGCTGCTTTCTCCCTCAGTGATAACTTAAAATTCTCTTTTTCACCCTTTCAGTGATGTAGTTGACACTTTTATATCTATTCATAAATGTCAATTTGTATACGATCCCACCTGTTGCTGGGAGGAGCTAGGACATATTGTGGCCAGGTTTATCAATCTATCACAAACGGTGAGACAAATCATGACATTCCCTTACTCAACTCTCTAAAACCTTTCGATTTCATCCCAGTAGCTTTCCATCTCATGCAGAGCAAAAGCTCAAGTTCTCTCAATGGCCACAATGACTTCCTTGCTATTCTTTGAATATGTCAGCTTTATTTCTGCTCAGATTATGCTTTCTCTTCCATCTCACTGGAAGATTCTTCCCCCAGGTGTCTGTGGAGCATACTTCCTATCTCCTCAGATCTTTGATCAAATGTCACTGTCTCATTATGGCCTTCTTTGAACATCTCATTTAAAATTGAACCAATCTCCCCTACCCAAAACCTGGTGCTCCCTATCCTCTTCTTTTCTTTTTTCCATACCATTTATAACCATTTAGTTACTTTACAATTTATTCGTTGCCTATCTCTACTTCTCCCAACCCTAAAATCTAAGTTCCACAAAGGGAATATTTTTAACTGTTACGTTCTGTGCTATTGTATCCATAGTCCATAAAAGTGTTTGGCATATAATAGATTCTCAATAAATTCATAAATGGGTGTTCATTAGGTTTTCTGAAGCAAATTATTTTGTAATACATCACATCATAAACATTGGCATACAAATGAGTTTGTAAGATCTTTACTTTTTTTAGTTTATTTATTTATTCATTCATTAATTTATTATTTATTTTGGGAGGGGAGAGACAGAGAGAGCAGAAGAGGGACAGAGAGGGAGAGAGAGAGAATCCCAAGCAGGTTCCCCGCTGACAGCAGGGCTCGAACTCACCAACTGTGAGATCATGACATGAGCCAAAATCAATAGTCAGACGCTTAACCGACTGAGCCACCCAGGTGCCCCAGAATCTTTTTACTTAAAACAAGTTAAAGAAGCAAAATGGAGAAAAATTTAAAACATTAAGAATCTGAAGTTATAGAGAAAAGCGGTACATAAGGGAGCCCCAGAAGAGCTTGGGAATTGGGGTAACAAATATACAAAACTGATTGGCAATTATCTTATTTACAAAGCTAGAATGGAGGGAAGATTGGAAGCACTTTAGTGTAGATTAAATTAAATTTGGAGGAAAGTATCCCAGCTTTTTTTTTTTTTTTTTTTTTTTTACAACTCTGCTGCTTGCTATAAATATAATTCTGGGGAAATCATTTAACCTCACTTGCCCTCAGGTTCTGCATTTCTGAATTAAGGAAAATAATTTCCTCTTGCTTCCCTCAGAGGGTTGATGTGAAAATGAAATGAGATCATGTATGTAAATGTACAAGTGTAAAACTGTAGACTGATGATAATGACGATGACGGTGTGACCTCTAATAGATGGAACCGGGAAAGCCAGAAAGGCAGGAGAAGCCACAGGAGTCCCTGGCACGCCCTCTGCCAAGACAAGTTGAGGCAGAGCCATCTTCAGGGTTACTGGCTCTTCCTCTAGGATGCAATTAGAATGATTGGTTTTTAAATCTGTTATGCATTTTGTGTGTGCCATGCCCTTCCCATCAAGTTGGAATTCAACCATAGTTATCTTCCCTATTTAATTAATTTTATTTTATTTTGCATATTTGGAATCAGGGGCTCAGGAATGTCATATGCAAATATATGCAAAATAGAATGTAAATTGGTTTTGAGAGCCAAAAGCCCGGCTTTTTTTTTTTTTAATGGGAATATATCATTGGAAAAAAAGGTCCTCCTCACAGGCCTACTGTGCTTTAGTTGTTTAGAAGTCTTCATTTTTTAATCAGAGTTTATAACTATAAATGGAATGAAGACAACTTTATATAATACTTAAAATCGGTGAGGCTCATAGACTCAGCAACTTTGGTATATTTGATCTAATTGTTAATGAACAAACATATTTTTGTAGCTTTAAGAAATTAACTGGAGAAGAAGGGGATGGGTGGGTAAGAAATGGGAATAAGAGGCGAAGGGGCTACTCTCTCACACCTGATGTGGCCTGCATCAAGTCACTAATGCACAAATTTCTGTGACATGAAGAAAGAAACAGCTTTTTGTTTATTTTCTTAATTAAATGAAGTCTAGAGAAAGACATCAGATCAGTGGGCTTTTCTGTTCCATTTTGAAGAAATGATTTTATTCCATAAATCTACACTAATTTTATAGAGGCTCTCCATGTCTAAAAATTGTGAAGAATCTGTAATCCTTTTTATAGAGGTTATATGATTATTTGGAGTATATTTTAATACATAGCCCATTTTCACAAAGTACAAATCAGTGCAGGCTTTTAATACAGAACACCCAAAGGTCAGATTACAATCGTAGTTGTAAAAGGAAAGAAATGCTTGAATTCTGAAAAGTCTTTTAAGATGGCACATTATTATTATTATTTTTTGCCATAGTAAATCTTTTTGTGTTCTGACTTCTAGTACAAGGTTTGTATATGTATTCTAAGGAAGACTACATCAATATACTTTTGAAATGTTTTCAAGTTACAAAAAAACTGACTTCACATAGCACTCCATAATTTCCCTCATCAAATCCTAAAGACTATATTAAAACATCTGTTTTTGGAATATCTTGCTGACAGTAGAATGCTATACCCCCAGGGAGTCTCCTACTTTTGCATAAAATTTGCATACTCATAAATAAGTTAACATGGGGGGGCAGTATATCAACTGCAAACAATGCAAGTATTTTCCGTTTTTCCTTTTTATAATTGACTAAGAACAGAGAACTAAAGATTTTTTGAAAAATGATTTTTCTGCTACCCAGTCACCTTTTAAATGACACATGAATTCTTCATAAAGATTTCACCCTCCTAATTTTCCCTACCTTGCACTTAGAAATCCAAAGTTTCAATATTCAAGAAATCCAGTTGCTTCAATATTCAAAAGCAAAATATACCGTAGCTGTGTGCAAATAATATTTAAAGTGTGGCATATATGACAGGTTCTACATGAAACTTTATAGTAATATACGCATAACCTGGATTATGAGACACATGGAATAAGGTAGCTCTGCATCTTTTTCTCTTTTCCAGCACAAAACAACTTTATTCTCATGAAGTCTTAGTAATCTACACACCTCAGTCAAGTACTATGAAGTGCATCATGATGCTTATATATGGTTAATTGTGTGCCGTCAACTCTGAGTTTGAAAAGGTTACTTACCAGGGTGCCTGGGTGGCTCAGTCGGTTAAGCGTCCAACTTTGGCTCAGGTCACGATCTTGCTCTCTGTAAGTTCGAGCCCCGCATCGGACTCTGTGCTGACAGCTCAGAGCCTGGAACCTGCTTCAAATTCTATGTCTTCCTCTCTGTCTGCCCCTCCCCTGCTCACGTTTTCTCTGTCTCTCTCTCAAATAAATAAACATTAAAAAATAAATAAATAAGAAAAAAAAGAAAAGGTTACTTACCTTCTCCAATGTTTATTCAGGTTACACGCTAGCCTGGGGAATAATGGCGCATAATGGGAAAATTACTCCATATAGACAACTATCAGGTCTGCTTGCTAGAGAGTCGACATTATTATATTATTGATGCAATACATTAATACATTACTGTATTAGTATAGAAGAAAATAAATCTATTGGAATGGCTAGGAACTAGCTCCCTGATTCCCATCGATGCCCAGTTTCATATGCTAGACCAGTGAGAATACAGTAGGTAAGGCCTTGACCAGTGAGGTTTCAGGGAACACAGGAAGATGTTCCACCCAAATGACCTTACACAACCATTGGATAGTGCACAAAGTTACACACTTAGCATTGTACCTTTTATTTATGATTATTTTTTCCAGTGTTTATTTTTATTTATTTTGAGAGAGAGAGAGCCCCACGTGCACACAGAAGCTAGAAAGGGGCAGAGAGAGGGAAAGAGAGAGAATCCCAAGCAGGCTCTGCACTGTCAGCACAAAGCCCAATTCGAGGCTCAATTCCACGAACATGAGATCAGGACCAGAGCCAAAATCAAGAGTCAGAGGCTTAACCGACTGAGCCACCCAGGTGTCCCAAGATTCTAACTATTGTTTAAATAAAAATATTTTGGCTGAGGGATTAACACTTAAAGCAATTATCTGTCATTTATAATTTAGGTTCTTAACCTGGGACCCATGAACAATAGACAGAATGTAGTGGAATAATAAACCCTCTTAAACCATATGCAAATTTTTGCTTATATTCATTTGTGTGACTATTTGGAGGAAAAGGACTCATAGATTTTAACATATTGCCAAGTGAGTTCACTCCCTCCAGAATATTGTGAACACAATTTTATTTTTTTTTAAATTTTTTTAACGTTTATTTATTTTTGAGACAGAGAGACACAGAGCATGAAGGGGGGAGGGGCAGAGAGAGAAGGAGACACAGAATCGGAAGCAGGCTCCAGGCTCCGAGCCATCAGCCCAGAGCCTGACGCGGGGCTCGAACTCACAGACCGCAAGATCGTGACCTGAGCTGAAGTCGGACGCTTAACCGACTGCGCCACCCAGGCGCCCCTGTAAACACAATTTTAGAAGGATCTGTGCCAATTCAACCAGAACGACTGGATTAATATCAAGAATTAAGTTCAAAAGGACTGAATTCAGGGCAGTATATATTTTCTCTCTTAATTGGAACACTTTCCTTTGCTTGTAACAGAAAACCCAACAAAATAAAGGAAATTTATGGTATTATTTGAATGAGAAGTCCCTCAATAGCATTAGGTAATGTCTTGATCCAGCATGCAAAATTATGTGACTAGAAACCTGTTTCTATTTCTCTGTTTGTCTCCTCCATGTCCTCAGGTCTGTGAATGGGTGCTGCAGGAGCCAGAACTATGCTTCTTTGTACAAATCCATCAAGATCTGACTCAGCATAACCAGCAAAATAGCTAAGATCCAGTCTTCATAGAGTAGTATGTCCTTCTTGGACTCAGTGTGTGTGGGGGGGGGAGGGCTAAAATATGCTCATTAGCTTAAGCAATTATGTCCCACGTGTGGAGCTTAGGATGGAATTGATCTAAGTATGTGACTGAGAATAAGGGAAGAATACCACAAATTAAGTTTGTGGTATTTTTACAAAAAAAAGGGGGGGGGAGAGAAATATATACTTTACCTGTCAAACAACAATTTTCTACCATAGTATCCAAGAAAGAAATGAAAAGACACTTCCTAACCAAAATGTGTTCATGTTCATAGCAAGATACCAGGTTCAGAATGAAGAAACAGGGCCTTAACAAGATAATAATGTCAAGATCTAGGAGCTAGACGGGAGATAGGAACAGGTCAGGAGGGAAATGAGCAGTTTTCTGGGCAATGGCCTCCAACCAGATTGAAGCTGCTTTGGTTTATGGTCAAAGGCATTTGCTGTGTGAAGGGTGAACGAAGGGTTAAAGGCATAGAACTGGGAATTTTATTACCCATATATGTCCACAAGAAACTACTATTACCAACAGCATTAGGTTCACACTACATTTAAACCCTCTTTTATTGACAACCTGGCATCAGCAGGAGTAAACAGTGAACTTAGACTTCTCTCCATTCACTTTTTCTTCCTTTGTAATTTCTTTATTTCAAAGTCATTCTCTCCACAAGCCCCCACCCTGCCTCCAATCTCTCATCAAGAAAGGGCTAACTACTTGTGGACAGTGACACAGTGGGGGCATTTTTTTTTTTTTTTTTTTTTTGGAAATATCTATCAAGAACTGGGACAGGTCAGATTTTTACCATACTCGCAATCTAACAAATTGGCCCACGATAGTTTCATGAATGCTGGCAAACGGCGTAAGATTCCTAGGTCAAAGACAAAAGACAGTTTATTACTCACAGCAACAGTGGTCAGAGAATCAGCATTTGTGCTGAGTCTTGGCCCCCACTAGGCCATGCAAAAAGGGTTGGATGATATTTTTGTGTACAGTGGGTGCATCACAGAGAAAAACTCTGAGCTTGGAAAACCCAAATCTTTTATACTGGACAGTAAGCATACATGCCCATTGTTCTGGAGAAGGATGCTCTCTTATTTTCCAAGTCTGTTCACTATGGAAACACCCTTAAAATAACAGTCCAGAACAAAAACAGTTAGTTCCTCTGCTCACAAGACGTGCATCCACAAACAACGTGGAGAGAGCTGAGAATTGTCTGCCAACAATATCTAGCTTCCAAGCACTTTGGAAAAACTTATTTCTAAAAGCCACAGACACCATTCACATTCCTGGGTATCTGACAGTCACCTTCGAAATAGAAATAGGAATAGGGTAGAAAATAAGACAGGGTAGCTAAAATTATTGGGAAATTTCCTAGATCCTCTTAACATGCAAATATCTTTGGAGGAATGTCATTATAACAGCTCTTAGCTTATGAAACAGCTATTATGGACATGGATATTAAATAGCAGTGTTCTGAATCTGTTAAGCATTTTTACATTTTCTGGTTTATTCTATCTATACAACCACCCTGCATGATAGGCAAGTATGTAACTGTTATGCCATTTAATAAGAAAATACAACTGAAACACAGAGAGGTTAAGGAACTTGTTCAAATATAATCACATGCATTACATTTGGATCATTCAATTAAGTAATAACATCATTAGTAATATAGCAATATAATTGGTCCTATAATTATAAATAAATATGTATATATCATTCAACCCTTAATAGATAAACATAAAACTATAAAAATATACATAATAGATAAAATTGAGTAAGGTTCTAGAAGGTCATATTATAATAGCACTGATTCAGAGTAGTGGAAAATACTCAAGTAATGGACTCCTGAGTTGTTACCCTGGAGTATATTTCTTATTTGGTAAAAATATCAACTTTAGAAAAGATTATGGACATAAGAATTTATAATTTTTTGTAAGCCACTTTAAGCTCCCCCAGTTAAAGATGCTTTTTCAGTGAAGTAACTAATTTGCCAAGTTAAAATCACTTTACAAATGAGGAGGCCAATTTTGTTTTTATCATTTAAGTACAGGATATTAATCATCTGATGAAACAGAAAGATTTAACAAAATGAGCATGTTCAAATCATTTGGCAAATATGTGCTAAAGAGAGCAGATAATAACTCTTTGGGGAGATGATTTTTTTTTTTTTTTTTTACCTGAGACAAAAGCAGATCAGAAAAGTGAGACAAAAGTGTAATGGTGTTGTGTTTCTTTTTTAAATGTGTAACACAGTAGCAGATTGTCAAAAAGGGTTAAAGACGATGTCGGTCATGACTTTTTTCAGCTCTCTAGAGTGTGGCAACATGTATTATTTGGCGTAATCATGACACAGATCTGCATGTGTATGTCTTCAATAATTCATGTTGCAGCTTGTCTCACTGTGGGGACAGATGTCAGTGAAACCAGTGACAGCCGATCATGCTGATCCCACAGTGACACTGAGCCTTGAGTATATGCCCAGTAAGTCTGATTGGAGCTAAGAAAACACGGGCTAGCAAGTTTGAGTGTAGCTATTCATTTCATAGCTACATGAAATGTGCATATTTATATGCATGTATGTATAAAAACCTTACTCCCATGTAATGTCCTGAAGATATGGAAATATGTAAGACATTCCTTACATTTGATTTTTATATTCATTAGATTTAAAACATGTATATACTATGTTAATGACAAAATCAATTATTTATTGTTATGTATTGAAACCTATAGGTCTCCAACTGGTGATTTATAGAATTAGCAATCTTGATTAGTCTTTCATTACTAATTCATGTATAGAACAAATGTTATATATCCAGAAGACCAAAGGAGCCAACACTGAAGTTTTGCTTTCAAAGACTTATCTTTGTTTCTCACAATGATTGGTATTTTCTTTTAAAATTAGGCATTAATCAAAAATTGATCTTATTCCAGGGGTGCCTAAGTGGCTCAGTCAAACATCTGACTCTTGGTTTTGGCTCAGGTCATGATCTCACAGTTCATGGGTTTGAGCCCCACATCAGGCTCCATGCTGATGGTGTGGAGCCTGATTAGGATTTTCTGTCTCTCCCTCTTTCTCTGCCGCTTCCCTGCTCTCTCTCCCTCTCTGTCTCACCTAAAATGTTTTTAAATGATCTTATCCCAGATACTCTAAGAATAAATGTACATCTATCAGTATGTGCCTATGAATGTTAGAATATAGAATATAGAACATTGATTACATTATAGAAATGTTACCCCATGGTTAGTCTAATCCTTATGCATTAACCCATAACAACTTTCATAGCAAAGGACTAGAATAGGAGAAGGTAGCTGAAGGCATGCAAGTCTATTCTATTAGAATAGCAACTAAATATACTTACCTCCTGTGTGTGCATAACAAAATTCAGAGCAAGTACTTTTATAGCTTTTTAAAAGCAAAAGTTTTGTCTAATATTTTTAGATCCCCAAGATTAACTATTTATCCATTTCTTGCATAACACTAGAGAAGTGTCAAGCTCTACTTATAACCTATAGAATCCCTGATTAACAACTAGAAAATACCACGTGTATTTTTATATATATTGGTAAATATGTGTATTATATGTATATGTACATGTACATGTGTGTACATATTATATTTTTAAATATTCAACAGAACAAAAATTCATATTTATATTTTCTTTAGTAATATAATATGTTCTTATGCCGCTTTTAACTTGCCCTTAGACATACAGCATTTTGGTTAGCTTTTGAAGTCATTTTTTTTTTTTTTTTTGGTGATTTTATTGTTTTAGAGAGGAAGTTCCTGGCTTATTCCTAATGACTCTTCTGATCTTCCCTCCTCCCTCTCAAGTCAGTACATTTGGAAAAAGACATTGATTTTCCAGTAGCTCAGGATTGGACTGTTTTCAAGATACATGTAAGTCAGGGAATCTCTTTAGTGCTACCATGCATAGTGTTGCCTAACAGTGGGTACCATTTTTCTTTGGAGGTGCATTTACATAAACATTTCTAATCACAGCGCCATAAAGAGACACGGTATAATAATTCATGACTTTTAGGTAATATGTCATATGAATCTTAACATATGGCATTACACTCTACAATGGCAATCTTGGCTTCCAGAGGGACCTGGAAAACATCCAGCGAGATGAGAATAAGCCAAACTTGATAGAAAACCATATCGATGCTAATCCAGGTTTACACCTTTCATTCAGACTCGGAACTCTCTAGCAGATGGTTCAGTGTTGAAGTACTAATGTTAGCAAAATGTCAAAACTATTTTGCTAGACTCCCCAATTGTTCATACAGAGTATTTTTCAAGTGCCGGATATCAAAATAGTATTAATAAATGGTAGCACTAAGGTCTCTGATCATAATTGCAGAGTTTTAGTTTCAATTTCCAAGGACAATCTGGTTTTGCTCCCTTGGAAGATAGCCAACGAGCTTTTACAATTTGATTTTACAAATTTTAGAAGTTTCTTCCCTGATTCTTTAGCCAACAATGGCATATTCAAAGAAGACAAAGGAATGCAGAACCATTTGGCCGATAACATTATTAGTGGCTGTTATATCAATTTAATCATCCAAATAAATGTCATGAGATAGAGACTCTGAATCAAAATTTCTCATCCTCAGATTCATGAACATGGAGAAAAAATCTAAATGGACTTCAGAGGGTCCACCGTCTGAATTTAGAGGCAAATATGAGTGTGGGTGTGTACAAGTACAATTTTCTATGTGCACACACATATACACTGAATACGTAAAATGAATGAATGAATGAGTGTGTGACTCTCATATTAGGATCTAGCAATGGATTCAATTTGTTTTAGAAAGTCAGAATTACATTTATAAAACAAGAATGAATATATTTGCACCTAGATGAAAACATATGCATTAATTGATCACCTACTAACTATGCTGTCTTTAACATATTTTTTTTTCTTCTAATATTAAAACGTATCTTCTGGGGTGCCTGGGTGGCTCAGTCAGTTGAGCGTCCGACTTTGGCTCAGGTCATGATCTCACTGTCTGTGAGTTCGAGCCCTGCATTGGGCTCTGTGCTGACAGCTCAGATCCTGGAACCCGCTTCAGATTCTAGGTCTCCCTCTCTCTCTGCCCCTTCCCCACTCATGCTTTGCCTCTCTCTCTCTCCCTCTCTCTCTCTTTGTCAAAAATAAATAAACATTAAAAAAAAAAAAAGATATATCTTCTGAAGAATTAAGAGCCCTTGGGTGGTTGGGTGGCTCAGTCAGTTAAGTGTCCAGCTCTTGGTTTCAGCTCAGGTCCTGATCTCACAGTTCATGGGTTCAAGCCCTGCTTGGGTTTCTCTATCCTCTCTCTGCCCTTCCCATGCTTGCACTAGCTCTCTCTAAATAAATAAATAAATAAATAAATAAATAAACAAACTAAAAAAAAAAAAAAAAAAAAAAAGCCCTGTTTTGCAGACATCTCAGAGAGAGGCTTATCTGGGCTCTCCCAATGGGTACTCTAGAATTAGCCTTCCTGACTCTAAATTCCAATCCTTTTCTTTTATATGATATTCACTCCTTTACTAATGGTTTCCACTTTAATGTAAACAGACTATCACCCCAACAGCAAAAGACAGAGTCAACCAAGTCTATGATAATCTAAGAAGACATATGAGTAAGAGACTACTTTTAGGTAATATTTATTCTTTTAACATTACTTTATGCAAGTCTAAAGGATATCAATATTATTATTATCAAGATATGTGTTTTCCTATGCAAACTTCTTGTAGCAGCCATGATAGGATTAAGTCAATCAGCATTAACTGATAAAACAGCAGTGAGACTTTCTCTCACATCTGTTCAAGTTCAAGTCAGTTCACACCCAGACAGCTATTTTTCCTGTTTTTCCGTGAATGTGTTTCTAGGAATGAAGTCACTGAAAAAGATTTGTGTGTGGCCCCTAAAACACTAAGCCAGACCAAACCCCAAAAATGATGTAAGAAGTAAAAATCGATGTGAGAAATTTAAGAGAGCTGAAAGGAGGCGTCATGTTCAAATTAGGCAAAGCCTTATTGGGCTAATCCTGTAGAGAAGACCTGTATGGGGAGGGGGCAGGGAAGGGTAGTCATTTGTATGTCACTGCTTAAAACACTGTCAAGTTGGACTCCACAACATTGTTCCAACTACATAACTTTTACATAAGTGACTACTTAATAGATTTTCCTCACTCCCAAACCCTAATTTGTTCCTCTCACTATGTCTTTTATGATTAACCATGGTTTTATTTTCATTTTTGTTCATTATCAATTTCATCACTGAAGACTGTCCATATTTCTTTAATGTTGTGACAGGAATTCTTTGCTGAAGCTAAAAAAAAAACAAACAAGAATGAAACAAGCTAAGAGAATAACACTGTATTCCATTTTTCCATTTAAAATATGTTACAAAACAGCTTTCAGTTTAAAAATTTTTGACAGTGTATATTCAATTTTTCAACGAACAGATGCGTGTACATAAAATTATATGATTGAAATTCAGTGTCAGGGGCTTTAGTCATTTAATTTGGGCAAACTCAAGACATTGGTTCATAATATAGCTTTTGAAATATCTCTATTTAATAATAAGAGCATGGCATTTCTATGAAATGGTGATATGGAAGTGTTTATTGAATTTAAAAAAGGGTTTATGTGAATATTTTTAAAAAGAAAATTATTATGATTTATTTTTTTAATAAAAGGTGATTTTCTTTTTTTTTAAGAAATAAATGTATGATGAAATTGAGTGAACAATATATGTCTATTCAGTGTAAGAAGAAACCAAGTCTTGTCTTAGGACTTCTGGTCCAGAGTTTTTTATCTTAAAACTTCAACAATTGATAGTGTTTTCACTTATTGAGAAATATTAGAACTATGAGCAACTACTTAATGAAAAAAATAAAGATACTGAGAACTACTGATAAGATATGCTTCATGTTCTTATCAAGAATTTGAGAAATATATGGATTCGATAACCTTAATAAATGGCAATAGATAAATGATTTTAGCAGACATAGCCCAGTAAGGAAAACAGTTTTCAATTGCGAATTCAAGCTTGAAAGTGGTCCATGGCAGTTCTACTCCAAGTGCCAGTCTGAGAAGATAAATCAACTTTATCAGAAGTACAGTTTGATCCAGCTACATTTTTTTTTTCATTACAACACATTCTTAATAAAGGAAGCAATGTGTTGATTTCCATTCTGGGGCAAACTCCCTAGTGCATGATGGACTAGACTATTTAGATACTGTCACCAGCTGCCTGACCACACTTTATGTAACATTTGTCTAAGAAAAGGCAATTTCAATGCACCGTCACTGTTAAATGTTTGTTTCTCGTCAAAATTTTAAAATTGCATGTGAATAAAGGAGGGCTTTCAAATAGGGGACGGATTTTTCTCAAACCAATTCTCTTTTCACATACATTGACAACTACAGGAGAGTTTTAGAAAAAATATATTATTGTTAAGAGAAAACTTTAGGAAAATAAAATTTAGGAAATGAACACAAAAGACCAAAAGTTCACATGTTGTACTATCTTCCGTAATCTTCCCAGAACTGACAGGCACAGGATAGTGGTAATACTTATTTTCTCTTTCATTATAGATTGAAGTGTTTTATGCCTCAGATTCCAAGTCAAGGAGTGTTGGCCATTTTCCACTCAGGAATGAGAAACTTTAGCTCATGAATACCTGCTTATATTAGCTTAGGTTTTCTTAGTGACATGTGCCTTATTCAGTTTGGGATGCTATAACAGAGTACCATAAAATGGGTGGTTCAAACAAGAAGTATTTATTTCACACAGTTCTAGAGGCTGAGAAGTCCAAGATTAAGATGCTGGCAAATTCAGCGCCTGGTGAGAATCATTTTTGTAGTTTCCAGGCAGCTTCTTTCTGTGTCCTCACATGGAAGAGAGAAAGAGAGAGAAGAAAGATAGGACCCTTTGGTCTCTTCTTATAAGGACACTAATCCCATTATGAGGAATCTACCCTCAAGGCCTCATCTAAACTTAATTATCTCCCAAAGAGCTCACCTCCAAATACCATCACATTAGAGTTTTAACACATGAATTTTGTGGGTACACATTTAGCCCATAGCAATAAAGTGAATGTCGTCTAAAATATATTGCTCTCCAGATAGGACCAAATATGTGCTTAAAATGTTTTTGAACTAGAGATAGTTTATGACAACTCTAGGTTGGAAATGCAATTTTCCTACAGGAAACCACAGGCTATCCATTGTTCTTATAATTTAGTAGGATAATTCAGTGTGTGCCACAGAAGCCAAACACTTCTCACATTCTCTTATCCTCTTAATTGACAGCAATAACAGATACATCATTTATGTAATAACTGGAATCATTCCAAAAGGTAGCAATTTGAGAAGTCAGATCACTTCAATATAGATCAGTAACTAGGCACCCAGAATCAGATGCCCTGGGTTCAAGACTCATCATTTGAACTCCAACACTGATTGGGTAACCTTAGGCAAGTGACTTGGTCTTTCTCTGTCCAGTTTACGCATTTACAAAGCAGAGATAATCACAGGATTTATCTGGGAGAGTCAGGATTATACGAGATAACCAAGTAAAGAGCTTAGCACAGTAACAGTAGTAAACACTCAATAGATGCTACTATATTGCTATTTAGATATTGTGATTTCACCTAACCGTGAAGGCTTGGTTTTACAAAGGTGTCAAGGTTAACTAAGATTCCAATATCCTGAGCAGTAGCAGGCATTATTATTTTAAAGGATGCTTTGACCTTAAGGAAATGTGTTTTCCCTACAGACCCAACATGACCACTAACAAATATCACATAAATAATATTTTTAAAGGAAACATATTTATCTTTAGCTTCTGGACCTGTTGTTCAAGACAAGGCTCTAGCAGAATCAATAGCTTTGATAGAAGACATTTTATTCCAGGAAAGGTGGTTTTGAATATTCAGTAGGGCTCCAGGCTAGTGATTTTGTGGTTAGGTTTCTTGTCTTCCAGGAAGCCCTTGACAAAGGTCACAAACAATTTGCTCGTTCTTCTTATTAAAATAAAGATGGAAAGCACTGATGATAACTCTGCCCAGCAGCTAACTTCATCATCTGTAGCGGTTTCAACATATGCTTGTGAGATAATGAAAAATATAGCATTAAATACGCTGGCAGATTGAATCTTGTTTCAGGGTAAATATAGTAAGTCATTTTTTTCCCTCTTCATTTCCTCAGAACCTGTTTAGCATTAGACTGTTAATATCATCACTGATACATGACAAAACCATTGCATAATATACTGCGTTCCAGACCAACCCCCACATAAAAGAGAGCAACGAAAAACCATGAACATTAATCGGGCATTCAAAATAATGAAGTGCTTCTAGCCAACCCTCTTCTAAAGCTGTCTACTCTTAGTTTTGTAGGAACAAATAGTTTTATAAATCTGACATGCTTTTCTGGTCCCATTTTAATATTATGAAAATGTCATTTTTCTGAGCTACAGTCAATATTGAGGGGTTTTTTAAAGATTTTTTAATGTTTATTTTTGAGAGAGAAAGAAAGAGAGAGCGAGAGCGAGAGAGAGAGAGAGAGAGAGAGAAAGCATGAGCAGGGAAGGGGCAGAAAGACAGGGAGACACAGAATCTGAAGCAGGCTCCAGGCTCTGAGCTGTCAGCACAGAGCCCAATGCGGGGCTCAAAACCATGAACCACGAGATCATGACCTGAGCCAAAGTTGAATGCTTAACCCACTGAGCCACCCAAGCGCTCCTGGTCAATATTAAGAATTTTTAAAGATATATTTTATAGCCAATAAGTAAAAATATTCTGTGCAATGTTTATGATATGATCTTTTTTAAGAAGCAAGTTTAGAATCTAAAAAACAAGCTTGTCAATATTTGGAAGGAAGGAAGGATTATTTACACTTTAATCTTCAAAAACTAGGAACATGTACATAATGATTTTCAGCAACCGATATTTTGTCATGGTACACACACACACACACACACACACACACACACACAGTAAATTCCAAAAAAAATCTCATATTAAATTAAAATATGATTTAAGAATGAAAGTGTTTATTCATTTTATTCCGATAAAAACTGAAACAGAAGCTGACACTACTGATTTTATCCTTTGGTTGGTGACTCTAGTAAATCTGGGTCTTTTCTGATTTGATGCCACAAGTATGTTTCTGTCGCCTCTCCTGTGTCCCTTGCTACTAGGTGATGAACATGCTGCCTCTTTTCAGTCATTTCCATTACATCAGAGGTCAGTCTAAGTTGCTCACTCTGAGTTGACCCATCTATGTTGTTGCCATCATACTCGTCTTCCAAAAGTGACATTAGGACAAACATCTTCCTTCTACTCTCTTTTACAGAAGCAATAAATGGCTCAGCTGTAATCATTGCCTCATGATCTAATTAAAACAAGAAATTGCAGATGCTGTGGATTTTTTTTTATGCCTAATGACACAAGCAACTGCATGGAGCGCATATGTTCATTTTTTATTCTTTGACAAAGACTACAGAGAACCTGAACTTGCAAAAAGCTTGGGATGTAGTATGCTCTTAAGTGTTATTCAAGGTCAAATTTTTCTAGAAGTAAAAACAGCAACAATTACCCAAGTGGTTTCATGTACTGTAGTCTAAGATTTATGCCCTCTTTTATTTAAAGCCTGAAATCTATCATATGAGTATATCTAGTCCAAATCGACTTTGAATTATGCCTACATGGTCTTTCTTAAGAGAGTATTTTCCATGTGTTTATTTTAGACAGATTTCCATTTTTTAATTGTGTATTTTCAATATAAACTTAAGTAGATATGTAATGTGTATTAAAGCTATAAAGCGCAATAACAAAGAAAACACCTATGAATCCACCACTCAATTTAACAATGATAACATTACAAATATTATTGACATCTTTTTTTTTAATTTTACCATATTTACCAAAATACTGTCTAATTGCCTTTGTGATTTCTTCTTTGACCCCTAGACATTGTGTAGTTTCTAAATGTTTAGGTATTTTCTATCTTCTGTTATTGACTTCTAATTTAATTCCATTATGATCAGAGCACATACACTGTATAATTTAAACCCTTTTAAAATTATTGACTTGTTTTATGGCCCAGAATATGTTCTATATTGGTAACTGTCATTCACACTATAGATTCTGCTGTTTGGGGGTAAACTGTTCTATAAATTTCAAATAGGCAAAGTCAGTTGATAGTATTGTTTAAGTGTTCTGTATATTTACTGATTTTCTATCTACATGTTCTATCAGTTATTGAAAGGAAGATATTGGCATTTCTGGCTGTAATTGAAGATTTGTCTATTTTAGTTCTATCAGTTTTTATTTCATGTATTTTGAAGCTCTCTTATTAAGTCAAAAATCTTTCCAACTGTTCTGTCCTGTTGAATCTTCTGTCATTGTGAAATGACCCTTTTTACCACTGATAGTAAGTGTTGATATCTGCTGGGTCATATCCCCACATATTTTTCTTTTTCTTCAGTGGTGTCTTGGTTATTCTGAGCCCTTTGCTTTTACATATACATTTTTTTCCATATACTTTAAAAAATCATCTTGTGAAGTTCCCCAAAGTCCTTACTGAGGTTTTATTAGAATTCCTTTGAAATTTTACATCAGTTTGTGAAGACAGGAACAAGAACCTGATAAAGGATATCAGCCCAAAACATAGTAAACTCCATATTCAGTAGCTAAACATTAGAAGCTTTACCTCTAGGGGTGCCTGAGTGGCTCAGCCTGTTAAGTGTCTGACTCTTGATTTTGGCTCTGGTCATGGTCTCATGGTTTGTGAGTTTGAGCCCTGCATCAGGCTTTGCACTGAGATTCTCTCTCTCTCCTTTTCTCTCTACCCCTCTCCCGCTCTCTCTCCAAATAAATAAAGCTTTAAAAAGAGTTTTACCCCTAAAATCAGAAAGTAGATAAAGATAATGCTCATTACTACTTCTACTCAACATAGTACTTACCTGGAGGACATAACCAGCTCAATAAGACATAAAAAGACAATATCAAATATAAATGTAGAAAAGGGGGAAAAGTTGCCAATATTAATTAAACGATACATTTTTCCATATAGAAAACAAAACAAAACAACAACAACAACAACCTACAATTACTAAAAGTAATAAGATAATTTAGTGAGTTCACTGTATATATGATTAATATACAAAAGTTTTTAGTAATATTTAGTAAATTCAAAAATTACAATATCAATAAGAAGTAAGATATCTAGGAATAAGTCTAATAAATGATGAATAAAACTTTGATGAAGAAATTATAAAAAGTAACTTAAATACAAATTCTAATTATTGGTGATCATGTATACAAGAGGAATTCTCTTATCTTAATGGTGGCAATGTATGGCAAAACCATTTTGAAACAGCTCAGACACACTTAGTAGAGTTGGAAAACATTAAAATAATTCCTGAAATTACAAAAAAAATAAATAAGAGTCATATTCAAAAATATTTATTTAGGGGCACCTGGGTGGCTCAGTCGGTTAAGCGTCCAACTTCAGCTCAGGTCATGATCTCACAATTCGTGAGTTCGAGCCCCGTGTCAGGCTCTGTGCAGCTCAGAGCCTGGAGCCTGCTTCAGATTCTGTGTCTCCCTCTCTCTCTGCCCCTCCCCTGCTCACGCTCTGTCTCTCTCTGTCTCAAAAATAAATAAAAACATTAAAAAAATTTTTTTTCAGTATTTATTTACAGAATCCTTCATAAGGTAAGCAAAATTCTACAATGGCCCCTAAGATTTCCACCTTCTGGTATATATACCCTGTATAATGCTCTCACCTTGAGTGTGAGCAGGACTTGTGAACCTGATGATATATCACCTCCATGATTATTTTAGACTAAGTGGTAGAAAGCATATTTTGGAAGTAATTAAGATCTGTGATTAGTTGACTCTGAGTTAATCTAATGAAATACCACTCTTGGTGGGCCTGACTTAATCAGGGAACCATGAAAAGAAGAAGACATTCAAAGCTAAACATATTTGTTTTGCTGGCTCTGAATAAGCAAACTGCCATGTTGCAGGCGGATGGATCATATGCCAGGGAAAGGTGGGTGAAACCTGAAACTGAGAAAGTTTGCAGTTGGCAGATAGCAAGAAAGTAGAGACCTCAGTCTAATACTACAAAAAACTACACTACCAACAATTTGAATCGGCTTGGAAAAGGACCCTGAGCCTCAGAAGTTATTCTGAGCAACATTTTTACTTTGGCCTCCTGAGATCTTAAGCAAAGAAAACCAGCTGAGCCATGCTGTGCCCAGACTCCTGGCCCACAAAACTGTAAAATAACAATTCTGGGGCGCCTGGGTGGCTCGGTCGGTTAAGCGTCCGACTTCGGCTCAGGTCATGATCTCGCGATCCGTGAGTTCGAGCCCCGCGTCGGGCTCTGTGCTGACAGCTCAGAGCCTGAAGCCTGTTTCACATTCTGTGTCTCCCTCTCTCTCTGCCCCTCCCCTGTTTATGCTCTGTCTCTCTCTGTCTCAAAAATAAATAAACGTCAAAAAAAAATTTTTTTTTTAAATAAATAAATAAAAAATAAAATAAAATAACAATTCTATGATGTTTTAAGCCTCGAAGTTTGTGGTAATTTGTTAGGCAGCAATAGAAAAATAACACAATTTGTAATGGCAAAACAAACAAACAACATCAAAAACAAAGCCTAGAATAACCCACATGTCTATGAGCAGCAAATGAATTAATAAATTATTTCATTATAGTCATAAAATGTGCTAAACCACGATAAAATTAAATAAACTATACCAATATGAATGGATATCAAAAATCTATTGAGCAAAAACATGCAAATCACAGAAGTATGCACACTACGACTCTATTTATATAATTATTAAAACAGGAAAAATTAAATGATGCATCATGTAAAGACGTATCAATGAGAAACAATTAATATACAAAATCAAAATTGAGATTACCTCTGATGGAGAAAGATATTTGAGAGGGTTATAAAAGTGGCTTCAAAGATATTGTTGTTAGCCTACTTCTTAGGGTCAGTGGTGAGTACGAAGAGGTTTATTTTATTATTTTTTAAATTCTGCATATATGTTATAAACAGTCTTTTGTATAGAAGATTTACCGTTAAGAGTATATAATCCTGTAAAAAAAAAAAGTCCCCAAACTCTAGAAAGTTAATTTCTTGTCTTCCTAGATTAGAAATCGAGTAATAAGTTCATCAAGTGGAAAAAAATTATGTATGGCTTTCCAAGTGCATTTAAATACAGCAACAGCGGTAGCAGCCACAGTAGTAGTCATCTCTTCACCCTAATTATTGATGGCAGTTGAGGCAGATTAGCAAAGTGAGCCAGGAGACTAGTGACCCAGGTGTCATCTTTCTTCTTCTGTGTTGTATGCTTTGCATGTTCAATCTGTGCTGTGTTGGGAAAGTGAAGCCAAGAGAAAACCCAAGCACTAATAACAGGGAGAGAGAAAGAGAAAGACACAGAGGCCGGAAACAGGGAGAGAAACATTTTTCAATGTGCTTCACATTTTTTGGATTAATTAGAAAGTGGATCATAAACCAGTGTTTAACTGGCAACATGATAGTGGATGAATTATTTTTTCAGTTGAAACACACAACCTATGTTCATAATATTGAGCTGTTTTGCTTACATCTTTGCTTACATCTTGAATGGTGAATCAGAGGAATTATCTTAGTAAGGGCCTTGAGAAACTCCATGAAACCTGAACTTGAGACACTTGCAGATGAAATCTTGAAAGGCAAGACAGTTCTGTTTTTACACTAAGTTTCCAAATCTAATCCTACTTCCCCCAAGGTAGCTTTGAATCTGATGACCACTATGGCTGAGTACATTATCTGACCTTGATCTATGGCAGGAACACCTTGTAATAAGACTTAGTATAGACATACTGAATGTTTCTTGCATTCTCATCACTTACAACAAAGTGATGCTAAATCAGCTTTCACAAAGCTTAATTCTCATAATCATCTAGCAAGGATCACCGTGTATCTCTAAATTACTGGATGCTTTTAACATATTCTACTTTGCAAATTAATTCTAGCCTAGGACTACAGGAATGGGTAAAAACAGGGTGGTGCTATACCTATATGTTATTGCTGTGGCTTTAAAACAGGGCAAATTATTTACTACAAAGAATTATAATGAACAATTAGGAAAATAGAATCCATCAATTTTTCCCTTTTAGCATAAAAACGCTTAATAATAATTTGCTGTCAGCTTCAAGGAAATGATTTTCATTCACTGAATTCCAACTTTAATATTTAAGTATTATGATACCACATCATCCCTGTCTTCTTTGACTCCCACTAGCCCACTCCAACAATAAAATTAATCTGTGCTAGACTAACAGTCACAGAATTTTAGAACTAAAAAAGATTCAAGATATCATGTTATCATGTGGTTCAACTAAACAATAAAACTATATTTGGCATGGTCGTTAAACAAAACTTCCTTTGAAAGAAACACCAGAAAAATAAAACTGAGTTTTCCCCATAGACAATCATTGAGAAGGTTTATTAACTCCCTGAGTTTGAGAAAGAATTAGCTTTTTAGGGCACCTGGGTGGCTCAGTTGGTTCAGCATTTGACTCTTGATCTCAGTTGAGGCCATGATCCCACGGTCGTGGGATGGAGCCCCTTGTGGAGCTCCACGCTGAGTGCGGAGTCTGCTTGAGATTCTCTCTCTCTCTTTCTCTGCCCCTCTCCCCAGCTGGTGCACACTCTCTCTCCTAAAAATAAAACAAAACAGAATTCACTTTTGAACAGCTGGATTTTGGCATATACGCACAGAATAATAATAATTAAGTCAGCTATTTTCAAAGTGACAGGACCTTGCAGCATGGAGATTACAAAGGAACAATATTTGCCGATGTTGGCAACCAATTGTACAGCAGGAAACCAAAAGCAATTTATGTAGGAGTTTGGCATCCTAAATTCTCTCTAAAATCTATGACTAATTTCTCAAGTGGTTTTATTTCTCATACTTAATCACTCTACTTCCTACTTCACAATATAGATGGGAGCATTTGGTTGCATCCAATTCTCCGAAGGGATCATGGAATAAAATGTCAGTGAGGTTTTAAGAAGGCTGGTTCTGCAACAATAGAACAACTTATAAGATTTAAATGGAAAAATGTGAAATAAATTCTTTTTCTCCTCTTGTGTCCTTTCAAAAGCTGGAGACTATTGTTATTATTATTATTTTGCCTTTTTGTCATTCCAGGATAACTCTTCTTAATCTAATCATTTTGGAACCTATTCATAATTTCTGCCATTCTGCACCTGCTGTATTGCCTTTGCCCTCAATTTTTCTTCTCATCAAATATACCTATCAGTCAACACCTTCAGGGTTTCAAGTTAACTTCTTCCATAGAAAAAATGCATTTGATAATAATGATGATCCTTTGTATGAAGCTCTCATGTACATTATCCCATTTCATTCTCAGAACAAAGTAGAAGGGTTGATAGATAGATTTCCATCCTGTAGAGGGGAAAGCTTAGAAAAATGAAGTGGCCTGCCCAACACCACAGCTAAATAAATGATTGACCCAAGAATAGAAGTGAAATTTCTTCTCACAATGTCCAGCACAATTTCTTTTTTTTTTTAATGTTTATTTTTGAGAGAGAGAGAGAGAGAGAGAGAGAGAGAGAGAGAGAGAGAGAGAGAGAAGGAGCAGCAGAGAGGCAGAGAGAGAGGCAGACACAGAATCTGAAGCAGGCTCCAGGCTCTGAGCTGTCAGCACAGAGCCTGACATGGGCTCTAACTGGGGAATGGTGAGATCGTGACCTGAGCAGAAGTCTGACGCTTAACTGACTGAGCCACCCCGGTGCCCCAACCCAGCACGATTTCTTAAAAACTATCTCTTCTCTGTAGATGCATCAGCTTGTCCCTGGTCACCACTCCTTCTGTCTTCTCAGTCTTCACTCCTACATCTATTTCCATGCAATAACATTTGTGAGCTTGCATCCAAACTGCTGCGGACACAACACTAATTATAAGGGACTTCTGAAATCTTCAAAGACCTTGCAGTGCCTGAAATCTCAGTGACACCTAGTAACCACTGAGTCACTTATGTGGAAACGATATGGAACTGATGGAACAGGTTTCTGGTGCCTTTGCCAGCAGGGATTCTGTAAATTTAAAGAGGCCATCCATTCTCAAAACTGAAAACAGTGAATCCATGACTGTCTTTGAATGTTTTGCCTTATTATCATTCACTAGAGGCTGGAGTACTCATGTTTTCTGGGAAAATCGTATGAAGTTTAAATTTACATTAAAAATATAGTCAATTACTGTAATTTCTCTAAGTCAGGGAACAGCCAGCAAACTACAATAGGTAACTGAAATTGAGGAAATTTCATACATAAGTAATGAGTGATGGAACTTAAGAGAAGCCAATAGGGGATGATGAAGCAACCCTACAGGCTTCTAGCAATTGCAAGAAGACACTACCACTTCTGGGGCTAGACAGACAAAAAGGAAAAGTCTTATTATCACAGACTAGAGACCATGGTTGTTGGTGGGAACACCAGAACCCAGCAGAGGCTGTCTAGTGGGGAACTAAAACCAGAGGAAAGCAGCCATTGCAGGAAGATGCCACTCAAGGATAAGCCAGTAGAAGAGAAATACCCTGGCTTCTCTCATCCGTCTTCTTCAGACAAGTGAAGCCTGAGAAATGCATTCTGTGGGTAAAGGGTCAAAAATGAGTATTAGTAAACATACAATGACCAACCTATTTTTCCCAAGGCATAAAAGCGAAATTTAGAGTCGCAAACTAATTGCTAAATTATGTTCAATTTACTTTTCTTTTATGTAATAAAAATCATCTGCAAATCTCTGAGTAGCCTAGACGTTGAAGCATTTGGTACATAAAAGTAGTTGGTTAGTGAAAATCAGGCAAAGTATAGAAAGTGATGTAGCATAAGTACCATCGTATTTTCTCATTATACACTTTAAGCAACAATAATGGATATGATTACACAAAAATATGTACTATAGTCATATAATTTATTTGGGCTACATAAAGAAAAGATTTACTTAGCCTGTCAATATACTTATACCTCCAATTACATATTCATTATATAAGAACTTACTCAAGACCTGCTGTGTTTAGACAATTTGCTAATCCCTACAAAAGCAACTCTTTTTATAAAACGGGGTCATGCCCTCAAAAAACAGAGGATAGGAATTAAGAATAAAGTAAATAATATGCATATTACACAGATATGATTGAAAGGAGTACACAAACAAGAAAATAATTCATTTTTCCAGGGAGAAGGAAGTCAAAGATGACTACACAGAAGAGATCTTTGAACCTAATCTGAAAATACAGGAAAAATCAAAGCAAATGCTATGTCTCTCTGAAGTCTTCCCATACACAAAATAATCTTACAATAATTGCTTTTATGCCTGTTGTAGACTCTGGATCTAAAGTCCTCTCTTGTCTAGCAAGACAGTGGGACACAGTATTGAAAGGGAGAGATGGCTAATGTCTGGGAAAAGACAAGAGCCCCGAATAAGGTTCCTTGCCCCATTTTTATTAGGATAAGAAGGCTTACAAACATGGCGATGGATGTGCACAAAAAGACAATGAATCTGTGAACATTAATTTGTGGTCATGAGGGAAAGGGGGTCTTGAAGGTACTCGTAGTTAGAGGGTTGGGTTAATACAAAACAAATCCAGGTGCTGGGCAGTCAGGAGGAAGGTTGTTCACAGTGGACATGAGGCAGCATCTCTGTTTATCTTAGCTAGGGGATGAGACAATAGGGGGAATAACCTCAGGGTTAAGAAGGCACCTTTTCTTTTGTTCACCATCTCTGTTCTGGGCTGCTTTGCCTACAGTGCAGTGGTCCATAGTCCAATTCACCAATTTACTTACCTTATCCCTAACCTCCTGTGAAAGCAGCTTTTCTGCTATAGTACTAAATTGGGGGTGCCTCCACCCTGAATATCTAATCTTGTTTATTTCATACACCTATGTATTGTGCCCGTTCCTATTTTGGGCCTTTGCCCCTCCCTCTCTATTCTGGGGGCTCTGCACCCCCTCTCTATTTTGGGGTGAATTTGCACCCCCTATTCTTGGGGTGCCAATCTGGTTTACCCAAACTCGGGTGTGAGCATTTTATGACTTTGTAATTCTTTATGCCTTGTTAACCCATTGGTGTAATCCCAGGGGATTCCGAAGCTTATCCCCCACAATGCCACTTTCTGTATCAATTATAATGCTGAATCATCTGTTCACTTCAAGAAAATGTCTGAAAATAAACCCTCACATTTGTATCCACTTGGAAATACAAGAAACCTAGCAGAGATAGTCATAATTTCTTTTTAAAAAATATTTGAAATGCTTATTTTTGAGAGAGACAGAGTATGAGCTGAGGAGGGGCAGAGAGAGAAGGAGACACAGAATCTGAGGCAGATTCCAGGCTCTGAGCTGTCAGCACAGAGCCCAACATGGGGCTCGAACCCAGAAACTTGTGAGATCATGACCTGAGCTGAAGTCAGCTGCTTAGCCAGCTGAGCCACCCAGGTGCCCCAAGATATTCATGATTTCAAAGGTCTTTAAGCAGTACGTGCTACAGCAATAATTCCTTTTTCTGTCATTCCAAACCCTGTCCCCTTGCTATCCTGCTTCCTACATACTATGGAATATTTTATAGCAGTGGATCTTTGTCGTAATTTGTTTTCTTTCCCAACACAACCCAAGAGTCATACAGAGATGTAGTTCACATTGGCCCAAATTCCTTGAGGCTGTAATGAAAGATTTTCTTTGTTCTCCCACATTTGGAAAGGGATTCAGATAACATTTTGTATACTGGAAACTCTACACAAGACATCAATAAACTTGTTAGCCACTCTCTTACTGGAAGATGTGATACCTAAATCTTACTGCTTGTGTAGACCTTCCATGTTACAAAGACTCTAAAAGTATACGGTGATACCTATCTCAGATTCATTACTTGGGACACTACATACCTATACTGACAGAGGAAGGAGGTCATTCCTTTTAACATCAAGATAATAACCAGTGTCACAATCCCAAGGCCCAGCCAAATTTCACCAATGTTTACCCTCTTGGGTAGACTAGGCTGTTGCATACATAGCATATTACATAGCATAGCTTCTAACCCAAAGTTTCTATTGCATTCCATTTAAACTAACATTTCAGATCCATGACCTTTGTCACAAGAAGCCAAAGAGGCTTTGTTCTTCTTTAAAAAAAACAAAAACAGAAACCTTGTAGAGAATCTCAGCATTAAGTCTTTTTGGTAATCATAAGCTTGTATAGTTTTATGCTATGAGAGAAACCATTTCGGGTGTGAAGACAAATTCATAAAGACAAAGAACAGCCCATTGCCTAATGTGAGTCAGTTTTTTGTTTTTTGTTTTTTTAGTATTTATTTATTTTTGGGAGAGCACAAGCAGGGGAGGGGCAGAGAGAAGGCGACAGAGGATCCAAAGCAGGCTCTGCAAGCCCCGTGTGGGGCTCCAGCTCATGAACCACAAGATCATGACCTGAGCTGAAGTTGGATGCTCAACAGACTGAGCCACCCAGGTTTCCCTATGTGAGTCAGTTCTGCCCTTGCCAGCAGTGGCTGTTCTGCTTGAGGTCTCCTCCACTTTGGTCTTAAGCACCTCTCTGACTAGAGCTCTTCCCCACATAGTCACGGCATTCCTAAAGACCCAATCACATTCTAATGCCAGTCTAACAAAATATTTTACTCCTCTCTGCAAACAGAGAAAGCTGGGGTTATATTAAATCCAGCCTCTTTGCTCCTGTTTCAATGCAAGGGGAGTTTCATAACTGTCTTACAGCCACTGCCCATTGTCCACAAACCCAATGCTAACTGCAAAAACTTTTTTTTTTCAAATTTGTTAATCTCATATTTTATGTAGATATACCCTATCACTGGGCCAGGAAAAAGATGGGTTTGGAATATGCGGTAACACGAGAAAGTAGAACATTTTTCTTTGCTAACAATTCTTGTTTACCCACATGACTGAATCTATGTTTGGTGTTGTTTATGATCATGGACAGCGGAAGAAACAATGAGAGCTTATCACCTTAGTAAGTATAAAAAAAATTATTTGTTCATTCATTGAGAATCTGTTATATGTCATACTATTCCTTTATAATATAGCTGTTATAAACTATGTTGCCCTCTAAACAACTCAGGCATAGAAATGCTTTGGTTCATACCACAAACAAAGTAAATGCCATTTCCCCTTTCTGCATACAACTAGTTACTCTGAAAATTCTTTTTGTTGTTGCCTTACTCTAACATTAGGTCTAGGATTTAGGATTAAACAGAATCAATCAAACAAATATTACTCATTAATAAAGTGCCGCTTCTTCCCAAATGTATGGGTATAAGAGTCTTCTTCATTTTGTTTTCCTGGACCATGGAAGAGAAAGATGAACAAAAGAGGTTACAATGATAGAGAAATAATTGATGTGTGAGTTTAATTTTGTGTGAGTTGGTCTGTTTTGTCACACCTTCCCTACTTGTTAAGCCTATATTCTAGAAGTCTAGTAAAGACACAATGTCCCTATAGAAGAGCATTTTGGTAGTTCATGCCTTTAAAACAGTCAACCAACTGACTGATCTGGATTGTTGTTTTTTTTTTTTTTTGATGTTTATTTATTTTTGAGAGAGAGAGAGAGAGAGAGCATGCACAAATGGGGGAGTGGCAGACAGAGAGGGAGACACAGAATTCAAAGCAGGCTCCAGGCTCTGAGCTGTCAGCACAGAGCCGGATGCTAGGCTCGAACCCATGAACCATGAGATCATGACCCGAGCTGAAGTCAGACACTTAAACGACTGAACCAACCAGACACCCTCTTTTGGATTGTTTCTAAAGCTACACCATCTCAAGGTATATATCCCTATCCACAGAGTGAAGTACAAAATAAAACAGAAATTTCTGAATGGGAATAATACTGGGAAATAACATAAAGAGCTGATCAAAACATCAAGAAACTAAAATCTTATCTTAAATATTAAAAACTTTTTAATAAAAACAGAGCTAGTTGCTAAATTACAACCCAAAATAGTTGCTATTCAAGCTATGTTTCACAATTCACATGGTTCTAGTAAAGATCTGTGTACCTTCATGGGAAGGAAATACCACATACATAATTTAGATGAGTTAGATATAACTAGGAATTGGCTACCGATATAAGAAAAGAGACTACTTAATTATAACAGAATAAACTTTTTTGGTGTTTGAGTCCCCAGGTAGTGATATGCTAGAAAATTGGAAAGGAAAGTTGTACAAAATATGTAGATAATTCTAGGGCCTATTTCCAGCTTATGCACAAGTGGGGCTAATAAAATGTGATTTCTCTACACTATCAAAGAAATACCCCAAATCTTGCTTTACCAAGATGGCATAAACATTTCTAAATTTATCTAGAAATGCAACTCAGGATTTATTGAAATCAGTAACCAAAAGGTTAATGGTACTACTCACCACTGCAGACTACCAAGCCAGCTGCAATTTTTACTCTGACCTTTCATTTGTCTTTAAATTTCCCAACTCTCCTCCTCCTCCAGAGAGTGAGATTTGAAGCTTGCCCTCCTGTCTCCTTATCTGGCTGTTTCTCAAATAAACCCCTTCTTTGCTACATAACTCAATGTCTCAGTGACTGCCTTTGCTGTGCATCTAGCAAATGAACTTGGGTTAATTTACATTACAACAAAGGAAACAATGCAATCCAGTGGAGAAGTAGGATTTTTTTCCCAATGAATGGTGCTAGATGAACAGAATATCCATACAGGCAAAAAATAAATAAAATAAAATAAAATAAAATAAAATAAAATAAAATAAAATAAAATAAAATAATAAAATAAAATAAAATAAAATAAAATAAAATAAAATAAAATAAAATAAAAAACTGAATCTCTACCTCACAACTTACACAGAAATAAATTCAGTGGACTGCATATCTAAACATAAAATGTAAAACAATAAGACTTTCAGAAGAAAACATAAAAGAACATCTCTGTAACCTAACAGTAGGCAACGGTTTCTTAAACAGGACACAGAAAGCACTAACCATGAAATCTAAAAACTGGACAAATTGAACTACATTAAAATTCCAGCTGGGTGTCAAAAATCACAATTAAGAGAGTGAAAAATCAACCAGTAGAGTAGGATGCTATACACCATAATGCATCTGACAAAGGATATCCTTATCCAGAATATATATAACATATTATATGTAATATATATATATATATATATATATATATATATATATATGTATATATGGGGGAGGAATAGAGAAAGGAGATCGAGGATCTGAAGCAGTCTCTGCACCGACAGCAGCGAGCCCAATGTGGAGCTTGAACTCACAAACTGCGAGATCATGACCTGAGCCAAAGTTGGATGCTCAACTGACTGAGCCACCCAGGTGCCCCCCGCCTCAGAATACATATTTTTAAAAACTATTAAACATAACAGCAAGTGTTTCGTGAGGATATGGGAATGCAAACTCGTGCAGCCACTGTGGAAACAAATATGGAATTTCCTCAAAAAATTAAAAATAGGGGCATCTGGGTAGCTCAGCTCAGGTCATACCCCCATCAGGCTCAGCGCTGGGCATGGAGCCTGCTTAAGATTCTTTCTCTCCCCCCTGCCTCTCTCCTGCTCCTGTGTGCTTTCTCTCTCTCTCAAAAAAAAAAAAATTACAAATAGAATTACTCTTATGAACTAGTAATCACACTACTGAATATTTACCCCCCCCCCAGAAAAATAATTCAAAGGTTTAAATGCACCCCTATGTTTATAGCAGCATTATTTACAATAGCCAAATTATGGCAGCAGCCCAAGTATCTATTTATAGATGATTGGATAAAGAAGATGTGGTATATATACACAATGGAATATTATTCAGCCATAAAAAGAATGAAATCTTGCCATTTGCAACAACATGGATGGAGCTAGAGTATAATGCTAACCAAAATAATTCCAGGCAGAGGAAGATAAATACTATATGATTTCATTAATATGTGGCATTTAAGAAATAAAACAAATGAGAAAAAAAATAGATAAACCAAGAAACAGACTCTTAACTGTAGAGAACAATCTGATGGTTATTGGGGAATGGGGATGGGTTAAATAAGTGGTAAGGATTAAGGAGTGTACTGGGTGATGTAAGGAATTGTTGAATTACTATATTGTACACCCAAAACTAATATTACATTGTATGTTAAGTATATTGGAATTTAACATCAAAAAACTATTAAGTATTAATGAGCTAAAGACATACAACTCAATAGAAAAATGAAGAAAAGAATTGAATAGTCACTTCATAAAAAAGAACAAAGAATGGCTAATAAAGATGTAAAAAAAAAAGGTGTTCAACTTCTTTAGTCATCAGGGAAATGCAAAAGAAAACCACAATGTAATACCACTAACCACACACAAGCAATAAAATAAAACCGTGCCCCATTGGGTTAATGAGGTTGAAACCAGCAGAAAGTTTAAAGCTTGTTTTTCAGAGAACTGTTTCTCCCTAATCAGCTATTGTGTCTTTTCAGACTCCATTAACAAATCCACTAGCTGTCTCTAAGCAAGCCTGGACTCAATCAAGGTCAACTGATATGGTTCCAGCCTAGGAACAAGCAAGGCCCTGCATTTCTTACCTGAAATAAGAAGTCCCAAACCCACCTAGTTTACACCTGCTCTCAGAGGATGCTGATAGCCTTTCTTCTTGTGTTAAGATAACATCATGAGCTCAGGGGCTGAATTTAGCCTTCTGACGTCTCCACTCCCAAAGTGAACATGGAATGTATCCTACATATATGTTTGCTCAATGCACATGCTCCACCTTTCTTCATGTTTCCCCACACTTTTTATCAATATGTATAAATCTCAATCCCTATGATTATTAAAAAACAAAACCAAACAAAAAACAAACAAAAAATTTGTTCTTTCCCCCTTGGTGAAGCACTTTTGAGGTTTGTCCTCCTAGCTTCTGTTCAGCTGCTTCTCCAATAAGCTCTCCTTGCTGCATACCTGATACCTCAGTGTTTGGCTTTCCTTCACATAGGTCAGACAGATTTGGGTTCAGTTACAGAGCAACCACCTTGGAAAATTGCTTAACATTATTTATAGAAGTTGAACATCATAATATCTTCTGACCCAGTAATTCTAATCCTGGATAAATATGCATGTTTCTACAAAAGGCATGTTCCAGAACGTTTAGTTACAATTACTATTTTCCCAAATTGGAAATAACACAAACTGTCATCAACGGTAGAGGTGATATATTTAGGCAATGGAATATCAGACAGGAAAGAATATGAAAAACTCCCAACTACACACAAGTAGCTGAAACAAGTATAAGTTGGGTAGGGAGGGGGTACCTCAACACAAAAAGAGTGTATGTGCCATGATTCCATTTATACAGAAACTGTTAGAAATCTAGGTGATGGTTACTTTTGGGACACCGGATCAGAGTACTGGAAGGGGATCTGAGCAGGTATTTCTAGGGTGTGTGCAATGTTCTGGTTCTCGATCTATATTCTGGTTATATGGATTTATTCAGTTCGTCAAAGTTTACCCATATGTATCCAAAAGAAGAAACTGAAAATTGAAACAAATAAAAGAATAGTGGCAGCAACAGTCCAAACGTTGCATTTTAAAACCAAGGAGATCCTAATAAACTGCACATCCCCACCCCCTAAGCCTTGCGCGCGCATCAGGAATATAACGTGAAAACCTCATTGGCTGGGACTAGGTGGCGCACTTCGAAAGCCGCGTCTTAGCACCGCCCCTTCCGTCTCCAGGGTGTCCTGCCTTCCCGACAGCCCCCGTCCGTGTCGTCCAGTCCTACGACTTCGGCTCCCTGGACTCAAGTCCTTGAGGCAAAAAGTGACTCTTGCGCTTGGTGGCAGCCTCTTTTCGGTGACCACCATCTAACTCCCATTTGCTACCTGCCGCCATTATGAACATCCGCAATGCTCGGCCAGACGACCTGATTAACATGCAACACTGCAACCTTCTTTGCCTTCCCGAGAACTACCAGATGAAATACTATTTCTACCATGGCCTTTCCTGGCCCCAGCTTTCTTACATTGCTGAGGACGAGGACGGGAAGATTGTGGGCTATGTCCTGGCCAAAATGGAGGAGGACCCAGATGATGTCCCCCATGGACATATCACCTCACTGGCTGTGAAGAGATCGCACCGGCGCCTCGGCCTGGCCCAGAAGCTGATGGAACAGGCCTCTCGGGCCATGATCGAGAACTTTAGCGCCAAGTACGTGTCCCTGCACGTCAGGAAGAGTAACCGAGCAGCCTTGCACCTCTATTCTAACACCCTCAACTTCCAGGTTAGTGAGGTGGAACCCAAATACTATGCAGATGGGGAAGATGCTTATGCTATGAAGAGGGATCTCTCGCACATGGCCAATGAGCTGAGAAGGCAGCCAGAGCTGAAGGAGAAGGGCAGGTACGTGGTACTAGGCTCCAAGGAAAACCAGGAAACCCGGGGAAGCACACTTCCTAGTTCTGAAGAGGATGGTGAGGAGAAGAAGATCCCAGCCGCTGATGATAATAGCAATGACCACAAGGAACACAGCGAGTCCATGGAGAGCACCGATGCCCAGAACAGCTCAGAAGATTGAGTCTACCTCCTAGAACCTGCTTAAGGTATTCTGTTTTCCCTGATCCAATCCCTTGCTACCCTAAATACCATGGCCTGCCCCATCCCATCCTACGCCATTGCATCCCAGTCCTGCTGGACCACCTGGTGACCTTGAGGAAGAGTATAGACTGGGTTAGAGCAAACTCATTGCTCACTACTGGAAGTTAATAGGACTCCCATTCATACACTAAAAGTAGATTAAATTCAGTAAAAGAAACCAACATTTTCCCTGCTTTTTTGGTGTGAATTATATTTCAGGGTGTGCACATAGTTGGTGGAAGAAATTTCTTCTTTATGGAATCACAGTTAATAAATGCAGAATGAATAATAGGACTATAAAATCACCGTGTTGCAACTCTTGATGAAATAATAGATCTAGCCCACTGTCATCAGTGGCTAACACTATTAGGTGAAAGTTGAAGCCACTTTGTCATTATGAATCAGACTGACAACACTTGAAGTCACTGGGCAAGTATAACATCACTAAAAGAGTGCCTGACAAATGTCATATGTCTCCTAACGCAATAGTAAGTGCACAGTAATACCTGTGAAATATTCTTGCCCAAAGAAAATTTTATGTGTGAGCATGTGTGTGTGACATTAATCTTGAATACAAACAAGGCTTTAGATCTAACTATCATTTTTATAAGAAAGAAAAAAAAAAAAAGACAGGGACATTAAACCTTGCCATGATGCAATCAGCCAAATCCAGAGTGAGACGATTTTTACAGAACAAATGACCTGGTTTCTCCAATAAACAAAATGTCATTTTTTAAAAGGGAGGAGGAATTTATTAAAATATATTAACCAAATGCTACTGTTGTGGACATTGTTTGGGTCCTGATTTAAACAAGTTGAATACAAGACATTTTGAGACAACCAAGCAAAATTTGAACACGGGCTGTGTTATTAAGGAATGGTCAATGATTTTGCTTGGTGAGCTAACTGGTATTGTATTTTTTTAAGTCTTTATCTGTTAGAGATACATACTGAAATAATTTGAAGTGAAAGAATAGGAGGTCTCAGATCTACTTTAAAATATTCCAGCAAAAAAAAAAAAGAGGAAAAAAGTTGGGGGGCAAGAAATGTATAAAATAAGAATGGCAACACATGATCATTCTTGAGGTTGCCAATAGGTACTTGAGGGATTCATTGTGCTATTCTTTACTCTTTCGAATGTGTGAAAATTGACATAAAAATTTCAAAGAACCAAAATTATTATACTTTCTAATACACGTTAGTACTAATACAAAGCAGCCACTAAAAAGTAGTTTTAAAAGATTATTTCATTTCCCTCAGGAACTTTCTAACACCCTAAGAATTTCAAGGATCAGTGAGCTACTGTCAATGTAGAAGCTTTAAATTCTAAACACAGTCACCTTACCCTTACATGTGGAAAAGGCAACTTTCTCATAACAAAGCCCAGTCATGAGTGATAGACATTACATATAGTTAAAATAAATGCTGTTTGATTTACTCATCCATAAAAATTTTTACTTGCCAGGGCATGAGGCTTGGAGTTGGTATACAATTATGATCTGGACAGGTTGATGTTTATATCACATAACACTTAAAAATAAATGCATTCTATTTTTTTACACATTTTAATGCTGAAACCCAAACTGTATTGCACACTAACCCTATTTTATTTTCATTCATGTGGCTCCATAGATTATAAAAATTTGTTTAAAAAAGAGTCTGTCCTCAGAGGAGTCTTTGCATCTGGCTTTTAACAACCTGAATGTTTCAAAATGACTGATTCATTTAGTCTAAGGTTAAGATAAAGGCAGCAAAACAGTCTAAGAGGGAAGGTAAAATTAAACAAAACTTAATTTCTTAAGAGAAGTGTTGTCAGATTTTTATCTGCCTTAAGAACCCTGAAGGAGGTGGGGGTTTGGTTAAATAAGTGATGGAGATTAAGGAGTGCACTTGGCATAATGAGCACCGGGTGATGTAATGAAGTGTTGAATTGCTATACTGTGTACCTGAAACTCATATAACACTGTATGTGAACTAACTGCAATTAAAATAAATACTTAAAATCAGGGGGAAAAAACCCTCTGAAGGGTTCTGTCAAGACTATTCTATCTAATTCAACAAGCCTTTTAAAAAATTACCAATTTTCAAATTCCTGTATAGAAGGACTTATATAATATTGATCTCATCTTAGTGGTACTGGCTTCTCTTCACTTGTTACCCTGCAGCTAAGAAGGATTTTAAGTGGAACAGAGCTAGTTGAAGATAGCTTTAAAAAAAATAAATTGTATATATTCATATATAAAGGATTTATATTTTTTTAATTTTCATGTTATTTAGATTTTTATTACATATATTTACATTTATATTTATATGCATATAGTTTGATGAATTCGAAAGTACTTACTATGAGAAACAAAAATGACTATCACCCTAATAGGGGACAAGAAAAAATAAATATGAAATAAGAAAATTATTGTGTGACAATTCTAAATCTCAGGGTCCAAATTCAGGCATAATTGAAATGTTTCTTTATGTTACTGTTATTAAACTTTATTTCTAAGTTCAAGGAGATGTTTCCTGCACTTGGCATCATTATCCTTCTAAGTTGATATTTGCTGAGTCATCTTCATGGACCCCATCAATCTTTGGCCCTCACTATATACTTCAAAGTCCTTTCTACCCAGAGGCCTCTTAAGGTCTCTACACTCTCTGTCATGTTTGGGCCATTTTCCTAGCACAAGGATTAGTCTACATAGGCTAACTGTTCTAAAAAAAAATAACCTGCAGTCTCAGTAAGTTAACAGAATACCAGCTTATTTCTCACATCTTAGTCCAATGTAGGTCATCAGTGCGATTGGGATATGAAAGGGAGAGGAAAAAAGAGACTCCTGAATAACTGTAAAGTTATTCAGGAATCCATCTAGAACAATTGTTTGTAACTTTTTTTTGTTCCATAGCCTCCTTTGGCGATCTGGTGAAGCCTAGGGATCCCTTCTAATAAAACTGTTTTTAAAGACATACAGATTATATGGGATTTCAAAGGAAACCACTTTTATTGAAATACAGTTAGCAAACTCTGTTTAAATAAATTTATTCCCATATGAAATTTAAATATCAAGCAGTGGGTCTCATTATGTTACTTGAATGAGAGTTTAGTTGTAGATGATATTTTGAGATACCTTCAACAGCTGTAATGTAATTCAAAAATAACTATGGTTTAGGTGTTCTGGTCGGTGACAAAGCCACACGTAATGCTGGTACTGCTATGCATTGGTGCCTACATTCATAATAGAAGGAAATGCTAAATTTCGTTAAAGGTTAATGAAAATACAGGGATTTTTTTTGTTCCAGATCCAAGGCCATCATCTCCTAAATTCTATTATTAAATCTCAGGTCAAGAACCCCTGACTCAGTGACTCTGCCATTTTCTAGAATCATGTGTCCACTACGGGTTTACACACATTCAGCTTGCAGATAGGGGAAGAGAATTTACACAGAGGTTTATGTAGGTTTTAAAAGTCTGTACCACTTTTCTAACTAACTGCAGGGGAAGCTAGGAAATGTAGTTTAGCTGTGTGCCCAGGAGGAAAAATAATGACTTCTGGTAATGAGACAGCATAGTTTCTGCAACAGTGGGAAACATCCTAGTGGTGCTGTGGAGTATCAGAAATTCTGCTTCCCCGCAGAGCTTGGGAACATTCTGCTGCTCCCTCTCCAAAATGTGGCCCAGGGAACTCTTGAGCCACCCAGTGCTACCTGCTTAGTCGCATGACACGTGTTTTCTGCTCTTGTACAAACTTGGGCGTGGGAAACTGGGATTCTGCCACCTTGCTGCCTTTATGCCTCTCATTAAAGCCTGGAAGAAATGCCCCTTCTATTCTGAGATCCCTTAAACTGCCTAAAATCTCAGTTATCATCCTACTCAACAGGGTCTCACTAGTATATACACTTAGTTGTCTGAATGGGAAAAGCCTGTGAGGACAGAAAGAACAGGAAGAAAAAAATTTAAAGGTTAATTATCCTGCCACAGTTATGGCACACCCTCTTGTGGAGCTGGAGTTCAAATACCTACGGAATAAAGTCGTGAAAGAATAACTTTCCATTTTCCTTTATCTCCTCCGTTGGTCTAGGCAACAGAAATGGTTAAAGTTAGAAGTGATGGTGAATAGGGCAATTGGTAAAGGAGACTGAATGTCTTCATGTACAAAGTAATAAAACTTACTGCTAAAAATATGAGAACTCACTATGTTGTAGATACTATTCTAGGGAGTGTCTATGAATGCTCTCATTTAATCTTCATAACATCCCCAGAAGTAGGTACTATTACTCCACTTTATAGATGAGGGCTGCATGTCTTACAGATAATAAGTGGAGAACAGGGACGCAAACCACGGTAGTGAGATTCCATGATGGTACGGATTAAATGAGACAGTTCCTGTGAATTGCTTAGCACAATACCTCACATACAAATATTCTGTAAATTTTAGCTCTTAATATAATCTGTAGTAATAGGAGCCATTCAGCCTCTTTCCTTTTCCACAGTAATCAAATGATAGACTGTTGTGTATGAGCAGCAACAGTTTGCAGTCTTGGAAGGGAGATGCATCTTAATGATTAAAATAGCTTTCACTGACAAGCTGAATGTCAAAGCATTCAGCTGAATCAATGCTAATCAACAGCAAAGTTTCTAGGGAGCCATAGCAATGAAGACAGGTCAGTTCAAAACATGCTAGTTGAGGCAGGAATGCCATCAAGCTGATGCTTATCTCCTGACAAGAAATATGTGCTTGATGATTAATAACAAAAAAGAAAAAAAAAACGCAAAAATCTCAAAATTTTCCATTGACTTGGCAATATTGAGTTAGCCAGGGTTACTTCAGTGACTCTCCTTTCTGGTTTATTCTTTCTGTCGCTAAGCTGTCATCCTAACAAAAAGTTGTTAAATGTTCACATGAGCATTCACTGAAATAGACTGTTCTTAATTTTACCAGACAACTAATTATAACTGGAATGATATAATGAAATATGGAAGAAAGTTAGAGACTGACAGGTCTGGTAAATTCCTAGTATAACCTTACCCCAGATATGCCAGAAACCATAGATTTCAATGCAAATGCACTCTATGAAGATAAAGAGGGGGTTGGGAAGAGATAAAATATTGTTTTTGAAATACTAATCAGATAGATACAATTTGTTGAATTATTTATAATCTCTAACAATGTCACTTTTCAGTCAGTGAATGATGTATATTTAGGGTGAATGAAATACCAACTTTGTCAGGGGTAACTGATAAAAACAGAGGTTTTTCCTAAATTCTGTACTCTATCTGTGCTCCAGTATATAAATTCTAATGAGCTTTATGGTAAAAGATACAAGGAAGAGATGATAAGTGAATGGCAGTGGTTCTAGGAACCAGAGGAACAAATGCAAAAATGCAGAATGAAAACATTCTGCAATGCTTTTCTATGGACTAATATCCTCAAAACATCATAGGGTTTTTTTTTTATTTCTTTAAGCAAAGCATAAAAGTAAAGCATAAGTTCTGTTTTGCATTCATAAAATCTTGTTAATAATTAAAATATTTCTCAGGCTTCCATTGCCCACCTTTAAGAAATCCTGGATATGTAAAAATTTGAACTTTAATAAGCTCAATTCAGGGCTTTAATATTCATATTTTAAAAAGAATCATTATAAAAAATGTCTGTACCATTAAACAGCAAACTACCCTAGGGCATTTATTATTTCGTTATTTGACTTTTAAAATTTAACTTCTTAAAATGATCAAGCAGTACTTACTGAGAAAATTAAAACAACTATGTAATATTTGGTTTTTGTATAACTACCTTTGCATGCCTATCTTAATTCTATTTGAAATACATTGAAAAAGGTAATGATAATAGTCTTTCTGACCCATTCTCTCACATCTTATTATTTTTCTATTACAGTAAATACACTTAAAAAAAAAAAATAAGATCTTTGTATTGTGTGCCTCTGACTGTCCTGCAACTTGATTTACTGTTGTTATTCTAGAAACTGACTTTTCTGTAAGTATGATTTTGTGGAAAACAAAATGCTTTTTAACTTCTCTGTGCATCCTAGCCTTTATGTTCTTATTTTTATTTTATAGACGAGAAAAATGCACCTTTCTTGTTGTAACATCCCATTGTTTTGTTGGCAGCCATTCAGCAATGGGCAGCAATACTTGACTAGCTTTTCTTTAACTTATATATTCCGTTCACATATCCTATACACCTTTCTACCTTACTAAGGATAGGGTCCATGTCTCATTTATCTTTGTTTCCTAAACTCTTGGCACATTATTCATTCATGGTAGGTACTCAGTAAATATTCATTGAAGGAAGGAAGGAAACTCCCAAATTACCTCTGCAGTAATTTTAAAAAGGAAAGTAGGGAAAAGGTATAAAAGGTACTACTTCCTATTACCTAATATAATTAGGACACCTTAAGGTTATGAATAAAGAGACATAATGGATATTTTGGTTTCATCTCCAGGCCTCACAGAGAGAAAATGTGACTTATAGAATCAGACACGTTGTATCTAGCTTATCAAGAGCTAAAAAAGGCCTCTCCTTTCTTAAGAATTGAAATAAATTTCTTTTTGAGTGGAGTAGGATGGGCTAGAATTTGAAGATGCCAAGAAAAAGCATCTTGGTTTCTTTAGGTTTAAAATAGGATTTTGCAGGGTGTTTCAGTGTTCTCCCTCCTCCCCGTTCTCCTGGAAGAAGTGGCTTTTAGGTGTCAGGAAAAGTTCATGTGTCCTCATGGCTGAGAGGGGAGAGAGCCCCAGATCCCTGTGTGGATCTTTGTGCTGTCATCTAAATTCTCACTGGCATCACGGAGATAGATGTAGTCTAAACGGGTTACTGGTACCTTATTGGTCTGCTGCTAAAGCCAGTATTTTATTCTTTTAGAGTGGTTAAAACCTGTAGCCCTCTCTCGCTCACCTGCTTTCTTCTCACTTCTCAACAGCATTGCAGTTCCTCGTGTCTCAGCCACGCCTGCCCTCTGAGCCCTGGCTCAGCCTATATGCTCTGCAGCACCTTTTCTGGGGTCATCTCACAGTGACCCCAATGGCTTCTCACTCTCAACAACCTTCCACATATCCCACTGGGATTATAAAGGAACACCTGGATACCAGAGCCTCCTGCACAAGAGCCAAGAAAGTTTGAGGCCTCCCATCACGGAACCTTCTTTGGCCTCCTCACACCATGCCGCCGTTTTACTCTGTTTGTTGTAGTCCTGTGCTGGGTGTGGTTGTCTAGCAAGGTTGCCTCTTCCTGGAGTGCTAAACAGGAAGCCCCTCTGCTTTCAGTTTTTGCCACTATTTACCTGGGTTCTCATCCTAGAGGGGGCCATCAGAACCATCAAGTCAGACCTCGTGCCCCTTTCCTCTTCTTTCTTCCTCTTTGCTGGAAGAAGTATTCTGTTTTCTCTTCTTTTCTCTGGGAACTCGTCCTCTGTCATACCCTTCCCTTTCTGGAGGAGGTATTCTCCTTTCCAGTGGGAGAAAGCCATGAGCAAGGGCCTCTACAATGTAATCAGAACTTGGAGATATTAAGAAAAGGACAACCAGTAATTAAATTGTAATATCTGATCTCCTTGTTTGTGTCAATTTGGTTTTCTTGTTAATGACATAACTTGCCATTTACTGAGTGCCAATGATATTCAGGCAATGCTAGGATTCTTATTAATGACATATTTAATTTTCTCAGCAACCTTACAAGGTAGGCTTATTATTCCTGTTTTATAGATGAGGAAACTGAAACTCAAAGAAGCAAAGTAAATATCTAGGATCTGAACCTGAGTCTATTTGAATTCAAGGCCAAACTTCCTTTCACTTTCCTATTACTACTCTTTGCATTTTATTTATAAAAGTGTGAAAACTATAGCAAAAAAAGAAAATCTATGGTTTAAAATGTTCTGTTGACTTGATCCATGGCAACTATATGTCATTTGTAAATATTTGTATATAACCCACCATTATAATTCTGTTTTACTCTTTTTCTCCAGTAAAAATAAGTGAAGACAAAGTACTTTGACCTCTGCAGTATAAGGCACCAGATAAATACAGAGTTACCGTTACTTAACGTTGCTCTTATATCCCTGAATGTGAATTACCATAGTATATAACATTTCCTATGTTTAAATTTTTATGAAAACCAGTGTATATGGTTTTAAGTCAAATCCTTGACATTAACCACCTGATGACAAGAAATAAATCTGTTCTCTGTAATCATAATCAGCCCTGCTAAGCACTTCTTACAAATCTGCCCCAGTGCACTCTAAGAATGCTTACCTAATAGTAAATGATTGCCTGAGGCATATAAAAGTTTTTTCCCTACACAATAAGGATTTGCTATTTCCTGTGGTAATACAAACCTCTCATCTATCTTTCCATTTTTCCTTTTTTTCTTTTTAATTTTCTCTCCCAGCTCTGAAACTATTCCTTCCCCTCAAGCATGTGTTTATCTCTTTATTTTTAAATATTGCAGCTTTCTAACATCTGTCTCTAGGGCAGCATAATCTTACTGATGAAATATTCCATGTTTTCCTTGAGCCCTTGTCAATATGTCTTCGTGTTAACAGCTTAGCAGATGGAGAAACAGAAGGAGTAGCCTCAGCTTACCTGAATGATTTCTCTCCAGCACCAGGCACATTACTGTCTGTATTAACTTAATGATAGGAATTGGAGTAATTGGAAAATAAGAAATGATATCTGAGTTTTGCAGTGTTATTTACTAAAACTATTGGCTGCTTTTCTTTGTTACCATTATATCCTTTTTCCCAGTCTCCTACCAAAAGAAGGCAGAATTATAGCAACTACCTAGTTTGGACTGTGCCTATGTAGATAATGAAAGGAAAATAAACAATAATACTAATATTGCTTTGGATGTAAATTAGCATGTTCCCAAGTGGTTCCAGAGTAATAATGGTGATTTAGCAGCAGCAGCAGCTTTCTGGAACACTGAAACGGAGGGAACCTGTGACACTTCTGTTTGTAATAACATTGTTCTTCTTGCGTAGAACAAATTTTTGTCGTTTTTTAAATGGGCTGACTTCTTTTTACTTAAATACAATCCTAGAAAGACATCAGCAAGACTTTGAAGCAAGGATGTAGGGTAGTTAATGGTGAGCACCGTTGTACTAGCTGCAGAGAATGACCCACACCCTCTCCTTTACTTGGAAGAACCTACTGGGTGGGCTCAGGTCTGTCAGAAAATTATTCAGAAATATTAATTCTCAAAGTGAAAACTTTTCTTTGGCCAAAAGAGAGAAACCTGCGAATGAAGCCTGTGAGTTACCTAGTTCAAATCTGTATGATTTTCCCTTTGAAAATGAGAACGAGGGGCAGGAGATGCTTATCTAAAATAAAAGTAATGGGGTGTGTGGATGTGTTGGAAAAGTAGGGAGTTGTGCTGGAAGTTAATTCAAAGCTGGGAAAATCTGGAAAGGATCAGGACTCTGAAATAGCTGAAGGGAAGTTTTCTCAAATTTTTGCTTGCAGATGAGTCCTCTCAGGGATCATGTTAAAAATGCGGATTTTTGTTTCTATGGGTCTGGGGTGGGGGCTGAGTGTCTGCATTTCTAACTAGTTCCTAGACAACACTGATCTTGCTGGTCTAGGAACCACACTTTGCCTAGTGAGGGTCTTAAAGCTCATCTCCAACCTTGGAACTGAGTTCAGAACACCTGTGACTGGCCCTTGGGTCGGTTTGGATTAGACACTAATTCAGAATCCCATTCTGAAATACACAGTCACATAAGTACGATTTGTCTTTGGAATTTTGTTACATTACATTGACAGCCTAATAATTTCAATGAAAATTCCAGATATATTTCATCAAAACGTGTACACCAAAAAGTATATACACAGTACACAAAATATGTTGATAATAATTGACATTACATCATCTATTAGAGAGTTTTGCTACATTAATATTTCCTCACCTTTGATGTCCAAACAAGTAAACAGTATATGAGATTTTTAAAAATTTCACTTTCCACTGTCACTCAATTTATTGTGTTCTTTGGTCCATAGACTGCTCCAGACATTAATAATTTTTTTCCATGCTGACATCTGACACAGAATTTGAAAATGAACACAACCTTTTGTTTTGTTTTAAATTGGAGCATCAGACATCAGACCTTTATGTGGAGGTGGTGTGGGAAGCACTTTCAAGAGAGTTTTCTGTCCAGGAATGAGAATTTCTGGCCCAGGAGTTTTCAACCTATGCATCAAAGTCACCCAGGTGCTATGTCAAAGATGCAATTTCTCTGACTCCAGCTCAGATTGTTTCGCATTCTGCCATCTGAAAATCACTGACCAGTACAAGGTATTGAATTCCTCATAAAGGTAATTTTAAGGGCATTTTTTTCCATGGTGATACTGCCCAGATTTAAATTAATTTGTCAAAAGTGGCAAAAAAAAAGAGAAGATACAACAAATTTTTGTTTCTAGTAAAACATATACGGGGATAGTTGAGGTGGTATATGAGAACTCTGTACGTTCTGGTTATTTTTCTGTAAACCCCAAACTGCTCTGAAATAGTCCATTAATTAAAAAATAAAAAATACATACACAGAATTTTACATACGTGTGATCATTTAATACATGTATATGATTATTCATGTATTTTACATAAATGTGATTATATTATGCATGCTATTTTGAGGACATCCTTGTTTTGGTCATGACTTGCCACCCCATCCTTTCCCAAATCCACCCACATCCCTTTCCTTATCTCTAGCACGTTAACACAGTTTTATCCTGTGTTTTTTCTCCCAAGTTCTTCTAAAGCAAACAGTAGTTACAATTTAGCAATTGTGGTGTACAGAACAAGCTTGAAGAATAAGAACACTCACAAATCACATTGGAATGTTCTTGTTTCTAGAACCAAAAGCTCAAATAATGCAATGTCTAGTTAAGAACCAGATACCAGGCCAGTGTGGAACCACATGCCCTTCTATTCATGTTTCATTAACTCCTCCTATCCCATCATCATTTGGGTGTTCTGAGTTAGAATTTGTATTAACGGTACCCAGCCAAAAACCAATGAAACAGACCAAGTGACTTATTAGCAAGGTCCTTCTTTATACTTTTTTCTAGACCTGAATGCTTCTTTGAAATCTTAAAAGATACAGTTCATTTCCTTGAAGCACACTTGAAGGGTTATTTAAACGCCATGTTTCCTTATATGGACATAGGAATTACATTTTGTGAATTTCTGGGGGACGGAAGTCCTTTCATTGTAAATCATACATAAATTGCTTTCCTACACAAAATTAAGATAGATTTTGCACTTTGGGAGCGGGGTCATCACCTCCACTGCATATTATAAAAGCTTACCTAGAGAACATAGTCTTTAGCAAGTTGAGCAATTTTCGCAAGAGGTGGTTTAATAGAGTGGGAAATCACAGACTTCAGAGTCCAAAGGCTTAACTTTTAATCCTGGTTTGGTTTATTACTACCTGGATATCCTCTGCCATGTCAATTTTCTCATTTGTAAAATAGAGATAAAAATAACTTCCATACCCTCAGGGCCATTGGGTAATGAGGTAGTATAAGAAAAACTTCACTGTAATTTGTAAGAAGACATGTAAATGTTATTACTAACACTTCTACTTTCAGAGGTTTTTATCTCCACATTCAAACCTGTGCAAAATAACAGTGATCATTCATTTTCCTCCCTAGGCATCCAGAAAAAAACTCAATGCTTTGGCATGATGAATGTGTAATGTGTGTGAGTATTTTAAGGGATGACGTCTGAAGAAGGGAGTGAATTCCTATAAACGTAGGAAATCAACTATATATTCATTTAAAAAGGGGGGGGGCTTCTTAAAATTGTTTATCTCTTGCTGTCTATGACCTAAGCATTCATATCAGTAAGATTAGTCATGTAAATCAAACTGTACTTACCTCCCATTTGCATGGTTTTAAGTAAAAGAGATACACACACACACACACACACACACACACACACACAGAGTGACCAAAGTTTTCACATACTCAAAAGCTTTAGTGAACTATGGTAGTGCATTGAGGCAAACATCTGGTTGGTTTTTCATACCTAAGCCCTAAAGAGTCCCTACTTTATTACTGAAAGCAGATACAATTTAGTTAAATAATAAGATATTATAAAGAATTTTGAAAACTTATGGACTCCTTCACATAAGGAGTCTTGTAGAAAGCAAATGTATATATATTTTTAATGTTCCTTTATATTTGAGAGAGAGCATGAGTTGGGGAAGGGCAGAGAGCAAGTGAGACACAGAATCCAAAGCAGGCTCCAGGCTCTGAGTTGTTAGCACAGAGCCCGATGCAGGACTCGAACTCACAAGCCATGAGATCATGACCTGAGTTGAAGTCTGACTCTTAAAGGACTGAGCCACCCAGGCACCCCGAGGAAGCAAATATTTCTAATTGGACATTTTGTGTCCTGAGACAGTGTGCCCTACGTAGACTCTCGGTGAGTGAGAGGTATACTTTTCTTTGGTAAAGTAGAAGAAAGACTAGTGTGAAGGAAAGTTGAGAAAGAAGAACCCACGCCACGAGAGTGGTCTTATCAGTCTAGGAAGATGTACATTTGGAAGTTGAGAATATAGATTTTAAGTCCCTTAAAGTCACTCTTGCCTGTGTATCCCTTGTAAAGTACTCCTCGTATGAAAAGCAATGATTTTCAGCACTTCATACATGTGCCTCGTTTTATTTTCTTCCTTAAAATTGGGGTTCTGGGGCAGGATTAGATTAGTTTCTATCCAGTAAGAATCTAAGGCTAACATGTCACAGATTTTGTGTGCCTAGTTGATTAGCATCTTTGTCTCAACTGCCTTAAGTTAATGGGTAGTGGTATTGGGTAGTGGTTAAGCTCACATATTTCAGGTTACAGCTGAAGTTACACTCTGAGGCACCTGCTCTGGAAATATTTAAATAATCCCATATACCCTGCTTTGTAAGGATGGCAACTCTATGAAAACTAACCCTTCCCAGGCTTAATAATAGCACCTGAAATAACCTGAAATAATTGTTCGTCAGCTGGTGATAAACATCAAAATTCAGAGTTAGAAAATCAGTTTAAGAGTGATGGTGTATAATAATGGAAGAAACTGTCAGCTGTTAGAAACTCAAAGATGGCTTGTGAAATTTGTTTTAGGTCTTCTGTTATCCTTGTCCAAAAAAAAAAAAAAAAGTATAGATCATTTTTAAATAACTGATTGGAATCCTATTTGCACAATGAAAGGGGATAGTTTCAAAATAAAGAAGGCTGCATTTATAGTTTAAATTTTTGTATACAAGTACAATTCTAATTGGAAAACATTTGGGTCAGTTTCACTAAAACACAGGAGTTCCTGTTTTTGATGAGGAAAAAGCATAATAGGGGCTTATCTTAGAATGTAAAGCTTTTAGAATCACCCTGTAATTCATGGCTTATCCCTGGGAATTCAAAGCTTTATAAATTATAAACCTTTTCCAGGACATGGTACACACTGTCTTATGTCAGATAGGGCTAGGCTAAGCCAAGGGCATAAATTAATTTTCACTTTTTCACCCTGAATTCTTCTTCCATCCTTGATACTCAGTATTCTACTATTCTTTTCTGGCTTAAAATTTACACCCCTTGCCTAGACCTGAATTCAAAATAACTCGTATTCTTAGATCACATTATCATTTTTCCCCTTCTGTTCCTATTTCCCATAAATAAGCCAATAGATACATGGTTACAGATCTCACATCAGAGCTGATAATAAACAGGTTTTTTTTAATTCACATTAAATGATTAATAACTGGCAGGCTTGATCCTTTAAAGAATATATGTATTTCTCCCTGATTGGTGGCCTAAACCTGCATCATTAATATCATTTTCATCCGGTCTCTTGGAAGATCTAAACTGAGACTCCATGGGGGGTGTCCTGCCATCTTGGGCCACAGTTTTCAACAGAAAGGAGGAATGTATTTCTTATCTGTGAGCAAATGAAGGGATAGGGCACTAAGTAAGTAATGTTTGTTTTGGAAGACCCAAAACTTTTTTTTTTCTTTCTGCATCTTTCCTCTAGTTCTTTCTTATTTTTTCTCCCATTATCTTCAATAATCTTAAAGTCCCAATTTCTACATCCACAAAATAGGAATAATTGTAGGAGTTCTGTAAGGACTGTAAACTTGTTGTAAGGGTTAAATCAGAAAATTAATGTAAATTATCCAGACCAATATTCGTAAAATATTAGGTGCATAATAAATATTGGTTCCAGCCACTTCCCTTTGAATTAGTAAACAGTTTAGGAGGCTAATAATTCGAATGTAGGATTTCATGTTTGAATATCATTTTATGCAAAAATATTATTCAGTGATCATAGCTGTTTCTGTCTTCCTGGTCTCTATTTCCATTCTCCTCTTATTTATCTCTGAGTGCACTCAGGCAATAGCAGGTGCTCAAGTAAAAGCATGACTGAATGAAAAGGAAGGGTTCACAGATGAGGAATAATTGAGCCAATGAAGATTATAACAAATCCCACTATATATCAAATAATGGTAGAACAAGGGTCTTTTGCAATCAATAAACCTTATTTTAAGAAGAAAACACTCCAGTGCAGTTTTATGCCAATACTAAAGTGCTTCTATTTCCAGTCTGTTTTCAAATCTAAAAGCCAAATAATATTATCCTAACATTTCCTTGCATAAAACATAAAAATAAGAGGTAGAGTAACTAAGAACACTCACCAAATCTCTTAATCAAGATGTGTTTCTCCAAATATAATAGCAGAAATTCATTTAAAGTAAGAAAGCACGATTATCAGTGAAAACTGGGACTTGTAAATCCAATTTGCACTTTGGATATTAAATTAATATTTGAAATGTTTTTAAAATACCACAGTAAAATGTGTTTTTCATAGGTATTTCTTTATGCTTTTGAAAGGGGAAAAATGGCTAAAGTACTATTTTATTCTCTGTTCAGAACAAAGTCTGTTTTGTCTATGAAAAAGAATAAATGAGAAATGATCTCCAAGAAATCATCTTGACCAGCATTAATGACTAGTTTGGTAGTTAACAGCCTGAGGCATAGCCAGAGGCCATTAAGGCTCTTGTAGGGGGAGAAAGGTTGGGGGATTGTGGTTTACCAGTAATTAACTATAGGTATGAATCAAAACTTCCTAAGAAAATAGATAAAAGTTCTTTGGATGATTCTATCAGTATTTATCTTTTCATTAACCCCTCCCTCACTACTTTAATAAATAGGAAAAGAGGATGTTACCATCATTTCACAAAACAGGTTGGATTGGAAATAATTCATTTAATGAAATGAGGACACTCAGGGGACCAATTAATGGTTTTTCAGGCTTAGACTATACAACTATAAGAACCACTTAAAAAAAAAAAAACTGAACCCTCAGTCTAACACATTAGTTGATTGTTGGTGAATTGAAACTCAATCATGAGATCATAAGGATTTTTTGGAGCTTCCAACCCCTCCCCTTTAGTTTTAATCCTATCTCAATAAAGGTAAATACATAAGGATTATAAATAAACAAATCTGAAGTAATATAGATTGGGAGAACCTCAAGAGGGTCAGGAGATAATGAAGATTATACCTCAATATTGGGATTATGATGTTAGTTCTTTATTTCAATAAAAGTGGATAGAGATCTTTCATATCAGGGACAGGGCTTAGCTGTAAGGACAAAGTAATCTTCTGGGAATTATGCATACAGGCTTGACATCATTTTTATTGGATGGCTGATGAACTGGAAAACTCCAGGATAGCCAGGCTTTAATTTGTAATCTTAATTTTCATATAAATCGGTACATTTCAGGGGGAGGGAGTTGGAGCTGTGGGGGACTTTGATGCTTGCTAGCCTTGCAGTAATAAGACAGCGCTGAAACACAGACTGCAATACCAACTCATCCAGTATCTGATTCTGTCTTTTCCTCTATCCATCTGTCTTCCATCTTTACATCTATCATTTAAAGAAATTTACAGCCTGCAAATACCAGAGAAGCTAATGTTAGTGCAATCTTCCCTCCACCTCCTCTTGGAATGATCTATAGTAATCTACTTATCATAGACATGCACACTATAACGTACAATAATTTAGTCTTCAGCCAGGAAAATGACTGCAATTGTTTTGCAAGTATAAATTAATAAGGGGTTTTTCCCCTCCTTTTTATCTTTTTTAAAGGCTATAGGACATAAGACTATACTGGTTTTCCTCTATAAAATAATTATCTTGGTGTTTCCCAAATATACTTTCATATCCATAGGATTACATAGGAGCAAAGTTATCAGATGGAACATAGTAGTGATTTATTTGGTCGTACAACAAGTTGGCCCTTATATTTCCAATATAGAATACAGATGCCCTTTGCATTGTAAAAGAAGTTAAGTGCTACTGAATGGAATATTTTAGAAATACATCAATAAAATAGAATTTTTTTCTCTAGATTGTTCTAGCCTCTTACATCATAAGTAAAATGGAATCTTCATGAAAAATTATTCTGATCAAAGAATTATTTGAGTTGAATCAACCATAGGAAACAATATACAAAGGTGAAATTATTTATTCACAAGAACATATTTTCTCTCTCCCTTTCAAATAATGCTTCTATAGCTTTTCAATTTAAAATTTTTCGTTTTCCTTTTGTTGTTTTTCCAGCTATTTTAATTCCTGGTCCAAAATTAATATGTCTTCCCACTGACCACTTTCTATATTCCTTCTTTTGCAGAAATGTTGACATAAGTCTTGTGTATGTTTAGGCTAGAATGATACTTGTGGCAGGTATACTCAGGGTATATAGTGTTTTACTTAAAGAAGCTCACGACTTACTCGGGAAATAAATTTACCATCAGAAAACCTTGAGAAGTCTTCCAGGAAGAAGTGATATTGTAGTTGGGACTTAAAGACAAGAAGAGGTCAGCTAACCAAAGTTAGTGATGGAAATAAAAATGGGGTAGAACAATTTCTAAAGGCAGAGCATATGAAAGAGAATTGGGCACATACTGTAAGAATGGATTCGACAAGGGTTTAAAAAATGTATGAGTCTAGTTATGTATAATTTGATAAATGGTGGAACCTCAAAAGAAAAGATATTGATACAATCTTCATTCAAAGGTATTAATCTTTAATATAATATCCATTACCATTACCTGAATAATTCCAATGTTTGGAATCTCATTGCAATAAAGATAGCTGAATTTATTTTCAAAATTCTAATATTTTGGAAATTCCCAAAATTTTCTACATTTATAGAACTAGAAAATATATAGCTATCTATTTTAGTGCTTTAACTACGTGGAATATGATTAGTCTTCTTTTCCTATTATTATCCTTGAAGTGTTTGAAGATACTTATGAAGTTCTTCAAAGGTCAGTTGCTTAAAATGTTCCTTATTTATAATAGTTTTCACAACTTTTAACATTTTGATTTCTCTTCTCCAGATAAGCTCCAGATTTGTTCCTTTTAAAGTATGGCATTTGGGACTGAAAGTAATAGTCTATGTTTAGCATGACCTGTAGAGAGCAGAAAGGGAGTATCCAACGACCTTTATCTCATCACTTTATTTCTATTATTGTGCCTAACTTGAGTGAGATTTTTTGGCAGACTTATATTAATAATTTATACAGAACTTTCATTCAACTAAAATGCTAAATCTTTGCCATGTGTGCTCCTGTTTAGCCATGTCTCTGCTGTCCTTGGTCTGGGTTTTTAAAAATCCAGAATATTACTTATACCTCTGTTTATGTTCATTACTTTAATTTGTCGCTCTCCATATATCAAGTAAAAAGAAGTCTTACATATGATACAGTGTAAAATTTGTCAAAATAAGTGAACAGAATATTATTGTTAATACTTTTTGTTAGTAATTAAACACAAGGGACTAAGGATATGATACCCAGTCAATATAAACAGAGTAAAGTAGCTCTTAAGTTAAATAAGTACAAATGTTTAAATATTCAGATATTTCTCTTTACTCATTAGCCACTAAATTACATAGATAGTGGGTAGAGCAATTTAGAATTAAAAGTGAGTTCATTCATTGGCATACTCTTTATGTATAACAATGACCCAAACAAGTTAGACAGGCTCAAGAGTAAGATGAACATCTTTGTGAACCAAAATAAAGTATAAACTCAAAAGACATGAGTTCCATGAGCCACAGGTCTGGAAGCAAGTAGTTAACAGACAAGCATCCTGTGGGATGACAGGGAATGAAAAGTTTCCAGGGAAATCAGGAAACTGGAGTTAGTATCTCTTAAAAGCCTGAAAAAAGTGCTGCCAACCTAATTTTTCAGATAACAGATTTATAGGGAGTTGAGTAGTAGGATTGTAGAGAGTTGATTAGGGGGGGACCCTGGGTTTCCTTGTCCCTCAAACACAGCTGTATTGAGGTCAGATTACTTGGAACACCCAGGACATTCATCTGTGGAGTGGTAGAAGGATCTCCACAGTTGGAGGGAGGCAGATTGGCAGATGCAAGGTGCATGGATGTGAATTGGAGAGAAAAATGGTGGCACCATGTGGGGGTAGGAAACCCTTTCCATGGAGAGACAAAAGGGAGAAAAAGAGAGAGGGGTTGAGATAGTGCAGCATCAAGTTTGCACAAGAGGGAAACCTCTCTGGGCCACAAGAGGGGGACCAAGAAGTACTGAGTTTCCAAGTTCTTTTTTTGCAAACAGCTTTTGGAGCTCAAACTCTGAGATTCTGGAAGTGCGTGACTTTCTCCAGTAACTAGAGCAGAGCTATTGTGCATGCTCCTGGGGAGGAAGCAGCTGGCCCTGGAGTGCATAGCATGGTATAGTGATCTTCAAGGTGCACTGGGAGAGAACAGTCCCCTTCCTGGAATACTTTTGGAAGAGGGTTTATTGCCTCCCCAAGGACAAAAGACCCTGCAGGTGCCAACCAAAGACCTTTCATCTGCAGGGTGAGAGACTCTACTCCAGAGGAAGGGAGTGGAACTGCACCATACTGGGTCTTTAAGACTATGGGTTTTGAATCCCAGCCATGCATCAAAGAAGAAATGTAAGAGAATTTTGATACAGGGTGAGCTAACTTCCCTTGCTATTCTATGAGGGCTACCTGCACAGTGGGGATTGAGATCCCCAGTCCCGGGACAAGAAATGGGGGTGGCACCATTTTTCCCTCTAACACCAACAGGATGGGACTTCAGAGAGCAACATAGCAGGCCCCAGTAAGGCATACTTGCTTACACCAAACCCTACCCCTCCATGCCTGTCAACTGCTTATTTACTGGGGCAAGACTGATGCTGAGTCAATGCAGTCCACCTCTCCTTCAGACCAGCACAGACACCATCCCACAGGTACCAACAACAGCTCTTTTTTTTTTTTGTCTACTTCTTTCTCTCTTTTTTTAAAATTTTTTTTAATGTTTATTTATTTTTGAGACAGAGAGAGACACAGCATGAGCAGGGAAGGGGCAGAGAGAGAGGGAGACACAGAATGTGAAGCAGGCTCCAGGCTCTGAGCTGTCAGCACAGAGCCCGATGCGGGGCTCGAACTCACGAACTGTGAGATCATGACCTGAGCCGAAGTCGGACGCTTAACCGACTGAGCCACCCAGGCGCCCCTTCTCTTTCTCTTTTGAAATCAGGTTCACAGTTCTTTACTGTGTTTTTTGTTTTGTTTTCTTTTCATTTTCTTCTCGCTCTCTCTTCTGGATTTGGCTTTTTTGCTTTTTTTTTTTCCTTCTTTTTTCTTTTCTTCTTTTTCCCCTTACTTTTTCTATGGAATCAGCTTTATAGTTTTCTGATTCCCTGTTTGCCTGTTTTTTTCTCTGTTGTTCTCTTTCCTTTTCTCTATTTTTTTCTTTTTTTGGATAAGCTTTTTCCTCCTCCCCCCCTTTCCTTTTTTTTCCCCTAGGGTTATTTCAACAAACAAATCAAAGCATACCTGGTTAAAGGCCAAAACACTCTCCACTGCAAGCAAGGAGGAACTCTGCAGAAGACTGACCAGTAGGAAAGAGCAGCTAAGATGCAACAGCAGAGTGCACACAGCATAACCAGAAACACTTCCTGGAGTGCCAGGCCCTGGACAGTGTATGACCCCAATTTGGTATAACAGTATTTTCAGGTGCGGTACACACATAACAAGCTTTTAAAACATGCAAAAGACAGAAACTTAGCCAAAATGAGATGGAGGAATTCTCCCCAAAAGAAAATTCAAGATGAAATCACAGCCACAGCCAGCGACTTACTCAAAACAGATATAAGGAATATATCTGAACAAGAATTTAGAACAACAGTCATAAGACTACTAGCTGGGCTCGAAAAAAAGCATAGAAGACACCAGAGAAACCCTTGCTACAGAGACCAAGGACCTAAGAACTAGTCAGGATGAATTTTAAAATGCTATAGCTGAGATGGAAAATAAACTAGATACAGTGACAGCAAGGATTGAAGAAGCAGAGGAGAGAATAGGTAAAATAGAAGATAAAATTATGGTAAATAATGAAGCTGACCAAAAGAGGGAAACGAAATTACTAGGTCATGAGGGGAGACTTTGAGAACGAAGTGATTCCATGACACAAAACAATATCCATATCATAAGAGTCCCAGAAGAAGAATAGTGAGAAAAAGGGGAAGAAGGTTTATTTGAAAAAACTGTAGCTGAGAATTTCCCTAATCTGGAGAAGGAAACAAACATCTAAATCCAAGAGGCAAAGAGAACTCCTTTCAAAAATCAACAAAAACAGGTCAACACCATGATATCTCATAGTGAAACTTGCAAAATACAAGGATAAAGTGAAAATTCTGAAAGCATATGGGAAAAAAAAGGTCCTTAACATACAAGGGTAGTCACATAAGGTTAGCAGCAGACCTGTCCACTGAAACTTGGCAGGCCAGAAAGGAGTGGCAGGAAATATTCAATGTGCTGAATAGGAAAAATATGCAGCCAAGAATTCTTTACCAAGCAAGGCTTTCATTCAGAATAGAAGGAAAGATAAAGACTTTCCCAAACAAACAAAACCTATAGGAGTTTTTGACCAGTAAACCAACGCTGCAAGAAATTTTAAGGGGGACACTCTGGAGAAAAAAAAAAAAGAAAAGAAAAAAAAAGTATACCAAAGCAGCAAAGACTACAAAGGACGAGAGAACATCACCAGAAACACCAAATCTACAGATAACACAATGGCACTAAATTCATATCTGTCAATAATCACTCAATTTAAATGGACTAAATGCTCCAATCAAAAGACATACGATATTAGAATGGATAAAAAAAACAAGACCCATCTATATGCTGCCTAGGAAAGACTCATTTTAGACATAAGGACACCTGCAGATTGAAAGTGAGGGGATGAATAAATCATCTATCATGCTAATGGAGGTCAAAAGAAAGCTGGAGTAGCCATACTTATATCAGACAAATTAGATTTTAAAACAAAGAGTGTAACAAGAGATGTAGAAGGGCATTATAACATAACTAAGGGATCTAAGCAGATCAAATAATTATAAATATTTATGCTCCCAACTTTAAAGAACCCAAATATAAATCAGTTAATCACAAATATAAAGAAACTCATTGATAATAATACCATAATATTAGGGGACTTTAACACCCACTTACAGCAATGGACCCATGATCTAAGCAGAAAATCAATAAGGAAACAATGGTTTTGAATGAACACATGGGGCTGGATGGACTTAACAGATATATTCAGAACATTTCATCCTAAAGTTGCAGAATATACATTCTTCTTGAGTGCACATATAAAATTCTCCAGAATAGATCACATACTGGGTCACAAATCAACATTCAACAGGCACAAAAAGCTCAAGATCATACCATGCATGTTTTCAGATCACAAAGCTATGAAACTTGCAATCTACCTCAAAAAATAAATTTGGAAAGCCCTCAAATACACAGAGGTTAAAGAATATCCTAAAGAATGAATGGGTTAATCAGGAAATTAAAGAGGAAATTAAAAAGTACATGGAAGCAAATGAAAATGAAAACACAACAGTCCAAACCATTTGGAAAGCAACAAAAGCATTTCTAAGAGGGAAAAGTACATTGCAATTCAGGTATATCTCAAGAAGCAAGAAAGGTCCCAAATACACAACCTAACCTTACACCCAAAGGAGCTGGAAAAGGAGCAGCAAACTAAGTCCAAAGCCAGAAGAAGGGAAATAATCAAGATTAGAGAAGAATGAAATGATATAGAAAGCAACCATCACCACCACCACTACCACGGCCACCACCACCACCACCACCAACAAAACAGTAGAACAGATCAACTGGTTTTTTGGAAGAATAAATTGATAACCCCCTAGCCAGATTTCTCAAAAAGAAAAGAGAAAGGACTCAAATAGATAACAATCATGAATGAAGGAGGAGAGATCACAACCAACACCACAGAAATACAAACAATTGTAAGAGAATACTATGAAAAATTATATGCAAACAAACTGGAAATTCTGGAAAAAATGGACAAATTCCTAGACATTCACATAATACTAAAACTCAAATAGGAAGAAATAGAAAATTTGAAAAGGCCCATAACCAGCAAAGAAATTGAATCAGTTATCAAAAATTTTCTAACGAGTCCTGGGTCAGATGGCTTTCCAGGGGAATTCTCCCAGACATTTAAAGCAGACTTAATACTGATTATTCCCAAACTATTCCAAAAACTAGTAATGGAAGGAAAACTTTCAAACTCATTCTATGAAGCCAGCATTACCTTGATTCCCAAACCAGATAGAGATCCCACAAAAAAGGAGAATCAAAGGCCAATATCCCTGATGAACCTGGATGCAAAACTTCTCAACAAGATACTAGCAAATCGAATTCAACAGTGTGTTAAAAGAATTATTCACCATGATCAAGTGGGATTCACTCCTGGGCTGCCAGTCTGGTTCAATATTCACAAATCAATCAATGTGATACATTACATTACTAGAAGAAAGGATAAGAACCATATGATCCTGTCAATAGATGCAGAAAAAGCATTTGACAAAACACAGCATCCTTTCTTAATAAAAACCCTCCAGAAAGTCGGGATAGAAGAAACATACCTTAACATCATAAAAGGCGTATATGAAAAGCCCACAGCTAATATCATCCTCAATGGGGAGAAACAGAGCTTTCCCCCTGAGATCAGGAACATGACAGGGAAGTCCACTCTCACCACTGTTGTTTAACATAGTGTTGGAAGTCTTAGTCTCAGCAATCAGACAACAAAATGAAATAAAAGGCATTTAAATTGGCAAAGAAGAAGTCAAACTTTCACTTGTTGCAGATGACATGATACTCTACATGGAAAACCTGAAAGACTCCACCAAAACACTGCTAGAACTGATCTATGAATTCAGCAAAATCGCAAGGTACAAAATCAATGTACAGAAATCAGTTGCATATCTATACACCAATAATGAAGCAACTGAAAGTGAGATCAAGGAATGGACCCCATTTACAATTACACCAAGAACCATAAAATACCTAGGAATAAACCTAACAAAAGAGGTAAAAGATCTGTACACTTAAAACTGTAGAAAACTTATGAAAGAAATTGAAGAAGACACAAAGAAATGGGAAAATATTCCATGCTTATGGATTGAAAGAACAAATATTGTTAAAATGTCAATACTACCCAAAGCAATCTACATATTCAATGCAATCCCAATCAAAATAGCACCAGCATTCTTCTCAGAGCTAGAACAAACAATACTAAAATTTGTATGGAACCACAAAAGACCCTGAATAGCCAAAGTAATGTTGAAAAAGAAAACCAAACCTGGAGGAATCACAATGCCCGACTTTAGCCTGTACTACAAAGCCATAATCATCAAGACAGTATGGTATTGGCACAAAAACAGACACATAGACCAATGGAACAGAATGCAAACTCAGAATTGGACCCACAAATGTATGACCAACTAATCTTTCACAAAGCAGGAAAGAATATCCAATGGAAAAAAGACAGTCTCTTTAGCAAATGGCGCTAGGAGAACTGGACAGCAGCATGCAGAAGAATGAAACTGTACCACTTTCTTATACCATACATAAAAATAAACTCAAAATGGATGAAAAACCTAAATGTGAGACAGGAAACCATCAAAATTTTAGAGGAGAAAACAGGCAACAACCTCTTTGACCTTGGCTGCAGTAACTTCTTACTAGACATGTCTCCAGAGGCAAGGGAAATAAAAGCAAACATGAACTACTGAGACCTCATCAAGATAAAACTCTTCTGCCCAGCAAAGGAAACAGTCAACAAAACTAAAGGGCAACTGATGGAATGGGAGAAGATATTTTTCAAATGACATACTGGATAAAGGTTTAGTATCCAAAATGTATAAAGAACTAATCAAACCCAACATCCAAAAAATCTAGTGAAGAAATGGAAGAGAACATGATAGACACTTTGCCAAAGAAGATATCCAGATAGCTAACAGACACATGAAAAGATGTTCAACATCACTCACATCAGAAAATACAAAGCAAAACTATAGTGAGATACCATCTCACACCTGTCAGAATGGCTAAAATGAACAACTTAGGAAACAACAGATGTTGGTGAGGATGTGGAGAAAAGGGAACCCTCTTGCACTGCTGGTAAGAATGCAAACTGGTGCAGCCACTCTGGAAAACAGTATGAAGTTTCCTCAAAAAGTTAAATATAGGACTACCCTATGACCCAGCAATTTCACTAGTAGGTATTTATCCAAAGGATGCAAAAATGCTAATTTGAATGGGCACATGCACCCCAATGTTTATAGCAGCACTATCAACAATAGCCAAATTATGGAAAAAGCCCAAATGTCCATCAACTGAAGAATGGATAAGAAATATGTGGTACGTATATATAGAGAGGCACATACACATACAATGGAATATTACTCGGCAATGAAGAAGAATGAAATCTTACCATTTGCAACGTCGATGGATTTAGAGTATATTATGCTAAGTGAAATAAGTCAGAGAAAGACAAATATCATATTATTTCACTCATATGTGAAATTTAAGAAATACAACAGATGAACATAGGGGTAGGGAAGGAAAAATAAGATAAAAACAGAGAGGGAGGAAAATCATAAAAGACTCTTAAATACAGAGAACAACCTGAGGGTTGCTGGAAGGGATATGTGTGAGGGGATGAGGAAAATGGGTGATGGGCGTTAAAGTGGGAAGTTGTTGGGATGAGCGTTGGGTGTTTATGTAAGTGATGAATCCCTGGATTCTACTCCTGAAACAATTCTGCACTGTATGTTAACGAACTTAAATTTAAATAAATGAAATAAAAAAATACAAATATGTAAAGTAGCACAATAAATATAATTGGATTATCATATTTAATTCACACACATAAAATATGTTCGTCATATATTACTTACTGGAAATATATTTAACCATGTGTCATAAAGCCTATTTCTCTAGTAACCATAATACTTACTCAATGGGTTCATGTGCATTGTATCCATATTGTCAAAGATGGAAGCTATGTATGGGCTCAACATTAATTTTCCCTCACCAAGGCTGATCTAACTACCACCATTGCTGAGTGCCCAGCATGGTTGCAAGTTCATCATATTGGATCCTTTCTGTCATGGTGGTATAGCAATTTGCCTTTATAGAAAAATAAACTTATTCTCATAAGGATTTCCCTCTCACTCTACAGCACTTCTGCCAATACCATTATTTGTGAACTTAAAGGACACCTTTTTCATTGCCATGTAATGCTACACAAGCAAGGAACCCTGAACAAGAAACACATTTTATAGCAAAAGAGATATAGCAATGGTCTCATGCCCATGGAATAATTGCTCTTACCTTGCGTCCCGTCTTCTAGAAATGGCTGGTATAAAACAACTGAACTGAAAGTTCAGTGGCATTCAATGTTGAGAGTTTGGGAAACTTTCTATAAGAAACAGCTTGTATCTTAAACCAGGTGCCAATGTATAGTGTTATGTGTCCAGTAGTCAGAATATATTGGTTTGAGAGCTACAGAGTGGAAGTGGTAGTGGTCCTTCTCATACTATACCTAATAACCCTACTTAATTTTTGCTTCCCAACCTTATAGTATTGCCTCAATGGGTTTAGTGGTCCTAGTATTCTAGAGAGGGATACTTGTATCAGGTCTATTAAATTGAACCTGTGACCATCCCTGACCATTTTTGGTTCCTCATGCCTCCGAACCAGAAAAGCATTTTGACCATGATAATTGATGCCATTTTCCAGAAGGAAAACTGTGTTTTTGCCATACACTTGGGCAAAGAAGACTATATCTAGAATACAGGAGTTTCACTGAATCACGTCTTAGTACTCTCTTGATAAAAGTACTGGCCCTTGGGCTGCCTGGGTGGCTCAGTTGGTTGGGTGTCCACTTCAGCTCAGGTCATGATCTCACGGTTTGTGGGTTCAAGCCCCGCGTTGGGCTCTTTGCTGACAGCTCAGAGCTTGGAGCCTACTTCGGATTCTGTGTCTCATTCTCTCTGCCCCTCCCCCACTTGTTCTCTGTCTCTGTCTCTCAAAAACATATAAGTGTAAAAAAAAAATGGGGGGGGGGTGGTGATCTTATCAAGTAAAAGCACTGATCCAGCTAAGGGTCAGCAGAGGGAAAGGAGAACATAGACAAAGTGTTTGTCTTAGTGTGGCTAAGCTACCCTGCTCTATTTTATGGAAGGCTGACCTCTATGAATTCCCTTAACTAGATTCCCTTGTCCTTTCTAGTTTCTAGTTAGGATGGGTCAGTGGAACCAAGTAGAAAGAGAAAAATAGAACCAGATACCTACTCCTCAGCACCCCTTCCTCAGCCATGATTTTTAAGTTTGATTGATTTCCTCTATCTATGGCCACAACTCTTGTCCAGCAGACACTCTCCCATGAGTGCTTCTTTCTTCCTAATCTGGTAACAGTTCTCTTCGCTTTCCCCTTCAGACTGAGGGATGGTAATTAGTGTGTTCCTGATGTTTGCTACATCATTCCTTATTGATCTCTTTTGTTCTTCTCAGGCCTTTATAAACAGACCATCATTAAATTCTCTTCAGTCACCCTTTGTGGGTGTGCCATCTGTTTCCCAAAGGTACCAAAATCAATCCACCTTTATATCTCTAGGTATCCTTATATCGCTGTTACTTTACTTATCTGTTTTAAATAATATCTCTATCCATTTATGAAAAAAAGAGGTCAGCATATTTATTCCACCTCTTACTGCTTTGTCTCTCATCTCAACTTTTGTTGGATATATAATTTCTATTTGTCCAGGTGTTTAACATTTACATTCTAATTTTTACGATAATTCTCATACTTGTGATCTTAGTTCCAGGGACAGTGGATTCAATTCTCACAGTCCATCCTTTTGACTGTTTCTCCATTCATTAAAGGAAGGCTGAAATTAAAAAAAACAAAACTTGAAAAACTACATTCTGAGTTCCTATATATTCAAAAGGGTCGCCTTTATCTTGTATTGCAGTTTGTCTAGGTATAAAGATTCTTGAATCATTCTTTTTTCAAGGATTTAATTGGCATTGATCTGCAGTTAGTTTTGCGTATTGACAGAGAAAAGACAGGCTATCCTGCATTTTTTCCCCTCCTTAAGTGTCTTAATCTTTCTTTCTGGATGCAGAATATATTTAAATATATATTGAAACTATGAAATTTTACCAGGATGAGTTTTTGTGTTGATCATTCTGTGTTATTTTTTTTCCCTTAGATATGCCAAACGCATCCCATCTGTAGATTCAAGTCTTTTATTTTTGGTAGGTTATATTGAATTATATCTTTAAATATTTTTTTGGTTATATTATTTTGGTTCTCTTTGTCCATGACACTGATTTACTTATCTTCTATATCTACTATTTTTTCTCTTGCCTTTTCAAACTATTTTAATTTCATTTTACATCTTTTCTAATCTCTACCCTTAACTGTGCCTCTGTTCAGAAGAAGCTATTTTCCTTTGTGCTGCTTCCAATCTGGCTCATTTCTATAGTATTTAATTTTTTTCCCTTCTACTGTATTGCTTAGCTTTGCCAGTTCCATATCTTATCAGTTATGATTTTTGTAGAAAAGAGATGGCACGGAAAAATTGAAAAAAAGTAACAAAGATTTTTACAAAGGTGAAGGCAGAATGTAGGGAACTCACAAGAGTTAGTGCAGTACCCACTTGGGCCATTGTAATGGACTATAGGTCTGAAGGGGCAAGGAGAGGGAGTGGTAACTGGAACCCAAAGTGAATGCCATCTTACAGGAGCTCTTCAAGTCAAGGGGCGCAGCCAGCATGACCCCATGGGGAGAGCTAAGGGAACAATACCTTTACCTGATTTCTCCTTTCCTTCCATTATCCTGCTAGCACTCTCAGTTGGCCAAGCCCAGCTACAAGTAGAAAACGGAACTTCTGAAGAAGTTCCGAGGTCAGCTTCCTAGGGCACAGAGGAGGGTGGAGAGGGGATACACGTGGAAGGGCATTCTTCCTGAGCTCTTGCATCTCTACTGTGTCCTTTTCTTTTTCAGTTACTATTGTCTCATTAAGGTTTTTGGGTTTTTGTTTTTTGGTGTGTGTGTGTGTGTGTGTGTGTATGTGTGTGTCTGTACTAATTCTTGATGACAGATGTGGTTATAATTTTACCCCCTTCTGGTATATTTTTCTTGATGAATGTTCTTCACATGTTGTTTTTCTTGTTTCTTTACTTATTTTTTTCCCTTTGTAAGAGCTTTGTTTAGAGCCTATGATGCTTCCTGTTATCATTATCATTCACCTTTCAAATGAGCACCCTTCCCATTAGCCCTTTAAGGAAGGTTTTGGTGGAAGAGTGGATAAAGCTGTGTTGCAGACTCCCAGCAATTCTGCTTATGACAGAGTTGCTTGTGTAAGTGAGATATTTTAACTTTTACATCTTCCCTGCTAACAAACTGCAGCACTGTTAGCAATATACAGTGTCCCCCTTCTCTTTGCTCCAACCAGAGTTACTTTCTGCAATCATGGATTGTACATGTGATTCTTCAATCAATCCCGACTTCCAAGCATCCAGAGATATTCCCTATTCCCGTTGTTGCAAATTAAATATCTATTATTTCATGTTTCTGTGGAACATACTTATTTGAGAGATTCGTGTTGAGTTTTTGTTGAGCTCTGTCACTATCCAATTCCTCTCTTCACATGTTCATCTGCCCCCATGGGCTTTGCACTGCTTTTGGCAATTATTTTTTTTTCCTATTTTGTTGTTATTGTATTGAGATTTCTTGTATCTCTGAGTTCTCTTGAAGATCAAATTTGCGTTAATTTTTCCTCATTCTTTTTTGGCTTTTGGATGATTTCTTATAAAAGAAGGGGACAATTCATAGACCTCAGTCCATCACATTCAAAGCAGAAAATCACATGTAACCTTTTGATCTTCTAACAACTACTTCTATCTCCTAACAACTTATAAAGAACACATAAGGCTCATATTCTGCCATGTGAAAGAAAAAAATCCCTGGCCAAAGCTAAAACTGCATAACTCACTAAACATAAGAACATTTTCCAAATGTTGGGTATGTCTAAATGACTCTGGTTTAAGATTTTCCCCATGGTTTAGAGGTGTTTTCATTTTCCAAAGACAAATCATCTGTTCCCAAGCCTGTTTTTCTTTGTTTGTGTTCAGAAGTCTTCCTAGATGCACAGTCCTCTGAAATGTCAAAATACTACCTTCAGAGTAGAAAATAGATTCTTCCAGTCATATCTTATCCTCTTATCCTCCAAAGCTCCCAATTTGCCAGTGAAGTAACACGAAAGTTGAAGGAGATAAATTCTGTGATCATAATCCCAATTGGTTGGCACACTCATCTCTTAAACAGTTCTGTCAACTTGGATTTATCTTCATGGAAAGCATATAAAGCATCGTTTACATAAATAACATGGAGCTTTGAGTTGGACAAATATCAGGGATGAGTAACTGCCCTGGAGTAGACCTATTAAATCAATCACTGGAGCTCAGACAATCAGAAAAGCATTGACTATAGCCATACAAAACCTGATCACAACATAATCTTCCTCTGCTTCTTGATGAGGTAACAAAATATGCCGTGTTCATTGAACAGCTGCTTTCATAAGGAGAGCAATAATGAAAAAAATCTCCCAGAACCTTCAGTACTTGCACATGGAAACAAGATTTCCAGTGAGAAAATTAAAATGCCAACAAGATTTATGCTTACCTATGTAGATGTCCTGCAGTCTTACACACATTCCATTACTTTTAAAGTGCAAGAAGGAGAAACAATGTCATTTTTTAAAGTACTGTTATTGAAAACTGAAAATAATAGGCATGGTTTCTGTTATAGGCTGAATTATATCCCCCCTCCAAAATTCATATGTTGATGTACTAACTTGTAGCACCTTAGAATGTGACAATATTTAGACAAACAGTCTTTAAGGAGGTTAATTAAGCTAAAATGAGAGTTGGCCCTAACCAATATGACTGTGCCCTAATTCTCATAAGAAGAAAAGATTAGGACATGGATACACACAGAGGGAAGACAACATGAAGACACAGAGAGAAGATGGCCACACACAAGCCAATAGGAGACATTAGAAGAAACTAGCACTGCCGATACCTTGACCTCCTGTAGCCTCCAGAATGGTAAGAAAATAAATTTGTGTTGTGTAACCTACCCAGTCTGTGGTACTTTGTTATGGCGGTTCTAGCAAGCCACTAGAGTTCTCCTTGTCTTTTAAAGGCAAATAAGGAAATGAAGATCGAAAAGGTCAAAGGTAAGTCATTTCTACTTTGCTCAGACAAAATTCTGACACTTGGGGTAAACATCCAGGTTTTCAACGATTACTTATGGAAATCAGCATTCCCTTAATTGTTTAAACTTTGGTTTGTGAATATTCTATCACTTCATCTCTGTTAACAGTGAAATGTCACAGAATTAGTTGGAAAGGGGATTGCCAGAGCTGCATAAAGAACGCATGAAAGCAAGATCCCCATAGAAACATGTTTTTACAAGCGACTTAACTCTGAAGTAAACATATAAGTAGTCTGCTAATTGATTTCCAAGTGGGTGTAAAGAAGAAATATTTGTAAATGACCAGGGGGAAAATGATGGAAAATAGCTGTTCGAGGATTATAGAGTTAGACTATTTCAGATTATTTTAATAGTACCTACAAAATAAGGAAAAGAAGCTGAGTTTGAGGTGTCCTATTAAAGATGACATTTATTTTTTCTTTCCCAAACATTCTGTCTCTTTAAGGGTCCTTATAATGAATAAGTAAATGATAGGATCACATCTCCTTGCTTACATGTTTGTATTAATAGCTTCCCCATTTTGCTGCTTCCTATCAGTGAGAGTAGGGTGTGAAATAAAGCCTTTGGGGACCACAACATCACTCGCATGAAACAAACATATTGGCATCTACTCAGATGCACACCTTAGGGAAAAGGCTCTGTTCACTTTATCCATGCTGGTCTTCTGGAGCACATGAATGATTTTCAAATTATTTTAGGTACAAACTCTACTAAATCTAAATCTCAGAACACTCAAAATGAACTAACGATCATGTGACTGGAGCAGTGGTAATTTTTTACTTTGAGAAATACATGTAATACAAACAGAACTTCTAAAGAGCAGTTCGATAATATTGGCCTTGTTTTCCAAAAATTCTTATCAAATCTTTAAGATCCAGGTAAAGCATTTTCCCAGTTATTAAGCACCACTTCATTTTACCATTTCACTTCATGCATGTTGGGGGAGGGGGTTTCTATTTGAAGATAAAGTCCACAGCTGGTAACATTGACCTATCTGGTCATGTGTCAGATGTGATACAGAAAAGACATGGGTCAATCCCAGTACTTTTCTCTACATGAAGAACCAGAGAATATCAGAAAGAAAGAATTCAGCCCACAAGGAGAGGCTACTGTTGCTGTGACAGAGAGATGAGGTGCCACCAACAATGCGGTGGCAGTTTCTTAGTGCAGCATGTGGGAGATGAAAGCTAGTAGAAGGAGAAAGAAAAGTAGGCTCTTTATTCCTGCTTCTACACTATGTCTGTTTCTTGCCACGCGAGGCCTGGGCTCTCAAGATTACACCATTCTATTGACAGAGTGCTTTTGATTTGCACTCAACACAGGTACAGCACACTCATCATATTACAGTGAGGGGCCCAGAATGGGTTCTCAACATCATTTGATTTACCTGAAGCCAGCTTTCCTCTGTCCCTAGGTTTGGGTGTTGCGTTGAGTTCAAGTCCCTCACACACAAACCTTCTATGGAGTATGACCATATAAGAATTCCAAACTAGGATATTTTTAAGAATGAAATAGGGTACTACAAGTATTTAAAATTATATAATTTCTTCAAAATATGTATTTTGACTTATAATTTGGTTTTATTATATTGGTTATCCAAATGAAGTATTTCTATTCAACAGCTCATTTAAAAAAATCTTGCTAAAAATACAAAAATAACATATCTGCATTCATTTAGCAAAAATAAAAATGTCTTTATATGAATTATGTGAACATTCAAAAATAAACAAGATATCCTGACATTTGCGACAACACGATGGGCTTTGAGGGCATTATGCTAAGTGAAGCAAGTCAGACAAAGAAAGACAAGTGCTGTATGATTTCATTTATATGTGGAATCTAAAAAATCTGAACTCGTAGAAACAGAGAACATATTGGTGGCTGCTAGAAATAGATGTTGGGGGAAATGGGTGAAGGTGATCAAACACACACACACACACACACACACACACACACACACACAAAAACAAGACAATTATTATGCTTGGTTCATGTACACATTCTTGGCTGTATCTGTCTCTAACCCTATGTCATTTGAATAATTTTCCTGAAGAATATATTTTTTAATATTGTATTATTTTATTATTTGTATTGTATTTTTAAGTAAGGTTGCCTGCTATTTTCTTTAAAATTATCTTTTTTTAATTAATAAGATTAAAATTGACTCTCTTCTGTAGACTATGATATTTTTAGTTGAGAAATACTATCTATAGGTACTGAGGCTATTGATAAGAACAGAGAAACCCTGCTAAATAGAAGATATTCTCAATTCTAATTGTAATAAAATACGTAAATATTTCGGTCCAAGTATTTTATCAGTTAAAAGATAAAAGTGACGCTAGAACAGAAAAAGATAAATGGCAGTTGAAGAAATCTAAAAAAAAAGATTCCATGGAGAAGAAAATTATGACCAAATATATCAACGGGAGTTTTAAAAAAATTAATAGAACAATCATATCTTGAAAACAAAAGTATAATTATGGTAGATATAGAGCTTGGGGAAGACCTAGATTTCTTTCTTAGTATGGGCTATCTAGGTTCATTACAGAAACATTCTAATCATTTTGACCCTTAAAGTGAAAAGGTCTAGGTTATTTTACTCTTACTCCTAGAAGGCTACTACTTGGTCTTCCAACTTATTCCTAGAAACTTTTACACCCACCAGGGAGTATGAAAAAGATGCATCATCCAAGCCAAAATAATATTAGTTATATTCTCCCCCAAACAATTGCGGAAACATTATTGACTTATTTTAAAAGGCTATCAAAGTGGTTTTTCACAGACCCAAAGTCTGTCTGCTACAAGAAACTGTCCTAGAGGTGCCTGGGTGGCTCAGTTGGTTAAGCTCCCGACTTCAGCTCATGTCATGATCTCGCAGTCTGTGAGTTTGAGCCCAGGGTAGGGGCTCTGTGCTGACAGCTCAGAGCCTGGAGCCTGCTTCAGATTCTGTGTCTCCCTCTCTCTCTGCCCCTCCCCCACTTATACTCTGTCTCTGTCTTTTAAAAATGAATAAATGTTAAAAAAATTTTCATAAGAAAAAGAAAGAAACCCTTCCTAAATTCACTGATAGAAATAGAACAGCTAGTTACTTTTAAATGGCAATTTAAATTTCCCTCATTTTCCCTCCTTAAATTAAGTCCTACCTCACCCAGCAGCTCCCCCCACTGTTATCTTTAGCACCATCACTGTGATTAATAACAGTTCAAGAAGAAATGATCAAATTTGCATCTGAAAATAAAGTTTGAGAAAAGTGAGTGACTGCAATGTTTTTTTCAAAGATCTATGTCAGTGGTAAAAACTAACCTGTAAATTTACTTCTCTTGTTGTTTCTTTCCAAACTAGGAATGACTTCGCATGCTTTTAAAAAATATTTATGTTGGGAGGTACATGTGAAAAATAAAATTTTTGAGGAGACAGGAGTAAAAAGAGAAGAATATGTTCACATAAAGTCAAAATGGCAAATACATTACTTTGGGTATATTTGAAGTACCTATAACAAAAAGACTCTAAAATTCAATGGCCCAAACAAAATAGAATTTTATTTCTTCCTTAGTTAAAGGTCTAGGGGTGAGCGCCTCCAGGCTGGTGGTGAAGCTCTTTCCCTACAGATCTCTTGTTACTTATGCTTCCAACACCCAGAATGTTGTCTGCATTGGATAAGGCTGGATCTACAAATTCCACCTTGTAAGCATGGAGAAAGAGATGAAGCGCAGGCAAGCAATTTCTTCTTTAAATCATGTTATTTGAAAGTTGCACTTAACACTTTCGTTATGAGATAGTTAATGCCACAAATATGGCATATGACACATATATATGTATGTACATATGTATGTATACATATACACATATGTATATATACATGTGTGTATATATGTATATACACGTGTATATATATATGTATATCCACATGTGTGTATGTATATATGTATATACATATATACACACACACAATACAATTAATACACTAAATGTGCAATAAAGATGTAGACATTATATACATATTTATTTATATATTTATATAATCTGACAGTGTAATGACACAACTAAAATGAGACTATTGCAAAAACATTTGAGTGTTTTTATAGAAAATACACTTAAACTCTGTCAGATTAACATTAGTCAGCTACCACTTATCCCTTCTTATTTTGGCCCACCACCATTTTGACTGTTTTATAGATTTTGAGCATTGCAACCCAAATTGAACAGGAATAAGTCAGTCATATTTTCTTTGAGTAACCATTTGTTGCATAGGAATACTAACAGTACTTCTCAGAGGAAAAAACATCCGTACCTCTGGGGAGACTGATATAAAGAGTGGATGGATAGATGGAAAGACAGCTATTTCAGTATCCCTTCAGGGGCCAAATTCCAATGTTTACCTGGAATTCCTTTTATGTGATATCTGGCCTTACACAATTACAGATGAAGTAGCATAAAAAGAAAATTGGGACTAGTATAAAATACTTATACTAAATGAATTAGAAGATACTACATTGAACAAAAAAGAAATCATAGATAATTAAGCATGACGCTTGAATCCTTTATGAAAAATATATAAAGTCATTACTAGCAGACATCTGCACTACAATTTTAAGACATTCTACTCTGCGGTATCAATCTATATTAAAGTGCACATTTCAAAGCAAAATTCCTCTGATGCCCTTGTAGCCCACATAACACATTCAGACTCTCAACATATTCCATATGTTGTTTTGCAAAATTACATATGTAGGTCTACTAATACAAGGCCAAATAAACCAACTCAATGGATTGAGAGGAAATTAATTCAGCCAATCTTTAATTTTTCTCTAGTTCTGCTACAGAAGCATCTTAGCATCTGCCATTTTCAAAAAAAAAAAAAAAAAGAGAGATTCCTTAAGACTGCCTCTCATTTGAGACAAATGAATTGTAAGCTTCCTTTAGAATAACAGTAAGTTGTGGAATGAAGATTGGCTACTATTGAAAAGGGTATCTTTGCCCTAAAAAGTTAGAATCATGTTCAAATATTCATTGTGGGTTATTATAGAATCAACAGCTTTTTATTCCTTAGCTAGCTAGAGCCCTTGTTCCTGCTAGGCCCCAGATTGGAGTTCTTCTGCTTTTCCACTGGTGCCCAGCCTTTATCACCACTCTGTGCAGAAGTATTTTTAACTTAATTCATTGTCCTTTTAAACACTTCAAGCAGAGAATCTAGAACTGGGCTCTAGAACCAAGAACTGAGCCACGGTGACATTGCTTTTTATGGTTAACCTGCATTACAATTTCCCTGAGTTCTGGTAAACAGGAATTGACATATTTAGCAATACTAAGCAATCAATAAATATGCAACAAATAAATGCAGTAAATAAATGTGCAAGCTGATGCAGGCGCAATGGAGAATACAAAGTAAAATAGCACCAACCTTTAAGGAAGTTATAAATTAATTGAAATAAGGAAGGGAGCAAAATATTTAGTAGTATAATGGGGCATATGATATTTTAGGAATTCAGACACAGGAAATATTACTGTGCACGAGACCTTTCAAGGAAGTCTTCATAGTAGAAATGCAATGGAGATGGGCAGATTCTAATAAGGCAGAGAAGAAAGTGGAAAGGAATTATTTTTAAAAAAGTTGGGAGGAGGGCATTCTAATCAAATTCTTTACCCATCTTCCTTAAAACTCATCCACATTAATAATAATGTCTGTTAACATTTACTGAATGCTTACTCTGTGCCAGGGATTCTACAAGGATTATTTCATTTGAACTCAAAACACATTTTTAATCTGGATGCCAAGATAATTCTATTGATGAGGATACTGATACATAGATCAGTTTATTAATTCATTTAAGTGGCAAAGCTAATAAATGATAGAGACAGAGTGCAAACCTTGTCTGACTCTGGAATTCACATGCTTAACCACTGTAATATAACAGCACTTTTGCAATGTTATTGGACTTCACCCCTTCCATCTCACTTCTACTGCCAGTGATTACCTTTTAGGCCCTTATCATACCCCGCATGAACTGCTATTACTGTTTACTTACTTATTCCCTAATTTTACTATCTGTCTTTCCATTTAATTCTTCACAATGTCCACCCTGTGTTCTGATCATTCACCCCTGTTCAAAATCTTTTAGGGACTCCCACTGCTTTAAACACACACACACACACACACACACACACACACACACAAACACACAATTAAACAAACTCTCTAATGTTTGTATAACTCCAATTTACCTTTCTACACTTTGCCCTTTCCACTGCTAATTCTGCTTCATATCAGATTCACTTATGTACTAGTTTGTCCTTATTGCTAGATTTGCAATTATTTAAGGACAGAAGCAATGACTTTTCTTCCTTTCTTCTTTAGTTTCTCGTAAAATTCCAAGTATACAGTAGACACTGAACAAATGTTTATTTGAGTTTTGCTGAGTCGGCATGTTGTGAGCACAGCGAGCCGCTTGTGTTGACTGCAGCAGGTGGGATGTGGAGGGAACAAATGACAGAAGTGGCAAGGCAGATAGGCCAGATTGTGGGGGCACCTTGAACACCAGTGTGAGAACTCTGGATATTAACCTGAAATGCTCTTTGTGCTGAAACATGTTTAGAGGTATATAGCAAGGTATAAAAACAAATTTCACTGTATTGCTTTGCTCCCCCTGCACCAATTCTTTCTTTCCTCATACAAACATGGGCAGCATTGCACCACACCTGAGGAAAATCATCTGCCTGCATCTTTCAGGAGAAGCAGTTCTCAATGTCATTCCATGTCATTATCACAACTTCCCAAATTGTTCTGCTCTTTCAGTGTCTGAAAGCGCTTGCTCCTATGAGCATCAATGCCTCATTTAAGAAGGTACAACAGATTGCCATTAGTAGCATAACTGGACATGTTAAAGCACGACATCTCCATCACCTGAAAGTGCATTGGGAAACCAAGCTGAACCAAGCCACGGTTCGTTGGCAGTGGTAGCCGGTTCTGGAGCATTGACTTCAGACTTATTAGCACCTGTCACTTGCAGTCTCTAATGCTAATAAAATTATACCTCGGATATCACAGAGTCACATCAAGAGGTTAGAGTTACTGTCTCTTGAGGAAGCAGGATGCCCTAGTATTTGCCATCTGACAACAGGATCTCTCCTGGCTAGTGTCCTGGCTCAGGTCACAATCCTAATATTGATGGAACTGCTTCTGTTGAGATTCTTTACCCATAAAATAGGAAAAAATACCTATAGAAGATATCTGACAGCTTTTGTTTTGTTTTTGTTTTGGGGGGAGGGAGTGTCAACTGATATAACAGATATCAAAAAAAATTGAGTATAAACCAAGATTCAACATAAGAAGTGATTTTTTTTAATGACCAATCTCTATAAAAACTATCAGTCAGAGTTTTATTGAAGATTCAAACCACAGTTACAACATTAATATTCCTACCACCTTTTTCAGTCTCTTTCTGCTGGGCAAATCATTGCAGGGTCTATGAAAACACAGCCAGATGCCATCTGGAAACTTCTAAAGTCCTTTACCTTATTGTTATAACATTTTTTATCTTTCAAACATGTAGTGAGGCAACATTTTTTAGTGAATAGGGCTCAGGATTGAGCATAAGCCATCATGAGGATTAGGCATTGTGTTCAGGAAGACATAACTTCTCCAGGTCTCAGGTTTTTTATTGGTAAATAAGGCAGGTAGGTACTGAATTCATTGCAAAAGTCTCTTCCTGTTATGAGGTATAATGATTTTGTGATAGCAAATTTCTCAAAATAGACCTCAAGACAGAAAAATGACAGATATTTGGCAATAGTCTCATTGCTACACACGTGGATTTTGTTTATTTCATTGCCAGTTCTTAAAGAATAAGATAAAATCCCTGCTCTCAAAAGGTTTATAACTTAGTAAGAAGGAAAAGATAAAGGCATTTAATATAAAGCAGAATGTGGTAAAGTACTATTAAAGGTTCAAAAGAGGGAAGACATATAGTCAAGTGAAATCAGTGGATAACATGTTACTAAAGTGTTAACATGTGATTTGAAGATTGAAGAATCAATAGTCTTAAGCATAGATAGAGATTAGATGGATGGGAGGGGTGTGAAAATCTTAGGAGCACACAACAGCAAAGGAAAAGCACTCAGTAGTCTACGGATGAGAATGAATGTGAAATCATTGGGTGATTTCAGATGACAAAACTGAGTGGTACAGTAAGGCATACTGTGGTAGATCAGAATTAAGATAGGCTAGAGGAGCCTGGGTGGCTCAGTGGATTAAATGCCCAACTCTTGGTTTTAGCTCAGGTCATGATCTCACAATTTGTGGGTTTGAGCCTCGCGTCGGACAGTGTGCTGACAGGATGGAGCCTGCTTGGGATTCTCTCTCTCCCTCTCTCTCTGCCCCTCCTCTGCTCACTCTCTTCCTCCCCCTTCTCTGCCCCTTCCCTGCTCGCTCTCTCTCTCTCTCTCTCTCTCTTAAAACAAACAAACAAACATTTAAAAAAATAATTAAGATAGGCTAGGACAAAGAATAGAGAGGCTTGCATGCCAGACACAACAGTTCAGAAGTAACGAGGATCCATGGTAGATTCTGAACAAGGGAATGAAATGAAAAGTTCACAACTGAACTTTAAACTGGTATCAGTTGAAGGCTGGATGGGAGACATTAATGAGGAGCTCTTACCCAGATAATAAAGGACAAGATATATATCTGGCTGCATAGATGAAACGTGAAAAGAAATGGAGGGAGGGACATTCTAGAGCTCAAAAGTGTTCAGTTTTATATATGTGCCTACCAAGTACTAGGTACCTGGGATCAAGATGTAGAATACAAAGATGAACAAGGCGTCCTCTGTCTCAAAGAATGGAGTATGGCCTATTGGTTAAAAGGATGGCCTCTGGAAGTTGAAGCCTGGTTTCATAGCTTATAAGCTGTGTGACCCTAGGCAGGTTCCTAAACCTCTCTGTGCCTTAGTTTCCTCATCTGTAAAATGGGAAGAGTTAGAAACATTCCTCATAGCATTATTATGAAGATTACGCGAGTTAATATAAAGCACTCAAAACATTGTCTGTCAGTAAGTAAGGGTTCAATATATAGCTATTTCTACTTCCACATAGAATTATACAAAATGAATTAATTTCAGAAGGAGGAATTTTGGTTAGGTGAAGGAAAGAAATTTCAAATAGAAAAGAAAAAAAAGGATGTCCTTTAAAACTGTTTTTTACAAAGCCATCTATAAATATTAGCTCAGCTCAAGACTGAATACAAGTAACTAGAGGCTTCATCTAATCCAATAATTTAAAGACATTATCTTTCAGAGGAACAGAACTCTCAGGGCAGAAGAACAAATTATATATTTTATATTAAGTCAATAAGAGTTCATAGTTATAATAATTCAGTCTTCTGCATTACTTGATCTTTGATGGAAATAGAAAATATTGTAAGAATAATACTTTATCCTTGACTATCTAGTTTTCCTAAGCAGCCTTTTCTCATTGAACAAGATCTTTCACAACTGAAGATTATATATGCTATTCATTGGAATATGTAACATTTCAAACATTTTCTCTCCTGCTCCCCCCTCTATGCTATCTGACTTGGCTGCCTCTCTCCAGTCCTTGAACGTTTCAGATTTACCCAGGGAACCTGGAAAATTGGGAGTAATGCAGATTCCCAGTGTTTAACATTGGGGTTCTTATGATTTTAAACAATAAACTAAGAGTTTACACTTACTCTTCCTTTGTGTCTGAAAGTACTGATAGACTGTCACCAGCATCACTTTTAAAGATGTTTCATTGTGTCAGCATTTATTTTAGCTTTTGTTGTCAAAGATTATCCAATTCAATCTGAACACTCCTTAGTCACCAATCTCTTCTGGAAACCTACGGTGCTGAAACAGATTTCCTAAGCAGGATGGAGTTAAATAAAATACTCGTTTTCTAGGATTTGGAACATTTGTCCTAATTTCACACCTTATGCTGCAGCTCAGTTAGTGCTCGAAAGGCAAAGGATGCAGCCAGAAAGTAAATTCCAATATCACCTCTTCTTTTTCATTACTCCTTTTGAGCCCCTTCGACAAGGAAAGATGTACTGATACACCTGTTTGCTTTATAGTCAAGCACTGTTTGGAGAAAGTTAAAACCAGAGACCTGGAAACAGATTCTCAATTTACGTTCAAACCCCGTTTCAAACCTTGTCTACTATAATCTCTATAAGTCCTTTTATTGTTTAAAAAATAATCCCCCAAATAGTTTCAGTGATAGAAAGCAATTTATTCACACAACACATATTTATTAAGCATCTACTATATGCACACCACCAAAATTGATATAGAATGGGGTGAGGACATGGGAAGGACAAGTCGAATAGATTATACAAAAATAGTCAATAAGATTTTTTTTTGAAGAGTTCAGAATCTACTTGAAAGGAGTAGGTGGACTCTGCACCCCTAGAAAATTATGGATCAAAAATTTTCACTTTAGATTCATTTTTATTTTTCAGATACACTGAGATGCTTAAATTTAAAATCATCTTTCATTAAAGATAGAGAGTAATGCTGGATTTCTTTATTAGAAACTGGATAAAAACACCATAGAGAGTACTTTGAATGAAGCCACCAGATATAAGCAAAAAAAAAAAAAAAAAAGGGATCTTTCAGGGGCACCTGGGTGGCTCAGTCGGTTAAGTGTCTGACTTCAGCTCAGGTCATGATCTCACAGTTTGTGAGTTCAAGCCTCACATCGGGCTCTGTGCTGACAGCTCAGAGCCTGGAGCCTGTTTCGGATTCTGTGTCTCCCTCTCTCTCTGCTCCTCCCCTGCTCACACTCTGTCTCTCTCTCAAAAATAAATAAAGATTAAAAAAAACATTTTCAAAGAAAATGTGCCTAGTACAGGCATACCTTGGATATATTGTAGGTTTGATGCCAGACCACTGCAAAAAGGCAAATATTGCAATAAAGCAAGCCAAATGAAGTTTTTGGTTTCCCAGTGCATAGAAAAGTTATATTTATACTATACTGTAGTCTACCAAGTATGCACTAGCATCGTCTGTAAAACAATGTCCATACCTTAACAATACTTCATTTCTGGGGCAGCTGGGTGGCTCGGTTGGCTGAGTGTCCAACTTCATCTCAGGTCATGGTCTCTCACAGCTCATGGGTTCGAGCCCTGCATCAGGCTCTATGCTGACAGCTCAGAGCCTGGAGCCTGCTTCAGATTCTGTGTCTCCTTCTGTGCCCCTCCCCTGCTCTTGCTCTGTCTCTCTCCCTCTTTCAAAAATAAATAGACATTAAAAAATTTTTTAAAAATACTGCTAACCATCATCTGAGTTTTCAGCAAGTAATAAATCTTCTTGCTGGTGAAGGGTCTTGCCTTAATGTTGATGGCTGCTGACTGATCAGGGTGGTGGTTTTTGAAGGATGCAGTGGCCACAGCAATTTCTTTATTTTTTTTGTTTTTTTTTAATTTTAATTTCAGAGTAGTTAACAGTGTTATATTAGTCTCAGGTGTACAACGTAGTGATTCAACAGTTCATATATCACCCAGTGCTCATCAATATAAGTGTACTCCCAATCCCCTTTACCTATGTCACCCATGCACCCAACCCCCCCCCCCCCACCAGTTAACAGTCTGTTTTATGGTTTGCCTCTTTTTTTCCCTCTGTTTGTTTTGTTTCTTAAATTCCACATATGAGTGTTATCATCCTATTTCCCTTTCTCTGACTGGCTTATTTTGCTTAGCATTATACTATCTAAATCCATCCATGTTGTTACAAATGGTAAGATTTCATTCTTTTTTATGGCTGAATAATATTCCTGTGTGTGTGTGTGTGTGTGTGTGTGTGTGTGTGTGTGTGCGCGCGCGTGTGTTTGTGTGTCTTTATCCATTCATCTATCAATGGATACTTAAGCAGTTTCCATAATTTGGCAATTGTAAATAATGCTGCAATAAAATATGGGTACATATAACCCTTCAAGTTAGTGCTTTTGCATTCTTTGGGTAAATACCCAATAGTGCAATTACTGGATTGTAGGGTAGTTCTGACATTGGCTATAGTAGCATCCCAGCAGTGCATGAAGTTTCCTTTTTTATTCACATCCTTGCCAACACTTATTATTTCTTGAGTTTTTTTATTTCAGCCATTCTGACAGTTGCAAACTGATAGCTCATTGTGATTTTGATTTGCAGTTCCCTGATGATAGTGATGTTGAGCATCTTTTCATATTGTGTTCTTTGGAGAAATATCTGTTCATGTCTTCTGCCCATTTTAATTGGATTATTTGTTGTTTTTCTGTTTGTTTATCTTGGTGTTGAGTTGTATAAGTTATTTATATGTTTTGGATGCTAACCCTTTATCAGATATGTCATTTGCAAATATCTTCCCCCCTTCAGTAGGTTGCCTTTTAGTTTTACTGTTTCCTTTGCTGTGCAGAATCTTTTTATTTTGATGTAGTCCTAATAGTTTATTTTTGCTTTTATTTTCCTTGCCTCAAGAGACATATCTAGAAAGATGCTGCTATAGCCAATGTCAGAGACATTACTGCTTGTACTCTCTTCTAGTATTTTTATGTTTTTAGGCCTCACATGTAGATACTTAATCTATTTTGAGTTTATTTTTATGTGTGGCATAGGAAAGTGGTCCAGTTTCATTCTTTTGCATGTAGCTGTTTGCAGTTTCCCAAACACTATTTGTTGAAGAGAGCTGTGGAAATTTCTTAAAATACTGCATTGATTGACTCTTCCTTTCATGAACAATTTCTCTGGAGCATATGATACTGTTTGAAAGCATTGTGCCCACATTAGAACTTCTTTCAAAACTGGAGTCAATCTTCTCAGACCCTGCTGTTGCTTTATCAACTAAATTTATGCAATGTTCTAAATCTTTTGTTGTCATTTCAACAGTCTTCACAGCACCTTCACCAGGAGTAGATTCCATCTCAAGGAACCATTTTCTTTGCTCATCCGTAAGAAGCAACTCCTCATCTGTTAAAAATTTTAATGATGGGGTGCCTGGGTGGCTCAGTTGGTTAAGTGTCTGACTCTTGATCTCAGCTCAGGACATGACCTCAGGTCATGAGAAAAAGCCCTGCATCAGGCTCTGCACTTGGTGTAGAGCCTACTTGAAAAAAAAAAAGTTTTATCATGAGACTGCAGCAGTTCAGTCACATCTTCAGATTCCAAGATCCCATTTCTAATTCTAGCTCTCTTGCTATTTCTACCATACCGGCAATTACTTCCTCCATTGACGTCTTGAACCCCTCAAAGTCATCCAAAAGGGTTGGAATCAACTTCTTCCAGACTCCTGTTCATGTTGATAGTTTGACCTCTTCCCATGAGCCAAAAATGTTCCTGATGACATCTAGAATTGTGAAGCCTGTACAGAAGGTTTTCAATTTATTTTGCTCAGATTCAGCAGAGAATCTTTGGCATCTTTAGCCATACAAAATATATTTCTTTTTTTTCAACATTTTATTTACTTTTTGAGAGAGAGAGAGTGCAAGTGGGAGAAGGGCAGAGAGAGAGGGGGACAGAGGATCGATCCTAAGAGGACTCTGTGCTGAAAGGCTGAGAGCAGGGAGCCCAATGTGGGCCTTGAACTCATGAACCGTGAGATCATGACCCGAGCTAGTCATGACTGAGCCACCCAGGTGCCCCACAAAATGTATTTCTTAAATAATAAGACTTGAAAGTCAAATTACTCTTTGATCCATGGGCTGCAGAATGAACATTACATTAGCAGGCATGAAAACAACATTAATCTCACTATACATCTCCATCAGGGCTCTTGGTAACCAGGTGCCTTGTCAATGAGAAGTAGTATTTCGAAAGGAATCTTTCTGTCTGAGCAATAGGTATCAACAAGGGGCTTAAACATTCAGTAAACCATGGCTTTGTTGTTCCATTTATAAAGCACAGGCAAAGTAGATTTAGACTATTTCTTAAGGGTCCTAGGATTTTCAGAATGGGACACAAGCATTGCTTTGAACTTCAAGTCACCACCTGGATTAGCCCCTAACAAGAGTCAGCCTGTCCTCTGAAGCTTTGAAGCCAGGCATTGATTTCTCCCTCCAGCTATAAAAGTCCTAGATGGCATCTTCCTCTGATATAAGGCTGTTTTTTTTTTTCTATATTGAAAACGTGTTTAATGTAGCTACCTTCATCAATTATCTTAGCTAGATCTTCTAGATGACTTGCTGCAGCTTCTCCATCAGGGCTTGCTCTCTCACTTTGCACTTTTATACTGTGGAGATGGCTTCTTTTCTGAAACCTCATGAACAATCTCTGCCAGCTTCAAACTTGTCTTCTGCAGCTTCCTCACCTCTCTCAGCCTCAGAGAATCGAAGAGGGTTAGGACCTTGCTCTGGATCAGGCTTTGGGTTAAGGGAATGTTGTAGCTGGTTTGACCTCCTATCCAGACCACTAAACCTTCCTCCACATCAGCAACAAGGCTGTTTTATTTCTTATCATTTATGTATTCACTGGAGTAGCACTTTTAACTTCCGAGAACTTTTCCTTTGCATTCACAACTTAGCTGTTTGGCACAAGGCACCTAGCTTTTAGCTTATCTCAACTTTTGATGTGCCTTCTTAACTTAGTCATTTCTAGTTTTTTTTTTTTTATTTACAGTGAGAAACTTGCAACACTTCTTTTCACTCAGTACTTAGAGGCCATTGTAGGGTAATTAAATGGCCTAATGTCATTGTATCTCAGGGAATAGTGAGGGAGAGATACTGGGGAATAGCAGGTCAGTAGAGCAATCAAAACACACACATTTATTGATTAAGTTCACTGTCTTACATTGACTCAGTTCATTGACTCACTTCATGGTGCCCCAATACAATTACAATAGTAACATCAATGATAACTAATTACTGATCACCATAGCAAAGATAATAATAATGGAAAAGTTTGAAGTATTGCAAGAATTACCAAAATGTGACATAGAGACATGAAGTAAGCAAACACTGTTGGAAAAAATGGTACCAACAGGCTTGCTGGATGCAGGGTTGCCACAGACCTTCAATTTATAAAAAAAATTTAATATCTGCAGAGAACAAAAAATGAGGCTTGCCTGTAAATAGCAGAAATTTCAAAGACTAAGTGACATTTATTTGAATAAACAAGTTATGTTACTTGCTAGTTTGCATTTAGACACGTTTGTAAACATTCCTTTTTTCAGCTTGCCAAAATTCAATTTGATGTGCATTGTCTCTACCTTTATTTAGTCTATCATCTATCTATCTATCTATACATATATCTACATATCTACACATATATAAAAACTTCAATCCTTCCTCCATCACCAACTTAGAAAAATCAGTATCTGCCTTCCACAAACATCGATCAATTGTTTGAGTTGAGTTTTCACAGCTAAATTCCTCTTTACTCTGTATCTCTGTTCCCCAAGTGTCGGGTGAGACCGAAGGGAAACTATATGGAAATAAGTCCAAAGAGCTTATGCGTCACAGGCTAAATCCTTAGTGACTTGGCACATGAGCTGTTTTTAAAATCTACAAATGTGGAACACGTAACTGGAATTTCTACATTAAAAAGGAGGCAACAAAAATGTACGAGTTGATTATTCAGTTTCTCATTTGTTCTTTACCATATTCTCATTAGGCCGAGCTTAAAGTATTTTACATACTTTTTGGGTAGACCAGAAACTAGTGGTATGACCACGTCAGCATAATTAACATAGTGGTTGAAAGCATGGGCTGGAGCCTGATTTCCCAGGCTTAGGCGGTTCTGTCACTTACCAGTCATACATGCTTGAACAATCTTCTTCACCTCTCTGTGCCTTAGTTTCCTTATCTACATCAGGGAAATAATGGTATCAAGCTCATGAGGCTGCTGTGAGGATTAACTGAGCTGATTATACGTAAAAGATTTAGAACACTGCCTGTCACATTCTAAGCACCTTTAAGGTGTTGCTATTACAATATTATTGTTCCATAAAATAATATCAGGAACACTTATTATATCTTCCTATTCCCAGAAGTACTTTAGCAGAGCCAAAAATTAAAAATAAAAGCACCACAGGAGAAAAGAGTAGTGTCTCCTGATTTTTAAGCACTAACATAACTGTTTTTTTAATATCCAATTTCTATGACCTAACCAGTCACCAATATTTCCCTTTACTATGATTCAAATGAGGTCTGCTTCAGTAGTCGTAACTTTGCAAGGTGTTAACACAGGGAATAGAGAGCTTGGTGCTAAGGAAACTTTCACTCTTATTTAAGTAATAGTTGATATTAAGTATTAATATTTAAAATTCTCTGTAAAATTATGCTTCTCTTTTCTTCTTTCTTCCATCACTATGGCAAACAAATATAATTTCTTTTGTCTATTTATAAATAACCAGAGAAATTTAGCACTCTTCCTCTAAAATCTAAACATAAAATCTTTTTAATAAAAAAACAACAGGTTAATCCTGGCTTTGGAATCAGACAAATCATATTAAAATGCATACCCTGTGATTCATTCAAAACCTGAATATAGCAATGTAAATCCTATAAAGCCACATGGATTTTAAATCAAGGCAAAAAAAGTAAATCAAACCTGAAATGAATGGATTAGCAGAAACAAGAGTGCTACTGTAATATTCCTTTGTATTGAGTAATAGAGAAGCAGATTTTATCAAATCTTGCTTTCTAATTCCCATCTGGAAAAGCCTTGCTCTGGAAATGAACAGGTTTGAAGGAATTCCTTTGACATCTGTAAAGTTAAAAAGCATCAATAATTGGAATGGGCTTAATCCCCCATTCAACAGCAGGTACTTTATGTACAATCATAAGAAGTGATGAAAGTCAGACACAGATGTACAAATTGTTAGATTTAATCAGATTGGTCCTCTACCCCTTCGTCTACTCTGCTGTAGCTTCCACTGAACCTGGGCTAACTGATGGTTGGATATGTAAAGAATAAATCCAGGTCGAAAATCAGGAGTGAGGTGTCATTTGATAACTTATTTTAATTCCGTGAACCACCAAGTATAGAAAGTTTTCACTGGTAGTTTTGCGCATATCGCTGTGCATAATTAGTCTATATTAAATTGAGTCTATGAAATGGACCTAGTGTTTGCCCCTTTGAGACTCTGAAATGGGAAGAAGAAACTGTGTGTCAAAGAGGAATAATGGTGATAGAGTGGCCATACTAAAGAGAGGAAGTAGACAAGGGATTTAGTGGTTTAAAACACTGGCTATTTACAATGCCTAAAATGTTTTTTGGAGTAGCATACACATTTAGTTGCTCTGAAATCCATTCTGTGTTCACAGCTCCAGCTGTTAACTGTTCATGTCTTTTCCCACATGGTTGTATGAAGACAGAGGAAGGAAGATGAAATTTGTAATTGCATCATCAAATAGCAGTATTGGTTTCACTAGAAATTGGTTCTAAAAGTTATGCATATCTATAAACTTATCCCCAGTATTTCGGGGGTGTTTTTACTCCAATTATCTGCTATTATTCTGTTCTATTATAATTCTAAAGAAAAACTTGTAAATTGGCTGAAAATATCCCACCAGTACCACTGAGCATATTATTACCTACCACTAGATTCTTTATATAGTGCTGCATATGCTCTTATAAAAGAAACCAAACACTTGGGTTACTGATTATATTAGAGCTGATACTACTAGAAATGGTACTATTTTCTTTTGTTTCTTCATTTATGTATGAATTTTTTTTAAGAGAGGACCATGAATGTGTCTTTAATCTGTAAACTACCATATATGCATACTGGTTATCAGTATTAGTATCTTTCCACAATGGTAGAAATACCTTACAATTAAGGGCATCATAACCAAATAAAGATTTATATTCAGCGAACACAGAAAACATCCTGTTAAGTTTTGTCTCATGTTCATGCAAATAAGAGAATTTTTTTCCCTTAATCAATCCCGTCTTCATTAAGTTTCAGTTTCAATATAAAAAAAAAATTGCAAACTCCATATGCAGCAACCTCTCTCCCTCTTCTGACCTCAATCCCCACAACCATAAAACACACAAAACTTTAAAATTGAATTATTTCTTACCATATGGGATCTGAGAGTGAGATCAAACCCAACCTAGACAAATGCCATGCAAGTTGACAACTGTTCCTGGAGTCCTGGGCAATGCCTGGGAGAGTGCCTGCCAGGGCCTACTGTTTTCAAACGAGTTTCATTTCTCTAACAATTTAAATCTGCCAAGAGGAAACCGAGACAATCAAGCATCGTGCCAAAAAGCCCCAAGCTTAAGCTAGAGATATATCCTCTCTTTAGCCTGCTGATGAGAGAGGGAGCAGAGGGAGAGGAAAGGATAAAGATTCATAATGAGTAGGACAGAGGCACAAGTATGCATTTGGAATGCCACAACAGGGCAATTTCTGGTCCTAATTATGTTACTTTGTTGAGCTCCATATCCAGAATAGAGAGTACTTTCTTCTTTTCCCTTTATGAACTCCCACTATATCTGGGGTTGAATATTGTCTGGAACATAACTTCTTCCTGTCTCCCCATCCTAACCCTCCCGAAACTGTGTCACCAGAGAGCCAGCCTCTCAGAAAGGCCACTCCCCACTGGCCCAATTTCAGAACAATGTTTTTGTGCCAAGGAAAGTTTCCTAAGGAAGACTCAAGATTGCCCCTACTCCCAGCTTTCTGGCTTTTTCTTTCTTTTGGTATCATCTCAGATTCACCCACAGAAAGGAGGCCAACAAGAAAGTCACACTATTGGGGCACCTGCGTGGCTCAGTCAGTTGAGTGTGAGACTCAGCTCAGGTCACAATCCCAGGGTTGTGGCATCGAGCCCCATGTCGGGTTCTGCATTGACAGTGTGGAGCCTGCTTGGGATTCTCTCTCCCCCATCTTTCTCTGCCCTTCCCCTGCTCTCTCTCCCTCTCTCAAAAATAAATATACTTTAAAAAAAAAAGGCCACACTATCATAGGAACTCCAGTGTGTGAGCGGAGGAGACATAATTGGAGGACTAGTGGTAGCTTCCCACACCAGAGAGCCATGTGCATTAAGAAAGGATGAGAACTTCTGCCAACCTCGCACCAGCCTTCCCAGCACGTCATGTTTGAGAAATGAGACCCACTGTTTCTTAGCACATGTCCAGGTGGTAGAAATACATAGACAATCTAAGCAGACACCTTCAATCATGATAGCAAAATGACAATAGATTGAGAAGAAAGATAGTTGTTGTAAATATACGAATAAGCTACAATGTGTGCTATTTGAAGGTACGGTATTTTCCGAATCACCAGGTTAAAATCTTTCCTATTTTTTACAGTAGCTGAAATACGATCTTTTGAATTAGGCCTCTCTGCATTCACATACCAGCTTCCCACCAACGAGCTGTGTGAGCTTAGGCAAGTGTTTATAAATGGCCTGAACTTTGGCTTCCTTGTTTTAAAAGGAGCGTAATAAACTTACCTCACAGGTAATTGTGAGGATAAACTATAAGGTAATAGATGTAAATCACATAAAATTGTTGCCAGGTTATTACCATTGATACATGGTAAGCACTCAGTAAACGAGAGCTATCAGTAGTTTTCAATTTGGGATTAAAAATGTGATATTAAAGGATCCTACTTATTTTGGTCTTAAGATAATTGCTGGGAATATTTTGCTTCTAAAATTTTTTCAAGAGATGCTATTCTCTCAGTCATCTTCAATTAATCCTGGAAAATCCATTACTTACTATATAACAGTAAAGAAGAGCTTTAAAATCACAAGACACTCTTAAATACAGAGAACAAACTAAGGGTAGATGGGGGGAGGGAAAATGGTTGATGGGTATTGAGGAGGGAACTTGTTGGAATGAGCACTGGGTGTGGTATGTAAGCCAATTTGACAATAAATTATATTCATAAAAATAAGAAGATTAAATTAAATTAAAATAAAATAAAATAAAAAGAAACTAAAATAAAAATCACAATTGACAATGAATTTGAAACAGATGTCATGTTGGGGGCAAACTGAGATGACCTTTATGGAGGAAAATTTGGCAATACCTGTGAATCAATCAGAACTCCATTTCCAGAGATGTGTCCAAAGTCTTGATCAGGATACAGCTCTAAGGATGCTCACTGCAATTTGTTAGGAATTGGAAACAATTGTGTGGCCATCCACAGAAGACTGCTTAAATACATTATGTTATATTCAGTGAGGCATTATGTAGCCACCAACAATACTGGAGAAAAATACTGAATGACACAATGGAATAATCATACAGTAAGTGAAAAAAAGCACACCAAAAAACAACATTACAATATTCCATTAAAAATTATGTATTTCTTTGAGAAAAAATATTGGCAGGATACACACCAAAATAGTAACATGTTTGTATCAGCACAGTAGGATTATGGCTGATTTGATTTTGGTGTTTTTATTTTTTCTTCTCTGAGATTGTTATTTTTTGCAAAACATGTATTGGTTAGTAATTTAAAAATAATATAAGTGAATTTCCTTCAGTTTTAATTTTTTTTATTCCATTGAAAATTTGGAAATGTAAACAATGATATCCATTAGCCTAGCCATACCCACACATATTTATTCAGATTTCCCCCAAATGCCAGTGTATTGATTTATTCTATGCTTGCAAAAGAGGCATACTCTCAGGGATAAATGAAAAACCCATACTAATTTCTCATAGAAAAAAACAGATATTTCTTCAAATATCCATTTAAAACCCAATTTTAAGCCCTATTTAAGACACAGTTTCAGAATATTTTTTAATGCTTCTTCTTTGTAAAGTCTTCAAACGCTGCTGACCTTGCATAATAATTTTTCCCTTACAACATATTAATTATTGTGCTGGCACCTCTGGCCTACTCATGAAATCAATGAAGTGTGAAATGCCTCTGTGCAGAGTAATATTTCATATTTGGTACTTTATGTATTAATTACTTTTCTGTTTTTGCTAATCCAGTCAGAACAAAAAAATAACCTACCTCATTTTGTAATGAATTGTCAATGAAAAAACAAGAAAACAGCCAACAAGTCACATTTGCTGACCTACTGAAAGCTGCTAAGAGAAGAGAGACTTCCACACCAGTGCCCTTTTTATTGTCACATCATCTTTCTCAGGTAAGCCTGCTGCTTACTAAGTGAGGGTCCTTATAGCAGTGACTGGCTTTCTTCTTAAAAAATAGATGTGAAGTCTAAAAGGCAAGTAATCGCAATCATACCTCCTTGTTTTGGGCCTGAAATAAAAAATAAAGCCCCAAATACAGAATCCAATTCAAAGTCAACAGGAGGTACACAGAGTGTAATTCAAAACTTTAACAATTTGCCAAATTAGAATCTGCAAAGGGCAAAATTAGGGGAAGATGCTAGTATATTAAAATTCTATTTACTTGCCACTTCAGCTGCTCAATGGTTAACATATAAATCAGTTTGACAGTCTGAAAGCAGTTTTAATCCTGAATTCTAGGAGCGTATGCACTTTCTCTCTCTCCCTCTCTCTCTCTCCCCCACCCCCGCCACCCCTCTCTAATGCCAGTCATTCAGCCTGAACAAAAAAATTCAGGTGTGACATTTTTTGATTCAAGAGCTGTGTTAAGCAGTTATAAAGCTGCTGTAATTTACAGCAAAGAATAAAGCTAACCTAAGAGACCTCAGCCCCAATTTGCTAAAACTTATTACACCTCATTGGCCACTGAATAGCCAAAAGAAGAAAAAAAGAAAAAAAATTATCTGAATAAGAAACTTTACTAGCATTAGCCTAATGAGAAATGATTGGCTTAAAATTGCTCTGGCTACATGGATAGGTTCAGTTTAACACTATTTACGATGTTATGATTTCCTATTTCCTGAGTTATATAAAAGCCAAAGCAGTTACTGAAACAATACTAATGAGTCGATAGATGTTTTCAGATGTGTGTTTGACTCTTGAGTCTAGTTAAATGCCTCAATATGATGTATGTAGTTCTCTACTGAATATCCTAGCTGTTGAATTAATATTTTAAGAAAATTATCTTAAGCTATAGTGACTTTGATACTATCGATATACCAATTGTGTTGTTCTTATTCACCCATCACTTCATAAAGTACAATGACCATGCTAAATAAATGAATATGTGATCACTAATAACTAACCTCTTGTTAATGACACCCCAAAGTTCCGTAAGGGAGAATGCACTGCCTGGGTTTTCTCCCACACCATCTTTAATCCATGTTCTTAATGAGAATTTTCCACTGCGATATGTATTCTCTTTTGCCAAAATAATTTGGGTAATGCTAAAGGCATAGGATAAATTCATGGTCAAAATGTTATTAAGTAAAAGAAAAGTAACAAGTGATTGGTTTGCTCTAAATTAGCATTCTTGGTCCAAAATAATTCTAACATTCTCAGAAATTCATCCATAATGGTAAGTTTGGTAAGGTGACTTATTTCCCCACAATTTTCTAAAAGTTGCATTATGTATTAACAGGTATGTAACATACAGTCTTTGTAGCACAAAACCTCCACAGATCTTGATATTTAGACTATGAAAGACAAAGTTCTGAGGAGTGATCAGGGGAGTCACAACATTTTTAAACATGTACCAATCCATTGCAATATTACATGACTTTTGAGATTCTCAGATCTGATAACTTTCTAAAATATAGATCAGGTAACAAAACCATATCCGTGGCTATAGAGGAAGGAAACATTTAAAGGTATTAAATACAGACAAATCTATAGCATATGTGTACTTTAGAACACCTACAAAAACTTTCCTTAAGAAACACATAAGCAAAGCAAATCTGCCTTTATGTTATCACCAACCCCCTCTCCTCACTCAAGAGGTTGATGTGTGTTTGCTTTCTATTTTAGGTTGCTTACCCATTTTACAGCTCATATATGGTAGAGCTAATTCAATTATGGGGGAAAAATCATGTATATATGTTAGGATAATATTAAATAAACTGAAAAGCAATCATTTCTTGCCTCTTTATTTTTTTTAGTTTGTAGAGTAAAACTGAGTTGACACAAGGGAAGGGAAACAAAAATAATACAAAAACAGGGAGGGAAACAAAACATAAGAGACTCGTAAGTATGGAGAACAGACGGTTACTGGAGGGGGTGTGTGGGAGGGGGACGGGCTAAATGGGTAAGGGGCACTAAGGAATCTACTCCTGAAAATCATTGTTGTACTGTATGCTACCTAATTTGGATGTAAATTAAAAAAAAATAAAATTAAAAATAATTAAAAAATTGAGTTGATCTCAGAATCATTAAAGAAAATGAGCAACATATGTTCTGCTTAGAACACGGTACAATTTGAAAGTAAAACCAGAAGACTGTTGAATAGAAGGAGCCCAAAAGTTAATGTAGAGAAGCAGAAATCACTTATCATAAATCACTGGCTTATAAAAATAAAAGGCTTACCCTTTTCTTTTGTTCAAGGTGTGATTGTCCATCCCTGCTACTACCCATGGCAGTTAGATAATCATTGCTGGGAGAAAGAAAAAAAAAAGGAATACTTGAATGTCCAAGGATGTATATAGTACGTTCTACCAAAGCTTCTAACACTGAAGTGTTTGTATTATTAACACCCTGTAAAATTTACTATAGTGACTAATTTGCTATAGTCACTGGACAGAAATCATGCAGCATGATTTACACTACTACAAAATCTTTACTAACTTGGGCACCATAAATTTGATCATTTAATAATTTAGTGCTAAATCTCTTCTTTTAATGAAAGTAGAGTGATCATGATTATTATTAATGCTATTTTTAGTTAGTTTTAAATTATGCCATTATGATAAAACATTCTACTTAATTTAATATTTCAACTCAAAATTAATTTCCAAAGTCTTTAATTCTACTCAGTCTGCATAATTACAAGGTATTGTAATACTCTTGCAACTGAATCTCTAAAGTGCATTTAACAATAGAGAATGTTAAGTGGATATTTTATTTAGGTATTCCAGCTTAGACTTGATCTTGGTTTTCCAGAATTCCAACAGAGAGCAATCTAATTAAGAAATTAAAAATCTTTTTAATTCTTAAAGAAGAGATAAACAATGGATAAAGCCATTTATATCACATTCTGATACAAGAATTGCATGATTTTAAATGGTATGTTACGATTTTCCTATGATTAAAAAAAACGGTTATTTTTGAAAAATAACAGTTAACATGCCATCTCATAATGCTCTCTTATGCGATTGTCTTCCAATTTGCAGCATCCAATGAATGGAAAAGTGAATTTTGACATTTTGTGGAAAGAAGTAGTTATTTCACATGCTGACAGGTGTTACTGTAAATGCAACTTGCAACTTAAGACCACCATCTACTGGCTCGGACCAACTCTGCAAAAGCTACCCACGTAATATCCAACTGATTTTAAATGCACCCTACCAAAAAATCTACAAACACCCTTTTAAAGAATTTATTAAACTAGTCACCTACTGCCCGACTGATATGTTAATATTCAATTTGCACGTTCTTAAAGGCATTCACCATTCTTCAAGAAAACACAATAACTAGACTCTGTTGTTAGATGCTGTTAGCAATGATGATTAACTGCAGGGGATCCCCCCCCCCTTCCCCACATAATAAACCTGATACTCTTGAACCAGACTTGATTGATAGGCAGGGATATCAGAATTTATGCCCTGCCACAGAAGATGCTCTATGACAGTCAGGATTCTATTTAGGAACTAAATAGAAGGACACTTTGCTAACAAGGCTTCATTATACTAATTCATATTGCCTTTCTTTCATTCCCCAAGACCCATCCATGGTTTGGTATTGATTTTGGTGGGATACTGTTATCAGAATGGAAGCTTAAATTGTAACCTAGGATCACAACCTTCTCTGGAGCCTTTTAAATTACTCTGATTAGTAATTTCTAGAACCAAATGAGAATTGAGTTACATATCCTAATAGTTTCTACCTTAGCTCTTCTCCCTCTCAACTACACTTTTATTTTTAAATTTAGAGATAAAGCATTACACTTATGAAAGCTTTGTTTCTTTTATGTACTATTGCACCTATCCTGGAAAAAATGTAATTCTTTGCTTTCCAAGTTCTTCAAATCACTGTATTCATTCATTCAATCATTCATTCTTTCAACAAATATTTATTAGGGCCCTGGGCTCTGCAGCAGTTAATGGGGGTGTACAGTGTTAAAAAGAAAACCATAGGCCCAAAATGGTGTCACTTAGGTTAAGATCTCAAATCAGTAAGCCATAACTTAATACTTAACCTAACTCAGTTTCAACCACCCAGAAAGGTAGTCATACCCAATCATTTTGGGAATTTTCTCATCAGCACCAATAAGGTAATCTGTCACGTGAGCCCTCTTCATCCAGAAAAGGAAGATGAGGTAATCTACCCACTAAAACCCAAATGAAGGTGACTGAACCTGAAATAATCCTTTTATTTTTTGTTTATGACTTCCTTGTCCTGACTTTAAAAACGTTTTCTTCTCTGCAGCCCTCTGCAGCTCTCTTCTACTTGTTAGATGGGATGCTGACTGATTCATGAATTGTTTGATGAAGCCAATTACATCTTCAAATTTACTCTGAATTTTTTTTAACAACAGGTAAGTAAAAAAATACAATTCCAGTGAACATAACAGATTTATATGAGATTTATACATGTATTTATTTCTATGCTCCCTGGTTTCCATAAATATATCACTATAAGTGATTTTTGAGTATTGATATTAAAAATTCCTTTTAGGAGTTTGCAAAATTATTTTCCCCCTTCCCTAACCTGAAGGCACTTTTAACAGAGACAGATGAAGAAACTATCCACTTCTAAGCCTTCTGTTCATCTCTATATACCCTGTGAAGTCTCCATACACCCATGGAGATTTTCTCTGTGTAAGCATGTGGTGTATTCTATTGTTTTCCAAGTCACCCAGACTTGAAATCCTGCCTCAGCTTTTCTGATTAAAATAAAAGCTATGAGACAGAAACTCCCTCATCTTCCCAAAAAGAAATCTACCAGTTTACCTGAACCTCTAACTGTAATTTCTGCCTTCCTGTCTGTTTTAATGGAAGACAGACCCCTCCTATCAAAAGTCAGATGTTCACGTCACCCTATACACATTAGCTCTGGATCCTTAAAAAATTTCCTCCTGCAAATAGGACTCTATTTATACTGCAGTATCAACTTCCCCCCTCTCCACTCATCATTCTCATTAACATATAAAGAACTTTTAGTTTTGTGCATTAAAAAATTTTATAACTACCCCATTATATTACCCCTATTCACAGCAAAATTTCTTGAAAAAGTTGTCTATATTTCCTGCTTCTATTGCATCACCTCTTATTTTCTCCTCATTCCTTTTAATGGGCTTTCTGGCTCACCATCCACTGCGATTGCACATTAACATCACCAATGATTTCCCTGTTTTCACATCCAACAGTAACATTTCTGTTCTCATCTTTACAGACTTCTCAACAGCATTGGACCATTCTGTGCTCCTGGAAAGCCTCTCTGTTTTTGGCTTCAAGACACTTCACTGCTAGCTTTTCCTCTGTCCTTACTAGCCATTCCTTTGCAGGCTCCTTAGTATGGATCTGGGACTCTTTCTCTTCTTTATCTATACCTTCTCACTAGGTGATTTCATCCAATCCCATGGTTCTAAAGAATATCTATATTTCCAGTGATTCTGAGTTTTATTTTTCTAGCCTTGAACTTTGACCCAGATTGGCTTTTAGATCCAATTGGCCTCTTGATATTTCCACTTGAGCTTCTAATATGCATCTCATTAACATACCCCCAAACAAAACTTCCAAGACCTGCAAAACCTGCTTTCCCCTTGTGTTTTAACTTGTCATACAAAGCACCACAGTCACCTGGTTGATCAAGCAAATATTTACAAGTCCTTTCCTTTCCTCTCCTTCCTATGTCTAACCTATCAGTAAATCTTGTCAATTCTGCCTCCACAGTATCCCCTGAATCCATGAACTCCATCTCTATCATGACAAAGTGGACCGCTGCTATGGTCTCCTAACATGGTACTTGGCTTCTCCTTTTTTTATATGACTATTCCTTTTTCATACATTAGCCAGTAACTTTCTTTAAATCAGAATTTGTATCACGTAACTGCTCTATTTAAACCTTCCAAATTAAACCCCCTAATCCTGGCATCCAGTGCCCTGTAGAAGGCGGGCTCTGTTCACTGCTATGTTTTCATCTCTTTATACTCTTGGCTCACTATGCCCCAGACACATTTGCCTTACTTGGGTTCTTCAAGCATGCCCAGATGCCCAGATCATTCTTCCCTTGGGGCTTTTGTACTTGGTCTCTCTGTTGGGACACTTGCCCCAGATCTTTAGATGGTTGGTTCCTTCCCATCATTCAGATCACTATATACATGTCAATTCCTCAGAGAGACCTTTCTTTCTCTATCACTTCACTCTTTTATTTTCATCATAGCATTTATTGGTACTTGGTTTATTTATTTATTTATTTATTTATTTATTTATTTATTTATGGTCAGTTCCTTCTCAGTAGAATGTGTACTCTATGATGACAAAGACCCTGCCTGCCTTGCTCACCATGGCATCATAGTGCAGATGTAATAGTTCATGACATTTGGTAGGTGCTCAATAAATGTTTATAGAATTAATGGATAAATTACTAATTAATTTTGGCCCCTGATTTTTCCCAAATATCCACCCACATCCAATGAGACCAAGTCCTGACAACACTTTATTCCTACAGCTACCACTCTAGCCCAGATTCTTATTACCTGGATTCTTTACTGCCTCCTTGAAAACTCTTTCCTCTCCCCATCTGCATAGCCATACTATGGCTCCATACTATGGAGGCAGAATGATGTAATGGTTAAAGCACAGATTCTTAAGTCAGACTGCCTATGAGCCAGTCCAACTCTACTACATAGTAATTGTTTGATCTTAGGTAAATTATTTAGCCAGTCTGTGACTCTGTTTCCTCATCTGTAAAATGGGTACCCATCTCATAGACTGTTGTGAGGAATTGGTTAATTTTCATGGTAATCCATGGTAACCATTTGAACCAGAGCCTAGAAAGCGCTGATAAGTGTTAGTTTCTTCCATGCATGTCCAATTAATCTTTCTAAAATACTGCTTTACCTACATCACTGCCTTACCCATCACACACTGAAACTCTGGATAAAAAAACATTCAAGGCCTCTTAATTCTCAAATAATTAAGAATCTGATTTCTCCTTCAAGGCCTTCCTTGATATAGTACCTATATCTTTCTTTATATTAATTAACTTCATTCATTCCATCATATAAACACTTCCATTCAGTCCAGGCCATGTGCACATGTGTTATTTCAGCTAAAATTTACTAAGTACATGTAATGGACCCAGCATTGTTGCTGCATATATACATAAATGAAAGATGCCACCTTTTTCCCTCAAAGTCTTCAGAGTCTCCTAAAGCCATTTATCATTTAGGGTTCTCCAGTTACAAGAAACTGAAACTGACACTGGAAAACCTTAATAGAATACATAAATTTAACAAAAGCACAAGGAACATTTTATAGAATCCAAAGAAAAGCTGGATAGGGAAAAAAAAAAGACTCAGAAAGGATAAGAATCAAGGTAGGTCTTAAGTTACAGAAACCAAAGCTAGTGTCTTCAGGGTCCTAAGAGGAGTCAGTGGCAACAACTTTCACCTTTTGTCATTTTTCTTCTCAAAGGGCAAATCCCAGGGAAATAACATAATTAAACTGACCTTGACTGTATTTCCATCCCTTGGCTAGGGGAAGGCATAGTATCTAGAGGAGGAAGGATAGCTCCCCAAAACAAAATTGATAGTTGAAATTCAGAAATAAATGGAGCCCTAAGTCCAAGATTTTTTCATCTTCAACTTAGTTGTCCACTTTTTTCTCCCAGCTTTCTTTCCCTGTCATTTCACTTGCTAACTACTGGCCTCTTCTTCAGTACAGGTCAAGCTAACTGCCTCCCTGGGGCCTTTACAAGCTGCCCCAGAATTTAACCATCACTTCTTTCTAGGAACTTCTACAGGAGTTATTTATACCTGACATCTGGCACTTAGCATTGCCTTCTTGCATTGTATTTTATATATTTTTGTTTAAATGTTCTCACTCCCCCCAAGAGAATACCCACTTGTAGGTTCTATTATACCTTATGAACTTCTCTTAGTTTATCCCAGGTTGAAAAAGGCCCATGGATTATTGGTACCGGTTGTCTGATAGGAAATGAACATATCTCCTGGAACAATGTCAGTTATGTCTGTTCTCTTCTTCAAATGCACCTGCATCTCCCACCCAATACCATCAGGGATCTGGTTTAGGGTAGAAGGCCAGGGGTGTTTTCTTTAAAAAAAATTGTTTTTGTTTATTTTTGGGAGAGTGCAAGCAGAGCAGAGGCAGAGAGAGAGGAACAGAGGATCCAAAGCAGGCTCTGCACTGACAGGCTGACAGCAGAGATCCCACTGTGGGGCTTGAACTCATGAACTGCAAGATCATGACCTGAACTGAAGTTGGACACTCAACTAACAGAGCCACCCAGGCACCCCAGGGGTGTTTATTTTTATCTGAGAAATCCTAGGTTATCTCATCTGAAACTTTACTGGCTAACCCCTTAGGAGCAACGTGATTCTGAGACGATTAGATATAAAGTAGGTTTACAACACATTCTCCTATTTATTTACCCATTTGTTAATGTCATTTATCCAAAATTTATCCATTTATTTATCTCAGGCATACAGAGAGGCTCAGAATCTCTGGTCAGCACTGGGTACTAAGAGCCAAGATTGGGCATCATAGCAAAGTGATGACCTGGAGTTGAGATGATCACAAATCACTTTCTAATCTACTATATAATTAATTTAGGTACAATGTTGCTTTTTATTTTCTGAAACTCCCACTAAAACATATATTCCTCAAGATCAGAGATTTTTCCTCTTTGTTCTCTGATGTGCCCCAAGTTCCTACAACTATGTCTGGTGGAGAGCAAATGCTTGATACAGATTTATTGAAAGAGTGAATGGATGAGAAATACACAAGAGCATCCTGGAGGTAGGCTCAGCAACTTGCAGAAGAATCTATAGCATCAAGTCCAAATGGAGTAGGTGATGAAAGGTAAAGCCAGGAGAGGTTTTGTGAGATCTTGGAACTGAGAGGCAGAGAGGAGTTTACAGAGCCCCTCTGGCTTTGCACATGGGTGGGAAGGGATTAGGGACATTGAGCTAACTGGGACGATAGCAACCATTTTGTTTACTCAGAGAAGACATTATTGTTCCCCTTTCTAGATAAGGAAATAAAATTGGAGGAGTCTTAATTCCCAGGTTACATAGCAAGCAAATTTCAGGGCTAACTTGAGAACCCAGAATTTAGGCAAAATTTAGTGTAGTTCAAAAGAACACTTAAGAGAGCCAGTTAGACCTGTATTATAACCCTGGCTCCCCTACTCAGCAACTGTGTGACCTAAATCCAGTTATGTATTCTCTCTAAGTCTTGGTTTCTCAACTGTTAAATGAGAATAAAAGTAGTACATATCTCTTAGATTTGCTAGGAGAACTAAGTGAGAAAATTCTTGCCAAGTATTTAGTTCAGTGCCTAGCACATAGTAAGTAACCAATAATACTATTATAATAATCTTCATTGGCATTTTAATCATTGAAAAAATATTTATGGAGGATCCACTATAAAGGATGTTAACTGTGCAAATATCAGTAAGAGGCAACTTTCAGCTTTCAAGTATCTCTACAGTCTAGACCTCAAACAGATAAATTAAAAACAATGAGATGTGAATGGTAGAGATAAGCCCAAAAACAGCACAGGGAAAATGCAACTATTATGCACTGACTGGTCCAGAGAGCTTCTTGGCAGAGATAACTCTGGAGAGAACTATTATGAGTATCTAGGAGTTTTTCAGGCAAAGAAATATGAACAGGGTATTGCCAAGAAAGAGAACAGTATGAATAAAGGCATATGTGCAGGGTGATTATGAGCAATTTCAAGAACAAACTTCAAAGTAGAGATGTGAGAGATGGGATTGAAGACGTAGAAACCAGGTAATTCAGGGCATTGTATGACATGCTAGGAAACTTAAACCTTCTTTTGGCAATGTGAACTAATAGAATGGGTTTAAGAAATAATACAGCATGATCAGATGTTCATTGGCTAGATCACTGGCAACTAAGTGGAAAATAAATTTGAAGGGGGAAGAGAATAGGAACAGAGTTACCATAAGAGTCCAAGCAGGAGCCAAAAGGGGATGAAAATAAGGCAGTGGAGAGGGGAGAAGAGGTGAAGAAAAATGTGAAGCACTGGAACTGGTTAATTGGATGAGGTTGAGGTTGGTAGGGGAGATAGTAATGGGAGCCCAAGAAATGGAAACTAAAGAAAGGGAAGCTTCTACCGGCCAATTTTTCTTTTCTAAAAAAGTTTGCAAATAAATCACTCCAGGATGCGTCCTGAGCCAGAGTTCATTTTCAGCTACACTTCGGGTGTCATATGCCTATCTTTCTTTGTGATGGTGCAGTTATGTTTTTGAGGATTCACCAGTCTCCACTGGCTTTTACTGTCTTTTCTAGTCAACTCTTTGCATTTTCTTTTTCTTTCTTTCTTCCTTTCTTTTTCTTTCTTTCTTTCTTTCTTTCTTTCTTTCTTTCTTTCTTTCTTTCTTTCTCTTTCTTTTTATTTCTTTCTCTTTTTCTTTCCTTCCTTCCTTCCTTCCTTCCTTCCTTCCTTCCTTCCTTCCTTCCTTTTTGAGAGAGAGAGAGCACACATGTGCATGCACACATACAGGGTAGGGGCAGAGGGAGAGGAAGAGAGAATCTTTTTTATGTTTATTTAATTATTTTGAGAATGAGAGAGAGCATGAGCGGGGAAGGGGCAGGGAGAGAATTCCAAGCAGGCCCTGAACTCTCAGCACAGAGCCCACACGGCTCGAACTCATGAATTGAGAGAACATGACCTGAGCCAAAATCAACCAACTGAGCCACCCAGGCACTCTGAGAGAGAGAATCTTAAGCAGACTCCATGCCAGGGGGCTTGATCTCAAGACCATGAGATCATGACATGAGCTGAAACCAAGAGTCAGGCGCTGGATGCTTAACCAACTGAGCCACCCAGATGCCCCAACCTTTGGATTTTAAATGCATTCTCCCTGCAAACAAGAACAAGATCACAGGGGCAAGATTTCCAAGTAGGAATCAGAAGACTGAAAGTTACTTTTGTTTAAATTATTATAAAATGAATTAGATGCTCTAAGTCTCAGTTTCTATAGCTGATGAATGGGAATAGCAGAAACCATGCCTTCCCTTTATATTAACAATTGTGCAAGACATGTAAAGAATTTCAGCAACAGAAGAAAAAAGCATTAAAATATTCTAGTCCTTTTAAAATATCAAATGCATTGTCAAGGTGACTTAACATTGGTTTGATTAAGGTCTCCTCCTTCTAAACTGTAAAGTTCTTAAACATAGTTAAATTAATAAGCATTTGTTAGTACCCAACAGAATGCCAGACTCACTGCAAATTTAGCATGTTGCTTACAGCATATCCTGCTAAGTCCGAACTCACCTAACTTTGAGAATCTTCTCATTTTGAATGAGAAACACTTTCACTTCTCCTTTCTACTAGTTTTCAAGCATCTGATTTTTTTTCCTTGTCCATAGTAAACTAGAACCTGGCTCTATTTTTCACAATTCTAGATTTTGATTGCACACTTAGATTTCAGGACAATCTACTGGCTTCACAGAAACATCAAATATAAGTTCGAAATCAATAGAATGTACATAAAAATCAGTGTAACCTTGTAAGATCTATGTCCCATTCTTATTCATTTTCCTAATATATATTTCCATATGTAATATACATATTTCCATATATTATACATATAATCCAGATGTATAATTTATGTATATATTTCCATATACATATTATATATTTCCATAAATTATATATATTTCTATATATTATATATTTCCATATATTATACATATAATCCACATATATAATTTATATATATATTTCCATAAATATATATATTCCCATATATATAATACATATATGAAAAGAGAATAAGAGATGATTATATATTGGTTGAATAAATGAGTGAAAATATTGTCTTACCCTAGGACAAAATCTCTGTCTGTTAGACTATCATTCCTAAAATGATACTCAACATGTAGGGGCAAAAATGCCTCAATTTTTCCCTTTCTTATGACAGAATTCACTCAAATTCTTTATCACCTCTCCCTAAGACAAACAGGTCTTCCTCAAAAATCTCCACCATGAAACTATATACTGGGAGAATTGCATCCAGAGACAGAATTTGATCTCTATTCTTTCCAAATGATGAGGCATATAGATAGCAGTATATTTCAATTTCGCAATGTGTATGTACTGTGTACTTAATGAGCATCCAAAAGAAAAAAAACTCTATAGCAATCTCTGGGAGGAGAGAGGATTAGAATATAATTACTTAACAAATCTAACAACAAAATTCTTCAATTATTATCTACCCTGAAAATATCCACTTACAGATTCATATTTCTTCCAAGCTGTCAACAACTAGACCAGTAATAGTATCTAGGAACCATCATACGTCCTAGTTTTCAGTCTTTGGGAAAGCAAAAGAAAAGAGAAACTATGTTGTGTCTTGTATGTACTTGGCTATAGATTTGATGCTTTTATGAACGTTACACTAAGTATGATCACCATGAGAATAGCCACCTTGAATATGCTCCTCAGGCTATATCCACAGCCTAGCAGGGCCAAATACACAGATCTTTAGTAACAATAGCTAAGATTTTCTGGGTACTTATTATTTGCCATGCATTGTTCTAAGTAAGTACTTTTCATATACAAATTCATTTGATTCTCATAGCTGTACCATACAGTAGGTATTTATAGATGAGGAAACAAAAGCTAAGAGAAGTTAAGCAACTTGCCCAAAGCCACACAGGTAGCAGAGCTGGGATGCAAACCTGGACAGTCCCAACTTCTATAGCTCACGTTTAATCACTAGGTTAGACTTGTCAATGAACAAATCAACATAGTTTCTCTTAGAAACTGGTGACTTTTTATACTGAGATAGTTCTGAGATCTATGTGAATGTACTTTTTTCCCAAAGCCATAGTGCTTGATTTCTGGAGCACAGATAAAGCAGTGTTTCCCCTCTGCTTCATAAATCGCAGGTAAAGGCTCTTTCTCCCGCACTTCACCTCGTGTTCTTCACAGCTCAGTACTAATCATCAGCCCATAATGCAGTGTAGAATTGCCAACACCATCTCGATGATGTAGTTATTTCCAATTGGCACTTGGGAGCAGTGAGGATAGGAGGCATTACTCATAGCCAAGAGTACAGATGTTTCTAATTGCTTTCCATTACCAAGAATAACAGCTGTTTACATCTATCAGCAAATAATTCACAAGAGCTCCAGACTATTAAGATAACACACCCCACCTGGTCACCATCACAAGTTGTCAAGGCCAAGATAGAGGCTGCCAGAATCCCCTTCTGCATCTCTGTTCATCAACTGACAGCATGTGTCACCTTCAGATATCCTTATGCTACCCCACAAGCTCTGGCTTCTTGGTGGCCTGACACATCAAATGGACATATGGATTCTTCATGGCTTTGCAGTAAATGTTTTATGGTTATCTTGCAGCCAAGGGCAGCTGACGTGTAGGAGCAAGGGACTTGCAAATAGCCTGATAAAAGAATTCCTGCACTTTTTTTTCCACAGAAGAGGAAGAAGAGTTGTGCTTAGAGGAGTTTCACAGCAGCAATGTACTTAACTTCCTTTAACACACCAACAAATTGCATTGGGTGATCGCTTATGCAGTTCAATAGCATCCCAGGGGCCTGGTCACATGCTTGGATATAATCCTTGAAATGGACAGGCAATGTTAACAGTTCAGTGAACTTTATGACATACTTTTATTGGCCACAAAAGAATACATATATTGCAACACATCATAGATATTTGGAGTTAAAAAGACCAATTGTACCTCCTTGCCAATACGACATTGATCACAACAGCATTTTTTTTCAGTCTAGTTTAAAGTGAGTCAGACCATTGGTATCTACTATTTTTTCCCCAGTGGATATTATTCCAGAGTTTGTATAACTTACTGCATTCCAGCTTCCTCTGAGTTTACATCTGAAATTGACTTATCATACATAATTTTTAACCTGTGGATTTCAATCTATAAAAATAATAGGGCATCATCTCCATGAGTTAAAACTACATGAGTATCTATAAAACGATAAAACTACATAAATGGAAATTTTGCCTTATGGCTTATGGTAGCCTGTCTCCACAGGCTGTCTCAATTCTTCCCTTCCTTGCGCTTATACGCCACTCCCCCCATCAAAAGGTGCAATCTGTGGAGTCTTTTGAATCTGGGCTGGCCATGGATTGCTTTGACCAATCAAACATGCCAGAAGTAATACTGGCTTTGCTAGTCCTGGACCTAATTTTTAAGAGGATTACCAGATTCTGTGTCCCTCATCTTGTAACTCTTGCTCAGAGGGAAGCCAAGTGCCATGTAAGAACCCTCACTACTTTGGGACTTGTATGCTGTAAAGAAGCCATGTGGAGGGATTGTATGCAGAAGAAATGATAAGAGCCTTCCGCCAGCTGTTGCAGCCATCACAGTCCAGGTGCCGAACATGTGAGAGAATGAGCAACTGGGGCATTCCAGGATCCCAGCCATCCCAGCCATCTCTAGCTATTCATGCCATCCTAGCTGAGGCTCTAAATATAATGGAGACAGACTGTCCTTGAATTATTGACCTATAGAATTGTGAGCCTAATAAAATGGTTTTTTTTAATGTTATGCAGCAGTTGGTAACTGGAAGAAGCCCTCCCCCCGCCACTTTCCATGAATCTGTTACTTCTTTAGCATCTCTGCGCAACACTGAGGTTACAACCTACAAGAGAAAACCTCTTTCTGAAATCATAATTCATACAGTAAATATAATTGTTGTTTCTAGTTAGAAGAAACTGAAAGAAGAGAAGAAAGGTAAGTGCTCAGAATGCATTTTACTCCTCTTTTCTTCTAGTCCATATCTCACTCCATTGTCAGTGAGGGATTTACTCTCCCTCTTTGCCCATAAAACAAGCGATTAGATATTTTAGGTTTCTGCTGTTGCACAGGATATCAATTAAAATCACTGTACTTAGCTTTTCTTGTCTAAATATATATCCAACAGTCTGGTTTGAATTAGAATAAAATCATCACTTCCTTCCAGGAAATTTGGTTCTTTTAATAAAATTCCAACAAGTTTGGGAAACTGTACAAATTCTCTTTTGACAACATCAATTATAAATATGTAGATGCTATTGGGAGAAGTACAAGTTTTGAAGCCTCAAGAAGTGCTTTTGCTACTTACAAAGATACTACTTTTATAATACAGCCTTATTTGTTTATGGCATATATTTTGTATGTGACACAAGCCTTGAGCTTGAGTCACAGATTTATTTTTAACTTTTACTTTGAAATGATTTATAGACTCCCTAGAAGTTTCAACTACAGTACAAAGAATCCCTTGAACCTTTCACTCAGATTCACCAATGCTCCACAGATTTTTGAAATTTCCCTTTTGCATATTAGTGAGGAATAGTTATATGTTAATAAGTATATGGTATAATTTCACTCACTGTACATTTGTTTAATGGTTAGGAAAAGAGCACCGAGGTAGAACCCAGATGCTTTGGATTCCAGTTCACCATTCCAGCCTCCCTACAATATCCTCTACCTAACTGTCAGAGGTAGAGCAGGGGGAGGGCTTCTTCCAGTTACCAATGGCTGCATAACATTAAAAAAATCATTTTATTAGGCTCACAATTCTATAGGTCAATGATTCAAGGACAGTCTGTCTCCATTATATTTAGAGCCTCAGCTAGGGTGGCATGAATAGCTAGAGATGGCTGGGATGGCTGGCAGTCAGAAGACTGGCAACAACATTGTGAGTTCCCTTTTACTTGTAAAATGTATTATTCTAATATAGTCTCACCATATTTTCTTACCTTACTTATTGCTTACACATCAACTAAAAGGATTTATACAGCCTAATCCCTATTTCACAACATTTTTAGCAAGAAATCTAACATTTGAACATTGCTTAAATAAAAACTGCTCTTATTTTAGTTCAATTTTGTGGCAAAATTAAGAAACAGCTAGCTATTTCCCTCTTCGTAATACCTTTACAATGTGAAGTTCCAACATTAACTCAATGAAAAGGAATATTTCCCCTAAATATATTCAATTATTTAGCAATGATGTTTGTTATCATTTCCTTAAACTGTCGAGAAATCACACCAGGTAGTGTGCTTAAAGAAACAAAAGCTTTATGTTTTATGTTCCTTTTTACATAAAGAAAAACACACAGTGTCTTTAATTACTCATAAACATAGTTCTATTTGGAGAAGTAAAAGATTCTGCATGCAATTAATTGACACTACATCGAGAGGTCTTCAAAGTAAAGATGTCCAAGATACACAGTCACTTAAGTTTTGCTTTCAAAAATGCAAAATGGTCGTAATTATTTATACTCTGGTAAAACACAGAGCCTTCACTAGCCAGCAGCCCAGTGCTAGGAGCCCAGGGAAGAACTGTCCTCAAGGATCACTTGGGGCAGAGTTATAGAGCAGGAAAGATCAGCCTCCTTGATCTTCGTCACTCATCTTCTCATAATTTCTCTCTGAATCATTCATTCACACTAAAGTGGGCTGCAAAAGACTGGATGCAATCAGTTTTAGCTTCTGACATGGACTTTGTAAATGCAGACTTTGTAAACGCCTGCATGGACACTATCTAAGTTATTGCTTACTCTATTGGCATAGGAGGCCAGCCTTGAGCTCGTGTCACAGATTTTTTTAACTTTTTATTTTGAGATGATTTATAGACTCCCTAGAAGTTTCAGCTACAGCACAAAGAGTCCCTTGAACCTTTCACTCAGATTCACCAATGCTCCACAGATTTCTGAAACTTCCCTTTTCCATCGTCCACATTAAAACACAAGAAGATAGGTGTATTCTTAATAAACATGACAAAGTTGCTCTCACATTTGTCTTCAAGGGCTTCAGGAAGACAGCTAATTATTAATTAGATTGCAAGGAGAATGATGCTAATGTAGTCCTGGTGAACATACTTGTTTCCAGGCTGGCATGATATGGCATGCAAGTTGGCATGCAGTGTTATATGAACATATGGCAGCCAGAAGCTGCTGTTTCCTCCTAGGAAACAGCAACGGGAACGTCAGCTCCCACAGTATTGAAGACACACACCCCAAAACTCCTCAGTGCTGCTGAGGGCTCAGTGCACATGCCATTTCCCAGTCACCGGGATGGGGAAATAAACTCTTCATGGGGTGTCATGCCAGCAACCACAGGCAGGGAAAGTCTGTTTCCCCCAGAAGAGAAGGACAAAGAACCAGAAGTTCTCCCTGAAGCTGTTGTGTCAGAGAACAGTCTGGGGCTTTCCATTTGCAGTTATGAGACTTCATTATAAAGAAACTTCTCCCTGAGAAGACCTCAACCATTCAAACGGTGTAGCCCTTTGCCTCCAAGCAACGATGTCCTTATAGACAGAAGGATCTGTAAGGATCCACCTCGTCATATTATGATTGAAAAAAAACAGAGACATTCTATGACTTGTTCAAACGTTCAGAGTCTGGATAAATATTTGAAGTTGTGAGCATTTCTAGAATTCCACTGCTAAGGTGGTTCCTCCTTCCTTATTAGTCTCTCCCCAAGTGTAATAATCTTCATTCTGAAAATTCATCTAAATTTTACCTAAATCTCCACTGCTGAAATTCATTTTCTTCACTCTGTGCTCCATGGAAATAAAGCACATTTAGTATGTAATATGCTTGCATCTTCTTGAAGACTATTGAAATTTCTCTCAGCTTTCCTTTAGTTAAAACATATAAATGAAGCTGCTTCAGGAAGAAGGTTGCAATTTAGGTTTGTGCTTTTGATTATTTATAGCTACTGAAAGCATTCCTGTTTGCTTAAATATATAACCTTGAATTATCCCTGTTCTAGAAATTCAGCTATATAAAGATAATTTAATAAAACATGCCTTTTGCCCTTTAATGTGCTTTTTATTTGAACAAACAGTTTGAAATTCATCACTTGGTGGAATATGTTATTAATAAAGACTCTACTGATTTAATGCAATATTTTTCATTGAACAAGTGAAGTCCTAATTACACTCTTAATAAACGCACACTTTCCTTCCTCTTGGTCCCTGCTTTCTGTTCTCAAATGAAGCGGTGACTCAATAATGCTAACAGAAAAGAGGAAGAGAAGAATCTTTTGTGCCATGATTACATCCTGAAAATGAAAACTTCTCGCACTAGTTATTGGAAGAGTTTCCAGGGTGCCTTCAACTGAAAGACCTTTTTTAAAGTTCTTTTACCACATGAAAATATTCTTGAATTTGGGAGTATAAAACTGTCAGTTTCTATAAAAACCTGGCTTCTGGAGGAACCCGCATGCCAAACTGAAAGAGAGCAGAGGACGTCAGGTGCCTGACCTGGTCATGCCATCATGCTGAGGGGCGAAAACCTGAACAATCACAGCCCCTGAAAAGCTCGGTTTCTTTTGTCTCTCTTCAGGCAATCCTGTGAATATTTGTTTTTTATTGCTGTGGCTGTTGTCATTACTGGATGTTTCTATGTGCTTTGGTGCTCTTCCAGGGGGGCAGCGTCCCCATCAGGAAGCATGCCAGACAGAGCAGAATGCCATTAGGAGGAGAGTGCGTCTGCTGCAAGTGGGCTGCCTCCGACGCGGGGGATTTTGCTCTGCAAGTGTGGATCATAATGGACTCCTTCACTAAATGACTTTGGGTGAGCAGGGCTTTGGCAGAGGCCCTGCAAGTCCCATGCTCTGTTATAAAACTGAATGCCCGTGTAATGGACGCTCCAGGAGAAGTGGGGATGTGAGGGCAGGTGGGTGGGAGAGAGTCATGTCTAAAAGGCATAAACAACACTGGAGAGGGAGAGTAGAGGAATGCGAGCTTGTGACCAAGTTTGCCCAACAGGCCAAAGGACGCATGGACCCAACTAACTTAAAGCAATAAAGATGTTTTACAAGGATTCCCATCATAATAATTCTAGAAGAGAGAAACAACAAACAAACACGTATAATATTTTAATAGGTGGGTGAAAAGTGCTGTAAAGAAAAATAAAGGGTTAAAGGAGTGGTGCAGAGGGAATTAGCATTACTTTGTAAAACGTACAGGAAATGAATGCCTCTCTACTATGGAGAAATGAGCTCAGACCTCATGAAATTAAGGTAGTAAGCAAGGCCTGCATAAAACTGGAGGAAGCAGCTCAGACAGAAGGAACAGTAAATGCAAAGGCTGTCAAGTAGGAAAGAGCTCAGTGTTCAGAGAGCAGCAGGACACCTATGTGGGTGAAAGGAAGTAAGTTAGTGGGAGGGGATTAAGAGAGTCTTATCAGGAACAGTGGCCCAGCATAATAATTTGGGAAAGAAAGATATCAATGGAGGGTACTGAATAGAGGACTGCCCTGACCTAACCTAGGTTGTTCTTTTTTTTTTAATATGAAATTTATTGTCAAATTGGTTTCCATACAATACCCAGTGCTCATCCCAACAGGTGCCCTCCTCAATGCCCATCACCCACTTTCCCCTCCCTCCCACCCCCCATCAACCCTCAGTGTATTCTGTTTTTAAGAGTCTCTTATGGTTTGGCTCCTGCCCTCTCTAACTTTTTTTCTTTCCCTTCCCCTCCCCCATGGTCTTCTGTAAAGTTTCTCAGGATCCACACAAGAGTGAAAACATATGGTATCTGTCTTTCTCTGTATGACTTATTTCACTTAGCATAACACTCTCCAGTTCCATCCACATTGGTACAAAAGGCCATATTTCATTCTTTCTCATTGCCACGTAGTATTCCATTGTGTATATAAACCACAATTTCTTTATCCATTCATCAGTTGATGGACATTTAGGCTCTTTCCATAATTTGGCTATTGTTGAGAGTGCTGCTATAAACATTGGGGTACAAGTGCCCCCTATGCATCAGCAAACCTAGGTTTTTAACAACAACAACACTCTGTTGCCATGTGGTGAACAAATTGCAGGGGATCAAGAGTGGAAGATGGAATACCAGTTTGGAGGTTACTGAAGAAATCCAGGAGAGAAATGATGATGGGTTGGATTGTGGTTAGCCTAAGTAGAGTAAATGGTCAGATTTGAACTGTAATTTGAAGGTAGAGCAACAGGGTTTGCCAATAAATTGGATACATGTTTATGAAAAGGGCAGAATAAAGATGACTCCCAAGATTTTAACCCAAGAAAGTGGAAGGATGGGATTACATTTATTGAGATGTGGAAGACTAGGAGAGGAAAGAATTGGGGGAGAAAATTAAGAAGTCTATTTTAGATATTTTTTAAATGTTTATTTTTGAGAGAGCTAGAAAGACACAGTATAAGCAGAGAAGGGGCAAAGAAAGGGGGAGACGCAGAATCCAAAGCAGGCTCCAGGCTCTGAGCTGAGCATAGAGTCCAATGCAGGGCTCGAATCCACAAACTGTGAGATCATGACCTGAGCCGAAGTGAGACACTTAACTGACTCAGTCACCAGGTGCCTCTATTTTAGATATTTTGAGTACGAAATGCCAACCAGATATCCAAACAGAGAAGGTTGAATAGGCAATTAGATATATGAATATGAAATTTAGAATTCAAAAAGGCTATAGCAATGGAATCTAGCAATGAGAAGGAAGTCATGACTGGTCTCATCAGACTAGAGATGGTCATTGAAGTCATGGAGCTTGATAAGATCATCTAGGAAGTGGGTGTCAATTAGAAAAAATTCAAGGGCTGAGTCCTGAAACAACCAGGATTTAAAGAAAGGTGAAAATGATCTATTATAGGAGACAAGGAGGTGGCCAGTGAGGCAAGAAAAACAAGAAGAATGCTGCTTCACTAAACACAGGAAATATTTCAAAAAGGAGGGTGAATAACTATGCTAAATGATGATGATAGATTAAGAAACATTAGGAATAAGAATTAAACATTAGATTTGACTAGTAAAGATCACTGGTGTGTATGACAAATCAAGTATTTTGGACTGATGTGGATAACTCTTATCAGAATGGTGCAAAGACATGAGGGGAAAAAGCATATGAGAGATACTGAGAACAGATAACTCTTTCAATTAGTTTTTCTGTAAAAGGAGTAGAGAAACAGAACAGGAGCTGAAGGGGAATGATATGTTCGGGGAAATTTACTTTAGCATGGGAGCTAGTACAGTTTATTTGTATAATGATGTAAATGATATAGTAAAAGAAAAATTTGATCTTCCAAGAGAGGGAACAATTGAAGGAGAGAAATCCTCAAAGGGAGAAGTGCCTGGTGGCTCAGTCCAACTCTTGATTTTGGCTCATGTCATGATCTCAAGGTTCCTGGGATCGAGCCCCACATCTAGCTCTTTGCTGAGCTGTGATTCTCTCTCTCCTTCTCTCTCTGCCCTTCCCCCACTTGTGCTCTCTCTTTCAAAATAAACAAACATTAAAAAAAAAAAAAGAAATCCTCCAAAGAAATATTATCAAATGCAGTGTTTCTCAAACTATCTGGTGATGAAAAATAAGCCCCCACCCACAATTTGTCAAAGACTAATGCTTCTGTCAAATAAAAAATCAATATTAGAATAATGAAAGAAATACACTCACATTATATACAAGATCAATTTTTAAATTGTAAGATTCAACAAAGTCAACTGTTAAGTTGTTATAAAAATTTCTATATATTTATTCTCCATCTCTGTACTTGTCTCATCACAAACTGGTACATTATCAGTCCATGATAGGGCTGAACCAGCGCACAAGAGGAAGCATTGACTGAAATAAGAGAAGGAACAGTACATCCAAAATTAAAAGTTGGGAAGGTAGAGTAAGTGTATGGGCTTAGATGAAATTAGAGCAGTAGACTTCTGGGAGGATGTGGAGGTTGTCTTCTGTTGGCTTTTATTTCCTCCATGAAGACAGAGTGAGTGAAGATGGGGTATGAGGTGTTGGGGGATTGAGGAGAGAGAAGTTTAAAAAGTAGTCTAGAAGAATGAGGGTATAAGTGGACTAAGGAAGTCTAGTAGGGTTGTCGAATAGTACTAAAGACTTTCTTGAAATTTGAAGCCATGAATTTAAAATTAGTCCAGTTGGTATTGTTGTATATATTTTTTCAACCACATATGCCTTCTTAGATGCAGGTGTTGAAAAGGAGAAGCGTTATCTAACCAGGGTTAGAGAGGATATGACAAAGGGAGAAAAGGCAAGGGAGGAGAAAGTGCTCTTCTGGTAACATCCCTCAGATAAATTCATTCTCCTACAATCCTGTTGCCACCACTCATAAAAACATTCATTGTTAAATGCCTTATTTGCTATAATAATCTCTTAAATGACTTTCCTTTGCCAGTGTATCTGCATATTATAACCACATTAATCTTGCTAAAACCCTCCATTCATTATCTCACTCAGTTAGCCCAAGAAATCATGGTACTTCCTTTCATCTCTAAAAACCAATTCTAGCTGCCACTTAAGACCACCTAGAGTCACATCTCCACCTTCTCGAGCACACACTGGGTCAATTCTTCAAGTTACTGTTCATTGTTAACTCTCTCATATATATGTACACACATGCACACAAGCACCAACATATGTATAGATCATAGAGTAATGCCTTTCCCATTTTGCATGTCACCCATATCTTACACTTTTTCAAGACTTTGGAAATCATATTTTAATTTAATAAACTCTGATTGAATGGCTACTATGTACCAATCACTGTTCTACATAAGAGCGATAAAAATACCATGATTTCCTTGCTCTCGTTTTGATCCACACAACATGGTTCCTTCCCTTGCCTGAATTTTTGTAGGATTTATAGTTTATAACATGAAAAAAAAAATAGAGAGAAAGAGACTATTTATACTCTAGTATTTTATGTTTTTAAATCTTGCAATTCTTGTCACTGTGTAAGTTTCTAAAAGGCTGTGACAGTTTTGTATTTCTTTTATATCCAGCATGGTGCTGGATATAGAATACTCATTTATTAAATACTTGATGACATCATAATCTTATTAAGATTTGTGAACTGCATATCTTTGAAATAGTAGAGTTCACAGAATGTCTAACATTTACATTCTTTAGAACATGTTTACTTTACCAATTAGGTTTTGCTTGGCTTCAATTAACAGAAACTCAACTAACAATAACTTTAAACAAAGAGAGTTTGTTTTCTCTTAGAATTGTTTTCTCAATTAAGCAGGAGCTATAATTGATTGAGCTACTCAAGTACATAGACTCCACCACCATTTTGTCTTGGCTTCTCACTTCATGGTAACAAGCCTCATTTACAGAAAGGATGCAGAACTGGAGGGTATTTGTGAGAGACAGACATTCCTCCCTCTTGTTGTACAGCAAGATGTTTCTCCCAAGTTTTCCACCTTCCCCTTCCAGTTTGCCAGCTGTTTGTTACTCCATCACAATGCCACCCATAGCTGCCAGTGAGACTAGGAAAGTGACTATTTAGAGTTCTTCAACCGCCACAGAAAGAGGTAGCAAAGGCAAAGAGAATTAATAATAATTGTATAACCAAATATTCATTTGGTAATAACATTCGTCTAGCTCATTTCTTCACAGCAAACCCATTCATACTTTGCAGAGGTCTCTAAGCACTGCAACATCACAATGTGCTATTTCCCATAAGTGGGAACTCCTTTTCTCCTCATGCATGGTTAACAAGTCTGTCCCTTCCATGATTTCCAGCAGAGGTTTTAGTTCTTCCCCATATCCACTAATATCATTGGAAATTGTACTTTTGGTCACATGATTATCTACTTTCAGGCAGTTGAATATTATTAGGATTGCTTACAGCCTGGAAATGAATCCATGACACCTCTATCCCCACCAACTTTCAGTCCATACCATTAGATTCAAAGATTTTAGGTTTGCCTTCGATATCCTCTTGTCTCCAACGTATTATAGCTTTCCAAAAACAAAAAGAGAGGGAGTGATGTCACCTGGAAATACTAGATTATAGATGGATAAATGGGTTTCTAAATTGTGGTCTTTTTCAGTGCTTTTAATATGCTAATATCCTGCCAACTTTCCAAAAGGATTATATAACAAGCTATATTTATATTTAATATATTTAATACTATTTATTTATGTTAATATTATTTAGCATGATTTATTTTTTCAGACATCATTTTGTAGAGACAATTTTTGATGGGAAAATCTTTCATAAGGCCAGTCTCGATATTTTTAGATGCTTAGATGCCTATCTCTGTTCAAGACCTAAGGATTCTGCACCTTAAATGACTGAAAATTATAAAGACACAATTGTACCACCTGGGTTCAACCTCATGACCCTGTATTTTTCCCAAAAGCTATATTCTTCAAAGTTGAACTTCCACAATTGATCCATATACAAAGTTTTACCTCTAGTCCAGGACATAGGGCACACTGTATCCCTATCCTATCCCTACCTCTTCTCCTACATCACTGATACAAACTAATGTGAAAGTCATGATCATCTGAGCTTTTCCATTTCACTGAGTCTTAGACTTTATTCTATATATATATATTTATTACATTATATATTATATTATATTATATTATATTATATATTTATTTATATTTATGTATTATTTATATATAATTATATTAATTAATATATTTATTACATATTATATTAATATATTATATAGTATAATAATATAATATATAATATTATAAGAATATATAGTTATATTATATATACTATATATTTATATATTAATATATAAATAAAATATTATATATATATTTATATATATATACACACACAGAGTTTCCTGACAAAGTATAGTGAATATAGCATAATACAACTTTATAAAGATACACACTAGGGGTGCCTGGGTGGCTCAGTGTGTTGAGTGTCTAACTTTGACTCAGGTCATGATCTCACTGTTTGTGAGTTCAAGCCCCATGTCTGGCTCTGTGCTGACAGCTCGGAGCCTGGAGCCTACTTTGGATTCTGTCTCTCTCTCTCTCTCTCTGCTCCTCCCCCACTCATTCTCTGTCTCTCTCTGTCTCTCAAAAATAAATAAATGTTAAAAAAAAAAAAGATACACACTGTTTCCTAATGAAATAGTAGAATCATGGAAGGTGTTTCAAAGGTCATTTGGTCTCATACTTAGCCAAAACAATACCTGAAGCATCCAAGGCAGATGGCTGTCTGGCCCAAGAGTATTCAGCCAGACTGAATATAAAAGCCAAAATTTACCAGTGTCATCATTAAGGGCTGCATTACACACACACACACACACACACACACACACGCGCGCGCGCGCGCAAAAGTAACCTAGACTGTTTATTAAAATCGTTGTTAGAGAAACTTCAAATGTCTCAGTGGTGTCATTTTATCACTTTCAAAAGGTGTTTATATATATCATATATCAACGTGCTTGGTAATGCAATTCTTAACTTCTCCTTTTTAATCTTCATCTCAGTGCCTACTGATACAGTACTAAAAAGTGGCAGATAGCCCTAATGTAAAGAGGATCCACCATTGGTTTTTATAATACCACAGTAGTAATATTTAGAAAAGATTTAATAAAAATAATTTAATGAGCAATTTGCTAGTTTTAAAGGAGCTCTGTAAAACATTGCATTTTTGCTTCCTCCTCCAAATATTCCTAGCCAAGTAAAGAAAGTGTTTTAGAAAAAACAAACAAAAAATCTAAGTTTCAATTGGTATAAATGACTTCCCCAGTCAAAGAGATAGTGGGTGCATCATAAAGATTTCAATTCAGGTTTTCTGCATGGAGCCATAGTTTCCAGTTTCCTTCTTTTTAAAAAAAAAATTTTTTTTAACATTCATTTTTGAGACAGAGAGACAGCATGAACGGGGAAGGGTCAGAGAGACACAGGGTCAGGGAGACACAGGGTCAGGAAGACACAGAATCCAAAACAGGCTCCAGGCTCCGAGCTGTCAGCACAGAGCCCAATGCGGGGCTCGAACTCACAGACCGCGAAATCACGACCTGAGCCGAAGTCGGCCGCGACTGAGCCACCCAGGGGCCCCTTCATTTTCCTTCTTATTGGGGGTTCTTTCCAGGCCTTTTGTGTTCAAATGGCTTCTCTTCCTTAATCTCAATCACTGTTCATCAAAAATGGAAATCGGCTTTCTATAATCTTGAATATGCTTTCTTAGTACAGATGGTAGATAGTAGGTATTCACAAGTCAAAACTCTATGTATACTATACTTAATGTCCAAATTCACTCTACCGTAAGAGGGTATAAGAATGGCCTAGCTAGGTGTCAGTCAAGTGTTCATTGTTGGAATTTGGATATTCAGGAAGCTTATTTATTTATTTATTTATTTATTTTAAAAATTTTTAAATTTATTTTTGAGAGAGAGAGAGAGAGAGAGGGAGGGAGGGAGGGAGGGAGGAAGGAAGGGGCAGAGAGAAAGGGAAACACAGAATCTGAAGCAGGAATCAAGCTCTGAGCTGTCAGCACAGAACCTGATACAGGGCTTGAACCCACAAACCATGAGATCATGACTTTAGCCAAAGTAGCAGCATACATTTCAAAATTAGTTAAACAGCATTAATAAAATGATACAAGATATTAAATAACAGCATAAAATAGATTAGAAAAGCTCATAAATAAGGTGACAGACTTTAAAGAATTAGAAAAGAAATTAGAAATGAAGATCAAACTAGAAGTAACACAAAAGTATATAAACACAATAAAAATGGATTAAGAGAGAGAAAAATAAAACTAGGGAAGTGTTAGAATCAAAAAGAAATGAAGAAAGAGATAAAAAAAGGTCTTGAAAGTGGCACATATTGAAGATAGGCAAAGAAGATCCAATTTCTAGGTAATAAGAGACTTAAAGAACACCAAAACAAGGGAACTAAATACTAAACTAAATAAAAATTAATAGCAAAATTCAAGAAAACTTTCTAAAATAATTGTTAAAATTTGAAAATATACACTGAAACATCACACTGTATATCCACGAATATTGACATGGAATGATCTATACCAAGATCATATTCATATATACATATATATGTATATATGAATATCTCATAAATATTACACATATATGAAAAAACATCCTTTGCACATCTAGAAAAAAAGGGCAAGTGACACACACAGAACAATATTTAACTATTATCATTTTTTCTTGCTGCAACACTGTATGCCCCCCAAAAAAGGGAGGAGTAACAAAGAATCTCAAGGAAAGAAAATGTGAACTGAGACTTTCACTTCCAGGAAAGATTACTTTCAAAGACAAAAGGCATAGAATATTTGTCAGAGACATTCAAGTACTCAAAAATATTGTTCCGAGGACCTCTACCTGAGGAATCTTGTAGAAAACAAGCTTAATTTAGACAACCAAAATGACTAGAGCTGTATCAGGACAAATACTTATGAGCATGAAATGTAGTTACTGATGGAACTAAGATTAAACGAGAAGAGTATATAAGGTAAATAATATATATTCTGTAATGTAGAAATAGTACAACTCTAAAACATGGTGCAAAAATGGAATGGAATATGCAAAAAAAAATAACTCTTTTAAATACCTATAGTGGGATAATAGCAATAGTATTGTTTTCTGAGACTGCCATGTATACATAGTTGAATAAAGCAAATCAGTAATTTTTAGATATTCTACCTCTATCTTCCTCTGTGAACTTAAAAATTATGATTGGAAAGAAACATCTCCTTATGAAATTACTCCAGCTAGTTTTATAAACATGAAAGAGTTATCTAATATGATAGTTAATAGCCACATTTATGTACAGCACATGAAATCTGGCTAGTCCAAATTAAGATGTGATATAAATACAAAATATACAACAGATTTCCAAGATTTAGTACAAAAAAAAAGAATGTAAAATATCTCAATGATTTTTATATTGAATACATGTTGAAATGATAATTTTTTATATTGGGTTAAATATATATATAATATATTAAAATTAATTTTATAAGTTCCTTTTAACTCATCAGCATGGCTATAAGAATATGTATAATTACATATGTCATTAATTTTTGTGGATCACATTATTTCTATTGGACAACACCAAATTAGAATAACACCATTTTAGAATCTTCAGACTTAATGGATCTGGTCACAAACATCAATAGCTGCCAATGTAAAGCCAAAGTGAAGTACAGACATTACGTGTCTCCTGATGAAAGAATGTATCACCATTTGTTGCCTTGCCAAAGAAATGCAACCAGAGTCTGATCAAATCCCTAAATCCAGATACATCTTTGCAGGAAATTCTGAGAACAGAGAAATATGTTGAACTGAACTATGAGTGACATGGTGTTCAGAGTCATCAATGCAACATTGAGGCATATGAGAAACATTTGTACCCTTCAACCCATTTTCCAGACAAGAGAAATTACTATAGTTCTCAAAATACACAAATAGTACAAGAAAGTACAATAAAAAAGAAGGGAAAATGAATTATAAAAATATTTGATTATTCCAAGATAAGGCAAGAAAAGAGGAATAAAAAGAAAAAACAGCAGGAACAAATTGAAAATAAATAGCAAGATGATAGAAATAAACCAACTACCAATAACACATTAAATATAAATGAACTATTGTGTTGTATGTACCCCTTCAAATCAGCATTTTGGTATCCTTTGGATAAATACCTACTAGTGCAATTGCTGGGTCATAGCCTAATTCTATTTTCCAGAGCAGCTGCACCAGTTTGCATTTCCACCAATAGTGTAAAAAGCTTCCCCTTTCTCAGCATCCTCACCAACGTCTGTTGTTTCCTGAGTTGTTAATTTTAACCATTCTGACATGTGTGAGGTGGTATCTCATTGTGGTTGTGATTTGTATTTCCCTGATGATGAGTGATGTTGAGCATCTTTTCATGTGTCTGTTAGCCATCTGGACATCTTCTTTGGAAAAGTGTCTATTCATGTCTTCTGCCCATTTCTTCACTGGATTATTTATTTTGGGGGTGTTTTAGCAGTGCTGTCAACAATAGTCAAATTATGGAAAGAGCCCAAATGTCCATTGACTGATGAATTAATAAAGAAGATATGGTATATACATACCACAGAATACTACTCAGCGATTAAAAAGAATGAAATCTTGTCATTTGCAACAACGTGGATGGAACTAGAGTGTATTATGCTAAGTGAAAAACATCAGAGAAAGACAACTATCATATGATTTCACTCATATGTATAATTTAAGAAACAAAACAGATGAACATAGGGGATGGGAAGGAAAAAGAAGATAAAAACAGAGAGGGAGGTAAACCATAAGAGACTCTTAAAGATACAGAACAAATTGAGGATTGCTGGAAGGGTGGTGGGTAGGGGGATGGGCTATATGCATGATGGACAATAAGGAGGGCACTTGCAGGGATGAGCACCTAACTCTTCCAGATGCAATTAAAGTCTATTTCCTCTATAACACACACACACACACACACACACACACACACACACACACGAACTAAACACTTCAAATAAAAGACTAACATTGTTTTTTATTTTTTTTTAAAGACTCAACTAAATGAAGTTTAGAAGAGACAGTCTTCTTTTTTAAAACTTTTTTTCAGTTTTATTGAGAAGCACAGTTAAGCCTTGAACATCATGAGTTCAAACTGTGTGGGTCCACTTATATGTGGATTTTAAAATACAGTACAGTACTGTAAATGTATTTTATCTTATGATTTTAATAACATTTTCTTTTCTCTAGCTTACTTTGTTGTAAGAATACAGTAAAGAATACATATAACACACAAAATCTGCATTAACTGACCTATTAGTAAGGCTTCCAGTCTACAGTAGACTATTAAGTTTTTTTAATATTTTTTTTTATTTTTGAGAGGGAGAGCACAAGCTGGGGAGAGGGAGAGAGAGAGAATCTTAAGCAGGGTCCATGCTCAGCACAGAGTCTGATGTAGGGCTTGATCTCATGACCCTAGGATCATGACCTGAGACGAAATCAAGAGTTGGAAGCTCAACTAACTGAGCCACCCAAGTGCCCCAGTAGTTGAGTTTTGAGCAAGTCAAAAGTTATATGTGGACTTTTAACTTCATGGAGGTTGGTGCCCCTAAGCCCTTTGTTGTTCAAGAGCTAACTATAACTGATGTACATCAGTACAGTATATAAATTTAAGGTATACAGCATGATGGTTTGATTTTCACATACAGCATTGTGAAATGATTACCACAGTAGGTTTAGTTAACATCCATCATCTCACATAGACACAACAAAGGGGAAAAAATGTCTCCTTGTAATCAGAAGTCTTCAAATCTAGTCTCTTAACTTTTCTATATATCATACAACAGTATGATGGTCCTCATGTTACACATTACATCTATAGCATACTTATTTTATATTTATAACTAGTAGTTTGTACATTTTAACCACATTCTTCCAATTTCCCCTTCCCATATCTTACACTTCTGATAACCACAAATTGTATCTCTTTTTCTATGAGTTTTGTTAGGTGTGTTTTTAAATAGATGCACATACAAGTAAGATCATACAGTATTTGTCTTTCTCTGTCTGACTTATTTCACTTAGCATATTGCTTTTCAAGTTCCATCGTTTTCACAAATGGTAGGGTTTCCGTGTTTTGTTTTGTTTTTTATAGCTGAATAATTTTCTAGTGTGTGTGTGTGTGTGTGTCTGTGTGTGTGTGTGTGTATCCCATAACTTCTTTATTTATTCATCCATTGATGGACGCTTGGGTTGTTCCCATGAGACAGTCTTCTAAGGACATAGGGTGAAAAGCTATACCACACAAACATTAACAAAAAAGGAAATTGGTATGGCTATATTAGTATCAGCAAAGTAGAGTGTAAGGCAAGAAAGATTACTAAACATACCTTCACCAAAAGTACTGGGTATTATCTGTAAGTGATGAATCCCTAAATTCTACTCCTGAAATCATTATTACACTACATGTTCACTAAGTTGGATTTAAATAAAATTAAAAAAATAGAAAAACATTTCAGAGCAGCTCCATTCATAAGAGCCCCAAATTGGAAACAACACAAACATCCATCAACAAGAGAATAAATTGTTTAGCACATGCTTTTCCCATGCCCTTTTCCAATTATTACCATCCCCAATTGTCATCACTATCATGACTTCTATCTGTATAGATTAGTTTTCTCTGTTTTTGAAATGTATATAAATATAACTAGATAGCATGTGCTATTTTGTATCTGTCTTTTTTCACTTTACATTTTGTCTGGGAGATTCTTCCATGCTATTGTGTACAATTGCAATTTATTATAATTTCTGCATAGCATTTCATTATGTGAACACATCACACATATTTATCCACTTGACAGTTGATGAACATTTGGAGAGTTTACAATTTTATTTTTATTTTTTTTTAACGTTTATTTATTTTTGAGACAGAGAGAGACAGAGCATGAACGGGGGAGGGTCAGAGAGAGAGGGAGACACAGAATCCGAAGCAGGCTCTAGGCCCTGAGCTGTCAGCACAGAGCCCAATGTGGGGCTCAAGCTCACCGACTGTGAGATCATGATCTGAGCCGAAGTCAGATGCTTAACCGACTGAACCACCCAGGGGCCCCAGGAGAGTTTACAATTTTAGAGTATTACAAATAGTGCTTCTATAGAACATAATTTCATGTCTTTAGGTGTCCATATATACATACATGCATATATATATATATATATATATATATATATATATATATATATACACACATACATACATACACATTTCTGTTGAGTATACCCTCAAGAGTGGCATTACTGGGTCATAGGGTATGAATGCATATATTCAGCTTTAGTGAATAATTGCCAAATAGCTTTCTAAAGTATCTGAAATTTATCCTCACACCAGCAGGGTATGAGGGTTCTGGTCACTCTATATCTTCACAAACACCTTTTTATTTTAGCCATAATGGCATTGTATTATGGATTAAATTTGCATTTTTTGATGAAAATCAAGTTGAGCACATTTTCATGTTTATGTCTATGAATAACCTCAGTGAAGTGTCTGTCAAAGTCTTTTTTAATTTTTCTACTAAGTTACCTGTCTTTTTCCCACTAATTTTAAAGAATCTTTTTCTTTGTTAGATATACGTTTTGAGATTGTTTTATCCAATTTTGTGGCTTACATTTTCTTTTTCTTAAAAGTAGTACTTAACTTTAACATAGTCTTTTGTTCATTGTTTTTTAAAAAAAGGTTTTCTTAACTCAGGATCTTCCTGGTCTTTCTTTTATTTGACTTACCTACCTCACAAAATTATTAAAATTAAATGTGATAAAGGATATGGAAGTGCTTTCTAATTAGTTAAACAATTATCATTGGATGCTGTAACTTACAACAAATGTACTTAATGAACTTAGGGTCACATAGAACATAATTAACATCTCACCTCTGATACTTATAATCTGAGTGAATTTAGGCAAGTGATTACTTCTCTTGTCCTCAGTTTCCTAATCAATGAAATAATAATAGTATATAACAAATAGGATTATTATAAAGATTAAATTAGGCAATGTATGTACTTTACATGGCAGCTGGCCAAGGTAGATTAAAGGTCAGTTATCATTTTCTTATAACTATGACAGAACTGTAGATGAAGAAGAGAAGATGAAGCCCAAAATTCTTAATTTTAGCTAACACTAAATTTCTTTAAGAAGATAAAAGCAATGAATTATTTTTGTGCTGAGTATATATACTTTTAATTTTATTATTGACACTGATCACTTCTTTTCTTTGCATTCTCCATGATTTTCCACTTGAATTAAAACAAAATTCTTAACCAAAACATAAAAACTAAAAAGAGGAAATGGTTATTTTCAGATTACAAAATAGGGATTTTGCATAAAACAATCTTAAAATTCAATCTCAACTTCAGAAAGCACCATAGTTCGACCCACTTGGTTCTGTCTTCTCTACAAAATTGACTCATTAAAGTACGTCCTTTTATTTTCCCTGCTGAGTCACTCTACAGAGCCCTGATTTTGAAGTAAGACAGACATACGTGGGTTTGATTTCCAGTTCCTCCAGTCACACTTTAGTTTCCTTAACTGTAAAATAGGGTAAAAACTCCTATTGTTCAGATTTATCATTTAAGAATTAAGGTAGTAAATATAAAGAACCTAGTATGATACCTGTCAATAGTTAAGTGTAATAAGCAGTAACTATTAGTTTTGTGGACCCCAAACCATAAACCTCTCAAACTTCAAAGCAGTTCCAAGTGCAGCATTCTGATTATAGTTTATTCCTTTATCTTTAATAATTTTTTTAATGTTTATTTATTTTTGAGAGAGAAACAGGGTACGTGGGGGAGGGGCAGAGAGAGGGAGACCCAGAATCTGAAGCAGGCTCCAGGCTCTGAGTTGTCAGCACAGAGCCCAACACGGGGCTGAAACCACGAACTGTGAGATCATGACTTAGCAGAAGTTGGACACTTAACTGACTGAGCCACCCAGGGGCCCTTGATTATAGTTTGTCCCTGATCAACAGTAATTGATTCTGAAAAATAATGTACTATACATTAAATCAATTTCCAAACATTATGGTTTGGCAAACCGTGTAGTTAGAGTTTTGAAGTTAGTCTGCTTGGGTTTGAATATTAGCACTGCCCTTTATTAGCTATATAACCTTCCTTAATTTCTCCATGCCTCAGTTTCTTTTTGTATAAATGGTAATAATAATATTGACTTAAGAAATTATCTATGCTAATATTTTGAAGCAATTATTACAGTGCCTGTTGTATAATAAGCTCTATAGAAATGTTTGGCAAAAATAAATAGTATATATGTCACTTCAAAATACATTCTCTTCATCAAATTGTTCTTTTAAGGAAAGAGCCAAAGCATTTTAAATATTTTTTAAATACCATTAACTCTAAAATAGTATTATGTATCTCATTCATAAATTAAATCACTTAACAAACATTTATGGAATACTTAATATATCCCAGGCTTAGGTATCTATCTCTCAAGAAAACTAAGACGTGTAGACAAATGTTTATAATATGATAATTGCTGTGTTCTACAAACTAAATAAAGCCACGATATACCTTGGTCTTTAGACCTTTCCATTTTAATTTTCACTCCTAGATGGTGCCAGGGACAACTTACAATGAGAGTTTAACAACTACAAAAGATAACCAAAATAAGTTTATCGGCCCTGAAGATATAAAAATAACTGAGGAAATAGTTGAAAGCATCCTTGGTAGGTACAAAAATGTTTTGTTCCTCTTTATAGATGATGACAAGCTGCAAGGGACCTCTTTGTGATGGACGGAAGAGAGATATACAGAAATACGTCCCTCTTGAAAGATGTCTGTACAATCTAAAACAATTAATCTTGCTGGAGTCAGTCAGCTCTAATGGTGCTCCCTGGCATGGGCCATTCATCAAAACCCACCAATCCATCACACAGGACCAGACACACTGTTTGGCAGGTCGGCCACTCCTGCCACGTGCCTAGATGCCTGGGAACCTGGGTAGAGCAGAGCAAGCCCTGAGAAGTTATTTATGTTTGTCTTAAAAGAGCAAATCTGAAGCTATTCATATACAACGTTATTGATTCTAATGAAGATGTCAACAAAAACTACCTCCTCTCTCAACACAAAGCTCATCTGTTTTGACAAATAAAAGTCTGACAATGTGTCCTCCTCACAAACTCAAAAGTCGAGGCATGACAGATCATTCTTGTCAGCATAAGCACATTTTCTAATATCTCTCGTTAAAAAAATAAAATAAAATCCTTATTAGAGCTGACATCCCTTATAGCTACCATCCCATTTCTTTGATCCCTATTTTTAAAAATATTTCTTCATTTCCTATTCTTCTTGAACATTCTCTAGGCAGACTTTGATTACTCTATTGAAATTACTTATGTCAATGTCACCAACAACACACTTCTTGCCATGCCCAATAAATAAATTTAGTTCACCTTCTCTCTCTCAAACTTTTTCTTCACTTCACTTCTAGAAAACCAGTGATTTTCTTCCTATTTCATTGAACACTCCTTCCAAATCTTTGCTCGTTTCTCTTTTTTTTAACTGCTAGATGTTGATGTGTTTCAGAACTTAGTCTGTGGTCTCTTTTCTTGTCTATACCTCCTCCCTAGGTTATTGTATCCTGTCCGATGGCTTTAAATACCATCAACATGCAACAGATTCCACAATTTGGTAACTCCATTCTATACTTCTCCCAAATTCCATATTTTTATATTCACTGCCTGTTTGATGATTCTATTTGAATGTCTAAGAAGTATCCAAGGTTAAAACAACTAAACTATTGGTTTTCCCCCCAAAACACTGATTATCTCCTAGCCTTTCCTACCTCAGTAAATGTGATGTACACTATCACTCGCATTCAGAACCTTGCAGTCAGGGACGCTGGGGTTGCCCAGTCAGTTAAGCATCCCACTCTTGATCTCGGCTCAAGTTATGATCTCACAGTTCCTGAGTTCAATGCCCGTATCAGGCTGTGCACCATGAGTGCATTGTTCTCTCTCTCTCTCTCCCCCTCTCTGTCTCTCTCTCAAAATAAATAAATAAATAAATAAACTTAAAAAAATTAAAAACAAAAACAAAACCTTGCAGTCACGTTCGACCCCTCTCTTATCCTCACTACAGCTGCTGTACAATCAACCAAAAATGCCGTGAGAATTAATCAGGCTTAGGTTATATTTTTTGAAGTTAAAGGCAAAGAATGCAAAGGAAACCGGGGGCTCCAGAAGTTGTCAAAGTGACACAGGATGATAGCTGGGATGAAGGCAGTAACTGTCTTAATGTTAATGCTTTGCTAGAGGGAAAACAACCTTAGCTTGACAATAGCTAGGCCTCCAGGATCCTGTGAGTCTTCTTTAACATATGAAAGTCCTTTTGGAACTTCCCCAGGTTTTTACCTTCCCCAACTGCCCAGTACACAATCAGTCACTTCTCACAATCCCAGTGCAGCTCTTTCCGCCCAGGGGTCCTGGCCCTGTGCTTTAATAAATCCACCTTTTTATACCAAAGATGTTTGGAGAATTCTTTCTTGGCCGCGGGCTCCAAACCCCAACACTTCAAGCCATGTCATTCTTATTCTCAGATCCTCTGGTTCCAGGCCATTAAGCATTGTCTCTTACAAGAACTACAATCAGGCTTTAATTTCTTATGAAGGGCATGTTTGGGAGAATATGGGTAAATGAAGAAAGAATTGGGATGAACAGATTGTGAGGAAGCCACTCTAGGGAAAAGTGGGAGCCAAGATGGCGGGAGGGGTATGAAATTACTCTGCAATTCAGTGGTGACAAAACCCATCTAGAAAAAAATAATGAGCTTCCAAGTGAACAATCAAATGTTTATGATAGAGGACTAGTAATGATCTTCCCTACATCTAGCTTTCTAAACCAGATAAACACACTAGTCTCCCCGGATCAACGAAGATGAGCTAACGAAATATCTATGGATAGTTGCAATAATCAAACCAAACCTCTCCAGTCCTGAGCTTTTTTACAATCTATTTTTCATTGCTTTCTAAACCATACCCACCTCTGAACTTACGGTTTCAGAACCAGAGGCTCAAACTTACTTTTGCAGCCTCACAACTCGTGTTTGAAGGCTCCCCGCCCCACACCCCTGGCTTGACTACTGACTCCAGACCTCTGGCGCCCACGACTTTGTGGGTGTTTTCTTGCCTTGTCTGCTTCAAGAAACCAAAACTGGGCCCCAGTTACTCAGGTGGCACTCAGTGGGCCAGCCCTGATTGTCATGAGAGAGAGAAATTCTGTCAGATTGGGGCGGGGGGAGGAAGACAAATTTCTAGGTCAAAGAAATTTGAACTCAAGGGAATTTCTACAATGAATTTGTAAACCAATGATTAGTAGATTTAGTCACATTCAAGGTGTTTTTGCATTCTTTACACAAGTATACTAATTAATTAAATGAAATAATGCATATCAAGTGTTTAGCTCACTATTTAGCACACGCTGTGATGATTAGTACACTTGAGTAAACTGCCTTAGGAACCCAAGTAAGCAAGTTCAGTTGATGAATTTAGTCACATTTTTGAAGTGTGTTAAGTAAGTCTGTGTTAAAGATTTAATTGCTACTTACTTTTCATAAATGGACTACTCACTCCCTCTTACTTTCCTGAAGATATCACCAGGTTTTTCCTTTTAAATGTCTGTTTAGCTTAAATCTTAACTGTATTATTTTTGAATATCTAATTAGCTTTAGCAAATGATTTATGAATCGAACAGTATCCAATTGAGCAAGTACAGGGGAGCTCCTAAGAGCTGTACAAAATGAAAGGTTTTTATAGGAAGGCAGGTTGGACAAGAAAGGTATCAGTAAAAGAAAAGATTTTACCAGGCAAAGTCACCTTCCCTTAGGTAGAAGGGCAGGGGGTCTTATTAGGTAGATTCCCTCATCCTCCCTTGAGGGATGGGGATGACAGATTATCTCCCTGGTGTTGATCACTTAATTATATTTTAAAAGATTCTTCTAAATTAATATTTAGAGCCTTTCTATTAAAAAAAACTACTTAAGTTCTCTTTCAAGAGAAAGAATGTTTAAACACAGTCATAAAATTATTAAGTTTTAAATTTTGTCTTGGGAACATATCCTACTAATGGAGACATTAATATTATCCTAATTTCAGTACACCAAATATTGTTTTACTAAGAAGTAGATGATAGATAAATACCAAAAGAAAAAGATAACAGACAGTGTGCTAAATGAAAAGTTAGGCAATATATCTGCCATTCATTCAATAGGCATATCCTGATATCTAATGGTTTAGTACTACTAGAAATAGCCTAATGAATCAGGACTGGTGGGATATCAGTGAACTTGTCTCACAGAGAACACAGTAAGAATATAAGAAATATAGTGGTAAACCAGACAAAAGTATTTGCCCTCGTGGAGCTTATAGTTTAGTAGTGGGGGGAAGGACAGAGAACATGCAATAAAAAAAATAAATAAACAAAAAATGAAGAAGATAATTTGGAAGATTAAATTACTTATCTTTCAAATTTACCTGTATAAGTGTTTTTGTGAGGGGGGAGGATTTGAATCCTCATATTAGGAAACTAATATTTTCTTAGTTTCCTCTTTGCTAAAACTGACAATTTTGTCAAGATCTTTTTAAGATAATTGATTAAAAGGAGAAACATCTCCATGATTTCTTCACCTTCTTTGAAGCTTCTCTAGGTATGAATAACTATCAAGGCAGCCCTTTTCCAACTAAGCCATGATATGAAAGTCAAGGAAAGGTCTTGAGGTCTTCAGAACCTGAGAACATTTTTTTCGGTTGTGCTCCACAGTTTATCTCAGCTACTTAAGCATGAGGAAGTGTCCCTCATTAATCTCAGACTGCTATCGAGAGATTTCCAACTTGATCTACTCCCATAAAATAACTTGGGTAACAAAACAAAAACAAAAACAAAAACAAACAAACAAACAAAAAAAAACATTTGACCCCTGAGGTTGGTTTATGACTAAAGGGATCCCTTCACTGAGTAGGTCCACTAAGCAGTGAGATTATGTAAACTAGAGAAAGCCTATTCTTATCTATTAATTAGAACTGGTTCATGGGAACTCTAAATCTTTTCTTCTTACTGAAAACCATCACAAGAGTCAGTGTTAACCTATCCTGGTGCTCCTATGATATGAATGCCAATAGGTCTACTATTCAGTCAATAGGTCTACTACCCCTCTGATGTATGTTTCATATTCCAGAGTAAGAATTGAACTCCAAAGTGGATAACATCCACTAAGATATTTGAAATAAAATCTCCTATGCATAAAAAATTTATTTCAAAGAGAAAGAAATCTCATACAAGATTTCTTACAAATCTCAGAGATAGGTAGTATATCAATCACTATTGACTGAGACAGAAAACACTATTACTAGTATTCAAAGTAATTTAAAGAGGGAGTTTCTTTAATTTATTTTTTTTATTATTTATGTATTTATGTATTTATATATTTATTTATTTAGAGAGGTCACAAGCAGGGGAGGAGCAGAGAGAGAGAGAAAATCCCAAGCAGGCTCTGTGCTGTCAGCCTGGTGCTTGATCCCACAAACTACAAGATCATGACCTAAGCCAAAGCCAAGAGTTGCACGCCTGACAGAGCCACCCAGGTGCCCTATAAAAAGGGAAAGTTTAATATAAAGATATTAAACATAATTTACTATAATGGGATAAAAAAGAATGTTGAAGAATACTCTAGGGCTCAGGGAGTATACCCAATGAAGGAATATATTTGGAAGAGGATCCTCTAACTCTGCAGTTCAGAACTCATTGGAGAATGTATTGTTAGAAACCACTGAATGGCAGAGAAGTTCACTGAGTTTCCCCAGGCCAGATGAATCCACAATTGCTGGGTAATCAAGAAATACTCTTTTAGAGTACAAGTGAGCTAAAGTTGGTGGACAGGGAATTGTGGCCAGAACTGTCAAGACAGAAACACCTTCCAGGTGCAGGTGAGCTGAGGCTAGCAGGCAAGGAACTATAGCTGGAACCAACAAGCAGTGGTATCTCCAAGGTACGCGTAGACTACTGCTGTGACCTGACTGCTGGAGGGCCTACAAAACTCACTGGGAATCCACTCTTGGGGTGCCTACAAAACTTGATAGGAAGCCATCCACAAGACTGCCAATGAAACTTAATGGGAATGAGTACCACTAGATGTGTCCCACATGTACCACTGGCAGCCAGGAAGGAGGAGCAAAAAGCATCTGGGAACACACTGAAACCAGGGAGGAAATCACCTTCTTATTCAGTGCACTCTACTGAAAAAGTTTAACATCATGTTTAATGCAAAAGAGAAATGCTTTTAGGATCCATCTAAATTATTGCAAAGCAGGAGACAAATGGTAGATTTGGAGCTGGGAAGCAATAAACTGGTAACTGTTACAGACCATCAGACCATGTCTTTGGCTACTTGGTTTCCATATGTACCTTTCTAACACATTTGAGCATCCCTACTACAACTCTGTATTTCCACCTAGCAAAATTCAGCCATCCTATTTACAAATGATGAAGTTCTTACCCTTTCCCCAAAATGAGGAGACAATCCTAGCAGTCATTGTACCCATTGCTGACTATATCAGTAATTCCTCAAGTTCTGTCACAATTCAGACTGAATATGCCATTACCTAAAGACCAGTCTGTAAAGTTAACTTCCACCAACTAGTATAAAAAATTAAATAAGAAGAAGAAAGAAGAAAATGATTAGTATATGTAAATTTTACAATAGAATATATATCAAACTACTATCTTGGTCCTTGTTTCTGCATCTGGCAATTAGGCTACAGTTGGTATCTATGAGTTCCTTCACTATCCACTCCTTATTTGTCTTGCCCTCAGCCAGAACCTTAACTTGTTAGCATTCTTTAGCTGGTGGAGTAATCCAAAATTTTATTCCCAAAGGGTCTGAGTCCTCAAAAATTCTGTCTCTTTGTGATTGCTACAGTTTTCCAATGAATTTTACTACTGAGCATGAAAGTACTAAGCACCCCAGAAATCCACCAGATTTCAGACAATATCCTCCTTATCCCCACTGTGTAGCAGCAACCCAGCTTCCCCTTGATAATTAGAATTAAGCACCTCAACTAAAAATGCAACTTCCTTTTTCTTTTGATCTTTTTTTTTCCCGTGGAATAAGAAGCCCAAAATGACCAGGTGGCAGTCTTATCTTCCAATGCAATGGAATTATTACAACACCTCCAAATGGAAACATTCTTCACTCCTGACTCCTCACCTCCCACCCCCCTAAGGTACTAAGGGGTACTAAGGTCTACAAATTTTGAGCATAGCCCAAAATTTCAGGAATGGAAAGCAAAACTTCTGGGAGTAGGTTGTTATGTGCTATTTTGAGAAGAGCAGTGCAAATCTATCCCTTGATTCAGGAAAGAGTTTCCCAACTTACACCATAACTGACTGGTCTAGTAAGCCATTTCACCTTTTATTTAGGCCAGCCACTTCTGGCTAATGGAGGATTTTGTATAATGCCATCAGCATGAGCCCATTGCTACATTTCTTTTGTTTTCAAATGAGTCCCTTGACCAGACAAAACCTTAATATAACGTCACGAAGAAGACAAATCATTCATTAGTCCAGTGTTGGCAGAAGAATAACAGGCAGGAAGGGCAAATTTATATCTAAAATATGTCTATTCCAAGAGACAAATCTATTCGCCCTTCATGGTGAAAGACATCCAATGTAATTAATCTGCTACCAAGGGTCTAGCTGGAATCCATGAGAACTGGTACCATGTTAAGGGCTCTATATTAGTCTCTGATGTCAGAGAGTACACACTCAGCAGTATTATCAACCAGGTTAGCCCTGGTAAGGGTATGCAATGATGTTAACCCAATGCATAGCTTCCATCACTGATATCATGATACTCTGCTCACGAGCCCATTGAACAAGCAGTAGGGTAGCTGGGAAAAGAAGCTCACTGACCTCTAGAGAACACGTCATCTTGTACACCTGGCTATTAAGATGGATGCCCTTTGATGGATATTAACATTGGAAACAAATATCTTCACAATTGGTTCCCATTCTAAGAAGTCAATTAGACTTCCTTGTTACCAATCTTCCTTTCCCATTCCTTAGAAGTCCTGATCATCTAGCCAAACAATTAACAACTGAACATGAATCCATGTATCTGTAATTCAGGCTATTTGTCACTCAAAACATAGTAGACAACCAAAGTAGTTCCATGAAATGTTAATGATGCATACAAACTGAATTTCTATAAAGTGAGTAACATGCCATACTGAATACAGCAATGAGGCTTCCTAGATTCATTTAGTACTACCTGACTCCTAGTCCTTGTATACTCAATCAATGGAATCCTGGTAGCTGCCACTGTCATTTTTCACCCAATACCACTCTCTAAATCTTTCCCAAAGTGAGCTCTTGACTTAGGCACACCTCTGTGGTGTCTCCTGTCAGGGGAGAAAGCACAGCAAATTTACCTCCTCTTGTCCAACTCAACCAGAGCACACTATGAGATGTATGATCTAGATTTCTCCAGCAGATGTCCAAACGGCCAGGTAACACAACCCAGAAGTACAATGACATTAGTGTCCATGGCAAGAATTTTGACCAAGAGGGATATAGAAACAAGCAGGAGCTGACAAACAAACCTATTCCTTTCTTCTTGCTGATGATTATTCTAAGGCACAGGAACTCCAGACATCATCTCCGGAGACATTCTTTATGACTGAGCAGCTGACCATGTTTTTTGTGAATCTGTAATCAAGTAGTTAACAAATTATTTTTGTTTGCTTTCTTTCCTCTCCATCTCATTTCCCATTTTACGTCATTCTTATTACCTGGGGTTATACTCCCGAGTAAAGCATTAGCACATCAGCTTTGTCTCTAGCTCTGTGTTCTATGTAAACTGGGCTAATACACATCATAATACTGTAAGGAGTTTTTAAAGGGAAATTACGATGAATCTTTTGTAATGTTCTTAATGTATCTTTGCCATTTTCTGTTTGCTGTATTGAAGTTCCATAATTTTATTTACTATATGGCCATTCAAGTTACTTAGGAATCTCATTGCATAATTTATTTCAAGTTTTAAGTTATAATTTTTAAATTATAGCATACCTTCCCATCAGAGACTTAGTGGGCTATAAGAAGAGGATGGAATTCAGAAAATCTCAGTTAAATAACATGGATTATCATAGCTTTCTTTTTACCCAGAAAACTAATTTTAACAGCCAAAATAATGGCCTTTATGGCATTTAACAAACAACTGCTCTTCATCAGTATTCCCAATGGCATTACCCACTGGTACTTATTGGATGGCTACAGACAGACAATCCTGAAATTATGATTCTTTTGGCCAACAAATGGAAAACCCAGATGCCAAGGTGAACAAAGATTTGTTCTTTGGTAGTAGCTATAGCAGCTGTCTATTTGGCATATTCCTTAGAAAGCTTTGAAGTTGCCTGGGATACAGACTTCATAAACAGGGATTCTGTAAAGTCTTTAAAAATGTTTTTTTTTTTAAGTACAAAACCCATATAGACATTAAATTGACAATAGCTTCTATCCAACATATATATGATGAATTGATTTGCTATTCTGTGGAAATGGCATATAATGAATAATACAGATTATAGCACTAAATGAACTATACTGCCTGTATTTTGTTATGACAAGGAAAATGAGACTTATACATGAAGTTTAGAAGAAAAGATTGAGGATCACATTTTTTTTTTGAGAGAGAGAGAGAGAGAGAGAGAGAGAGAGAGAGAGAGAATGAGCAGGGGAGAGGGATAGGGGGAGAGAATCTTAAGCAGGCTCCACACTCACTGCGGAGTCTGATGGGAGGCTAGGTCCCAAAAACCTGGGATCATGATGTGAGCCAAAATTGGAAGTTGGATGTTCAACCTACTAAGCCACCCAGAAGCCCCAAGGATCACATTCTTAAACCAACTTTTATGCAATGCTTAGGCCTAAATTTCTGTTTTCACTAATCTTCGATGATTATAAAATCTTCTTCAGTAATTGCTAGTAGTTTAACAAGCAAATAGAAATCAAAGTAACACAATCGTACCTAAAATATATTATCAAACACTCTCAAAATGAAGAGGATTGTCTACTTAAGTAAAAAGTAATAGGTGACAGTGTTTTAATCATTGAATCTTATACTCAAATTGCATGAATTATAAATTATATATATAAATTATAATTATATATATATATATATGCTATATAGTATATTGCATATAAATTATACCTCAATACAGCTATTTTTTAAAAAGAAGAAAAAAGTTACAGGTGATTGTCAAAAAAAGAGTACCCTCCTCTGAAGCCCTGAAATTCCACATCTGTTCCCTAATCATTTCAAACTGGCTGTCTCTAGAAATCTAACTACATTTGCATAGTTGGATGAGCAGCTGGATGTTGACTGTGTTCGGCTTACTTACTGCTTACTTTACCATCCTTATAACTTGGAAGTAATCACTAGAACCATCATGCCATTAACCTCCATTGCTGATCAGATGTCTCTCTGGTATCTGGCAAATTTTCTCTATAAGTAAAAGGCACGTTTACATTACCCAATTTTGGCACCTAAGTCTCATCATTTTAGATCAGTGGAATATACTAACAGCCATTCCTTTCATAAAGAATGTTGCATGTACCCTAAGAAAACAGAAATACTGAGGCAGGCAGATTGACAGTATTTTATATGGAAGAAACAGACCTTTGAATGTTCGCCAGGTTTTGAGGAAGGGTCAGCCAGAGCCCCCCAAAAGGAGGCAGTTTGCCCATCTTCCTGTCAATAACACTTAGCACGCTGAGCTGGTTTATCAGACAGATGGCGGACCATACACCATTATGACCAATACAGTGTTGTCACTCGTGCAGAAGGGTCCCATGGCTGTTAAGCTCCTCTACTACCTCAGACATGGCTCTGTTTGTGTGGCCCTTTCCAACTTTGCTGCATGGATTCTATGTTCCCAATGGCAGGAAGGGAACATCATAGAGGAATTTCAATAGGGAAATCAATTTTGAATACTTAATACTTTCATTCAGCTTTAACAAAAGAACTCTGATTTACCAAAGGCCTGCTAATGTTACTGCCAGGAATGATACAATTAAAATGTTCATTAAATCATAAAATGTTCTTCAAATATAAATATTTCAAATATATATTACACTTCAGATTGATGTATAATTTCTTCAGAATTTAAAAATCAGTTTTAAATTGAAATTCAGATTGTCTGAGCGTGAGGGTGGGAGCTGGGGGGAAATGCATTTTGTCAATGATTAAAATTGGTAGAGAGTCTTTTATTTATTTATTATTATTTATTATTTTAAAAATATTTTACTTTAAATAATCTCAGCACAAAATGGGGGGCTCAAACTTACAACCTTGAGATCAAGAGTCACACGCTCTACCAACTGAGCCACCCAGGCGCCCCCTCCTTTTTTTTGAGAGCCTTTTAAATTTAGGTGGAGATTTGTGATTTTTATCTGAAGTATATTTACATTAATAGACTACTTAAAATAAGTACATATATTTACGTACATATATGTATGTATATTTGCATACATAGACACTTAAAAACCTAAGAACATATGAAATGGTGGTCAGTAGAATGCAGTATGTATATCTGGACTTCTTTTAAAAGCTGAGAAACAAATAGAGACTTAGTAAGAAAAAAATTAATGGGGTGTCTGCGTGGCTCAGTCAAACATCTCTTTTTTTTTCAATATATGAAATTTATTGTCAAATTGGTTTCCATACAACACCCAGTGCTCATCCCAAAAGGTGCCCTCCTCAATACCCATCACCCACCCTCCCCTCCCTCCCACCCCCCATCAACCCTCAGTTTATTCTCAGTTTTTAAGAGTCTCTTATGCTTTGGCTCTCTCCCACTCTAACCTCGCTTTTTTTTTCCTTCCCCTCCCCCATGGGTTCCTGTTAAGTTTCTCAGGATCCACATAAGAGTGAAAACATATGGTATCTGTCTTTCTCTGTATGGCTTATTTCACTTAGCATAACACTCTCCAGTTCCATCCACGTTGCTACAAAGGGCCGTATTTCATTGCCACATAGTACTCCATTGTGTATATAAACCACTATTTCTTTATCCATTCATCAGTTGATGGACATTTAGTCTCTTTCCATAATTTGGCTATTGTTGAGAATGCTGCTATAAACATTGGGGCACAAGTGCTCCTATGCATCAGTACTCCTGTATCTCTTGGGTAAATTCCTAGCAAAGCATCTGACTCTTGATTTCAGCTCAGGTCATGATGTCACAGTTTGTGTGATTGAACTGTGTGCACTGACAGTACAGAGCCTACTTGGGATTCTTTCTCTCCTCTCTCACTGCCCCTACCCCACTCTCATGCACTCAATTTCTCTCTCATAATGAATAAATAGATAAACTTCTAAACAAAATTAAAATACCAAAAGTCTTTTGTCAATATTTTCTCTTTGCATTGGATACAACAAATACAAAGTGTTAACCAAAGAAATTTTTATTGGATTTGTATAGCTATGATAAATAGGCTGTGAAATTAATCTATAAAAAGAATAAAACTAAGTACTAGAAGTATCCTCTTTCCATAAGTGTTAGTATTTCTGGAAACAGAAAAAATTTAGTTAGAAGTGTTGGATAGGAATCAACCTGGAGACTTTTTACTTGAGATAAGCACTTTGTAACTTCAGGTCTCTTCTTGAATGATGGGACTCTGATCTATCTGTCTGATATAGTTACATATTTATGTCTTTACCTTCAGGCAAACCAGGAGTATGGGGATATACCTAAGCCTTTCCAAACAATGTGTGGTGACATTGTTAGCCTACAGTGGTTTGCTCCAAATTGCCAATAACTATCCTATCACCACCAATAACAAAAGGGAATTCCTCACCTTACATTAGGTTCAAATTTAGAAGAAGAAAAGACCATTCTTTGTCAACCTAGTCTAATCTACTCAAAAGCATTAACAAAACAGTGGACAGGTAAATATCCTTTACATGGGGTCAGGGAGGTAGCCACTGGACCAAGTCCTTTAGATAGTTGGTTTGATATGGGTATTTGTTTACATAGATTGGATTCAGAATTTTTTTTCTTTTCAAGCTGAAGCTGTTTTCATTCACACTTGGGGTCCTCCATCTGTCGATAAAGCCTGTTAGCTCACCACCTCACTGGCTCTGAGGTGCTAGTTTTCCATCTGGTAAAGCCCTAAAGAGAACCCCAGAGTCAGGGAAGCGTGAATCCTATGGGTGCTCTCAACTCTAGGGCTCAGGTCCCCAAAGAGATGGGGTCTCTTTGAGAATCGGCAAATGTTTAGAAGCAATACAATCTGAACACATTCATGGCTTCCCCTACATCAGAAAAGATACCTAGTAGTTCAGGCAAAACACTGAGTTAAACAGATTATAAAAAGTCAGCCTATGGTGCCCTCCCACTTTTCCTTTTCTTGTTCCTCTCTCCTTTCATGGCTAACATTTCATAATTCACTAATGTAATGTAGATATTTACATATGGTTTCACAGTGCTATGTGAAAAATTCAAATTAGAAAATTGATATAAAAGAAAAAAATAGTTGGGAAAAAAGATGACTGAAATGTATTTCTCTCAAAAATATTTGCTGTAAGATCCTATACTTTCACTAGCGTTAGTCATAAGCTGAACACCGAGTAGTAGTTTGGTCATAGAGAAAAAGTTGATTAATGGTATTCATAAGATTTTTTTAAAAAGTACTCAATTGATTTGAAAAAATTAGACATTCCTAGCACTGAGATTTGAAAAAAAAATTTTTTTCTCATGGACTTTCATTAAAAGGACATTGCCTGATGGAGAGAATAAATCCTTAATGATAGCCATCCAGTAACTGCGACAAATTCCATGGGACTATTTCTTTTTTTTTTTTTTCAATATATGAAATTTATTGTCAAATTGGTTTCCATACAACACCCAGTGCTCATCCCAAAAGGTGCCCTCCTCAATACCCATCACCCACCCTCCCCTCCCTCCCACCCCCCATCAACCCTCAGTTTGTTCTCAGTTTGTTCTCAGTTTTTAACAGTCTCCTATGCTTTGGCTCTCTCCCACTCTAACCTCTTTTTTTTGTTTTTGTTTTTTTTTCCTTCCCCTCCCTCATGGGTTTCTGTTAAGTTTCTCAGGATCCACATAAGAGTGAAACCATATGGTATCTGTCTTTCTCTGTATGGCTTATTTCACTTAGCATCACACTCTCCAGTTCCATCCACGTTGCTACAAAAGGCCATATTTCATTCTTTCTCATTGCCACGTAGTATTCCATTGTGTATATAAACCACAATTTCTTTATCCCTTCATCAGTTGATGGACATTTAGGCTCTTTCCTAATTTGGCTATTGTTGAGAGTGCTGCTATAAACATTGGGGTACAAATGCCCCTATGCATCAGTACTCCTGTATCCCTTGGGTAAATTCCTAGCAGTGCTATTGCTGGGTCATAGGGTAGGTCTATTTTTAATTTTCTGAGGAACCTCCACACTGCTTTTCCATGGGACTATTTCTAATAATGACCTTCAGTAAACTAATAGCATGGCTTTGAAATGTAGTTCAACAAAAGCAAAATACTGAACTGAATTCACAGTTTTCTATTGTCTGCATTAACCCCCAAATAAAAGTGTCAGTGAGTTTGAATGTAGACTGCCTGGAAAGTATATGGACTGTACCTCTTTTTCTTGGACAATTAAATATAGACCCATATGCCTTCATAATCATCTATCCTGGGAGTCATCAGGGTTGACATCATTTTAGAAAATGTGACAACAGGACATGTGCTTAAATGAAAGCTACTGAATTTCTTGTGAATGGACCATGGGGCGAGGAAATAGCCACTTATGGATAGGACCAAAACTTTTCTAAAGTAATTAAAATTCTGGGTCCTATACAGATACACACACACACACACACACACACACACACACACACACACACACACAATTTGCATTCAAAGCCCCAACTTTCTACAGCAAAAGATAAACCTGAAATCATTTTATCCTGGAAAGATTTTAAAGAAACCATCACTTCACACAAACAGTCCTTTATTGGTTTTGCAGTCTTATCTTTTCTGGAAAAGTTTTCCTGAAACAAACTAGCTCTTGTTGGCACAAAAAGTCTCAGTTCTCTCTGTTTCTCTTCTCTGTGGTCTTCTGTGATGTCTTTACCTTCAGATGAACTTCCCCTTTCTAGTAACAAGATGCCCACCAGTAATCCCAGGAATGTATTTTCTCAATTAAAAGAGAATTCATCTGCTTTAATAGTAATAGCAAAAGCCCTGGACTTAAATCTAATTGGTCCAGTTTCAATTGAATGCCCATCATGAGGCTATCACTATAGTCAGATAAAATAAGCCAGTTCCAGCTTATGTGCCTATACTTAAAATAAAAAGAGAGGGAGAAGGCAGTTTCATCTGAATGCCATACACCAGGGTCAGCAAACTATGGCTCACAAGTCAGCTCTCTGGTTTTGTGAATAAAGTTTTACTGGAACATAATCATATCTATTTTCTCATGTATTGCCCATATCTGCTTTCATGCTATAATAGCAGAATTGAGTAATTGCAACAGAGATCATATAGTCTGAAAAATCTATTTACTATCTGACCTTTAAGAAAAAGTTTGCTGAGCCCTCACATGGACCAGAAATGGGAAGGAGTAATTCTCAAAAGAAAAACACAGGAAATACATATACATACATAATATATATAATGCTGACCAGGCAAAACCAATACTACACCATCAAGATAAACTAGAGATAAAAGATATTCCCAAATAACAAAGTAGTTGAATTGACCAGGTACATTTTGGAAGACATTTTAAAAAAATTCAGTAAAACTAGTCTGCAAGCATAATTCAATCTAGAAACATGCTTGTAATTCAAAGCACTTGTGTATCAAAGCAAATTTCCCCATAAGAAATCATGGAAACTCAGACGATTCATTCTACAACTCAAAAATATTCATATAAAAATGATTATAATACATAATATAATACAAAATAATACAGAAATTACAAAATATAAAGAAAAATAAACAAATTAACCTGCACTTAACTTTGAAAACCTTCATGGCTGGTGTGAGGGAGACAAGAGAGAGGAGGGTATTGTGTGAGACGACTTTCATTCTCACTAATGGAATCACTGCTGTCTATTGGCTCAATGGAATCTTTTTCTTTTTATGCAATGTTAACAAGGAACCTATCCAATGACACTTGCTTTTGTCTCCTTTTGAGGATTTCACAGAAATGTGGCATTGCATTGTCATTAAATAGATTCATTGTTAGCACTCTTCCAGCCTTATTGGGTGGTGGTTTGCCACAAAATTTGCACTGTTTGCCACATTTTACACATCTCCCTAATCTCATTTGAGGTGAGGGATTCCTCTGTCTTTTTCTCTTCCTCCTCTGCAGACAAGATGCAGATGCAGACTTCTTATAAAATCTTGCAATTTCGGCCACTCACATACCTCTTTCGTACTTCTCGATTTCCTTCTTAACTTCCACTGTAATCATATCCTTCTTCTTACCACCTTTCATTTCAATTGTTTTTGCATGAGGGCCATTGTGTACACTCACACAGATGTTGACTACAGTACAGTATTAATAAACTTTTGTCATATACTGTATTTAATGTAACTGGCAATAAGGCAGCAGAGGAAAAGGTCTATATCTGCAGGCAGCCAGACCTAGAATGAAGCAAAGAAGTCCTAATCTTACTCTTGTATGGAAAAGCAAAGGACTGTCCACAGGTGTTTTGAAGTGACAAAAAATACACTAGAGCAAGTTGTGGGCACTTTCCAACATTCTTTAAAATCACTGACTTATGACAAACACCACGGCCTGAGACCAGCATCCAAGCATGGGAGATGATTATGACCACCCACAATCTCACAGCAAGTGAAAGAGAGAGAGAGAGACAGACAGACAGACAGAGAGAAGAACCATTGGCTCAGTTGTGATCATATGATGTTTGGCATCATTTACTACTCGTATTGCAAGACATTGCTTGTTTATCAAGTTAAAATTTCTTAGAAATGTTTGCTTATCTTGTGGAACCCTCGCAGAACAAGTCACTTGAAATCCAAGGTTTTACTGTATTTAATTTTTTGAAATTATCTTCTAAAGTCACCTTAATTAATGACACTACCACCATTCCATATATACATGGAAGGATGCTTAAATTTCTTTTTTTTCAAGGTAGGCTATAGAGATAGAGAAACACTGGAATCCAGTTCATCCAAAGTGGTATTAAAGCATACAAGTTAACAAACCCAAAGAAAGAAGCTTCTTAGCTGATAATGGCCAAGAGGAGGTAATGATGGCTTAGATACGTGGAAGACACTGTTGTAGGTACTTTAATATATTCTTCTCTCATTTAGCCCTGAGCATCAATTCTGTGAGGTGGGTATTATTATCACCATTTTATAGATGAAGCTTAAAGAGGCCAAGGAGCTTGGGGCGCCTCGGTGGCTCAGTTGGTTGAGCGTCTGACTTCAGCTCAGGTCATGATCTCACGGTCTGTGAGTATGAGCCCTGCATGGGGCTCTGTGCTGACAGCTCAGAGCCTGGAGCCTGCTTTGGATTCTGTGTCTCCCTCTCTCTCTGCCCCTCTCATGCTCATGCGCTCTCTCTCTCTCTCTCTCTGTCTCTCTCTCTCTCTGTCAAAAATAAATAAACATTAAAAAAAATCTTTTTAAAAAAGAGGCCAAGGAGCTTGCCTTGGCTATAAAAGTTACAGTGGTAGAACTAGTACCTGAATCCACGCTCCTTCTCAATGACTTAGGTGACTGTCTTCCCTGGGAGAAACAAAAACTAACTCATGGTGAGGTTAACAGAGCATGAATCAATCCAGTGTTGATTATTCTGCTGGTATGCTCTATTATCGATCCATGGCTGTTGTCAAGCATCCAAAGAATCTTGGGACTGTCAGATATTATACAAAAGTCTCTCTAACAGATGTTATCCTCAAGAACAAATTCTCATTTTGTATGATACGCCAGAAGGATTTGGGTGTTTACATGAGTCATCTGGCTCATAATTTAGTAGTAGCCTAAACCAATGGATAGAGGACTGGACTCACAGGCTGGAGAACTGGATTTTTTCCTGACTTTGCCAGGTACATGCTCCACAAATGTGAAATACAACTATTAATTTTGACATGTGGATGAAACTTCATAAACTTCTGAAGAATGTTGTAAACACTTACATAGAAAAGAAATCTGGGTACTTATGGAAAGCATTATGTGTTTCAATGTATCGCAGCACAATTTTAGAAAGACAGACTTAAGGAGAATTGTGAAAAATTGAACAGCTTCTTTAGAGCTAAAGGGAAATTTTCAAATGTATAATCACTATTTTAGTAATTTTTAAAAACATCTTTTATTATGGAATTTTTAAAACTTATACAAAAGTAAAAAATCATTATGTCATATATCCTATCCTATCCTAGCTTAAATATTTATCAACATTTGTCTAATCTCATTTTGTCTACCCTTAATAATACTCAATGTCCCACTGGATTATGTTAAAAAGAACTTCAGACATGATATCACTTCATCCATAAATTCTTCAAAATGTATTTCTAAAAGATAGTAACTATTAAAAAGCATAATCGTAGTAGCATTAATATATCTGAAAAAATAAATGATAAATTCTTAGTGTCACTAAATAGCCATTTATTTTTCAAATGTCCCTGAACAAGTTATATGTATGTACTTTATACATCTATACACATGATTTGTCCTAGAAAATATTTCATATTCAAGACTTTGCTGAATGCATCTCTATGGTGTTACTTAACAAATTCCCTTTTGCCTTATATTTCCTATAAAACTGGTAATGGATCTAAAAGCTTGATCAGATTTAGGTTTAATTATTTTTTGGCAATAATAAATTACAAAAATCATGTGTTTTGTCTACTTACTGCATCTTATTAGGAAGCACATTATCTAACTGTCTCTCTTCATAATGTTAAAAGATTGATTAATTGGTTCAGATGTTATCAACCTGCTAATCCACTAAAAAGTGTGGGATCACTTTTATGGGGGCATATAAACTTCTAAGAAACAAGCTGACACGGCTTCAAAAAGGATCAAAATTTGTTGGAAAAGACTACCTGCCTACTACTAGCTATGCTGGTTTACAGTCTTCAGACATGGGACTTAGTCATAAATAGTCTAAGATGAAGGGCAAAAAAAAAGGGCTAAAGTCCCATACTGTGAGTAGGGTAGGCAACTTCTCTGGAATACTCTTTTTATAGTAATTATGAAAAAAATGAAGTTCAGTGCCAGCACTTTCTCCATTAGCAAGTCTTTCTATGTTCCCAATTTTCTCCCCCATTATTTCACCAACGGAAAGTTGCTAATTTTATTTACTTATAGAACTAGGACTATGCCAGACCAATAGGTTTCTTTTACTAGTTGATAGGCCATATACAATATTTAGTTTCTCTTGCAAAAGTATCCAAGGAACCAATTATGCTAGTGGCCTCAACTGCTTTCTACATCAGTCAGTCCATTGAAAGCATTTCTGAAACATTTAATATACATAGGCATTGTGCTGAGCTGTGACAAAACAGGTACAATCTTACCCTCATAAAGTGTTTGAGAGAATATTATATTAAATAAGAAATTAAATGAAGAATTAGAATGTGCAAGGTGTTGCTAAGCAAGTAGAGAGTGCTATGTTGATACACCATGGAAGTCTCTGCTACTATTCTGAGTGTCAGGGAAGATTTTTTGGGAAATCTAATTCTTGGAAGAGTAGAACTATGGATCTGGTACTATTAAATAATTTCCCAACCTCAAGTGGGTCTCCAAGTTCTTGAGCAATTGCTCCATTAAGATTATCATCTGCCATGGCCCAAATATTCAAACCTGGAAGATGTCCTATATGAGAAACCAAAAAACCCTCTATGTTTTTTATTTGTTTGTTTGTTCTGCACATAAAATTTATTATAAACAATGCCAATGTCAGGGCATCAGTCCCTGTCATAAACTCCAAAATGACATTCTGGTCTCTCTGATAGCTTTTTCTCAAAAAGGCTAACCTTCTTTTTAACAATCATTTGTAAGCAATTAGTACAGTGCTTGTACACTGTAGATACCAAAGATCAGGAAAACACTGTAGACATGGATTATGTTGGAAGATTTTCTATACAACCTGTAGAAAAACCTATGAAAATGTAATAGAAAATATAGACCAGGTGCCAGTAAACGTAGGTAGAATCTTGATTTGTTGCAGACTTTCAGTTTGACAAAATAATGGATAAGAGCACGTAGAAGGAACTAACTTCAAATTTCACCTCTACTACTTAAAAGCTCTGTGAACTTGAGGCAGTTACATGATATCTATCTATGCCCCACTTCTTGTGACAAGGCATAATAATAGCCTCTCCAAACAGTTCTAGTGAGGCTTGGATGATGATGATGCATCCAAAGACTCAGTATCATGGCAGGAACATGGGAAGCAATTACTGACTATTAGCTATTTTACTACTAATAAATGTGAACCAATAGATTTTTTAAACCCTGAAGGCCAGGTCTAATGCTGAATGAAAGCATAGTTTCATATTTGGTCTAATAATAAACAACATTTTCGTTAGTTCATTGAATATTAACTCTCATGTGTATTTATAATGATGTTGGGCAAGTAAACTCTTTGAGCGTCATTTACTCATTAAAATGTTAATTGATGATCTACTTTAAAGGATACATAGATCTAATAACTCAGAAGTCAACCCACACATATATACTCAACTGATTTTTTACAAAAAAGTAAAGGTAATTCACTGGGGAGAAGACTGTGAACAAATGATGCCGGAAAAATTGGATGTACATAGGTAAAAAAAAAACAGAATATCAACTCATTTTTCACACTGAACAAAACATAAACTCAAAATACATCATAGATTAAATTTTCTTTTAGAAAACTTTTCTTTTAGAAAAATACATAGGAGAAACCCATTGTGATCTTAGGTAAGGCAAAGATTTCTTACATACAACACCAAAAGTACAATCCATATAAGAAAATATCTTATATTGGATTTCACAAAAAAATAAAAATTCTGCTCTGTCAAAGACATGCTAATAGAAGGAAAAGAAAGCCAAAGGCTAGCAGAAAATGTTTACAAATCATATGTCTGATAAAAGACTTGTATTCAGCCTATACAAAGAAGTCTCAAAACTCATTAAGAAAATGAACACCAAAAACAAAAGATGGGCAGATGATTTAAGGAGAGAGTTCACCAAAAAATGTATAAAGATGTCAACTAAACACATGAAAAACACAAGAAAAGATGTTCAAAATCATTAGCCATTAGGGAAATGAAAATTGAAACCACGAGATAGTATTACACACCAACTAGAATGTCTAAAATCAAAACAATACCAAGTTCTGACAAGGATGGGAAGTTAACTCTCATAAATTGCTGGTGAGACTGCAAAATGGTTCAGCCATTTTGGAAAACAGTTTGGTAGTTTCCTATTTGGTTAATCAAACATATAGTTACCATATAACTGAGTACTCTCACTTCAAGATACTTACCTTAGAGAAACAAAAACTTATGTCCACACAAAAACTTATACATGAACAGTTATAATAACTTTATTCACAATTGCCAAAAACTTGAATACAACCCAAATGTCCTCTGTGTGCATGCACACACACGCACATTTGCGCGTGCACACACGCACGCACACACACACACATGCACACACACACAAATGGAATATTACTCAGCCATTAAAAAGAATGACATCTACCATTTGCAATGCTGTGGATGGAGCTAGAAAGTATCATGCTGAGCAAAATAAGTCAGTCAAAGAAAGACAAATACCATATGATTTTACTTCTATGTGGAATTTAAGAAACAAAACAAATGATCATAGGGGAAAACAACAGAGGCAAACCAAGAAACAGACTGTTAACTGTAGAGAACAAACTGATGGCTACCAGAGGGGAGGTGGGGGTGGGGAAGGGTTAAATAAGTAATGGAGATTAAGTAGTGCACTTGTGATGAGCACAGGGTGTTGTATGGAAATGTTGAATCACTAAATTGTACACCTGAGACTGTACAAGCTTATCCAAATGAATAGAACTATATGCCAAATAGACTAAATTTGTATATAAATAATATATATTAATAAAAATATATAAACTATATATAACATACATTAATATATATAAATATAAATAAAATAAACATTAAATCATATAAAAATAAAATAATTAAATAAAATAACTTCAGATTCTTAAACAAAAACAAAAAAAAAGGTTTTTAGTGGTGGGGTTGTTTGGTAGCTATAATAACAGTACTATTATTGATATTGGAAAAACCTGTCAAAATTACTAATATTCCCCCAAAGTGTTTTATTTTAGGTAATTAATACAATACTCAAGCCAGAAAACAAACAAAACAAAAATCAACCCTATAGGGTTGTACAAATTTTAAATGAGAAGACATATGCACTATACCTCATTACACTGCTCTATTCAATAAGAATAGACACTAGGCTCCCAGTAAATGGCAGTTATTATTATTTTTGTTGTCATTGCTAAAAGGTATTTCATCTCATGCATAGAACCTATTATTAATTTTATAATAAACCCCTAAATGGAAAATAAGGCTAATGCAGATACAATCCAGTTCCAAAAAAACTGAGGGAGTTCAAACTATGGACTAAAATAAACTGGCAGAAATTTACTTTAAAAAAATGGAAGTATCTACATATTTTCATAAATGAACTGATCAAATTCTGGGTAGAAGCAACTTACCCAGGAGTTAATATGAGAAAGAGAAGGGAATTTTTGCTGAGAAATAGCTCAATGAGACTTAGTGGTGTAGCCTTGTTGCCAAAGGAAAATATGGCTGCATTATATGAAACATAGTAACCCATTCAAAGGAAAGATGGTCCATCACCTTCCACTCTCACATTAAAAATGGTTTCCACCTCTGGACATCACACTTAAGGAGGGACACTGACAAACTGGACTGGTCACCCAGATGAATGTAACTGAAGTGAAACCTTGTTATATAAAAAAGAATTGATAGAACTGGTGGTGCTCTGTCTGAATAATCAATGGGGACAATGTCCACTCCTATCCAAGGCACAATATTTGTCCCACTTAAAAATTCCACAGCCAACTTATTAGTTTGATCTCAAATTGTTTCTTGAGGCATCCATTCAGACTCTCAAACTAATTTATGTCAAATTCCAGCACAATTCTGCAATTCACTTCTACGTGCTTGCTCAAATTTCCCCATCAACATTAGAACATTCTCAAATCTCTCCTATTTAAAACAAATAGTTCCTCTCCAACTATGCTTTTTCTCTCATTGAAAAATTGCTTGTATTATTTCTTCCCACTCCATCCTAAATCTAGCCCACCTCACCTCATTAAAACAATGCTGTCTAAAGTCACCAATGAAATCCATGTTGCCATCCATAGCTGATGCAAGCAAGAGATGTGCAATTTTCATGTCACTTTTTTATCTTATTTTTTTATTTTTTAATTTTTTTTAACGTTTATTTATTTTTGAGACAGAGAGAGCATGAACAGGGGAGGGGCAGAGAGAGAGAGGGAGACACAGAATCTGAAACAAGCTCCAGGCTCTGAGCTGTCAGCACAGAGCCCGATGCAGGGCTTGAACTCACAGACCGTGAGATCATGACCTGAGCCGAAGTCGGACGCTTAACCGACTGAGCCACCCAGGCGCCCCTCATGTCACTTTTTTAAAAGGCAACTCTGACCCCCTACTCCCTTTCTTTCCCCTTCTGTGAATGAACACCTGGTGAAGAGCTCAGATAGCACACCCAAAGAAGTGGTGGGACTACAGTGTGTAGACCCAGGGTCCATGAATGATCCCATGGAGCAGAGCTGATTATTCATCCTGACTGCCTGCTCTCCTCTGACAGTTTACACAAAGAAATTTACCTCTATCTTATTTTAAGCATCATTTTTTGGTCATTCTTTATAGTCAGTTTACCTACACCTAATAAAAAATAAAAAAAAAAACTTAAAATATGTGGCATTCACTTAGAAGTCAGTAAGTCAGCACTACCACACACACACACACACACACACACACACACACACACACACACACACAGACTTTGTAGGCTTGGAAGCTGGTAATCCTCTTTATACCATGGTGAAAATGTTTCGTAAAACTGTTATCTGGCCTAACTTGGAAGGGATACTACCTTCCCACAGAATGTAAAGCATGAGAGCAAGCAGTTGGAAATAGCCAGAATGTAAGTGTATGCTGACAGCACCTTGATATTTTTTAATAAGACACACTAAGAGGGCATGAATTGACAACTGTTTAAAGGCAGCTCTTTTAAGGGAGACCCCCTAGGACTGAAGCTATATTAACTAGTAGCCATTAACTTGGAGCCTTGTTGAGTTGGAAAAGCCAACTACTACTCATCAAAGAGCAGGAAATAAGACTCCAGGCCACTTTCAGGCTTTCTCCATTAAACCCATTCAGATTCTCTACACAAGAAAATGAGAGCCAGCCCAGTGGCAGACATAAGATTAAGTGTATTATCTCCTCTCTCAAGCCTGTTATTTCTGATGGTATCAAGGTAGCCATCCAATGCTGTGATTTTCATCCACAACACGCTATTTTGTTCATTTCATGCTCCTCTCCACTACCCCACCATAGTCCATATTATCATCATCACTTACCAAGAATATTAAGAGAGCCTTAAAATGGGATTTCCTGCTCCACACTTCCCATTCAGTTATTGGCATCACAGGCACAGTAATATTTTAAATAAAGTAAATGTAATCATGGTACATCTATTTAAAAGATCACAGATCTTCAAGTATATTAGAAAAAAGACCAAAACTTTTTTTTTAACCCAAGTTAGTTAACAGATAGTATAACAATGGTTTCAGGAGTAGAATTTAGTGATTCATCACTTATATATAGCACTCTGTACTCATCCCAACCAGTGCCCTCCTTAATGCCCATCACCCAATTACACATCCCCACACCCACCTCCCCTCCAGCACCCCTCAGTTTGTCCTCTATAGTTAAGAGTCTCTTATTGTTTGCTTCCTTCTCTGTTTTTTCCCTTCATCTATGTTTATCTGTTTTGTTTCTCAAATTCCACACATGAGTGAAATCATATATTTGTCTTTCTCTGACTTATTTCACTTAGCATAATACATTCTAGTTCCATCCACATTGTTCTAAATGGCAATATTTCATTCTTTTTGATAACCTATATATATATATATATCTTTTTGATAACATATATATATATATAACATATATGTATATAACATATATATATGTTATATATATGTTATATATATATATAATATATATATATTTGTATATATATAAAATGTATCTGTTAGCCTTCTTTGGAACAGTGTCTATTCACATCTTTTGCCCATTTCTTCACTGGATTATTTGTTTTTTGGGTGTTGAGTTTGATAAGTTCTTTATAGATTTTGGATTCCAATCCTTTATATGTCATTTGTAAATATCTTCTCCCATTCTGTTGGTTGCTTTTTGCTGGTTTAGTTTTCTAAACTAGTTTTGCTGGTTGTTTCCTTTATTGTGCAGAAGCTTTTTATCTTGATGAGGTCGCAATAGTTCATGGTTGCTGCGACCAAAACCAAAGAGGTTTTTGCCTGCTTCTCCTCGAGGATTTTGATGGCTTCTGGTCTTACATTTAGGTCTTTCATCCATTTTGAGTTTATTTTTGTTTATGGTATAAGAAAGTGGTCCAGGTTCATTCTTCTGCATGTCGCTGTCCAGTTTTCCCAGCACCACTTGTTGAAGAGACTATCTTTATTCCATTGGATATTCTTTCCTACTTTGTCAAAGATTAGTTGGCCATACGTTTGTGGGTCCATTTCTGGGTTCTCTATTCTGTTCCATTGATCTAAGTGTCTGTTTTTATGCCAATACCATACTGTCTTGATGATTACAGTTTTGTAATACATCTTGAAGTCTGGGATTGTGATGCCTCGAGCTTTAGTTTTCTTTTTCGGGATTGCTTTGGCTATTCAGGGTCTCTTCTGGTTCCATACAAATTTTGGGATTGTTTCTTCTAGCTCTGTGAAGAATGCTAGTGTTATTTTGACAGGGATTGCATTGAATATGCAGACTGCTTTGGGTAGTATCGACATTTTAACAATATTTGTTCTTCCAATCCATCAGCATGGAATGTTTTTCCTTTTTGTTGTGTGCCCTCTTCAACTTCTTTCATAAGCTTTCTACAGTTTTCAGTGTACAGATCTTTTACCTCTTTGGTTAGGTTTATTCCTAGGTATTTTATGGTTTTCAGTGCAGTTGTTAATGGGATTGATTCCTTGACTTCTCTTTCTGCTGCTTCATTATTGGTGTATAGAAATGCAACTGATTTCTGTATGTTGATTTTATATTCTGCGACTTTGCTGAATTTATGTATCAGTTCTAGCAGTTTTTTGGTGGAGTCTTTTGGATTTTCCACATAGAGTATCATGTCATCTATAAGGAGTGAAAGTTTGGCTTCCCTCTTGCTGATTTGGATGCCTTTTATCTCTTTTTATTGTCTGATTGATGAGTCTAGGACTTCCAACAGTATGTTTAATCACAGTGGTGAGAGTGGACATTCCTGTCATATTCCTGACCTTAAGGGGAAAGCTCTCAGTTTTTCCCCATTGAGGATGGTACAAGTGGTGGATCTTTCATATATGGCCTTATGATCTCGAAGTATGATCCTTCTATTCCTATTTTCTTGAGGGTTTTTATCAAGAAAGGATGCTGTATTTTGTTTATGCTTTTTCTGCATCTATTGAGAGGATCATGTGGTTTTTATTCTTTCTTTTATTAATGTAATGTATCACATTGATGGATTTGCAGATATTGAACCAGCCCTGCAGCTCAGGAATAAATCCCATTTGATCATGGTGAATAATACTTTTAGTGTATTGTTGGATTTGGTTGGCTAGTATATAGCATCCATGTTCATTAGGGAAATTGGTCTATAGTTCTTTTTAGTGGGGTCTTTGCTTTTGGAATCAAGGTAATGCTGGCCTCATAGAATGAGTTTGGAGGTTTTCCTTCTGTTTCTATGTTTGGAACAGCTTCAAAAGAATAGGTGTTAAGCCTTCTTTAAATGTTTGATAGAATTTCCCTGGAAAGCCATCCAGCCCTAGACTCTCGTTTGTTGGGATATTTGTGATTACTGACTCAATTTCTTTGCTGATTATGGGTCTGTTCAAATTTTCTATTCCTTCCTGTTTAAGTTTTGGTAGTTTATATGTCTCTAGGAATTTGTTCATTTTTTCCAAACTGCCCAATTTGTTGGCATATCATTGCTCATAATATTCTTTTATTATTGTTTGTATTTCTGTGGTCTTGGTTGTGATCTCTCCTCTTTCAGTCATGATTTTATTCATTTGGGTCCTTTCCTATTTATTTTTGATTAATCTGGCTAGAAGTTTATCAATTTTGTTAATTCTTTCAAAGCACCAGCTCATAGTTTCGTTGATCTGCTTTAATGTTTTGTTTTGTTTTAATTTCAATATCATTGATTTCTGTTCTAATCTTCATTATTTCCTTTCTTCTGCTGGTTTGAGGCTTTATTTACTGTTCTTTCCCCAGGTCCTTTATGTACATGGTTAGGTTGTGTATTTAAGACATTTCTTCCTTCCTTAGGAAGGCCTAGATTGCTATATACTTCCCTCTTATGACCACTTTTGCTGCATCCCAGAGGTTTGGGGTGTCATTTTTTTTTGAAAGAAATAGTAAATGGTTATTTATTTAAAAAGAAAAGCAATTATTTAAAAGAAAAATTGGTGATTTATAAGTAAGATGAAAAATATATTCTTTTTTTTTAATATATGAAATTTATTGACAAATTGGTTTCCATACAACACCCAGTGCTCATCCCAAAAGGTGCCCTCCTCAATACCCATCACCCACCCTCTCCTCCCTCCCACCCCCCATCAACCCTCAGTTTGTTCTCAGTTCCTCAGTTTGTTCTCAGTTAGGGGTGTCATTTTTATTTTCATAGGCTCCCATGTACTTTTTAATTTCTTCTTTAATTTCTTGGTTAACCCATTCACTCTTTAGGATGTTCTTTAACCTCCATGTATTTGAGGGCTTTCCAATTTTTTTGTTTTGTGGTTGATTTCAAGTTTCATAGGACTATAATCTGAAAATATGCATGGTATGATCTTGAGCTTTTTGTATGTATTGAGGGCTGATTTGTGACCCAGTATGTGATCTATTCTGAAGAATGTTCCATGTGTACTCAAGAAGAATGTGTATTCTGCTTTAGAATGAAATGTTCCAACTATAGCTGTTAAGTCCATCCAGTCTAGTGTGTCATTTAAAGCCATTGCTTCTTATTGATTTTCTGCTTAGATGGTCTGTCCATTTCTATAAGTGGGGTGTTGAAGTCCCCTACTATTCTGGTATTATTATCAATGAGTCTTTATGTTTGTGACTAATTGATTTATATATTTAGGTGTTTCAAGTTGGGGGCAGAAATATTTACAATTGTTAGATCTTGGTGGATAGAACCTTTAATTATGATATGATGCCCTTCTTCATCTCTTATTACAGTCTTTGTTTTAAAATCTAATTTGTCTGATGTAAGTATGGATACTCCAGCTTTCTTTTGACATCCATTAGTATGATAGATAGTTCTCCATTCCTTCACTTTCAATCTGCAGGTGACTTTAGGTCTAAAATGAGTCTCTTGTAGGCAGTATATAGATGGGTCTTGTTTTTTCGTTTGTTTTTTATGCATTCTGATACCCTATGTCTTTTTATTGGAGCATTTAATCCATTGACATTTAGAGCGATTATTGAAAGATATGAATTAAGTGCTATTGTGTTGCCTGTTGGTATTTCTGGTGATGCTCTCTGGTCCTTCCTAGTTGTTGTTGCTTTTGGTGTGTGTGTGTCTCTCTCTCTGTCATTTTTCTTCACTCAGAGTTCCACTTAAAATTTCTTATAGGGCTGGTTTAGTGCTCACAAACTCCTTTAGTTTTGTTTGTCTGGGAAACTCTTTATCTCTCCTATTTTGAATGACAGCCTTGCTGGATAGAGTATTCTTGGCTGCATATATTTCCATTCAGCATGTTGACTTTCTCTTGCCACTCCTTTCTGGTCTGCCAAGTTTGTGTGGACAGATATGCTGCGAAGCTAATCTGCTTTCCCTTGTAGGTTAAGGATTTCTTTTCCCTTACTGCTTTCAGGAATTTTTCTTTATCTGTGTATTTTGTGAATTTGACTATGATATATTCTGGTGATGGCCAGCTTTTGTTGAACTTAATGGGAATTCTCTGTGCTTCTTGGATGTTGATGTCTGTCCTTCCCCAGATTAGGGAAGTTCTCAGCTATAATTTGCTCACATAAAACTTCCACCCCTTTTTCTCTCTCTTCATCTCCTGGGACTCCTTTGATTCAAATGTTATTCCTTTTTAGTAAGTCATGAGTTCTCTGACAAGAAGACCAAAACCTTAAAAAGCCTATGAGGCCCTACAAAGTTTAACCCCTAACTACTACCTCTCCAAAATTTTTTAAATAAACTTATTTTTAAAATAGTTTTATATTTACCAAAAGATTTCAAACACAAAGTTCTCATATACCCCCAATCTGTACATTATTTATATCAATATTGCACATTTGTTACAGTTGATGAACTAATACTAATGCATTATTATTAACTAAAATCTATTTATTTAGAGATCCTTAATTTTTACTTATATCTCTTTTCTGTTCCAGGATACCACATTACATCTAGTCATTGTGTCTCCATATGTTCTTTTGGCCACGATGATTTGTCAGACTTCCTTCCTTTCTGATGATCTTGACAGCCTTGAGGTATACTGGTCAGGTATTTTGTAGAACATATCTCAATTTAGATTTATCTGATGTTTTTCTCGATTAGTATGGGGTTATGGGTTTAGGACAGAAAGACCATGGAGGTAAAGTGCCATTTCCATCACATAATATCAAGGGCACGTACTAGCAACATGACTTAACACTGTTGATGTTGATCTTGGTTACATGGTCCCAGCATTATTTTGTTCCATTCTTCATTTCATTCTCAAAATTCTGGCCTCACTGTCCTTCTGTATTCCACGGTTCCTTAAAAAATACTGCTCTCTCTGAAACACTCATTTGTTACTTTCACTCTTCATTCATATGATGAACAACTGCTCACGCTTCAGATCAATGCTCAAGGCACTTTCTCAGAAAATACTCCTGAGAACTTCAGGCTCAAGTCAGGCTTGGGGTTTTCTGTCTTACACTTTTTCAAAAATCTTTTTAAAAAATTTTTTTATTGTTTATTCACCCTTGAGAGATGGAGAGAGACAGAGCACGAGCAGGGGAGGGGCAGAGAGAGAGAGGGAGACACAGAATCTGAGGCAGGCTTCAGGCTCTGAGCTGTCAGCACAGAGCCTGGCAGGGGCTTAAACTCACAGACCATGAGATCATGACCTGAGCCAAAGTCGGACGCTTAACCGACTGAGCCACCCAGGCGCCCCATGTCTTATACTGTTTCAGAATCATGTTCCTTTTCTTTAGTGTACTTGTTTACCACCAAACTATTGACTCCATATGAGGAAGGACTACGTTTTGTATTTGCTTGTTTTATACCCACTTGAGTAATTAATGTAATGACAATTACTTCCCTAATCTGGGGAAGGACAGACATCAACATCCAAGAAGCACAGAGAATTCCCATTAATGATAATTAATATAAAGCTTGGCACAGAGTGGATACTCAAGAAAAAATTTTTGAAAAAATATTAATGAAACAAAGTAACAGTTTCCTAAATATTTGGATTGAACTAATAATAGGAGAAGTATTGTAAGACCCTGTCAACATCTGCAGCAGGTACTTAAAATGTACCATATCAGAGTTCCTGGGCCTCACTGATTTCAATGAAGTTTTGGTGAAAGTTCCATGCATTTGCTGGACTATGGAAAGCCATAAATAAACCACTTGCACCCAATTCTTAATCTCAAGGTTTCTTTCCAGGGGAACTAAGAAAACATCCATGTGTTCACTCTATCTTTGAAACAAAACAGAAGGTAATCTGGGAGTATCTATTGAAGCAAAACATTGGACACAGAATTCTCAATCTTAGGAATCCATCTGACAGAAATAAGAGCATGAGTATGTAAGATATATGTGTAAGAGTTCTTGTGTAAAATTATTTAAAATTACAAAACCTGGAAACAACTTGAAAGTGCAACAAAGGAGAGTGTTTGAAAAAATTATATATCCATAATATTGAATGTCTACACTATTTAAATACAAGAAGTTAGATCTGAATTCATTGACCAGGAAAGATGTTATTACTAAATAAATTAAAAAAAAAAAAAGAAATTATCAGGAGATGTGTAAAACCTTATCCCATTTTTCTAAAATGAAGATAAACTTTACTATATATGTGTATGTGTCTGTAAGCAGATAAAAATATGGAAACATAAATATCAAAGAGTTTACACCAGATATCTTAGAAGGACAGGGTTATGGGTTCAAAAAAGAGTGACTTTCCTCCTTTTTACATCTTTTTTTTTTTACTTACACAAATGATATGTAGCATTTGTATAATAAAGAAATATTTTTAAAAGTGAAGACAAAATTTAAAACAAAAAAGACACATAAAGTAATAATTTATATAACAAATAAAAATTATTCAAATATCTGATTTCTAAGAATAGAATTAAAAAGAAACTGGGAGACATTCCACATGTATTGAACATAAATCAGGAATAAGTATTCTTATCTTCAAAAGTTAGAATAGAGAAATATCAAAAATGATTATTAAGATTTTGTACTTATTAAAGTCTATAAATTTAGCTTCTCAAGTGAAAAGAAACAGGGAGAAGATTCGAATAATAGAAATAATAATTAGATTTGAAAAATTATACTTATTAGGAAGAGATCTTCAAACATAAAAATCTTCACATCTTTATATGAATAAAAATAAAGGGATTCAAATGAAGAAACAAATGAACAGAAAAAGAGCCTATGTCGTCTATACTGAATATTTTTGAGATTGGTAATAGATTTCATTTTGTGACTTGCCTTTTGACAACAGCATCACTGTCATCAATATAGCTGTCATCAGGGGCGCCTGGGTGGCGCAGTCGGTTAAGCGTCCGACTTCAGCCAGGTCACGATCTCGCGGTCCGTGAGTTCGAGCCCCGCGTCGGGCTCTGGGCTGATGGCTCAGAGCCTGGAGCCTGTTTCCGATTCTGTGTCTCCCTCTCTCTCTGCCCCTCCCCTGTTCACGCTCTGTCTCTCTCTGTCCCAAAAATAAATAAATGTTGAAAAAAAAACTTAAAAAAAAAAAAATATATAGCTGTCATCTACAGCAGTAGCTGCCCTGGGCCTTAGGCCTCCTGGGGCCACATTCCTTCAGTCTTGCCTCCTGGCCATGCTTTGCCTCTCATTTCACACCTACACCTGGCCCTTCTTTACTACGGCCCTGTGGTTTTCTACACTTCTAGATATGAAACCCTGCCTCTCATACATACACGTGCAACTTCAAACTGCAGAAAAATTGACACCCTGTGGTCAGTGTTTACTTATTTTTACAAAAGAAAACACTGAATGGATAAAACAGAAACTAAAATTGGTATTTCTATGGGGTGAAGTTAAAGAAACATAGTAAGACATATATAAGAATAGAAGTGACAATTCCATGAATATTATATTATATATAGGCTTCTGAGCCATATAAATTTTACACAATCAAAACATAAATTGATTTTTTAAAGTTTATTTATTTATTTATTTATTTTGAGAAAGAGAGATTGTGGAAGGGGCAGACAGCGGGAGAGAGAGAGAATCCCAAGCAGGGTCTGCACTGTCAGTGCAGAGCCTGATGCAGGGCTTGAACTCAGGAACTGTGAGATCATGACCTGAGCCAAAGTCAGATGCTTAACCAACTGGGCCACCCGAGGCACCCCTGAAAACATAAATTTAAATTTAAAAAAAATTGGAAGCAACTTTTCATATACTTAAATTAATAACCTCATAATGCAGAAAAATATTATTCCAAGTGACTTTTAGATACAGTATTTTGGCTATATCTACCCACTACTGAGTGAGATATTGTCTAAAAAACAAAAGCCACTCACAGAGTAATCTTTAACTTGATTTAGATGAAATATTGGTATCATAATTTTGTTTTAATTTTAGCAAGAGAGACACGCACAACTAGGGGAGAGGAACAGAGGCAGAGAGAGAGAGAGAGAGAGAGAGAGAGAGAGAGAGAGAATCTTAAGCAGGCTCTAGCTCAGCACAGAGTCCAACAGGGTCTCAATCCCACCACCCTGGGATCATGACGTGAGCTGAAATCAAGAGTCAGATACTCAAATGACTAAGTCACCCAGTGGCCCTGGTGTTATAATTCAGACTGTTTTATGATATACAAAAAAATAATTAAATATGTTAATGCTCTTGGGCACCAACACTTGCTGCATAAATATTATATATGTTTATAATAATCCAAAAAATAAAAAAAATGTTAGAATATTAAAATGGAAATACTAATTGGAATTCAATACATGCCACTCACACATAACACACGAACTATTCCATTGAAAAGTCTTGGAATTAATAACGTTTTTATAGCAATGAGCATTATAGTCCAGATCTTGACCCTGGACTCCTTGAAAGAATGGCTGATTTCAGATCCAGGATAAGGAAAGTACAAGATGAGCCTAAGATATTTTATTACGCCAGAAGGCAAGGAAATGTGCAAAACAAATAGAACATTGATTAGATACGGTTTGAAAGCAAACTGGTTGGTTCTTTAAGAAAAGATATTTGGGGACAAGTGAAAAAATATGAATATAGACTGGATATTATTGTTAATTTGCTAACGATATCATACATATGTAGGAGAATGCCTTATTTTTTTGGAAATATATCCTGAAATATTCAGAGACAGAATGTTATAATGCATGTGGCTTATTTTCAAATGACTCAGAAAATATATCATATATCATATATATACATATACAGACAAAGCAAATATGGCAAAAAATAATAATTACAGTTATTGAAGGTGAATGGTGGGTATAATGATCATTGTGCTAGTCTTCCAACTTTTCAGTATGTTTGGCATTTATATATTTAAAAGGTGGAAAAAATTATGTTAATTCATTTCTAATAGAGCAAAGAACAGGAACTGGAGCTGACATTCCCCATAAGGTCCATTTCAGTCCTGGCTCAATAGTAACTGAAAAGGAGACTGTGAGTAGTGGTTATACAGAATAAAAGAAAAATGGAGGGATTAAAAAACAGCTTCCTATAAGCCAATATCATAACAGCTTGCTCATTAGATTAGTGTGATTACTTCTTTATTAGGCCTTATTCGAGCTGTCATCTGGTATCAATTAGGTCAGTTATAGTCTGTCAGGTCTACCGGAGGGAAATGGAGCAAGGTCCATCATGGCGTGAGGATGGCGTAATTAAAGCAATGGAAATAATGGCTACTCTTCATTTAACCCTCATCCAATCAACCAAGCCCATATTGGCCTTCCACTCATGTTGAATGCTAAAGATGTGGAAGGAGGGAAAAGATACTGCCAAACAGAGTTTTTAAAATCTCGTTTCAATCATAAAATAAAATAAAATCATTAGTGAGGTGATGAGTTACAAATAAAATATACTGAAATACCATTGTAAAGGCTAAAGAAGAGGGTATAATTCATTTATAAATATGTTCCTTAATTACATAATTCTACACATATGAGTATATGTTATATATCATTGTACACACACATGCATACACACACAATACCCACCCAAAAAAAGAGGGAAGGATAAAGATGAGTCTGAATATTTTACTAGAATGCAAAAATTCTGTATAGGTAGTCTAGAATTAAAGAAAGAGCACTTTAAGCAGACATGAATTGAACACATAGTGCCCTTGAACCTTAAAGAATCTAAGCAAATCTCAAGACCAAAATTGAGGCTGTTTCAAAAATTTTTCCAAAGTAATTTTAAACCAAGTTGACTTTATTCAGTCTCAGCTCAATTGCAAAGGTAACAGAGGAAGCATGGAAGATACAGAAATCCAATTTAGTCTAAGCATTAAAATACTAGCAAATAGCAGGAGTGGGGCACCTGGGTGGCTCAGTCGGTTAAGCATCCAACTTCAGCTCAGGTCATGATCTCACAGTTCATGAGTTTGAACCCCGAATCAGGCTCTGTGTTGACACCTTGGAGCCTAGAGCCTGCTTCAGATTTTGTGTCTCCCTCTCTCTCTGCCTTTCCCCACTCACACTGTCTCTCTCTCTCTCTCTCTCTCTCTCAAAAATAAATAAACATTAAAAAATATTTTAAGAAAATAGCAGGAGTAAGGTTGGGATAATTATTCCAAAAAACTGAACTATAGTGAAATTCTATTTATATACCCCGATAGATAATGAGGTATTTGGACCAATAGTTATCATGTATGACATACATGATTACTAATTTTAATAAAGTTTGGTCTTATTAATATTTTAATTAGACTTCATTATTACTTCAATCTGCACAATCATTCTTTCATGATTTAGAAAGCTTTTCAGGACTTCAGAGTTTTATGTTGAGGTGAACAGGTAGTTATCATACACTATGTTGTCTAAGTTGTTTTTTTCAACAACAACAAAAAACTGATTAGGAACTTGTCATTTCTTTTTCTTTTATAAAAATGGGATACAAAAATAGGGAATGTGGAGGTAGGAAGCACATGGTGTTTGTTTGCATGTCATTGGTAATATGAATCACAAATTAATAGATGACTATGATCTGATCTCTGACTCTTATGCTGCCATGAAAGTGACTTTTTGACCTGTCTTTGACAAGTCATTTAATCTTTCTGGGCCTCAGTTTTGTCATTTATAAAATGAGGACACTATATATTACCAGATAATACCTAAATTACTATTCATCTTCAAATTTTGTACCTTTTATGACTTCGTTACCTCTCTCTGGAGTCATTCACCCTTAACCAGAAGGAATGAGGCAGGTACAAAGAAAGTAAAAGTGGTATCAGATTCTTACAAATATCCTGTGTTCCTTTCCTATTTTTCCTTACTTCCTTTTCTTTTTTAAGATTTAGGCACTATTTACCATTTAACTGATAAAATCACCTACAACGTAGGACATTAGGGTAATTATAATATCCTATCAAATTTCCTAGATTGTCGGGTCATATTTTCCATATTAATTTCCTAAATCTCTTAGTATCAATAGATATTAACCAATGGCATCATTGTGTTAATAACATCCTAAATTATTTCTAGCTTAAATATAATTATGCTATAATAAAGCTATTCCTTATCATAATTCTTGTGCTTATGGGTTTCCTTTGATGATCTTAAAGTTCTGATACAATACAGTAAATCTTCAAGCTTTAAGAAGTTATTAGTGTTAGACACAAGATAAAAGATTGTATCCAGCTCAGCTTTAAACCTTGATTCTTTGTTTATGCAATACATTCCCTGTTTACCCTGCCAAATGATAGCAGAAGAAAGCTTTAACCCCATGCTTTTGGGAAAAAAAATTAGACAATCACCAATATTACCACTTCAACTCCAATTTTATGGCAAAGACACCATGCCATCCAACCTCTGGCACTCTTCCACAGCTTTTCATCCAGAGTTTGATAGGCAGTAGCTTTCCACTGCTTTCCAAGTGAGCCTGGGGAGGCCAGTTCACCAGGGCTCCCTGCAGTTCTAACAGAACATGGACAAGTTGATCTGCATCCCAATGCCTGCCATTGGGGCTATATGAAAATGCAGCCTCATTAATAGAAGCACAATATGCAAGATGCCAGTGCATCTCTGTGATTTACAATATGTCTAATGTGCAAGCCCAATGAAGAGGTTTGTTGTCTACCATAAAACCAGATGGATGTAAGCAGTGATTAGAAGCAATTAACTCTGTTCAGCACTAAATAACTTTCCATCATTAATGTACATTTTTCCACCTCATTAGAGGTACGGAGGAGAGCAAGAGGTAAGGAGTACTCAATTTGAATTTCAGATATGCATATGTTTAGAGGAAAAAAACCCACAAATTTGCAGGGAAAACAGAATACATGTTAATAGAAGCCTTGTTGTGAAGCCATTTTGGTCCACTGATACTGGCATGGGCATATTCTCAATTTCAGCAGCCATCCACCAAGCCTCAGGTGAATAGGAAACATATGAAGTTAAAGTCTAGTAAGAAACACAAGAAGGTATCAAAAACTAATAATAATAGACACAGATTTTCTTCTGTTTTGCTTTCAATTAATAATAGTATGCTTTCAATGATTGGTAATGTCATTTAAGAGGATAAAGATAGGAAATATCATATTTATTTTCTATTTTAAAAAATTTTTATTTTTGAGAGAGAGAGAGGGAGAGAGCATGAGTGGAAGAGGGGCAGAGAGAGAGGGGGACAGAGGATCTGAAGAAGGCTCTAGGCTGACAGCAGTGAGCCCAATGTGGTGCTTGAACTCACAAACTGTGAGATCATGACCTAAGTTGAAGTTGGATGCTCAACCAACTGGACCACCCAAATGCTTCTCATATTTATTTTCTAAGATATATTTAAAGAACTTCAGCTTGAGGCATCAAAAAAGTCACTGAATCCTTCTACACAGATATCAGGAATGTACAATGCCATTTCAGTTATTTGATAAATTTACCTAATAGAAGTTTTGCTAATTGATACAATTAATTACAAAATAAACTATACTTCCCCCCAAAAAAAGACTTTCAAAATTCACTAACTTCTTTTTTTTTTTTTCAACATTTATTTATTTTTGGGACAGAGAGAGACAGAGCATGAACGGGGGAGGGGCAGAGAGAGAGGGAGACACAGAATCGGAAACAGGCTCCAGGCTCTGAGCCATCAGCCCAGAGCCCGACGCAGGGCTCGAACTCACGGACCGCAAGATCGTGACCTGGCTGAAGTCGGACGCTTAACTGACTGCGCCACCCAGGCGCCCCCAAAATTCACTAACTTCTTAAAGAAATATAGGAAAAATTCTAGGTCACATGCTTATAATGTAACATTAAATGAATAAAGGAGATACACAATGATTGCAAATATATAAAATATTCAGGAAAAATAGTGGAAATAAATAAACCAAAAGAGTATTAATGACTATTCTAGATAATAACATTCTGGATGATTTTTACCTTTATTATTCTGATTCATATTTCCCAACTTTTCTGTAATGTACAATTATTTGTGCATTTATCTCTTACCTTGCTCCTCAGAGGATTTGGAATAGTTTAAAGAGCGAAAATAATCGAGTTAATAGGTGTTTTGTGTGTATAAACAAATATATAGTACTAGTAAAGCAGAGTAGTTAAGAACATATGATTCATGTATATTTCCCTTTGATAACTATGAATGGATAATACTTATTGTTTATCAGAGTCTGTGATTTCATTTTCTTAAAATGTATTTTTTAAAGGATACTAATAGCTATGGTGTATGAAACTTGTTCTTTGCCAGGTATCACTCTAATTTCCATGTATGGATTCATTTAACCCTGACTCAATAATCCTATGAAACAGGGACTGTTATTATAAATAATCCCATAGTTATAAATAATCATGGTTAATTTAAAGCTACTGATGATTTATCAATCAGATTGCAAAATTTCTGAAAATGTAACAATCAACTCACAATACAATCAACAATACAATACAATACAACAATCAACTCACAAGCCAATACAAGCCAGCTCCAGCACAACACTATTTATTAAGGGCCTAACTGCATGTTTTGCAGAGCTGGGCACACAATGAATAAGCAGAAACATCAACAGCTCTGTTTCTAAAATGATGCCATCAATATGTATGTTGTGGTAGACAGTGTTGCCAATATCTACCCCTATGTTCTCCCATTTCTCCCTCCTAAAAGAACTTGATTTTGCATGTTGTCTGTTCCTTCTCCTACTCTAAAGGGAGCATTCTGATGCATCTACATGGAGAAGAGCTCAGCCTTTGCCTGATGCTATTATTAGTCAAAAGACAGGCATGTGACTTACACTGGCCTAAACAGACTAAAGAGAAGAATATAGATTCCATCCTTTGAGAAGCACATTTCGAATGTTCTATTGTTTGTGAACAGAGAAGCATGGAACAGAGAAGAATGGAACAGAGAAGCTTCAATGGCTAAAGCAAGCCATCTTGGAATCAGGAGTGACCAGATACAGGATGAAGCTGAGGCTGAGGGAGGCAAAGACAAACAAGACAGTAGGAGTCCATAACACCTCTGAGCCACTCGTATACTACATCATCTCATGTGAGATTATCAATGCCATCATTTTCTAAGCAGGTGCAATTGGAGCTTTCTTTTAAGCTTGGAGGACAAAAGCATCTCAACTGATACTGCCTTTAACTTAGAGATGATACAATAAACTATATGATGTACCTAGTTATGAGCTCAAGCCAGGCTTACACCTATCTGTATATCAGTCCTTAAAGCTTGCTATAAATTTACATTTTCTGGTTTGAGTGCCAAAGTGTCTTGTTAGGAGAATATTAAATGAGGTAGAGGTGGATGAAAAACAGTATTCTCTTCCTTCTCACAACCAAGGAGAGGCACCGAGAGAAGAATGAATGTGAAAATACCTTTAAAGGAGGAAAACAATTGTAAGGAATGGTGAGAAGCTACTTTTTTCCCAAGGAATACTGCCTGTGAAGACAAGCAATTGGAACTGGATGGAGTGAGTTACCACAAGCACATCAAAACTAACAAGTACAGAAATGAGGGATAAAAGGAGTTATACACACTGACTCTTACCTAATTTAAAACCAACACTACATAGAAAATAAACAGCTGGATCTTGTTTGGAAAGATAAGCAGATAAATGCCCCCGTCTTCCATATGATATCTTAGCATGTAAGCTATAAAATATTCAACTATGTTGAAAACATTCAACTAAATCAGAGTTTAACTATGACTTTTCATTTTATGAAGCTGTGGTACATAAAATAAAACCATATAAAAATCTAATCCCAAACCTTGCTTTCCTTATCATGATATGCATACAATGAAACTTCAAATATTAATTTTAGGAAAAAAGGGCTTTTGCAAATCTGAATTTATAAATAATTTCAAAATGGAAGTCAGATCAAATTACAGCCCCAAATCACCAGATTAGCATGGATCATTAGTATCCAAAAGAAAGCTAAATCTACCACAAATCACATCTACCAATCACTTTTACCATCTACGTCTCTGACCCATAGCCAGCCGGTGAATATTTTCAGCACTGAATAACTGAGCTCCAAAGCTCTAACTTCATTCATACTCCTATCTGTCCCACAGATATAGTGGCCCTTTAACAACATGGGTTTGAACTGTGGGTTGACTTGCATGTGTTTTGTTTTGTTTTTTCCAATAAATACAGTACAGATAAATACATTTTCTCTTCCTTATGATTTTCTTAACAATATTTTTTCTTTAGCTTACCTTAAGAATACAGTATATTGGGGCGCCTGGGTGGCTCATCAGTTGAGCGTCAGACTTCGGCTCAGGTCACGATTTCACGGTTCATGGGTTCGAGCCCCGCATCGGGCTCTGTGCTGACAGCTCAGAGCTTGGAGCCTGTTTCGGATCCTGTGCCTCCCTCTCTCGCTGCCCCTTCCCCACTCACACTCTGTCTCTCGCTCTCACAAAACAAATAAAACATTAAAAAATGTTTTAAAAAAAGACTACAGTATAGAATACATATAACATACAAAATATGTGTTAATATACTGCATATGTCAGGGCACCTGGGTGGCTCAGTCGGTTAAGCACCCAACTCTTGATTTCCGCTCAGGTCATCTCGTGGTTTGTGAGTTTGAGTCCCACATCAGGCTCTGCGCTGACAGCATGGAGCCTCTTGGGATTCTCTCTCCCTTTGTCTCTGCTCCTCCCCAGCACACACATGTGTGCTCTCTCTCTCTTTCACTCTCCCAGAAATAAACTTTATTAAAAAAAATAGACTGCATATGTTACCAGCATAGGAAGCAAGGCTTCCAGTCACCATTAGGCTGGTGGTAGTTAAGTTTTTGAAGAGTCAAAAGTTAGACATAAATTTTCAACTGTGTGAGGGGTTAACACCCCTAAACCCTGCATTGTTCAAGGTTCAACTGTACAGCGGTCTGTCTCTCTGTGCTTTTGACAGTTGCTGAAATTAATTTGTTACCTTGATAGCCCCATCCAATACCTCTGTAATTGTGATAATAATTGACCAGTATACTTTTTTAAATTCCCTGGAATCAATGTATAAGGGAGTGTCTAGTTTATGTGTAGAGTACCATATATAGTATAATAAAGACTGAAGGAAATGATATACAATGTGGTCTCTGTTCCAAAAAGCTTACAATTTAATTGTGAAGATAAGGTTAAGATTTCTGGACAAAATCAAACATTACAAGATGCTATATGAATTGTTATATTCAAGAAAGACAGAAATTCCTTATCTACCCAGAATTCTGTCTATAATCTGCTTTACCTCTTGTAATTTAGGAAGCAAGCACAAAAAGCTTTTATCATGTACATTTCAAGGCCTTTATAGGAAGGAAAGCCTTGAGCCTTCACTTGGAGATTATTTCCTATTTTTACAATATCCTAACAAACTAGCCTACATAATTCAAGCGGACAACTGATTTAAAAGTTACAAAATAGACCTTGAGAGAAATAATGGCCCAGAGCAAAAAGAAGAAAAACTTTAATAACAGGGCAATAATCCTACAAATCTCACTGGCCCCTAAGAGCACTATGCTTTACTAATAAAAATTATTGTTCATAATGAGGACCCTGAATCATCAAGAAAGTGTGAAATTAGAATAATCTGCTTAAGATGGCAAGGAGGCATATATAATTAGCTTTGAAAATGTTTCATTCAAAATAGGTACGTTGCAGTGTTTATGAAAGGGGATCTGCTATCCAGAATTTCTTATGCTCCCAGGGTAGAGATTTAGCTGTACATTTTTGTTCTAGAATATTCCAGGAAGACACCTGGCATTGGCAGCCTTTTTAAGCTTAAGAGAATAGCTCTCATGAGTAAAAAGAAAAAAAAAAGTTGACATTTCTTTCCAGAATATTTTCCAAGATGAAGTATTTATAAACTCAAGCCTTGGGGAAGTTTACCAAGTGGTGAAGAGAAGACGGTCAATTCTAGACCCATTGAAATGAAGAGCATTCCAAGGAATTTTACCTTGCTGCTTCTGTTTTTCTGCAAAGTGAGCCATTCAGGCATTGCATCTTCTGAAATTTCCTCGCCTCTTTCAGGGAAGCATATTGGGGCAGAGCTTGCCAGCTGTCTGCTCCCTTTGCCTTCTGCTGCCATTATCCTGAGGTACCGCCCCACCTTCTGGCCCTCCAGCTTGTGGGGGGTGGGGAACAGGGAGGAGAACAGAACTCTTCCTGCCTCTGATATGCGTAACACAATGAAAAGAGCAGAAGGATATATGTCTATACATATATTTGTCTCTCTCTACATATAGACATACATAGACTGATGATGTGAGTGTGTGCATGTATATGCTTGTGAATCCACATGCCCAGTGCCAGAATATCTCTATATGTATATATACACAGTATATATTCCATATGCTCTTTCTTTCTGCAGCACACATATGCAGCTGGGAAAAACTACTGTGAAAAAAAAATTACATACTTACCAAAGACAAATTATCAAGCAGAATTAAGAATATATGGAATTTAGCTATTATAAATTCTTCTCATCTGCTGCTTGTCTTTATTATAACATGCCCCCCCCAAATGCCCATACACCTTAAGAAAATATCTAGCATTTCATATTTCATGAATATAAAAAGACCTCCTTTTTCTAAATCTCATGTTTTATACCACTCAGCCAGCATCACTGAGCTGGCTCTGGACTGACAACTAATGTAGTCAAAAGGCTTAAAGAAGCCCAATCGACACTCAGAGCTTACAAGATGGTTGCGTAGGTGCTGGAATGAGCAAAAAAGCACATAGTGTGAGCAGGTCAACAGATGAGAAGATTGAGTAATAGACAAATGTATGTAATGAATAGTATGTGCATGTCACTACACAAAAGCTCCTGGTACCTATTATGTCACTGAATCCTCAGAATGTCCCTGTGTGCTTGGTACCATTACTCTGTCCATTTTATAGATGAGTAAAGCGGGGCTTAGAGAGGTTCAACAACTGATCCCAGGGGCCAGCATCTGCCCAGATGTGTGTCTCCACAGCCCGTCTTTTTAGCTACCATTTTAGACTGCCTCTTGTTCAGGGTAAATTAGAACACCCCACAGATATAAAAGCATATATTACTCATATAGAAATAGAAAAGCTTATGATACTAGTCTGGGTAGTGCAAGTTAAATTCTCCTTTTAGATTCTTTATATCATCCCTTTATTGTAAGCAGTTAAATGCACTGTCTGACCAATCAAGGTAATCTAAACTGGGTTATTGCAACTTCAGTTAAAATAAATCAGATGTAAAAGTTTAATTTTGAAAATAATTCCAATAATTCCAATGTAAATTTAAAAGAGCATTAAAATAGCAAAAATACCTATTTTTTTTTCCCTACTGATGTATTCACTTTTACTGAAATTTATGGGGACAATAGTGGTTTATGGGCTCAGAAAGACACAATAAGGCAGATTCCTTCCCAGTGCTTATGTTGTTCTCCCAGGGGATTTAGATTGGGTATTCAACAGATGTATCAACCATTTTTGGCTGCTACAATACACCAAATATGCCTTTAGCAGCCTGAAAATGCAGGTGATTAAGCATGCGGAGGCCAAGTGACAAATGGCAGCTATCCTAACCATATCTCCATGAAGACTTCTTGTTTAGGAATTTATAAGAAAGTAATCACTTAGTAAGATCTATCACCCATTTCAAGAGCTTCAATTATTCATCTCACTAACACATTGAGTTCAATTCTCTTCAGTGTCTAAATTGCTTCCTGATATTAATTTAAGGGTTTGGGGAGGGATCCTAACTCATTTAGATCACTTGGTTCTGTTAAGACTTGTACAATATATTTCAGGAAAAGAGTCCATTCAGGCAACATTAAAAAAAAATGTTCAGCCCACAAACTTCTCACCAGCTTGTTCATCTACAAATTTCAGGAAGTAAGGCATATAGCAACTTAGTACATAATTCCTACAATTAAATGAAATACAGCATTGTCAAGAAAAATTTATGCCACCCTGAAAATTATGTTCCAGAAGTGAAGGACAGTTTTGCAGCAGTTATACAGGTATTTTGTTAGGGTTGTTGACAATTTACTAATCCCTAGATTTGGGGGGCCTTTTATTGTTTCTGTTAAAATCCAAATTATTAGTTTTATGCATGATTCCTTCATTTTTTAAAGCTTACAATCTAGAAGGAATTCCGATAGAGAGGTATTGTCCTATATAGTCAAAATACTCTGACATGTGAAATATATATAATTCTATGCAGATGTGATGATTACTCTAGTTATAAAATATTAAGTTTTAGAACCTGTGTATAGTAAATTAGGAACAAAACTGAGTTAAAAAAAAAGTAGTCTAGAATTACTTCCTGGGCTTAACCTCTCTCTCTCTCTCTCTCTCTCTCTCTCTCTCTCTCTCTCTCTTTATGAAGGCAGAGTGACTGTCTATTCAAGAACTAGCTTAGTTTAGAGGCTTTATTTTATATGTAAGCTAAAAACAATAATGAAAATCATATACACCTGTTTCAGTCAAAAATGGAAAACAGCTATACTTGAAATCATAGAATATTTCTTTCACAGAAAATACAATTTTGAAATCTCAACTAATCATACCATTTTATAACTAACATTTATTACTTACCATGTTTTACCCCAGCAGCTAAGTCCTCTGGTAGGTTCTCGATGTATTATCACACTTAATTCTTACAACAATCCTATGTAAGAGCTGATATTATACTATTTTTTTAGATGAGAAAACTGCGGCAGAGATTTTTAAATGCTTTTCTGGGAATATCTTAGTAAGAGACCAAATGAGAATAAGGACCAAAATGTCTAACTGCAAAACTAGAGCCTTTGTTCACTTTGATATCTGCCGCTTCGGTCCGATTCTTACTGGAAGTCAAGTTTCATGAAATTTATTTGTTGAAGATTGAAGGTCAGGAAGTTCTAATATTTCTTTAAATATTTTTAGTTCAACCTTGATCAGAATGCCATGCTTAAAAGCCCTAATTTTACCTTTGTATGGTTGTTTGAAAAAGAATTGTGCTTCAGTGTTAGACATTGACCTATACTGAGGATCATTATTATAAGTATATAAGATCCATAATTGTATTATATAAAGGTTGTTGAAGATATCATTATCCCCACCAAAAGAGAATTTTTTTTTTAAATTAAAAACAATGTTTTTTATCTTTACAAAACAATATTAGTCTTTGTAGAAAAAATAGAAGACAGTATAAAAAATGAAGAAAATTGTTTAAAACACTCATAATCCCCACTACCTAGTGGTCACTAATGATAACTCTTTTGAAGATTTTTTTATTTTTTTAAAGTAATCTCTACACCCAACATGGGGCTTGAACTCAGAACCCTGAGATCAAGAGTTCCATGCTCTACTGACTGAGCTAGCCAGGTACCCCTATTAAGCATAATCTTTAGAGTGTAACTTTCTTGGCCAATTTCCTATGCTAATATATTAAGGAATGTGTTGGATGTATTAATTTGCTCGGGTTGACGTAATAAAATGCCACATACGAGGGGGCTTAAACAATAGAAATTTATTTTCTCACAGTTCTGGAGGCTGGAAGTCTCCAGAGGTTGGTTTTGGTGAGGACAATCTTACTGTCTTGCAGATGACTGCCTTCTTGCTGTGTCCTCACATGGCCTTTCCTCTGTGTGCACATGGTGGGTGAAGGGTGAGGAGGCTGTGCGTGGGGGCACACACATCTCTGGCATCTCTTTCTCTTATAAACACATCAGTCCTATCAGATTAGGGCCCAACCTTATGAACTCATTTAACCTCAACTACCTCCTTAAAGGCCCCCCTCAAATTTAGTCACATTGCAGATTAGGGCTTCAATATATAAACTTTGGGGAGGGAGGGATACAGTTCAGTCCATAACATTATGTGTAGAATAATACATTATTGCTTTGTAGCCCAATTTTTCTCAAACCAGTATATTGTGAACATCTTGCCATACCAAGAAGTACTTATCTATAGTTTCACTGTTATTCTGATAAATGAGATGACCCATAACTTATGAAAATAAAATCTTAATTGTTGAGTCTTGAGAATATTTTAATTTTCCTTGATGGAGCCCTGTGTTGGGCTCCACACTGAGCCGCTGAGCATGGGGCCGGCTCGGGATTCTCTCTCTCTCCCTCATTCCCTGACCCTCCCCTCTTTCTTTCTCTCAAAATAAATATTTAAAAAATAATGACAATAAAGTGAAAATACTTTTTAGTAATATGTATTTCTTCTTTTGAGGATGGCCTGTTCATGTCCTTTATCTCTTTTTCTATTACAGGATTAATCTTTTTGTCATTAATATACTTGAGAACTGTTAACTTTTTGGGTGTCACATCTATTTTATTATTTTCCCAATTTATTTTCTTTTAATTTTACACATATATTCTGGTATTTTAAATATTTAGGTCACAATATCAGAAAAAGCATACTTCTCCAGGACAGTAGTGTGTTTTTGTCTTATGGGCACTGTGCATTATTTAATTAATTTTGTTTCATTCTTTCCTCTGACCACAAATAAGTTTAAAAACAAATTTATAATCTACCCTTAACAACTACAGAAGCTGTGAAGTGTGTGCACTTCTGTAGGATTATACAGTCCTCCAGTATTTTCTTATATTTATTACCATTCATCAAAGTTTCCTTAAATATTTATGATACTATAACAGTGTGTGCATGTGTGTGTGTGTGTGTGTGTGTGTGTGTGTGTGTGTGTGTTGCAAGATGACTCAAATGATCACAAGTTTAGAATACACCTATTTGACTATTTTGAGTCAAATATTCATCATTCGAGCAAATCTAATAAATGAGAGGAAATCAACTTCAGTTGTAAACATTTCCTTTTCTTTTTTGAGACTTGGATATTTTTCCACAGTTTCCAAACTGGTTTAAAGATAATTCTTAAAGTAAAGCTCTAAAACTGTGAGTGCTAAATAACACCATTCAAATAGTTAGAAACTCCAGGAAAAAAATGATAGATACAATTTTAAAAATATTTGTTTAAAATTACTATAGATCAACAAATAAAATTTGTCTTAAAGTACATACATGCAATGATTTCAACATCCCTACCTTCCACACACATGAAAAGTTCACTGAAGTTGAATAGAGATATTCTTAGTTGATTAATAAAAGACTACATTAAATAACACACCATATGATTGGTTCTAAGAAAAACTTAAACAGCTATAGAAACCACTTAGCGTGCAACACTGCAATAAAGATATATGGTGACATATACATAAACTTCTAGAATTCTAAATAAATAATAAATGTTCCTACACATTAATAAGCAGGTTCAATTGTTTACTAGTTCACAGCTTAATCCTGTATGCTTTTTGTTAACACGATGGCCAATAAAATGACTTTTGAAAGATGAAATTTCATTTTACATTCACATAAAGCCAGAAACCTAAAGTCCAGTTCAGGAAAACATTATAGAGCTCAGGGAAGAGTAAACACTGCCTACACATCACAGGATTCACCTGTTTGAAATCTAACGAAACAAAGGTATTAGAAAGGATACCACACACTGACATTATTGCTTTGATTGCCTCACAATAGTGCTCATTGGGAAACATCTCTAAACAATAATCAGTTGAAAGTGGTTTAAATATTTGTCATTTATTCTATGTCTATAAATTTCAGCCTAAATCTAGGAGTGATGTTTTAGAGAACTGAAGGCTAAAATGGAATATTTACATGGAATAGTTGAGGAGGGCAGATGGGGAGGATTTAAAACACAAAAGCCAATGAAAGGAGAAAAAAAAAACCCAAACTAAATAGAATCATCTATAGATTCAATCACATAAAGATTAAAAAGTTCTAAACACTAAAAGCAATAAAAAGTATCAAAATAAAAGTGAAAAAAATACTTTCACATATATAACAGGCAAAAGATTATTTATTACCTGTAATATAGCAAGAGCTCTAACCAGTGTAAAAAATTGGTATCCTAGTAGAAAAAAGCAAAAGACAAAATCTGATGATTCATGGAGAAAGAAAAATAAATATGAGCACAGCAAATGATGATAATTAAAGTAATTGTAAATTAAAACAAGATTCCATATTTTATTTGTCAGTACTCAATATTGTTAAAGAAAGTATTGAAATCAGCAATCTCATTCACTTCTGGTAAATTTGATGCTTCTATAAAGCAATTTTGCTACATGTAAGTGTTTTGCTATATAAACACTGTAAATGTTTAATGGGTCAATAAATTAAAGATGAGCCATGCATTATATTTTAAAACCATTAAAAAATCTTATTTTCAAGATATACCATAAAACTTCCAAAGGATTTCATGGAAAATCTTAAGGAAAAAAAACAGGATATGAAATTCTACGTATGCTCTGAAGCCAATTTGTAAAAAAATAAAACAAAATAAAATATTTTAAGTTACAATTTTTAAAAGATTTTTTTAAATGTTTCTTCATTTTTCAGAGAGAGAGAGAGATAGAGAGAGAGAGAGAGAGAATGAGCAGGGGAGGGGCAGAGAGAGAGGGAGACACAGAATCTGAAACAGGCTCCAGGCTCTGAGCTGTCAGCAAGACAGAGCTCCACGTGGGGCTTGAACTCACAAACCACAAGATAATGACCTGAGCTGAAGTCAGACGTTTTAATGGACTGAGCCACACAGGCACCCCTAAATTTTTGTTAACGTTTATTTATTTTTGAGAGAGGGAGAGGCAGAGAGAAAGGGAGACAGAGAATCCCAAGCAGGTTCCACACTGTCAGTGCAGAACAAAATATGGGGTTTGAACTCAGAAACCACGAGATCATGACCTGAGCCAAAATCAAAAGTTGGATTTTATTTTTTTTTAATTTTTTAAACGTTTATTTATTTTTGAGACAGAGAGAGACAGAGCATGAACGGGGGTCAGAGAGACAGAGGGAGACACAGAATCGGAAACAGGCTCCAGGCTCCAAGCTGTCAGCACAGAGCCCGACGCGGGGCTTGAACTCATGAAACACGAGATCATGACCTGAGCCAAAGTCGGACGCTTAACCGACCGAGCCACCCAGGTGCCCCAAAAGTTGGATTTTAAACAACTGAGTCGGCCAGGCAACCCCCCCCACCAAAAAAGTTATAAATTTAATATAAAATTGTATACACATACATGCAAATATATTTATTATACATAGCTTATTATACGTCTATTTTCATGAATTTTTGATTTGGGACTTTGACTTCCTGAAAGCAACCAAGTACAGTGGAAAACAACTTTGTCATGAACTAATAAGAAAATGGAAGCACCCGCACCAATGAAAAACAAGGATTTCACAGTGAGTTGCATGGATAAAAGGTTTGCAAAAGATCAAGAGTCTGACTGGAAGAACAAGAGGAATCAATGACAAGAAACTCAATTCAAGAAAAAACCATTTTTATACTTTTTTGAGTTGCTTCCGGTGATAGGGTCTCTAATTATGAATTTCATGCACTTTCTCACATGAAACTTTTCATTTCTCCTGTGGCTCCTATATAGAGAACAACTTCCCTAAATATTCTCCTAATGTCTACTCTACTAAATAACTCCTACTTATCATTTAGGTCTTTAATGTTACTTCCTTCTGGAAGCCAAAAATCTGACTGGAACAAGTCAAGTCCCCAGTTTATACAATATCTTCACACTTTTATACAGTCTTATTGTTCTTATCACAAATGTAATTAAATAATTAAATGGATGATTAGTTGCTTAATGCCTTCTTCCTTTTTGCCCAGAACATAAGTTCTATGGAAGCAGGGACCAACTCCATTCTGTTCACTACTGTGTCCTTAAGGCCCAGCAAATACAGTAATAGGTAGCATATTACTGTATTCCAGGTACCCTTCTAAGCTCTTTAGGTATAGTAACTTGGTTAATCATCACAGCAATCCTATAAGGAAGATACTAAAATGATCCTCATGGCCAAGGTCATACAACTATAGTGAGTGATGAGACCAGGATTCAAACTCAGGCAGCCTGGCATCTTAAACCACAACCCAAGGCTCCTTGTTATAGGTACCCCCATGAATATTTGAATGACTATTTGGAGAAATGAATGAGGAAATACATTAGCAATAAAATGTGTATTTGCTTTGAATTAAGCACCAGCAGGGACATGTCTTGTAACAGCTGTAGCTCATCATTTCATGGTCACCTGATCATAATAGATGCATAGGACTCCAATCCTATAATGGAAATACCAAGAACAAAGCTCCATAGACACCCTCATTAGAAATTCAATTATAATGATTTCTTTAGAATAATAGACTATTTGAGCCTTTCGATTTCAACGACAGGAATCTGAAATTAAAATATTTGGAGTAAAGGCGTAAACAGTTTTATGATACATATATGCAACCACTCTAATTACAACAACTGACCAACCACAAAGCTGTCCCTTTTTTTTACATGCTCTTATTTCCTGTTGAAATCAGCTTTGAAAGGGGGTCTGTAATTGCAAACAAGTTGTGCAGAATAAACAAGCCATTATTGTAATGAGGATGATTCTTGCCGAGGATTATTTTTAAAAGCCAAATTATAGACTCCCAGTCTAAATTGTATCTGGTTTTTTATCACTTGCTTTCAAATTTGGTACTTATTTGCATTTTGCCTGACCTGCTAGTTAGAGCACAAGTTCACAGAGCCCCTTCTGAAGCTATAATGAGCTTAGGTAATAACCACCATATAATTGTGTTCAACTGCATACAAGTGTTTACTTTTTACTACTGTGCGTCTGCCTCCAAGATTTTTGAGATGTAATTATGCATTGCAAAATTTGCATGTTGCCAACCTTGCTTGGACTATTTTTGCTATGTTTCACATTTAAACTGCTTAAGTGCATAAGTGGAGGTATAAAACAGCCAGGTTTTCCAGACTAGAAAATTACTGTTGCTTAAATGGCAGAATTTCTGCTCTGTGGTTTCCTATTTCCATGCCTTGCCTCAGCTACATATCTTTTTAACCATCTGTTTCTTTCTGGCGACCAGTGACAGGGAGGCAAGCAACTGTATCTGCATTACTATGTAGTTTGACATCTGGTATCTAAATCCAACCATAGTTTTTATTTGTGAATTGTTTAAATATAAGATCATATTAGTTACACTTGCAGATCCCTCTGCATTAACATCTTCAACTCTGCTTATGTTAGAATTGCATGTCATTTCCCATAAAGAGCACGTATGTTTTCCTGCAGGTTGCACAGAATTTGAGTATGTGAATGTGAAATTTTTTAAGTAGCAAAAATATATTACACATGAATTAAAATTGTAAATTTCAGATATGATAGAGGGACGTTCAACAGACATTACAATGTGCACATGCTTTTAAGTATTCCCAAGACTGCTCTTAAATGGATCCCCAAACTCTGTTGAAATAATAGTCATGACCATCTATGTGTCTTGCTGGACAAAAATACTACTGATGAAGGATCATTTGATAAACTATGCTATTCTTCCTAGAAGGGGAGGACTCTGCACTTTCTTGTTTTCCCCTTGGAGAGTGTGCCTTTGGGAAATGGCTAACTAGGGTTCGGGTGTAGCAGGAAGCCCCAGAGCTTAGTAGAAACCAAAACAATGAGGACAATAAACAATGGCTGTGGTCCCAGTAGTACCACTCATGACATAGTTTACAAATAATAGTCATAATCTTCTCATAGCCCTTTAACTCTTCTTACTGGCTATTGACTTCCCTGCTTATTTGAGATCACTTGACAATTCAAGTGAGCCTAGAGCAATTTAGCTGGAAATAATAATTCTGCACTAAAAATACCCTCAGAAAAAGAGGCATGATTTTGGTAGTATTGTCCAGGGCACAAGAAAAGAGACAGCGAAACAATCTCCACCCCCTTAAAGATGGCACAGACTCTACCTGGATCAAAGGGAGCCCCTTAAAACTAGGCCATTTCCATTTCTTGCTCCTCTGCTCTCTTACTCTCTTAAAGAGGTATACCATAATCTTGTGGTTATCATCACAGAAAGCAGATATGATATTTGTTTAACAAACCACCTGAGAAGTATTACTTTGCAGGCTCTATGGAAAAATTATTTAAAGAGCAAAACCAAAGTAAACCAGAGGCAAACATACCAGCTTTTTCAGCTGAAACTCTAAATTCCCATTAAATTCGCTTAAAAGTATTGAAATTACCATGCATAATCCTTCCTATCCACCCACCTACACCCTTTATCAGCCTACAGGAATTATATTTATCTTTTATGACTCAGCTCAAATGTCACTTCATCTGTGAAGTCTTCCTTGACTTGCCCAGAGTTAGGCGCTTTGATACAGCTTTCTTTTGTACTCTGAGATCATACTGAATTAGACCTACACTATACTGCACATTCCTCTATTCTTTAGACCAGTGTATTTAGATCGTTTGCTTACACAACAGTACAAGTCAACTATGGCCATAACAAGGCAGTATAAGAAACTCAGTAATACCAGTGGCATAGAACAAGCAGCATTTAGTTTTACTCCCAGGTCTGTGGGTCAAGTCGGTACTCTGTTCTGCATGTTTCATGTGTTGTTCAAGCTAAGTGGCAAAAGACAAGGAGAAGCTCTTCTTAAAGAAATAGAATGACAAAGGCATACAAGCAGAATTATGGGCCGCCTTGTAAGCCTTGGATCAAAACCGGGACACTGTCACTTCTGCCCATATATCATTGTCCAAAGCAAATCAGATGACCAAGTCTAAAGTGAAAGGATAAAGGGGCGCCTGGGTGGCTCAGTCTGTTGAGCGTTCGACTTTGGCTCAGGTCATGATCTCATGGTCAGTGGGTTGGAGTCCCACATTGGGCTCTGTGCTGACAGCTCAGAGCCTGGAACCTGCTTCAGATTCTCTCTCTCTCTCTCTCTCTCTCTCTCTCTCTCTCTCTCTCTTCTCCCTCTCAAAAATAAAAAATTAAATAAATAAATAAATAAATAAATAAATAAATAAATAAATAAAGTGAAAGGATAAAAAGTACACTGCATCCATAATGAAGTCATAGTACAGATATGGATACAGGGAGGGAGGGAAAAACATTAGGGCTAATAATTCAATCTACTTCCATTCTAGTACAGCAATATCACACATTCAATAGTGGTTTGTTGGATGAATAGATAAAACCAAAAATCTTCAAGATAAATTCAAAGTTGTAAAAATAGAATATACCTTCTTAAAAAATATATATATCCTGGTGTTTAAACTTCTCTATGCTAAGCCTTGAGTTATCCATTTTACCTTATTTGGAATTAAATGCCTTTATTAGTTTCCTGTTGTTGTTGTAATCGACTAGTACAAATTTAGTGGCTTAAAACAACACAAATATATTCTCTTACAGTTGTGGAGAGTGGAAGTCCGAAATGGACCTCCTTGGGCTAGAGTCAAAGTGTCGGCAAGACTACATTCCTTTTGGAGACTCTGGGGAAAAATTCATTTCCTTGCCTTTTGAGCTTCTAAAGGTTGTCTGTATTCCTTGCTTCATGGCCCCCTTCCAGCTTCAAAGCCAGTGAATGCCAGTCAGGTCTCTTCTCCTGTCACATCACTCTTCCACCTTCCTCTTCCACTTTTAAAGGACCCTTATGATTACATAGGGCACAGCCAGATAATCTCCCTATTTTAAATTCAGCTAATTAGCAACCTTAATTCCATTGACAACCTTAAATTTTCTGCCGTATAACCTAATATATTCACAAATTCCATGGAGTAGAATGCAAACATCTCAAGGTAGAGGGAGGGGGGAGGTTAGAAACAGTTATTCTGTGTACCACATGGCTATAACGTATATGATGGAAAAAGCACAGATCCAGGAAATAGTTGGTTTGAGTCTTAGGACTAACCAGAAGTAGTAAATTGGACAGTCCCTTTAAGTTTCAGTCATTTCTGGTGAAATGAAAAGTTGTCCTAGCTGATCTCTAAGGCTCCTTCCAACTCAAATTCCCTTGATTTTATGAATATAGTACATCCAATTAAACCTTAGTATGAGAAGAGATTAAAGCCTAATTCATCATCATAAAAAGAATGAGGTAAAAGCTTACATGTGTTATGGGAACACAGAGGAGGGTCATTAATAATTCTCTCTAGGTGGCTACAGAGGCTTCATGGAGGAGATGAGATCTAGGCTTACATGCCTCTGGGGTGTAAGGACAAAAGCATTCTGGTCATGGGAACCAATGCAAAGGGCAGAGGGACTGAAAGGGCATCGGTTATGTAAGGGCATCAGCCATGCAGAGTAGAGAGAAATTCTGCGTGGACAGAGCATTAGATGTAGGAGAAGATGCTGGAAGTATAGAGTAAAACCAAATTGCAATGCCTCCTGTGGGCAAAGGAGACACACTATTTCTTTTTATTATTATTAGGCAAAGGCATGACATAATAGGCTTTGTATGTTTTATAAAGATAATGCAGGAATAGTGAAAGAAGTTCTTTTTACTGCTTTAGTCTCTTTAACATTCTAGGTGGCCGTGCTTCCTTGAAATAGCTTACCAAGTATCATAAAATTGTTTTCTTAAAGGCCTAAAAAGTCAAAAAAAAGAATATAGTTTTTTTGAATCTAAGCTTATTATTATCTTTGTAAAAATATCCATTTATTTAGAATAAAAAGATATTTCAAACTTACTTTTTAAAATAGAAGTATCAACTGAGTAAGGTCATCCATATAAGTAAATTTAAGAGAATTAAATAAACTCTGAGCCCCAAATTACATTCATCCTCATTCTAAGTGACCACCTGCTGTATTTATCCATCTCTTACTGTCAAGTCTTTCTGGAGAGTTCAATCATATAGGTGTTGGTCTACTCTCTGCTATAAGCAGGATCCAAAGCTCCGGGGTATTGAATTGTCAAATAATACTATCTCGTCTTATCAGAAACACAGGGGAACATGTTATTCCAATTGAATCCCTCACTATTCTGTACTAAGGATGTATTCAGATAAGAGAGGGTTCTTGCTGGGGTGAGAGCCTCTCCCACCTGACAGCAGGGTGGAGCACGCAGTCACTCAGGGCATCCTTGACACAAACTGTCTGGATTCAAACTTGACTCCACCATTTATTTGTGCAACATTGAACAATTTACTGCACTACTCTACATCTTAGTTTCTCCATCTATAATATATAGATGGATAAAAATAATACATACCTCACAAGGGTGTTATAAGCATCAGAGGAGTTAATATCTATAACGTGCTTAGAAGATAGGTCTCATAGAAGTGTTTATAAAATAAACACCCCAGGGGTGCCTGGGTGGCTCAGCCGGTTGAGCATCCGACTTGGGCTCAGGTCATGATCTCACAGTTCGTGAGTTTGAGCCCTGCATCAGGCTCTGTGCTGACAGCTTGGAGCCTGCAGCCTGCTTTGGATTCTGGGTCTCCCTCTCTCTCTGCTCCTCCCCCACTCATGCTCTGTCTCTTTCTCTCCTTCAAAAATAAATAAAAACATTTTAAAAAATTTAAAATAAACACCCCAGGGGCACCTGGGTGTCTCAGGCTATTAAGCCTCAGACTCCTGATATTGGCTCAGGTCCTGATCTTGCGGTTGTGAGAGCAAGCCCAGCATCAGGCCATGTGCTGACAGTGCTTAGGATTTCCTCTCCCCCTCCCTCTCTCTTAAAAAATAAAAAAACAAACAAACTTTAAAAATAAAAAATAAAATAAAATAAAATAAAATAAAATAAAATAAAATAAAAACACCCCAGACTGCTAGGCATGTGAGAAAGATCAACTTTATACTTGCTTATGCCCCTAGAGTAGGATTTTCTGATCCTTACAGCACAACATAACCCTATTTGTTACATGCACCACCTAAAGCCTTCCAAAACCTGGCCCTTTACTTCCTTTCTAAATTCACTCCTCTTCTGTTCCTCCACTCCATCTGCCCTACTTTGCCCCTCCCTAAGTTTCCAGAGTCATCGCATTAAATCTTCCATTCATCCTTAAAAGTAACCCACACTGGACCTTCAACATTACATCATGCAGAATGACTTTATTACCTTTCTTTATATGTATGTTCCTTTTACTAAAGTGAAAACAGTTCTTCCAGGGAAGGAAATGGTTGTGTTTTTTTTGTTTGGTTTTTGTTTTTTGTTTTTTTACCAGCTTATCTTCAGTGTCTGGCACAGCAACCGTAGCAGCATGATTAAATTATCAGGAAATGTTAAATGAATAAAGGAATCACTATTCTGATACTTGCCATCAGGTCATTAAGATAAGTTATTAAGTTATTAAGAGTTTAATCTGTGCTTTTATTGTTTTTTAAATGTTTATTTATTTTTGAGAGAGAGAGAGAGACAGTGAGCAGGGGAGGGACAGGGAGAGAGGGACAGAGGATCTGAAGCAGGCTCTGCACTGTCAGTACAGAGCCTGATGCAGGGCTCCAACTCACGAACCATGAGATCATGACCTGAGCTGAAGTTAGAAGCTTAAACGACTGAGTCACCCAGGTTGGGCACCCAGGTGCCCAACAGTTTAATCTATGCTTTTAGAGTAAAACATTTAAAGAAAGCACAGTGTGGTGAATGTTCTAAATTGTAACGCCCCATTTGTTATCAGATATTTTATTCTTATATTTGAAAGTCTCTTCAAATGGTGGTTGTTTTTTTTTTAATTTCACATATTAGGCCAAATAGAAATGAGATGTTTACTCTAAAATACTTTTACAAAATCTTTTTTGTAAAAGCAATCCAAGAAGAGTAAGAACTTTTTTCCTTATAAACACATTATTGTTTTTTAGTTTTGCAATTCACAGAGGAATAACTTTCATGTTTCTATTATGTTTGAATCTGAATTTTCTCCCAAATTATAAAATACTAATATCAACATAAAAAATGATAAATGCTTTATGTTTAAATATGTTTATTAAATACTTTATGTGCTTCATGTATAACTGTCTTTTTGCTACCCAATGTCAGTTACAACACCCATCTCAATTGAAACCTTTTATAATTCTCTGCAAGGGTTCTATACTTTTCTCTTTCCAATTATTGCTACCTCTATTGCTGTCAATGACTCCTATATCAACTACCACTCCTCTTTCAACTCATGAAGTTCTTACTCTATTGATTATTTTTTGTCTCTTCTGTATCTTCAGACTTATCCTTTCCATTAACTCCTGCCTCTCAAAAAATTTTGTCTTAGTTTGGGATCCTTAGAAGCAGACCCTTAGAGAAGGGGTCAAGTATAAGCATTTTATTTGGAAGGCAATGCCACGAAACAGGAAGGGTAATGACAATGCAGATCACAACTGGTCTTCTAGCTTCTGGTCTTGACCCCCTCTCATTCATTCTACTTACTACTACCAGAATAATCTTTCTAAAATGTTTAATCATCTCTTGCTTAAAATCTTCCATGTTTGTTATCATTTTCCAGGTATAAGCCAAGCTGTTATGAATGACCCTCTCCATCCTGCCTCTACCTGTCTTTCCAAGCTATTTCCAAAAATAGCTTCCTGCTATTTTTTCATCAAGCTATGTAGAAGCTCCCTAATAAGCCACATCCAAACCAAACCCATTGCACCGTCATTGTTTGCAGGTGTATCTTACCTGCTTAACCTGATAGATTCAGGATGCCCACAAGAGTAGTATGTAGGTCCCAACTTCGGTATCATAAAAGACCATAAGAAAACAAGTTTTCAGTTTTTTAACAATCACTGAGCTACTCTAAGTACAAAACTATGAGAATGAAGAAGACACAGAACTGTCTCAAGGAGCCTTATTTTAGAAGGAAAGTATTGGAGGGGTGGAAAACTTTCCCCTTCTTCCCTTCTAGGTTTTCGGGTCTAATAATTAAATTGACATAGGACAGATTAACAGAAGAAAAACAAATTTACTACTCAGGGGAGTGTCAGGAAAATATGAGACTCCCCTTGACAGTCTGGTAATTGAGGCTTGTCTACTATCCTGAGCTAACGAGAAGGGGATGGGAATCTGGGGCTTCAAAAGGGAGAAAGACAATTCACAGGAAGACAAGAAGAGCAAAAGTTTGGTAAACAAATGTTTTCCATGTCATGCAGATAATTCTTTCTGATATAAAAAGTTGTCTCTGGTAATAGCTCTCTTCCTGGTACAGCCCCCCTATTGAAATTCTTCCAGGCAGTTAAAGGGGACTCTTACTGAGTCTGCTGAGCCCTGATTATCTTAAATTCAAAATAATCCACACACCAAAGCGTGGCATATTCTGTTCCCCTCAGTATGAATAAAGATGACTTTAAAGCCAGGTGCAGAGCTATACATATGATAAATGAGATATAGTTACACAGGTGTAGGAGTTCAAGGTAGCGAGAGAAAAGAAATTGTACCTTACATTGGACTTTTCCAATTTTGAGTAGCTCTTAAGTACTTAAAAACCCCCTTTGGAAGAAAACAGCTTTATTTAGGAAAAACAAATGAAAGGACTTGGTTCCCTTGACATGATGATTATGAGTACTCTCTAAGACTCATCTTATAAATCCAGACTTTATTTCCATCAGTGTGATTTCATCACAAAGGTATAGCATTTATTCACTCATTCACTTTAATACATCTTGAGAATCTACCGTGCAAAATAAGATGTGCCAAGAGACAAATCATAGGAACAATAGGAGGTTAAGTTTTTACATTTACATCTCCAAAGGGTATAATTTTTCATCATTAACAGTTATGATAATATATTTTAAATTAAAGTTTGTAACTTTACATTGCTATTTTAACACTCTGTTTGCCTTCCCTTAACGATAATTTTGTTTTACTTGTAGCTCGCTGTTTCAATGACAACTTTGTAATATGTAAAGCAAGACTAAACGTCCTGACTAGTTGTAGATGAACAAAAGGAGGGTGGGAACAGATCCAAAGAAAGGAGAGAAAAGTCATTACAAGTAAAACATAAACAATCCAGATTTAACACTGGATTTGTTTTGTTGTTGTTGATGTTAATGCATTTTCTCACAAGCATTTCTTTTTTTTTTTAATGTTTATTTACTCTTGAGAGAGAGAGAGAGAGAGAGAGAGAGAGAGAGAGAGTGAGCAGGGGAGGGTCAGAGAGAGAAAGAGAGAGAGGGAGACACAGAATCCCAAGGAGGCTCCAGGCCCAGAGCCGTCAGCACAGAGCCCGACGCGGGCCCCAAACTCACGGACTGCGAGATCATGATCTGAGCTGAAGTCGGATGCTCAACCAACTGAGCCACCCAGGCACCCCATTCTCACAAGTATTTCTAAGTATCAACTATCACAAGCAAGTTCAATTTACTAAAATGCATAAATGCATGTTAAATACTGAAGCTTACAAAAATAAACCCATCTTAAAAATCCTTCCCAATAAACACAAAGAAAAATTGCATGCCATCAAATGACACAGCAGGAAATGCAGAGTTTCCATACTTAGTAGAAATTGTTAACATTTTACACCTCAGGAGTAACTGTAATGCTCAGCATTTAAACAGCTGCAGTCAGTGAGAAGAACAACTAAAATATTACTTTTTACTGTGCAGCATTTTTGATTTCTTATTTGTCTTCGATAATATGCAATGCTGCAGTTCCCCTGTAATGCTTGTGAACTGAGTTATTAAATAAATGACTCCAGCCCTGGGCAGCAGTGGGCCATGACATGCAGCTATTTGCACTCACAATGCAAATTCAGCTGGATGGATGAGCCTGGCACCGTACATCCTCATTGGGATGTTCGTTAGCGTCACTTTACAGCTGTCAGGAGTGATATCTGTTATTCAGCTCAACCCAGGCTCCGAGAAAGAACTCTAAGGCAAATGATGGTAACACATGGAAAATTATTTGAGAAAAAGCAAACCTATCTAAAAGCCAAATGGTAAAAATAAAATAAAATAAAATAAAATCATCACTTCATCTTAGAGGATTAAAACATAATAATAAAAATAATTACAGATTAGAGCCAGACAAAGGATGCCCACTCAACCTTATCTAAAAGAGTTCTGTGACAGTTTATTATGCTAGTTCCCAAATCATACATTTGTTTCTGAGCCTGCACTGAGTTGCTCAAGTATATAAATATCATTGCTCTCATGATACTCCTCTGGTGTTATCATATGCACTTTAATGCTCAGGGGAAGTTAGGAGCCTCTCAGTTTTCCCTATATACACTCTAGATAATTTAGGGGCTTTGAGGAAAGAGAAGATGAAGCCCTGTAGGAACAGAAGCTGACTTGTCACTGACACTGGGCAGCCCACCAAAACCTCTCCATCCTTGGAACTAGTACAATTTTTATCTCCATTTATCAAAATCTATCTCTTAGTCGTCTTATCTTCTTATCAACTAGGTCTTCTTCCCATTAGAATTGTAGTTTGGTTTTTTTTATTGTTTTATTTTTTTCATGTTTATTTATTTTGAGAGAGAGCACACACATGTGCATGCCAGCGGGGTAGGGGCAGAGACTGAGAGGGACAGAGAGAATCCCAAGCCGTCTCCATGCTGTCAGCACAGAGCCCGACACCGGGCTCAATCTCATGAACCATGAGATCACGACCTGAGCTGAAATCAAGAGTTGGACGCTTAACCAACTGAGTCACCCAGGCACCCCAAGAATTACAATTTTGGTACAACTAAGAATGTGCTATTTTATGTCTCCAGCTTAGCTTAAACCAGTGCTGTGCACTGATTGGCTTTTAATAACTAGTTGTTTGAAACTTCTGATAAATAGCTGTTCAGAGTATGAAAAGCAATGATAATACCAGATTGACAATTCTTCTGTCTGCAGTTCTTCACCTACAAGGTGGTCATCTTGCCCCCCAAAGACTCCATTTCTCCTGTTGTCTGTTGAATGAAATATCAACTCAGATATCCCTTTGGCAGAAAGAATCCTGCCAAGAGTTTAGGATTCCTGAGTCATTCCCAAGGTATTTCTGTACTCAGAAATGTTTAGATTCCTATTTGAATTCACCTTCAACACATAATATCATTACCATTGTTGCCAAACTCAACAGGTATTTTGATATGTATTCATAGTCTTTTAGAAGACATTTCAATATCAAAGGGTGGGTGGGAATGGGGAGGAGGGAACAACGAGGGCTCCCTTAAAAATGAGTGGGCTTGTAGTATTCTCAGTGCAATGTTGCCTGAACAGCAAATGACCTGAAATATCTCCACATGGATCACATGAAACCTTTAACAAGACATTTCTCAAGAAAATGGCACCCCAGAAACACATACATGTGTGAGGACACACACACCACTCAACACACAAAACACTGTTTTTAATAGCCAAGGGCACTTTGGCACAATGCGGGGCGGTGGTTGTCAACATAAACAGATGGTCAAAGAAGTGGGCAAACACTTCGTGTGAACTAGTTCCATAAATGAAGTTCTTTATTTCATTTTAAATGCCATACTTACTTAACCAGCTTTCAGACAAGATGATACATGTAGCCAGTTGGAAAGAGTTCCCTGCCAGGCTTCTGTGTTTTTATGACAAAATTAAAAGTCCACAGATGGAATAACTCAAAGCTAATTCTTACAGAGTTTGTTTAGTTAGAATGGGGGAAAAAAGAGAATACCATATTGCTTCAAATTAAAGCCATATCTACACAATGAGAGATTTTTAATTGGGAAGGAAAGACCTAGAAACAGCTTTTGAAAGAAATAGCAAGTCTGTTTTTTATTTTACAAGAGAATTATTTATCCATTAAAATAGCAACTTCCCCCAAAGAGTTTGAGGACCATCTAGGAAACTCCTGATTCCAAACTCAACTCCAAACATCCTAACATCCCTGCAATCAATTCTTGGAAAAATATCAGCAGGCCACTTCATCTGCCTTCTAAAGATATACTGTCTTCCCATCATGACTTCACTAGCCACTAAATTTCAAAGCCCCTGAGAAAGAATCCTGTATGTGAAGAAAGGTACTGATAGGAAATGCAGAGAAGACCATCTGTGTTGGCATTGTGCATTCTGTGAAAGTTTGTGACTTTGTTAGATGTTTAGCTGGTTTCTTTAGTGAGAAATGAAATCGAACCAATGTTTTGTTAAACATGGTAGCCCATGTATAAAAGCATGAAATGTATACCATACTGCCTATTGGAGAAAAAGAAGTAAAAAGAGAACACAAAATGAAAGGAAAAGCTCTTACATGAACCATATCAAATGGAACATATTACTAAAACTACAGTTAAAAACAAACTTAAGCATACAAAATTCAGTATGAAAACAATGCTACAAAGAAGTTTTATCTACAGCTTTTTCCATGTAGTAAACACCCACTCAGAAGTCCAACAATAAATAAAGAAAAAAAAAGTTGTAGTCAATAAAATAATTATTTTGGTCAACAAAATATAAAAGAAACTGTCCTCACTTCTTGCCAATTAATGAATTTGACTTGATACAATTGCTGTTTTCAGGTAAATTTAAGTGTCTATGTTATATAAAGAAAGGAAACTTACATACCAGCTTCTATTTCTCTTCTAGAAATATATGTGCTTATTTCTGCAAAAGACATTGGTGGGGGGAAGAAAGTTCCTAGCAAAAAAAATCTATGTATGAATTTGCTAGGAAAACAGCTGTTCTTCCAGAATACTGCTCTGCTCTCCCAGACTCATGGAGCCTGAGTAAGCTCTAACCAATGCATAAATTAAAGCCCTAAGTAAAACACTAGATCTTTCTCCTCTCTACTTGGCACCCAGCAGTTAAAGCAGGGGTTCTAAGGTGTTTCATACCCACAGAAATCTGAGTGAATGGAACACACTGAATCAAAAGTTCTATGCTACTCAGTGAACAGTTCACCTGTGATTTCAATTTCTATGAGAATTGGCCTTGTTATTTTTTTAATTGCAACTATTTTTAAATGTATATTTATTAATGAGAAAGGCAACAAAGTTTGGATGAAATATGTCAAAATAAAAATGGTTTTGTTATGATAGGGACAAAATTGGTGACTAAAAAATTTTTAATGTCTCCATAACATTTATTTTAATACACTCTACTTGATCTAGATACTTCTAACAATGTAGGTTCTCTCTCTGTAAAACTATTAATTCTTTGAAAAAGTTTTATTCTGATGATGAGTAATTTGCACTAATTCTTCTGTATTTTTGTTGCTTTTATTTTAGTTCACTAAGTTTTTTTTATTTTAATTCCAGTATGGTTAACATAACAGTGCTAAATTAGTTTCAAGTGTACAATATAGTGATTCAGTAGTTTTATACCTCATTACTCATTGCTCATTGTGGTAAGTGTACTCTTAATGCCCTTCACCTATTTCACCCATCCCTTTGTTACCTAATACTTCCTGTTTTCCATCTGATTATCTTGTATTTTAGGAATTCTTTTCAGTGACTTTGTTTCCTCTAAACTAGTTTACATCCTTGCATAAGAATTCCAGGCAGTATCATTGTACCTGTTCATCCTATTTTAAAAACTTCTTTACCATTCAGAAAAGGCTGTTTCTTCAATCTTTATCTACTGTTTTAGGACATGACTCTAGGATTACCTGAAAATTAGCATTTATCTTTTTTTAAGTTTATTTATTTATTTTTGAAACAGACAGAGATAGTGTAAGTGGGAGACGGGGTGGGGGAGAGAAAATCCCAAACAGGCTGTGCACTGGCAGTACAGAGCCCAATGCGGGGCTCGAACTCAGGAAACCGTGAGCTTATGACCTAACCTGAAATCAAGAGTCAGATGCGTAACTGACTGAACCATCCAGGCGCCCCAGCATTTATCTTAATACAATATGTCAAAACAAGCTGCAATATTTCACTTACTGCTGGAAAAGTGCTCTGCAGACATTAATTGGTCAGGAGACGCAACTTTGGATATGTTTTGATTGTTAAAGAATCATCAGATCTTTAAATAGAAGACAGAAACCATCTCTGATTTACGTGGCTCTTAATAGAAATGTAGATGACATAAAGAATGTGAAAGCCAATATTCTCCATGCTTACAATAAGTACTATTATTCAAGTAGAGCAGATATTAAACAGTGAAAGACAAAACTCAGCATGTGATACAATTCAATCCTCATTTAAAATTACTTTTTGATGAAAACCAGAAATCATAAATATTACATTACCACAATCAGAAATTTAAAACAACCTTATAATGTTAGAGGAACAGGTATACTACAAAAAAAAAAAATACTGCCTTGCATATACAAGGGCAGAAAAAGATGGCAGTCATACAGGAATAAAAGCCAATTACAGACATTGGAGATGGGCAGTATAGGCATATCTCATTTTATTGTGCTTTGTTTTTACTGTGTTTTCCAGATACCACATTGGGCAAGTCTATTACCACCATTTTTCCAACAGCATTTCCTTACTTCATGTCTTTGTGCCACATTTTGGTAATTCTCACAACATTTCAAACTCTTTTCGTTATTGCATTTGTTACAGTGATCTGTGATTAGTGTACATCTTACCGAAAGTTCAGATGATGGTTACCACTTTTTAACTATAAAGTATTTAATTAACGTGTATATTGTTTTTTTAGAGATGATGCTATTGCACATTTAAGAGACTACATTTAATGTAAGCATAACTTTATATGTACTAGGAAACTAAAAAATTCATTTGACCGCTTTATTCCATAATCACTTTGTTGTGGTGTTTTGGAACCAAACCCACAATATCTCTGAGGGCACTCCCTCAGGGTATTAGAATATATGCCTATTATAATCATGCACTCCCTCAGGGTATTAGAATATATAGCAAAACAGCATCCTAGTGAAATCTTGAGAGATTTTTCTTTCCTCAGTGGTTAAGAGCTCATCTCTTATTTGTGAAGAGTTTCTCAAAATGCTGATTATTGATACATGCAAATATTTCCCTGGCCAAACATGGTTAAGAATCACTGGGTTAAAGAGATTTCTCAATTGCAGGACTTCTTAAAGCATCATATATTAATGTGCAAAATAAATCTCCCAATAAGAAGCTTCTATTTTGAGCTTCTCGACTTATTTAACCACAAAACACTTTTAACCCAGTGTGAGCATTAATGTTCCACAGAAGTTGTTAAAAAATGGCAGTTTTTACTACTGTAATTTCTTAGGCCCCACTATTTCTAACTAAACTTTATTTACCATCTGAAGAGCAAGCACTTAAAAACATTATAGTTTCCATCTGTGAGGAGTTTGTTTCTTCCATTTTAGATTTTTGGCATTGTAGGCAATGCCAAAATGGAATTTTTTTCCTAAGGTGAAATAACATTTAAGGAGAAAGTAGGAGGGAGAGTAGAAATCATATATGTAGTAGAACTATATATATATATATATATATATATAGTAGTTTTCTTCATACAAGGAGGACTCATACAGTATTTGAGATCATGCTAAGATCTATGCAGATCCTTTAACACATTCCAAATCTATGTTCAGAGAGGGGGAAATGTTATCACCACAAGAACAACTTTTCTTAACTATACCTAGATAATTCCTATAAAGACATTATAGAGTAAAAGCTCCAAGAATTTAGGGACTTTGTACACCATTGTTTCTACAGAGTTCTAGAACAAGGCTTGGCACAGAGCAGGAGCTCAATGAATATTTGTTGAGTAATTGATTTAATTAATAAATCCAAAGTACTTAATACAAAATATTATGGTATAAAATTATAGTTTAAATTCAGGTCTAAGATTTTTTAGATGTTTAGTGGATAATAGAGAAATTATTTAGCTTCTGTGTATGGAATTGCCATTGGCACCAGCTATTGAAAAGCACTTTATTATTCTTTCTCAGCAGAAATTCATCCATTAGAATGATGAGTGAAGTGCTCATTAGTCAACCTGAATACTAAAAGTGGTAGAGGTTAGCTCACTCAAAGCCTGACCTTTCCAAACATTTTGCTTCTTAAAAAAAAAAAATAGACAACACTTCCCTCCCTAATCTTCCTTCTTTGATCCTCTGGTTAATTGGGGAACAATCTCTCTTTTTACTTTGCCAAATATTGCAGAGTATTTTCAGTAAATGTCACCATAAATTGAAAGTGACACTAACATGGTAGATGGGTTTCATTTTCTGATCACGTGTAATGAACTTAGTCATTGCTCTTGTGCTTCCCCTATTAGTATTGATTTTCCAATTTGATAATGGATGACAGGAAAAGATTCATTTAAACATTCTCACCCTTTGGCCTTACCAGGAGCTTAATTGTTGCCATGAATATACAACAGAGATTTTTTTAATACCTTAAAAATAAACATTTATGCTACAATTCTGATTGTGTTGCGCCCTCGTTATCCTTATATTTAATATTGCAGAAATGATTAATTTAGAATGCTGGTGAAGCAGGGGAAAAACCAATAGGTCTATGATTACTAACCTCCTTCACCCATAGGACAATTTCTGTCCCAGCAATCATCGCTTATGATTCTGGATGCATCATTTAATTTTTCTGATCCTTGATTTTTGTCTCTAAAAGTGGAATACACCTAGGTCATGGAATTTCTTTAAGGATTAATTCAGAACATATATAAAATGACTTCACTGAAAATACGTCTAAGTATTTCCATTCAGATGCTTTATCTCAAGTATGTGGTAAAATTATGAGGCTATCAGCAGCCCTTAACAAATGGGCTACATTTTAGTAAGTGAGTCCTATACTAGGCACAGAATAAGGTGGTGACACCACTCACACACCAACTTCAATTCCATATTTTAGTGTAAAACTAGTATCATCTTAAGTTAAGAGCTTTAACCTTTCTCCTCTTTCAAAATCAGGCAAAACAAGAGAACATAGAATCAGGAGCAGGCTGTATAGCTTCAAATCCACAGCACAAGGTCAGAGACTAATAAACTACAAGACTCTTAGCCAAGAAACTTAACTATAATGTGCCCCTGGAGTAAAATTCCTCCTTAATGTAAACCACCTTATGGTCTTTCCGTCTCCTTCCTGCTCCGTATAATCAATCATGACCAGAGCGTGTGTAATTTCTTCGAGAACTTTCTAAGGAGTGAAGGAAAATCTCTGGGAACCAGACTTAACTACAACAGGACACAGAGTTCCACAGCAGCTAGACAGCAGCTCCTGGGCTTTGCCACCCACATAGTGCACTCAGGGCAAGTGTGCAGGCGGCAGATGGCTCCCTGACCACTTCCTCTTTACGTTTACCTAGCAGAAAACTGAGGACCATCAGATGTGGTCAAAGAATGTCATGGACAGAATCTGGATACAGAGGCACATCCTCCATAGCAAGTAGGGATCGTTGCAGGCAAGCAGAGAAGAACTCTGACTTCATTCATCTATAATCTGGGAATAGTTGGTTATATAAACTATAAATTTGTGACCTCCTAAACATTTCACACTTTTGGAGAAAACATACGTGGCTTGTATATATTGCCTTATATTTTAGAATTCCTTTTATTAGTGTGACTCATCTCACTTTTTTAAGGGTAAAGTTTTGTATTTTTATTCTTTCACCTGAAATGACAAACTCCATTCTTTCATTTTCAACAGGTTAAAGAACATATACACACTCAAAATCACCATGAAAGATCTCATCACTTTTTATGGGGAAATAGCGCGCTCGTGTTACTGCATTTGCCCTGGGTTTCTGCTTGGTCTGGGATGAAAGAAATGTTTCCTTTTGTTTCCTGAGAAAGCATTATTTGATCATGAAAGCTTCAGTTTCGTCTCTCAGTCTCCTGCCTCACCCAGAGGCTCTAAAGGATTTCTACCACTGTGAGGTCACTCAGAGAGTAGTAAACAATGGCTTTGCTAAAATGGTATTTGAAAACCATTATGTATTTCTGGACTGTCTTTGAAAATAACACACCTTACTAGAGTTTTAAAAAGAACGTAGTGAGTAATATGACAAAATGTAAATACTCTTCAAAGCAAATATTCTTGGACCACTGCCTTAAAATCACTTCACCATATTTTATTTTTAACATTCACAGATCTGGCATGGAAGAGAGTGGCTAAAACAACTTTCCCAATGTCAAGATGCAGAATTTTCCACTCTCCTGAGTATTATCTAATTATTACAGATGACTGCTACTTCTCTACAGAAAGTGACCCTGGAACAAACAACAACAACAAAACCCAAGAATATAGAACATGATATGTGAAAAAATGTTAAAATCCTATACTTTTAATACCATGAAACAAATATCATGAGTTTTCAAATCTGTCTGAATGATCATATCATACTAACCTTTATACAAAACCTGTCAGTGGCTTCCACTTGCATAAGACCCTAATAATGCCTGCAACAGTCATGACCGACTGAACAGCGCAAGCCCAAACTTTCTCCTCCCTCTCCCCACCAGCCCTTGTCCTTCTTGCTCTCTGTGCTCCAGTCTCATTGGCCTTCTTTCACTTCCAGGAATTCCCCAGGGTGCTTCGTGTCTTAGAGCATTTACATACACATGCTACTCTTTCTGTAAGGCTTTCTGTCATTCTCTGCATGACGGTCTCCTCATCCTTAACACACTAGCATAAACGTCAAATTAGAGCGATCTTTCCTGATCTGCCAATCTAAGATAGACCTCCATCACACAACTACCACAAAAGTTATTCTCTGTCTCAGCATCAGTTCTTTTGCTTATAGCACTCATCACAAAGTATATGCGTATGTATTCGTGCATGTATTATTTATTGTACATCCTCACCACTAGACTTGAAGTCCCATAAAAGCAGGGACAATGCTTCTGCTGTATAAAACAATATGCCCAGTACCTAGCACAGTTCCTAAAAGCACATGGTAAACACTCAGTTTATATCTGTGGGATGAATAGAAGCTCTCATGACCTATGACTATCCTTCCTAATATACTTTTCCAGAATATTTGAGATAGATCATCATTTAAGGTAATCTCTAGGCCTTGTATCAAATTTATCATGTTTTCCCAAACCTCACAACTGATATAGTATTTGCCAGTTCCCTAACACATATACCAGATTCATATCATCTATTTTGTAAGTGAAAAATGTCTGTGATTCAAAGACATGCCTAACCATTTAATAGGGAAAAAACTAAGAATAAAACCAGCTTTGAATATAGTCACATTTCTGGGCCATGGCAACTAACAAATGAGATTTAATATTCACTGCAAACTTTAAATTAGAAATATTTCTGAATATTATTGTTCAAAAATGTACTGATTCATTTTTCTCTGTGCTCAATTTTACTCTTCATGTTCAACTCAAATGCTGATAATATCTCCCATCTATAAGAACAGTCAGATCTGACTAGTAAAAAATGTCTCCAAAAGTTACTAATCCTCCTTCATGATATTAACATCTACATCTCTGTAATGTTTTTATCTGGTTATTAGAATAGTTATTATGAAACCTGGTCCCAAGTAGAATAAGGCAAGTAATAAACTTATCCTCTTACTTCATTTGAGAGAAATTATTGTTCCCAGAAAGGTAACCTGCCTATAAGAGATAATTTACTTCAAAAAAATAATTTACTACCAAGAAGACACATCCTAAACTCTGGGCTTTGTACAGTATAATCTGACCTGTTCTTATCATCACTAAAAATATACAAGTCTCATGGGATACAAAACAAAATTAGGCCTGGTACAAACCCACTTAGAAGAAACAATTATGTTAACTTCATTTGCATAGCATTAATGTTAATTGTATTCCTCAAATGAGCTGATGGCTACCCATCCTCTAAGAACAGTAGTGCACTGGGCTTCTTTTTTTAACTAATGTAAGAAAGAACATTTTCTTCCTCCCAAATGCACCTTTCCTTCTTCAGCCTGATATTTCTTTCCATGTTTGTGTCATTCTTCTTTTGAGGTAAAGAAGAAAAGGTAAAGGGTTCTGAGTGTTCTACAGCTCAGTTAAGAAAGGAACAAAGGAGGGCCCAGGAGGTAACAGGTGAGACACTTTCTTCTGGACCCAGTTCCATTACTGGTTCAGATGTTCTTAAAGAAAAAATAAAATTCAACCAAAAAAGACACCCTTGAAGTATTATGAGCTGTACACAAATTTCTTCCAATTATAGACATTCAATGACTTGCTAAAAAAAAAAATCACACACACAAGCACACAGGCACATAATTTCTTGCTTGAATATACAGATTAAAATTACTATTTAAGTGACTTTATAGTGATCTCACATATGTCCATTAATACACAAAAGCTTCTCCCAAAGAGCAATAGAACGTTGCATACCACAAACTAGCAGAGAATCAGCAGAAAACTTCCTGATTGTACAAATTTCCTGACCGTATGTGTACAGTAACTATATAAGTAAATATAGTGTCTATCTATAGTTATATACAGTATCTATAACTAAAATAAAAACGGTGATCTCTTGTCTTTGAGATACTTATGGAAAATAAAAGCAATGCCTTGTTCAAGTGACTTTCTGAGTTCCCAAGCAATATCTAATTATGGGTATTGCTTATATAATACTATGTGCACTGTGATGTCTAATTTTCTGTGTCAACTTGGCTGGGCCATGGTACCTAGATATTTGGTCAAACATTACCTTGGCTATTTCCATGGTGGTATTTTTTGATGAGATAAACCTTTGAAATGGTGGATTTTGAGTCAAGCGGATTACTCTCTATAATGTGAGTGGGTCTCACACAATCAGTTAAAGGCCTTAACACAACCAAGGCTTATCTCTCCCTACAAGGAGGGAATTCTGCTGGGAGATTGCCTTTGGATTCAAACTGCCACTCTTTCCTTCGTCTCCAGCCTTCCCCATCAGATTTTAGATTGTCTAAGTCTCCACAATCCTGTGTGCCAATTCCTTAACATTCCTCCCTCCCTCTATTCCTCCCCCTCCGCCTCTGTGTGTGTGTGTGTGTGTGTGTATGTGTGTGTGTGTGTGTGTGTGTGTGTGTGTGTGTGTGTGTGTATCTTTTTTTTCCTGCTGGTTGTTTCTGTGGAGAACCTTAATACATAAATAAACCCAAAAGTTGATCCATTAGTATCTATTTAAATCCACTTTTATTACTGATTTTTAAACATTATCTTCATATTATCATTATCACTTAAACTTCACCAAGACTTAAAGTCAAAACCAGCAGGCTCTAGAGAGCTAAGTATACTTATTTATTTATGAAACCAATTTGTTGGGGATGAGACTGTCATCCAATTCCTTTTTCATTTTATTAGTGGCTAGAACATCAGTTCATGTGGACCCAGTTGTCTATTCAAAAGGCACAGAGCTCCTGAACTCTGCAAGATAAGATACTATAAAAGATGGACAAAGTAGCTCTGTAGTGAGAACATTTTCCTTCTAGCCCCTCGATTATATATAGCAGCAAGAACAGCTGGAATTAAGGGAAAGGACACCTCTAGCCCCCTATAGGAGCCTTAAAGGTAATTTCTATTGTCAGGCAAAACACTGTTGGCTGAATTCATGTGAAGTCATATAACATTAGATATATAAAAAGGAGAGACAGAAAAATCATAACAGAAAGAAATAACAGTAGAGCTGATTTTTTTACAGCAGTTACCTCTGAAAAAGCTGTGTGCACAGTCTATTGAGCATTGTGGCCAGAACTCCCAGTTTCAAGGTCTCCATGTCACAGATGGTTTATCAGGAGAAAAATGATAATGGCTGAAAACTGCATGAGTTTTTATTGTTAATGGGGGCTAGGAAAGGAACAGACTGATATACCACGAATAATGAAAACATCATTCTCATTGTTATACGGCACAAATTACATATGAAACAAACTGCTAACTTCAGGTACAATGGTTGTTGAAATGAGAAGTTTTATGATTTTAAGGACAAAGGAAGAAGGAGACCTGCCTCTTATCCATGCAGCTGTCCTTCTGTAATTTCTAAGGCTACTTGATTAATGTCAGGTGTCATTACCCAGGGAAAAGGAAAGGGCATGATAACTTGGGAATTTCTCTTAATGCTACGTGATGCACACAATCAACCACCTTTCGTGGTTTTTTTTTTTTTTTTTTTTTTTTTTTTTTTTTTGATGCTAGTAGAATTATCTCACTTGAGAATATTATGTAATTGGGTACATTGGTTATTTGATGCCAAAAAATCTTTACAATGGCCATGCCTGGATATAAATGCCCATGTCTTTTTGTATGGGGTATTCAGGGCTCACCCTTCTTAAAAACTGACCATAGTCAAGAATTTTAAAGGCAGAACTTGTATCTGGAAGTAAGGAGCAAACTGTTCCAGCAAACTATTCCTAATGGGTAGTGTGTGACTTAGACACTCAGGATCATTTGACCACGACTAGGTGCTTCAAGAAGAGATTATTTTTCCTTTTTTTTTTTAAGAAGAATCTACTTGTCTTAAAGAAATGGAACCATTCTATTTGTTTAAATATCTTTTATATGCTTAGCAGGGAAAGATACACAATAGCTGATTCCCTTTATACATTATTTGCATTGGGATAAAAGATTTACTCCAGCTCTTTTGTCTGTCTGAGTTCCTGGATATTCTCTGTTTATATGGAAATTATCACATACATTGTTTGCAATGGTAATTAATGTGGTTTTTCCCTTATTTAGAATCCACAGATGTTTTATACCATCTTTGTTAATAGACATCTTGATTCATGTCATACTTGATGTTTCAAAGCTAAGGAGGCAACTGCTAAATGAGCTGGTGCATCCGGTTGTAACTCAGTCATGGTGATTCTGCTCCAAAGCAGTCTGGAGTTTTCAGGTACAAACATTCCCACTGCTTCCTGTGGTCTCTACATGGCATTGGCTGGTAAATTCTAAGGAAAAGGAGCCACAGCAGAGGACAACTTCATACTTTCTGACACCTTAAATTGTTCCCAGTGTCCACAACATAGGATTCTTACACAGCCTCTCAAAGAAGTGGAGACACAGGGAGTGTCTGAAGAGCATTAGGTAACTTTTCCCACCCTCTCTCACTTCACCCTTGTAACAAATGCCTTTAGCATTAGGAATGTGTTGCATTTAAGGAACATGTAATCAGATATCAGTATACTGTTTCAGAATGTCTAGTTGTCAGAGAAAGTACCCCAATTCTTGATCTTCTTTGAAAAGACTCCAACAAACTTTTCTTTAAAACCTGATAATTTCATCTCAAAATCACATTCTATCTAACCTACAGTGAGCATCCAAGTTTCCTTCAATGTCTAAAGAATTTGTTCTTGACACAAGAACATGCTTTTGCCATGTACCTAAACGCTGAAAAGGAATCAGAGGTAGCAAGAGGTGAGGAGCATAAGTATTCAGGACTGGCCAAACAGGTCAGTGGGTGGGGAGTCTCCCTCCTCCCCTGTGTCTTAGGTCTCCTCTATGCTCTTATCTCTCTATGTGCCATGGCTCTAGGAACCCAGCTTCACTGTAGCCCAATGACATCATTATCATTAACAACCTTCTAAACTTCAATGGCTCTTTCTAGTTCCAGGGCCAGCCTAGGCACAAAGGCCCTGCAAAAATCTCACTTGACCTTATAAGTAACAGCTCAAATTATTCCAAATAAAAATACATAAAGCTAAACATGCCTTCTCATTGTCCTGAGAACATGCCTTATGAATGCCCACCTCCCTGCCTTTGTCTGTGTTCCCACCTCTCCCACCTCTTTATCCTTCCCCACTTGGAGACCTTCTCCTTCTTTCCAGCCTTTTCATTCTTCTCAACTACCTCATGCTCTCATTCTCTGTGATGCCTTCTCAGGTGACTGCAGCCTACAGTAACTACTCCTCTTCCAAACTCCTAGAGACTTTATTTTCTGTTCTACTTGTCTGGGGTCTTAATCATAGATGCAATAGTTTTGGGATAAATATTTATTGAACACCTACTGTGTACCAGGCACTGTTGTCTGTCTTAGAGATGAATGGCAAACAAGACAGACAAGCTTATCCAGTTTCAGTGTACCTCACATGTGTTTACCTACCTCCCGATGAGATTGCACGATGTGATACCAGCTGAGGAGAGTGTGCTGTGACCTTTGGTTAGCCCCTACAGAGCCCAGTTCAGGACGTAGTTGTCTGAATGGTTGGAGATGGATGTTGTAGCAGGTCAGTGCTGCCTGTGCTCCTCACACTTGCTGCCTCATTCTTGTCATACCTTCCACTTTGCTTGTTCATCTAACCCCAGACTCGCAGAATTACGCCAACCAAAGACACAATACATTGTTCTGTCTCTCACTGGAGAGAAAAGAACCTGTCTTCAAAGTCTCCCATTCTTTTCACCCACAAAAGCACATCCACCTTGGTTTACTACAGTTCCCATATGATGTACTTTGCACTCTCTAATGTGAGCTAAGAGGGCAGAGCAGTGAGTACGTTCTTGTGGACACAGGAGAATAAGACGCGCAGTCATGAGACAGTAGTTCTGCTTGAAGTCCAGCCAAACTGGAGTTATGTAAGCTTTCTGTGTCTCAGCTTTCTTAACTGAAAAATAAGGGTTGAACAAGACTGCTCTAATGCCCCTTCCAAGCCTGCCACCGGTACTGTAATTATTGTATGACTGCTACTCGATTTCTCTGGTATTATTATGAAACTGTCCAACTCATCCTGATTTACAGTTTTCAGTCTTGAAAATTAAGAGTGAGGTAGTGCATTTGTTTGTTTGTTTGTTTCGGTTTTGCATATACCTTTAAATATCCTTACTAAATAATTAAATGAATACCACTTCCCAATAAAAGTTTAATAAATATCAGGTAGTTAAGTTAATGCCTGTGTTAGTCAGGGCTGAAAACCCCACAGTCTGCTACTGGCAAGCTGGAAAATCAGAAAGCCAGTGGTGTAACCCAGAGTCTATAGGCCCAAGAACCAGGAGCACCGATAGCCAAGGGCTTGAGCAAAGAGAGCAAATTCTCTCTTCCTCTGCTCATTCCTTCTTTTTTCCTTCATGATTTGGATCATGCCCTTCCACATTGGTCAGGGTTATCTTCTTTGCTCAGTCTATCAATTGACATGCTAATCTCTTCTGGAAACACCCTCACAGACACCCCAAAATAATGTTTTACCAGCTATTTGGGCATCCTTTAGCCCAGTCAAGTTGACACATAAAATTAACCATCACAATTATTATGTTTGCATTAGCTTATATGCTTGAATTTATTGCTACTTAGACTTTTATTTGGTCTGAACAAGTGACGGTCATCAATGTCCCAACCTTGGCATTTGAGGTAAGGAAGGCCAAATAAGGAGAACTGGGGAGGGTGGAGAGGCATGTTTGATTCCTCTTTCTCTCTACCCCTCACATAACCCATCAGCAAATTCTAACAGTTCTACCCTCCACATACAGACTCTGACCACTTCTCACCACCTCCACAGTTGCTACCATGATCCAAACCATAATAATTTCTCATCTGGATTACTGCAATACCCTCCTTGTCTTACTTCTAGTCTTGTACCCCTAGGGTCTCCACAGACAGTGATCCATAAAAATATAAATCATATCATGTCACTCCTCTGCCTATCTAGTTTTTGGCCCCAGAAAAGTTGTTCTCAGTCTAACACTTGGCTTTACAATGATGTTTCGGGTTTCCAGGTATCAATGTCAACTCAAATCTTATGAGCAACAATCCTTAAGCTGTCTGAGTACTCCCATTTACCCAGTATAAAGTTGTTCAAGTAAATTGCCATGGGTCTCCTTTGAGAAGCACTAGGGGAGTCATTACCACGCTTCTCTTTGGGGATATGGCATCTCCTTCAGTCAGTGCATTCTGGGTCTGTAAATACGTTTAGGTCTAGAAACTGGGCAAAGAATTGTACCTTTCTATTGGAGTAACTGCCCTTAGTCTCTTGGTCATGCATTCCTCATATCTTTTGATTATATAAATTAAGTAGTATCCTTATCAATTGCCTACTACGTCTCTTGTGGACACTGTGGTGAAGATAGAGATAGCTCTTAGATGCCCTTCAAAGAAAAACTTCTTGCCCCCATGGCTGAATTAACTCAGTGGGCAGCCTTCAGGTATCCTTTAGCCTTCCTAGTCATTACAATAATTATGTCCAGCCAACTTCTGATTATTATGCACTACTACCTGGCCTCTGTTGTTTTGGAATCCTATTATCCCTACAGCTACCAATGGGCCCATTTCATAGTGGCATCTTCTACTTTCAGCCCTGTGCTACAAAAGGCAGTCAAAACTGAACTTCTAAGTGATGCTGGTGCTCCTCTCATTAGTATATCATCAGTCTCCTATATAACATAGTCTTCTGGTGGGCTTTCCAGTCTTACATAAGATACCTACTCTAGCATGTGTGCTTCTCAGAACCTTTTTATTTCTGAGAGCTGCCTGCCAGGAGCCCTTCTGGGGAAAGCAGTCCTTAATTTCCAAAAGACTATCACAGCAATTCGTTACCACTCTAAGATTATAATGCTAATAAGTGATAACCTGACTTTGGAGTCCAGGCAGGCCATCTGATTCAGAACTCATGCCCCTCACTACTGTTTAGGATTAACTGAGAAGTAGCCACATAAAGACAGTTACTAGTCTTTCATCCTGATGTTAATATAGGGCTTGTGGGGAGGGTGGAAGAGCCAGGGGTCACTTCACTAGTGTGTATCTGAACTTCTAAATACAGAGTACTGCAAAGGACATGGATGACTGGAAAAAAACTGTCACAGGAACTCTAATAACCTTTGTCCTCCACCAGAGTTGAGAATCCCTTGTGTAGATAAAGGAGAAGCTGTCAAGGAAACATTCTTGAAATAAGCTTTGAGTGTTGCTGACTTTCATCATGTATTTAAATAAAGCTCTTTTGTGTGGACAACCAGAGACTTGAAAAAATCCACAAAATAAATAGCTGCTTAGCCTCTGTAGGGAAGTGTTTAAAGCATGTAATTAAATTGCCAAAAGTATTCTAAGGTAAAACTGTTTTTCCCCCCTAAAATAAGTTAATAGCTAGTTTTGCAACACAACTAGGGATCTTACTAATTAAAAAAAAAAAAAAAAAACAGTTTCAAGAGTGATTCAAGGAAATTGTTCCAAAGTCAGAAAATGGATTTTGCAAGGGAAATTTGTATTATGAAGAGACAGAATTTTCCCACTTTTTCATTTTATATTTTATAGAGCTGTCATTAAATCATTGAAAACACTACTTTCCCATGTTTAAATGATTAAACCATTGATTGCGATTCAGAATGAAGGAATTTAAACTCTAGGCAAAAATGCCAACCTCCTGATTTCAAACCTTTCTCTGCTACTTTTACTACATTCTGCCTTTCATAGTGTTTCCATTCTTCTTAGTGTCCTAAGTTCCTGAACCTACTCAACTTTCTATACTCATAGAGGAAAAACAATACAAACAAATAAGGAAACTAATAATTAATGCATATTTACTAGACTTTGTGCTAGGCACTTTCCCACTTAGAATCTCCAAACCGCAGATCAACCAAATTTTATTTGTATTACTTTTGGCAGTTCATTTTGACTAATAGTGTTTATAGATTTGTCCTTTTAATCATCCTTTGCTAAGTATTTCTAAATACGCACCCCAGAATCAGGAGACAGGCCATCTAAGATTAATCACTGATCATGGATAAGCTACAAAGTAAATAATCCATGAACATTTTTACTAAAATTATAAGATCTGTGTTGCCTTATCCAATAATGGTACTATGTTCACATTAAAATAATCCCTGATTTCATCCCAAATCCACATTATATGCTTCAGCACCTATACTTTCCCCTTCATAGCCTTTATTATATGATAACTAGATAATTACTGTATGTTTACCTGCTTATATTTTACCTACAGGCTAGCTTCTAGATTGTACGTATCTAGATATTTAGATATCAAGAGTGCAAAGTCTGTTACCAGTGCCAACCATCACACCATAGAATCGGAACCTAGCGGATATGTATTAACTAAATCAATGAGCCAATTCTAAAAGAATGTTTCATAGCTTGGGTTTTAGCGAATGCTATACTATTTAAATATTACTTTACAGAACAATCTCAATTAGTCAATGGTATGCTTTTCTTGCATCTACCCAAAACAACACTTTTTTTTCCTCTAGTTTTCAGAACTACTTCTCTTTTAAGCCAGAATAAAAAAAAAAATACTCTCTACTAGAAGTTTCATAGATTAGGGCTGTAAAAATATTGATAAGGGAGAACAGAGGAAAAGGAGAGAGAGCCCGGTAATCACAAAACAAAAGTTCTGTGCCTTATTTTCTTGAAGGATAAGTAAATTTCCTCACGTTTTCTTAATGTTTTTCTAGGCCTTCATGTACATACTTCCTACTAATTACAAAAAGACCCCTTCAACACAGTCCCTGGTAATGAAACAAAATGCAAAGTCTTTTCTGATCTCAGAGGCTTTGAACAGACTAGTCTCTGCCAGGGCCATTCCTCTCCCAGCATTCACATGATTGGCTCCTTTTCATTCATGTTTCAGTGTGCCTCCTCAGAAGGGCCCTTTCTGAATGTTCTCTCTCAGTTGGTTCCCCACTGATTTCTTTTTCTTCATAGTACATATTATTTATAATTAATTCACTAATGTATATATTTTTTTACTATATTTTCCCTACCATACCTGACTATACTTCCATGATGACAGGGACCACATTTGTCTTATTTATCTTTGGATCTCCAGCACCCAGTGCAATACTCAATATATAGTAAACAGAATGATCTGAATTAAATTTTTAAAAAAAGATAGCTATGTTTAGTATTATTTGTATTATATTTATTTCTGAGTGGTCCTAGGCATTTGTGATTTTAATGTTTAATATTCTATATTGCCCTTGCTAAATTATGTCTTCATATTCATAGAACAATGTAAATTAATGCTGGTAATAATGATAATATTGTGACACAAAAGATCTTAAAAACTTTTTAAGATCAAAATGAAAACTATTGTTTCACGTAATATTAACATTATTATATGTTAATCTACTGATTAGAAGTTAGAAAAGCTAATCATTCACATCTGTACTCTCTAGTAACTAAGATACCCCATTCTCATGCTATTCTCAGAAACCATTTTGCTCCTGTTATCTGTGGCTATACAACTAACCACCCCAAAACCAAGTAGCTTGAGACGACAATATTATGCTCACAAATCTATAATCTAAGCAAGCTTAGATCAGAACAGCTTGTCTTTGCTCCCCTCAGTGTCAGCCGAGTGACTTTTAGTCTGGTTCTGAAACCTCTTAAGCCTTGTTTATATCTGCCACCTGGGCTGAGAAAACTCAAATAGCTCAGGGCTGGAGGAGCTGGAGCTCCTTGGGCATCTCTCTCTAACCCAGTGTAGTCTCCATATGGCCTCTCCAGCATGAGGTCTTCAACATAGCTGGTCTTCTTACACTTTGGTTTAGAGATACCAAGGTGTGTGTCCCAAGAGATAGAGAGCCTTGTAAAAGCAGGACTAGCAACACAATTGGTGAGTCCTGGTGCAAACTGAAAATGTAGCACTCCTTGTTCAAAAATTACTAATAATTTTAAGATGACTACAACAGAGCATTAAAGCAAGGATGGGGCACTTCTGAGTGCAAGAGCTTGCACTACTGCATGGGTCACATGTCCATGATGCTGGCTGTGAGTGGGAGCCACATTGTATTTTATGATCTAGGATCTCTCAGCATCACTTCTGCTGGATTCTGTTCATGAGGTAGTCACAAAGGTCTACCCAATTCTAAAAGGAAGAGAAATAACTCCACATCTTCTTGGGAGTGACCATGATCTGGAAGAGCATGTCGGTTTGGCCACTATGGTCATTTCTGAAAATACAGTCTGACACACATTTGCTATAAATGGCTGGTTCATCTCCATAGAATGAAAACATGTCAAACTTGGAAAATTCATACTGACAACTATACTATCCACAACATATATAGGGAACTTTCTCTATGTGGGTTGCTACTGAGCACTTCAGAGACATCACCTCATTTAATCCTGTGACTCCCCATTTAGTAGGTATGGTGCAATCGTCCCTGTCTCAGAGCTGATATCACAGATGGAAAGTGCTCATACGACCAATAAGTAATAGAATAGGGAATTCATCTGACTAATGCTAAGAATGCTTACACTGTTCAGTGTTGTTGAAGTAAATTTCCCAAAAAACAAATGCCCATGAACTGTGCTTTCCCCACTGCCTACCACCAGGTGATTCTATAAGGGTTAACTATAGTGGGCACCTAAAAGGTTGTCTTCATGCCTCATACTTTCTCTTTCTCTGGTAACTCCCCATCCCTCCATCCTTACCGCACACATGTTCACATGACTGATTCCAATGGCCTGGCTAGACAGGAAAATAACTAGAAAAGAGTCTCACCACTGGAATAGAGGCAGGAAAGAGAGACATAGACAGATAAAGATCAGTTGATTTGGTCTATCTTCCAGGTCTGAACCTGAAATATACAAATCTGGGCACTGTATGCAGCTCTGTTTTCCATCCTGTGTTCTGAGGAGAATCAATTTATAGAAAGAGAAAGTAATTAAGTAGGTAGAGAGCAACAAGGCAAGAGAGCAAGTGAAAGAGAGTACCCAAATATTTGTATCAATTATCTCAGCCTATTCTTGAGACCCAACTATATTCCTTATCCTGAAATAAATACATGTCACTAGGATACACCTTTATGTTTTGCTATTGTTGGCCTAAGTCATTCTCCATTACTTGCTAGCAAAACAATACTAAGATATATAGGTAAAAAAAGAAAAAAAAGTAGCTTGCTTCAACTAACAGAGAGCAAATTCTTCAAATAGCCAATGGGCTTCCCAAATAAAAAGATAAAAAATAAACTCATAGTTTTTTCAAGGGCTCTATAAACTATGGGGGCAAATCCAACTTAGTTTTAGGCAATAAGTAAAAGTTGAAAGATTCTATGTACAACAATTAGATGGAATAGATACCTCATGATCACACTGAAGAAAAAAAAAAGCACATCCAAGTCAATCAATCTAAGCTCCTTTAGACTGCCTTCAGAATTGTAAAGAAAAAACTTTACCTTTGTCAAAGGCATTGTCCTCCAGTATATCCAGTCGATTTAGAGGTGAGGTAAGAAAATGAATTATTAATTTCTTCCACTTTTTTAAAAGAACATTTGGTGAAATCTGCTTCTGCACCCTACCCTAGCACACTCATTTCAATTACTGATTCATTATTCACTTCCACATGTAATTCCTAGTAGTTCTGGCATCACTGGAGAAGGATTCCAGCATGTGTCAACAGTGCTTCCTCCAAGTTCTGTGCAAAGGGGGAATGGCAGGAAAAGCTATACTCGTGCCCTAAGAGCCTTGCTCTCCTTCTCTCATGCTTCTCCACCCACCCAGGGCCTCCATCTTCTTCATCTGGGAAGCCATTTCCCAAGCCTGCAGATTAGGGTGAAGAGGATGGGAGGAGGGGCACATATTCTGGTGAACAGCTGGGGCCCATCACTTCTCATTGCAGGTCTTGGGGAGATGTGGTTGACAGAGTGATGCACAGAGCCTGTCCCAGTTAATGACTTCACCATTCTCCATCATTATCCCCATCATTAGGAAATTAGGAGGACAGAAGGTATTTACTGTAAACCTGCCACCTCCCAAGGAGAGATAAATAGAAACTGATAAATGGGCTCTTCTGGTGCTGTTCGTCTATTAACCTTCTGCTTCCCAGCTCCGGCATATGTATGCCATCCTGCCATTAATATCCAGTAATTGGCATGGCAGCGGGCAATACAATCATACCTTTACTGTGAGCATTCCCTCCGTGTGGTGTGCCTGCGCAAGCACACAATTACTTTCATAATGAAGCTTTGCTAAACAGTCCAGTTGAAAGACATTAGGCAGTTGTTCCCCAGCCATAACACCAACCTCCCACAGTCATTCAGAGTTTAACTCTTCACTAGCCTCTATGCCAGCTGTCTGCCGTTGCTGATCTTTCTGCTATCTTTGCATGCATTCCAATCTATTCCTTAAATGTATAATTTTTGTTTTGTCTTTGTTTTGAACAGTTTCTCTCTTTAAACTCTGGGTTCCTTGGGAGCAAAGGCATATCCAGCCTATGAATTTGGACCCATATTATGTGGCTGACTGACTGGCATGAGGGCAGAATTGAGTCTCACCCATGTTGTGGTCACCAGTGACCACCTGGGGGCAATGCCCCTCATGTGTCACCAGTTGAGAGCCAAGCTGTTTCCCAAAAAGATTTTGTGACCTTTGGTGTATTGATGATAAGAAGGAGAAGGGTGTATCCTATCAAATTTATCCTTGGTACAATCATAGAATCAAAAGGAAAGTATGAAACCTTAGTTTCATATTAGGAAAATATCATCCTCAGTGTTCACCTGCTTAAAACTCTTAGGGATCTTGAAAGAGCATGAATCCCAGGAGATTCTGAAAGAATTTACAGAAAATTGAGGCCCACAAAAGCCACCTCATTCTGTTATCCATCTGCTCACACTGTGGCTGCAAAATGAACATTTGGTCTCTGCTTCCCTGACCTATTTCTTCCCAAGTTACATTCCACTGTTTACTACGAAGACGTGACTGCAGTGACTATAGTGGGCAGGCTGTTTCACAGGATGAAACGTGAAAAGCAAAGATGAGTAATCTCTTAAAAGCATAGGGCAGATTCTATGAAATGAATCAAGCTGGTCCTAACCATGGCCCTGAGGGGCAAAAAAAAAAAAAAAAATACAGTTGCAAGGAGGGAGGTGAGGTTGGGGAGAGGTAATACCGGCAAAGAGATAAAAAGCAATAAAAAGACCAACGAGAAGAAAATGACATGACAATCTTATTACTGGTGTTCAGGAACCATAGCCTCTCTGTCAGAAAAATACCAGATCACCCATTTGAGAACTTCATAAAACTAAATGATCAATAGATTATAGCTCTGGCCCTCCTTCCACACAGCATAAAACAAATAATAATATCTCCAATAAATATAACAAATAGGGTGATCTTTCCCATTTCCTGCAGACCCTTGACAGAAACATGCTACAAGATCTTTTCGTTTCTTCAGGAAGATACTAAGCAGCTTGCCAGACTCCCAGTCAAGCACAGCCTCTCCAGCTGCCTTCCAAGCATACACCTTTAAACAGAGACTCTGGATATAGCTGGGTAGCCTTGCACTCATGGAATCTTTCATTCCACAGAAATACCTGGTAGCAATTCTATTAACTACAACTCTCCTGGCACTGGCATCAACACACATCTCTGGTATAATGATAAATAATGTTTGTCATGACAACCCGATGACAGGTTAAGAGACTGAAGATTCTGCATCTTCTTCACCATTCCTTATTTCTATCTAAATTTATATCTTTACAAAGCCCCCTTACATTATCTCTTCTGGTTCACAACAAAGTCTAGGACAGTCATCAGGAGATATGAGGATCCCTATTGTAATAGCTATGGAAACTAAGACTCAGAAAGGGCAAGTGACTGGCCCAGATCACATAGCTAGAACTGGAACCTTCTTTCCTTTTCAGGGAACTGTGCTGCCAACTCTAGTTGGCACCATTCACATTGTATTCTGTGTGAACAGCACTCTTACACTTGGGTAACACAGCTGCCCTAAAAAGCAACACAATATAGTGGAAATAGGAAAGGCTTTGGAGTCAGTGACTTGATTTTGCCACTTACTAGCTGCATTACCCCAGATAATTTTTAAATTTTTATGACTTTTAGTTTCCTCATCTGTGAAATGGGCAATGATAATAACAACCCCTACAGCATAGATATGTTATATTAATATATGACAATCTATGAAAAACGTTTCCTAGAGCATTTCCTTCTCTACGTGTGCCCTCCTCTTCTATGTTATTAACACCTTACCATGTTCCCTCTTTGCCCAGGAAACATTTAATGTAAATATATTTTGCAATATTCTGACTCTTTGGAAACAAGTGAACTATAGAAAATAATGGTGACTCTCCTTTTAAATAAAATAAAATTAACCAGTGTTTCATCCATTCCATGATACATGAATATTCTTATAATGCTAAGTTATCCCAATCATGAAACAATCTCTTCTTCATTTGTCCAATGTAGAACATACACGAAGATGTTAGACTCTGATTAAAGGATTACTTATGATCAAGGAATATTTGTGTGCAGTATAAATTAGAAAGACAATATAAGACATATTTTTTCTGCCATCCCCACTACAAGGAATTTCCCTTTGACTTTCTTTTTCTTCAGTACCCACTTAGCTCCATGAGTGCTATAGGTCTACTTTCTCAAGTGTATTCCTGTCATTAATCTTTCCTCTTCCATGTCAAAAGGTTTATCAATCCCAATTTCCAGCATTGACAATTGGAAATTCTAGCAAATTCAGTTTTTTCATTAGGCAGAACCACTTGGTTCTCTGGAATTCAACCCTCATCTTTCAGATCAGGCTCAGGCTCTCTTCATTTGGAATTCTCATTTGGGCAAAACACCACCTTCCCCCACCCACAACCTTTTGAAGACATATGGAAATAACTTCTAGTTATCAAAACTTCTAGGTATCTTGCCAATTTCAGCAAGATAGCAGGATATGAGCTTAATATACAAAAATTAATTGTATTTCTACCTACCAGCAATAAAATAAGGCAATTGTATTTAGGATAGCATCAAAAAGAATAAAATACTCAGGAATGAATTTAGCAAAAAAAGAGCAAGACATACATCCTAAAAAGCATAAAACACCATTGAAAGAAATTAAAGAAGCACTAAGCAAAAGAGAAGATATTCTATGTTCATGGATTGAAAGATTTAATGCTGTTAAAATGGAAATACCATTCGGGGTGCCTGGGTGACTCAATCGATTAAATGTCCGACTTCAGCTCAGGTCATGATCTCACAGTTCATGAGTTCATGAGAGCCCTATGTGGGGCTCTGTGCTGACAGCTCAGACCCTGGAACCTGCTTTGGATTCTGTGTCTCCCTCTCTCTCTTTCCCTCCCCCACTTGTACTCTGTCTCTTTCTCCCAAAAATAAATAAACATTAAAAATAAAATTTTAAATGGAAATACTCTTCAAATTGATCTACATAGTTAATGCAATCCTTATCAACATCACAACCTCCTGTTTTTCAGACACATACATGCTGATCATAAAAATCATATGCAAATGGAAGAAACCCAGAACAGCCAAAATAACCTTTAAAAAGAACAAATTTAGAGGCACCTGGGTGGCTCAGTTAGTCAAGCATCCAACTTCAGCTCAGGTTATGATCTCATGGTTGGTGAGTTTGAGCCCCACGTCAGGCTCTGGGCTAAAAGCTCAGAGCCTGGATCCTGCCTCAGATTCTGTGTCTCCCTCTCTCACTGCCCCTCCCCCACTCATGCTCTGTCTCTTTCTCTCTCAAAAGTATAAATGGACATTTAAAGTAAAACTTAAAAAAAAGAACAGATTTATAGGATTCAACACTTCCTAATTTCAGAACTTAATACAAAGCCACAGTAATCAAGACAGTGTTCTACTGGCATAAGGATACTCATAAAAATCAATGGAATCAAATTTAAATACAGAAATAAACCAATACATTTAAGATAATAGATTTTTATAAGGGCGTCAGGACTACTAAATGGAAAAGAATAATCTTTTCAACAAACGATGCTGGGACAACTGGATATCTGCATGCAAAAGAATGAAGTTAGATCCTTACCTCACAACAGATAAATAAAACAAACAAAAGTTCCAAAAAAAAAAAAAAACAAGGATCATAAAACTAAATGTAAGCACTAAAAGTATAAAACTAAGTAAAAAAAATAGGACTAAATATTTGTAACCTTGGATTAAACAATGATCTCTTAGATGTGACAATAAATACAAAAGCAAAACAAAGGAAAATATGAACTGGACTTCATCAAAATTAATAATGTTTATACTCTGTGAACATCACCAGGAAGTGTCCTTGATGAACCTCACAGAATAGGATGCAAATTATACATCTGATAAATGGGTTTGTATCCATAATATATAAAGAGCTCCTAAAGCTTAACAGTAAAGAAAACTTAACCCAATTCAGAGATGAGTAAAAGATTTGAAGACATTTCTCCAAAGAATATACACAAATAGTCAATAAGCGCATGAAATGATGTTCAAAATCATTAGTCATTAGGGAAATACAAATCAAATGCACAGTTAGATACCACTTTGGACCCACTAGGATGGCTTTAACTGAAAATACAGGTAATAACAAGTATTGTGGAGAACAAGAGAATGTAAAGAAATTGGAACTTCATACATTTCTAATGGTATAAAATGGTGTCGCCATTGTGGAAAAACAGTCTGACATCATCTCAAAATATTAAACATTGTTACCATATAACCCCACAATTTCACTCCTAAGTATATACCCTAGAGAACTGAAAACAGGTCCACACAAAAATTTGTACACAAATGTTCATACCAGAATTATTCTTAATAGCTAAAAAGTGTAAACTATCCAAATATCCATCAACTTACAAATGGGCAAAAATGTGATACATCCATACAATGGAATAACACTTAGCAATAAAAAGCAATGAAGTACTGATCCATGCTGCAACACAGGTGAACCCTGAAAACATTATGCTAAGTGAAAGAAGCAATTGCAAAGGCCACATATTATATGCTTCCATTTATAAAAAATGTCCAGAAAAACCAAATCTATAGATACAGAAATCAGTGGTTTCTAGGGAATGGAGAGGTGGAGAATAGGGAGTGATGAAAATTTTCTAGAAACAGATAGATAGTTACAGAACTTTGTGAATATACTAAAAAAACCCCACTGAATTATACACTTTAAAAGGGTGACATTTATGGTATGTGAATTATATCTCAATAAAAAAGTTGTTACTTAAGAAAAAATAAGAACGTATTACTGGAAATTTAGGCAGGGACAAAGTATGCTACACATTCTGAAATATCATGACAGTCCTGTTCAATAGACTTTTTTTCTTTTTATGAAATACTATTAATATTTATTTCTGAGCTAACACTATTGCTTTTTTCTCATTACCACAGTTGTGAAAAATCAGTGTTCTGTGGTAGAAAAGGTACCAATTAAGAAACTGAAAGATCGCAATACTCGTCTGAGCTCAACTACCAGAACCTCAGGCAAGTTATTTCACTTCCCTAGGCCCTTTTCATCATCTAACAGATGAAGAGTGTGATGATTAATTTTATCTGTTAATTTGGCTGGGCCATGGTGCCCAGTTATGTAGTCATTACTATTCCAGATACTTCTGTGAGAGTATTTTTAGATGAGAGTAACGTTTTAATGAGTGAACTTTGAATAAAGCAGATTGTCCTTCATAATGTGAGTGGACTTCCAACCATTTGGAGGTGTGAAGAGAATGAAGGACTGACCTACCCCAAGCAAGAGGGAATTCCGCTAGCACATATCCTTTGTACTTGGGCTTCACCACCAGGTCTCCCTAGGTCTGTCTCCAGCCTGCCAGCCCACTTTGCATATTTTGGACTCTCCATAACCACATGTACCAAATCCTTTATTTAATAAATAAAGGTCTCTTCCATCTCCAGCAATATTAACATTCAAAATCATATGGGTATTGCAAATTGTAGGAACTTCCAGAACATTTTGGAGGTTCCAATCAACTTTATCAATTCCACTGAGAAAAGTGTCTACAGAAATATTACTTGCATTGACTCATCCACCTTATAACTGTCCCCTAAAGCTGGGAATGGGATAAAATGGTTCCTAAAAGTCTGTGACCAGAATATGAAAGCAAGGATTCATATGGCTTAAGGTTAGCCAGCCTTAATGAAATTAGGTATAAGTAGAGTATATTTTTATTTTTGGTACATCCAGTTTCTGTCTTCAGCATGCTTTACATATTTTAATAGTGAAAATTCAGACAGTGAGGTAAGAGAGTGAATGTGACATTTGGGGAAATGGCATCAACCCAGAACGCCTGACACGATAGTATGCATACAACCACCTACTTTGCCCATGAGTAAAACAAGTCCAGATACCTATACAGAAGCCAAAGGCATCAGTCTTCATCAGTCATCCACTAAATTCTAATTTTCTAAATATAGTCAATTCTATGTTATTCTGTGACTATCCAGATGTGTATTATTCAGAGCTTTTCATTTTCTATTTATCTGGCAACAGGAGTTTTTGCCATTTCACAGCTCATTTGCACCTCCACCAGCTTTGCTACACTCATTACTATCTCTGGCAAAAGATTTGGTAAGGGAGGCAGTTGATGCAAATGAGATTTTTAGATTTTTCACGCTCTCCCTTTCTACCGTGACCGTGGATAATCAAGAATTGACTGTGCAAAAGCAGAGAATGCAATTAGGCATTAGGTAAGGAAAGCTTCACACATAAAATCACTAGGAATGCCTTAAAGGGAGTAGCAAGTAAAGAGGAACAATTGTGAAGTAAGATGACATTTTCTTATTACTTAATACTACCTGATGCATTCTGAAGTGTCTTAACAGAAATTATCACAAATAAATTTTAACAGCAATTCATCAACCCATTTCAGAATGGGAAAACACATCATTGAGTTGCAGTGCCTAAAGGATATATGGTGATTTAGTGGAGCCGTCAGAAATCATTCCATTCAAGCAGTGTGTAATTAAAGCCTGCTAAATTCTAGATGTGGTTCCACATGGGCACTGAGATATGAAGATAGTAAGACACAGCTCCTGCTTACATTTTATTGGAGACAGAGATAAGTAGGTAAATTATTTCAGCTTAGTTTTGTTAATTCTATGATAAGGCAATTCCCAGAATGCTCAGAGAGGACAGAGGGACATTTATCCAAGGCTAGCAAGTTCAAGAAGTCATTTTTCAGGAGGTGATACCTGAGTTAAGTAGTAAGGGATGATTAAGAGTTAGACAGTTTAAATGAATGGAGAGGTGGGGCGCCTGGGTGGCTCAATTGGTTGAGCGTCCAACTTCGGTTCAGGTCATGATCTCGCGGTCTGTGGGTTCGAGCCCTGCGTCGGGCTCTGTGCTGACAGCTCAGAGCCTGAAGCATGCTTCGGATTCTGTGTCTCCCTCTCTCTCTGCCCTTCCCCCACTCATGCTCTATCACTCTCTCTGTCGAAAATAAATAAACATTAAAAAAATTTAAATGAAGGGAAAGGTAATTTTAGACAAAAATAAGAACATGAACAAAAACATGGAGAATTAGCAACACTTGATGTTTAGGGACCATCATAGCAGTTTCATATTCTGGATCCTAAAGTGTGAATCATGTAGAATCAGGCAATGAGAAAGGAGACATAAGCCACTCATGGAATCGCCATAATTACCTTTGCTAGAAGCTTGAGCTTTGGTTGGATCCAGTAAGTGATGAGAAGCCACTAAAGGATTTTAACTGTGAATTGTATGTTTATATGATACGGTGAATGGGTCTGAATAGTAAGGAAGATGATCTGAACAAGTGAAATCTGTTTAAACTATCAAGAAAGTTAAGATGAGAAGATCTTAGCTAAGCAGAAAGTTCAGGTGAGGAAAAAGGAAAGACTTGAGAAACATTTAGAAGAAAGTCTGTCAGGACTGTTGAATATAGGAGGAAAGGCACAGGAAAAGAAGACTATAATCATTTCTACTAGGATTCCAGATAGGAAGCAGAACAAGAAGCAAGTGGAGGAGACTTTGGCATGTTGATACTATTGAAGGAGAGAAGACAAGCATGTATTTTCATACTCAAATGAAATTCAGGGGAGAGCTGGTGATATACATGAGAGTCATCAGCACAGTAGTTCAAATTATGAGAGTGAATGAACTACCCTAGAATATAGTATGAAATACTGATTCTCAACTCTGATTGCATGTTAGAAACAATTGAAAAGATATTTATGCCCAACCGTCACCTCAAGCCACTTAAATCAAAATTACAGAGGTGTAGACTTGGTCTGGAATTATTACTAGGTAGGTTAAAATAAGGAGGAGCTCAAGACTGCAAATCCATGAAGAAAACTAGAAACAAATAGTGAGAAACATATAGAGAACCAGAAGAAAGAAAATCTGACACTACCTTCATACTCCCAATTGCATTCACTAGAATAGAATGAATATGACATAATCATTGTTTTAAAAATTAATACTGTGATAAACTATCATTTCAGAAATCCTTGACCACCAAAAAAGGATCCCACTTCAAGAGTTCAAATCTTATTCTAGCAATATAGAACCATTAGCTAGCCATGCTATAGAAAATGTGTTCCCAAAAGTTTAATTTCCTTTAAAACACGGTAAACCATATATGATTTTAACCAATCAGACATGTTAAATAATTGCAAGAGCTCCAAGATAAAATCAAAGATCCTTATGGAACAAATAATTTTGTTGGATAAATTTGAGGATTTATCTGTTGAGTTATTTTATTTTTCTATTTTTCTTAGGGGCTGTTAATTGGAGGGTAGGATAGAACTTGCATGCATTGCATATTGAAATTTAAAAGTTGATGTAAATATTTAAAACTATAGTTATAATATTCAACATCCAAGTTATACATGGCATGTTTATTCCCCCAAAGTACAGTTTTTATAATAGAGATGACATAAATACACCACTTTTTAGATGCAACTGAAAATGTGATTATGACCTCCAACAATGGTAATTTAAGTATTAATTTCCATCCATCTCAGCAACTGGCAGCATCCATCAATTATAGCATTAGCTGCCCAGCAATTGCAGCTGCAAAAAGCAGAATTAGTGTATAAGCTACTGTCACTCACCTGAAATTTTACAGTTCTAATTAGTGAGCCAGGAAGGCTGTCAACAACTAAAAAGCCCAATGAGAGGCCTGCAAAGACAGCACTTCCCAACCCTTCCCTAGATGCAATCATCCAGCACTGTCATGTCATTTTTTTCCTAATTCAGAATTGAAAGTATCTGAAAGAAAACTCTTTATTTTTGTGTCTGACAACATGCCCTAACAGGTAATAAGAATACTGGCCAGGGGCACCTGGGTGGCTCAGTCGGTTAAGTGGCCGACTTCGGCTGAGGTCATGATCTTGTGGTCCGTGAGTTTGAGCCCCGCGTCGGGCTCTGTGCTGACAGCTCGGAGCCTGGAGCCTGTTTCAGATTCTGTGTCTCCCTCTCTCTGACCCTCCCCTGTTCATGCTCTGTCTCTCCCTGTCTCAAATATAAATTAAAAAAAAATGTTAAAAAAAAAAAAAAAGAATACTGGCCAGGCAGGTCCTCTGAGCCCACCTACAATCTATAGAAACATTGATTCATACTCACTTTTACCTTTATCTCTATGCCATTGGCTTTCACAAATTCTGATACTGTATTTATTATTTTATTCACTTACTATGACATTCTTGAGTACTTTATATGTGCCAGACATTTGGCTAGGAATTGGGGATATACAGATAAGTACTAGAAAGAGTCCTGCTCTCAGGAGAGTTACATTCAAAATGGATTGACAGAAAATCAATAAGTGAAAGAAAACTATAATAGTGATAGATTCTAGGGAAATAATTAAAATACAGTCAGGAGACTGAGAGTGAGTGGAAAGATACTTTGCATTTGGTATATAGGAAAGGGCACTCTGATACTATCAGAGCTGAGTCATGAATGGTGAGATGGAGTCAACATTCAAAGGCCCCAAGGAAGAGCATTCTAGTTAAGAGGGTACAAGAGCCCAAGGGCAAGAATGAAAGAAAAAAATTTTCATGTTTGAGAAAAAGAAAAAGGCCATTATGGAACACAGTGGGCAAAGGTAAGACTAGTCCAAGAAGAGGCCATAGATATGGACAAAGGCCAGAGCTTGTAGGACTTTGTAAAGTACAATAAAGGAGTTTGGATTTTGTTCAAAGTACAGTGAGATATCACTTATACGTGGAGGGGTTTATGTTGATTTATGTCTTTAAAAGACAACTTACCCTTGTCATTGATGAAGAATGGAATATAATCCTTGAGAAATTTTTAGACATCTGCAGCAAAAAACAGGAACAACAACATTCATAGCAACATTGTTGATACTAGCAAAAAATGGAAATAGGCAAAATATTCTTCAATGGAATAATCAATTTTGTGACAGTCTTACATGGCCTACTATATATTAATGAAAATGATGAACTACATGGGTGAATCAAAAAAAATTGAGTAGAAAAGAAAATTACATAACAATACAGAATGATTCCATTTGTATAAAATTCAAAAGCATATACAAACTAGACAATATATATTTTTGGATACACACATATATTGTGAAAAAGAAAGTGAATCAGTGCAAAGTGTGGACACACCCTAAGGTGACCCCTAATGAGTAACACCATTATATAAGCGCCTCTCCTGCAGTATGAATGGAATCTGTGACCAGGGCAAAGGTGAGGAGAGGCCATTCCAGTGACTGCATTGCATTATATAAGATTCTGTATCAGCAAATGAAGCGGAACATCCTCCCACTGGACCTGAAGTAAACTGACATGCTATGAGAAGGCCTATGACAAAGTCTACACAGCAAAGAGCACTCAAGAACTGCATGGCCCGAAGCCAATAGTCAGCAAGAAAACAGGAACTTCAATCCTATAACTACAAGGAAATGAATTATGCTAACAAACTGGGGGAGCTAGAAGTGGGTCTTTCCCCATTTGAGCCTCTGATGAGAATGCAGTCCACCTAACTCCTTAATTGCAGACTTGAGATTCTGAACAGAGGACCCAGCTAATCCATTCCTACCCCCTCCCCATGACCCATACAAACTGTAAGATAATAAATGTGTTGTTTTAAGCTACTGAGTGTAGTAATTTGTTACAAAGTAATAAAAAAACTAATATAGAAATAATAAACAGAAAATTTGGTGTAGTAGTTACCTTTGGAGGGAGAGAATGGGATGCAATCAGTGAAAGTGTACTTCAAAGATATAGTTAATATGCTTTTTCTTTTTATATCTACAATGCATACATACTCCATAGGCTTTATAGATAGATACATATCTGTTCCTCTTAGTCTATTCTTTCTTAGATATATACAATATCGTTCTTAATCACTTACATTTTTGCCTTAAATTCTATTTTGTCAAAATTTAATGTTGTTACCCCACTTCTACTTGGTTCAAATTGACCTATGTATACTTTCCCTTGTTTTTATTTTCAACATTCTCTTAATATTGCTTAAAATTGGGATTCATAGTGAATGATGTTGAATATTTTAAATAAAATCTTAGAGTCTCTGACTTTAATAAGCCAAATTAGAGGCGCCCGGTGGCTCAGTCAGTTAAGTGTGCAACTTCGGTTCAGGTCATGATCTCACAGTTCGTGGGTTCGAGCCCCGCGTCAGGCTCTGTGCTGACAGCTCAGAGCTTGGAGCCTGCTTTGGATTCTGTGTCTTCCTCCCTCTCTGCCCCTCCCCTGATTGCTTGCTCTCTCTCTCAAAAATAAACATTAAAAATGTTTTAAAAAATAAGCCAAATTAACCCATTTATACTTATTGCAATTTATATTATTTTAAGATCCAATACTGCTACCATTAAAATTTTTTTTCCATTTCCTGTACTTTCTTTGTTTTGCTTTTCTCCATTTCTGCTTTCTATTATGTAGATTGAGTGTTCTTATTCTGTTTATGTCATGTTTTCTATACGTGCTCTTATGGCAAATGGATTTAACTTACAATTGATTTAAATTTTCTCCCTAAGTGTTACAGCACGCTGGCATGTTCCTTTGGTCTCCCCATTATGTTAATTTTATCTGTGATTTTAGTTCTGAGTTCCAAAGTTTCCCCAGAGTTGAGGGAAGAATCCAGCAGCCCATATTGGTTTGCTATTTTGCTAGGAAAAGAAACTTTTCATTATAATATTTAATTATATTCTATCTTTAAGCTCTGTGGCAGGTACAGGAGTTTTTTATTACTATTAGTCTTTAAGTTATGTATATTTTATATATTATTTTGTATGAATCACTTATTTCATTGATTTTTTAAATTAAAAAATGCCTGTGCTTGCTTCGGCAGTGCATATACTAAAAAACAAACAAACAAACAAACCAAGAAAATGCCTGGCACCAGCTGACCTTAAAATAATGCAGGGACTAGGGATATAGACCTCCACCATGCAGTTGAAAATCCACATACAACTTTTGACTCCCCAAAACTTAACCACTAATAGTTTACTTCTGACCAGAAGCTTTACTGATAACATAAATAGTTGATAACACATATTTTGCATATGTATTATATTCTGTATTCTTACATTAAAGCTAGAGAAAAGAAGATGTTATAAAGAAAATCATAAGGAGAGAAAATACATTTATAGTACTACATGTTTATTTACTGAAAAATATCTATGTCTAAGTGGACCCATGCATTTCAAACCTATGTTGTTCAAGGATTAACTGTACAAAGAACTAAGTGATTATTCTCTTAGTCACTGTTTCATAAATGTTCTGGTAACACTAACCAGTAAAAAATTATTCTAACAGATAAAAAAGATCTTGTCCGGACTTTCCTTTTTATCTGGAACTAGTGTGCCTTCTATTGCATCTATTTGTTTGAGTCATTTGATGCCATTGTTAGTTCATAAAAAATGTGTTTATCCCAAGTACCCCTAACCACTTCAAGCATATTACTTCTAGTTAGGTACCTGTTATATGAAAATAATTGTGGCTATTAATGTGGAGAATGCGAAAAATAATTTAGTAGAATCCACAGTTAGCTTATCTTCTAATAATGGGAGATAGATATGCTTATGAATATTTATAATAGAAGACTGAATATAATAAACACAAAAAGAGGGAATAAACACATAAATGAGAAGAAGAAAAGACTTTATAAAAGATCTCCAGGTTGGTCCTTAAAGAAGGGAAGAATTGGTTCTTCTTAAATAAATGTGTTCTTCTCATTGTTGGACCTTCATAAATACTATTTTAATTGAATATATACTCCTATGCATCATCTTAACCTATCTAATTCTCATTTATCCTTAGATTCTCAGCTTTGTTGTCATGTCTTCAGAGAGACTTCCAGTATCCCACCCTCACTTCTCTGAATTCAGTGCCCTTCCTATGTGTGCCCCAAAAGTCTGGTAAGTGAACTCTGTTATAATTTTTATCATAGTCTATTGTAAATAGTATATTACCTGTTTATTTACAAAGTGTGATGTTTCTATGTATACTAAGTTGTTAGCTAGAGATTTGCAGGCATCTATTTGTATGAATTATTATTGGGAGAAAAAAAGATCTGTGAAGTTGTTTGTTTGTTTGAAGCAGGGAGAGGGGAGGAGGAGTCAAGCTGGTGGAGAACTAGGGGAGCCCAAATTTCCCTTGTCCCTCAAACTCAGCAGTATTGAGGTCAGAGCACTTGGAATTCCAAAAATCTAGGCTACAGAGTGACAGAAACATCTCCAGGGGCCCAAAAAGACAGCATGGAAGGACACAGACATTTCTACTCTATTCCTTTTACATCTCTTCTATATCTCCTTCCTATTTTCCTCTCTCTCTCTCTCTGGATTAAGCCTTATAGTTTATTTGACTCTCTGCCTGGTAATTTTTTTTCTCCACCTCTGTCATTTCTCTCTTTGTATAGGATAAGACTTCTTCCACCACAACCCCCGTTTATAATTTTTTCCAGAGTAACTTCAGCAAACAAAACAAAGCACACCTGGAAGAAGGTCCAAACCACTAATACAAGTAGTGAGATAAAGAAACCAGAGATACATCAACAGAGAGTAAGCAACATACTCTAAAAACACTGCCTGACATGTCAGGCCCTGGACAGTGTATGCCCCCTTTTTTTTTTTTTAATACAGTAACACTCACAGGTGAAGGACACATAACAAGACAGTAAAACATGTAAAAGACAGAAAACTAGCCAATATGATGAAATGGAAGATTTCTCCTCAAAAGAAATTCCAGGAAGAAATGACAGCTAAAGAATTGATCAAAACAGATATAAACAATATAGCAGAAAAAGAATTTAGAATAATAGTCATAAGACTAATAGCTTGGCTTGAAAAAAGCATAGCAGACAGCACAGAATCTATTGCTGCAGAGATCAAGGACCTAATAAATAGTCACAATGAATTAAGAAATACTGTAAATAAGATGCAAAATAAACTAGATGAAATGACAGCAAGGATGGAGCAATCAGGGGGGAGAAAAAGTGAAATAGAAGATGAAATTATGGAAAATGATGAAGCCAAAAAAAGAGAGATAGGAAATACTAGACCACAAGGGGAGAATTAGAAACCTAAGTGATTCAATGAAACATAATAATATCCGTATCATAGGAGTTCCAGAAGAAGAAGAGAGAAAGGGGCAGAAGGTTTATTTGAACAAATTATAGCTGATAATTTCCCTAATCTGGAGAAGGAAGCAGACATCCAAGTCCAGGAGGCACAGAGAACTCCCTTCAGAATCAACAAGAAGAGGTCAGCACCATGACATATCATAGTGAAACTGGCAAAATACAAATATAAAGAGAGAATTCTAAAAGCAGCTACGGACAAACAGGCCTTAACCTACAAGGGTATACACATAAAAGTAGTAGCAGACCTGTCCACTAAAACTGGGCAGGTGAGAAGGGAATGACAGGATATATTCAATGTGCTAAATAGGAAAAATATGCACCCAAGAATCCTTTATCTAGCAAGACTGTCATTCACAACAGAAGGAGAGATAAAGGCTTTCCAAGATAAACAAAAACTGGAATTCATGACCATTAAACCAGCCCTTCAGGAGATCCTAAGGGGGACTCTATGAGTGGAAAGCAACAAAGACTACAAAGGACCAGACACATCACCACAAACACAAAAACTACAGATAACACAGTGACACTAAATCCTTATTTTTCAATAATCACTCTGGATGTAAAGGGACTAAATGCCCCAATCAAAAGACACAGGGTATCAGAATGGATAAAAGACCATGATCCATCTATATGATGTCTATAAGAGATTCATTTTAGACCTGAGGACACCTGCAGATTGAAGGTGAGGGGATGGAGAAACATCTATCATGCTACTGGAAGTCAAAAGAAAGCTGGAGTAGCCATACTTATATCAGACAAACTAGACTTTAAAGACTGTAACAAGAGATGAAGAAGGGCAGTATATCATAATTATGGGATCTATCCATCAAGAAGAGCTAACAATGGTAAATGTTTATGCCTCCAACTTGGAAAACACAAATGTATAAATCAATTAATCACAAACATAAGCAAACTTACTTATAATAATACTGTAATTGTTGGTGACTTTAATACTCCTCTTAGAGCAATGGACACATCACCTAGGCAGAAAATCAATAAAGAAACAATGACCTTGAATATTACACTGGACCAGATGGATTTGACAGCATCCCAAAGCAGCATAATTCACATTCTTCTCAAGTGCACATTCTCTAAAATAGATCACATACTGGGTCACAAAACAGCTCTCAACAAATATAAAACGACTGAGATCATACCATGCATCTTTTCAGATCACAATGCTATGAAGCTTGAAATCAACCACAAGAAAAAATTTGGAAAGCCACCCTATTAAAGAATGAATGGGTCAACAATGAAATTAAAGAAGTAATTAAATAATATATGGAAGCAAATGAAAATGAAAACATGACGGTCCAAACACTTTGGGATACAAAATCAATGTACAGAAATCGGTTGCATTTCTATCAATAATGAAGCAACAGAAAGAGATATAAAGTAATCAATCCCATTTACAATTACACCAAGAACCATAAAATACCTAGGAATAAACCTAATCAAAGAGGTAAAAGATCTGTACCTGAAAACTATAAAAAACTTATGAAGGAAATTGAAGACGATACAAAAAAAAATGGAAAAACATTCCATACTCAATAATTGGAAGAAAAATATTGTTAAAATGTCTATACTACCCAAAGCAATCTACACATTCAATGCAATCCTAATCAACATAGCACCAGCATTCTTTTCAGAGCTAGAAGAAATAATACTAAAATTTGTATAGAGCCCCAAAAGACCCCAAATAGCCAAAGTAATACTGAAAAAGAAAACCAAAGAAGGAAGCATCACAATCCTGGACTTTAGCCTGCACTACTAATCATTAAGACAGTATGGTATTGACACAAAAACAGATGCATACATCAGTGGAACAGAATAGTGAACCCATAATTGGACCCACAAATGTATGGCCAACTAATCTTTGACAAACCAGGAAAGAGTATCCAGTGGAAAAAAGACAGTCTCTTTAGCAAATGGCACTACGAGAACTGGACAGCAACATGCAGAAGAATGTAACTGGACCACTTTCTTATACCATACACGAAAATTAACTTAAAATGGATGAAAGACCTAAATGTCAGTCAGGAAACCATCAAAATCCTAGAGGAGAAAACCGGCAACAATCTCTTTGACTTTGGCCACATCAACTTCTTACTCGACATGTCTCTGAAGGCAAGGAAAATAAAAGCAAATATGAACTACGGGACCTCATCAACATAAAAAGCTTCTGCACAGCAAAGGAAACAATCAACAAGACTAAAAGGCAACCAATGAAATGGGAAAATATATTCACAAATGACCTATCAGATAAAGAGTTACTACTCAAAATCTATAAAAACTTACCAAACTAAACACCCAAAAAATAAATAATCCAGTGAAGAAATCAGCAAAACACATGAATGGACACATTTCCGAAGAAGACATCAAGATGGCCAACAGACACATGAAAAGATGCTCAATATCACTCATCATTAGTGAAATACAAATCAAAACCACATTAAGATACCACCTCACACCAGTCAGAGTTGCTGACATGAACAACTCAGGCAACAACAGATGTTGGCAAGGATGTGAAGAAAGGCAAACCCTCTTGCACTGTTGGTGGGAATGCAAACTGGTGCAGCCACTCTGGAAAACAGTTTGAAGTTTCCTCAAAAAATTAAATACAGTACTACTCTATGACCCAGCAATAGCACTACTAGGAATTTATCCAAAGGATACAGGAGTTCTGATTCATAGGGGCACATGTACCCCAATGTTTATAGCAGCACTATCAGCAATAGCCAAATTATGGAAAGAGCCTAAATGTTCATCAACTGATGACTGGATAAGGAAGATGTGGTGGGTGCATGTGCGTGTGCGTGCGCGCATGCACGCACACACACACACACACACACACACACACACACAATGGAATACTACTTAACAATGAAAAAGAATAAAATCTTGCCATTTGCAACAACATGGATGGAACTGGAGAGTATTATGCTAAGTGAAATAAGTCAGAGAAAGACAAATATCGTATGTTCTCACTCATATGTGGAACTTGAGAAACTTAACTGAAGACCATGGGGGAAGGGAAGGAAAAAAATATATAGTTACTAACTAAGAGAGAGTCAAGACATAAGAGACTCTTAAATACAGAAAACAAACTGTGGGTTGGTGGGGGGGAGGGGAAAATGGATGATGGGCACTGAGGAGGGCACTTGTTGGGATGAGCACTTGGTGCTTATGTAAGTGATGAATCATGGGAATCTATTCCCAAAGCCAAGAGCACACTCTATACACTGTATGTTAGGTAACTTGACAATAAACTATATTAAAAAAAAATAAATCAGGGAGAGGAAATAGAGGGAAAGGGAGAACATAATACACATCTTTTCCCCAGCCTGTCCTCAGGGACTGAATCAGACAGAATGTTACGAGCCCCAGGGCAGAAGCAGCACTGCTTGGGAGTTCGGGTGACAAAGACAGAGACAGGGCTCAGGATATGTTTTATATTCTATTGAAGATGGTAGCTCAAGGATTTTTCAGGGCTGAGAATATGAGAAACTGAACACTGGGAAGATAGCATTCATGTGGAGGCACCTCTCTCAGTGATAGTGTCAGGCACTAGCCAGAAGTATCTTTGCAAGAACCCAAAGGAGAACACTGAAGGATTCTGTGAACACATATGAGACATGCTGGGGAATTCTCAAGTAACTCAGGAGGCTTTGAAGGAGAACTAAGATCCCCAACATATGTGGGGATTCTGTCTATATCCCCTATTAGATTGTGATTTCTTGAGAGTAGGGACTGACTACTTTATTCAATATGGGATTCCTAGAATTCGGCACAAGGTCTGACACATACTGTATGTTCATTACAAAATTATTGACTAAGTGAATCACAGGTGGTATTAGAACTGAAAACTATTTCTTCTAATCCAAGACTCTATCCCTGTACTAAACTGATTCCCAGTTTGCTTTATAAAAGATTTTTGAAGTCAGTGTAGAATTTGTGCTTCTTAAATACATGTGTTCCTCTTGCCTGTATCTAGGCCTAAATGTTATTTCACCTACATATACACTCTTCTGCATTGTCCTAGCCTAGCTAATTACCACTTATCCTAAAGGTTCACAAGCATCTACTTGTATGAATTATTTGTAATCGGGAAAAGAGACCTATTTTGTATGGGTGACTCAGTTCATACAGGTAATTTAAAATGGTGAATTTGTGAACACATAAAAGATAGTAAGTAAAACTTTGAAACATTCTTCTCAGTATGTTTCTAACCGCATCCATTAAAATACAGTGTTATCTGATAAGAACAGACGGGTTTTCAATCAAATATAATCAATCCCCAGTATAATTTGGTCAGTGCTAAATGATTAAGTTTTGAAATTCTGTACAAGGGTTTTCTCCGTAATGTTCCCAAAACAGCACTATTTGGGAATCAGTCCCTGGTCAATAAATATTACCTCCGTACAGTTATATTACAGAATTATCTGCAAATGTCCCACATCTCACAGGTTCATTAGATGTTTTATAAATAACAAGCTACATTCACAGTATAACATGGATATAAAGGCTGATACGTATTAAGCATTTTCACATATAATGCTGAATCTGTGTATTGTGCTAAGAAATCAAATCTAATGTCAAAACCTCCCTGTAAGAGGACATGATTTTTCATAGTGATGATAAAATGCATAGCAACCAAACTAATTTTTTAATTAATTGACTGGGCTTATATATCATTAGATTGTAGATCTAGATTGTAGAATATAAGAGGGTTACACTCTTGCCCCAAAGAGTAAATCATACAAAAGGAGAAAATTGTACAGCTTTCACAACTTATATATCCCTGCTACAGAGTTGCCCACAGAACATCAGGGCTCCTGGCTGGCTAAACATATGTCTTCCCAAAGAGATATATTTAAAGATTTATGCAAAAAGCTATATGGCACCAATAACAAGCTAGACTTTTACATGCCTACTGTCCAAAGGAGTAATAATCTGTGAATATAATGACAGATATTTGTCCTGTCAATCTAATGGGGAGTAAATACCCCAAAGTAAAAATTTTTAAAAATTTAAGTGTCTTTGACTAAAATGAGATAAAATGTTTCCCATTAAAAAATAATAGAACTAAAAATAGATCATGGGAATAATAGGATTCCTGACACTTTCAGGTAGAGTTGGGTGTCTGATTACCTTATAGAAAAAATATCCCATGTGTTCTACATGTACTCTCTTCACCCTCTGACAATCCATGAGACAACCCTTGTTTTGACAGACTCCCAACCGGAAAGTCAAAAAACTAAGAAATCACTTATAAAGGGAGGTGAATCATCTGAAAACATTTGCATCACACTTCCCACTGAACAAGCCTAAAGAAAGGATCCCAGTAACTTGGAAATAACAATATGTTGGAAGATGCCAAATGAGAGTTCAAGTAGAACTCAATTTGTCTGTACAGAAAAGTGCTATAAAATTTGATTCTTACATTCTGCTTAAAACACGTATGTCTATATTTTATTTACAGCAAGGTCCAATGCTTGGGTGAAATAAATGTCCCATTTATTTTTGTTTTCCAAATCATATACTTTCATTCTCTAAAGTCTATAGGAATTCCAATTAATCATTCCTTGGGAGGACCTTTCATTTTTCTAGGAGAGTCTTAAGAACTTAGATGTATCACAGAAGTTTCTCAGACTATAATCAACCTTAACTTTTCTGAACATGGTGACTCAGTGCTTCTTCAGACATTGGTTTTCCATTACGTGTCCACTTTGTAATTTTGTCTGCAATGTTTCTCACGTGCTTAGCTTTCTGTCTAGGACAACATGATCCCTATGTTGACTGATGGTTTTCAATAGTAGCATAGTTCTTTTGCAAAGCCCAGTGCTTAGTGACTCACCCTTTCATTATCTCATAGCATTCCCTGGGATGGATGTCCAAGAACTTCTGAGATGCTGTGCTCCAATGGACTTGGTCCATGTGCTTCCCTATATGGACCCACAGTCCACTCTCCCATCCCCCAGGCAGAGCTAATATTAAGTTATGTAGTGTATGAACTGCACAATATAACTCAGCTTAGGTGGTAGGTGGGAGAGCTGAAATACAGCTCTGCTCCTCTGGCTAAGCATTGTGCCTTGGGTCTGGACTACATTTGTTCAGAGAGTGAGACTTTTTCTAATTTACACAGAAACCTTGTGTAGGTCAGTCAGTGGTGTGCCTGCCCTCAAGTCTAGCACTTCTGAATTTAGACCACTCTCCCCTCAACCTCCTTTAGGGTGGATTCCACTCTTAAACAATCCATTTAATTTCCTTAATTAAAGCTACTATGTCTGAAACAAAAAGCTACTATGTCTTTTTTGCTACCACCTATAAGAAGCTACACCTTAGGAATAAAAATCTAGTTGTCCTCCTGAGTGGTTGGGGAAGAGGGAAATGAGGAAAAGCAGGGAAGTCATTTCAAATAAATCTAAACCAAAGCACTGAAACGAAAAGGACAACAGATTAACATCTTACTCTTGCCAAATTCATGTTATTTAATTTAATCCTAATATCTAGGTGATAATTCTCAGTTTACAGGAAAGAAAACTGAGAGATTTTCTCTACAGAGAGATTACCCAATATACTTAAAGTCAAACACTTAATAAATGGTAGAATCAAGACTTGAACCCAAACATTGTAGTTCCAGAGCCTGTGCAATTAACCACTACACCATAAATATTTTATGACTTACTCTGTCACAAAGGTAATTTGGAAAAATTATTGAAAGAATTTGTTCTCTTAAAAAATGTGAAGTAGGTGCAGCCATTTTAGAAGATAATTTGATAGTTCTGTACATAGCTAAACATAATCTTACCATACAGCTCAACACTTATTCCTAGATATTTACCCATCTGGTTTGAAATTTTATACCACGCAAAACTCTGCCAAAAACCAGAAATAACTAAGATATCTTTGAATAGGTGAATGGGAAAACAACTGAGGCACATCCTTACAACCAAGTATTATTTAGCAATAAAAAGAAATGAGCTATCAAGTAACAAATACATGAATTTTAAAATACATGAATTTTAAAAAGAATATTGTTAAGTAAAAGAAGTCAGTCTGAAAAAGCTACACACTATGAGACACCAATTATAATTGTATGACATTCTGGAAAAGGAAAAACTATAGAGACAATAAAAATACCAATATATTCAGGGGGTTCAGGGAAAAGAGGGTAGGTTGAAGAGATAAAGCACAGGGAATATTTTAGGGCAGTGAAACTATATGATACAGTAATTGTGGACACATGACTGTCAAAATCCATTCAACTTGAATGGATTTGAATCAGCACAAAGAATGAACCTTAATTTATGCAAATTTTTTTAAAAAATCATTTCAGAAATCAGGGGATTCCAAGAAGGAATGTCAAGAGAATCTAACTGTATTATAAGTGTATGAAACAATCTCACTGAAGGGGTTAGTGAAAAAGATACTGACCTAAGTAAGTGTAGAAATTAATGGAGTCTGTAAGACTAAATGCAAAAGAAATTGCACATAATCAATATATTCTAACTGATGAAGTTGTTTTACACAAGCATGGGGTTAACAATTGTGAAACTGCTATACATGTATACTAGAATTTAATATTTAATTAAATGGATGGCTGATGATAGGAGTCAGGTTTCTAACTGTTGGAACAGAAATATACAGATAAGCAAACAGAGAAGCCAAGAATGATTCCTGTAGTTATGGATTACTGTTGGAGACAAAAGAACTCATATTTAGTTTAATATACACACACAGATGGTTACATATATAAGTATTTATAGATACATATTTCTTTGCTCTGTGTCAGTAAAGGACATAAAAGAAATACATCCCGGTAGCATCAAGCACACCTTGCACCCAGACCTTGGCTTCTAATGGCATGCTCCAATTAAAAAACAAATAAACAAACAAACATGGCTACTTAAAGAAATGCTGATTCTAGGACTGGGACAAGGAATATACAAGCTAAGATGAAGCATCTTTTAGTACACACACACACACACACACACACACACACACACACACACAGATTTATGGGGATATGCCAAAGAAGAATGTGAGTTCTCAATGACCAGAGTTTTAACAATTGAGCAACAAAATAAAACAATATTGGGTTATAACCTGAAGTATAAATGTAATTCAAAGAAGAGTGTGAAAAGATGATTTTCAAGTTGTCATTAATAGCCAGCTTTTACTGCATCCTCTTAAAAACCAGGCAAAGACTGGAAAGTCTAAGATTGTTTGAGAGCTGGTGAGTAGACCTGTTAATATGAAATAGTGACTTTATGCAGGGGACTGATATTTGAAAGGGAACCAAAGCCAAACTATCTTGACCCTTTAAGAGAAGACTGATTAAAATGGACTTTGGTGTAAATCAGAATTAGGGAGACTGAAAAGTCTATAGAGTTAGGTGGTTCAATTAGAAGGCTATTATGGAAAGTCTAGGTGAAAGATAATAAATGCTGATCAAGGATTGTGGCACTAGGACTGGAGAGAGTAAAATGATATTTAGAAGGAACAGTAATAGATTTAATAGTAAAGAAGAACAAAGATGAATCAAAGATAACTTAAGTGTTTGAATGTAAGTGATATGATAGTGCCATTAACTCAAAAAAATTAATTTAGGAAAAGAATCCATTTCAAAAATCCAGGTAGAATAGAAATGTCTAACTGGAGATGCAAGTTCATAATTCAATCAGTAGTAAAATAACCCTAATAAGCACTTAATAGATGATTGCCAGTGAATGAGTAAATAATTAAATCAGAAGACACACTTTGGAGATAAAGGTTTCACGGTTACCAAAATATAAATAGGACTTGAAATAATAGATTAAATTTCTAAGAAATGCCATGTAGACAGAAAAAAAGCAGACTATAGTAGGTTAAATGCCAAGAATATGGAAATAACATAGTTAATATTTTCTGAAAACAATGTGATAAAATTAGATGCCAATAATAAAAACCAAGATCGCCCAATTCCACCTATCTTAATTGTCAGATGAAAACAGAGGCCACCTGTTTGACTTACTATTTGTACCAGGAAATTATTAATCAGGAAGATAAAGCTGTAAACCAAACATTACTGTTTGCTTCTGTAATTCAAAATTCCAGCAAACTAATTTGTCCAAGCAACTAGTTAACTCACTGGGACAAATAAATTTTGTATCATTATAGCAGAATACTTACAAAGGCAAATATCTTACCTATCGAACAATAGTTTACTTATCAAGACCTTCTTCATGACTCACTTCATTGTATCCACTAATATTAAATCATTATGTTCTGAACTTCGACCAACTCCAATAATTTCCCCACCCTGAAAGACCTACCTTATTATACCACTAGAACCCAGAACTGAAAACCTGTACAAATCCCCTTTGTGATTTCTTCCTTCTAATATAGTACAAAGGTTATATCAAGATGGCGTTCTCTCTTACTGCAGTAGGTCATACAAACTTAGCTTTGCTTTATCATCAGGTTTTCTGGTGGATTTTTAGGAAGTTAACAATTGACAGTTACAAAATCAGAAAAAATTCTATTTCTGGAAATTTCAAAAAAGAAAATTAAAAAAAATAAGTGTACCTTATGTAAATCACAAGTCAAAGAGGTAACCCAAACCCAAGTTGCAGAATATATATGAATAGAAAATATAAAGACTACAGCAAAACAACTGATCCAAGGAAAATATATACCTTAAAATACTTACGTTAAAAAAAGAAAAAAAAACTGTAAAATAAGCCTAAGGAAAGCAAAATGAATGACTTAGTAAAGATAAAAGCATAATGAATTAGAAAACAAAAACAGTAGAATGCATGATGTATTCCAAAGTTAGTCTTTAGGGGGAAAAAATCAAATGAATATCCAGTAAGTCACAATATTTTATAAGAATTATACTCGTATAAATATTATCAAATTCAACTAAAAGGAATAGAAGTAGTACAAAATAAAAAGAAAGCTTTGGACTTCCAGCCTTTTTCTACAGAAAGCAGGCTAAGAAAGATATCCAAGTTGCAACCATGGGCCATTTAATATAGAAAAAGAAGGATGACTTAGAGTATGGGGGCAATAGCTGCAGAGAAAAGCTCACAGAGAGTAGGACTAAACCCTAATCCAGAAACTGGAAAAATGTGCTTACATAAATTTTACAATTGCTCTGGACCAAGATTGCTATGTGCATCATACCTTTTGAACAAGAGTTTCCACTGCAATCATCTGATATTTACGTTACCACTGTACATTGGATGCATGGATGGTAATCTTGTCTCTTTAGTTCAAAAGTCTTTACATCAAGAGGAACTTCAGTAAAGGAATTGTACTAAAGGAACAACACCTGAAAAACCTTATCGACACCTGAACTTGACTTAGGTGATGCAATCCTGCATCTTAAGCCTAAACCTGATGTTATTAATGAGATAAGAGGTTTGGGGAGTCTTGGGGGAGTAGAGTGTATTCTACATATGATAAGAGTATAATTAATCTTTGACTAGAGGGAACAATGTCTTCTAATAGAGATATAAGGTCTCTTGACACTGAGAAGGCTTGTGACTCACTTGTAACCAAGAGAATGAAGTTGTGTGATTTCTCAAAGTAGAACATAAAAGGTGATGCAGCCTTCACTGGATTCTGTCTGGACACTCACTTTTGGAGCCCTAGGTCATGATATATGAAATCTAACAACCCTGAGATGGCCATGTTGTGAAGAATCAATCCAATGTCATGTGGAGAGGGTTCCTTTAAAATGGGGATTAAGAGTATATTTATTTTACAGGGAGTCTGGGTGGCTCAGTTGGTTAAGCGTCTGACTTTGGCTCAGGTCATGATCTCATGGTTTGTGAGTTTGAGCCCCATGTCGGGCTCTGTGCTGACAGCTCAGAGCCTGCAGACTCGTTCGGATTCTGTGTCCCCCTCTCTCTCAAAAATAAATAAACATTAAATTTTTTTAAAGAGTATGTTTATTTTAGGGAGCATTGAGAAATGTATACCATTGTTAAATCATATTGTACATCTGAAATTGATATAATACCATTAATTACACTTGAATAAAAATAAACAGGAAACTGTAGTAGTAAACAGCAAAATGTTGGTATTTGTTTCATCAAGGTTGCATGCTTAAAGATGCTCTTACAGCATTTGGACAACTTTATTTTTAAATATTTCATAATTTAAAATAAACATTTTAAAAAGGAAACTGTTTCTCCATATCAAATTATTTGTAAAGAGTTGGTATTTTTACTGTGTCTTTACTGGTGTATATAAAATCTAAAGACCATGTGATCTAATTCTAGAAGATACTTCTTTTGTTCATTTTTTCCACCAGAATGTTACAGGGATTTGGGGGGAGGTAACACAGAAACACAGGACACCTTAAAAATAAATTATAGAAAGTCCCAGGGATTATATCTTGGAGGCACGTGGTCTACTTCCAAAGTTTAGAGTGAAAGCAAATGGATTTTCAAGTTCATAATTTGCCATCTACAAATTTATAACCAAATTTAGTTATGACTTTACAATATAGGTAAATGTGGACGAGTCATCTCGGCTACTCAGTCATTCATATTGTCATAATCGGCAGGAAATATGGTTCCCTGCCTTCCTGGAAAAAGAGAATCCTCAGAAACATACCAGATTTAGTGTCACTATTCTCACCATTACATGTCATATAATCACTGCCACCCAGCAATTATATAAGATAGCAGAATGTAGAGCTGGAGCAAATCATCAAAACTATATAATTATACAAATAAAATATAACCGGAGAGTGGAATTCTATGTCTAAAATCACCCCTGTACTTTGGAGCAGATCAGTTTGATTCATGTCTTTCTTTAGGGAGAGTAAGATGTCTATCAGAGACCAGCTCAGTTAAGTTCTCTGGTTGTAACTAAAAACAGGGCAGAGCAACAAATAAAATAACTGAGTCATCAGGATGCTCAGGCCTTCTGTTTCACAACGCTACTTTAACAAATGTATGAATCCCCACGACAATTGTTTAATCTTAAAAATTATCTTATGCAGTTTTAACATTAAAAGGTACTTGGCCACAGTATACATTTAGCTATGCTAAAACATTAAAATATTTTAAATTGTTTATGATTAACAACCTCACTTCCCTAGAATAAGAAAGGGCTGTATTTTTTTTAATTATGTAATTGTGAAAATTGTGGTATTTGTCCTCTAGTGCCATATAGTTTCAAGTTGTTGAGAATTGAGGGTATTTGCCAACTGAAGCTGTCACTCTGACTCTATTACACTCTGATGTAAATACTTTAGAAGCTCCAAGTATGGATCGGAGACAGCCAGTCTCCCTTAGCACAAGAATGCCAACATGCATGTTGGGCAGGAGATCTGCAGCCCCTGTAACTATCAAAACTCCCCAAACTTATCACTCTAACAGTACCTAAAAAGGGATGGCGAATTGTGAAACATATTCACTGTTCTGGATACTCTGCAATATTAACCAAAGAGCACAAATTTTAATCAGCATGGAAAGTATACTGATACAACCCTGCCCAAGTAATTACGGGTCCCAAATGACCCCCAACATTTTAAGCTATAGGGTTGCTTACTTTATGTTCTTTTTTTCTCCTCTCCTGCGGCAAGCAACTTTGCCTTCAAAGTCCACATGCCTTCTTGTCCTTCCAGCAATCTGATTCTAACGTCTTCTGAGGAAAGAGATTTTCCCATATTTCAGGAAATTTAAGGCAATATGGGAATGAGCTGAGAAGTGGAAAATTGGCAAAGAAATTACAATTTTTAACTATACTTTCTGCTTTTAATTATACATACAATGCATAATTCAGACTAACGCAATGCTTTAGAAACCATAATTTCATCTTTTTTTAAAAAAAGGTTATAGTTATACTTATTTCCTTTAATCAAATACATGAGATTAGAATGAAACTTTTATAGAGTTAATCATTTGACTCCTCCCCGCTGTAGAGATTCATAAATGAATAAAATATTTAAATCTTAAATGTATTGCCTCCTTCATGTTAATAAAAGATTTTATCAGTAATCTGATGATGATACATTGGTAGAGACCATCTGCCATTAAAGTGTCATTGCCAAGAGGAGAGAGGTGGTATATTAATTTGTGCTATACAATAAATGCCTTTCTCAGCTTGGTTTCCTCAGTGGATGCTCTTACGGGATGACACTTACAGAACTCAGTGCGATGCAGCAGAACTCCTATCCAAAGTTCACAATCAAGCAGATGAGGGAGATCAGAGGTGACACAGCTGGCCAGCCCCTCTGGAGCTGACTGCCTGCCCAGTTTGCCTCTGTTACAGGCAGAAGGGCCTTCCAGCATTGATGTAAAAATAAGACATAAGTGAGGGAGGGAACAGGGGAGAGGTTGTATTAACATGCAGGGAAAAGAACTGAGAAGGAAAATGGCCAAACAAATGCTTCATGTCAGACAGAATATTTCTCTACAATAAGTACTTCTTAATCAAAGGACTTCAGACTATGACATCTTTAGCTACACAACTAGTGATTCAAACTTCATTCCAGCCTAATAGTGGAAAGAAGAGATCATTAAACATTACTGAAACTTATCAATGACCTAAGTATTGTTATTTTTTAACTTATTATAGATACACATGTAATTATCACACAAATACAATGTACCATTGCTTGAATTCCCTTCTCTTACTTATGATCCACTCAAAGATTGATATATATTCTTCAAATTTAATCTTAATATCTCTCCTCCAAGTCCATGGGTTGAATTCCTGTTAGTATAGTTGCATTAAATTACAAGACTACATTAATTTAAAATATCTGTGAAAAATAATACCACTCTAAAACTAAACAACTAAAAAAGTTTCAAATAAGCCTAACTAAATAGTCAATAGAGATCCATTTTCTGTAAATGTTCTGTAATTAGAATTGAAGCAAACTTTAAAGGTTTCTAGTGTGAAACTACTATTTACATTTGGGAAATAGTGACCATGCTAAGGAAAATGGTGGGATAACAGAGAGAAAGGAGAGACGAGAAAGATCTAGGAGCTGTGATCTTATTAGTGACTGATCATCACTAATGTTAATATATGACTACTGAAGTATTAGACAAAACATAAGTTAAATTTCCTCCAAAAATATACAACTGTCAAGAGTTGTATGTTTGGATGTTAATAGGCTATAAGGAAATAATGTTCAATGAAACTTTGAGCTCAATAAAGTATATTCTTCAGTTCCAAGTAAACCAAGGGAATAAAACAGAAAATTCAGAACTCAGATAAAATAAACTTTAGAGAAAATATTTAATTTCACAGGTAAATTCTACCAAAAATTTAAAGAAGGGTTAATACATACTCTTTTCAAACTATTCCAAAAGACAGAAATGGAAGGAAAAGTTTCAAACTCATTCTACAAGGCCAGCAATACCCTGATTCCAAAACCAGACAAAGATGCCACTAAAGAAGAGACCTATAGGCCAATATCCCTGATGAACATGCTTGCAAAAATTCTCAACAAAATACTAGCAAATAAATCTAATAGTACATTAAAAGAATCCTTCACCACAATCAAGTGGAATTTATTCCTGGGCTGCAAGGGTGGTTCGATATTTTCAAATCACTCAATATGATATAACACATTAATAAAAAGAAAGGATAAGAACCATACGATCCTCTCAATAGATGCAGAAAAAGCATTTGACAAAGTACAACACCTATTCATGATAAAAACCCTCAACAAAGTAGGGATAGAAGGAATATACTGCAACATAATAAAGGCCATATATGAAAACCCCCTGGCGAGTAACATACTCAATGGGGAAAAACTGATAGCTTTTCCTCTACAGTCAGGAACAAGACAGGGATGTTCACTTTCACCAGTTGTTTAACATAGAACTGGAAGTCTTACCCGCAGCAATAAGACAACAACAACAAAAATAAAAGGCATCAAAATTGGCAAGGAACAAGTGAAACTTTCATTATTTACAGATGACATGATACTCTAGATAGAAAACCTAAAAGACTCCGCCAAAAAATTGCTAAAACTGAATTCAGTAAAGTCCCAGGATACAAAAGCAACATACCGAAATCTGTTGCATTCTATACACCAATAATGAAGCATCAGAAAGAGAAATCAAGGAATAGATCCCATTTACAATTGCACCAAAACCATAAGATACCTAGGAATAAACCTAACCAAAGAGATAAAAAATCTGGATTCTACAAACTATAAAACACTGATAAAAGAAACTGAAGATGACACAAAGGAATGGGAAAACATTGAACGTTCATGGATTGGAAAAAAATATTGCTAAATGTCTATACTACACAAAGCAATCTATACATTTAATGCAATCCCTTTCAAAATACCAGCAGCATTTTTCACAGAGCTAGAATAAACAATCCTAAACACATGGAAACACAAAAGGCCCTAATATGGAAACACAAAAGGCCTTAATAGCCACAGCAACCTTGAAAAAGAAAAGCAAAGCTGGAGGCATCACAATTCCAGACTTCAAGTTATATTACAAAGCTGTAGTGATCAAAGAATATGGTACTGGCATAAAAACAGACACATAGGTCAATGGAACAGAACAAAAACCCAGAAATGAACCCACAGCTATATGGTCAACTAATCTTTGACAAAGCAGGAAAGAATATCCAATGGAAAAAAAAGCCAGTCTCTTCAACAAATGGTGTTGCAACACTGGACAGCAACATGCAAAAGAATGAAACCGGACCACTTTCTTACACTGCACACAAAAATAAATTTAAAACGAATGAAACCTAAATGTGAGACATGAAACCATTTAAATGCTACAGGATAACACAGGCAGTAACCTCTTGACATTAGCCGTAGCAACTTCTTTCTAGATATATTCCCGAGGCAAGGGATACAAAAGCAAAAATAAACAATTGGGACTTCATCAAAATAAAATGCTTATGTAGAGCAAAAGAAACAATCAACAAAACTAAATGGCAACCTATGGAATGGGAGAAGATATTTGCAAAATGACATATCCGATAAAGGGTTAGCATATAAAATCTGTTAAGAACTTATCAAAATGAACACTCAAAAGACAAAAATTCTGTTTAAAAAAGGGCAGAAGGGGCGCCTGGGTGGCTCAGTCGGTTAAGTGTCCGACTTTGGCCCAGGTCATGATCTCACCTCCGTGAGTTCGAGCCCCGCGTCGGGCTCTGTGCTGACAGTGCAGAGCCTGGAGCCTGTTTCAGATTCTGTGTCTCCCTCTCTCTCTCTGACCCTCCCGCATTCATGCTCTGTCTCTCTCTGTCTCAAAAATAAATAAACGTTAAAAAAAATTTAAAAAAATAAAAAAAAATAAAAAAGGGCAGAAGACATGAATAGACATTTTTCCAAAGAAGACATCCAGTTGGCTAACAGACACATTAAAAGATGCCCAGCGTCACTCATCATCAGGGAAATACAAAACTACAATAAGATATCACCTCATACCAGTCATAATGACTGAAATTAACAACACAGGAAACAACAGGTGTTGGCAAGGACATGGAGTTAAAAGGAACACTTGTGCACTGTTGGTGCGAATGCAAACTGCTGCAGCCAATGTGGAAAACAGTAGGGAGGTTCCTCAAAAAGTTAAAAATAGAACTATCCTATGACCCAGCAATTGCACTACTAGGTGTTTACTACCAAAGGACACAGAAATACAGATTTGAAGGGGTACTTGCACCCCAATGTTTATAACAGCATTATCAACAATAGCCAAATTATGGAAAGAGCCCAAATGTCCATTGATTGATGGATAAAGAAGTGGTATATATATGCATACATACACATATACATACAATGGAATATTACTCAGCCATAAAAAAGAATTAACCTTGTCATTTGCAATGACATGGATGCAGCTAGAGAGTATTAGGCTAACTGAAATAAGTCAGTCAGAGAAGGACAAATACCATACAATTTCACTCGTATGTGGAATTTAAGAAACAAACCAGATGCACATAGAGGAAAAAAAAGAGAGGCAAACCAGGAAACAGACTCTTAACTATAGAGAACAAACTGAGGGTTACTGAGTAGGGGGATGAATTAAACAGGTGATGGGTTTAGGAGGGATTTGTATGGTCGAGCATTGAGTGTGGGATGTAAGTGATGAATCACTAAATTTTATTGCTGAAACTAATATTATGCTTTATGTTAACTAACTAGAATTTAAATTAAAATGTGAAAAATAATAAATAAAATAGTTAATATTTCTTTATTGAAATTTTTGTATAAAATTTTTGAATATTGGCAATATTCAGTCAAAATCAAGTAGCATATTATTTGATGTACTTTTTGTTTATAACTATTTGGCATTTTTAGGGATTTGAGTAGGGATGGAAAATCGCAACTGCCCACTCTTTCATTCTAACCCAGAACCCATAAACCACTAATCATTAAAAGTTTTAAAAATCATTTTATTGACAATTCTTTATATCATTTATAAAACCTTCATTCTTTGAATACACCAAATTCCTATATAAGTTAAGACTGCAGCATGAAATATAGTTAGATATCCAAATAAATTGTGTGGCGTAGCCTTATAGGAAAATATTAAAATTTGAACCCTCAGTTCTTATTTTAGATTTCTCCTTAGATTAATATATACCCCTACAGTTGTAAAATATTTCAGGAGCTTTTCCACTTTCATTCTCTAACCTATCACTTCCTCTCTTCCCAGTGGAAGTCTGCACTTTTTTAAAAAGGCAACCAACATAAATGATATATTATCATAAGTAAATTAAGTGATTTTACAAGCAGCACACAGAAATTACTTTTTACCTACACACTTGTCAGGCATTACATTCAGGACAGATGGCTTCTTTAGGCCTGGTCTCCTTGGGGAAACTATAGAATGTTGGATTAGAATTCTGGATACCCATTCTTGTATATGAAAAAAACACATACACATAAAAATGGTCTACAGCTTTAACTGAAGCACATGTGTCTCATACTGTCTCACACAGTTATTCTCCTAGCCATATGTCTTGTGTCAACATGGATTATTTATATTAAAAAGGATATTTAAAATGTAAGATTCATCAGAATGATGCAAAAAGATAAAATGCATTCAGGTTTCAAAGAGTTAGTTTCATGTTTAACAAGATGTTTTTAAAGGAAACAATGGTGTCTTGATATATTGCTTTATCAGTGAACTAAAATGAAAAAAGAATTCTTACCTGTGTCATCCCCAGAATATACCTATAGCTAGGGTAAAGCCATTTTTCTTGCTATTTCCTTACAAGAAAAAGATATGTCAAGGCCTTTTCTCTGAGCAGGAATATTGGGAAATAGAAAAAGACAAAGGACCAAACAGAAGCTACTGAGAAGGTTGAGCATCACGTAGGTGTAAGGACCTACCATGTTGAAACCAGCTTTTTGGCTGGATGTCAGTAGCTTTTTGGCACAAGAATATTTTCAGGATGAGTTAGATGACAATAATTAAAAATACTGTCCTAAATAAATCCCATGCTAAATAATATATTTTTAATAGTGATTCTAATACTAATAAATGACATGGGGGCGCCTGGGTGGCTCAGTTGGTTGAGTGTCTGGCTTCGGCTCAGGTCATGATCTCACAGTTTGTGGGTTCGAGCCCCACATCAGGCTCTGTGCTGACAGCTTAGAGCCTGGAGCCTGCTTCTGATTCTGTGTCTCCCTCTCTTTCTGCTCCTCCCCTGCTCATGCTCTCTCTCTCTCTCTTTCTCTCCTTCAAAAATAAATAAAAACATTAAAAAATTTTAAAAAAATAAATGACATGTATTAACATTAGTAAAATTATTTTTATTTTTAAAATAGTAACTATTTTAAAAATAAGAAATTACATTATGATGTTTGCATTAGTAAAAATGCAATGTGGTATGATAGGGAAAGAAACCATAAAAAACATTAGAATAATGTTATCAGGAAATGTGCAGAACTTATGTGAAGACAGAGGAGTATAGAAGTTGGTACAGATACAAGAAGGTAATTGGTATTTTCCTAAACAGGAAGACTGAGACTACAAAGTGCCTAATTCTACTCAAAGCAATCTATGCAATTAATGTGTTTCTGGTCAAAATGCCAATGAGATTTATGTATTTTGTTTTTTACAAAGATGACAAAATTATGTTAAAGACCAAAATTTAAAACTATTGAAAAGGAAGTGTGATGAAGATTTAATAAGCTCACCAAGTGCTAAAAGATGATAAAGTCATAATAACAATAAAGTTAATGTGATACTGACATAGGAAATTGATGAAATAAAGAAAATTGATGAAATAAAGGCTGAGAAGTATTCTGTGCATGTGGGAAATGTGGCAATAGAAACAATGAGGAATTGCTAAGCAATGGTTTTGCAATCAAATATAAGCAAGGTGTGAAAACTTATTGAGATATTATTTCATGTAACAGACAATTTAATTAAATTTTAGGTGATATTAACTAATAAAAAACCCCAAAATATTTGTATAGAAGAAATAACTCTCCACGGGAAAGAATTCCAAGCATAACAGAGTAGAAGACAATGAAAGATATATCTTGGTTTAACTACATGGAAATGAAAGTATTCTATGACAAACACATCATATTAAAAGTCAAGAGGAACACAAAACTGGGGAAATACAACAGGGTAAAAAATTTCCTATATGCAATGCAGCAGGCAAATGCAGAAAAAAAAAAAGAAAGAAAAAAGCAGCAATGAGCACTTTAAACTCTGTATTCATTAGAAAGCTATCAGGAAATAAAAAAGTTAATCTCCTTATCAAAAATGCAAATATATTTGGGTGTCTAGGTGGCTCAGTTGGTTGAGAATCTGATTTCAGCTCAGGTCATGATCCAGGGTCACAGGATCGAGCCCTACATCAGACTCCATACTAAGCCTGATAAAAAGGTATTTTGAAAATGAAAAGGTATTTTGTTCAGAGTGAAATGGTAAAATTTTTCTGGAAAATAGTTTGACAACCCACCTCAAGAGCCTTAGAAATATCTTTATCTTCTCACTCCTAATTTTATTTCTAAGAATAAAAAATTGATTATATAGAAACAAAAATTTATTCACATGGATATTCAGTGTAGTATTAGTTGTGGAAAAATAGACACATTACATGTCTACTAAAAAAGTATGTAAATGCATTTTTATTTTATAAAGTGGAAAATATGCTGTCATTATAAATAGAATCTCAAAAATAATTATATGAGGGGTGCTTGCGTGGCTCAGTTGGTTAAGCATCTGACTCTTGATCTGGGCTCAGGTAATGATTTCATGGTTCGTGGGTTCAAGCTCCACATCAGGCTCTGTACTGACAGTGTGGAGCCCGCTTGGGATTCTCTGTCTCCCTCTCTCTCTTTCCCACCCTCTCTCTCTCTCTTTCTCTCTCAAAAATAAATATTTTAAAAAATAATTATATGAAAAAGTGTTTAGGGTAGAATGTTAAGCCAAAAACAGACATAAAATGAATACACATAATCTCAAACTTACGGCAATATGTCAAAGATCAACAATGAGCATTTTGTGATTGATGATTATTTTCTCCTTTCTTATACTCTCCTGAATTGTGTTCAATGAACAAATATTACTTATATCATCAGAAGTAAAAGTATTGTAAAGAAGAGTTAGCTCCCTATTTCAGTGATGGCCCACTATTCTACCCTAGTTACCCAGGCTTGAAATTTCAAATTATCAATTCATCTTCCCTATCCCTCACCTCTCCCTTCCCAAGTCATCAATATTCAGGATTTAATCTTGAAAATTCATGCATTCAATCTCCAGATATTTACTGATACCTACAATGTTCCTGAATTGTTATAGTGTTGGAGATTGCAATAGTTACCAAACAGAGAAAAATCCCTTTCCTCAAAGAGGACATTCTAAGTGGAAGAGACAGATTAATGGGGAAAACAGTAATATACATAGCTTGTTAGATGGTAATAAATTCTGTGGAAAAGAATACAACAGAATCAATGGGATTTGGATATGAGTTGGCTAGATAAGGGGTATGAGACAGAGTCAATAACAACATCCTATGATAAATATACCTTATTATTCCCACTCACATTAATATTGGCATTCAAAATATATTATAAATTTAGCCTTCTCAGTTCCTCTGTTACATCTCTAGAGTGATCTTAAATTGCATTGCGTTTCTTTTTTTATTTTGCACTATTTAATATACATGTGACATTTTAATATATATTTTACATATATTCTGTATTTCTGAATATAAATTTTTATACAATAATTTATATAAAACTTATAAAGAAAATAATATGACAAATGCTTCAAAACCCAGTGCCCCAAATTAATTATTGCTAATACCATTCCATATTTGTTTCAAGGAATATAGCAATATAGATAAAGTTAAGGCCTGCTTAATTCCCTTCACATTCTCATTCTTTTCTTTCTCTCTCATAGGTGACCACTATCTCCATTATGTTGTACCAGCATTCTTTTTTTTCTGACTATATTACACATGAAACAATAAAAGGTATACATTATAATATATTTGATGTTTAACACAAATAATATAGCACGCACATTGTTCTGAGATTAGTTTTTTTTCAAATTCAACACTGAGGATTGGGGTTTTTTAAAGAGATATTTGACATATAAAGCTAATTCATTTACTTGGTTTCAATTTAATTAATTTCTGCCATTTTCCTTACAATTTAGCCCCTTCAACTCCCTTGGAAATTATTCTATTTTCCCTTGCTTTACTTCCTGGATCAAAACCTTAGCATATTTATTTTCAGTCTTTTTTGGATTTTAAGAAATATACATAAGGCTATAAATTTACAAGTACTTTATTAGCTTCAAACCACAAATTAGATACATGGTATTTTCAGTCTTATTAGATGCACTGGATTTTTTTCACTAACCTATTGGTTATTCAGGAGTGACAGTGGTTATTTTGTTTTTAATAAATGCTCCATGTAGGCTTAAAACCAGTGTATATTCTATATATGGTGCAGTTTTGTTGCTGTTGTTGTTGTTGTTTATATATTCTGTATTCTTTCTTACTTTTTTCCCCAACCTATCAATTTCTAAAACAGGTTTGTTGAAATCTCCCATTATTATTGTCACTTCTTTCATTTCAAATTTCTATTCTATTAGCTGTTGTTTTGCAAATTTTGAGTTTCCCTGTTAGGTACTTGGAGACATATGAATTCCCAATTATTATATTTTTATTGTGGATTTTCTTTTCATCATTATGTTACATTTTTAATAAGTCCAAGAGCTGTAAAGCTTGTGTTTTGTTGATATAATATTCTTTTGTTGATATGATATTGCCTTAATTTTCTTTTGGATAGGGTAATTTTTCCTTTTGTTGATATAATATTGCCTTAATTTTCTTTTCCATAGTGTAATTTTTCCTCCTCTTCATTCAATAATTTTTTGTCTTGGTTTTTTTGTAAATAACTTAGATTTTACTATTTCAATAAATCTTATAGCTTTTACTTTAGTTAGGTGAGTCCTTCAGACTCAGACTGAATTATACCACTGGCTTTTCTGGTTCTCCAGCATCCACAGCAGAAAATAGGACTTAGCCTCCATAACCACGTAAGTCAATTCCTATAATAAATCTCCTCATATATATCCACATATATATATCCTATTAGTTGCATTTCTCTGAAGAATCCTGGCTAACGCAGATTTTGGTACAGAAGTTTATTTCTCACAGTTCTGGAGGCTGGAAGTCTGAAATCAGCATGTTAGCATGGTCAAGTGAGGGCCCTCTTCTGGGCTGTAGACTTCTTATTATATACTTACATTGGCAGAAGGCCCAAGGGAGCTCTCTGAGATCTCTTACATATAAGGGTATCCCATTCATGAGTGCTCTATTCCTGTGACCTAATTACTTCCCAAAGGCCCCATCTTGTAACCGTGGGCGTTAGAATTTCAACATACTCATTTTAAGGGGATATCTTCAGACCATAGCAAATTATTTATAGGAAGAAGCCAAATAAATAGCTTTTGTCAGTAAATGTTGGATTAAGTATGTTGGAAACATTATGTACATATTTTAGAAAATTAATCCAGAAGTCACAATAGGCAGTTACCAAAATTATGAAGAGACACTAAAGTTCTATATTTAAAAATCACACACTAGCATATTGATAAAAATCACATACTGGTTTATAACATTTCCATCTAAATGTTATATATGTCACTTCTACTCTCATATTATTAGCTAAAGAAAATCAGATGATTATGCTCATCTAAAATGGACAGGGAAGTATAATTTTATGTGCCCAGAAGTAAAAGAGGGGGACATATTTAGTGAAAAGCAAAATAACTACTTCTGTTCTACCCTCTGGTCATCAAACAAATATGGCCATTCAGATGATCAGAAGAAGATCTAGAGATTTTGTAGGTCCTCTTCTGTAAACTAGGAAGTGTTTCTGGACTAGGCTCCAAACCTGCTCAAATAGAGGGTCTCCCCAACCCACTGCTCCCTGTGACTTTTGCTTATATACACTGGTAGGTGTTTCCTTTTCAATCATTCTACTAGGCCACATATAAAGTAATTGGACAATATTCCCTCCTTGGAATTTGAGATAGTTTTTCAGATGGTTCCTGAAAACTGGAGAGAGCAAGGCTAATTTTAGGTATCAAATAGTCATAGATTTTTTAGTCGAATTTTATGCGGTTTTGTCTATATAATCAACAACTTAGTAGGAACTCAGTTCAACTTGTTGCATTGCATGTGAGCAATTTAGATGTCAGCTTTAAGACAATTTTTCCATGCCAACTTTTCCCCTTTTCTACATAGACACTGTGGCCATTAACAATTGTTTTCTCCATTTCTCTAATCCCTGCTTCTTGACTAGTTCTAATGCTAATATCAGGCCCAGATGAAAAGGATTTGAATCTTTCTAATTATTCCCAGATTTTACCCATCCCATATCAATTCTGTTACAGATTAGATTGCAATAGTTATTATTAATAGGTTATTATTAATATTAATAGCAATTATTTTAGGTTATTAATAAGTTAGTTGCAATAGTTATTGTTTTTGTTTTTGTTGCTGTTGTTATTGTTGATGATGATGGTATGGGAACCTCACTTATAAAGCAGAGGCCCTGACCTGACTCTCCTGTGTAATTCCATGATTCCTGTATGTATACTCAGCTACTCTTTATTACCTTTTGTATCCTTCAAGATGAAAACCACTACTGGGGCACCTGAGTGGTTCTGTCAGTTAAGCATCCAACTTCGGCTCAGGTCATGATCTCATGGTTTGTGAGTTTGAGCCCCGCATTGGACTCTGTGATGACAGTTCAGAGCCTGGATCCTGCTTCAGATTCTGTGTCTCCCTCTCTCTTTGCCCCTCCCCCATCATGCTCTGTCTCTCTCTCTCTCTCTCTCTCTCAAAAACATATAAACATTAAAAAATTTTAAAAATAGTAATAACTGCGCTAGAGTAGTGAGACAGAACTTACCTTTACTGATTCTTACTATATTCTCCCCCTTCTCCACACCTATGTGACAATAACTTGCCTTATAAATAAGATATTTATGAATAAGATAAATAAGACTTTGATGGACTTGGAGTTCATTAATTGTTACTCAAAAGCTGTTTTACACACACACACACACACACACACACACACACACACACGTTTTTAAATTGTTTTTATTACAACTGGGGTCTACTTAGTAACTAACCTATAAGTCATAGTGCTTACCACCAGACACACACATGTGAGTTCATAAAAGCATACCAGAGACACAGTTCAATTGTCGTCTAAATTTCCTTTGACTTTTATGACCAGACCCCAGCATCATTTCACATAAAAGCCTTTTATTCTTCATGAGGGAAATGTTTTTTTATACAATTATTATGACCATTTTTGTTTTAACATCTCTTATCATAATTTTTTAAAATATTATATACTCATTTTCAGTAATTATGTGATTAGTTCTATTATTTGACTTGCAAATGCTGCCTAACTGTTTTTTAATTATGAAGAAGCAGGAGGAGGAAGATCAAGGAATGGGAGAAGAAAAGATGGGGAGGGAGGGAGGGATGGAGGAAATCAATCAAATAAATAAATAAGAGTAAACATATCCACTCTTGAGAGAGCCAAAGCATAAGAGACTCTTAAAAACTGAGAACAAACTGAGGGTTGAGGGGGGGTGGGAGGGAGGGGAGGGTGGGTGATGGGTATTGAGGAGGGCACCTTTTGGAATGAGCACTGGGTGTTGTATGGAAACCAATTTGACAATAAATTTCATGTATTGAAAAAAATAAAAAATTAAAAAAAAACATATCCACTCTTTTTTTTCAATACAGTTCTGAAAAACATTTATAATGGAAACTATCAGAGTGAGACTACTTTTAGATTCCTGTTAATTTTTTTAAGTTTATTTATTTTGAGAGAGAGAGAGAGAACATGAGTAGGGGAGGGGCAAGAAAGAAAGAATCCCAAGCAGGCTCTGTGCTCTCAGCTCAGAGCCCAACCTGGGGCTTGAACTCACGAACCGTGAGATCATGACCTGAGTGGAAAAGTAAGAGTTGGACGCTTAACCAAATGAGCCACCCTGATTCCTGATCATGTTTTTATAAGGACCATAGAAGCACATTTTGTTATGTACACATTTTATTCGTTAGTGCATAAAGCTTTGGCCCTTGGTTGAATTAACCTTACTTCAAAGTAACTAAAAGTTATACTTAATTTCCACAACTGTCAAGAGGACATGATGCATAGGACTAGAACAGCAACCAGAGTTCTAGATTAGTAGCTGTGTGAATCTTGAAATAATAAACTGGGTGATAGTTTTAAGACTTTCTTCTTTTAATTTTGAAACAGAATAAGGAAATATGTAAGAAGATACCGAAAAATCAAGTCTTCATATTGAATATAATCTTTAGATTGGCTGGATGTTATAATTGTCATTGCTAGTAAGGCACATTCATTAGATGCTTTGAAGGTGTTGCAGTATAGTTATTACTAATGTCACAGAAAAATAATCCAGTATACAGATTTTACATGGTTTAAAAAATAGACTTTGATTCACATGATAAGTTCTTTCTTCACATTGTATAGTTTTATGAATAATTTTTGTCATTATTGCAGTTCTGTTATAAAATACCTACCAATGTAACACAGGTAGAAATATTGTCAGTAAAAAGTCCTTACTGATAAAGGATTTTATCATGAATCTTGCAAATTCAAGATGAACGATGTTTAACTGTATTAATTGCTAATAAATCAGATTTGTTCATTAGGTTATCTGAATCCACAAGGCTTCTCTGATAGCAGCAAGCTATGACTTTGCACTTTGACTAAAATTCCTAAGAAAAAAACTTAGTAAGCTTTTTATCTATTTTACTTTAGCCAGCCTCATGTGCCAATAGCCATACTCACAGCTCTTCTTAGTCCTATTTTATGACATTGCTATATTTCTTTGTGTTACCGTATTCTTTCAACTTAATTATTGGTATCTGGAATCTATTGAGCTTTGCAGGGGAAGCTACACCCCTTAATCATTTTGTGCATTTGTAATGATTAAAGAGTATTGCATTCTCAGTTGGAAGTTTATTCTGAGACATCTTATTCAGAGGTTCTAAAGAATTAAAACCATATACCTTAATTTTATTGTCACTAAACTGAGTTTTATTCAGCCTTTGTGACTCAAAATCCTTCTCGGTTTTATGTTTTACTAATAGGACTTCAGAAACAGTTGCTCTTCAATTCTACAATACCTTGAGTTCATGCACTCCCATTCATTTCTACTTTCAAGAAAATTCTTTTCTGATCTTGTCTATTTCATATAATTGCTCATCATATGCAGACACCATCAGCCAACACATACTAACAAGGCTCTGTTTTTTTAACCTCCTACCCTAGAGCTACAAGTTCATTAGATACATTGTCTTGTTTTCACATCTTCATAAACAATTTTACCAAATATTTTGACACCACGTAACATCAAGTGCCATCCTTCCAGCATCCAGAAATAGTTTCTTCACGGTCTCTCACCAGAAAGCTAAGCCAGTGTCACATATTTTCGACCTTATGACATCTCCCTTGGGTAACAATGTTTGTCTCTGTCAGAATAAGCTGGAATATACCACAGTAACAAACAAAAATCTCATGGCTTATCACCCAAACGTCTAGGTCATATCCAATGTTAGTCAGCAATGGCTGTGTTTATCATAGTCTCTTAAGGACCCAGAATAACAGAGATTTATTCTTGACATATACTTTTAAGATTTCTGCAACAAGGAAAAGTAGTATGGCAACACACATGCAGGTTCTTAAGGTTTTCACAAGGAAATGATATACATCACTAGCCTAGAGCAAGTTATGTGGTCAGCTAAGTGCTTTCTTAATATACAAGCAGAAAGAAGGGAGCTAGAACTATTTGGTAATTAACAATAATTTCTACAGGCATTTGAAAGGGGGGCAGCATTCAATAACTGTCTCCTTTTATTATTATTGTAATCTTGCTAAAGTTTGTAATACAAATGATGTTAATCTAAAAGAGGTGAAAGTGCAGAAACAATACTGAATTCCTCAAAAAAGGCATGTATATGCAGTGTAAGATGCTAAAGTGATTAACTTGAATTGTCAGATCAAATCACAAATTCAAAACAATGAACATAAAACTTAATCTCAAGGGTTTCTAGAATTATTAATATGTCCTTACATCTCTGTCTGAAATATAATGATAATTAACAACAAAATATATCAAATATTTGCTGAACAAAGATGAGGTGGGCTGTTTCTATATAATTCTTTCAAATACTTTTTATTTAGAAAATCTTCAGAAAATATATTACTTTTTACACAGCATTCAATCAGTAACTTAATCACAAATATATAGGCATATTCTTTAATGCTTTCATAAATAAAATACTGTACAAGGTAGTAATTGCTCGTATATATCTTTTATATACTTCTGTGATTATAATTCACACACAAAGCAAAGTGCACAAGTAACTAATCTCGAATTTTTGAGGGCTCTTCGTTGTGTCATCTTTCATGGATGTTAGTGGCAATAAATCATTTGCCTATTTCAACTACTGGATTTCAAAACAATGAGGCATACCATACCTACCTGAAGCAAACAAATACTAAAAATCCTTTTAAAAATCATACATTACTCTATCTTACCAGTCTTGGTTGAAAAATATTTTGAAATTCTAAAAAATTACGATTAAAGAGCAGGACCCCTGTATCTTAAGGGTATACCTGAAACTAATACTACATTGTAAGTTAACTAGGTGGAATTTAAATAAACATTTAAAAAATAAATACATTAAAACCCTTTTTAGTTATTTTAAAAGACACATATATCTTAAATTTAAAAAACTTTTAAATAAACAGAAAACAATGTTTAATCAAGGGAAAGACTTCAAGAAATAGCATTTAATATCCTTCAAAAACAAAAGCGATAAAATGTGGATATTACATATCTAGCCAATGAGTGTAAAAGAAATAAAATATCTATACCTTTTTAAACAGTCTCATTATAAAATTTATATCAAATATAAATATAAATACTCTGGTTTAGGAAATTTAAGTGAATTGACCTGTCTTCATCTATTGTAATTAGAGTAACTTGGAGAAAGTAGAATAAGTGTAGATATTTTAGTTGACATTGCCAAGGCCCTAGAGTTTGTTCTCCCGGAATGCAAAGTCCATGCTCACAAGAAGTTTATATCTATCTTGATGAATAAATGAGAACTAGAAATGCAACCAAGAATAAAAATAAAAATAAGAAGCTACATATAAATATATTTGAAATAAATAGTAGAAAACTAAATATTGTAGAGAAAATGTTAGAGAAATACTAAAGGTCTTAGACTCCATGTATCTGAGAAAACAAAGTGGGGAATTTGCCAATTATTCTGAACTCTATCCTGAGTAACTAAATTCAAATATTTTTACTTCAGTTATCAATGTTTTACTCATATTTTTGAAAGAATCATAGTTCAATATGTTCTAGTTTACATAAAATGAGCTGATGTATTAATATAAAATGTAAAAGAGACATTCACATAACCAATTTTAAGATTAGAATGAATGTGGGAAGCTTAGTATTTTTATCCATCATTACTCCCATTCCAAGTTTTCTGAAATAATTGTTTAAAAAGAATAAATAAAAACTTTCTGGTGACTTTAAAATAAAGACTGTATCAAGAGATGCAGAAGGGCATTATATCATAATCAAAGGGTCTATAGACAAAGAAGATCCAACAATTGTAAACATTTATGCGCCAAATGTGGAGCAACCAAATATATAAATCAATTAATCACAAACATAAAGAAACTCATCGATAGTAATACCATAATAGTAGGAGACTTCAACACCCCACTCACAGCAATGGACAGATCATCTAATCAAAAATTCAACAAAGAAACAACGGCTTTGAATGACACACTGGACCAGATGGACTTAACAGATATATTCAGAACATTTCATCCTAAAGCAGCAGAATATACATTCTTCTCCAGTGCACATGGAATGTTCTCCAGAACAGACCACATACTTGGACACAAATCAGCCCTAAGTAAATACAAAGAGATGGAGATCATACTGTGCATATTTTCAGATCACAATGCTACGAAACTCAAAATCAACCACAAGAAAAAATTTGGAAAGGTAACAAATACTTGGAGACTGAAGAACATCCTACTAAAGAATCAATGGGCTAACCAAACAGTTAAAGAGGAAATTAAAAAGTATATGGAAGTCAACGAAAATGATAACACCACAACCCAAAACCTCTGGGACACAGCAAAGGCAGTCATAAGAGAAAAGTATATAGCAATCCAGGCCTTCCTAAAGAAGGAAGAAAGATCTCAGAGACACAACATAACCTTATGTCTTAAGGAGCTGGAAAAAGAACAGCAAATAAAACCCAAAACCAGCAGAAGACAGGAAATAATAAAGATTAGAGCAGAAATTAATGGTATTGAAACCAAAAAAAACAGTAGAACAGATCAATTAAACCAGAAGCTGGTTCTTTGAAAGAATTAACAAAATTGATAAACCACTAGCCAGTTTGATCAAGAAGAAAAACGAAAGGAACCAAATAAATAAAATAAAGAATGAAAGAGGAGAGATCACAACCAACACAACAGAAATAAAAACAATAATAAGAGAATATTATGAGCAATTATATGCCAGTAAAATTGGTAATCTGGAAGAAATGGACAAATTCCTAGAAACATATACACTACCAAAACTGAAACAGGAAGAAATAGAAAATTTGAACAGACTCATAACCAGTAAGGAAATCAAGTTAGTAATCAAAAATCTGCCAAAAAACAAGAGTCCAGGGCCAGATGGCTTTCCAGGGGAATTTTACCAAGCATTTAAGGAAGAGTTAACACCTATTCTCTTGAAATTGTTCCAAAAAATAGAAATGGAAGGAAAACTTCCAAACTCTTTCTATGAAGCCAGCATTACCTTGATTCCAAAACCAGACAGAGACCCCACTAAAAAGGAAAAATATAGACCAATTTCCCTGATGAATATGGATATAAAATCCTCAGCAAGATATTAGCCAACTGGATCCAACAATACATTTAAAAAATTACTCACCATGACCAAGCAGATTTATACCTGGGATGCAGGGCTGGTTCAATATCCACAAAACAATTAACGTGATTCATCACATCAATAAAAGAAAGGACAAGAACCATATGATCCTCTCAATAGATGCAGAGAAAGCATTTTAGAAAATACAACATCCTTTCTTGATAAAAACCCTCAAGAAAGTAGGGATAGAAGGAGCATGGCTCGAGATCATAAAAGCCATATATGAACAACCCAATGCCAATATCAGCCTCAATGGGGAAACCTTTGAGGAGACCTTTCCCCCTAAGGTCAGGAATAAGACAGAGATGTCCACTCTCACCACTATTATTCAACATAGTATTGGAAGTCTTAGCCTTTGCAATCAGACAACACAAAGAAATAAAATATATATGGCTCAAGGCTCCTAAATTTTACAAAAAGTAACTGAAAATTATCTCTAAGTAATTTAGAATAGGTAAAAAGTATTTATTTAAACCTCTGTAGCAAAATATGCAGAGATATAAATAGGAAACAAGTAGGAATATGAAAATAGCATTTAAAATTTTATTTAATTAAATTTTAAAAGGAGGAAAAAAAGACGAAAGAGAAGAGAGAACTCAATACAAAAATTTAATGCAAATAGTAAAGAAGGTCAAAATGCAATCATGTCAACAATTACATTAAATAGAAAACCTTTGAACGAACATCTTAAAAAGAAAACACAAATACTAAAAGTTGTTTCTTTATTTGTTAACAATAATAATGATCAAACATTAATATAGTAAGAAACAAATTTGAAAACAACAGGATATTTAGATATAGAGATATTTGATTACTATAAAAGTGTCAAGAAGATAAAACAAATATAAATATACTTGACCCAATAAAAGAGCATCAAAATATATAAAGCAAAAACTGGGGAAAAAAGGCAAATCTACAATCTTAGTCACAGACTTTAACACACCTTTCTCTGCAATTAATAGAGCATCCAGAGAAAACCATCTATAATAATATACACCAGAACAACACTGTCAACCACCTCAATCTATTTGACATTTAAAGAACACTATAATGTCACTGCTTCAGATTACACATCTATTCAAGCGCACATGGAACAGTAACCAAGACTGATCAAATGTTGGACCATAACATTAGTCTCAACATAATTCAAATGATGGAAATATTAAAAATATATGTGCACCCCTGAATTTTCTGCAGCATTATTTATAATAGCCAAGATATGGAAGCAACCCAAATGTCCACTAATTGATAAACTGATAAAGAAGATGTGATAGATATACAATATTACTCAGCCATAAAAGAGAATAAGATCTTGCCTTTGTGACAACATGGATGGATCTAGAAGGCATTATGCTATGTGAAATACGCCAGACAGATACACATACTATATGATTTCACTTATACGTGGAATCTAAAAAAAGGAAACAAATGAACAAACAACAACAGAGAAACAACTCATAAATACAAAGAACAAATGTAGTTGCTAGAGGGGATAGGGATAGGTAAAATGCGTGAAGAGGTTTAAGAGATACAAACTCCCAGCTACAAATAAATAAGTCAAAGGAATAAAAAGTACAACATAGGTAATACAGTCAAGAATATTGTAATAAGTCTGTGTGGGGACAGATGGTAACTACACTTATCATAGTGAGCATTTCATAATGTGTAATTGTCGAATCACTATGTTGTACACCTGAAACTAATATAATGTGTCAACTATACTTCAGTTAAAGAAATTATTAATCAAATACTTGTGCCTATATGAGACAATATCTTGTAATTTAGATCCTAACTATTACAATATTTTTTGCCAATAAATGACTGAAAAAAATTACCAATATCAAAGATAAAAGGTCATTACTAAATATCTTTTCAACATTGATAGGATAACAAGGAATTTTAAGGTCAACTTTATCCTAATACATTAAACAACTTAGACAAAATGGATAGTTTGAAAAATACCAACTATCAAAGTTCATTAAAAAATAAATAGACAATTTGAGACACCTGGATCTATAAAAAATTGAACAATCTTTCTACAGTGAAAAGAATCGGCCCACATAGCTTGCTGGGTAAATTTTAACAAAACTTAAGAAAAAAATAAGCACACCAAACATACTCAAACTTTTCCAGAAAATGCATAGCTTCCTGGGTCAATTCTACCTAACACTTAAAAAAAAAATTTAAACTAAAACTACCAAACATACACAAACTCTTCCACAAAATAGAAGTGGTGAGGGAAGGAAAGGGGACATTCCCCCAACTAATTTTATGAAGGCAGCATTATCCTGATAATAAAACCAGACAAAGATATAAGAAAAGTAAAATCCAACATCCTTCATGAAAATAAATGTAAAAATTATTTTTAAAATTTAGCAAATCAAATCCAGGAATATATAAAATGGATAACACATTAGTACTATGAGGAGTTTATCCCAAGAAAACAAGGATGGGTTAACATTTGAAAATCTATTCATGTAATTCTATGTATTACCAGGTTTAAAAAGGGATGAAGAGAAAGCATCTGCTAAAATTCATGATTAAATACTCTCAGCTAAGAGGACAAAAAAGTCTACTTCATCAATATGAGGGGCATATACAAAAATCCCAGTCAATATAAAAATTAAGGGCAAAAAACAGACTACTTCCCCTAAGATCAGGAACAAGGCAAAGATATTTGCTCTCATCAATTCTTCTCAACATTGTTTTGGAGATGCTAGTTATTACAAAGAAAAGAAAAAAGAAACAATAGGCATATGAATTGGTAAAGAAGAAAACAAAATTTGTTCTCATTCAGATGACATTATCATCAATGTAGAAAATCTTTTTTTTTTTTTTTAATTTTTTTTCAACTTTTTTATTTATTTTTGGGACAGAGAGAGACAGAGCATGAACGGGGGAGGGGCAGAGAGAGAGGGAGACACGGAATCGGAAACAGGCTCCAGGCTCTGAGCCATCAGCCCAGAGCCCGACGTGGGGCTCGAACTCAGGGACCGCGAGATCGTGACCTGGCTGAAGTCGGACGCTTAACCGACTGCGCCACCCAGGCGCCCCGCATCAATGTAGAAAATCTTAAGGAATGTTCAAACAGCTACTTACTAGTGTTAAAATTAAAAAAAAAAAAAAAAAAAAAAAAAAAGGAGGCTGGACCTGCAAATTCCCTGAGAAGACAAAAACCGCTTAAGTAACACTACATTTTATTTCATGAACATAAACACAACTCAGGTTATTTCTTTTAAATGTCTCTGACAGTCAAAAAGAAACTAAGCCACCTTCTTAAAAATGGTATGAGATAAGCACTTCTAACTAATCTCCTGCCATTTGGAAATCACTACTGTGATGACCAATCATAGTGTAGGGTGAAAAACTTCCTCATTTTCATTTTATAAGCTATCCTGTAACTTCATGCCTCTGAGTTTCACATCAGTTTTTATTTTTAAAAGGTCCTAGTTTGTGAGCTATTCTTATATGCACAATACACTCTTACTAAGTACTGTGTATTCATACATATTCTTACTAAATGCATATTTATTCATTTGGTGGTTTTAATTTTGCCATGTCCCGATTTTGGACACCAGCAAAAATGCAGGATATAAGTTCGATATATAAAAATAATTGTATTTCCATATGGTAGCAATAAACTATTATAAATTAAAATTGTAAAAAGTGCCCATCAAGAAATATGAAATACCTGGAGATAAATTTAACAGAATGTGTGCAAGATTTATCCACTCAAACCTACAAGACATCACCAAGAGAAATTTTTAAAGGGCCAAATAAAGACTTCTGGGTTTCAGTCCATTTACCAATAAGTTTATAAGTTACCACTCTTTCCTAATAAGTAAAAAGCTAAACAAACTGAAAAATCGACAACTCTTCTTAATAAAAGTGAGATCATAGGACAAACCACTGTTCCCCATATTGGAGAGATCAACAGGGAAACATAGAGAATCACAACTTACCAGAGCAGAAACCCATGAGCTAAAACCTCTACAGGAACAAGTGCTGGAATATGGAAAACTGAATCATTATTGACAAATTGCTGGAGGCTGAGTCTGACAATTAAAAACTCCAGAGGAAGCCATCTTGGTGGGGGTACATGCATTTGTGAGTTTTACCTCTAGGAGCCCTACCAGGTCCTCAAATCAAATACTGAAGTAGGGAGAGGAGGAAAGGAACCATTTTAAAATACATCAGAGCACTGTGTTCATAAAAAGACCTGCCCTCAGGAGAAACTAGTTAGCTATAGCCTAATAAGATGAGGTTTTATCAGGGCCAGCTGACCTGGGGAAAGGGAAATAGCCAATACCAGCTCACTCTTGCCATCCTGTTTCACCTACAGGAAATGAAAAGCACTTGTGAAGTTCACAGTCCAGACACAAAGGATCACTAAAAGACGGAGACCTAATCATAGACTATAGAACATGTCCCCTTCCCCAAACCTCAGCACCACATTAAAAAGACCTATTTATAGCACTTCCTTTTCCCTGTATTTCACACCTGCCTATAAAGAACAATTACAAGGCATACTAAAAGGCAGTTTGAAGAGACAGAGAAAGTATTAAAACCGATCTCAGATATGGCAGGGTTGTTGGAATTCTCAGGCTGGGAATTTAAAATATACGATTAATATGCTAAGGGATCTAATGGATAAAGTAGACAGTGGACAAGAAAAGATGGGCAATGTAAGCAGAAAGAAGGAAATTCGAAAAAGGAACCAAAAAAGAAACGATAGAGATCAAAAACACTCTAACAGAAATAAAGAAAGCCTTTGATGGGCTTTGTTAGCAAACTAAACATGGCTGAGGACAGAATCTCTGAGCTTGAGCATATCTCAATAGTAACTGCAAAACTGAAAAGCACACAGAGGAAAAGACTGAACAAAAAAAGAACAAAACAGAATATCCAAGAACAGTGGGACAACCACAAAGACTTTAATACACATAAGGACAGTACCGAAAGGAGAATAGAGAAAGGAATAGAAGAAATATTTGAAATAATAATGACTGAGAATTTCCCCAAATTGTCAGACACCAAACCACAGATGCAAGAAGCTCAGAGAATATCAAGCAAACAAACAAATAAAAAAAAGCTACACCTAAACATACCATTTTGAAACAAAAACAAAAAAGTCAAAGATAAAGAAAAAAATTTTAAAGAAAGCAGAGTGAAAAAATCACCTTACCTGTAGAGAAGCAAAAGGAAGAATTATATCTAGTTTCCCCCCAGAAACAACACAAACAAGAAGGGAAATAAGGAAAATATTTAGTGTTTAGAGAAAAAAATCACCAACCTGTGATTGGGCACCAATTCTGTGCCCTGCAAAATTATCATTCAAAAGCAATGAAGAAAAAATGACTTTCTCAGACAAGAATTGAGGGAATTTGTTGCTAGTAGACCTACCTTGCGATAAATATTAAAAGATCTTTGGAGAGAAGGAAAATGATATAAGCAAGGAACTTGGAACTACATAAAGAAAGAGCTTCAGAGAAGGAATAAATAAAGGTAAAATAAAAACTTTTATGCTTATTTTTAGTTTACTTAACAGACAACATTTTGTTCCAAATAGTAACAATGCTTCTATTATATATGTTTATTTGTGTATATATCTATATATATGTATTTGAATCTATATCTAATCTATATCTATATCTATATATAACTTATGTATAAGTGAAATGAATGAATGACACAAGAGAGGGAGAAATTAGAATGATTTTGCTATTATTTTGTTGTTATATGGTACTCACACTACCTGTGAAGTGGTATAATATTATTAGAAAATGAATTTGGATTAGTTATAAATGTACACTGCCAGAATGAGGTGTTTTTTTTTTTTTTAATAAGAATTCATCTCGTATATATACTTCATTGAGCCAGGGTCAGGGTCAGAGAAGGCTTGGTCATGGACTCCACCCAAATTGTGCAAAAGCTGATAAAGATGTGGGGGGGGGGGGGGGACAAGGCATGACATTCCAGCTGGGGATTCTCCTAGCACGTTCAGGGACTTAACTAGTATTCTCTGGGGCCAGGTCTAAGGAGGAATCCCATTTAGTTGAGGACCATGGTGTCAGAGCCAAGGAGATAGCTTACCTGAGATTAGTAAGGATTTTTTTTAATTTTTTTTTTTTAACGTTTATTTATTTTGGGGACAGAGAGAGACAGAGCATGAACGGGGGAGGGGCAGAGAGAGAGGGAGACACAGAATCGGAAACAGGCTCCAGGCTCTGAACCATCAGCCCAGAGCCCGACGCAGGGCTCGAACTCACGGACCGTGAGATCATGACCTGAGCTGAAGTCGGATGCTTAACCGACTGAGCCACCCAGGCGCCCCAGGATATTAAGCGAATAAGTAAACATACTGTGGCTGACGAAAGCCAGATTTTCTTGCTGTCAGAAAAAGGGATTTATAAGTATAAAAAGGGAGAAGGTGAGGAAAAAAACCTGTTGTTTTTTATTAGAATTGAGGGTATCAGTGTAAATTCAACTTTCTTTTTATATAGCGATAGTAGAGATAATAGGCATATACAAAGATATAGAAATATAGGTAAATATGTATATGTATGTGTGTGCATATATATATATGCACATATGTGTATATAGATATGTGTGTGTATATATTTAGAGAGAGATAAGATGCATATGTACACACACACCTCCTAGGTGATCTGCTGAGAGGACCTAGCAGCAATAATATCCATAGCAATGAACACACCTAGTGCACAGATCCTCAGTTTCTAAATACCACTCTCCACTAAAACAAACAGGGCTCCTTAGAGAATTAGCTGATTTCCAGGGTGGAGTAGAAAAAGTCTATGATAATCCTGCAATATATTGGCTGGCCTGAAATTAAAGAAGTGTCCCAAAAATGAAGGGTATATTTCAAGAAGACACGGGATTCTGTTTGAAGGAACTCCCACTGGTCAAATATGTGATAGAATAACAAAACAAATAATCATAAAAGATTATAATCCAGAAAATAAAATTGATATCCTTGAATTTATACTGTTAAAAAAAAGTGATGATTAAATAAATGGGAGAGATTGGAAAGGTTTTACTTAGTCAAATGCCAGATAACAATGTAGAAAATTTTAGAATTAGAAAATAGTTATTTGGCAACTATGAAAAAAAAAAATAATTGTTTCAGACGACCATCATCAATAGGTACCAATATATATTTTTTAATTTTTTTTTTTAGTGTTTACTTATTTTGAGGGAGAGAGAGAGAGAGACAGAGTACAAGCAGGAGAGGGACAGAGAGAGAGGGAGACACAGAATCTGAAGCAGTCTCCAGGCTCTGAGCTGTCAGCACAGAGCCCGATGTGGGACCTGAACTCATGAACTGTGAAATCATGACCTGAGCCTAATTCGGGCGCTTAACCCACTGAGCCACCCAGGCACTCCAATAAGTACTAATATTAATGGATGAAAGTTTGATGAGGAACAGATACTTACATAGTCTCAAACATCTCCTCATAAATACTTATTAATTACTTACCTTTTAATAAGTGCAAAATAATTTTACAATGGAGAAGCTTGGGAGAGAACACCCTAACCAAGTGATCAAAGCATATAGCACCAGCAATGGGAAAACTTGCCAGAGTGTACTTCTAGGTATTATACACTGAAAATAATACAGCATCATTTCTGTTACGTTCCTGCTTACTATTCGTAACCTAAACTTAATTATAATGAAATTTCAAAATTATCCCAGTGAGGGACATTCTACAAACTAACTGGCCCATACTCCTCAAGATCATAAAAGACAAGAAAGGGCTAAGGAAATTTCCAGACTGAAGGAGCCTTAAAAGACATGAAAACTAAATGCAACACATAATTCTCAATTGGGTCCTGAAACTCTAAAAGATATCATTGGAACAAACAGTGAAATTTGAATGGGGTCTGTGGATTAGATTAGATGGTGGAATTATGTCAATGATAATTTCCTGATTTTTTTATGTTTGTACTGTGTCATGTAAAAAGTGCTCTTGCTTTTAAGAAGTATACACTGAAATACTAAGGGGCTATAGCTGCAACAATTTCAAATGGTTTAGAAGTAATTACTAATAATATGTATAATAGAAAATGAGGCAAATATAATAGTGTTAATACTTATGAAAGTTGGGCAAAGGATATGTGTATGTTTGTTATGCTTTTCTTCCAATTTTTTTCTATAAATATGAAATAATTTCCAAATAAAACATTTTTAAAGGACACATTATATTGAATGTATTTAAAAATACATTGTAAACGCTTACTAGCAAAATAAATGACAAGACATAGAAATGAAAATAGGAGTCTCATACAAAGTTACCATGGTGACCAGAATAGTTGTATTCTTCAAGTGTTTGGCATAAGAAATGAACATTCATTTCTACAAAACTAAAAAATACAAATTATTACAAAGCATAAGGTGAAGACATTGAGCTAGAAATTGGGAGCCCTGAGGTCTGACAATCTCTAGCCTGATAAGCCTCAGAATAGTCATGTACTTTCCTGCACCTCAGGATTATGTAATTGTAGAGTGAGTGATTAAACCATAAAGTTTAAATTTATTTCTAAATTTTATTTCTAAAATTCTGATTCAGCTTCCTCCAATTAATGATTTAAATCAAAATACTACTGCCAAAATAATGACTAAGTATTTCACTAAACATAAATCAATGATAAAGTTTTTTGAACTACTATTTTGGGATGATCTTGAGTTTATTTGACAATATGGAAAAATATCTAAAAATACTTTCATATGTAAATTTATATATTTGGTTGTTTTAGATTAAAATTTATTCTTTGTTTCTTAACATATGATGGAATAATCCTGGCCTGAATTGAATTCCAATAATTGCCTGAGTCAAATTTCTGAAGAGGTGATTATCAAGTTGGTCACATTTTCCTTCTTAACTCTTTAGTGTACTCCGTGTTCACTAAGCATAGCTGATTAGCTAACAAGATCATGGGTTCATAATTCACATGATTCAGTAAACCTCTCACCCTTGCCAACTACCTGACATATGCTTGTCATTGGTCGCAAGGTCAATTGAGTGATCATATGTGGCTATATCATTGAAAATTCATCAACAATAGAAAAATAATTCACAATGGGCTAGCAATATCATTTTTCTGTGTGAACACAGGACATCAAATCAAGTTTCTGGTGCTTTTACCATATGCTATTATTCTCAAAATCCTCCTCTTTGATTTCGACTCTGCTCAAAATTTACATTCCTGCCACCTACCATTGTGCCCCCTAGTGATTAATACCTCCTTATCTTTGTTACTCTTTTGAGCAGAATTGGGAGGTATAACATCTAAAATGAATGTGCTTCTAGTTCTTCTAAATTTGTAACCTAGGAGAAAGTACTCACCTTTTCAATTGTCTCTGTGTTACCATGTCAACGATCCAATATACAAAGACACTGCTGTGAAATAAATATATCTTTGACCGATCATGATAGTAATACATTTATCACATTTTCATGAGTGGGCTAACTTACACAAACCTGAATTTTTAAATAGGATGTCTGTATATTCAAAAGTATATTTTAAAAGCTACTAACCAAAGAAATGATAAACAAACACATGGTTTGACATTCACTCTGAATCTTCAAATAGTGATCTCTTTGAAATGCTCTCTTCTGAATATGATCTCTAATGTGAGTAAATATTGGGAATCAGAAAGCAATGATTTACAATGAAGCAGCTCCATATACCTTAAGTAGCATGATAATGATAAATCTAAAGCACAAACCTTTACACAGAAGGAATATACCTCTAAAAGAAGCAGTCTCTGGAAACATGTAGAGACCTCAGATGAACAGAGGATGACTCAGTGATTTGGTTATGGGACATAGTTCAAATGTGTTTTGGTTCTCATTTCCACTCTGTCAGAAGAAAGCCAAGAGACAAGCATATAAGAAGAGAAAGATTTCATTCTGCTTGAATATTACATTAACCTATGAACACTGGTGCTCCCTTGGTCAGCTTTTTCAGGGCTTGCTGGCACTGAGCACTGCTGACCTGGTAGGTCTGATTATGAATGATCAATGTCCCTATTTGCAATAAAACTCTTTGCACAGATCTGGACCCTCAGCCTTTATTCAGTCATGCAGATAATAACGGCAGTTCAAGGCACTTGCCCATAACTCCAAGCTTCATTAAACAAAGGGAATGTCACCAAAAGTCCCTTTAACTGTCTTTTTGCTGTTAGGCAGGAAAAAACTGGTCATTCTGAGAAAATGGAACTTACAGTGTTAATAAAATAAAGGTTTGCATATCCCTCTGCTCTATTTTACACATTTTTCTTGAGCTTCTAGTGTTAAAATCCACCACTTTAGTGGGGAGCAGAGTGAGAAATGTGAACAAAGGATGCTGTGTGCCTGCGGTTGGATTCTGCTTCAGATGAAATATTTCAATGGAATTTTTCAGGGCTGCCATAGGGAATGGTGTGTTGCCCCTCCTCCTCATTCATTACAGGCACAATGAGTGTTAGGCTGGTGTCTCAAAGCTTTGGAGGGTGGGGAAGAATGTTAGGGGAGGCTCCAGAGGAGTTCACTGTAGACTTGGAAAGTGGGTCCCTCTGTGGTAAATCGAGGCCCACCACCATTGAGGTGAATGAAATCTGCCCAGTCTCCAGTCTCTGGAAGGGTGTGAAGTTTTGGTTACCCATTTTGTCATGCAAAACATGTTAACAAGTCACTGTTGCTTGGGAAAAGTGTCAGCCGCTGACACTCTAATAAGGGATGGTCATCCAAGACACAGTCCCTGGTGCATCACCTTCTTACTCAAGGCTCCTCACCCTAATTCACATTCCACTATCCACCCTGGGCATCACTCTTACACTACCCCAATACACATTTCAGTTTCTCTAGCTATTTAGAATACCCATTCACTTTTTCTTTTACAGTCCTCTCCCTTAAAACTAGGACTGCTTTGACTTGAAACTCACAGGGAAATGGAGTTTTAAACGAGAAAATATTCCAAGTCAAAGTTTGGGTTCCTTCAAATTCAACCAAATGGCCATTTCTAGATAATAATTGGTATTTGAACTTCAACTCCTAATTCAAGAAAAATTAAAACAAGGGAAACCTTGGATATTGTTGGTGGAAATGTAAATTCATGCAACCCCTATGGAAAACAGATGATGGAGGTTCCTTGAAATTTAAAAGTAGAACAACTATATGATTTAGCAATTCCATTTCTGGATATTTACCCAAAGGAAAAAAAAAACACACCAACTCAAAAAGATATATGCATCCCTATGTTCACTGCAGCATTATTTACAATAGCCAAGATATGAAAACAATCTAAGTCTCCACTGATGGATGAATGCATAAAGAAAAGGTTGTGTGTGTGCCCCCCCACCACCACCACACACACTGGAATATTATTTAGCCACAACAAAGAAAATCTTGCCATTTGCAATAACATGGATGAACCTTGAGGGCATTATATTAAGAATTCTGGTAAAGACAAATACCAAATGATCTCACTTAAATGTAGAATCTTAAAAAGAAAAAAAATTAAAGAGAACAGACTGGTGATTTCCAGAGGTGGGGGGGGGGGGGGTAGAGGTGAGTGAAATGGGTGAAGATGATCAAAAGGTACAAACTTCCAGTTATAAAATAAGTCATGAGGATGTAATATACAGCATAGTAACTATAGCTAACAACACTGTATTACATATTTGAAAGTGGCTGAGAGAGTGGTCTTAAAAGTTCTCACTACAAGAAAAACATTGTAATTATGTGTGATGATGGTTATTAATTAGACTTATTGTGCTGATCACTTTGCAGTACATACAAGTATTAAATCATTATGTTGTACACCTGAAATTAATATATTATTATATGTCCATTATATGTCAATTCATAAAGAGAAAGAATAACAAAAACAATCAACAAAGAAGAAATTATTCTGTGCAATGAATAAACGCAGTCACAAAACTTAGATAAAGTAGGTCCAAAATAAAACAGCTTCCCAAAGATAAATTTTTGCCCTCAATCATTTGGAAATATTTTTTTTTGTTTTGGCCCATAAAAAGTAGACATAAGGTGTGAGGTATACATACATGGCCACATAGAACATAACAGATCAGCTGTTTTGTGCTAATTTACTACTAAATGCTAAGAAAATGGGCTACTAAATTTACCTACCCATTCAAAAGTTGACCAGTGAGCAACCTACACACAGCAGTGGTCTACAGAGGAATCCTTTTTTGCAAGCAAACAGCTTTCTCTTTTGAATCCCTCTCAGATTTCTAAAAGTCTATCTGTTCATGCAAAGCCCCACCCTTGTTTATGCCCACCAAGTCATCTTGCAACAATTTTGCATGGGAAAAAAATGTGGAAAAGGTTAAAAAAAAAAGTAGAAAGGGAGGGGATGTGATAAGTTCAGTGGTAATAAAATAAAAAATACAGAGAAATATCATTCCTGAATATCCTTCTGGAAAAGACAGCACATAAAGAGTAACTGAAGGGCCTCAATATGATTGGTTCAGAGGAAGAACTGAAGGAAGACATTAGAGCTACACTCTAACACTCTAACATCTGAAGGCCATCTACAGATTGGGAATGTACATTTTCTCTGATGTCTAAAGGTCAGAAATGGGATTAGTGGGTGGAAGTTGTAAAGCAGTAGATTTTGTCTCCAAGAACTTTTGAATCACTAAAACTACCAAACTATCACTTGCTCAGGAAGTGCTGTGCTCTCTATGACCATCTATGAAAGATGCTTTAGGAGAAGGCATTCCTGAAATAGGTGAGAAAGTACTTTTTGATGATTTCTAAAAGTACTTTAAACTTTAAGAATTCTATACCTCTATGAAAAGTCAAAAGCTAAGAAAGTTTGTGAAGTAAGCAAGCAAATAAAAAATTTAACACACATTTATTTATTCCTCTGTCATCTTCAAGGCTGATGTAAGTCCTGCTTGACCTTTTCAGAAGGGTATATGTCTCTGTTTTAACCAGGCAGATGATGTGAACTTTAATTTCATAAACTTTACTTTTGTAAAGAAACTTTAAAAAAAAAACACAAAAAACAAGAAATGACAGTGTACTAATCTATATAGTAGTTCCATCTATGGAAACTCCCTGTGCATTAAATTATCCAGGATGAAGTTATGCAGTTTCTTGGCTGTTTGGAAAAGGGTGGTCATGTCAATTCATTTGGTTAAGAAGCCCATTGTTCTCATTTTCAAGTACAAGGATAAGATATTCATCATATATTCTTCTCTTCCTTCTCACTCTTCCAAGGTCTGAGAAGCTTCTGTCCAAAACTATTCAAACTGAAAGACTAACTGAGCTATTCAAAACTCCCTCCCAGGCACTTAGGGCTTTGTGCTATTGTCCAGCTATATAATACTCTGGTGGATTCTGTGGTTCAATCTGTTCTAATATACCTCCCACCAGCTGGAATGCACATCTTTAGCATTAGAGTCTCTTTTCCATTGTTTTTAATCCAGGCAGTTCAGGGTTTGTTCAAAATAGAACAAACAAAATAGTTTTGAACACTGTATTATGTTCTTGGTCTATAGCCTTAGGATTTATTTCAGCATATTGCTACTAGAATAGAAATATAATCTATATTCTATAAATAATAATTCTATAAATACAATTCCTGATGAAATGCATTTTGTGGATGAAACTGTTCATATATGGTGGGTAGGAACTTATCATGTTTTAATCTTTCTGTATTTACCACGGCACTTGGTACAATGCTTTGCACATGATAGATGTTCAACTAAGACATGTGAACTCTAATTTGTCTTTTTTGTTTCTAACAAAGTGTTGCCTAAAAAGGTAAAATGCTGCTGACATGATGACACTTATAAAATATTGTGTACTGAAATAATCTTTTGATACTTTAAAATATCGTGTACTGAAATAATCTTTTGATACTTTAAATTCACTTTAATAGTGAATAACCTCTATTTAGAGCTTTTAAGTACCTGACCATCTACCATTTAAAATCAACAATCTTAGCTTTATGAAATGAAAAAAAAGAAAGAAGAAAGCTGACTGAAAAGAGGGAATCAGTTTTTGAACAATTCATGATTTCCCTAAATGAACACTATTATTGCTGAATCACTAATATTTTCAACAGAAAGAGTTCTTAGCAACTAATAAGTTCCAACTTCCTGAAGCAAGAAATAGACTATGTATGCTATTTTTTTATTTGCTTTGTTTTGTGTTGTTTCTAAACAAGGGGACCAAACTCTTGGCCAGATTTTTCAAAAGCAAAGGTGGCACTGAGGTGCGGCAATTGTGGGGAGAGGGACTGTGGTATAAGGCCTTTCCTCTCTTCCTCAGAATGTTGTGAACATTGAGAAGTGCCAGTCACACAGCCTGAGTTTCTGTGGTAGAGTTTGCTCAGTGGGTCACAGATGGTAATGAAGTGTGGACAGCACTTACTACTATCCTCATGTTTCCATCTGGAAGAGGAAATTTCCACTCTAGTCCACAGGGAACAAAGTCAGCAAGAGCTACTCAACCTCTCCCTCAACTCACTCCTGTCATGGGAAGAGTGACTGATCTAACTGATAAATTCAGAAGAAGTAACTGAGTACATTTGGCTAAGTATCTTGAGTCCCTATCTTTGAGAGCTAGTTTGACTGAAGAATGCAAGCTTTTAGGCCTATTCTCCCATGTGATAGCTTAGCATATCAAGACCTACCTCTGCAAGGGGGAGTGTGTAATTATGAGGAGAGAAGAATCATTTAAATTAGGTAATATATTAGCAAGCCCTTTTTTGGCCGTAAATGTAATGCAATATTCAATAGTTCAACTCTTATGAGTAGTAATGATTTCTATTTGTCTGCTTCTTGTGTCCTATTTCATAGTAGTTTCACAATTTGCAAGAAAAAAAGAAGATGAACGAAACAGAATGTCTCAACTTTTAAGTTCATGCATTAAATAACTCTAAATTATAAGCTATCCTTTGAAATTACAATGATTTTAAAACCAATATAGAAAATTATTAGGTAAGTCAGCCTCCAAGTTTTCAACATTAAAATCACCTGTATTCCTTTTTTTATACCTTATTCCTTTTAGTAAAACAGAAAAAATTAAAATTGTTATTGCTAAACTTGGTATCCATTTTTATGAGGGAAATTTGTATTGGCCAGTACATTAACCACATACATAAATTATAATTTGGGTCTTTAGAAAGCATAATAGTTTTACCAGCTTATTTATACTAGCCTCAAAATGAACATTAATTCTCTTGCTATGGGAGACATTATTCCCAGGCACACCACATCTCAGCCATAACCATATACTTCCAACTATCATCTTCATCATCATATCAAATAGTATTTGGGGATGGTTTTCAAAATATTTTCACTTCTGCCACCCTTTCAACAGCACCACAAATTGGGTTGAGCAAATAGTGTTACCTATATTTTAACAATGAAACAGTTCACAAAGAAAAATCGTGTGACTTCCTGAAGTTAGTCAGTAGTAAAAAGGCTGATATTAGTGTCTTGTCTTCTATTCCTACACAATTTTTATATATTTATTATATTCTCATTATATTACACACTTCCAAGGGCAATATTAATTGCAGGTGACTGAAACTGTATGATTTGTGTTTTGTTTGGTTTCTAAGAGCATATAAATTCAATGTAATTAAATATATTTATTGAGTACACAGCACATGGTTTAGCAAATGATAACAATAATAATAGAGGGCTCTAAATGTGTTAAGTAAATGGATGGATGGATGGATGGATGGATGGATGGACAGATACATGATAGGCCTGAAAAATAGAAGAATAAGATGTAACCCCTAAGGAGGATAAATGTAGTAACACATAAACAAGAGAATACATGTTGATATGTGCAATAACAGAGACAGGTACATTGTGCTAGGGGAACAGATGACAGAACAATTCATGGTGCCACATTCTAAGATTATTCTGCAAATGTTGTACCAACATCCATTCAAATGTTCTTTATATTGTAAAGAAAAGAATTGGAAGTAATGAAGCATGAAAGGCCCATTGTCCGAATTTTTCAAAGAAAGATACCTTAGAATCCATGAAATCAACAAAGAATACAGGAATTTGAAACCCTGAAGAACTTTAATGAAAAACCCAGCCCTACACATTTTTAATAGAGCAGTGACATTCCAGATGGGGTGGAGGGCAGAGGGGAGACACATAATGTCATATACATGTATATTTAGTAGTAAAAGAAAGCATTGAACCAAGGCATTAACCAGACACATTTCTAACCTTGACAAGAGGGTTGCTGATGAAATGGCCCTTAGGATAAACAACACAATTGGCCTTATTTTGACCTGAGTCAGCAGGAGCTTTTAGCAGTTCTGTCATGTAAATGCCCTCATGAACAACAACCGAACACATTGTTCAAGTTGCTCAGAACAGAACTGGTAATCAGTAACTGACACAAGAGAACTTGGGTAGAGGCTGAACAAGGAGAGAGAGGATCTCTTTCAGAAGGAGTAGTGAGTGTTAAGGGGATAAAACATAGTGAAAGAAAACTATTCTGGGAAAGATAATATATGGATCCAAAATACTTTGGCATTTTAATCGAATATGCTGCTTAGGGAAAAAGCAGTTTGCACCCCAACACCTGCTGGACCTAATGGACTCTGAAATGTTGTTTCAGAATTAATCAAGTCATTTAAAATCATAGCTGCAGTCTCCATTCACTACTCCTGTGCATAAATGTGCTGATCCCGATACTAATCCATGTCGGGTGACTTGAGCAATATATCACCATAATTGCCATTTTAGGGCTGCAAATTGGAGCTAAAATAACCAGATGCAAAAGAGATGGCCGTATCATACTCTCAAGATGGATCTTCAAAGTTCAAGGAGAGTTCAAGCATGGAAGAGGCAATAGAAAGGGGTCAAGTGTAAGGGGATTGTTCATGTTCAAGAGGAATTAACTTTACAAATATATTGTTTCTGAGGTGGTAATTGTCCCATCTTACAGTTATTCATACCTCATTTACTCGTTGCATTCTTCTCAAGCATTTAATGAAATGAATTTGATTTTGACAAAATATTCTATTTCAAAATTGCCATTAATTTTCAAGATTTTTTATTCTCCTCTAAATTATCTGCTTTAAAGGGATACAGACTGGATTTGGGAAATCTTATATTTCCCTCACTAATCTTCTGGCAAGAGTTCGTGTCAGTTTCAGATATTTCCCTCCTAGCTTAGTCAATTAAATCACTGAACTAAAAAAAGTTACCAACATCCCAAACATCCCAAACTCATGAGGCTGAGAAAAAGTTCTGTCCCATGAGAATAAGACTAAGGCAGTTTTCTAGCTTATCTGTCACAGTTTCTCACTTATAAGACTGTTAAAGTACATAAGTGAAAGCCTACTGCATTGTTAATTTGTTTGTATAAAATTGAGACAGATTTGGGAGCAAGAGAGAACCCTTGTGACTGCATCAGTAACAAAGTTGGTAAAATGCCACTATTACTTGCTGCTTTGATCAAATCACCATTTCCTTGATATCTGTATAAAATAAAGCACCATAAAAAGAAAGCACAATATACTAACTCCAGTTCAAAACCCAAATTTGTTAACATATCCTTCAAGGACCTTCATGATCTGGAGCCAACTGCTTAACACGCCTTTTATCACAAGCCCTTTCACTCCACCTTCTGCAACAACAAGCGCTTCATCATTCCCCAAAGAACAAGCTTGTTGAAACCTCCAAGCCTTTCCAAATGTACTTTCTAGATGACATATTGTTCCTCCCTTCTTCTCCAGCTAGTACACTTAGAGTCATTCTTTAATACCCAGCTGAAGTATCACCATCCTTGTCTGACCAGCCACCCCAATACAGGGCAGTTAATTCTTTGTTGTTGTTGTTATTATTATTATTATTATTATCATCATTATTATTATCATTATTTGCTTTCCCATTGTGCAGAATGCAAACCTCCACTGCAATCACTTATAACAACATATTACAGATATTTGCTTTGTGTCTATCACCCTCAATTATATTATGAGGTAATAGAATAAATGAATTAATTTTCACAATTGTTTGAATATTAAGTATAGGTAAAAACAATTAGTTAAATTATAAGGCAATATTAAAATTGGAGTTGTTCTATTAGTATTTCTCAGAACAAGCAATATATCACAATACATCATCAATATCTCTCTGTGTCTTATCTAGAAACCACAGGGGATGAGGGGTAAGTATGTGAAGAATAATGGTCAAATTTTTTCAAAATTTTATAAAATTTATACACTTTCCATTCTGAGAGACTCGAACACAAGCAAAATAAACACAAATAAAACTGCATCAAGGCACATAATAATTAAATTTTAAAAGCTAATAATAAAGACAAAATTATAAATGCAACGAGTGAAAAAGGACATATTACATAAAAAAGGAAAACAAAGATTAAGAATAACTTCATGGGGTACCCAGGTGGCTCAGTCAGTTAAGAGTTTGGCTCTTGGTTTCGGCTCAGGTCATGATCTCACCATTTGTGGGTTAGATCCCATGTCAGGCTCTGCACTGACAGGGCGAGCCTGCTTGGAATTCTCTCTTTCTCCCTCTCTCTCTCTCTCTGTACCTCCCCTGTGTTCATGCATGCTCTCTCTCTCTCTCTCTCTCCCTCAAAATAAACAAATAAATTTAAAAAACAAAACAAAAGAATAACTTCAAATATCAAAAAGTGATGCAATCCAAAAGACAATGCAATGACATTTTAAAAGCACTAAAAGAAGAAATGGTAAAACTGGAATTCTACATCTGGAAAACAATATCTTCAACAATGAATGCAAAGTATATTTTAGGAAAAACTAAACCTCAGAGAATTTTTTTGCATCAGATGTTCATTAAAGGAACGTTAAAAGCAATTCTTCAGGCTAAAGAAAAATAAAACCATATAGAAAATTAAAAATACATAAAGAAATCTATACATGCCAGTTTGGTAAATATGTGGCAAATATCCGAAATATTTTAGTCATTTGTAGAGTATTTTTAAGCAATTAGTGAATACTTAAAAGTAATAGTAACAGTGTTTTGAAGTTTAAAACATGGGAAATGTATGACAAGTAGAACAAAGACTAGAGTAGAAAAATGGAGGTATACAGCTCTAATATTATTATAGTATCCATAAAAATGTGTAATATTATTTGAAAGGAGATTATAAGGTAAATAATGCACAAACTAAGTAAAACAAAGCAGATATATTTCAAATATTATAAAAATATAATAATACACAAAGTACTCAAATATATTCAAAATACTCAACTAACCTAATTCAGATGGAAACAAAAAAGAGGAAAGTGGAAAAGAGAATATATAAGACAAAAAGAAAACAAATAGGATAATAATAAAATAATACTAATATATTAATAATTATATTACATATAAATTGTCTAAAGTTTCCAGTAAAATGCAAAGATTTCAAACTGAACAAAAAAGCACAACCAAACTACATACCATTCAAAAAGAAAGAATTTAAAATATAAAGATACGGATTAAAAGTAAAGGGACAGAAAAAACAACAACAACAACAACAAAAAAAACCTTACACACACTAAAAGAAAACTGAAGAAGCTATATTCGTATCAGGAAAGGTACACTTCAGGAAAAGGAATATGACAGAATATCAGTGTGGCAAAAGTGTGACTTAGTCAAGAAGAAAAAGCAATATTAAATGTGTATATGCTAAATTACAGAGCTTCAAAATACTTAAAGCAGAACTGAAAGGAAAAAGAGACACATCTATAATTTTAACTGGAAATTTTAACACTTTGCTTCAATAAATTGATAGAATACATAGACACCAAAAAAGGAAAAGTACGTAAGACTTGACTAACACAATCAACCAATTTGACATAACTGATATTATAGAAACCTCACACCAACAAAGCAAGCCTGAATTAACTTAAAAGGATGGAAATCATATGGGGCATGTACTCTGACTATAATGGCATTAGATTAGAAATCAATAAATAAAAATCTGGAAATATTTGGAAATTAAACCACACTCTTCTGAATTACCCATGGATCAAATAAGAAGACAAGAAGGAAAATTAAAAACTATTTGACCTGATGGAAAAAAGATACAAGCCATTAAAATACAACTAAAGCAGTGCTTAAAGGAAATTTATTTGTTTAAATGCTTATGTTGGAAACAAAAGAATCTAAAATAAATGATCTGAAGTTCTACCATAAGAAACTAAAAATCAAAAGACATATTAACTACCAAAAGCTAGGAGAAAGGAAATAATATTGATATGTTAAATCAATTAACATATAACTGGAAAATGGACAAGTAATAGAAAACAAAATCTGGTTCTCTGAAAAAAAAAATTGAAAATCCTCTAACTAATCAAGAAAAAAAAAAGAGGAGAGAACACATAAGTAAATTCAACAATTTATGTGAAATGAATAAATTCCTTGAAAGACAGAAATTACCAACACTGACATAAAATAATGTATCTAGTACAGAAAGTAAATTTGTAAATAAAAATTTTCTCACAAAGAAAACTATGATCCCAAATAGTTTCACTAGTTGAAATCTAGCAAATGGTTTAGGAAGAAATAATTCTAATGCTATAGGAAATATCTTAGAAAACAGAGGAGGAGAGAACACTTGGAAACTCATTCTAAAAAGCCAGTATTACTTTGATACCAAACCAGACAAAAATGTAACAAAAAATAGGACACACGTCAGACCAATAACTCTCACGAATATAAATGCAAAAAGAATCTGAATATAATATTAACAAATGAAATTCAGCAATATTGGAAACATTAATACAGAATGATGAAATAGGGTTTATTCAAAGAAGGTATACTTGGCTTAACATTTGAAAACTAATCAATTTATTTAACGAAACTAGGGCATTAGGAAGAAAATTATATGGTCATCTCAACTAATAAGGAAAATCTATTTGAATAAACTATACCACAATCACATTAAAAACTATCAGCAAACTAGCAAACTTTTTCAATCTAATAAAGGATACCTATAAAAGAAACCTACAAGTAACATCATACTTAGTGAAGACAGATTGAACACTTTCTCCCTAAAATAGAAAACAAGGCAAGATATTCTCTTTCACTACTTTTATTTAATACTGAGATTGGAGACACTACCCAGTAAAATGAGGCAAGACAAATAAACAAAAAACATGCAAAGTGACAAGGAAAAGGTGAAATTGTCTCTATTTGCACACATGTGATTATATACACAGAAAATCATATAGAACCTGAAAAAAAAAAAGCTAACAAAACTAATAGGCAATTTTAACAGTCACAATATATAAGATCTATATACAAAAACCATTTGTATACCTAAATCCTTGCAGCAGTTAGAAACCATAATTATAAAAATTCTATTTATAATAGCATTAAAATATGAAATATTTAATGAAAAATTTAGCAAAATATATGAACTAATTGTACAGTGACAACAACAAAAACATTGCTAAGAGGAATTTCTTTTTTTTTTAATTTTTTTTTAACGTTTATTTATTTTTGAGACAGAGAGAGACAGAGCATGAACGGGAGAGGGTCAGAGAGAGGGAGACACAGAACCTGAAACAGGCTCCAGGCTCTGAGCTGTCAGCACAGAGCCCGACGCGGGGCTCGAACTCACGGACCGCAAGATCATGACCTGAGCCAAAGTCGAATGCTTAACCAACCGAGCCACCCAGGCGCCCCGCTGAGAGGAATTTCTAAAGGAAATTTTGAAAAGGAGAAAAAGCACCATGATCATGGGTTGGAAGATTCAATATTTTAAGATGTACATCTTTCCCACATTGATCTATACATTGTACAGAATCCCAAACAAAATCCCATAAGGACTACTTTGTAGAAATTTACAAATTAATTCTAAAAATTTAAATACAAAAAAACCAAAACACTCAACATAATTTTGAAAAAACAAAAGTGAAAGACATATACTACCCCATTTAAAGATTCACTGTAAAGCTATCAAAAATTAATACAGCGATACTGACATAGTGTACAATGGAATACAATAGTCATTCTAGAAAAAGAACCACATATGAACTGATTTTCAACCACAGTGTCTATGTAATCTGATGGAAAGGGACAGTCCATTCAACAAGTAATGCTAAAACCACTTAATAGCAAAAGGTAGAAAAGTGAACCTCATCCTTTATGCAAACAAATTTTAACCTAAAATATATCTTGGATGCAGGTTTTCTTAGATAGGATCTAAAGTAGTATTAAAGAAAAACTTGATAAACTGAACTTCATTAATATCAAAATTTCTGGCATCAAAAGTTTCCCAAAACATAAATAAAATTTTTACAACACAATACTAAGAAGATGAGTTGCCCAGTTTTTTTAAATGGGCAAAAAACTGACATTTCATAAAGTAGATACATGAATGACCAATAAGGGCATGAGCATATGCTCAACAGAACTTATGTTTCTGGTCAAGATGGATTAACAGAGAAAAGATTTTTTTCTCATGCCTGAAAAACTAAAAAACTAGGTAAATATATATGAAACAATGGTTCTCAACATGTTGCAAATCAAGCAAAGAGAGATCAGGTAAACTATTAAGATTAGCCCTATCATGGCCCCAACATACCACGTGGAGAAAATTTCCAGGCCATGGCACATAGCGGGGACAATCATAGGGACACAAAATTCTTCTTGAGTTGAAAAAAAAAAGTTGAAAGTCTGTGGAGACTAAGACAGCCAGTTTTTATAGGCAGAGTAACAAAGAGAACTACAAAGACAGAGAACTCTAGGGATCTGAAGAAGGTCCCCCCCAACTGTTCAGTATATTTGAGAATAAACAATTGAAAACTGGAAAAAAAAATCCAAAAACATTAGAAAAAACAATCTCTGGAATACACATAAAACCAGAATTCATGTCTGTTCTCACCAGATAGAGTGTTCTCACCAAACCAGAGTGTTCTCAAACTTCACGGGCATTTGTAGAGTATTGAGAAGGATTTTCCTTCACTAGTGGGGCAAAGTAGCCATAGACTATATTGTGCTATGGGCATGCTCAACAATACTTAAAAAGAAATGAAAGAATCAAGTTGTTTCCAAGTAACTTCACCACAATATAAATGCATAAGTTATTAAGAATGTTTTGGGGCGCCTGGGTGGCGCAGTCGGTTAAGCGTCCGACTTCAGCCAGGTCACGATCTCGCGGTCCATGAGTTCGAGCCCCGCTTGGGGCTCTGGGCTGATGGCTCAGAGCCTGGAGCCTGTTTCTGATTCTGTGTCTCCCTCTCTCTCTGCCCCTCCCCCGTTCATGCTCTGTCTCTCTCTGTCCCAAAAAATAAAATAAACGTTGAAAAAAAAATTAAAAAAAAAAAAAGAATGTTTATAGGAATGCAAGATATTCAGGATACAAGTTAAAATTCCCAATGTCTAGCATCAAATTAAAAATGGAAAGGTATGCAAAGAATTATCATAATGACAAAAATCAATAAATTCAATCCAAAATAAAAATGACAAATGATAAAATATACACATATATTAAAAAGTTATTGTAACTGTATTCAATGTGATTAAAAAGCTAGAGAAAAAAGTGACATAAGTAGAGACATGGAAGATATATTCCTTAAAAGGGCCCAAATTGAATTTCTAGAGTTGAAAACAATGTCTGAAATGGGCAACATACAGTTGATGGAATTAACAGAGTAGATATTGCTGAAAAAAGATTAATGAGCTTAAAACATAGCCAAAAAAAAAAAAAAAAAGCAAAAAAGCTATCCAAGAATACTAGTACTAAACATTACCTGTACTAAACATGAAGTAATATCTAGGCAGCTACTAAAATAACAGTAAGAATTATAAGTAACAATAAAACAAAGGAGATAAAATTGAATCATTTAAAAAGTCTCTTGGGGCCCCTGGGTAGCTCAGTTGGTTGAGCATCCAACTTTTGATTTCAGCTCAGGTCATGATCCCAGAGTCATAGGATCGAACCCTGCATCAGGCTCCGTGCTGAGTGTGAAGCTTACTTAAGATTCTCTCTCTCTTTCTCTCTCTCTCTCTCTCTCTCTCTCTCTCTCTCCCTCCCTCCCTCTCTGCCCTTATCCCCTGCTCCGGCTCTCTCCAAAAAACAAAACAAAACCTATATTAATGCAAAAGAAAGAAGAAGTGGAGGAAAAGGAACACATAATAACATAAAAAAAAGCAAAATGACAGGATTAAACCCAACCATATCAATGTAAATGGCCTAACCACCACAAAAGCAGAAATTAGCAGATTAGATAGAATAAGACTCAACTACATACTTCCTACAAGAAATGCCCTTTACATATAAAGATACATTAGGTTTAAAGTAAAAAGATGAGAAAAGTATATGTAAACCATGATAAAACCAACCAAAGGCAGGCTGAAGTGGCTCTATTAATATCAAAGTAAATTTCAGCACAAACAATGTTATCAAGGATAAAAAGGATCATTCTATTATGACAAAGAAGTCAATTCATTCAAAGTGTATAACAGTCTTAAAGATTTATTAATTTAATAACAGAGTTTCAAATCCAAAATCTCATAGAACTGCAAGGAAAACTAGACAAATCCAGAAGGAGACTTCAATTCTCCTCTCTCAATAACTTTATAAAGCAAGTAGATAGAAAATCATTAAGAATATAGAAAACTTGAACAAGACTATAGACAAAATTGGTAAATTTGGCATTTTTAGAACATTCAACCCAACAGTAGCAGAATATACATTCTATTCAAGTGCACGTGGATCATTTACCTAGACAGAACTTTATTCTGGGTCATAAACAAGTAAAATAAATTTAAAAGATTTCTAGTCATATAAAGTATATTGTCTAACCACAAACAAACTAAATTAGAAATCTTTCTGAAAAATTCCCAAGTAATGAACTTCTAAATAACTCATGGGTCAAAGAAAAAATCAAAAGAGAAACTAGGAAGTATTTTGAATTGAATGCAAATGAAAAATATAACATATCAGAATCTATAAAATGTTTCCAGGGCAGTACTTAGAGGAAAATACATAGCCCTAAATGTCTCTATTAGAATAGAAGGTCTCAGTCAATTACCTCAACTTCCTTAGAAAAGGAAGAACAAATTAAACCCCAAATAATTACAAGAAAACAGTAAAAATCAGATCAGATATCAAATAGAAAACAAAAATCAATGCTTCTCAAAGTGCTTCTTTTGGAAGATCAATAAAATCAATAAACCTCTAACAAGACTAATGAGGAACACAAAAGAGATAACACAAATTACAAATATCAGGAATAATAGAGGCAAATGAGCTACAGATTCTGCACATAGTGAAAGAATACTAATGGAATTGTATAACTTTATTCCAATGAATTTGACATCTTATCTGACATCAGTCAGTTAAATGTCTGACTCTTAATTTTAGCCCAGGCCATGATCTCACAGTAGTGAGACTGAGCCCTGTTTCAGGCTCCACACTGAGCATGAAGCCTGCCTGCGATTCTCTCTTTCTCTCTTTCCCTCTGCTCCTCCTCTGATGGTGGACTCTCTCTCTCTCTCTCTCTCTCTCTCTCTCTCTCTCTCTCTCTCAAAGAAAAAACAAACTAAACCTCAAAATGGATGAAAGACCTAAATGTTAGACTGGAAGCCATCAAAATCCTAGAAGAGAAAACAGGCAACAACCTTTTTGACCTGGGTCACAACAATTTCTTACTTGACATGTCTCTACCAGAGGCAAGGGAAACAAAAGCAAAACAAAAGCAAAAAGAAAGCAAGCAAGCAAGCAAGAAAGAAAGAAAGAAAGAAAGAAAGAAAGAAAAAGAAAGAAAGAAAATGAATTTTTGTTAAAAAAAAAAATAAGACCATTGGTAAGAGTGTGCTAATATTTATACTATGCTGGTGGGAATATAAATTGGTATATTCTTTAAAGGTGACAAGCAATATGAAATAAAAAATATAATTTCATATTCTAGCTCAATCAGATTAGCACAACATGTTTTGTTTAAGGATGTTCATTATCTCTGTATTTATAGTAGTGAATAATTGGAAATAATATAGATATACAACAAGAGTATAGGTATAATATACTAATATGATAAATACTTGCAGACCCCAAAAAGTCATGTTAGAGAAGAACAGCATATGTTGATTAAAATATTCAAATATTACATTAAATATTATGTTTGGTATGATTTCAAATTTACAAAAATATATGCCTAGGGAAAAATTTAAAGCCTTGATATACCAAGATTTTTATATATTTCTTCCTGCATGCTAATCTTAAAGGGGACTGCTCTTTCTTTAACACTTCTTAAATTTTCCATACTAAGAATGACTTTAATGCTCATGGACTGGAAGATAAATATTGCTAAAATGTCAATACTACCCAAAGCAATCTACATATTCAATGCAACCCCTATCAAAATAACACCAGCATTCATTCTTCACAGAGGTAGAAAAGACAATTCTAAAATTTTTATGGAACTAGAAAAGACCTTGAATAGCCAAAATAATGTTGAAAAAGAAAACCAAAGCTAGAGGCATCACAATTCCAGACTTCAACCTGTATCACAAAGCTGTAATCACCACGACAGTATGGTACTGGCACAAAAACACTTAGATCAATGGAAAAGAATAGAAAACCCAGAAACAGACCCACAAACATAATGACCAACTAATCTTTGACAAAGTAGGAAAGACTATCCAATGTGAAAAAGACAGTCTCTTCAGCAAATGGTGTTAGGAAAACAGGACAGCAACATGCAAAAGAATGAACCTGAACCATTTTCTTACACCATACACAAAAAATAAACTCAAAGTGGATGAAATACCTAAACGTTAGACAGGAAGCCATCAAAATCCTAGAGGAGAAAACAGACAACAACCTCTTTGACCTCGGTCGCAGCAGCTTCTTACTTGACCTGTCTACAGAGGCAAGGGAAACAAAAGCAGAAAATGAACTATTGGAACCTCATGAGGATAAAAAGCTTCTGCACAGTGAAGGAAACAATAAGCAAAACTAAAAAGCAACTAACAGAATGGGGAAGACATTTGCAAATGACACATCAGATAAAGGTTTAGTATCCAAATCAATAAAGAACTTATCAAACTCAACACCCAAAAAACAAATTATCCAGTGAAGAAATGGGCAAAAGACATGAATAGACACTTTTCCAAAGAAGACATCCAGATGGCCAACAGACACATGAAAAGATGCTCAACATCACTTATCATCAGGGAAATACAAATCAAAACCACAATGAGATACCACCTCACACCTGTCAGAATGGCTAAAATGAACAACTTGGGAAACAACAGATGTTGGTGAGGATGTGGAGAAAAAGGAACCCTTTTGCAATGCTGGTGGGAATGCAAACTGATGCAGCCACTCTGGAAAACAGTATGGAGGTTCTTCAAAAAATTAAAAATAGAACTACCCTATCACCCAACAATTGCACTACTAGGTATTTATGCAAAAGACACAGGAGTGCTGATTTGAAGGGGTACATGTACCCCAATGTTTATAGCAGGACTATCAACAATAGCTGAAGTATGGAAAGAGCCCAAATGTCCATTGACTGATGAACGGATAAAGAAGATGTTGTATATATATATATACAATGGAATATTACTGGGCAATCAAAAAGAATGAAATCTTGCTGCTTCCAACAACGTGGATGGAACTAGAGTGTATTATGCTAAGCAAAATAAATCAGTCAGAGCAAGATAAATATTATTATGATTTCACTCATGTGGAATTTAAGAAACAAAACAGATAAACATAGGGGAAAGGAAGCAAAAATAAGATAAAAACAGAGAAGGAGACAAACAGTAAGAGACTCTTAAATAAAGAGAACAAACTGAGGGTTGATGGAGGGGAGGTAGATGGAGGATGGGCTAAATCGGTGATGGGCATTAAGGAAGACATTTGTTTGGATGAGCACTGGGTGGTATATGTAAGTAATGAATCACTAAATTCTATTCCTGAAATCATTACTACACTATATGTTAACTAACTTGGATCTAAATTAAAAAATAAATTAAAAAAAATTATTTTTAGGAGCATCTGGGTGGCTCAGCCAGTTGAGCATCTGACTTCAGCTTGGGTCATGATCTCACAGGTTGTGAGTTCAAGCCCTGTATCAAGTTCTATGCTGACAGCTCAGAGCCTAGAGCCTGTTTCAGATTCTCTGTCTCCCTCTCTCTGTTCTTCTCCCACTCATGCTCTTTCTCTCAAAAATAAATAAACATTAAAACATTTTTTTAATAAAAAATAAAAAAAGAATTACTTTTATAATCAGAAATTACTTTTTATGAATATAAAAGTAACTCTTCCTTTTAGTCAAAAGATTTCACCAAGCATTCTCCCTGGTCTCAGCCAGTGTGTGATATCTGCTCCATCTGCTTCCCCAGTACCCTGGGCAGGAAACAAATCTGTCTCCTCCTCAAGGCTGTGAGGGAAAGAACTATGTCCTGCCCACTGAGGTACCCTATGAATGCTCAGAGGTAGAAAAAGACTGGCAGAAAAGACAAATAGAAGTCAATCCAGGAAACATGAAGAGGTGCTGGAAGAGAGGTGGGGTAAGAGAAATGCCTTTTTACCCCATCCTAACCCCACAAACTCAGGTGCATATAAACATATATTATTTATGTTTGCATTCTTTCTCTCCCTCTAGCTTTATGAGAATAAGAGCCAGCTAACGCTTTCAATCACTTCATACTATTTACAAAATTGGTACTGAGACCACACTACTCAAAGTCACATAGACTATTTTGTTAACTATCTCAATTCCAATCCCTTGGTACTTGAGAGGCAGCCAACACGACGACAGAGAAGTTCTCTGGGGTTAGACTCCTTGGGGAAAATGCTGGCTGACACTAGCTCCATAACATTGAATGAATTACCTAAGTTCTCTGTGCCTCAGTTTCCCTGTGTATAAAATAAGGATGTCATTAACATTAAATGAGTTAATACACGTGGCATGTGCTTAAAACAGTCTATAATAAAGTCTACATATGATGCTGCTAAAGTAAAAACATAAAGACTATATATTAGCCAGGACACATAGCAGATACACTTTTTGATGAATATTTATGACAAACAGCAGAATCAGCGAGTCACTTCATCTTTTGTTAGATATGGGTGTTGGCTGACTAACCTGTCCTGACAAAGAATCCATAATTATTCATTGGAAAAAAATCTTTAAGAAATTAATTAATCCAGGGGCGCCTGGGTGGTGCAGTCGGTTAAGCGTCCGACTTCAGCCAGGTCACGATCTCGCGGTCCGGGAGTTCAAGCCCCGCGTCGGGCTCTGGGCTGATGGCTCGGAGCCTGGAGCCTGTTTCGGATTCTGTGTCTCCCTCTCTCTCTGCCCCTCCCCCGTTCGTGTTCTGTCTCTCTCTGTCCCGAAAATAAATAAACGTTGAAAAAAAAAATTAAAAAAAAAAAAAAGAAATTAATTAATCCAAATAGATTTCTGAGGCTTTCAGTTTTCACATAAGCTCTAGATACAGCCTCATTCCTGTTTTAACTTGCTTTAGACACCAAATCTGAACAATGCAGAAAACTATAAATTTAAAAGGCATGTTATTGTAATGAGAAACTTTTACAGTAAGTATCTAATTATTCCTCATCAAAGTACAATTTCATCAAATTACAACTTCACTGTTCTTTACAGTTCCAGCACAATAGTTTAAAATTGTAGACTGAAATAATTGAAAGATCTCTTTATAATTCCTTTCTGCTATCAGGTATTTGCAAACTTATAGTTTCTAAATTTATTCAGCTATCAAGATCAGAGAGAAGTGACAGATTTTTATGTCTGATGCTTACACTTGCTCTCTCTCTCTCTCTCTCTCCCCCTGTGTATGTGTGTGTCTCAACAACAGTCCCTGTATGTCAACAGAGGAATAGTGCTTAGAGGAAAACTTGGTGTGGAGACTGGGTCAGAGGCACAAAATGACATGTTTATGACAAGGCACAAACTGTTGTTTTACCTCATCTGCAAGATTTTGTTTGTGTTGTCTTTTTCAGCCTCGGTGGAGTCTATATTCAATATTAAATGCCAAACAAGCCCCCTATGACATTCTGGAAAACTCATCTTATCTTAATAATGGCAGAGTCAGTGGCTCAGAGAAGCCCAAATGGGCCAAGGGAACACATGGCAGCTGCAGCTGCAAACCAGAGAGAGAAAGGGAGAGAGACAGGAGTTACTTCCTTTTTCTAAGCACCAAGTGCCAACGATGGCTCCTAAATACAACCAATCCTTTTGGCAGAGCTCCTGCATATTAGGTGTGCAAACAGTTGCCTGTAGCCTTGTTTAAAAAAAAATAGGAAAAATAAGTGAGCCTCTGAAGGGAAGGGGAAAAAAAAGACAATTAACTAAGCCACAGAGCTAAGGGGATAAGACGTTTCCAGAGCCAAGGGGATAATGACCAGTTCCACCTCTATTACTAAAACAAATTTAATTTAAAAACAAGAATTATTGATTTCAATATCAAATAAGTTCCATTCACTGTATGTCTGTTCTTCCCACTTGTAATTCACTATGCATGTTGTATTTTATGCCTTCTGAAGAAAATTTCAAGTTCAGAGTGAAACTAGCCCCATGTATACGCGTATCTGAAAATAGCAATATGTAGAAAAGTCTCCAAGTGTCTAAGATTTCCTTTTTGTCATGAATACTATCATTAATTAAAATGTACTGGGCAGCCACCAGACGCATGGAACTATTCCAGGAACAATGTAACAAGATTTGACATGTGTCTCCAAACAAAAAACAAGCGTAAGGTTTAAATATTTCAGGTAAATCTACTTTTTCTTACTTAAATTACCCAAATTATCACAACAAATGTTCACTTACATTTTTGATGACAACTCAACTTAAATTACAGTTTGAACTACAGTACCAAGAAATCTCCTTTGGGGATGAAAAATAATAATAAATAAATAAAATAAAAACCTCTACCATTACCTACATCATCATGATCTCTAGTAGTTTCACAGTAAAAAGAAAAACACTAATATCAATAAGTAATGATATTTAATAGCAATGTCTTTCAAAAATTCTAAACATGTTATGGATATTAGCTAATTAACTTATGGCAGAATGGACATGAATTGATTACTAATTTCTCTCAAATTCTTAAGTTATAATTGAGACCATTTTATTACAACGATATCATATAATTGCAATATCTTTGTAATGTCTTAGAAAAAATTAAGAGTCAATGTTATTAATGTAAGTATTCATATTCATGTGCTCCTATTCCTTGCTTTTTAAGATACAGTGAATTTAGGTAGAATTTCCATGATTTTACCAATGCCACTTTCATGCATATCTGGCCCTCTAGAGAGGAATCTACATTATACCTCCATGAGGTATGTCTGTGGGGGTGGAAGTGAGGGCAAGAGGGTGACTTCAGATAATCATTGCTAAAATGTTTTATTTGCACATGATAATTTCTCCTTTCATAAATATCAGCAAATATGCTTCTCTCCCCTCTGTTTCTCCCTCTCTCTCAGGATATCAGGCAGATAAGAGTTATCAGTAAAGGTCATCCTCAATTTCTGTACAGAAATGATCTGTCTCCGGTATGTAATAAACATTTATCCATGCCTTTATTAGCTATATTGAAGCTGACAGTTCTGTTAAACCATTTTCTTTCATTTTGCTAGGTCATGACGGTTAATGCTGCTAAAAAATCTCATCACTGCCTTTGATCACTGTATTGTCTTCCCTGTATTATCAGAATTTTGTGAAGGTAAGCACTGGCTGGAATGACCTATTAAAGTTACAGCCCGTTGAGTCTCTCGTTTTTTTTTTTTTTCTTCTCTCTTTTCATCACAATAAAAAGGCAAAGGAGTGCAAAGAATAAATTTTCCTCAGAAGGTTATATTTAGTTGGGTAGTTGACATGTTCAGTCAACTCTCAATTTTCCACAGCAAAAAGGACCCAAAGAATCAAACAGAAGTGAAAACCACACATAATCCAAAATCTTCATTTTGGCTGAATCTTTTACCAGTGTATTTTCAGGATCTAAAAAGACAAATTCGCATTTTACTCAAATCCTTCTCTCATCTCCAGGGATTGGTTCTCAGAAAGTAGGCAGTTAAAAAAAAAAAAAGCAATAAGAACCCACCCATTGAATACACATCCTCAGACAACTGAGATTTACAACAGAAAAACAAGATGCATAATGCAGGGTAAGTTGGCACCTGTGCCTTTCCATGGTTCCTCCATGCAAGCCACTCAGCTTCTCCCCTTGTTCAAAGAATTTTTAAGAAATGTTTGCTTTTGAGAAATGAAAACCAACAAAATAGCCATGAAAACATCTGCCTTTATTAATGGACTAAAGATCTTATAAACTTACCAAACAGAGGTGAGTTGTCAATTTCAAGAAAATGCAGTTCAGATAAATTAATAAACTGTCTGAAATTTCAAACATGTTTCCTTTCAGCAAAAGAAATGTTTACTGAGTTCCCGTTAAATGCCAGGTACTATAGGGGATTCTAGGAATATAAAAATAGAAATGACTCATATCTGCTCTCAAGTAGGTCATAAACAACAAGTCACAAAATAGGTATTTAAAATGCATGAAGTGATATTAAAGCACAGAAAAGAAGCATCTTCCCCAGCTAGGGAGATCATGGAAGACTTCTAAGGAAAGATGAGGTCCAAACCAATTCATGAAGGGCCAGCACAGTTACTCAGGTGAAGAAACAACAGTGGAGAGGAAGGCATTCTGGGCAAGGGGAATAGCATGATCAAAGGCACAGACGTGTGACATAGTTTTGTATATTCACAGAACCCTTGGGATCTCCAAGTTGTCAGAGTGCAGCAGTCAGAAACTTGGGGGGACAAGAAAGGGAAGGAAAAGCAATGGATGAAACTGGAGAGCTGGGAAATAGCAAATCTTTGGGGGCTATAGAAGAAATTTAAATTACAGTCCTTCCAACATCGTTTACATGCAATGAAGAACCAGTACGTCACTTTAATTTCATTATCTATTTGTTCTTTTAAGTATTCAGCAGGATTTTTCTTTAACATTTACTATAAGCCAGGCACTGTTCTCGGTGTCAGTGGTACAGTGATGAACAAAACCAAGTCCTGAACTCCTGGTGTGTTCATTTTGATTGAGATAGAAAGACAACACCACCAACAAATCACATCAGGCAGAGATAACATGTGAGAGACAAGTTAAGCTCTACTCTATCTAGAAATAAAGTAAGGCTGAACAAAAAGGATAAGAATGTGAAGTGAGATAATGGAGAGCACGGTGAGTTATTTTAGACAGAGTGGTCAGGACAAGAAATCTCTGAGAAGGTGACATTTGAGCAGAGACCTAAAGGAAATATATTTGAGGGAATTGCTTTCAAAGCAGAGCTGATTGCAAATGCAAAGATCCTGAGAAGGGAGTGTGCTTGGCAAATTGAAAGGAGGGCAAAGGGACAAGTTTGGAGGGGAGTGAACAAGAGAGAAGATAGGAGAGGGGAGGTGGCATACAGAGAGATGCGGATTACTGTTGAGCACAGAGTTTTCCAAACTTTTTGGATAATGATCCAAAATAACACATTTCACATCCTGACAAATACGTGTGTCTTACAGGTAATGAAATTGAGGTTTTAAAAAGGTTTCAGAAAACATTAATACGTGCAGTGCAGTCTATCTACTGTTTTCAATTCCACTTCTTTTTTTAAGAAATTCTGGTCACAATCCATTCAATTTATCTTACAATAGGCCATAACCCACAGTATGGAAACACTGAGGCAGAGTCACATAGACAGTTTAAAAAAAAAAAACAAAACTGGGGCACCTGGGTGGCTCAGTCAGTTAAGTGTCTGACTCTTGATCTCAGCTCAGGTCATAATTTCACAGTTCATGAGTTCAGGTCCCACCTTGGACTCTGTGCTGTCAGCACGGAGCCTGCTTGGAATTCTGTCTCTCCCTCTCTCTGCCCCTTCCCCTCTTGCACTCTCACTCTCTCTCTCAAAATAAATAAAATTCACACACACACACACATTCTTATTAAAGTAGCCAACACCTGTCCCAGTCCAGGCACATAGGCATCTTAATATTGTTTGATGAATGAATGAAGCAAGGAGAGAATGAAGGAATGAAGGAATAAAAATAATTGGAAGTTATTTATAAATATATATTTTTTTAATTTTTTTTAAAGTTTGTTTATTTTTGAGACAGAGAGAGACAGAGCATGAACAGGGGAGGGGCAGAGAGAGAGAGGGAGACACAGAATCTGAAACGGGCTCCAGGCTCTGAGCTGTCAGCACAGAGCCCGACACAGGGCCCGACGCGGGGCTCAAACTCACGGATCGTGAGATCATGACCTGAGCCGAAGTCGGACACTTAACCGACTGAGCCACCCAGGCGCCCCGTATAAATATATATTTATTTACAAAAATAATGGGAAGTTATTTATAAGGCCCAAAGTCTTAGGACTTCAAACTGGACATTTCTATGCCAAAACAACACTCTAACTTAAACTGCATGATGTTCCCATTATTACTAGTGACCAAGTACACCAGAAGGTACTCAGAATTTAACAAGGAATCAATGTCAATCACTTGTCAAAATGGACAAAATTTTCTCAGGAAAGCCATATTCTGATGTTAAGGGGAGAGTCCTTAAAATTTACTTGAAAAAAAAATACGAACATTTTCTGGAACCCCCATTTTTTTTCTGAATAAAAATATAAATACAATTTAGGAGTAGGCTCCTAAAGAGATTCATTGTTGCTTTCATGGAAATTAATTTCTCCTACCAGGATGTGATTTCCAACAAAGGATTGCAAAATTGTAGATACAAGTGTGATCATGTGTCAGAACTTCTGACTAGCACTTTTGATTTTTTTAAAGAATTGCATGTGAAGGGAACAACATTCTTCATGAAGTTACAGGTGTATGTTTTCTGAAAGAACCGAACTGGAGTTCAGAAGATCTGATCTTTACTCTGTAGAATAATAACAATCATTCAAATTAGTGCCAGGCACTGTTCTAAGTAATATGCATGTATTATATCACTGAATTAAATCCTAATAATAACCCTGGAGAAGTACAATTACACACCCTAAAACAAGAAAATGGGGCACAGAGAGCTAAAATAATCTACCGTGTGCCATGCACTGAAACATCCTATACATATTAACTTATTTAATCTTCATATCAGTCTTATTTTATAAATAAGGAAACCGAGGCATGAGAAGGTACAATTTGCTTTGGGTCATGCAATTACTAATTGGTGGAGCTGGGATTGAGTCCAGGGCAATGGCGCTCCAGAGTCCATGCCCCCCATGACTATGCCATTCTGCCTCCTTTAGCTGTAATGTCTGTGCCAAGTTAGCACTAGAAAATGTGATGCTTGCCAAGTGAGACTGTAAAGAAAATGTGAGCTCCTCAGGAGGAACCGGTGGCCCTGCTATACATATTCAGCATCAATCATTAGATGACAATTCTAATACACTTACCAACAAGGACTTAGCAAATGGAAATTTTATCTTATACTTTGCCTAATAAAATCCTCTACTAGAACTTTTAAATTATCTTGAGCCTGAATTAATTCATTTATTAATGTCTCTGCATCTGGCTTTTTTTATCTCTTATTTTCTTTAGACCCAAGTTTAAGAATGTTTAAGTTCATGTTTAAGTTTAATGTTTCAGATGCAAATATCACATGGAATACTCTGTCTATTTCACATCTTTTTTTTTAATTGATAATTAGATATCTACCTTTCAGTGTTCATAGGAGAGATGCAGACATCTAGACAAATGTCCTCCACAACATTTATAGCTCTTATTGAAAAGGAAGGATTTCCCCCAGGCTATCTTTCAGCTGTTGTTTGCTTGTTCAGCACTTTATACACCCATAAACATACACACAAAGAAAGAGTAGGGTATTACTCTTGATGGTCTCCTCCTTAACCTAAACCATATTCTTTGTTATCATAATGGTCAAATTATTAGTCAGGACCCATTTCCTAAAGAAGCTTTGCTCTCCATGGGACTTAGCGTGAATATACCAATAAAAATAATTCATGTTCAAATGCTCTACCAAGCCAACTATGAGATGAAGATTGGTAATGATAACTCTTTTTACCATCCTGAGTACAAATGCAAACAACAGAAGTGCACAGAATACCACAATGCCCTCTAACCTTCATGCATGAGGTCACCAGACTCCAAAACAAGAGATAAGATCCCTGTGGTCATGGGAATCTCAAAAGAACATTTCAAACCACAACCTGACAGTTCTTAATGAGCTCACATTGCTTAAACTGTGCTCTGATGTGTGGTAAAAAAAAAAAAAAAAAAAGCAAAAACAAAAACCATCCCTTTATTAACAGGTAAAGCCTTCAAATTCTTAAAATAAATTCAGCAGTTAAAAAAAAAAGTAACTGAAATATCCACTTTCCCATGGTGATGTGGTATTTTAAACCAGGCACCAGGCATTTTCCGTGAGAGCTTCCCACTGTTTGGATCGAAATGAATAAAAACAAAGGACCAAATGTTTAACAGCTCTACTAATATTTCTTGTTCTCTTAAAAAGTATTTCTTGGAGACAACTCATGATAATCAAAAACCACATGGTGATCAGATCATCCTAATTTAACACTATACTCTGCTACATCCGTAACTTTGGATCAGCCACTATTTCCCTGTCTAAATCAGTTTTACAAAGAAGAAATTGTATTGATCTTCTTTTTTTTTTTTTTTCCTTTCCTCTCAAAAATACCCTGGAGCTCATTGTAACAATTTTCCTCCAAATGTTTGTAATAGTATGATGTTATGGTGTAAACCTATAACAAAATCTTTTGTGTGATACAGACTAAAACAAATTCTCTTTATAGATATTCTATACCATACTATGCCAAGATACAGCAGGACTCATAAATCTATTTTCAAATGATAATGCCTTAAAGACTTCAGGGAAGTTATCCTCTGCATTGATACCAGGAAAAATACAAGAGCAGGAATTATATGAAAGAATAATTTTTCTCTTCTATTTAGCATCTCCAACATGACAGCTTTAAATCTCACCTGATATTGAGCAAAAATTTAGATGAAATACACACACACACACACACACACACACACACACAAAATCACAAAGTTCAAAACAAATAAAGAATGGGGTTGCATGTGGCAACTCCAATAAATCTAGTCTCTATCATTTAGTGGATGTGTCATCCCTATTTTTGAGGAAGAGACCAGTAGTCAATAAGAAGAAAAACTATTGATCAACTAACAATTTTAACACAACCTTACTACAACAGAAATAAATTCTGTTCAAAACCCAGAAGCCTCCCTGGGTGTAACAGTTAAATTACTGACTCCCAGGCAAAACAAAAATCCTGCCCTTAGGCCATTATCAGCACGATCCTTATTTGAAATCTTACAGGCTGTTCAAGGGACAACCCTGATGGTTTGGCCAAAGGGAAACAACACATGGAGTAGCTCAATACAGGCCAAGCAAAATGGAGCTTCCCAGTATGAGAATATTAAATTATTATGGCTGCAACAGGGGGTACAATTGTTAGTGGCCCCCTCCCACTTATGGCCTTACTCCTCTCTTCCCTGCAGTGAGTGTTCACTGTCATCTCTAATACTCAAATGCTTTGATAATAATAAGATTGTCAAGATAATAGCAGGAAACTTCCAGTAGAAACTCAATTTTCAAAAACCAACTGTGTTCCCCACTGACTGCTCTTCCTAAGAAGATGCCTTCAAAACGCAAAATTTTTCCTATTTAAAAATTAGAACAAAGTTCCTATTATATGTAAATACACACACACACAGAGTCTAAGTTTAGGAGTATAAATGTACATCAGCCATTCAATACTACAAATAATCAATACTAATAATTCAATACTACAAATGAATCCCCAAGGAAATTGGCCAGACAAGGGACAGGGCAGCAGACCTGGACAAATCTTTCTTAATCTAACATCCTGTTGGGGGGAAGGGGGGCGTTTCCCCCATCCAAAGAGCTTTAAGTGGATGCATGAAGGAGACAAGGTCTTAAATCAGGGAATGATCACCCATGTGGGCATTATTGATGGCACCTTGTTAGAAGAAACAGTTTGGGCTTCTTTATTTCCTTTCATTTTGCACGACATTCCACTCAATAGACCCAGTGAGGTGGGGCGTAATGTGTTTTTTTGGAAGAACACTAGTATTGTTAACATGTTCAATATCTGTACTTCTTAAGGTTGATTCAGAAAACCTTGCTCTTTTGTCCCAATAAAATAATGGTTTTAGGGAAATGCTACCCTTTTGCTCTCTTTTCTTAGTCAATGCTATTTGGTCTACAGCCATTCTAAATAAAAACTTCCAATGGATTGGGGGGAAAAAAGCAGCAGCTGGAGACTACAGCCCTGCAGGTGGTGGCTGATAAATACAGTATTGTAACTCGCTGGCATGAGCCCTCTCAAAGTGTTCTGAATACAGGTCAAAAGGCCTGTCAAATTCAGAAGTCAATTTTAAATTATAATCTACCTGCAAGTAAATGCTTATCCATGCCACCACCCAAAAGGATTTCTGGTTACACAGAAATGAACAGAATTTTATTTACCTTTCACACACAAGCTCATATCAGTATATTTATCAGTGTCACAGAAATGCATAGTTATTCCAGGGATTTTACAGCTTAAAACAATGTGTCCATTTCCTTAAAGGGAAATAACCTTTTAAATCTTACATATATATATATATATATATATATATATATATATATATATATATGTGTGTGTGTGTGTATATATATGTATACATATATAAAACATTTATATATATATAAACATATATATAACATGTATATAACACACACATATATATAAATATATATACATATATACATATATACACATATATAAATATATATAAACATATATATATAAAATATTGAGCAGAAATTTAGATGAAAGAGTTGAATCCACTGCCAAAAAAAATGTATCCAGTCACAAATTTCAAATATGTATTTATATATGTATATTTATTTATCATTTATATGTACATGTATATTTATATGTATAATTATTTATTATTTATATATAATACATATTTATTATTTACTTATATAAATATTTCTTTGTATATAAATACATATGTGAAATTTGTGACTGGATACTTTTTTTGGCAGTAGATTTAACTCTTTCATCTAAATTTCTGCTCAATATTTTATATATATATATATATTTATTTATATTTATATTATTTCTATAAATGAGAAGAATATCCTTTAAGTAAACTTTTTAATAACTTTTTAGGAAGAAAAGCAATCATGGAAAGAAAGAATTGCTTATTTCCATTTTGACATCCTATGTGACCCACAGGAACTCTTCCTTAATTCATCTCATTTGGCCACATTTGTACTATTGTTCTTTGTCCTCTAGCACTTGTTTCTCATTTTGACAGAATTAACTAGTATTTGCCTGTTTATTTCTTCAGAAGCATTCTTTTTCACATATTTGCCCTATCTCCATCTTTAAGTGTTACATCTCCCAAAGTCAAGAATCATGTCTTTAATTGACTTTCTGCATTTCCCCAAAGCAAGCCTCTTTTTGTTCAATGTGAATGTTCAGTAAAATAGCTGAAAATTTATAAAGAAGATGAAAAGAGATCTAAGAAGGCTATCAAAAAATTTGCTAACAGTGGTTGTTTCTGCAGAAATGTAATCAGAGGAAGGGACCTATGTTATATAATTCTGAAGCGTTTGTTTTTTTAATAATTATATATTTTTTATAATAAAAGCATAATGAAATAATTTTTAAAGAAAAAAAGGAAGATATGAAGGTACACTAAACCTCACCTTGAATGAGCCAATTCAAATACACTATCACTCACTTTATTAATCAATAATACAAATGGTGGGATGGGGCATGGAGATAGAGATAAAAAAGAAAGAGTTCTAGATCTTGCTTCAAAATGAGAAATGAGGAGTATATATCTTTTCATGTGGATCTTGACAATCTATGCAAATGGGGAAAAGAAATGGTGTTTCTTAAAAAGAAATGGAATGTCATCTCACATATTATGTCTACTAATATTAGTACTCATTCATCCAATAAAATTTTTTGAACATCTATTATGCTGGGCATTTTTCTAGGCACTGAGAATATAGCAGTGAATAAAACAGGTAAAATATTACTATCATTACTTAATCACATTCCAGTTGGGATAAAGAAGCACTAAACAAAATGTTAAAAGATCACATGGTAATAAGTACCTTGCCAAAGAAGTTAAGTAGAGAAGAAAGATTGTGGATAGCAAGAATGGTTGCACTGAATAGCTCTTTGAATTCTCTTTGAATTTTCTTATCTTGAATGCTGCCTTTAAACCCTATGTCAGTCCCAGGAGGAATAGAAGGAGGTGAGATGAGAGACTAGAGTTGTACAGATGCCAAACACATATACAAGAGTTGATTCCTATGGCGAGAACCCCGTATCCTCTTGCTTTTGCCCTGAAGCTACACAGAGAGAAGCTGCTCTGCCAAACACTTTTTCAACTAAAAAAAAAAAAAAAAAAAAAAACACTTTTAGAAAAATAGAGAATCTCTTCTACCAAAAGCACAAAATATATGGAATGATAGCGAACTGGGGGCTCCATATGATTCTGTTTCCTCCAAACTCAAGACTGGTTATAATGAAGAAAGTTTCACTCAACAAAGGCCTGGGTGCCTTAAAAATTCTTACCATCAGGCAGGAGTAGATACAAGTTTTATGGGGCCTAAAGCTTATACAATTTGGGAAGGCCATCTTTAAGAAAAGGAATACTGAATTGTGAACAAAAATGAGGTATAAAAGTGAATACTTGTTTAATATTTTGATACTTATTTAAATCATAAAAGAAATCAAAGCAGATTATATAATTCACAAAGCTGACAAACAGCACAAACAGCACAGAATCTAGAATAGTCTAGACCAGATGCTGGCTCCACACATTTCAAATCTGTTTCTCCTCCACTACCCTTATAGGTCAATGATGAACACCATAGAACATATACAGTGTCTGGCCCTGTTCCTTTGTGTCATAAGGAAGGCTAATCAATACAGCACTAGAAGAAACATCTAACCCAAAGCATCCAGCAATAATTTAACTACCCTCAGAAGTGACTGCAAATCAATCACATACCTATATCCCACTCACATCCAAATAAAATGTATCCCCAACTTATCTTCCCCTAGTCCTCTCTCAAATATCCACAACCACTCAAATACCATTCAACTGGAAGGGAAGTAATAATTACACCAGATTTCCACATTTTACAGATTAGAAACTCAGACTCAGTTTGACCAGAGACAAAAGGATAGTAAACATCAAGTCTGGATTTAAATTCTGGTCCTTCTTAGTCTCAGTGATGTTTTCTTAATGAAAGCTACAATAACTAGAAAATAAAAGTGAGTATAGGAGACACAAAAATAAAAGAGAGGAATGTCACTAACAGGATTTTAATACACATAAGCTAAAAACAGGAACCAGGTAATAAGTTTAATATATAAACAAAGTACAGGGCACCTGGGTGGCTCAGTTGGTTAAGCGTCCGACTCTTGATTTTGGCTCAGGTCATGATCTCATGGTTCATAGAGTTCAAGCCCTGCAGTGGGCTCTGTGCTGACAGTGAGGAGCCTACTTGGGATTCTCTCTCCCTCCCTCCCTCTCTCTGCCCTTCCTGTGTCTTTCTCTCTTTCAAAATAAATAAATAAAAACTTTCTTTTAAAAAGCACAATTTGAAACCATTTGGAATTGGACTGAATAGATTCCAATCTCCAGAATAGTCCTTAAAAAATTCTTAATGTTGGGGCGCCTGGGTGGCGCAGTCGGTTGAGCGTCCGACTTCGGCCAGGTCCGATCTCGCGGTCCGTGAGTTCGAGCCCTGCGTCAGGCTCTGGGCTGATGGCTCGGAGCCTGGAGTCTGTTTCCGATTCTGTGTCTCCCTCTCTCTCTGCCCCTCCCCCATTCATGCTCTGTCTCTCTCTGTCCCAAAAATAAATAAACGTTGAAAAAAAAATTAAAAAAAAAATTCTTAATGTATCTTAAAGTAGAAAGGACGAAAAGAAAATTCAGTTCACCCAACACCCTTTTTTACCAACAACTCCCAATCCCAATTTATCACCCACACTTTTACCCTTTAAAACCCCAGAGAGCTTCTGACAGCTTTCCCTGGGCCACTGTGTGGCTTTTTACTGAGTGGATCAGGCTGTTCTCCAGTACGCCTCTCTACCAGCTAGTCAATCAGCCTGTCAACCAAAAGCATCTTGAGGTTAGAAGTTCACTGGTATATTCCTTAAGTGTGGTATTTTATTAAACATTTCATAGTATAAGGTCTATGACAAAGAAGCTGAAGGATTTTTGGAAAAATCAACCAGCCAAATAATACTTGTTGATGACCTTATATTGCCAGGTACTGTTCTAAGCTCTGGGACTTCTGCAGGGAGCAAGACAAGAAGACGCTCTCCTCAAGAAGTTTACATTCTAAGTAGAGGAGGCCAACAATAAATATTTACACTAATAAGAAAGAATTTTGAGTATTGATAAGTTCTTGAAGACAAAACAGTAATGATTAGGGCTGGACGGACAACTAAAGGGTAACAAGGTGACATCTGAGTTGAGTTCTGATAAGAAAGCAGCTTTGGTGGAGTGCCTGGATGGCTCAGTCGGTTGAGCGTCTGACTTCAGCTCAGGTCATGATCTCACAGCTCTGTGAGTTCAAGCCCCACATTGGGCTCTGTGCTGACAGCTCGGAGCCTGGAGCCTGCTTCGGATTCTGTGTCTCCCTCTCTCTCTGCCCCTAACCCACTTTCATTCTGTCTCTGTCTCTCTCAAAAATAAATAAATAATAAGCAGCTTTGGGAAGACGTGGGGAAAACAACAACAACAACAACAACAACAACAACAACACCTAAGGAAAATGTACAAGCACAAAGTCCCTGAGGTGGAGATGATATGGACATGTTCCAGACAGACCCAGAAAGTCAGTGTGGCTAAGGCTCCTTTGACAAGGCAGACACAGAGGAAGATGGTATCCAGACGGTAGGCAGGACTGGAACACATAGGGCACTCTGGGCCCTATGTGTTAATGAGCTCGGATTTTTTTTTTCCTAGTAACAAAACAACTCACTGGGTGCCTTTAGATAGCAAGTGATGTGATCTTTTTCCACTTTACAAAAATCACTCTGTGCATGAGAGAGATGGTGCAAAAGTAGAAAGAGGGAGTGGTCCAGGCCAGAAACATATGTTTTGATGTTTTGGAGACAATACACTTAAAAGTTTATTTAAAGTCATGGGACTGACTGAGACCAACTCAGAATAAAGGATACGCTGAGTAAAAAGGAGGATGGAGGACAGAACCCGTGAATGTTTAAAGGTCTGGGAGAGGAAGCACTTGGGATCAGTGCAATCCCTTTGCTCTCAAGACAATGAGCCCTATGCCTCAGGTAGTAGGAGCCCCCATACCTGGATGTGGCTGTCCCTCATCTGCCTAGAGCTGGAGAGAGCAAGACACCTACGTAATGCCTTCCCATTGCTAATATCTGCATTGAAGAGACCAGGGACAGGGAATGAACTATTGGGTTTCTTGACCTAAGGGAGTCTGGTGATGCAGGGTGAAAGGCTAAATCACATGCTCCATTTGAGGAAGATGTACTCAAAAGCCTCAGAGAGACAAGTCAATGGAAGGCAGGAGTAGGAGGAGAGGGATAATTAAGCAGGGAAGAAAAGAGGCAAGAAAAGGGAAGAGAAGGGAAGGACAGGGGAAAAAAAAGCACCACTAATTTAAGAAAAGAGTATGGCATAAGGGCAATATTACGTCATAGGGTGTCCAGTAGGTGGTTTTTGATGGCATGCACATTCTTAAAAATATTTATTATGTATGTTACAGTTATCTTTTGGCAATTAAATTGGTTATTTTTGTTTTGCTTTTCCAGGAGTGAGATAACATTTTTTTTATTTGAACACATTTATTTAATCAAAAAATTAAAGATCAGTTTAAAGGAAAAGTACATACTAAGTTCTTTATCTTCAGAATCTCCAAATTCCTTATTAGTACAATGGGATATAACCTCCCTTTCAGAGTTGCTGTGATGACTGGTAATAAGGGTTAGAAAGTACAATGTCTAGCAAGTTCTCAAGAGTAGTCATTAATGATAATAAATTAAAGCAAAAATTGAAATTAGAAATAGTTGATTTGAAGAAATCAGAGGGAGAGGAATAAAATTAGGAGTCAGGTACTACATAAAGAATAAGAAGGCAACATAGAAGGCAACATAGAAATAAGAAGGCAATAAGAAGGTTTTGAGATGGAGGTGAAGGATCTGGTCCCAAGATAGGGTTGGATGGATTAGGTTGCTAAGCAAAGAAGAGAAGGAGGGGCTCTTGACCTGAGGACCATGAGTGGGCTCTGGGAGATCACTGAAACCTCTAAAAGTGTGTGGTAAAATGTGATGTATGCAAATATCAGAGCAAGCTTTATTTTTTTTATTTGTTTTAATGTTTATTTTTGAGAGACAGACAGACAGATGGAGCGCAAGCAGGAAAGGGGCAGAAAGAGAGGGAGACACAGAATCCGAAGCAGGCTCCAGGCTCCAAACTGTCAGCACACTGTCCAATGCAGGGCTGGAATTCACAAACCACGAGATCATGACCTGAGCCAAAAACGGATGCTTAACCAACTGAGTCACCCAGGCGCCCCACTTCATTTTTTATTAGAGATGGATACTCAGAAGAGGGTCCATGTCTCCCACCAGATTTTCAGAGGTTTAGGACCTCAAGATTTTAGGTATTGCTGACTCAGACGTATCAACTAGTCAACTGAAAACAGTACCTCTATAAAGGCACTACCCCCAAAGTTTGCCCAGCACTGAAATGACATGGTGCTTCAAAGTGTCTGGGTGGAGGATCACGTGTTGAACTGAACCTGTAAAGGCAAGTCACGGGCCCGCCACCGCTATTTTCCAGAGATGGTTTGTGTTATGCCATGCCGGACCTGTTCTAGACCTGATAAACGGAGATGCAGTTAGTATACAAGACATCGCTGTGGCACAGAAAAAAGTTTCCTTGGGTGACAGTGAGGTTGATCCTGGGGTGTCGATATTCTGGACATTAGAGATGGCAGTGAACATGCCCTTCTGAGCTCCTGCCTCCACCAGGTGGCCCTGACCACCAACCTTAGGCATAGCTCTGAAGGAGCTGTGGGGCCCAGGGGGAGCCGTGTCCACACACTGATACCTCTAATTTCTACCGTGCCCTTTGTACTGCTTCTTACCTGATCCAACAACTGAAATTGAACAACTGAAATCCAGACTGAAATTACCAACAACTGTAAACCAAATCTAAACCACCTTTATACCAACCCATCCTTAGGGAACAGAGTCAGCCAGCTCCAGACAGCCATGAAGAACAATTTGGAGACTGCACTCGACCTGTTTTATCACAACTCAGTCTTCTCATAAATATTTTATACATATCTGTAATTTCAAAAGCAGAGAGTTTAGCACTTCAGTTAAAAAATGGATAGGGTTTATGTCAATAGTTGCAGCTCATGCTGAAAAATATCTTCTTCATTAGTTTCTCCAAAGAGAGAGAAGGAAAAAAAAAACTCCCAAAAAAGAGAAAAATGTGAACTGCAGAATATATTTTCAAATATTTGCCTGTCATAACTATTCCTAGACGTTTATAAATTTTCCTCCTAGTCACCATTTTTTACTACATATTTTAAAGGTGAAAAAAAAAATGGTGAAGAATGTGTATCCCACTGTTAAAAGGATGCCACAATGCAAGTTCTGTAAGGAACTCACCAGAAACTGGTAAGTAACAAAGCTTTTAGAGCACCAAAAGAAATTATGAAACAAAATACTTGTTTACAAATGAATTTATCAAATAAATTAATAAATAAATACATGATTCAAGCAATAATGACTTAAATGTTGATTTTTTAAAACGGAAGCTCGGGATCCATCTCTAACAAAAAACAAAGCTTTCTTGGTTAAGGCGAATAACAGTAATAAAAAACTGCAAAATCACATTTGATTTAAGTCAAGGATGACTAGCTCTTGATGATGAAGATGAAGGTCCTTACTTCAAGAACTAAGAGGAATAGAATCCAAACAGACATTACTAGCACATTTTTACACAGAATAGTTTCAGTTTAGTATATAAATGTGAGTTTCTCATCTTGGTATATTTTCCTCTTAACTTGCTCAGCTCATAGCTAAGAACAAAACAGGAGGTCAAGTATAGCAATGGGTAAGAAAAATATAACGAAATACATTTGAGAGTGCTAAAGCAGACATTTAGTTGCATACATATCAAATCTTCTTAGGGGAACACAAAACAGTGACGAATTCCATTAGCATTTTCTTCCTCTCAGGTGGAACACTTAGGAGCCTCAAGTACTTGGTAACCTACATTGAAATGCACTTTGGAGGTGCTTCCTCTCTGAAAGGAGTCTCCTTTCTCTCTCTGAAGTTCCTCTTGCAGATAGCTGACTCGAGGCTCAGAGAGGTGCAGTGTGGGACAGAGAAAGGGAAAAAACCCTTTCTTCACACTCGTGCTGCTCTGAATGCGGACCATCTGTGCCCCCAGCTGGAGCGCCGGCAATGGTCTGGCACTTGAACCACACCATATTTACAGATCTAAACACAAATGGCTACTGCCTGATTGTTTCATGATTCATTAGTCAGACAAGCTCTCCTCTCCCGCCAGCACAGCTGTTACAGAGTAAACCTTTGTCACTTAATAGGCCTGATTATTACTTTCCATCAAAGGTATTGATCTGTGTCACCTCTACTTAAGGGAATGGGGGAGAAGAAAAAGGGGGAATAAAATGGACCAGGAAAACATGAACACGAAGAAGAAGGAGGGCAAGAGAGGAACATTAGGTGGGATCAGCGACACTGGCTTCCTCCCCTGCTTTCTCCTGCGTGCCCTGAATATCTGAATCCATGTCTTCGGCCGCAACGACTGACTTTCTCAGGAAGAGGAGCCATACCTCACGTGGCGTGCAGCCCTCCTGAGTCCCCCAGACCACTGCAGTCACAGACCCTGACCACACAGATTAGGGTGCAACAACGGGCAAAAGGTGAACTGAACCAGAAATCTGTATCAATTAATAAACCAAGCCAGTGTGCAGATCAAGTACAGGCTCTGGAGGGAAATTTTTTTATAGCTGCTTTAATTATTTCCTTTTGTTTAACAAATAAAGTGAAGCTATAATCCTGAGCTGTTCTCTGACTGTGACGTACAGCATTTGCCCAGGTTGAAAGGTGCTCCTGTCTAGATGCCAGGTGGGCACGGCAGGGCAGAGCCCCGGCTGGGTATGCAGAATGCCAGCTTGGCATCCTGGTCAGTGCTCTGCTTCTCTCTTGCCTCTATCACTTTCCTCACTTGTTCCTTTCTTAGGAAGAAAAAAAAAAAAACTCAAAGGAGCAAAATGTGAGAGGATTTCCTGGGAGGGAAAAGACAAAGAAAAGCTGTCAGAAATTACACAAATTCAGTAAAAACCAAGAAAAGATTCTCACCAGCATCACCACCATAACAACTATTTAGGAAGCACAGAATTTTAGAAAGGAGGGCAAGAGACCACCTATGTAACCTCCTGGTATGCCTACACACAAAGGAAGCCCAAAGAGGTTAAGAAGCTTCCTCCTATCACACAGCTTTTTGGGTGGGACAGCCAAATCTGAAAGAAAAGTCCTCTGCTAACCAGTACAGAGCCCTTTCCATTCTCCCGACTAGCCCCTCAAATACCAAAATCTCCACTCAGACAGGAGTGGTAGGATAAGATAAAGTAACATCACAAAAATGATGAGACTTTCGTTCATACTTTGTAGTCACACTTGTGCAACTGCACCCATGTCATAGAACGGTATTTTATTTTACATAGTACACTTATGTATGTGTATGTGTGGCTATCACACACAAGTAACCCAATGCACACATGCATGCAGAATAGCTCATTTACAACCGTTTAACAGCTCCAACTCTCTGAGATTCCAACATAGGCTGGTTCCCCTCCCTTTGTCTCCATAACACTCACTGCAATTGTTACCCAAATCTGGTATATTAATGAGATCTTTATGACTCCTTTTCCCCAGACCACACCCTCCAATTGCAAGCACATTGTCATTCTAGTTCACAGAAGGTCAACAGCCTTGCTAAGTGCATCACTGTTTGTTCTTTGGTGCTCACCAAAAGTGATGGATTGACAAGTCTAGACATTGGGTCCCTCCATTTATGTGACTGTCAATAGGAGCAAAAGACAAGGTTCGCTCTGCCAACTTGGTTCATTCAGAATTAAAGGGGATGATCAGAACTCAGTTCTCTTAAGTTTCTATCTCCAAAGACCTTATTAATGAGTATAGCATTGAGAAATATATGAATGGGCCGTGGCCCAGGGGATCTGAACGAGCCCATTTTATACTTATTTTATTCTCAGTAGTCCCTTGGCCAAGGGTAGGATGCTAATGGCTTGTGATCACTTCTGACTCAGCCCAGATTTTAATCAGCAAACTGGCAGTAAAAGACCCCCTGTCCCATTTCCATGTCTATAGTTCTCCAGGTGGTTTAATTGTTCCACTTGATATCCATGTCCAGTGCCATCTAGTCTTCTCTCCTTCTCCAGCCCCAGTTCCCAAATGGCATTGGGAATTTACTCTTTGGAGCAGAATGTTAATGAAGCATGCAGTGTATGTTTTGATACCCATAAAAAAATTTTTTAACGGAATCATATCCTTAATTCTTCCATCAAAAACAGAATTCAGATTTGGAGGCAAATAAAATCTTACTGATAGCCAACTTTCAGTTTTTGAGCCTTCCAAACCAGTTTCTTTTTGTAAGTTATGTCTATCAGTTGACAGGACCAATATGATTTTACGTGGGCACAGTTTGGCAAACAGGAACTCCACATAATATAGTGCACTTGAAATTCATATAAAAAGAAAGCTGTCAGCAAGTAGAAACTGATTAAAATAAAGGGCATTTGTTCTTAACAGGGGAGGAAAATCAGCTTATAGCCATAAAAAGGAAACTGATTGGCAAGAACTCATGTGAAAATGCCAAAGTATTAAAAATACACTTCAATGTTTTCTCTGTTTATATTCCACTTGATAATTTGATTTTGAATCTAAATATGCATTTCTCCAAGCGTATCAACAAAAATGGACCCTACCTAGAAATGTATGTATAGTAACCAACAGTAATGGAAGTATTCTATGAAAACAAAAATCCTTAAAATTTTTTAAGACATAGGACAGATGGTTTGTCATGCCTTAACAAATTTTGTTGAGGCAGGTAGTGTAGGTATACCATCTTAATTTTACAGACAGGACACTGATGAGTTAAGAGATTACTGATAGAGAAATATTATCAAACAATGTTTATAAAGCATGGGGAGCCACTGCCTGGAATGCAAAAGAGCTCTCTCAGTTATAACTCCAAGAAGACCTACATGATGGTACACAGAAAGAAAAAAAAAATACAACTACATCATTAGAAAAACTGAGTCCAAGATCTTACCAAAGCTTTTGTCTTGGGAGAATGCCCGAGAGAAAATGTACTTTCTGGCATCCAGGTACTCACATGTCCTACAAATAACCATGCAGAATGAGCCTGGAGTCAGAGTACTTTCTACACAGACTAAAATTAAACATATATATGCAGTCAATTAAAACAATGTGTATTTAAAAATAGGCGTAACACTTGTTCTTATATAGCTACATTATTTAACTAAATATACATGTAACAGCTGGGACTGAAACCCAAAAAATACATATAGCAGATTGCGACGAAAACCTACGGTTGTATTTAGTTACCTACGTATTTTAATTTGGTTGCACATAATCAAAGCCAACAGTGTTCATGGTTGGATAATTGTGCTTTCTTGCTCCTAAAAATGCCAACACCAAACTTTGTTCTGGAAAATGCCTTTTTCTTTAAATATTTCTCTGTATTTTTCTTTATAGAGTGTTCACAGAAATTTTTTAAATGCATTTATTTATGTATTTATATTTCTCATTTCTAAGTTTAAAAGTCATCATAGTGTACCCTAAAATGTCTCTGGTCAATGTGGCATAAATCTGGATGATAAAATTATAAATAAATAGCCAAAACTTATGACCCACTATGTGACAGTCACACAAATATTTACTCATTTAATCATCAGAATATCCTATAAATTAAGTTCTATTATTATCCAGATTCTACAGATGAGCAAACTGAATCCCAGAGAGATTAAATAACTTGTGCTACCACATAGAGCTAGTGAGTGGTAAAGCTGGAATTCAAAACAAAGCTGTCTGGCTCCAAAGTTCATGCTCTTAAACTAAAATTTACAAGTAAACATAACTCTAGAAAGAGAGCAAGAAAGAAAAAGAAAGAGAGAAGGAGGGATAGAGAGATGAATCGAGGGATGGAGGGGAGAATAAGAAAGCTTTTAAAAACTGAACCAAAAAAAAAAAAAAAGAGGGGGCTAAGTTTGCCTTTATAATGCAGTGAGGAAATCTGGAAAATGCTCTTGAGGAATTAAAGGAAGTCTTTTTGACAACTGGAACAGGTTTTTTTGGAAGAAGGGAGAAAAAAAAGGGGGTTGATGCCAACTGAACCCCACTATGACCTTGATGGAGGAGAAATGACTGCAGATTCAGTCTGTCTGTGCCAGCTCTCAGGGCCTCCCTTCCAGGAATACATCCATCTGCCCTAGCATCCTGAGCATTTCAAATACTGCTCCTCCCTGCTTGGACTTAAGAAGATGTCAAGGGATAAGACACCCGGAAACCTAAAATACAAGCGTAGTGATGCATGGTCACTTGGCAACGGTGACTGTGCTTAGCTTCATGCCAAGGAATGGAGCCTGCCTTCTTGCCAGCAGCCCAGACATTCAGCAAACAGACAACACAGTGGAAGCAGAGACACAGAAGCAGAAGGGAACTGTCCAGCAGAGGAGAAACCTTCCACACATTTATAAGAAAAATACAGAAGATAAGAAGAATAGATTATCACTGATCATAGCAGCAGGATGTTTGTGAGGAGAGAAAGTACTTTTAACTCAGCAGTAATGTGGACTATATTATCTGGGAACAGAAATGCCATATGATATGTCACTCAGTGAAAGCTTGGAGGAGTAGCCCACAAAAATAAGCAGAGACATCAGTTACTGTTTTTTGGACCTAGGCAGAGCTGGAAATGAAGGCCATCAGAAACCTTAGTGCAGATGCCTCAGAATTTTGTGGTTTGAAGGAGCTAAGGGTTTGTTCTATTTTCTTTTCTTCCTTTATTTATTGTCTTTGTTACATCAGGCTCCTTTGAGTAGCCTCCTCTGGTGTATGGAGGAAAGAAACAAAGCTTGATGGGGCATGTGGTTCTATTTGGAATCTTTTATGCACATCTTTATTGCTGTTTTCAAATAAAGCTTGTCATATAATGCTTTCCAATAAATCACGACCTTGAACATCTAAAATAGTATTGTTTTTCATTGTGGTAAGTGAATCAGAATATTGAATGCAGTATAAGTAATTACCATAGTTACCAGTTAGTGAAGGCTTACTATTTGCCTTTTAGGCATGATCCATGTATTTTGTGTACATTAATCTTCACAACAATCCTGAAGGAAGTTCTATTGCCCCCATTTTGCAGAACAGAAAACTGAGACTCAGACTGGTTGCAGAACCAGTAAGAGGCAGAACCAGGATTCTACCCCAGGTTTGTGTGGCTTCAGAGTCCTTGCTCATAGATGTTGCTTTAAGAAATGTCATCAGGGGGACGCCTGGGTGGTTCAGTCAGTTAAGCATCCGACTTCAGCTCAGGTCATGATCTCGCAGTTCATGGGTTCAAGCCCCGAGTCCGGGAGCCTGCTTCAGATTCTGTGTGTCCCTCTCTCTCTGTCCCTCCTGCACACATGCTCTTTCTCTCTCAAAAATAAATAAAAACATTTTAAAAAAGAAATGTCATCAGGAATAATAAAATAACAATATTCCAAACTGAGGGTTATTGAAGGGGTTGTGGGAGGGGGGATGGGCTAAATGGGTAAGGGGCACTAAGGAATCTACTCCTGAAATCAGTGTTGCACTATATGCTAACTAATTTGGATGTAAATTAAAAAAAATAAATAAAAAATAAAATTAAAAAAATAAAATAACAATATTCCAATGAGCAATCCTGAGACTTACTATCAACATATCCTCGGCTAGACTGGCACCTTCAACCCTTGGAACAATCAAGAGTGCGACAATAGCTCAACAACTGGAGTAGTGCAAAGAGCAATAGACAAGATTTGAGAAGATTTGGTTTGGGGCCTGAGTCTGCTTCTAACTCTCAGTTTCCTGGGGCATTTTCTCAAGCCCTATGAATCTCAGTTCCTGAATCTCTACAAAATAGTCATAAAGAGACTTGCCCTATGGGTCTCACTATTGGGTAATTAACTGAAAATCCGAAGCACTCCAGAAATGCATTGGTTTTAAATCTCTATATATGATACTCTTAAATTGTAACTCTGGCTTACACAGTCTCAACCACAAATGGACATCAGTGTCTTCTCTTTATCACTCCTTGCCCTCCAAGAGTAGCCACAGGTATTAGATGCTGCCATGAGAAACATTTTCCGAATGCTAGAAATTGTGCAAGATGAGCCTGAGCAAAATGACCATAAATCCACTTTGTAAGTGCTGTGTCACTTACAAAGGACAAAAAGAGAGAAATATTCTATTTTCTTAATGACTGTGGTTGAGATTAGCATGTGGTGAATGCAGAAAAACCAAATTCTGCTGCCTCCTGGCTTCATCATTATATAGAATGTGAATATTGCATGTATCTATGAGGTATTCAAAAGTGTACAGGCCTAGCAAAATACCAGTTTGCTTCCATTTTGCCAAATTATGCTCTCTTAATATCTAGAAAGCTGCAAAATCAGGACTCTCACTAGGTCTTATATCTCCATATCCCACAAAATTACACTTAAAAGCAGTTCCAAAACCCCCAGATTCATGCCAATGTAATTAGAATTTTCAAGATTTAAACTTTTGGATTAGGTACTCTTAAAAATCTAATAAAAATCTGGGATCTTCTCCCCAGATTAAAACCCATTCATACACAGGAACACACACAGACACACACACACACACAAACACAACTGACTGTATAGGAGGCTACAAATTCTTTGATGCCCATCCAGGGGCCCTTCAGGGTTTGCAGACCTCAAGCAAAGAACTCCCAGGGCTCACACATGGATGTACACGTTGATCTATTACATGATCACGCTTGGTCAAGGGGTGAAAGGAAACTGAATCCATCTCCTATATTATTCACTAAGCCATGCTGTATCCACCCAGGGGGGATACTGTTTTCTAATTTGTTCAAAGGTGCCTTGTAGTGGTAGGGGTGTAGTAGGACCAGCTCACACCAGCTGTCAAGCTGAGCTCATTGTGTGCCTCTCTGCCCAACCCCATGTTCAAGGATAATCACACTGATAGCTTGAAATCAGCCATGGTGGGAGTATTTATATCAAGGAAATTGTAGTAAATCCTACAAAGAAGGGCTGCCCCAATAAGAGAGCCAGTTGTTGAAGATTTACCAACATATCATTGCATAAGGGCTGGTAGAGACCCAGAGGACCTCTGTCATATTGTGACAGATTTGAAATAAAAGCAGTAAATGCAATTTTAAAATCTACATCCCAGTTTCCTTTTAGTATGTCCTACTTGCTTTTAGGTCAAGGGCTTGTGGGCCCTGACTTGTTTTGAGCACAGACATAATAGATAACAGATGCTAGAGAAAATATTCAGAGAGGGCTGCTAGAAAAATTGATTCCCATTCAGTCCAAGATGGGTCTAAAGATAGCATCCAGAACTAGAAACCTATGTTTTAAAACATCTGCAGCACTGGTAGCTGTAACTGCCATAAGAACCATCAAGAAAACAAATGATTGTTGCATATAATTTTTATGCAATTTTTATGGGATTAGAAGGAGGAGCTCTGGGTGGGCTGGAGGGAGGCAGGGAGTAAATCTAAAACCCAAAACCTCTTGAGATGCCAAAAAAGAAGAGCCCTGCCCATAGCAGGCATAAATTGTGGACTGATGTTAGCTTTCTTCTGTAGGCTTTTTAAAGAACTACTGCTTATAACTAAACTCTATCTTGAGCCGAGATATTCTCTGAGGAAGGAAAAAAAAAAAAAAAAGAAAGAAAAGGCAGGTCAAATGGCTGATTCTAGTTTTGAATTACAGAGGGCTATTGATTTTTCATTAAGGGTCCTGCGCTGCTCTCAAGAGGAGGGAGAGAGAGGGGAAAGTAATTCATTGATTAGAGCCGAGGGCCATGTTCATTTATTGGCTTCCTGCCACGTCCCATTATTTCCGATTCTAAATGTATATTGAAGTCAGTTTATTTTCATCATTGCCTCCTGTCACCAGAAATGTCTCCCAGTAACTATTAGTTTAATCATCCTTTTCTCACAATGGTAATGAGTGATAATATCCAACATGATCCTGGATTTGTGGATATTATTCATTGGATTACAGCGTTGCTCCTCCCAAGGCTCTAGTTAAGAGTCTGTCAAACACTTTAACAGTCTAAAAGACATGAATAGTTTGATAATTTTTTAAAAATATATTTGAATCAAAAAAAAACTATAGCATTTTTACTCTAGTTTTACTTAAAAAAAAAAAAAAGAAAAAAAAACCTTTCCTGGAATATCCATGATTTTTGATCTATCAATGATGGTAACTTTAGAGAATGCAGGAAACCCACCCAATTCAGGCATCATGTACCTACACCAAGCCGCTAGAAACCAATCTAGAGAACCATCAAGCACATGCTGAATAAATCAAGTACTCCATTTAGCACCATAATTTAATTTGCAAAAATCTGTACTGTCTTGATTCATACTTGAACCTCTCTGTTTTACATATTAGTAAACTGAGGTCCCAAAAGACTGAACCACTCAGGATCACCTTACAAAGTGGCACAGGGGGACTAGAACCCATGTTCCCTGGCTTCAAGATCATTATTTGTTCTACAACACCATGCTGCCATTCTAATAATCAACCCTCACAAGTCATGTGATATTTATAACATATAAAAATCAGAAGCTGATGATGACTTTATTATCAAATACTAAAAACGTTGCTAATGATTTTTTTTTCTTCCCCATCTCAGGATAAGACCTTATTTCCCGTTAAGCACTGCCTCATACCTAGGTAAAGTAATTAGTTGCCCACATTATATAATGTGAGTGTCTACTTGCCTCCTAAGGTTTCCCAAACTCAATACCTCTGGTCATCTCCCAAGGGACTCATGTACATTAAAACTTCTGAATGAATTTTCTCAATGCACTTTGAAAAGTGGGAGGAATTCTCCCATTTTATAGGAGATTTGGCCAAGGCTACACTGGAAACAATAATTTACAGGTCCAGAACTTAGACTCAGGCCGGCTCACAAGTTCCTTTCCACTACACCACAGCTCCCTCTGGTGCCCAAGTTAACAGTGGGAACTATTAAAAACAAAACTATTTAAAAGATGTATACCAGTAAACTGAGCTAAAAAAAAAAAAAAAAAAAAAAAAAAACCATGAAAAAATATCCCATTCAGAGTAGCAATCAAGAATATAAAATGTCTACAAATAACTATGACAAAAACATGTATGGAACTTATAGGACTAAAACTAAACAACTTTACGGAAAATGTAAAATAAGATCTAATTAAATAAAGAGGCATTTTAAATGTGTCAGTTCTTTCCAGCGGGATACCCTGGAAAATAGCTGATAAAATTATTCCGAAATCCCTCTGAAACACAAAAACGAAAGGCATTTTGAAAAATGAGAACAATGAAGGGGTACTCACTCCATTAAATATCAAAATGCAATTTAAAGCTTCAGTATTTAGGTGCACCTGGGTGGCTCAGTGGGTTGGGCAACTGACTCTTGAGTTTAGCTCGGGTCGTGCTCTTAGTGAGACTGAACTCCATGTGGGGCTCCACACTGAACATGAAGCCTACTCTATCTCCTGCCCTCTTCCCCAGTTGTGCTCTCTTTCTCTCCTAAAGAAAAAAATGTATAAATGACATCTAAATAAATAAATAAATAAATAAATAAATAAATAAAGCTTCAGTATTTAAAACAAATTGAGAACCTGTGCAAAAATCAACAGACAGATCAGTGGAACCAATTAGATGGCCATAAAGCAGACTATAGCATATACCATATACAGTAAAGAAAACGTTAAATAAAGGAAAAAATATTAAATATTTGGAAACAATTAAATTGGAAGCTCATTTTACAAAGTGCATCAAGAGGTATTTCAGATGAATTAAAGGGTTAAATATTTTTTCAATATTATAAGACAGAAATAAAATAGAAATCAATATTCAGCTTATAAAAACATTTTATCAGCATAAAACCAGTGAAAAAATGATGGAAGGGGCACCTAGGTGGTTCAGTCAATTAAGCATCTGATTTCAGCTTAGGTCATGTTCTCACAGCTCTTGAGTTCAAGCCCCGCGTCGGGCTATGTGCTGACACCTCAGAGCCTGGAGCCCATTTCAGATTCTGTGTCTCCGGCTCTCTCTGCCCCTCCCCCACCCACGTTCTCTCTCTCTCTCTCTCTCTCTCTCTCTCTCTCAGAAATGAATATTAAAAAATTGTTTTAAATGATGGAAAAACAGATTTTACTTTTAATATGTAAAATGCCTACTCAAACATTACAAACTATAAAAATTAGCGATGCAAGTCACACACATACAAAAAAAACCTAGTAAACCTAACTAGCATTCAAAAATACTAACTAGGGGTGCCTGAGTGGCTCAGGAGGTTGAGCCTCTGGCTTCAGCTCAGGTCACGATCTTGGTTCAGTTTGTGAGTTTGGGCTCGCATCAGGCTCACCACTGTCACTGCAGAGCCTGCTTTGGACTGATGGTCACCCTCTCTCTCTGCTCCCCTCCCACTCACACTCTCTCTCAAAAATAAATAAACATTAAAAAATACTAAAATAAGATCAGAACAGTTTTTATCTACTGTATTAACAACACTGTTTTAGATAATAACAAAGTTCTCATGAGACAGATACTATCATACTACTATAGGAGAATAAATTGATCATCATTCTGAAAAGAAATATGCCTTTATGTTTCTAGAGACTTTAAAATATACTGAGAACTTGTGGCCAGAAACTGTAGTTCTAGAAATCTAGCCCATGACATGCTTATAAATAATTTTCATAGAAATATCACTTATAAAAACTAAAAGAAAAAAATGGAAAATAAACAAAAATAAAGGAAAATTTTCATTAAGTAGAGCCATATAATAAAGTAGCACACAGACACAAAAATCATATTTTGAAAGATAATATGGAAATGCTTATCCATAAAAAGAGAAAAGCATTGCAGTTCCAAATTTGTAAAAAAGTGAAACAACAATGGCAATGAGGAAAACGGATGAACAAAAGAACACTTTAAGATTCAGAGTTGTAAGATCTAATCCAATCACTAAAAGAGTGTGTGGAAATAGGAATGAGTGGGGGATTATTCACAGGACACTAGCTCAGGTGTTGGGGTGAGTGGGAGAGACTATCGCCAAACTAAGTAATACACATGATAAGATCAAAACTTAACCTAATACTCTCAAACAGAAGCATAGGCACTTTTCCAAAGAAGACATACAGATGGCTAGCAGACATATGAAAAGATGCCCAACATCACTCATCATTAGGGAAATACAAATCAAAACCATGATGAGATACCACCTCATACTTGTCAGACTGGCTAAAATTAACACAAAAAACAACAGGTGTTCACAAGGATGTGAAGAAAGGGGAACCCTCTTGCACTGCTGGTGAGAATTCACACTGGTATAGTCACTGTGGAAAACAGTATGAAGGTTCCTCAAATAGAACCACCCTACAATTCAGCAATTGCACTATTATTAGGTATTTACCCAAAAGATACAAAAATACAGATTCAAAGGGGTACATGTACTCCAATGTTTATAGCAGCATTATCAACAATAGCTAAACTATGGAAAGGGCCCAAATGTCAATCAACTGACAGACAAATAAAGAAGATGTGGCATATATTATACAATGGCATATTACTCAGCCATCAAAAAGAGTGAAATCTTGCCATTTGCAAGGACATGGATGGAGCCAAAATGTATTATGCTAAGCAAAGTGAATCAGAGAAAGACAAATACCATATGATTTCACTCATATGTGGAATTTAAGAAACAAAACAGATGAACATATGGGTGGGGGAGAATAAAGGGAAATAAACCACAAGAGGCTCTTAATGATAGAGAACAAACTAAGGGTTGATGAAGGGAGGTGGGTGGGAGATGGCTTAGATGGATAATGGGTATTAACAAGGCCACTTGCTGTGATGAGCACTGGGTGTTATATTTAAGTGATGAATCACTGAATTCTACTTCTGAAACCAATATTGCACTGTATATTAACTAAAATTTAAATTAAAAAATTAAAATGAAAATTAAAAAACCATAAATATTCTACTATACACCCAATTTTTTTAAGTTTATTATTTATTTTGAGAGATACAGAGAGAGCATGAGCAGGAGAGGGGAAGAGAAAGAGGGAGAGAGAATCCCAAGCAGGCTCCACACTGTCAGCACAAAGGCCAATGTGGGTCTCTGTCCCACAAACTGTGAGATCATGACCTGAGCTAAAATCAAGAGCCACTTAACCAACTAAGCCACCCAGGTGCATATTTACCCAATTCTTTTAATTTCATTAGGGTTTATCCCCAGTACCACAAGAGGGCTATTTTCAGCATTGGGAAAATCTCTTGTCTTGCTTCTCTGATATCATAGGGCTTACACAGTCTACTAGTGTTGACACTATGTTCAAACAAGTCAAACTACAGCTATATGGAGATCAGATGGCAGGAAAATACCAAAGTTAACACTGCTTTGAAAGCTCCGGGGGCAGAGGGGTTCTAAAAGTTTAAGAACAGCAAAGGGTATAATAGAAGTTAATCTTCAACAGAATCATTCAACACACTACCAACTTTCTACAATACACACAGATTCAACCAGATGACAAGAGGGGCACAATTATGTGAGGGGCAGTGCTCACATTTCAACAGCTTTTGCCACTAAAGATTTTTGAGAATACAAGGAATACTTTGAAAGACAGATATACTTTTTACATAATCTCCATAAGTTATTTAATTAAGCAAAGTAGGTATTTATATTCATAGGAGCTTGAAGTAAGATTTACCAGGTTTGGTACTCAGATTGGATAGTCAATGTGCATTTAATTTAAATTGGCTCTAGGGAGTGTGTGACCGTTTGTGTGCAATATCCATGCTCAAAAAATTCCTCTAACTTTCTCTGAATGATAAATAAATCCAAATTTAACCCAACTACATAAATTTTACACATATGACTCAGTGATAATATTAATCTCTCTCCCCCAAAAAACATATTTGTAGGCTGGATAATGGTTTCTTTCTGCATACTATGTGATATTTGGTCCCACTACCATTAAAAAATATTCCATGAAAAATTAGAACTTAAATATCCCTACAGTGTTCCCTTGGTAAAGTTTCCCCCCAAAAAGGAATAATAACCTGGAAGCAACAAAACTTAGTGAAATAAATTAGAAAATTAAAGGCAGCCACCCCTAACTTTCAATCTCTGTGTTCAAGGCAAGTCATTCAACTTCTCTGAGACTCAGTTCCATATGTATAATTTGGAGGGAAAAATATTTGCCAGAGTTGCTGTAAGGACTAGCGATGCTGTAAAGCATCATCATTAAAGTAATAGTTTACCATTCTATGTATTTTTGTATATCCTTTCATATAATCCTCAAAACATCCCTTCCATTATTTTCTCCATTTTAAAACTTAGGAAACTAAGGCTCAGAAAGATGAAACAACTTGGCCAAGGTCACATGTTTGGCAAAAGATCTGGGATTCAAACCTGGGCAGTCTGACTCCAGAAGCCAGGTGCTTATTCACTCTACCAACGTACTTCAAAAGGGCACCCTTTTAAGTGTAAGCTGTTAATAATAATAATAATAATAATAATAATAATAATAGTTGTTGTTGTTCTTGTTGTTTGTTGCTGCTTTTTTATGACTTGCATCAACCATGATGCTTGTCGAAGAGCTCCCTAACCATTCATGTCCTTACAGGCAGTGCTGTTTTATATTTATTTTCAACTCAGATAGAACTAGAATATCATAAATATGTGTGAATTGGTTAAAAATAATTCCTTAAATGGTTAAAAGTGTTAGAAATATAAATCCAGAAGCTATTGCACCTTACAGTTCAAGGTAAAAAAGAATGGCTGATGTAAATTGTGCCAGTACACCATCAACATAAACCATCAGGGCACTATATATTACTGAGCCACTGCCACTCTGTACATATATCTTGATACAAGCAATACTTTTGACACCAATCACTTCCCAAGATAAAATACAGTTTGTAGGGGAGTAATTTCAACATCACATAAAATGGCACCCTCCCACAAAGGAAACATTCATTTTCGTACAAAAAAAAAAAAATATGCTCACAGTGTTGAGTAATATAGCCACCAAACACAAAATAAATGCAGTTCTGTACTTCCCCCCAAATTGCTATATTTAGTCTCATTTTCCAAACTAAATATTAATTTCTTTCCCACAACACAAAGTGAATACTAAGAATCAGCCAGTTCTCAAACCCTGAGATAATTATGTTTTTTCTCTATGCTCTTTTTTTCCTTGAAGATTCATTAGAATTTCTTGGCCAAAATAAGCCATGATTCTAAAACAACAGATACATTGTTGGTTATTAGCAACAAATAAATTATTTCAATATACAGTATCTCTCTGTGTCTTACTCTCCTAACCAACCCTGCATGGAAAATAGTAGTAACAATACCTATTATTTTTTGCCTCATCTATAAAGGCTTTTCATGATCAGTACATTTAACATCCCTGTGCCTAACATCAAGGCTGATGTATTCTCATCTAGTTTAACACTCAGCATGTGGCATATTTCAGACTTCTACGAACTCCACAAACCATAAAAGCATAAAAGCATACATGATTGCTATCCAACCACCACCAAGAGGAAACACATGGTGTTGAGTTAGAAAATGGTTTTCCAAAAATAGAAAATGATTTCTGCATATTTTTAAATCTTAATTTGGTTCCATTAAGGTTAAAAAATTCCATGAGAAATTAGGACGTTTAGGTATTCCTCTAGTGTCTCCTCTTTCAAGTTTCCCTGAAACGGGAACAATAATAACTTTAATCATGAGGCAACAAAATTTAATGAAATGAATCACATCATGAAATCCAACCAGACCTAACTGAACAGCCAAATTTGTTGGTATTTTTTTTTTGAGAGAGAGAGAGAGAAAGAGAGAATGAGCAGGGAAGGGATAGAGGGAGAAGGAGAGAGAGAATCTTAAGAGAGATCTCACAACAATGAGATCATGACCTGAGCCAAAATCAAGAGTTGGACACTTAACCGACTGAGCCACCCAGGCACCCCGGGCATTTTTAATATTTATTAAAATTTTAAGTTGTTCTCAGCCTCAGTCCTTTAGACCTTGCCTAGAAATTCATATTGGTTCACACAGTTTCCTCAGAAAAAAAGTCACCAATAGTAGAACATCATTTCACACTTGAACCAGACTCTGAGTGGAAAAGAATGGATTGGAGTAGAGGGAAATTATATACTTGAGATGTCCTGGAAGAAAACAATGAGAATGTTTGACTTTATGACTAGTTTATGGTACAAATATAGTTGAAATAATCATCCCTAATTTAGGATGGCTCAGTTTAGGATTGTTTGACCTTACAATGGTGTAAAAGTGATACACATTCAGTAGAAACCAAACCTCCACTTTCAGTCTTTTCCAGGGGTAATGATATTCTCACGATGCTGATTAGTGGCAAAAGCCACAGTTCCCACTCAGCCATGCAATCACAAGGGTAAACCACCAATACACTTACAACCATTCTATGCCTATACAACCATTCTGTTTTTCGTTTTCAGTACAGTATTCAATAAATTACATGAGATACTCAATACTTCAATATAAAATATGTTTTGTGTTATTTGACTTTGCCCAATTGTAAGCTAATGTAAGTGTCCTGAGCACATTTAAGGTAGGCTAGGCTAAGTAAGCTAGGATGCTCAGTAAGCTAGGTATATTAAATTAGATAAGTTACGTATATTTTTGACTTAGGTATCTTCGATTTGTGATGGGTTTGTTAAGACATAACTCCACTGGAAGTTGAGGAATATCTGTACTAATGTTTTAAAGAAAGGGTTTTGCATTATGTATAAGAAACAAGATATGGAAGCAACCCGAGTGTCCATTAATAGATAAATGGATGGATAAAGATGGTGTAATACATAAACACACACACAGGAATATCATGCAGCCATAAAAAGAGATGTTTTGTTTGTTTGTTTGTTTGTTTTACCAATCACTATGTTGTACACCTGAAACTAACCTTGTGTGTCAATCATACTCAAAAAGTTAAAAAAAAAAAAATAAGAGAAAAGAGAGAGAGGGCTTTGGAGCATACTGTTTGTTATATAATCAAGAATCTGACTGGCCTTTGTCCTTGTTCCTTGGAAAGAGACTCTAAACCCTTAGAATTTCATGAGAAAAAGGAATGTCTTTGATTTTCAGGAGCTTTTCATTTCATACCTCAGTTTATGCTAAGTATGTAACTCATGGTAGAACCCTAGACAGCTTGCAGGCTGACCATACTCTTCGAGGATCAGGGCTTTGATCTGTGATGCCAGCCTGCCCTCCCAACATCTGGAGATTGAAGACTGAATTCAATTATGTTGCAAAGGATCCAATAAGCCATGCCTACATAATGAAACTCCAATAAAAACTCTGGGAACTGAAGCCTGAGGGATCTTTCAGGTTGGTGAATGTATTGATGTGCAGGAATTTGATGCCCCCTGCTCCCATAGAGACAGAGCATGAAAGTTCTGCATTCAAGACCCTCCCAGAGCCAGCCCTAAGTGTCTCTACATTTGACTGGTCCTGATTTGTATCCTTGGTAATAAAACTATAATAATATGAGTTCTGTGAGTTATTCTAGTAAATTATTGCATCTCGGTGGGGGTGGGGGTGTGGGAACCCTCTGGATTTGTAGCCAGTTGGTCAGATGTGAAGCTGGCCTAGGGACCTCCACATTTTCAGCTGGAATCTGAAGTGAGGACAATCTTACCGGGGACCAAGCCCTTAAACCTGTGATGTCTGACGCTAACTTCAGGTGATTAACATCAGAATTTATTGCGGTAAACCAACACTGAAAAAAAGAATGCCTCCAGCAGGTATCTAAACTCCTACTTTTCTTTTCTGCCTTAAACTAGTTAAGGAAAACCCAAGGACAGTATATCAACTACTACAGTTGTATAACTCCAGTTGTACTGGAGTACAACATAAGGGAGAATAAAACCCAACTCTCTAAGGCTCTTCTTCTATTCACAAAGACAGAATTCCGTGCCATATATCATGGAATCCCATATGTTTCTATTAGCCTATACCCAGTTTTAATATCCAAAAAATACATTATCCATGAACGTTCTATGACAATCCTGAAAGACATCAAATTTGATAATTGCCTCTAGTGAAGAAGAGTGTAAATTCTGAATAAATTTGGGAGTAAATAATATAGTTTACAGCATCACATTTCATAAAATACTGATGGGAATGTCTGCTTACTAGATAAAAGATATCTTTTCCACTACCTAAATCCTTTGCACATATCCACTTGACCTCAGATTTATGGAGGTCAGATTTCTGCTTCTTCATTTCATTTTATAACATTAGCAATATAAAGTAGGCTGAAACTTTACATTCATTATGTTTGTAACTTTAAATTCTAAATATAAGTCGAATTTATTATCTTATAGTCCTCTAGAATTTATGTAATGGCTTTATAAAGAGAGCCACCGTACAATTAGGAATATAGGCAAAATCAATTTTTTCATAATGAATTTTCTCCAATTATGTTTTATTCTCCTGTTTCAAGTTTTTCTTTAAAGAAAATCTAAAGTATATTAAAAACTAAGATTATAGTGTAATGAGTCTAGGTATTACATTGGGTCATAATATAAAGCTATCTACTTTATGCCAAAGCATAGTTAATACTGAACTCTTCTTCCCATTACAAATTACTCAAGTTTATTTTTGTTATGTGATTTCTTAGGTAAAAGTTTTCTAAATTTCTCATTCTTCATTATTTACAAAGTGCTTTATTTTTTCATAAAAGAAAATCCATAAATGTTCTTTATTTGGTAAGAGAATTATAGAATTATAACAATGACATCTCAGAAATGAGAAAAAGGAAATCAGTGATTTACTCAATCACACCATGAGTGAGGCGAGTGGGTGCCAAAGTTCAGGATTGTTGTTGCAGCATTTGGGGCTATTTCTACTATGTTACAATGGCTCCATCATTGACACTGTAATCAGTGATTTCAAGGAATGTGTAGAAGGAAGCAATTACAGAATAGAAGTTACTTGAGAATAAGTAATGAAATCTTGCCTTATTCAAGATTTAATTGTGACCATTTTCAAATAAGTATAACTTAATGGTAAGACAACATTTAAAAAAGTGTGCAGAGGTACCCACCAAGTTACTGGTGATGAAAATTGTATTGAAAAATGAGGGACAACTTTGATGTTTTACCTTGCATGTTTTGCATGATCTGACTTTTGTAATTATGTCAACTTTGAAACTCAAACACTAGACTTATAAGATTTTTGCTGACTTTAAACTTTTTAATTTTTTTTTCATAATCCAAAACCAGTTTGATTTACTTTTGCACAATGAAAAAAAGGAAAATGAAAAAGATACTCCCCTCCACAGTTATAGTGTGCTAATTTTTGGAACAATGTTTGTGACTGTAGATCAAAAAATATCAGAAGACATTTAAACCTAATGATACTTTAAAAGTTTCAGGGATGGCACCTAAAGAGTCAGGGGCATTGGCACATTCCATTTTTATAACTAAGAAGCACAGAGGATATATCACTCAACTCTATAGAATCACAAAGGATATGTAGGTGACCACTAACGCAGTCACCACATCTTGAAAAACTGGAACTGAATCTCAAAAAGGCAAAAGGATGGAACTTCTAAATCAAATAATATATTTCTCAACATAGCTAGTAGCACTATACTGGGTACTACTGAGGATATGTTTAGAAAGCACAAATGAGAACTTAATCTAAACAAAATAAAACAGTTCAGATAAACTTACATAGAAATCTGTAACAGGAGTTAAATACAAAATAAATAGATTAACAAAGCTTAAAACAGCCTGTACATACGTTACTGAGAATGTAAGTACTTTTAACAATAAAAAAAAAAACAGAATTATAGTATACATATAAATGCACACATTTGACCAATTAACATGTTTAGCAGAAAAACATGCAATGCAATATGACTGAGCTAGTCACAGGATAATTCTAGGATTTAAAAACTCATAGGGCAGTACTGAAGTCTGGCAAGGGGAAAACAGGCTAAGGTTTATGATGAACAACTCTTCAATGCTGTCAAGCTTATCTCTGACACTGTATACAACTGATGTTAAAAGCCTAAATTAGGGCCTTTTGTGTATATGAGATCTGAGCCCAAAGGGCCCCCAATCCCACCACTGTGGGATTTACCTTTTTTGGAAGGTTATGAGACTGTATGGCAAACTTCTCTTGGTGTCCCTGAAAAAGAATACCACACTAGATTAACCACAGATCAGAAATGTTTTAGTATCTATACTCATAGATAGGCGTTGTTAATATACCCTTCCAGCAGCAAAAATTCTTGAGGACCTCACTTAAGTGTTAAAAATTCTACTTCATAAGAGAAATATGTTCTAAATTGGATAATTCTCTGTTCTAGATTTGTGTAATTTTAATATTCAAATATCCAGAACAGACATTCTGATACCATGGTATCAAGATCAAATAATTTCAACCACCATGTACACCAGCAAGCAAAGATGAAATTCTATAGATGTCTGTCGAGCAGAGAATGACAATATCCTAATAAAAAGAGAAGAACAGGGAGAAGGCAAGAAGAAAAGAGAGAGAAAGCAGTGAGCGTGGCACTGGGATAGTACTGGGAGTCAACCTGGGTAATTTATGCCTAAACCCATGGGTCTTCCATGGCAAAAGACTTGAAAAGCCCATATTGGACATGAGCAGTATGATTTGGTAGAAACCATGATTGATTTAATGTCAGAGGATTTGGCTATAAGTAGCAATGTGACCTAAGATGAGTCACTTAACCTTGGCCTCAGTTTCATTTTTAAAATAAAGGCATTAGATTAGATTATTTTTATACTTCCTTCAAGATCTAATATAGTGTTATTCCATTTCTCTTTGCTGTGTAGCAATTGTAATCAAATCAATGACAAAAAAGAACCTCAGTGGATTATCAAATTAATGAGGATAAAATGAAATCCAAGGCTTAAAGGCTTCTTAAGAAGTTATCACATGTTTTATAAGAGTTAGGCATTATTATCTCCATTATTAATATAAAGTATCCGATGTAGAAATTCTGAAATACAAAGGACTTTAGATAAAACTTCCAAATATCTAAAAGTGAGGCCATGTATTTCTATTTAAGCAAGTGTCAAATTTGACATGCACTTAAACCTTATTATATCTTTTTCAAATTTCTACTTGGGGTTATTTTGAAGCTCCATAATGGAGTAATAAGTCATTTATGTTTATGATTTCCTTTTCAACTTGATTGTAAGCTTCTTCAGAGTAGGAATTGTCATTCCTTTATGTATACATAAAGCCAATGTCATGTGAGAATAGATGGATGAATATTCCTTAGAAACTATAAAGGTCTATACAGACTCCATATTCCCTGTAAACTATAAAGGGCTATGTAAACTGTCTCGCAAACTAAAGAAATAAAGAACTAAACTAAAGAACTACAGAAAAAGAAGGAATACGTGCTCAATGAATGTCGGTCAAATTTAAATCTAAACAAAAAGTTGTGCAGAGCAAAGGTGGCATATATGTAACGATGAGTATACTGGCGAACTCTTCTCAGGTTTATTGCCAAGAGTTTGTTAGGCAAGTTTAGAATCAAAAAAGCAAAAGGAAGAATTTAACTCCATCTCTAGAGTCAGAATCCAACGAATATTAACTTGCCAAAGATGTTTACAGTGGATGATAATCTGGTACTCCCAAACCTAATAAAAACAGTAAAGAGAATGCTACAAGAAAAAAAAAAAGTTAATGAAAGTAGAAAAAAGAGAAAAGATACATTGTGCAATAGATGGCTAAACAACAGCCATTCTCTAGTTTATCCATAGCTTTGTCTGTATCTGCAAAATGTCTAAAAATAAAACTGGAATTCAATTCATTTACAAGAACTACATTCCATAATCTTACATTTTGCCATTTTATCAGTATTAGAATGGTGTAAATTTGAATTCTTTAACTCACCATCAACATAAAATTCAAACAGAAAACAAAATTGCAACAGAACAGAGTTTCAAAAAGTAAAATAAAACTTTTTTTTTTCTTATTTACACAAACTCAATCTCCAAGCCACCTACAACAATCCTGATTACACAATTTGGTGAAATTTATGTTATCAATCTCTTCCCACAACTTTTAAATCACTACAAACTTGAATTCCCCTCTATAATATTCTCACAAATCTTCCGAGTCCTTTGTTGTTTTTTTTTTTTTTTTATTTATTTTTCCCCTTCCTATCACTTTTAATTCAAGTCTTTCTATTACTGGCCAAACTATAACATCCTTTAAAAAGAAAAGCAAAGGAAAAAAAGGATGTGACTTTAAGAGATTATCATAAACTATTCAATAGTAAAATTCAACACATTGAACACTTTTGCTAGTAATTCTAATACTTTCCTCTTTGCTTTATTGGGCATACTTGGGTGTTCAAAGCAATTTGCTAACAAAATGTCTATTACAGTTAGACACAGTAAGTTAGCCTGTAATTAGAAGGTATGGGATTTCACCAGGCTTAATTGGGAATGCCTGACTTTTATCTGTTTCCTCGATGAGAGAAAGCAACCTGCATCAGGGGAGAAGTTCAAAATGTCAACTGGTAGAATGCACACAATACCTGTGTAATGGCAATCAATTCATCATCAACCTCTTTATCGTGATGACTTTGTCAACTGTTTGTTCATTAGTTTCTCATGCACAAACACTGCAGACAGATATCAAATCATAATAAATGCCAGCTATTACAGAATAGGAGGGACAATGTAAATAAGACTTCCAAATGAAATAGAAATATAAAAAATGCAATTTTTTTTCATTTAAATATTTTCCTTTTGATAGTCTTTTAAATTCTACACCCCCAAATCTCATTCCAAAAACTTACAACAAAATTGCTGCAGCAATTTATTATTACTAATACTATCCTGCTGATGAAACCTGTATTAATGCTGCTAAATCTGTATCTCCATCATTATCATCATATTTATAGGATGGGCCACTGAAAGAAACTCAAAGTAAATGGAAATGGTGCTTCTAAAATGAATAGATGTTGAGAATATACCCTTCAAATTATACGATATTTACAAACTGGTTTTGGATGGTTCTTTTTAATGGAAAAAAAAATCCCTCTGGTGAATTTAGTATAGGGTTTGCCTTGAAAAACATTTTAAATATCATATCTTTTAGGAAACATATTTACTACTAGGATCTACAATACTAAAATTCCTAATTTAGTCCAATTATCTGCAGGTTTACTTAGGTCATTGCTCTGACCTAGGTCCTATCTACCATATCATCACCATGTCATAGTAACACTGTCCACTTAAGAAAAACCATACAAGCTCTGAAAATTTAATGAGCTCTGCTATATAAGGTGAGTCTGAAGGACCTTTAAAGGGCTGGTGTTATTGTGTGTGTATGTGTATCTACAAATGGTGATGGAAAACATTTAGAAGTGATTTTCAAACTTACAAAAAAAAAAAAAAAGAATTCTCAGGACTCTAAGGCAGAAGAGGTAAAACCTGGAAAGGTTCAATGTAAAAATTATCCCTAAATTAATTTGATCTTTGAATGTGACCTTTATGTTCTCCTATTAACATCTCGTAATAACTACCAAAGCTGAATGTTATTCATCCTGTGGTTACTAATCAGAAAAAAAAAAAAAAAAAAGAAGTGACATATCCTAAATCCCAAAGCAAGAATGAAAAGGAAAAGAAACCCAAGGGACATGGATAATCCCAAATTCCTAAATAACCTAGTGGCACTCATATTTTACCAAGATCTGGGAAGCACAGCTCTACTGCACTGTCATCCTTTAATTTCAGGCTTAGGAACAGGGTATACATTTCTGCAAAGAGAAGGAAACCAGAAGGCCCTTATTATTTAAAACTAATGGAGAAGCTGTTCGTCTCCTCTATAAAGGCGTTCTTTCATAACTGTGAAAATAACCACAGTCACTATTGGTACCAGCTCCCCTGCCAAACACTCAAAACATACTACATTCTCTTTTTCAGCAAAATAAAAAAACTCTTCCCCCAATGATGAGGCCTAAAAATACGTGTTTCCCAAAGTGATTCTGACACACCTATTCATTCCACCAGCCATTCTCTATATTATAAGTGGTCACATACACCAAAATCCTAAAGCAAGACCTGCATCACTATACATTCAAGTCAACTGAACAAGCATTTACTTAATGTCATGGCTAAAAGCACAGGGTTTGGAATCAGACCTTGGTTTCAAATATGACATGGATTTTTATTAATCAGGTGAATTTGGACAATTTACTTAACTTCTTTGAGCCTCAGTTTTCTCATATGTAATATGGGAATAATAAATTAATGTGATGATGAGATAGGATAATGTATGTAAGTGCTTAGCATCTTGTCCTTTGAGCTCTAGAACACAGTAATCCTACTCCTACAGGAGCCTTCGTTCTAGGTTGGTTTGTTGTTGGGTTTTTTCTGAATTATTCTATATTTATGCTTACTGTATGTAAATATATATATTTCACTCTGTTTTTATTTCAACTGCTTTTTCTTTCTTTTTTCTATTATTCACTTTTTTTCTTTTTCTTGTTTTTTTTTCCTCCACCCGGCCCCAAATCTTTCTTTCCCAAGTGAAAGTGGGTAGAGGAATATGGAGACAAGAAAGGTTGGTGGAAGCATTCAGAATGTGATGAAAAAGCCAATTAATTTCCTGTTCCTCTCCCCCTCCATCTACCACACACAGACACACACACAATACTTGGCTTTAATTCATTCAAATAATGTTCTTGAATGGCATAAGACCTTTTGCTGCAACATTGGCCCACATACCAAAGTTACCAAATCTGAGTCACAAATTTTGAATATGTATCTGTCAGCAGCCTTAAAACTTTGCCTCTACTATCTTTTACCTTTTGGCAACAAAACCTTCTCAAAATGAGAAAACCAAATGAGAATAATCACTTTTCATTTACCAAGTGAGGCTAAATAATGTTGTGATTATGCAAAGTATTAAAAGCCAAACATAAATACTCAAAAATTAAATCTCAGAGCCTCTGTAGATTTCATATCAGATAGTAACATTTCAACAGTAATTTCTTAGACTGGAGGAGAACAAGCAGAGAAAACAGACAATCTGCAAGTCATACAAACAGCAGCATTTGATTCCAAAACAATGTCTACTTTGGTATATAAAACATATGAATCTACACACATATACCTTGTAAAATATTAGTATAAGATAAACATTTTAAGATAAATATTATTAATAAGAATTTCCATCATAGAAGTAAATATTCTGGAGGCCCCCAGGTGGCAATTAAGCATTTGATTCAGGTCATGATATTACAGTGTGTGGGATCAAGCCCCACATGAGGCTCTGGGCTGAATGCAGGGCCTGCTTGAGATTCTCTCTCTCTCTCTCTCTCTCTCTCTCTCTCTCCCCCTCTCCAGCTCATACTCTCCCCCTCTCTCTCAAAATAAATAAATAAATAAACATTTTTTTAAAAATGTCCAACATTTTTGGACAAAGAATTTAATTCCTAAAATTAATATGAACTTTTTATTAAAATTTAGAAATATGAAATTCTAAATTTATTTTTTTTCAACGTTTATTTATTTTTGGGACAGAGAGAGAGACAGAGCATGAACGGGGGAGGGGCAGAGAGAGAGGGAGACACAGAATCGGAAACAGGCTCCAGGCTCCGAGCCATCAGCCCAGAGCCTGAGGCGGGGCTCGAACTCACGGACCGCGAGATCGTGACCTGGCTGAAGTCGGACGCTCAACCGACTGCGCCACCCAGGCGCCCCGAAATTCTAAATTTAAAAAATACCAACTATAAAAATTACTTTTTTTCAAAACAATCAAAAGTACAGAATCAGAGTCATCTAATTTCACTCAAAAGTAAAAACATAAGTAATTCAATCAATATTATCTGCTATACCAAAGATTCTTGCAGAGAAATTTTTTTCTTTGATTTTAGATCACTAAAATAGGGAATATAAGGCTGTTTTAATTACCTCTTCACTTAGTCTGCCTGAAGCATAGCTAGTATGTTAAAAATAACCTGACTCAGAAAACTTCATCCATTATCGGTCCAGAAAGTATTAGCCAATTAGTAATTTTTTCTTAATAGGAGCATACAAAAGTATCTATAATAAAATGTATAATAAAAGAATGATTTATAAATTTGATTTTGTATTTATGCCCATGAGGGTACCTTTAATGACAACAATGGTAATATAGTACTGTGTGGATGAATTAAACACTGGATTTAACACTTATACCACCCTCCTTATTCCCTTACCTGTTTAGTGATAAAGACTTGAGCTTTAGTTTCAGCCATATTGAGCAACCCTCTAACTTCTCTTTCTCTCTCATCTAAATGATTGATAAAATACCTTCTCTATACGTATCACAAAGTTGTGCAATCTCAATTCACTGAAAAAAAATCTATCAGTTAAAGGAGTAGAAGAGCTTTAATAGTCTTACACATTCAATAAGAATATATCCTGGGGGCATTTACCTAATTAGAACCAAGCATAAAGTCATTGTACTTGAATTTCCATACATCAAGGAGTATATTTTGTTTCTTAAAAGAATTCTTTAAGAGCCTTAGTTTTACCACGGTACTCTGTTCTTTAATTCATTTTACATTTTGGTAAATACAGAAACAACATGAGATTATATTATAGGAAACAGATTATGTAAAGCACATGCTTTCTTCAACTTTTTTATATATGGACATTTTTTTCCTTCAATTAAATAATAAATTCCAGTTTGTATAAACCATACATTTTAGTCCTTCACAAAGTACTTGACATATAAGAAGTACTCAACAAAAAGTTTTATTCATCTGTCAAGTATTTATTGAGCACCTATGTGCAGTATTCTCTGAGCTAGGCACAGAAATATAACAAAGACACAGACACTCTTTGCTCCTATGGAAGGTACAGTCCAGAGGAGGAAACTTAAAGCAAATATTTGTTTAACCTTCATTTATCAAATATCCAGTGAACACACTCACTATAGGTCAAAAACAACTACCCAAATATCTTTCTATGTAGAATTGTGACCATTGCTCTACATAAACACAGTACCTATATGAGATGCATTCAGTCACCACAGCAAGTCTTTATGGTTTCAGTCAAGAAATATTTATTGAGCTTTATGAGAGTAACAACTTCCACACGAGGTCTTCACTGATCTTGTCTCCCAAGTAAGAGTTCCCCTGCATCCCACGTCTCTGCACAAGAATCCTCTTTTACGACCCATGTACATACACTTTACCATCCCCTAGGTCTCCATGCTGCTATGGCCAATTTCTCTGTAATGAAATTGTTTCCAGAATTATAAGAACAAAATCCAGATCTACAAGTCAGATCACAAAATCTTGCTTTTTAAAAATACTGTAGAATTTTTGGCTGATTATCCGGTGAGCATAGGACTTAGAAAATGTTTTAGTGGCTGGTATATGCCTATTGGAACCCCTTCCAAGGTCTGTTATCAAAGGCAGTGGCAAAAGAAATAATATTGTCCCCAGTTACTATTGTAAAAAACTGCTTGGGAACCTGATCCACCCAGCTTTGAGATATATCTAGTTCAATGAGGGAGAGGGTGGACCGAGGGCAGGTCCCTACAGATATAAAATATGATTCTAAAGTGAGCTAAACTGCTTCTAATAAAGACCTTCTATTAATAACCCTTCTGGATTTGATGGATCACATCAGTAGGACAAATAAAAAGATGTTCTTGTGAATCGAGGGTGGTGGCTCTTCCTGCCCAAGGATCAAAAAGGAAGGATCCAGCACTACCTTACCTCCCTCTCCAACCCATTTACTAATGTTGGAAAGGAGCCTCCAGGGCCTCCAAAACAATTAAAGCTGGGTCTGCTCTCTCAGGAGGGGAGGTCTGCATGTGAAAGCCGGCAGGCATGGCAAAGCCCTTCCACTAGCCAAGTGCTGGCACAAGGGCTAAGCTGTGACATTACATGTTAGAGGACAAAATCACAAAAGCAAAGTGAAGAAAAATTTGAACCCTGTTCTTCTTCACCCTACTCTGGCCTCCAATCTCCACTTCAAACACCAGTCTCCCCCACCCAAATTAAACAAAAGGCAAACAATGAGATAAGCCCATCACTGAGTGTGCACATGAAGATGGGCCGGAAGGGTAAGTCGTTTCTTTGAGCTCATCTCACATGCAGCCAGCTGAATATAAATTTCCCTCTATCTCATCAAGCTCTCACTGTTTGGCCTCCTCTGACTGATATTGGCTCATCATACTTAATCTAGGGTGAAATTTCCTCGTCTGAGCTAAATTACTCGCAGCCATCAAGGGAAGCGATATTTATTTTTCGTGGGGCTAATGACCTGTCCCCCAGACCCACCCACTGATGGTTATTTACTGGGGCCCAGATGCTTGAGCTCAAAATGAGTGCTAATGTCAGCAGGTGCCATCCCTCATTCAGCTCAGTGATTGAATTGGAGCGATCCCATTGACATTGACTCTGTGACTTTTAAGGCCATTACCCTCAGCCAGAGATGAACCTCTCATCATGGCTATGACAGTGACAGCTGATTAGCGACAAATTACAAGCAGGAAGGTGCAGAAGCTTTATTGGGCAGGGCAGGACCAGTGGTAAGGGTGAGAAGTGTGGGGAGAAAGAGCAGGAGGTAGAGAAAGAAATGTAGGGGCAAGAGGAGAGGAAGCAGAGAGGAAAGATCAAACATTCCTCCTCTTTTCAGTGTGTGGTTTTATCAGTTCTCAACTATGGCCCTCAAGTATATTTATGCTTTGCATCTATTTGTGTATGATATTTAAACACACAGAGATTCATATGTATACAAACAAATACTTGTGGTTCAACACAAAAACGTTGAACAAGCAAGAACTCTCATCCAGGGAATTCGGATTGAAAAAAAGAATATAACATTAAAAAAAATAATCCATAGACTATTCAGGCACAAAGAATCTTTTATTAAACAAAATCAAATAACTATTTTTTTCTTTTTGCATATTTGAAATCGTACTGACAAAAAATAAATCTTTTGGAATTTGCTTAAAAAGTGTTTTTATAGTTCGTAGCCAGATTGCTTTAGTAAAGCCTTATGTGAATTGCTACTTGAAGAACATGAATTAAAGTTCTAAATATTATCTTAAACCAAAGCTCATTTTAAAAAGCCATTCAATTCCTCAAACTGTTTACTCAGTAGACTTTAAATCAAAGTTTTTAGATTTTTAACTTAAATATAAGAATTAAAAATTATTTCCTGAATACCTTTTTAAATTGAAAGGGTTTTTTTGTTTCTTTGTTTTCTGTTAGGGGATAAGGATTGGCTTAGGGTGTTTTGTATTTGTTCACATGATTCAGAATCATAACATCCAGAATGGGAGAGTCTGATCGAGAATTCTAGACAACTTGGGATTTTGAAACCTAAAGACTGAAAAGAAACACTGACAGTTATATATCAATTATACCTCAATCAGTCAATAAACAAAACACTGAGTTTTAATTTTTTTTTCAAAATTTTTTATTGAGTACAGTTGACACACAATGTTACATTAGTTTCAGGTGTACAACACAGTGATTCAACTTCTTTACAGGTTATGCTATGCTCACAAGTGTCCCTACCATCTGAAGTGATCCTGATTTTTGAGGCCCGGGCACTTGTTACTAAGTAGCAGTCTGCACAAATGTCCCATGTTCCAGGCACTACATGTGACCACTTGAGAATGGGGCTTTGCTATAGCAGAGCAGCTTGGCTGCTGGATCCTCCTCTCTAAACCAAACTCCTGACCAGGTCACTGTCCTGCTCAAAATCCTTTGGTGGCTTCCAGGGTCCTTACCAGAAGCTGTAAGTCCTGGCCAATCTGACTCAGGCTATCCTCTCCAGAGTCAATGCCCGATGGTCCTCATATCACATTCTATGACTGAGCTGTATTGAACGTCTTTGGGTAATTTCAGTGTGCATGCTCTTCCTTACCCTTGGGCTCTCAAGCACTCTACCCAGAACACTCAACATCCTTTCCTCAAACTTTGTTGACCCCCACTCATCCTGAAATTCAAAGACTAGATAGCATTGTCTACAGGAAGCTTTCCTTGACCTCTCCAGGCCAGTTGGGTAGATGTCCCTCCCTCCTTGGTACTCCTGAAGGGCCCTATGAAAGGATTTCTTGCACTGTATTCTGACTACTAATCTCTGTTTCCCTCACTAGCATCTAAAATTTGTTCACTCGTGGGGTGCCTGGCTGGCTCAGTCAGTTGAACATCCGACTCTTGATTTCAGCTCAGGTCATAATCTCATGGTTCATGGGTTTAACCCCCACATCAGGCTCTGCAATGATGGTGTGGAGCCTGCTTGGAATTCTCCTCTCTCTCTCTCTCTCTCTTCCTCTCTCTCTCTCTCTCTTTCTATCTCTGCCCCTCCCCTGCTCACTCTCTCTGTCTCTCAAAATAAATAAATAATAAACATAATATTTTTTCACTAGTAAATCGACTCCCTGCAAGTACTGTGCACATAATTAAGATCCAATAAATATTCATTGGTTGCCCAGATGAATAAAATGGATTAAAATTAACATGAGTCCTGGTACTTGGGAGATGGCTGGCGGACCCTATGGTGAGAGAGGTGGGCCTTGGATTTCAAAAGGACCCCAGAATTTTCTTCTTCATGTACTCCTGCTGGCTTTGATGTCACATTTTCTTGAGCTTTGTCCTCACATTTACCATGTGGAACTGATTTCTCTAGGGGACTCACCAACACAGTGTTTTACCTGCTTCTACTCTGATCAGGGTTCCTGGTGTCCTCCACAGTCTCCCAGCACCTGATTCTGAGCCCAGGCATCTCAGCATCACTTTGGCTACTACTGCCTGGGTACTAACAGCAATACATGATCATTTGCTGGGTATTTTTCTCCAAAAGGCAAAAAGGCATTGCTTTGTACTAAAGCAGATACAGAGGAAGAATTATTTTCTGACCACAGGATCACACAGCTATTTTGAACACTGCATATATAAGAGTTTACCCCTCCTTCAACCCCTCTAAATCATATTCCTCTTGTAGGAAGAAAGAGAGACAAAGTTCTACAGAGCTAAAAGTGTAGCTGATGTTTATGACCAAGGTAAGTTGGACCACAGAGCCAAGCATACGATCAAAGTAAAATACTATACGAGAAAACCAAAGTATAAAAAGAGACAGAGTTCAGAGGCTCACTGAGACACAGTGAGGTCATAGGCATCTATCTGAGTCTGAACCAGAGAAAGAAAAAGCAAGTGCAAGAGAATAAGGAGGAAGGTAAAGGCAATTTCAAGGCCACCCCTAGAGTGACCATTTGTGTGAGTCACCAGGAAACACTGAGAGCATGGGTGAGTCCAGAGCACGAAGACAAATGCAGAGTTCAAGAGTGTGAGAAACTATGTGGCATTAATAACCACTTAGAGCAGTGCAACCCTGAGCAAGCTACCCAATCTCTCTAAACCTGTCTTTTCACCTGAAAAAAAAAATGGGATTAATTATATATACTTTATAGACTTAATGTAAGTACTGAGAAAACATACATGAAGTGCTTAGGCTACCCTCATTTTCCACCAAAAAAAAAAAATGCTTAGGACATTACCTGGCACATATTAACTATTTAATTATAGTTGTTGTTGTTATTTAGTTGGAAATTAATTCGGAAAGTAGCCCAGATGATGCCAATATATTTTTCTTCACATACTAGTAGTATTATTCAAGTAGTACTATATTACTTAAGATTTATCCTAATAATTCCTAGACCTGTTGGGGTTTGGCAGGTCAATAATTAAATTGCCCTATTCTCCATCCTGAGTTTGGAACTAATAAAGAAGTAGATGCATAATTCAGACAGATGGGAGATCAAAATGTCAATTGTATTACTGGGTAAAGTTGGGCTGGAGAACATGGGTGAGCTTTGCAGCCACAAAGCTGGCTGACACTCCCGTGAATGAGACTCACACACCTGGGCACAGGCACCTGGACCAGCACAGGGCAGAGCTGTGCTGCCAAGTTCACTGCCAAATGAGGTGAGCTGACTGGACTGCACCCTCTATGCAGGCCTAGGAAGGACTGGGTCCTGCTGTTTGCCTCTCCTCTCAACTCACCTGTCAGGACAGACTTTTCTCCTTCTCCAGGGACAGAGAAGGGCCAGTAGGGATTCTCTAATCAAGCTTCTCCCTGGAGACAGGCGTGGGGAGTAAGTACTCCCACCAAGCATGGCTACAACCACTGTGCCCCCAGAATGCTTGGTTCAGATCCCACTTCAGAATATGTATTTCTTCAGTCCGCAAAAACCCACAGAACTATGGGTTTCATGTTAGCCTAATTTTGCTTCCTTGAAAGAAAGCACCATTTAACTATTTAATTGCATAACTTGCTGTGAGAGACACTGAAGGACTGTGGATTTTCCACAGTGGTCCTTGCACATCCTTGTGCCCTGCCACTGCTCCTCCCCATCCTCTTGCACACAGGCTTACCCCCTAACTGTTCCTCTCCAGCCCTCCTGATAAGATCCAAATTGCCCAACAATCACTGCTTGGCCACACAACAAACTCTGTGTTCTCTGACAACTGTCCTTAACCAAGTACCAAGTATTCCAGAAATTGGCTAGCTTTTGCCAACCACTTCCTGCTGAACCATAAAACATTCCACATCTTTGTCCAAGTTAAAATGCTCCTTCCGAGTCTCCTTAGCCCAGCCTTCTCAGATAAAAACCTAGGCCAGTGGTGCTCTGGTTTATTTAATTCTACATTGGTATTCTCTGTTGGGCTCATTCTACTAGATTCATGGGCTCAAACTGGCCCATGTTCAACATCCCTGCAATGCATCTTAAACAAATGTGATAAGCAAATCCATCAAACAAAGGCATCTTAGAGAAGTATAAAATTCTCGGTCTGAGAGAAAGGGGCTGCTGGCCTCAGAGAAAGGGGATGTTGGCCTCACAAATAAATGGAGTTTCGTTAAATGGCCCTCATGTTCTGAAGCTGACAACTACCTATTTAACTGTGGCCTTCTCAGCAAATTCAAACAGTTTAATCTATTAACTTCAATGTGATTTTAATCTTGACATGGCAAGTGATATATATTAGATGCTCCACACAAGAAAACCTCAAAGATTATGGATAAAAAAAATAAACTTACTCCACCAACATGATCAAGTAAGTACAGCCATTTCCCATAGTGCTTATTGCTTCAGACAAGTCAAAAGATCACTTGCTCACCACGTATTTTGTGCAGCAAAAATAAAATGGTAAAAAATGACAATAGCAATACATTTTGTAGTATTTCAAATGGCCACGCAGTGAAACTGTCCCTGAATCTCTGAGTCCAGACTGTTGAAAGTTAAAGCAGTAGTATTATCAGAGAATGGGGAAAGAGAACGAGCCTGTCACCCCATGAAGGGCCCATTCACCATGGTAGGTTTGTGAGACCAAGTATCTGAACAAGATAATGTTCTGCTCACCATCCTGACTGGTCAATTTGGATGACATATTTTGGGCATCTCTTCTGATTCTATGACTGCAACTTGTACACCGTCCACAAATCCCCATCTGCAGCTACAGATGGTCCACAATTTTTTTCCAGGGTTTGTAACAGCTCTTGGGGGGAGGGGGAATGAAGGTTTCACAGCCAAGCTGCCCTAGTCAGGTGAGTGTTCAGTCCTGTTGAACTATAGTGCATCCAAAAAACAAATTTATAGAACTATACTTATCCAACGCTGGCAAACCGTGTCTCAAGAATTATGCTACAGACATACACAAACATTACGTAGGAGAAAACCACCTTTGGTACACTGCATAGCATTGATCTTTCAAACTTTTTTTTAAGTTTATTTATTTAGAGTGTATGTGTGTGCAAGCAGGGGAGGGGTAGAGAGAGAGGGAAAGAGAAAGAATCCCAAGCCGGATCCATGCTGTCAGTGAGGAGCCCAATGCGGGACTTGATCTCACTAACCGTGAGATCATGACCTGACCCAAAATCAAAAGTCAAACACTTAACCAACTAAACCACTCAGGTGCCCCCATACCTTTGATCTTTTTAAAACTTGTTAAATGAAGGGATGCTTTCCTTTTAGAATAATTTATACCTTCAATTGTGGACTGGACACCATAAAGTTATACTCTCCAATACAATAGCCACTAGCTACACTTGGCTATTTAAAATAACTAACATTATACAATACTAAACATTTAGCTCCTCTATTAAACTAGGTACATATAAAGTGCTTAGTAGCCAGACATGGCTAGTGGCTAGCGTATTGCACAGCAGAGAAATAGAACACTTATATTACCACAGCAATTTCTATTGAATATTGCTGTCTCCAGGGAAAATGGTTTAATCAGCAGTGGATATTTCTGCCATAATTTTTATTGACTCTTAACACCTCTTAAGTTGGTCAATACTTTTTTCTTTCCTACAAACATACTATAAGACTTTTTTTACAACAGGATCAATACTCTCTTTTTTGGAAGGCACCAGAATAACTCACCTATGAAAACTTGAAAATCTGTGGTGACCACTGTCTACAGACAATTAAGTAACTGAATATTAAACTTTAGACTCTCATTTCCTCTGTGTAATTGAAGTGACATATAGACTTAGAATAAATGTATGGTTCCATAACTTTCTGTACTTTGTTTGACTAGTTCACATTTGTAAACAGCTGTCCTACCTACTTAATGAATATAACAGCTAGCAGAAGACTAAGCATTCCCTACTCTAGTGCTTACAACGCAAGTGTATTGTTATATCATATCCACATTCCAGGATACATTACTCATGACAAAGTTAACATTTAGAAGAGTTAGTTTATCAACTTGTTAAAAGATTTCAGCAGAGACAGGACATGAACCAGGTCTATCTGGAGACAAACTCTTTGCCCCTAACCACTATGCAAGACTATCTCTTGCTGAGTTAGGTGCCTTATGAAAGCTCATGGGAGCTTCTCCAAACAATGTATCAGTGTGCAGCCTATACTATAATTCCTTAACTCTTTCCATGGAGTTTATGATGCAAGAATGAAACATGCTCCAGTAGCTATACCAGTCATCGGGTCTCAAACCCTATACTTTTAACTTTGCCCACAATCATGAGTACGTGAGGAAAACTTCCCATAAGTCCAGGGAAATCCTTAATTGATCACCTAGCACTGCAGATGACAATAGTTTATTTTCATAAACAAACAAAAAAGTTTGGCAAACTATGTTTACAGCTTTTACCTTTTGTTGGTGAGTGGTTTCCTCTACTCTCTTCTTTTCAAAAAAGAAATATTATTGATATTGAAAAATCAAATGTAAGAAAGACTAATATGTATGTGAAGAGATGACTAAAAGAAAAGTTTGCCATTCTCCATCAAAGATTTAATCATGCAATTTTTAAGAGGAAAATTGACTCACATTATTGGTGTCATTAACAAAATTTCCTTTCTGCCAACTGTTGTACTTCTTGTTTTGTGCCAGTTGGCTGCTGTCTTACATAGCTGAGGCAGCTGCATTTCAGCAGTGAAAGAGGCACAAAGAGATTGAAAAGTCTATTGGGATTTCTTAAAATTAAAGGAATTGTGTACTTGTGGGTACACATGGAAGAAGGCGTAAGTAAACCTTCCCTTGAAAGGATATAGGGATTATGTCATAAAACAGTATAGATAAGCTGATGGAAAGGACTAAGGAAAAAAAATCACAGAACAATATACCTATTGCTAGTGTTTAGGCGTATCATCTTCAGGTGGAAATGACACTATTATTGCTCATGTCATTGTCCCACTTCAAATCTGTTTTAAACACTATTACACAAGACAGTCCTGTATACCTCTGAGTGTTCTACACTGCATGACCCAAAGGGGAACTAGTCACATGACAGAAATCATATATTTGTATATTTATTTAAATAATAAAGCAATGTCGTTTTAAAAAAAAATCAGGGTATTAGGATAATTTTCCATCAAATGATAGTAAAGTTTTTGAGGAAAGGGTGCTTTTTAAAATACATTCAATGTTGCCATAGGAGCCAGTTGGTGTTTGTTTCTTAATAATTCTTCATAAGGACCTTTTTATTAAGACAGAAAAATATGCTTGTTAATGCTGTTATTGTTTGTACATATATACCATATCTTCTTTATCTATTTATCTATTGATGGACAACTTAGGTAGCTTCCACATCTTGGCTATTGTAAATAATGTTGCAGTAAATATAGGGGTGCATATATCTTTTTGAATTAGTGTTTTCATCTTCTTTGGGTAAACAACCAGCAGTCAAATTACTGTGTCATATGGTAATCCAGCCATAAATAAGAGTAAAATCTTGCCACTTGCAACAATGTGAATGGATCTAGAAGGCAGAATGCTACATGAAATACATCAGTCAGGGAAAGACAAACACCATATGATTTCACTCATATGTGGAATTTAAGAAACAAATGAACAAATAAAAAAGGAAACAAAAAAGACTCAAATACATATACAGAACTGGTGGTTGCCAGAGGAGAGTTGGGTGGGGAAAAAGGGTAAATAGGTGAAGAGGATAAAGAGTACATTTATCTTGATGAGCACTAAATAATGTATAGAATTATTGAATCACTGTACTGCACATTTGAAACCCATATAACACTGTATGTTAACTATACTGGAATTAAAAATACATGAATAAAAGGAGCACCTGGGTGGCTCAGTCAGTTGACCCAACTTCAGCTCAGGTCATGATCTCACAGTTCATGGGTTCAAGCCCAGCATCAGGCTCTGTGTGACAGCTCAGAGCCTTCAGCTTGCTTCAGATTCTGTGTCTCCCTCTCTCTCTGCCCCTCCCCCACTCGCACTCTGTCTCTGTCTCTCAAAAACAAATAAACGTTAAAAAAATAAATAAATAAAAACCTTTTCAAAATATTGTAATTATTTCTTTTATCACAAGAAGGTAGTTTTTACCTTGTAACTAAAATAAAACATACTCAAAATTATGCCTCTTTGAGTCAAGTTATAAAACATGTAAACCATAAAAGTATTAGTTTATTCATCCATTTGTCCATCCAACATATATTTGTGCTTGTTTGTTTTAAGTTTTTACTTAAATTCTAGTTAGTTAACATATAGTGTAAAATTGGTTTCAGGAGTAGAATTTAGTGATTCATCACTTACATACAACACCAGTGCCCATCACAAGTGCCCTCCTTCCAACACATATCTGTTAAATGTCTGTTGTGAGTCTGGCAACATGCTAAGTGGTAAGTATTTAACAGTAATTTAAAACTCAAGGTGGTCTTAATTCACAAATGTAAAGTAATACTAATAAAAATAACCATTTTTGTGAAACTAGACAAATTTGTACAAAAGCTCATATTTTTAAAAAAACATGCAAACATAACTACAAAAACAATAGAAAAAAGAACTATTGGGGGAAAAGACATGAAGATATTAAATATACTGTTAAAATTAAAAAGAGACCAGCATTAAAAATTCCTTGAGAAGATAAAACCAGTTTAGCCATACAAAAAAACATTAATTCAGCTTATTTTGCAAGACTAACTTGACCTGGGTCATTTCTTGCTTATGAATCTGAAAATCATAAGCAAAATATTCACTGTTTTCTTAAATCGATATGAGGTGACCATTAACCTATTCTCTATCATCTAAGAAAATTCTAATATAACCAATTACTGTGAAGAATAAATCAGCATTGCCTTCCATCTATTTAAGCTGCTTTATAGAAATATACTACTGAGCCTCATTCCGTATTTTGGTTTGAGTGCTCCCGGTTTGCAAACTGTCTTTCTGGTTTGTGCACAATAAACTTTTTCTAATGACTACTTTAATGTTTCATTGATTTTACTTCCGTTATTTGTGAACTTTTGACAATACTATAAATAAAACAGGATGACACTCGGGCATGAATAGTTACATAAGAATAGAATAGAAAGTCCAGAAATAGACTCAAATACATATGGATATTTACAATATAATAGAGGTAACATCTCAAATTATTAGTGTAATTATATTTTTAATAAATTATTTTGGTACTACAAAATATATATTTAAAAGATAAGATAGAATATCTCACATCATATACAAAAATAAACCCCAATGGATCAGAGATCTAATGTAAAAAAAATGAAATTATAAATATACTAGAAGGGAGCTGGTAGAAAAAAGCATTCTAACTATGGCTTAAAATTCAGATCATATTAAAGAAATATTGATAGATTTTAATACATACACATTTAAGAAAATACCATAAGCAAAATGAAAAGACAAATTAAAATAAGGAAAATATTTTCAATATATAAAATGGAAAATATTTAATTCCCATAATAAATAGATTTTTTTCCTAATGAATAGAATTATTTTTAATGTTTATTTTTGAGAGAGAGAGAGAGCATGCATACACCCATGCAAGTAGGGGAGGGACAGATAGACAGAAAGAGATAGAGGAGCTAAAGCAGGCTCTAAGCTGACAGCAGAAAGCCCACGACAGGGCTGAAACTCACAAACTGTCAGATCATGACCTGACCTGTTCAGACGCTTAACCGACTGAGCCACTCAGATGCCCCTTTTAAATAGAAATCTTAAAGTCAAGGGGAAGACCCAGAAACCTTATGGAAAAATGAACAAAATACACAGACAACTGACCAAAACAATTATTAAAAAATGGATCATAGATACATGAAAATATATTTGACTGCATTTTTATATATAACTACACTGAATATTTCTCACATGTCAGAATGGGAAAAAAAAACAAAAGCTTAACTACATATTCTGTTGGTGAGGCTATAGAGAAATGGACACTCTAATACATTACTTCTGGGAATGCAGAATGGTACAATGTGGGAAGGGAAGTTTAACAGTATCCAAGAAAACTACATATGCATTTATACTTTAACATGACAATAACACTTCTAGGAAATTGCCCTGAAAATACACTTCTAACATTATCAAACTACATATATAAAAAGTTATTCACTGTGGCTTTATCTATAATTATGAAATATGGGAATATCCTAAATGCTTAAATACAGGAGACTATTGAATAAATGGTAAATCAACATAATGTAAAAAAAAGAATAAAAAAGGTCTCTATGAAATATAGAAAAAGATTTTCTATGCTATTGGGGGTGGGGAAAGAGTATATAGCATACAAAATAAATGAAGTAAAAAAAATGTGTGGCCTTGAGTAAGAAAGATGAGGAAAGTAAATATACTTGTTTTTCAAAAGGCAACAAAAGGAAGGAAAAGTGAAAATTAATAACATTGGTTACTAGTGTGTATTGGAAATGGGGGTCAGAACAAGATAAAAAAGATGAAGAGGTGACAATTTTCTGAATATTTTAGTATAGTCTTGATATTTTGAACCATATTAATGTTTTATGTATTCAAAACAATAATTAAATCAATAAGGGTGAGAGAAACTACCAAAAGTTAAATATAAACTTTATTCATTCAACAATGAATATTCAGTGACATCAGCAATATAGCAGAATAATAGGTTCCAGCCCTCAACCCCCACAGGAACACTGATTTTAACAACTACCCACAGATAAGAAAACATTTACAGAAGCCCTGGACTTCAATGAGAGGTTCCAGCAACTGAATATAGCAAAAAATCTGAGAATAGAGACACTGAGGAAGTTAAGAACAGTTTTATTTAACTCACATCACCCCTTCACCAAGATAGCACAGCTCTCTCCCAAGAGAGACCCCTTCAGGCTGATTTTTCCCACAGGGGAAAGTAAAAATGAAGTGAGCATGTGACTTCTCCAGCCGTACAGGACATTTCCAAAAAGGCCCATTTCTATTTCACCTCACCCGATACACACGGAGGATCAACACAGAAGAATAGTCTGGGGATAGCTAGGCTCAGGGGAAAGAACCAATGTGTGGATCTCGGTTACAGATTGTACTAACAGCTCATAGTCACCACCAAGAGCTCCATCCATGAACCCCTAGGATGACTTAACTGTGAACCCCAACAGTTAGTTATTGCTTGCCCCCAGCACTCCACACATCTCCCCTGTAGCCAGAACCCCTTGCTGCTCTGCAGATAGAGCTTGTAAGCCTCCACAGGAGTACATGGACATAATAAGCATGCAATTCGATTCTACTGGATTGGGAAGCATTCAACCTTAAATGTCTCAGGGCACTGCCCTAAGAAAAATAAATGGAAGTCTTTTGGCATCTAGCTTAGCTTTGTGGGACTGAGAACAGGCACACAAGCCTGTGACTTCCCCCTCAAAAAAGGACAAGAGGAACGAAGTGGGCACATCCATAGAAAAGGTTGAGAGACCTCCAGAATCTCTATATAGGCTGATGGGTGAAGGTTTTCCCTCCTGAAGTCAGTCAGCAAAGACTGGAAGAGGTGAATGCTTTTCAAATGTTAAATCAGCAATGCAAAGCTTAGAGGAACATAAAAATGATCAAGAAAATATGACAACACTAAAGAAAAAAATGAAGTTCCAATAACTGACTGCAAAGAAATGTGTATCTATAAGTTACTTCACAAAGAATTCAAAATAATTGTCTTAAAGTTGGTCACTGAGCTTCAAGACAACATAGAGAGAAAAATAAATTAAATCAAGAAAATAATAACAAAATCAGAAGTTCAACAAAGATATAGAAATCATAAAAAAGAACCAAACAAATTCTGGAGCTGAAAAGTGCAACAACTGAACTGAAAAACTCAAAATAGGGCTTCAATGACAGATTCAATCAAGCAGAAGAAAAAATTAGTGAACTTGAAGACAGGTTACTAGAAATTATCCAATCGGAGGGGAAAAAAATGAAAAATGAGAAAAGCCTATGAGGTGCATAGGACACATTAACAGAATCAATATACTCATTATGAAATTGTCAAAAGGAAGTGCCAGGTTCCAATAAACAGGGAACTCTGCACTGCAGAGCACAATAGGACCTCTTCATAATGCCACTACTTTCAAGAGCAGAAGACATAGCTGACTTTCTTAACACAGAGAAACACATACAGAGAGGTACACAAAATGAGAAGACAGAGGAATGTGTCCCAAATGAAGAACAGAACAAAACCACAGCAAGAGACCTAAGTGAAATGGATATAAGTAACATGCCTGATAGAGAATTTAAAATCATTATAAAGATACTCATTGGACTTCAGAAAAGAGTGGAGGACATCAGTGAGACCCCTAACAAAGAGATAAAAAAGAGCCAATCAGAGATGAATAACACAATAAATGAAATTAAAAATACACTAGATGAAATAAATACCAGATAGAGGAAGCAGAGGAAAGAACTGGTGACCTGGAGGACAGGGTAATGGAAAGTAATCAAGCTGAGCAGGTGAGAAAAAATAAATTGTGCAAAATAAGAGTTGACTTAGGGAACTCAGTAACTCCATCAAGCATAATAACATTTGCATTATAGGAGTCCCAGGAAAAGAGAGAGAAAAGGGAACAGAGAATTTATTTGAATAAAACACAGCTGAAAACTTCCTGAATCTGGGAAAGGAAGTGAAAATTCAGATTCAGAAGGTACAGAGATTCCCCCAACAAAATCAACCCAAGGAGGTCCACATCAGGACACACAGTGATTAAAATGGCAAAAGGAGTGATAAAAAGACGCTTTTAAAAGCAGCAAGAAAAATGAAAGCAGTTCTATACCAGGGAAACCCCATAAGGTTACTAGCTGATTTTTCAGCAGAAATCTTGTAGGCTGAAAGGGAATGGCATGACATATTCAAAGTGCTGAAAGGAAAAAAAAAAAAAATCTGTAGACAAGAATACTCTACCCAGCAAGGCTATCATTAAGAATAGATGGAGAGGAGGGCACCTGGGTGGTTCAGTGGACTAAGTGTCTAACTCTTTTTTTTAGCTCAGGTCAAGATCTCACAGTTTGTGAATTTGAGCCTCACATGGGGCTCCAGACTGACAGTGTGGAGCTTGCTTGGGATTCTCTCTCTCCCTCTCTCTCTGTCCCTCTCCTGCTCACTCTCTCTGTCTCTCTCTCTCAAAAATAAATAAATAAACTTAAAATTTTTTAAAGAATAGATGGAGAGGGGCACCTGGGTGACTCAGTCAGTTAAGTGTCTGACTTCAGCCCAGGTCATCACCTCATGGTTTGTGAGTTTGAAACCCACATCAGGAGCCTAGAGCCTGCTTCAGATACTGTGTCTCCCCCTCTCTCTGCCCCTCTCCCACTCATGCTCAGTCTCTCTGTCTCTCAAAAATAAATAAATGTTTAAAAAAAATTAAAATAGATGGGAGAGAAAAAGTGTTTCCCAGACATACAAAAGTTAAAGGAATTCATGACCACTAAACCATCCCTATAAAAAATGTTAAAGGGGGACATTTTGAGTGGAAAGACTGTAAGTAGGAATAAGAAAAGTAAGAAGCACAAAAGCAGTAAAAATTAGTGTATCTGTAGAAAATAATCAAGGGGCTCACAAAATAAAAAGATTTAAAGTATGACATCATATACCCAAAATGCAGGGGTCGGGGGGAAGAGGAGTAAAGAATAGGTTCAAATTTAAGTGATCATCAACTTAATATAGACACTATATGCAGAAGATGGTACACAAAACCTAATGATAACCACAAATCACAAACCAGTAATAAATGCAAAAAATAAACAGAAAGGAATCTAAATATATCACTAAAAAGCCAACTTATTGTGAGAGAGGTAAAGGAAGAATGGAACAGAGAACTACATTCATAATCATAAAACAAGTAACAAAATTGCAATAAATACACATCAATAATTACCCTGAAAATAAATAGAGTAAATGCTGCAATCAAAAGACATAGGGAGATGGAATGGATAAAAAACAAGATCCACCTATATGCTCCTAAAGAGATTCATTTCAGACATGAAGACACCTGCAGACTGAAAGTGAGGGGTTGGAGAGATATTTATCACGCAAATGGATGTGAAAAGAAAACCAGAGCAACAATACTTACAGAAACAAAACAGACATTAAAACAGAGACTGTAACAAGACAAAGAAGCACTCTATATAATGATAAAGGTTACAATCCCACAAGAAGATATAACAATTGTAAATATTTATGCACCCAACATGAGAGCACCTAAATACATAAAACAGTTAATGACAAGCATAAAGGAACTAATTGATAATAATACAAGAATAGTAGAGCAATTTAACACCCCACTTACATCAATGTACAGATAATCCAAATAGAAAGTCAACAAGACAACAGTGGCTTTGAATGACACATTGGACCAGATGGATTTAACAGATATATTCCCAACATTCTATCCTAAAACAGTAGAATACACATTTTTGGCAAGTGCACATTGAATGTTCTCCAGAATAGGTCACATATTAGGCCACAAAATAAGTCTCAACAAATTCAAAAACATCTAAGTTATGCCATGCATCTTTTCTAACTACAACACTATGAACCTAGAAATCAACCACAAGAAAAAATCTGGAAAGACCATAAATACATGCAGGTTAAATCACACACTACTAAACAATAAGTGGGTCAACCAAGAAACCAAAGAAGAAATCAAAAAGTATATGGAAACAAAAGAAAGAAAGAAAGAAAGAAAGAAAGAAAGAAAGAAAGAAAGAAAGAAAGAAAGAAAATGAAACGAAAAGAAAACAATGACCCAAAATCTTTGGGATGCACCAAACCATTTCCCAAGAGGGAAATATATAGCAATATAGGTCTACTTCAAGAAGCAAGAAGTAAATAAACCACTTAACTTTATATCTAAAAGAGCAAGAAAACCAGCAGAGGGAAGTAAATAATAATGATTAGAGCAGAAATAAATGATACTGGAACTAAAAACAAACAAACAAAAACCAATAGAACAGACCAATAAAACCAGGAGCTGGTTCTTTGAAATGATCAACAAAATTGATTATCCTTTAGCCGGACTCATCAAACAAAAAGAAAAAGAAAGAGAAAGATTGAGAGAGGACTCAAACAAAATCATAAATGAAAGAGGAGAAATAACAACCAACATCACAGAAATACAGAGAATTGTAAGAAAATATTATGAAAAACTATATGCCACAAAATTGGACAACCTAGAAGAAATGGAAAAATTCCTAGAAACATATAACTTATCAAAAGTGAATCAGGTAGAAATAGAAAATTTGAACAGACCAATTACCAATAATGAAATTGGATAAGTTATCAAAAAACTCCCAACAAATAAAAGTCCAGGACAAAATGGCTTCACAGGCAAATTCTACAAAGCATTTAGTTAATGCCCACCCTTCTCAAACTATTCCAAACAATAGAAGAGGAAGAAAAACTTCCAACTTTATTTTATGAGGCCAGGATTACCCTGATACCAAAACCAGATAAAGACACTACAAAAAAAGAGAACTACAGGCAAATATCTGTGATGAAAATAAATGCAAAAATCCTCAAGATAATATTAGCAAACCAAATCCAACAATACATTTAAAAAATCATTTGCTATGATCAAGTGGAATTTATTCTTTGGATGCAAGTATGGTTCAATATTCATAAATCAATCAACACACATGAATATATATAACATCACATCAACATACATCACATCAACAAGAGAAAGGATAAAAACCATGTGATCATTTCAATAGATGCAAAAAAAAAAAGCATGTGACAAAGTACAACACCCACTCATGATAAAAACCCTCAACAAAGTAGTTTTAGAGGAAACATACCTGAATATAATAAAGGCCATATATGAAAAACCCACAGGTAACATCATACTCAATGGTGAAAACTTAGAGCTTTTCACCTAAGGTCACAAACAAGAAAAAGATGTACACTCTTAACCACTTTTATTCAACACAGTAGTGGAAGTCCTAGCCATAGCAATCAGATAAGAAATAAAAGGTCCAAATTGGTAAGGAAGAAGTAAAACTTTCAATATTTGCAGATGACATGATACTATAAATAGAAAACCCTAAAGACTCCACCAAAAAACTACTAGAACTGATAAATTAATTCAGTAAGTTTGCAGGATACAAAATCAATGTAGAGAAATCCATTGTATTTCTATACACCAATAATGAAGCAGCAGAAAGATTAAGAAAACAATCCCATTTAAAATTACACCAAAAATAATATTATACCTAGGAATAAACTTCACCAAGAAGGAGACTGACTTGTACTCTGAAACTATAAAACACATGGGCACCTGGATGGCTCAGTTGGTTGAGCATCTGACTCTTGATTTTGGCTCAGCTTATGATCTCAGGTTCATGAGATCGTGCCCTGCATTGGGCTCTATGCTGACAGTGTGGAGCCTGCTCAGGATTCTCTATTTCCCTCTCTTTCTACCCCTCTCTGCTCTAAATAAATAAATAAATAAATAAATATTTTTAAAAACACTGATGAAAGAAATTGAAAACAACACAAATGGAAAGACATTTCGTACTCATGGTTGGAAATATTGTTAAAATGTCTACACTACCCAAAGTAATTTACAGATTTAATGTAATTTCTATCAAAATACCAACAGCATTTTTCACAGAACTATTATAAATAATCCTAAAATTTGTATAGAATCACAGAAGGCCATGAATAGCCAAAGCAATCTTGAAAAAGAAAAACAAAGCTGGAGGTATCACAATTCCAAATTCCAAGATATACTGCAAAGCTGTAGTAATAAAAACAGTATGGTACTGCACACAAAAGACACACAGATCAACATAATAGAATCAAAAGCCCAGAAATAAACCCAAAAAATTGTATGGTCAATTAAACTTCAAAAAGGAGGCAGGAACATGTGATAGGACAAAGTCTCTTCAACTAATGGCTGATAGGAAAACTGGAAAGCTACATGCAAAAGAATAAAACTGGATCACTTTCTTATACCATACACATAAATACAGTCATATGGGTTAAGGACCTAAACATGAGACATGAAACCATAAAAATCCTAAAAATGGCAGTAATCTCTCTGACATTGGCCATGACATTTTTCTAGATATGTCTCCTGAATCAAGGGAAGCAAAAGCAAAAATAACTAATGGGACTACATCAAAATTAAAAGCTTCTGCACAGCAAAGAAAACAGCCAACGAAAATTAAAAGAAAACCTACTGAATGGGAGAAAATATTTGCAAATGACATATCCAGTAAAGGGTTAGTATCCAAAATACATAAAAAACTTATAAAACTCAACACCCAAAAAACAAATAATCCAATTAAAAAATGGGCAGAGTACATGAACAAACATTTCTCCAAAGAAGACATACTGATGGCCAACAGACACATGAAAAGATGCTCAGCATCACTCATCATCAGGGAAATGCAAATTAAAACCACATGGAGATACCACCTCATACCTGTCAAAATGACTAAAATCAAAAATACAAGAAACAACTAGTGTTGGCAAGGATGTGGAGAAAAAGGAACCCTTATGCACCTTTGATGAAAATGCAAACTGGTGCAGCCACTGTGGAAAGCAGTACGGAGGTTCCTCAAAAAATTAAAGAGACCTACCATATGATCCAGTAATCACACTACTAGGTATTTACCCAAAGAATATGAAAACACTAATTCAAAGGGATACATGCACCTTGATGTTCACAGCAGCATTATTTATAATAGCCAAATTATGGAAGCAACCCAAATGCCCATCAATAGATGAATGGTTAAAGAAGTGATATATATATATATATATATATGGAAGATTATTCAGCCATAAAAAATGAAATCTTGCCATTTGCAATGACATGGATGAATCTAAAAAGTATAATGCTAAGCAAAATAATCCAACCAGAGAAAGACAAATACTGTATGATTTCATTCATATGTGAAATTTAAGAAACAAAACAAATGATCAAAGGAAAAAAAACAAACAAAGCAACAAACAGAATCTTAACTATAGAGAACAAACAGATGGTTACCAGAGTGGAGGTGGGTGATGGGGGGAGATGGGTGAAATAGGTGAAGAGGATTAAAAGTACATTTATCTTGATGAGCACTGAGTGTAAATGGAATTGCTGAATCACTATATTGTACACCTGAAACTAATATAACACTGTATTTCACTATGCTGGAATTAAAATAAATAAGTAAATAAGAAAAAAGACAGAATCATGAAGAAATAGAAAATCTGAGCACACCAACAGCAAGTAAGTGTACTGAATCGGTAATCAAAAACCTCCAAAGAAAAGCTCAGGACCAGATGGATTCACCAGTGAATCCTATCACCCTTTAAAAAAAAATTTAATGTCTATTTATTTTGGAGAGAGACAGAGACAGAGCATGAGTTGGAGAGGAGCAGAGAGACAGACACACACAGAATCCAAAGCAGGCTCCAGGTTCTGAGCTGTTCGCACAAAGCCCGATGCGGGGCTTGAACTCACGAACTATGAGACTGCAACCTGACCCGAAGTCAGATGTTTAACCAACTGAGCCACCCAGGCGTGCCTCCTATCAACCTTTTAAAGAAGGATTAATGCCAATCCTTTTCAAATTCTTCCAAAAAACTGAAGCAGGAGAAACACATCAAAACTCATTTTATTAGGCTAGCATTACCCTGATACCAAAGCCAGTGAAGGAAACTCCAAGAAAAAATTATACGCCAATATTCCCGATGAACATAGATGTAAAAAAATGCTCTGTGAAATACCATCACACTAAATTCAACAGCACACTGTAAGGAACATATTCCATGACCAAAAAGGATTTATCAATGGGATGCATGAATGGTTCAGCATACACAAATCAATGTGACACATTAAATTAACAGAATAAAGAATAAAATTATATGATCATCTCAATAGATGCTGAACAGCATGAATTAAAGACTTAAACATGAGACCTGAAAACATAAAACTCCTAGAAGAAAATATAAGGAAAAAAACCTTTGGCATTGGTCTCGACAATGGTATTTACATATGATACCAAAAGAACAGGCAAAAAAAAAAAAAAAAAAGTCATCAAAAGTTTAAAAAGTAGGATTAGATCAAACTAAAAATCTTCACAATAAACAATTAACAAAATTAAGGGCACCTGGGTAGTTCAGGCAGTTAAGTGTCCAACTTAGGCTCAAGTCGTGATCTCACAGTTTGTGGTTGGAGCCCCACGTCAGGCTCTGTGCTGACAGTTTAGAGCCTGGATTCTGGCTCACACTCTGTCTCCCTCTCTCTCTGCCCCTGCCCTGTGCATGTTCTGTCTCTCTCTCTCTCTCAAAAAATAAAACATTAAAAAATTGAAAAAAAAAACAAAAAAAACAACAACTAGGGGCGCCTGGGTGGCTCAGTCGGTTAAGTTTCCGACTTCAGCTCAGGTCATGATCTCACAGTCCATGAGTTCGAGACCTGCTTTGGGCTCTGTGCTGACAGCACAGAGCCTGAAGCCTGCTTCGGATTCAGCTTCCCTCTCTCTCTGCCTATCCCCTGCTCATGCTCTGTCTCTCTCTGTCTCAAAAATAAATAAAAACATTTAAAAAAACTATAAAAAAAACAATTAACCAAATTAAAAAGCAAATGGGAGATAATATTTGCAAACCATATATTTGGTAAGGGGCTAATTAATATTCAAAATATATAAGGACTCACAACTCAAAAGCAAATAAATAAAAAGTAAATTTAAAAAAAAATTAAAAATGAACAAAGGACCTGAATAGATATTTCTTCAAAGAAGACATACAAACGGCCAACAGGTATATAAAAGTGGGCTCAACATCACTAATCATCAGGAAAATGTAAATCAAAATCACAATGACATATTACCTCCCTCCTGTTAAGATGGCTTTTATCAAAAAATAAAAGATAACAAGTATAGTGAAGATGTGGAGAAAAGGCACTCTGTAAACTGTTCATGGTAATGTAAATTGATATAGCCATTATGGAAGACAGTATGGAGGTGCCTCAAAAAGTTAAAAATAGAAATATATCCAGCAATCTCACATCTGCATATTTATCCAAAGGCAACAAAAACACTAACCTAAAAAGATATAAGCACCCCATGTTCATTGCAGCATTATTTACAATAGCCAAGATATACAACTTAAGTGTCCATTGACTGATAAAGAAAATGTGATTGACTATATATATATATATATATATATTTATATATATATATAAATTTAGCCATAAAAAGGAAGGAAAAAGGGGGCTATTTGACTACAAACTTAGTGTCTAAAGATAAAAAGAATCACAAAGAAATCATTAATTCTACTTAGTAAGTTAGTCGTCAATGTTAGTAATGACAAAGTATTCTAGGGGCGCCTGGGTGGCTCAGTCGGTTGAGCATCTGACTTCGGCTCAGGTCACGATCTCGTATCTCATGAGTTCAAGCCCCACGTTGGGCTCTGTGCTGACAGCTCAGAGCCTGGAGTCTGCTTCGGGTTCTGTGTCTCCCTCTCTCTCTCTGCCCCTTCCCCACTCATGCTCTGTCTCTCTCTGTCTCTCAAAAATGAATAAACGTTAAATTAAAAAAATAAAAGTATTCTAAAATTAAGTGTATAATATGATGAAGCAAATGAGTAAATCAAGTAAATAAATTTCTATTTTGAGGAGCCGAATTTCTTACTGTGGAAGAATGTGATACAGATAAGGAATGGGAGAAAGTAATGAATAACCTTGTAGTATCAATATAAGGGAGAGAGAAAGGAAGCGAGAAAATTAAAGACAAAGATTTTCTAGCTCTTTCTAAAAAAAAAAATGAGGGGGTTTCAAAACAATGATATTGCAATAGCCATGAGCACACCTGGTACTGAGATCTTGGCTTCTAGATATCACACCCTACTAAAAAGAACCAAGTCTTCTTGCAATACAACATTCCAGGAATGTCTTTTTGTTCCAGAAGGTTAAGAAGTCTTCAAAAATTATAGAAACATAAAAAAAAAAACCTTAGAAATCAGCATAGAGGGGTTCCATTGGCCAAATCTGAGACAATTTGAGTACAAAAATGCAAGGTGATAATAATTAATTATAACCAGTTTAATTTTTTTTTTACATTTGTAAGACCATACTACTAATTATTTAAGATGATAGAAGGGAAACTCTTCTTTATATTAACATGCCAAATAGTAAGTACAGAAAGACAGATACAGTCATAAAATTATTTTACAAATATCACAGTAATAATTGCTACACATAAGAACCACAAAGAAATGCTAAAGCCACCAAGTGAAATCTTGATGGAGAATAAGATATCCACAGAGTCTTGTATCATCTCCCCACAAACAATTAATTAAAAAGGGAAAATCATAACTATACAGTAGAGAAACTAATGAACATCACATTAAACCAAGCAATCAAACTAATATCACCAATAATGAAATCAACTTGACACATACACTGAGGAGACACAACATCAATTGTATTGTGTCATAACTCTGAAAAAAATGCATAACTTAATCATGAAGAAAAAAATTAGACAAACACCATTTGAGGGACATTCCACAGTACAATTGGATTCCCTTCTTTAAAAAAAAAAAAAAAATGACAATGTTGTGACAAAGAAAGGCTGAACTCTGAGCCTATACTAGATTATGTGAGGCTGAAGAGACCTGATCACTGAATGTAATGGGAGATCCTGCACTGGATCTTGAATTTGGAAAATCGAGGACATTATTTCAACAACTGGTGAAATATGAATATGTCTGAGATAACAGCATTGTTTCAACATTAAATTTCTTGAATTTGATCAATGCATGTGTTTATATAAGAGAATTTCCTCATTCCTTACAACAGGATGAAGGTTTTAAAAATAAAGGGAAATGATATCCGTAATGTATTTTCAAATTGTTCAGCAAGACAATAACAAAAGTAATACAATATGAATATCTATGTGTCTATATGAGTGGAGAGAAAGAGTAATAAAGCAAAAAAGGCAAAATGATAGTAATTGCCAAATCCAGGGAAAAGTTATACAGTGCTTTATTGTACTGATACTTTGTTTTTTAGCTTTATTAGGGGTATAATTGACAGATAAAATCGTACATATTTGAGGTATAAAATGTGATAACTTGATATATGTATACACTGTGAAATGATTACCACAATCAAGCTAAGTAACACATCCATTACTTCACATGGTTACTTTATTTATTTATTTACTTACTTATTTTGGTGTATATATGTTCAAACGTTGTTGTTGTTGTTTTTTTTCAAAATAAGCGATTACTTTCTGAAAGTGGGCACTTTTTCCTGCCGAAAAATGTCTCAAAATCATTTTAATGAGGGAAAGATGTCAATTAAATAATTACAGATGGGGGATCAGAAAGATTCTGGGAAGAAAGAAGCTGGAGCAAGATTTTTTTTTTTTTTTAGTGTCTTAATCTCTTAAGATATCTTTATCTTAACATATCTCTTAATATCTTTAACATCTAAATCTCTTCATGAAAATAAACACAGAAAATAGCATGGCAAAACCAACAACCCTCAGACAACATCTACAACAAAACTAAGTGATGTGGAAGCCTTGGAAACTTGAAAATATGAATAGGTATAGGAAAACTACTGTTCACTGTAATATCAGCTGCAAAATCCCTGTAGTATCAGAAACAATCTAAGGAGAAACAGAGGGAAGGCAATAGGGATTGTGATAGCTTTACATGAAGAGACTCTCAAATTTTCCAACAGTAAATGCAGTGGGGCAATATAAGAACAGCAACTGAAACTGCAGGGGTGTTCTACAGAATCCAATTCTATGTGAATGCCACGGGACAGCAACAAGATCTGGTGGTGCTGGAACAGTCTCGGCCCAGTAAACTATCAAAATTAGCATGCCAAATCTCATTTACAATACAAAATACCACATCAAGAAAAAAAAATGCTTGGAATAGAATCTAGTTGAGCAGGATAGAGATAATGGAGGCAAAAGATAAAGAAGACCCCGATAAAGTGTGGAAGGAGAGCAGAAGACACAGAATTTTGGAAGTACAACTGACCCTGAACAACATGGGTTTGAACTGCACAGATCCACTTACACATGGGTTTTTTTTTCAATAAGTACAGTACAGTATCATTAAGTGTTTTTTCTCTTCCTTACAATTTTCTTAATAACATTTCCATTTCTCGAGCTTACTTTATTACAAGAATATAGTATTTAATACATATATCATACAAATCATGTGTTAACTATTTGAGTTATCAGTTAGGCTTCTGGTCAACCAAGTTTAGGGGGACCCAAAAGCTATACATGGATTTTTCACTATGCAGAAGGTCAGTGCCCTTAAATTCCACCTTGTTCAATGGGCAACTGTAAACAGACATAATAGTATGAGAACAACGCAAGACAGAGTGTTAAACAGTGAAGCTAGAAAAGACATCATTGCTTATCATAATCTCTCGAAATTATGAGAAAACTCATAAATATTAGCAATAGTAAAGGATAGTGCTCAAATTTTATGAAATTATTTTATGGAAAAAAAGAACAATAATCAATAATCAAAATAAAGACATGTCAACAAAATAGGTAAAAATTGTAACCAAAGACATCAAAAAGAATTAGAAGAAATGACAGAAGTATGAATGAAAAACATATATAAGAATTAGAAAAAATATACAAATGAGATGTTTGAAAAAAAAAGAGAACATTTGGCACCTTTGAAAAGAGAGGTAACAGAGCTTGGGAAACAATTAGAAATAAAAAGAAAAATAGAATTTTTAGATTTTAGAATGTTAGAAGACTAAATTTTATTTATGTACTTTTTCAGACTTGGATGCCTTTTATTTTTTTGATATGATTACTTTGGCTAGCAATTCCAATATGACATTGAATAGGAGAAATGAGAATGGTGATTTTTTTCCTTATTAAAATTATCCAGGAAAAAGCTTTAGTTTTTCACCATTGAGCATGAGTAAGGTGTTGAGTTTGAGTTACATGGCATATATTGTGTTGTGGTAACATACTACTATACCTGATTTGTTGAAAATTTTTACCATGAAAGGGTGCTGAATTTTGTCAATTTTTTTTGTTTTGTTTTTGTTTGTTTTTAGTTTCAGTCATTTATTTAAATATTTTAATGGCTTTCGGGGAGCCTGGGTGGCTCAGTCAGTTGAGCATCTGACTTCGGCTCAGGTCATGATCTCACAGTCTGTGAGCTGGAGCCCTGCGTTGGGCTCTTTGCCGACAGCTCGGAGCCTGGAGCCTATTTCAGATTCTATGTCTCCCTCTCTCTCTGACCCTCCCCCATTCATGCTCTGTCTCTCTCTGTCTCAAAAAAATAAATAAACGTTAAAAAATTTATTTAATATTTTAATGGCTTTCAAGTGATACGTATTGTTTGAAATAAAGTTATCTAGAAATGAATAAAGTCATTTTTTTTGAAGAGTTACAAGTAAAATGATAAAGTCACTGGCTGTTGGAAAACTTCCATGGTCCCAACAAAATAGTATATGAAAGTAAGTCAAAACATAAAAGAATTACTTCATTCATTACTTATTTAGTTAAATAAGACTCTTTTAATGAAAATAGACATGTCATCTTTTTTTTTCATCTTTTTAATTTAAGAAAAATTCATCCTCACTGCAAACTTTTCAGGAGATTATGAAGAAAATGAAGATCTTCTACCCAGAGATAGCTGCTACTAATAGTTCTAGTTATGCACCCTTAGAAAATAGTCTTGGAGGTTATCTGCCTTAAGCTATTTGCATAACCTGTTCTTTTTCTCTTAATAATGTGGCATGTATACTTTTTTTTTTAAATGTTTTTGTTTATTTTTGAAGGAGAGAAAGAGACAGAGCATGAGCTAGGGAGGAGCAGAGAGAGAGGGAGACACAGAATTCGAAGCAGGCTCCAGGCTCTAAGCTGTCAGCACAGAGCCCGACGCAGGGCCAAACTCACAAGTTGGGAGATCATGACCTAAGCTGAAGCCAGACGCTCAACAGACTGAGCCACCCAGGTGCCCCGGTATGTATACTTTTTAATGTCACCCATTTTAAATGGTCATGGGGTGCCTGGGTGGCTCAGTCAGTTGAGCGTCCGACTTCAGCTCAGGTCATGATCTCGCAGTTCGTGAGTTCAAGCCCCGCGTCGGGCTCTGTGCTGACAGCCTAGAGCCTGCTTCCAATTCTGTGTCTCCCTCTCTCTGCCCCTTCTCCTCTCATGCTCTCTCTCTGTCTCTCAAAGATGAATGAACATTAAAAACAAAATTTAAATGGTCATAAACCCCCAATCATTGGACATTAAGTTCTTATCATTTTAAGAAATACAAACAAAACTGCAATAAGCACCCTTATACGTAAACACACACTTATCTAATTACTTTCTTAGGATAACTATCTAAGTTAATAAGCTCAAATTATATTACTAACTTGAAATCTAAAAAGATATCAGTGTATAATTCACACTCATATTGATACTAAAAATGTTAATGTTTAAGTCCTAACAAATGTCATACCTGAAAAATATCTGCTTAAACAACTTCTGGTGTGTTTTTTGGACATTTATATACTCTTCTCTTCGTGATCCTGCTCATTACTACATTTCTATTGTTTTCTTGTTCATTATAAGTATTTTTGTTTAATATAATTTATTGTCAAATTGGCTAACATACAGTGTGCACAGTGTGCTCTTGTTTTGGGGGTAGATTCCCGTGGTTCATCACTTACATACAACACCCAGTGCTCATCCTAGTAAGTGCCCTCCTCAATGCCCATCACCCATTTTCCCCTCACCCCCACCCCCTGCCATCAACCCTCAGTTTGTTCTCTGTATTAAGAGTCTCTTATGGTTTACCTCCCTCCCTCCTGTTTGTAACTATTTTTCCCCTCCCCTTCCCCCATGGTCTTCTGTTAAGTTTCTCAAGTTCTACACACAAGTGAAAACATGATATCTATCTTTCTCTGATTTCACTCAGCATAATACCTTCCAGTTCCATCCACATTGCTGCAAATGGCATGATTTCACTCTTTCTCATTGCCAAGTAGGATTCCATTGTATATATAAACCACATCTTCTTTATCCATTCATCACTTGATGGACATTTGGGCTCTTTCCATAATTTGGCTATTGTTGAAAGCACTGTGATAAACATCGGGGTACATATGCCCCTATGAATCATCACTGCTGGGTCCTTTGGATAAATTCCCAGTGGTGCTATTGCTGGGTCGTAGGGTAGTTCTACTTTTAACTTTTTGAGGAACCTCCACACTGTTTTCCAGAGCAGCTGCACCAATTTGCATTCCACCAACAGTGCAAGAGGGTTCCCGTTTCTCCACATCCTTGCCAGCATCTGTTGTTTCCTGAGTTGTTCATTTTAGCCACTCTGACTGGTGTGAGGTGGTATCTCAGTGTGGTTTTGATCTGTATTTCCCTGATGATGAGTGACATTGAGCATCTTTTCATGTGTGTGTTGGCCATCTGAATGTCTTCTTTGGAAAAGTGTCTATTCATGTCTTCTGCCCATTTCTTCACTGATTATTTATTTTTCTGTTGTTGAGTTTGGTAAGTTCTTTACAGATTTGGGATACTAACCCTTTATCTGATATGTCATTTGCAAATGTCTTTCCCATTCCATCGATTGCTTTTTAGTTTTGTTGATTGTTTCCTTTGAAGTGCATAAGCTTTTTATCTTGATGAGGCCCCAATAGTTCATTTTTTGCTTTGAATTCTCTTGCCTTTGGAGATGTGTTGAGCAAGAAACTGCTGTGGCTGAGGTCAAAGAGGTTGTTGCCTGCTTTCTACTCTAGGATTTTGATGGTTTCCTGTCTCACATTTAGGCGTTTCATCAATTTTGAGTTTACTTTTGTGTACAGTGTAAGAAAGTGGTCTAGTTTCATTCCTCTGCATGTTGCTGTCCAGTTCTCCCAGCACTATTTGCTAAAGAGACTGTCTTTTTTCCATTGGATACTGCTTCGTGCTTTATCAAATATTAGTTGGTCATACATTTGTGGGTCTAATTCTGGGTTCTCTATTCTATTCCATTGGTCTATGTGTCTGTTTTTGTGTCAATACCATACTGTCTTGATGATTACAACTTTGTAGTAGAAGCTAAAGTCTGGGATTATGATGTCTCCAGTTTTGGTTTTCTTTTCCAGTATTACTTTGGCTGCCTGGGGTCTTTTGGGTTCCATACAAATTTTAGGATTGTTTGTTCTAGCTTTGAAAAGAATGCTAGTGCAATTTTGATTGGGATTGCACTGAATGTGTAGATTGCTTTGGGTAGTATTGACATTTTAACAATATTTATTCATCCAATCCATGAGCATGGAATCTTTTTCCATTTTCCATTTCTTTGTGTCTTCAACTTCCTTCATAAGCTTTCTATAGTTTTCAGCACACAGATCTTTTACATCTTAGATTAGGTGTATTCCTAGGTATTTTATGGTTCTTGGTGCAATTGGAAATGAGATCAGTTTCTTGATTTCTCTTTCTGTTGCTTCATTATTGGTGTATAGAAATACAACCCATTTCTGTACATTGATTTTGTACCCTACGACTTTGCTGAATTCAGTATTAGTTATAGCAGTCTTTTGGTAGAATCTTTTCTGGTTTTCCATGTAGTGTATCATGTCGTCCATGAAAAGTGAAAGTCTGACTTCTTCTTTGCCAATTTTGATGCCTTTTATTTCATTTTGTTGTCTCATTTCTGATGCTAGGACTTCCAACACTGTTAAACAACAGGGGTGAGAGTGGACATCCCTGTCATTTTCCTGATCTCAGGGGGAAAGTTCTTAGTTTTTCCCCATTGAGGATGATATTAGCTGTGGGCTTTTCATATACGGCTTTTATGATGTTTAGGTATGTTCCTTCTATCCTGACTTTTTTGAGGGTTTTTATTAAGAAATGATGCTGTATTTTGTCAAATGCTTTTCTGCACTATTGACAGGATCATATGGTTCCCATCCTTTCTTTTATTAATGTGATTGATGCATCACACTGATTGATTTGCGAATATTGAACCAGCCCTGCAGCCCAGGAATGAATCCCACTTGATTATGGTGAATAATTCTTTTTATATGCTGTTGAATTCGATTTGCTAGTATCTTGTTGAGAATTTTCACATTCATGTTAATCAGGGATATTGCCCTATAATTCTCCTTTTTTGAGGGGTCTCTGTCTGGTTTGAGAATCAAGGTAATGCTGGCTTCATAGAATGAGTCCGGGAGTTTTCCTTCCATTTCTATTTTTTGGAACAGCTTGAGAAGGATGGTTATTAACTCTGCTTTAAATGTCTGGTAGAATTCCCTTGGGAAGCCATCTGGCCCATGACTCTTATTTGTTGGGAGATTTTTGATAACTGATTCCATTTCTTCACTAATTATGGGTCTGTTCAAATTTTCTGTTTCTTCCCATTTGAGTTTTGGTAGTGTGTGGGTGTCTAGGAATTTGTCCATTTCTTCCAGGTTGTCCAGTTTGTTGACATATAATTTTCCATAGTATTCTCTGACAATTGTTTGTATTTCTGAAGGATTAGTTGTGATAAGTCCATTTTCATTCGTGATTTTATCTATTTGGGTCCTCTCCTTTTTCTTTTTGAGAAGTCTGGCTGGGGGTTAATCAAGTTTGTTTATTTTTTCAAAAAACCAGCTCTTAGTTTCATTGATCTATTCTACTGGGTTTTTTTGGAGGGGAGGGGCCGGGGGGTTCTATATTGTTTATTTCTGCTCTGAACTTTATTATTTCTCTTCTTCTGCTGGGTTTGGGGTTTCTTTGCTGTTCTGCTTCTAGTTCCTTTAAGTGTGCTGTTAGATTTTATATTTGGGATTTTTCTTGTTTCTTGAGATAGGCCTGGATTGCAGTGTATTTTCCTCTTAGGACTGCCTTTGCTGCATCCCAAAGGGTTTGGACTGTCGTGTTTTCATTTTCATGTGTTTCCATATATTTTTTAATTTCTTCAATTGGCTGGTTGACCCATTCATTCTTTAGTAGGATGTTCTTTAGCCTCCATGCATTGGCAGTTTTCCAAACTTTTTCCTGTGGTTGATTTCAAGTTTCACAGCACTGTGATCTGAAAATGTGCACGGTATGATCTCCATTCTTTTATATTTTTTGAGGGCTGTTTTGTGACCCAGTATATGATCTATCTTGGGGAATGTTCCGTGTGCACCTGAGAAGAATGTGTATTCTGCTGCTTTAGGATAAAACTCTGAATATATCTGTCAAGTCCATCTGGTTCAGTGTATCATTCAAGGCCATTGTTTCTTTATTAATTTTCTGCCCAGATGATCTATCCATCATTGTAAGTGGAGTATTAAAGTCCCCTGCAATTACCACATTCTTACCAATAAGATTGCTTATGTTTGTGATTAATCGTTTTATATATTTGGATGCTTCCAAATTGGGTGCATAAACATTTATAACTGTTATCTCTTCTTGATGAATAGACCTCATAATTATGATATAATGCCTTCTTTATCTCTTGTTACAACCTTTAGTTTAAAATCTAGTTTGTCAGGGGCGCCTGGGTGGCGCAGTCGGTTAAGCCTCCGACTTCAACCAGGTCACGATCTTGCGGTCCGTGAGTTCGAGCCCTGCGTCAGGCTCTGGGCTGATGGCTCAGAGCCTGGAGGCTGTTGCTGATTCTGTGTCTCCCTCTCTCTCTGCCCTTCCCCCGTTCATGCTCTGTCTCTCTCTGTCCCAAAAATAAATAAACGTTGAAAAAAATAAAATAAAATAAAATCTAGTTTGTCTAAGTATGGCTACTCCAACTTTCTTTTCACTTCCAGTAGCATGGTACATGGTTCTCCATCCCCTCACACTCAATCTGAAGGTGTCCTCAGGTCTAAAATGGGTCTCTTGTAGACAGCAAATAGATGGGTCTTGTTTTTTTATCCACTCGGATACCCTATGTCTTTTGATTGGAGCATTTAGTCCATTTACATTCAGTGTTATTATTGAAAGATATGGATTTAGAGTCATTGTGTTATCTGTAGGTTCCATACTTATAGTGATGTCTCTGGTCCTTTGTGGTCTTTGCAACATTCCACTCACAGAGTTCCCCTTAGGATCTTTTGTAGGGCTGGTTTAGTGTTGATAAACTACTTCTGTTTTTGTTTGTCTGGAAAAACCTTTATCACTCCTTCTATTCTGAATGACAGGCTTACTGGATCAAGGATCCTTGGCTGCATATCTTTCCTATTCAGCACATTGAATATTTCCTGCCACTCCCTTCTGGCCTGCCAAGTTTCAGGAGATAGGTCCGCGACTACCCTTATGTGTCTACCCTTGTAGGTTAAGGCCCATTTGTCTGTAGCTGCTTTCAGAATTGTCTCTTTATCTTTGTATTTTGCCAGTTTCACTATGATATGTCATGCAGAAGATCAATTCCTGTTATGTCTGAAGGGAATTCTCTGTGCCTCCTGGATTTTCAATGTCTGTTTCCTTCCCCAGAGTGGGGAAGTTCTCAGCTATTATTTGTTCAAGTACACCTTCCAACCCTTTCTCTCTCTCTTCTTCTTCTGGAACTCCTATGATATGGATATTATTATGTTTCATTGAATCACTCAGTTCTCTAATTCTCCCCTCATGGTCTAGAATTTTTTTATCTTTTTCTTGGCTTTATCTTTTTCCATAATTTTATCTTCTATTCCACTTATTTTCCTCTCTGCCTCTTCAGTCCTTGCTGTCACCACCTCTAGTTTATTGTGCACCTCATTTACAGCATTTTTTTAAATTAATCATGACTATTTTTTAGTTCCTTGATCTCTGCAGCAATAGATTCTCTGTAGTCTTCTATGCTTTCTTCAAGCCCAGTGATAAATCTTATGATTATTATTCTAAATTCTTGTTCAATTATATTACTTATATCTGTTTTGATCAATTCTTTAGCTGTCATTTCTTCCTGAAATTACTTTTGAGGAGAATTCTTCTGTTTCATCATTTTAGCTAGTTTTCTGTCTCTTATGTGTTTTAAAAGCTTGTTATGTGGGGGCACCTGGGTGGCTCAGTCGGTTAAGCATACGACTTCAGCTCAGGTCATGATCTCACAGTTTGTGAGTTTGAGCCCTGTGTCGTGTTCTGTGTTGACAGCTCAGAGCCTGGAGCCTGCTTCAGACTCTGTCTATATGTCTCTCTCTCTCTTTCTGCCCCTCCCCTGCTCATGTTCTGTGTCTCTCTGACTCAAAAGTAAATAAAAAATTAAAACAATTTTTTTTACAAAAAGCTTGTTATGTGCCCTGCACTTGTAAGCACTACTATATTAAAGAGTGGTCATACACTGTCCAGGGCCTGGCCCTTCAGGAGGTGTTTTTTGGAGTGTGTTAGTTGCTCTCTGTTGTTGTGACTTTGGCTGCTTTATCTCCCTATTCATAGTGATGCTTTGGATCCTCCACCAGGTGTGCTTTGATTTGTTCACTGAAGTAGCCCTGGAAAGGAAAACAAACTAACAAAAACAAACAAACAAAAACCAAAAACAAAGAAAGAGTAAAAACAAAAAACCAGAAACACCAGCTACAACTAAACCATGCGATGGGGGTGGTGTTGACAGAAGAGTCCTTATCCCATACAGAAAGAGAAATGACAGGGGTGGGGAAAAAGAAAAGAAAAGAAAATTGACAGGGCAGAGAAACTACACAGCTTAATCCAGAGAAAGAGAGAAGAAAATAAGATGTAGAACAGGTATAAAGAGAATAGATTAAATATGTCTGCTTAAACAAGCCAACAACCAGAATAACCAGACTAGAGGAGGGAAGAAATAAGAAGGAGAAAAAGAAGAATAAAAGGATATATAGATAAATATCTATATATCTATATATCTAACAAGAATCGTCCAAGAATTAAATCAGGAAATGCAAAATCGCTAAAACTGCTGGGTGCCTTAGAACCAGTGGCCACACTAGTCTGGAGGAGGGGCTGTCTGGTTCGTCAGCACCAATCCCGCTCTAGTAGATATGCAGGCACGAGGCACAGAGGGGCGTGGTTTGGTGTAGACAGGTCCTGCCTCCATTATGGGCCCGCCCTCCATTCACTAAAGCCCCACCTTGTTGGTGATGGGGCGAAAGATGGCGACACCCTAGTCTCTCCTCCATGGACTGGGTGTCCCAAACCACTCTGTTCAGGCCATCCTCACAGTGCTATAGGCTCCAGTGAGGTGCTTTGTCCCACTCTGCCTTCTCCTGCGCCTCCCAGGTGCTTGGCTGGGATTTAAACCTTGAGGTCTTAAAGGCTCCCGCTCCTTGGGCCCGGTTCTGGGGAAGCGCTGCTCTGCGCCAATATATGGTCCCTGGCTGGTGTGCGCGGGCAGTCTTTGTCCTTTGAACGGTTGTGTACCTTTTTCCCACAGCACTCCAGGGAGGGGATTACTTTCTTCTACTGAGGACTGCGCCTCTGAACTAGTTACCAAGCCCAGGCTGGCTCCCCTCCTCCCCAGGTGGGAACAGGGCAGCCAGGCCCCAGCCCAGAGAAAGCCCCGCAGTTAGAGACCAGATATATCTCTGTCTCAGTCAGTGGTTTTTCTCTCGTCCAAATTCAGTCCTTCACTTCCCCAGACTCTCTTTTTCTTCCCTTTGTCTCTTCACAGAAGAGGATCCCTCCCTCTGTGCCTTCACCGCCCATTTTATCTCTCCCAGTTCGCAATCACACATCTATGGCCTACCAGGTTGTCCTCATGGGTCCCTGGAGCTGTCTCTGTCACTCTGCAGCCTGGACTCTTGTAATTCAAAGTGCTTTGGCCTCAACACTGCTGTGTTTGAGGGACAAGGGAACTTTAGGTCCTCCTACTTCTCTGCCATGTTGGATCCCCAGCTCTCAAGAATAAATTTTAAAGAATGTAGGAGTTGGGGGTACCTGGGTGGCTCAGTTGGTTGAGCGTCTGACTTCAACTCAGGTTATGATCTCATGGTCTGTGAGTTCAAGCCCCGCATCAGGCCCTGTGCTGACAACTCAGAGCCTGGAGCCTGCTTCAGATTCTGTGTCTCCCTCTCTATCTGCTCACCGCCCCCCTCAAAAATCAATAAAAATTAAAAAAAATAAAGAATGTAGGAGTGAATAAACACATTTGACAATGACTTGGTAGAAAATGAAAAGAAGGAAATGTTAAAATAAAATAAATAAGAGATACAAAAGGATCAAAAAAAAGGCTAGATATAAAAGATAGGAAAAGAAGATCGAACATGTATTGTTGTTTACACCTGTTCCAGCTGCTGTCACAAAATACTATAGCTGAATAGTTTAAACAATAGGAATGTATTTCTCACAGTTCTGGAGTCCAGGAAGTTCAAGTATAAAATGCTGGTCAATCCCACTCGCTGGTAAAATCTCTTCCTAACTTGCAGACAGCTACCTTCTCAATGTATCCTCACATGGCAGAGAGAAAGAACAAACAAGCTCTCTGGTTTCTTTCCTAAGACAATAATCTCATCATCAGGACCCCATTCTCATGACCATATATAAAACTAATTACCTCCCAAAAGTCCCATTTCCAAATAACACTACACTGGGGTTGGGGTTTCAACATATGAGTATTGGGCAAAGCATATACTAGAAACTATAATTCAAGAAAACTGTCTTGAGGTCAAAGTGACCTGAAACTATACATTGAAAGAATATAAAGCACTGTTGCTGGAAAGTCTGATGAGACTCTAACATTCCCTTACAAATGACTTGTTTTCCCTTACAAATAATTCATGAATTCCCTAAAGATAGTTAACATATTCAAATAGTGGTCCTGAAATTTGAAAAAATGAAAATAAAACAAATGAATCTAATTCTGTATCTAATTAGTAACATAACCCCTATAATAAAAGTGGGACTCCATATTTTTGATGTGTAATTTCTTACATCCTATAAGTCTCTCTTCTCTCTTCCCTTTCTGCCCCACACCTGGGAAAACTAATAAGAAAACCCAGATGCCCCCTCCTTTGGCACCAGTGGGAGGTTCAAACTATGCAAACCACTACTCATGCACAAAAGCCCTCAATACAACCCACTCCCTAACCACCATAAAAACTCCACACCAGTCTATTTTCCCTGCTCTTTCAAGCCATTTTTGGACCATCTTGGGAGGCCTGCCCTGTTCTCCCCCAGGAAGTCTCATAATACAAGTAACAAACTTTTTGTACCCTTTTGGTACATGTATAGACAGCATCATTGGTCTCTGATAACATCCCATTTTTGAACCATCCCATTTTTGAGGTATGGCCACAACAAGCCTACAGAGAGTAACTATTCCAAGTGAGGTTAAAACAGGGTACTTTGATGTTTTTCACTATGTGATACATTCTAAATAGGAGAAACAGCAAAATCAACCAATGCAATCCAATACGTTAACAGAATAAATTAGAAAAATCATATAATCATCCAAAAAAGACAAAAATCAATGATATAATTTAATATCCATGATGACTTTGTTAAATACTAGCAAAAAGAACAGAAAGAAACTCCCTTAATCTTATAATCATATTATATTAGGGTTACAACAGGAAATTGCACACTCAATATGGTTAATAATTGAATTATTTATAAAGGTATGTTTATAAGGAAACCCACAAAGAATGGTGAGGCACCTCATAGCTAGCAACAACAGGAAAGAAAAGCTGTTACATCTCTGAAGGAACAATGAGAGGAAACAGTTACTGGACTCTGCAACAGCATGTAGCTACAAGAGAGTCTGCTGAATCCTTTCAGTAGAACCTGAGAACCTATTAGATGAATGCAGTCACTTCCTCAAGTCCAACAGGGAAGCATCTGGAAGGGTAAGGACCACACCCATTTCTCCTTTCACCCTCCTGATTTTCTACCACACCTCTTGTTTGCCAAACCCAACCAGAAATCAGTAGACAAGGGGTCCAAATGAGGCAGTACAAATGACTAGGGTAAAAATTAGAGGGGAGAAAGATTAATGGTAGATCTAAGGGAACAAGGAGGAAATAGGGAAATTGGCTACAAAGTAGCTAAGGCAAACATCATATTTAAAATGTTGAAAGCCTTTCTTTATTAGATCAAAACAAACTACAAAATACCTATTAATACCTTATATTTAACATTGTCCTCAAGATCCCAACCAGTGCAATATGAGAAGAAAAAATAATAATATACAATGATAGAAAGTAATAAATAAAACTTACTTGCAGAAGGTATGCCTGAATATGTAGAATATCCAAAGAATCTACAGGTAAATTATCAAAATAAATCATTGAATTTAGCAAGGTTAATTATTCAAAAGCAATATTCAACATTCTATTCTATGTCATATGCCAGGAACAAACTAAAGATTATTTTTTAACAATATAAAAAAAGATATTTAAAATAGTACCAACGTTATTAAAATCGAGGGAAAATATTTTTAAAGGCAACACATTCATAGAGAAGACCTGCTCTACAAGATATCAAGACTTTTTATAAAGCTAAAGTAACTTTGAAAGTATAGTATTTGTGTAGGGATTGACAGATCATTGGAATGGATTAGAGAGCCTTGAAAGGATCCATATATAAAAGTACACTTGACTTATTATAAATGTCTAAGGCATAGAGGGAAAACATCGGTAAGTGGTGCTGAGACAATAATATACCCACCTAAAAAAAATTAATCTCACCTCAACCTTACACCATACACTAAAAATTAGTAAGTAGAATATAGATGATGACATGAATGATAAATTATAAAGTTCCCAGAAGATCCTGTAGAAGGGTCTCTTGATGTCAAGTGAGGAAAGATAATAAATAGGATGCAAAAACATTATTTTTTTTACAAATGTGATAATGTTAAAATAGGAACTTCTGCTCATATAAATAAATAAATAAATAAATAAATAAATAAATAAAAGAAGATAGCAAAAAAGCAAACCATGGATGTAAGAATGTATTTTCAACAGTGATAACTGACAAAAGGCTCATACTGCATATGTACACAGAACCTCTATAAATAAAACAGTCATATAGACAAACAGAAAAATGGACACGAAACATAGTACATGTATTTCAAAAAAAGAGATATCTAAGTGGTCAGTAAACTCAAAAAATGCTCAATTTTACTAATGATCGGCAAAATGTAAATTAAACCATATATGGACACCAGATTGGCTAAAATTAAGAAGGCTGAAAATACCAAGTATTAGAAAAGAAAAGTGAATATCAAAACTCTAGTATATGGCTGGTGGGAATGAAAATTAATACAACCACATTGGAAGACCATTCAGCTGTACCTGCTACTGTTAACCCAGAAATTCTATGCCTAGAGGTATACTCAATAGAAATTAATGAATTTGTACATCAAAAGACATGTCAAAGAATATTCAAAGCATTATTCACAATAGCCATATGCATAAAACAGATCAAATGTCTATCAACTGTAGAATGAATCACTATGTTAATAAATTGTACTAAAACCTTAGATATACATAGGCAATTCACAGAAAAAGAAATTAGACTGGCCAAGAAACATGAAAAGATGTTCTGCCATAAAAATTAAAACCACAGTGAGATACAATTTTCCACTCATCAGATAAACAAAAATGGTCAATGTCAGGAAATACAGAACAAATATATTTGTTCTATATAGAGAGAGATATAGAACAGATATAGAACAAAAAGAACTCTTACTGAGGATGGAAGTATTTATAGGTACAACCATATCAGAGAGTAATGGACTATTTTAAGTGAGGTTAGTATGAATGAACATACATTATAAACCAAAAATTTACTTCTAGATAATCACCCTAAACAAACAGAACTTTTTTTTACACTTGTGTACAAACAGCTATGTACTAGAATTCAGATGGTACTGTTGTTTTTAATAGTAAAAACTGAAAATGTAAGTGTTCATCAATAGGAGAATGGAATTAGGTTTGTGAAACATTCTTACAATGGAATACTACTCAATGAAAATGAATGAACTAGAACTATTCATATTTAAATGGATAAATCTCACAAAAATAATGGTGAATGAAACTTGTTACAGAATATATATAATAATAGTACTATTTATATCAGGTTTGAAATTATGCAAATAATATCATATGGATACATATATTTGCGTTAGCATATTAAACTCAAACTCAGAACAGTATCTACCTTTGGGATTAGGAGGAGAATACAATGCAATACGATGGAGGATGGGTTGGGTATTTACATTTCACTTCTTAAAGTGGGTGATGTGTACAAATATATGTTTTAACCATTATTTTGATATAAATTACACGTTTTAGCATTCATTTTATTTAAGAGGGGGAGCGAAGACTATGAGTGATTTGAAATCCAGAAATGTTGGATTTGATGAGTAGGCAATAGGGAGTCACTTTACACCACGATGTAGGAAGATTCAGGGACAGCAATTAGCAGAGTACCTGAGACAGAGACAGAGTTATAATTTGAATAAACTATACCTCAGACAGTGAGGGTTTTCCCTAAAATTTGAGAAGTGAAAAAGAAGAGAAAAATCAACAGATACTTTGTGGCCTCTGACCCTTTACTTGGTGCCCTGACCTCTCCTTCACTCATAAAAGGGCATTCTAAGGAAAACTTGGCCACGAGGACATTGGATAAACTTCATGTGCCAAAATCCAGCAGGGTTATAACATATCACTTAGGAAAGTTGCCTTGAGAGAACCCTGACAAATATAGAACTTCTCTGCTCCCTCCAACCTGGCAAACCTCAAACTTTACAGTATGCCCTATTTATTTTGGGTAACAAATATACTGAATTTTATTACTGCAATGCATTATTTTTCTACCCTGACAAACACTTACTTACTTACTTACTTATTTATTTATTTATTTATTTATTTTAGATCTAACCAGTTGGCAACAACTTCTGCTCTCAGCATGGCTGACTAAAATTAAGAGTTCATGCAGAGTATGTCTCTCCCACCCAGACTAGCCTTTAGCATTCCTGCTGTTCCTTTTGAATTCTGACTTTTCAAGAAAAACGTCTAAGTCTTTACCTTCTCTATGTCTAGAAAGTACAGATAAGTACATGGTAATAATTACATTTGCCAACAAGTCTCTGTTGACAGTGAAAAATTAGGTTGAAATTTTATGAGATTTTTCAGGTTGCTTTTGAGATAAAAATATTCTATCATGAGAAGTGGAAAGTTTGTTACCTATGTGTTTGATTTTAAAATTTAAATAAGTCATGGTAGAGCTGGAAGTTCACCTCTGTATTTTCTGTTACACCAAACTGTTGATATTTAATAGCCTACCTGGATGTTGATAAGGCATCTAACCAAATATCTTGTGATACATTTGTGACCAAAATAGAGAGCCATGCATTAGAAAGTTAGTGTAGCTAAGATCCCCAACTGGGTTAGTAACATTGACAATTAATGAAGGGATGGTACCGTGAAAAGCAGGTTGACTCCTAGGGATCGGACTAAGCCATATCCCCTTCCTATAGCCTTGCACTGTAAAATGTTCAGCCTCTGGTACCTCAAACCAGGACACGGATAGTATATTGATCATGCTGATCTAACAAGCATGTCAGAATAGGATGAGTTTTACCACAGATAAGAAAACCAGAATCCAAAGTACTTTTTACCACGTGAAATGTAGCCTTTTCTTCCAACAAAATGAAGTTTTATTAGGGATAAATACAAACCCATTTACCTATCAAACATGCATCTCTCACCTACTCTGGATCATGCCCCCTATGCTGGTGTTGAGGGAAATCTTGATCTTCACAGCTGACATTTTCTTCCCCGTGGAGGCACATCCATTAGTGCTTGGTCTCCCTCTACTGCTCTCTCACTTCTCCAGTGAGGCAAATTTACTTACCAGTCTGATGAGTTTGGAAGGAGAAACTAAACATGAATGGCTTAGCCTCTTCAGCTCTCCTTCCTTCTAAAAACAAGACTGGTTAAAAAAGAGCAAACACCCATATCTTCTCAATATCCTCAGTCAATAAGAGGCAGGTGCCTACTTGGGGAGGCCCAAGGCTGGTTAGTGTTATCTGGGATGGGGTATGTGTGATGTAGTTCTGGAATTCTCTATCAATAAGTTCCTTATTGTTGCATATGTAAGCCATTCTCCAAGCCAGCTTTTATCAGTAAAAAGCTGACCCCAATGTCAGACTATGAGATTGCTGGTAGGGAGAAGGGAACTCACTGTACCATGCATGACAGCTGACTCTACGAAGGTCTTCTTGGTGAGTGCTACAAGTCTGCTAGGTAAGTGCTCCCATGCATATTTTGCTGCTGTGGAAAGTGAAGCTTAGAAATGTGTCCAAAGTCACTCAGCTAATAAGAATCAAACCCAGGTTAGCCTACTGCAGAACTCTTTTCCCCTCCTATATGAGGCTACTTCATATCTCACAAAGATAAATAGTGCAGAGCCCCGGTCCTTACAGAGCTCCAGCTTAGTTGGAAAGGGCTGTCCATTCTTAGGTCCCAAAAAAACACCTACTTTCTACCACAACCCTAACATTAATCTGCCTCATAAAGGCCTGATGCTTCTGGAATGCTCCTGGGAAGCCTCCTGACTTCACATGCCTTCGCAGTATTTAACCTAAATGTCTACTGCAAGCTTCATACAAAAGATGTATACAGGAATAGTTTTTACTGTACCAGGGGAGGAGGCTTGCTATTTAAAGGAAATAATTTGTAAAGTAGTCTTCAGTGATTTAATGTTTATCCCTTATGTTTTTTATAAATGTAAATATTTAAATGGAAGGTTTCTTTTATTTAAATATTTCTAACTATTGTAACTTTGTGACTATTTTTATCTTAGAGCTACTTTTTAATATTGATATGAAAAACTAAAGAGGTTATACTTTTTTCATCTTTAAAATTAGAAGTTTGGACTTGAAAGATGTTTTAAAAGGTCACATCCAGCATACAAATGAAAGGTTTTTTAAATTAAAGTTTGTTTTCTATTTACATCCTTAAAGGTGCCAAGCAGATGCTGGAGTCAATGATCAGAGGGGCTCAGAGCATCTTCCAGTAAAAGGAAATATTTAGAGTGTCAGATTGGATAATGTCACTGGTTCTGCATATGATTGTATTTTGGGGTCTTTTTTCTTTTTTATAAATTTTTTTTAACGTTTATTTATTTTTGAGACAGAGAGAGACAGAACATGAATGGGGGAGGGTCAGAGAGAGAGGGAGACACAGAATCTGAAACAGACTCCAGGCTCTGAGCAGTCAGCACAGAGCCCCACACGGGGCTCGAACTCACGGACCGCGAGATCGTGACCTGAGCCGAAGTCGGACGCTTAACCGACTGAGCCACCCAGGCACCCCTTGGGGTCTTTTTTCTTAACCAATGCTCTAACTAGAGTGTATTACACAGAGAGTTTATTATATATATTTATACATATGTGTACATATACACATGTTATATGTATTTATATGTACGAAATAAACTCATTGGACCTTCATAACATCCAGCTACTGAACTTCATAAGGTACTGAAACACACAGAAAAAATAAATAAGAAGTCAGGTGAGAAGTATGTGGAAAGTAATACATGTGGTCTATACCAAATAGCTACAAATTTTTAAAGAGGCTTTTACCTAAAATTGGAATGCATATTACCATTTTTTACACGTTTTTAAATGATCTTGTGAAAAACAGGAATTTGAGGGAACTTTTTTTAATTCAACATTAGTTGAGGGGCGCCTGGGTGGCGCAGTCGGTTAAGCCTCCGACTTCAGCGAGGTCACGATCTCGCGGTCCGTGAGTTCGAGCCCCGTGTCAGGCTCTGGGCTGATGGCTCAGAGCCTGGAGCCTGTTTCTGATTCTGTGTCTCCCTCTCTCTCTGCCCCTCCCCCGTTCATGCTCTGTCTCTCTCTGTCCCAAAAATAAATAAACATTGAAAAAAAAATTAAAAAAAAAAAAAACAACATTAGTTGAATACACAATGAGAAAAATGGCCAGACCATTGTGTACATGCATCCTGAGAAATTTTCCCAAAGTGAATATAACTGTGTAAATCATGCCCAGCTCAAGAAAGAGACCCCTGGCAGCATCCTAGAAGTCCCATAGCCATTGATGTGCACCCCCGCCTTTGCCCCATCATTTCTCCCACCAAGACAACCACGATTCTGACTCTTCACAGCACAGTTGCTTTTCAAGGCTTATCTTAAACATGAGGACTCTAGGGTTCAGTAAACTGCAGTGATTCTTCAACAGTCACACAATTCTCCAGCTGCCAGACCCAGGTCTGACTCTCAGCCCCAAGCCCTGTCTTGTATACCACACTGCTACATTTTCCTTCAATTTCCTGGAAAACAGGCATGACTGTGTACCTTACTTATTGTTCATGTCCATTTAATACTGAAAGGTAACTGCAATGATTAACCTAAATAGAGGCACCAAAATATGATTTTTAATATGAATATTCCAAGCAGCAAAACTATTTCTGGTTGCTGCCTTTCCATACTTTATTACAAATGGATTCATACTGAAAAAATAAAATTTCTTACCAATTTTTAGTCTATATGTCACACAACTAAACAATTACATTAATCTCATCTCTGGATCGCAACATTTTCTCCCCAAGTCTTGGTGAGATAATTAAAATATTATCTTAAGGAGTAAAACTTCCAAGCAAGTAGCTATAAGAGAAACATAAAAAGTGTAATTCTGATAACTACCAGGTAATAAGAAAGTTAGCAGTCTCTATAAAGAAAAATAATGCATTTCTTCAAAAAAAGTTAATGCAATTACATTTTTGCCTCCCTTGAATTTCTCTAATCAGCTGCCATTTAAATGACTTCATCTTACTCTCCAATTTTCCTTTGACTTGAGGAAAAAGAATCTGTTGTAACACTGATGACTCTTCAAAGTTATCACCCTTACAACTTCCAAATACTACAGATTAAGCTTGGCCCTAAGATTACTTTGAGGAACCTAAATATTTTGTTTAATGTAGAGCAATTCTGATAGTAACCTCAGTATTTTGGTCAACAGATCAGAATTCATATAAACCATAGTTTTTTAAGAAGAGAAATGATGGCTGTTCTGCTAACACATTTCATATAACTGCAGATAACGAGCCTACAATGGCTGAAGACTATTAAGATTATGCAGAAAAAAAATCTCATCTCTAAAAATGTGGGTAAGCGAAAGGTTTTCCTTCCTTGTTAATGTCAGCATTAGAAAGCAACTGGAAAATAGAAGTAAAAACAACTCCTGAATGAGGTAATAGAGAAACACCATTCTTACTATTGCACTGAATTATTCAAAAATATAATGAAATTCCAGGAAACATCAGATGCTGCAGGTACATGAAGATAATTTTGTTTTTATAACCAATTTCAGGCAGATAAATACTAAAATCCTTTCCAATGTCTCCCCTATGAAACTGAAGTGTCACCAAGATTTACAGCCTCTCAAGTTCCCTTTTCAGAGGAACATTCATTTACATAAACAGATAATCCTAGATAAAAATTTCCATTAGACAAAGGTGAAATGGATCAATTTTCTCTGCCAAGACAAATCTTAAATCTTGAACAGATAGGGTCATTATTACACCAGCCCCATTTCAGAAATAATGTATTTTTTAAAAATCAGCCGATAGCAGCCATTTCCAGCTTTCCAATTATCTTTAAGAAAAGCTTATTCTGTGGACAATAAAGCACATTACTGCACAATATGATACAGTCCATAAAGATCACAATGTTTTATGAAAGGTTAAAGAAAGCTCAGCACATTTAGGGGAATGTCATAACCCGCAAAGTCTTTCAAGACTCAGCTGAAGCTGTGGGCATGCTGTGCAAATATTGTGCTAGGCAATGCGGTACTCCTTTTTCAGTATCAAAACAGTGAAGGAGAAAGCATATGCCAGGACGACTCTATTGTGAATCCTGGGATTCCTACAGATAAGATGGGGGAGGAAATCAAATCACAAGAAATACCTCTCCTGCTTTTTGAAGCAACCAGATTCACTCACAGTGGAATTATATACTGACAAGAAGGCAGCTCTATTTGCTCGGTACCCACTGGCCTACTTTGTTTTCTCTTCAAGCAACATTTTCATGCTGTTTCATTAATATCAATAAAACTACAGAGAACTAAGAAAAGGGACTCTGGTTTTCCCCATTATTTACAAAATGCCTTAATAGTTTCAAATGACTAAGGAGGAAGGGATGTGTGCAGGGACACTCAGTGTTACCAAGTAAAAAATTCTTGGATGCCTGATATAAGATGGGTTCAGTGTAAGAGCAGAAAGATTTTCAGATCAATTCATATTTTCTTCTGTACTGACAAACAACTGCATGAAACAGCTTCAGGGGCTAATGCTCTCTTATCAAATTAAGAGAGGAAGAATTCACTCTACAGAGCAAACTGATCACCTATTATGGGCAAAGCTATGATGGAAATGCATTCTTGGTCTTGGTCTCTCAAGAATTTCCGTATACCATGGGGAGTGGCAGTTGGGCCACTTAAAGGAATTTTATGTTTAGATTAAAATTAGAATATAGAGTAGGATGGAAGATGATCTATCAGATTCACTCACTTTACAAGGACCCTTAAAACAACACAATCCTGTAAACAACCAAAATTATAGTTTAAAATAAATAAAAGCTTTAAAGCTTGACATTGTCACTGATACTTAATCCACATTCTCCCGGGATAAAGAAAATAGGTGCATCTTTCACACACAATAAACAAGAAAAACATTAGGATAGAATCCACTGAAGTCTATTATTTTAAAAACTTAGTTTTTGAATAAAATTCAGTTCCTTCATATCAAATATAATTTTCTAGATTATACAACTAAAACTAGATTAAGTTTAGGAAGTAAATTACCCTTCACATCATCATAATCCAATCAGATACTCATGCTATATTTGAATATTTTATTGAGACGAAATAGCAGAGGTTGAGCCAAATATGCTGTTTATTCTTTTAATAGGATAAATCACTTAAGAGATGTGTCTTAATCCATTTGGGCTACTATAACAAAATACCACAGGTCAGATGGCTTGTAAACAACAGAAGTTTATTTGTCATGGTTCTGGAGGTTGGAAGTCTAAGATCAGGGTGCCAGCACGTGTGGGTGAGAGCCCCCTTCTGAGTCACAGACTTCTCACTGTGTCCTCGCATGGGAAAGAGGCCTCTTCTATAAGGACATTAATCTTATTCATGAGGGCTGTGTCCTCATGACCTAATTTACCTCTCAAAGACCCTACTTCCTAATACTATCACATTGGGCATTAGGATCTGAACATATGAATTTGGCAGGGACACAGGCAGTCAGACCATGGCAAGATGTGAGAAGAAAATGAAGAGGAAAAATTATGCTGTTCTGTGTTTCCAAAAGAATCAAAATGTCTATGTGATAAGCCAAAGTAGCAGGGGAGATAGAATGAAGCCCCCTAGTTGTCATTTGAATGATAAAGATTTACAGTTTAAAAAATAGATGAGATTGGATTGCATGTTTCTAAGGGTGAGCCAGTTAGACTGAGTAGAAGCAAATCTCTTAATTGAGCATTTCATGTAGCACTAGAGAGAGGAAACCAAAACACCCGCATTTCCTCTCTAAAAGCTGTCCATCCTGAACTTCTTGCTAGTACTTTTCCTCTTTTGTTCACCTGCCCAGAAGAGGAAACGTCAGTAGAAAGTTCAAGAGAAATTCCTCTTCCATGTCCATATAACCAGTGAATGCCTGTGAGCAAAATACTTAGCGGGAATAGAAAATAAAAGACTTCTGGGGTTCCTGGGTGGCTCAGTCGGTTAAGCGTCTGACTTCAGTGAAGGTCATGATCTCATGGTTTGTGGGTTCGAGCCCGGCATCGGGCTCTGTGCTGACAGCTCAGAGCATGGAGCCTGCTTTGGATTCTGTGTCACCCTCTCTCTCTGCCCCTCTCCTGCTTGTGCTCTGTCTCTCTCTGTCTCTCAAAAATAAATAAATGTTAAAAAGAATTTTTTAAAAAGACTTCAAACATGTAATGAGATGGGAAAAAATAACTTTATAGTTATAATTGGTAACAGACTCATTGTTTAGGGGGAAAAATACACCTTGAGAAGTGTTTGGTGGAATAAGAGATGAGATCTCAGAAGGCCAAGCAGTGGTCTGAATAAGACAAGGAGAGGAATGTTTGTTTTTCCAGTGAAGTTGCGGGGGGGGGGGGGGGGGGGCGGTGTAGGATAGGAGGGAAGCAGACAGAGCCACAGAAATGGCAGGCTATAAGGTGTACCAACTGACTTGTCAGAATCTTCCAAATTGTTAGTAAAACCTACAAAAAGCTCAGCAAATGTTGATGTGAGTAGGTTTCATATAGAAACCAGTAGAAGAGCAAAATGGTAACTTGAAGAAAAACATCACAGGCACCTTGCAAATGCAGGAACAGACTTCTAAGCCATGAGCCAACAAAATGAACAGAAATCTTCAGGAAGCCTAACCTCTTAAACGGTAGTGGGATTGGAGGTGAGAGGCGATCCTACCTTGCTCTCAAGGTTGGGGAGGTCCCTGGTGTCAGCCTGGGATAAGTTTTCTAAGCCACCTTTTTGCTTACAAAGAATCCTTACAATCCTCTTTTCTCCACCTGCCCAGAAGAGGAAACGTCAGTAGAAAGTTCAAGACAAAGTTCAATAAGGGGAAAATGAATGAGGAACTTGTGGTATCACTTTTACAAGAACACTTTTCTGAGTGTAAGTGTACCTTAAACATCATTTTAACTTTTTATGCTCATGTAAATAGCTATTATTTCAGTTGCTGGAATATTAGTCATAACATCTAATGATGTGGAGATTGTTGCCTTATAAAACTCACAGCTGGGTAGCTACATGGCTCAAGGCAAAAGCCTATTTTAAAATCCATTGCTTTAGGAGGAGAGTGTTTATTAAAACATTATATCTATTAAAAAAATATGATGCATCATTGATCATTCTCTGTGTTGCAGTGCCAGCCACAGTTTTTCCAGCAAGGCATTTTGAGTTGATACCTGAAAACCTGGCAAGGTCCACAGCCTCATAATTTACCAGTCCATCAAAAAATAAATAAATCCGAAGAACCAGAAAGTAAATCACCAAAGATGCCTGCACAGCAGCCCATAAACTCATGTTTACACAGGCTTCATGGGAGTAGCTGTTGCTGTCAGTCAAATATTTCTAAGCTTATTAGGGAAGTGAATGTTCAAAAAGCAATGAATGCTTGGTCTCTTTGTAACAGAAGTTAAATGAATTAATAATAAGATAGGGTAGATGGGAATAACATTTGTAAAATATAAAAGTGAGATGGGAGAAAAGGAAAGGCTAACAACAACTGGGGTGAAAGGACTTAACAGACATGTAGAATGACTGGTAACTTTATGTAAATGAGCTAGAATCTACCTTCAGTAGTCCTCACAATATTACTTAAGTTACAGAAGAAAATGGATTCTTCGTCAACAGAAACAAACTAAGAATAACCTGTAGGAATAAGGAACTTCCAAAGAGAGACTCCTGACCTTCTTGATGTGCTATCAGCCCAAACCTGCTGCCTACTTTCATGTAAAAAGATTACTTAATCTACGGATTTTTTCTTAACCTATGGATTTTCTATCACCTAAAATAAATATTTGATTTGGACACAGAAGTTCCAAAAACATATGTCACACTGAATCCAAGTCCTTTACTTGTGTTTATTTTCCTTCCTCATACCCAACTATGCAGAATTCTTTTGCTTAATACTGTTTCAATCACAGTAAACAAAGAAGGCAAAGATGAAAATGTTCAAAGAAGGTAAATGTGAGAAGACACATGGAAATGTTTCTTATCAAGGTTGAAATTAGAGATTTAAAATAAGGCTAATCTTTGACTTTCAACTATCTTAATTCTCTATTCCTCATCCTCATGGGGATGTATAAGCAATGAAAAGGGTGGTCACTGGAAGTGGAACTAAGTAATTAAGCGAGTACCTTTGTTAAGCCAATGGCATAGAACCCATAAATCTGTCTTTCTGAATCTGAATCCAGCTGAGTGCTCTATTCGGTACTGACCTCACTTTTGTGCTTTCCCTTCTCCACACTCAATCACCGGTCTGTGGCACAGCTCTGGTATACCGCCCAGCTTCAGGACTGGGTATACTGCTTCAGGACTGAGGCCTCATTTCCCTGCTGGCTGCCTGTGGGTCACAGCTGACTCTCTCCTGGGGTATTGTCCTCCGCAGAAGGGAGCTGCCTCACCTCAAACTAAGCAAACTGACCTCAGACAGCCACACATCGAGTGATTGGGCAAGGTGGGGACACAAAGGCCCAATCCCCTCACCTCAATTTAGGACATCTCTGTAGGCTTATCACGCTTTAGAGCTTCATGTGGGATCAGCTGAGGGCTCTGTTGCAATTCAATCACTTTTCAACTCTCCTTCTGTCCAATCCTGCTTCCCAAACAAGTATTGTTCCTAAGAGACTCTCAGTAAATTTCCTGCCCACAAATTTTGGCTCAGAGCTGACTACCCAGAACATGACCTACAAAAGGAACTCTCTTTATGTACAGAAAAACTGGACTGAAACCTAGAAAGGAAAAGCCTCACTGAAAACCCCCACACCCAATGTCGGTCCATGGCTACTTTTTTGTCCATGATCCCTCCTTATTGTTCCAACAAAGAAGCACCCTATTGCTAACAGTCTCCTACTTCTACCAAAGGAAAGAAACCCTGCTAAGCTTTATAGAAAAGTGGGATTGGGGGAAAGGAGCTATAGTCTTAATACCATCTCATTCAATACCCATTGGCTTTTCTGGGGCATCATATTCCTGGAACAGGAGAGGAAATAGAGCTGAAATTGAATAGCTTATATGGATTCCCAACAGGAAATAGATTCATTCAAATCAATTTCCACCTCAATAAATCAATAACTCTCTTGAATGAAGCTTTCTGCTGTAGCCTACCTCAGGCCCCACAGTAACTAGCAATTTAGAAGCTTTTTTACCTCAAAGTATTGAAAATACTCCACTCACTAAGTTCTTTCTCCATGTACCAAGTTGTAATGAGTAAAATCATTCTCCCATCCTTAAAGCTGTTGATCCACACTTATTTGGAAGAAGAATAAATGTCTTAAAATAGACAGTTTTTGCTCCAGGAGCCATGGTATATCTGTTTCCTATTGCTACTTACTAAATCACTACAAATGCAGTAGTATATAATAGCAGACACTTTTACAGGCTAAAATCAAGGTGTTAGCAGGATTGCATTCCTTCTGGAGGCTCTATGACATAGTTCATTTTCTTACCATTCCCAGCTCCTAGAGGCTGCCTACCTTCCCCGGCTTGTGAACCCATCCATCCTCAACATTAGCAATGTGGCATCTTCAAACCACCCGCAAAACACCCAACCCTCTCTCTGTTTCTATAATTACATTACCATTTACTCACTCTGGCTTTCTTGGCTCTTACTTATAAATACCCTTATGCTTACATTGGGCCCACCTGGATAATCTCTCCATCTCAAAATCTTTAACTTAATCACACCTACAAAGTTCTTTTGTCATGTTACTTAACATATTCACAGGTTTTAAACATTAGAAAATGGACATCCTGGGGGAGGGAGGACTTTATTCGGCCAACCTTACATGGGTATTCATTTTTCCAAGGAAATGAAAAAGAATGATCTAAATCCTCCAGGAGAACCAGTTTTAAAGTTCAAGGCACAGTCCCACCTCATAAATACTGGTTTAGTCTCTTCTCCCCAGTGCTACAGCTGCATAATCAAACATCATTGTGCTAATAGAAGCCCATCCATTCTGCTGTCTGGATTTTGCTAAGTCAGCTGGGAGGCAACAAAAGCTGTATTTGTGAAAATCTTTCCCAGGTGTACAACGGGTTGGAGCTAGGATCACAACCTTCTTTTAGATGGCAAAAACTGAAACAACTTTTTGACTGAAAGTACAGTGAAATATTTTCATGCATAATTCAAGAATCAAAGAAAATAGACTTGTAGAATTTGATAACCTGCAGTGTTCCTAGGGGATCAACTTAATGAATTCTTTCCTTTTAACAGTGAGAAAACTAAGGAGCAGAAAGATTAAGCCAAGCTCACCAGCCTCTGAGTAGCAAACTTCAGACTTGTTCTCCTTACATTCTACTCCCTTACCAGAAGGGGAGAAAGGGAGGCAGGCAAGAAGAAAGACAGAAAGGCAGAGAAAAAAGAAGGAAGGGAATTAAAATGATTTGGGTATCCATCCTGTACCAGACCTCACACATGTCACTTTGCTGCATATTATTTTATGCCATTCTTACAAATATCTTGAGTGATAGGGGTACTGGCTTCATTTTCATAGGTTAGGAAGCCAAGGTTCAAAGAGATCTGGTGCAGAAACTCAAGTTCAGACACCCAATATAGTCATCTCTCAATTAATGAGGATAAAGAGAGAGAGGAAAGAAAGTCATGTATAATCTAAAACCCTGATTAAAACAAAACTAGTTGGGGTGCCTGGGTGGCTCAGTCGGTTAAGCATCTGACTCTTGATTTCAGTTCATGATCTCATGGTTCATGGGATTGAGCCCCACATTGGGTTCCATGGTGACAGTGCAGAGCCTGCTTAGGATTCGATTCCCTTCTCTCTCTCTCTCTCTCTCTCTCTCTCTCTCTCTCTCAAAATAAATAAATAAACATTTAAAAAATATATCTTAAAAAAAACTAGTCATAACCTGGTACCAAAGGAATTTATATGAACATATTTCCCTGTAATTATTTGTAATATTTAGGAACACAATTACCACTCCACAGATGTCCAAAAGTGTAAAAATAATTGTAGGCCAACTCATTAGGAACACTAAATACCACATGTGTAACTTGATGAGAAACTGCTAAAAACTTGCTAAAAATCTAATTTCTATTTGCTTCCTAGTTCATCTCTTTTTTTTTAATGTTAGAACAGAACCGAGTTGGGCATAGAAGTAGTCTCGGTGCTTCAGTCTTCTTCTTCCTTCTCTTTTCTCACTTAATCTCTCCACCCTGTCTTTGCAGTGCTTAAAGCCACAGCTCTCCAAATTCCGTTTGTCTTCAATGATAGTAAACTACAGCTTCGTCTTTAAAGGCCCATCAACTGAGGATAGGGCCCAGAACCAACCTGATTGGCTGGCTGGAGGGGTCTGAGGGTTACCAGACAGCTAGAAGCAATGAAAACCTTCAGCTATGAGGGTTTGCAGCAATCTGAGGTAATTTTTATATTTTATACACTTTTAATGCATTTTCTATTAATCCAGAAAACAGAGAACACAACCTTAAATAACTGAGAAACGACCATGACTAAGAAGCTGGGATGTGAACTTAGCTTTCCAGGATTCCCAAGATCGGCTGCTTCCCATTCCCTGCCTATAGAGCAGGAAACACCAGAGGTACATACTCCACAGTTGGCTTAAAATCATATACAAACCCAGCACCATTTTGAACTATGCTACAAAATAGGCCCTGAAAGTTATAGAGGAAGTGAATTTTCATTAAAAGAATCACAAATTGCTATTTGCTTCAAAGATATTTACAGAGATGTGTTCCACAACAAGTCCTACAGATAAGCTTCTCCCCCTCCCTGAAATGCTCCTCCAGTGTCTCTACCACCCACCCACCATCCACCACACATGCACACGCATGCATACACACCTTCATCTCGTGACTCTTTTTTTTTAATCCCTCCTCATCATTTTATCAGACGAGCCTTCCCAGACCCTCCAGACAAGGTTCAGTCCCCCTCATCCTCTCATTGTCTTTGTAGTGCTTACCACAGCTGTCAAGTGACTCATGACTGCCCATACACTAGGATAGTGTTTGGGTGCCAGATTCTGGAGCCAGTCTTCCTGGGTTCAAATATCAGCTCTGTCATTTACTAGCTGTGAGATCTTGGACAAGTTTCTTAACCTCTGTGCTTCAGTTTCCTCATCTGTACACTGGAGACCGGAGTACCCATCTCTTAGGTTTATTGATGGAGGTAAGTTAATTCATGTAAAGCATTTAGGAAAGCATCTGACACATAGTAAGTTGTATACAAATGGTGTTTGCTGTTATTATCCATAAGCTATTGATCTTCCCTCGCTACACTGTAAGGTACATGAAGGTGAGAACTGTGTCTGTATTATTCTCACTGGACTTCCGGTACCCAGTATCTGTGTCCTGTAAACAGTTTTTGAAGGAATAAAATGTTAAATCCCAGAGTTTCCTCTGCCGTCAATAAATCTGTCTATCTCATTCATAGACTCAGCCAAATTCACTATTGTCACCACTATTGAAGCTATCACCGCTGCTGCTCCAGAACCTTTACTGATATTTTTTAAATATCCTTAGTTCAAATGGCTATGGCACTAGATTCAGAAAAAAGAGTGGTAGTTCTAACATAGAGTCATTCTACTAGCAGCACTGCAACATGTTTTGTGAGTTCAGCTTTCATTTCAAAGGTAACAACCGGGCTTTGGTGGTTCAGTGCCATTTCAAAGGTAACAAAAAAGCCCTGGCTAAGCCCAGGTGACAATCGAGAAGGCAAAAGCTAAAATAGCCAAATTTGGAAATAGATAGTAGAGTGGCGGTTTCCAGGGAGGTGGGGGCAATGGGGAGACAAAGTTTCAGTTATACTGGATGAATAAGAGAAATCTAATGTACACCAGGGTGACTATAATTAATAATACTGTATTATACACTTAAATTTGCTTAAAAAGTAGATCTTAAGTATTTCCACCACAAAAAATTAACTATGTAAGGTGGTGGGTATCTTAATTAGCTTAATGATGATAACCACTTCACAATGTATATGTATATCAAAACATCATACTGCATACCTTAAATATATAAAATTTTCATCTGTCAAAAAGATAAGATCTCTAAAATTTGGGGGAGGGAAAGGAATATAAAAAAAAGGCAAGAGACTAAGCTTGGTAAGGAGCAAAGACTGTAGGAATCCAACAAGTACAACTTCAGAGCCAGTTTCCACCAATGAGATAAAAAAAAATAAGAAAATAATAACAGACACAACAATGGAAGTACTAAGATGTTCTCCTGGGAGGCACCATAGAAGAGATGTCATAAGCACAAGATCTAGATCCTGACTATCTAGGTCCCAAGCCCAGGTCTATCACTTACTAGCTGTAAAATGCTAAGTAAGTTTCTTCACTTTTATGTGTTTCAGCTTCCTCATTGGAAAAATGAGGATAAAAACCAGTCTCCTACTATTACCATAAGAATTAGATGAATTACTTTTTAGGAAAAAATTGGAACAGCGAGTGGCACAGAGAAAGCATTCAATAAATGTTGACATTTGTTAAGGAGAACACAGGGTACCAGACAGTGAGCCATGGTTCAACAAAAGACTATAACAGAAACACAGAGAGGTTTATACAGGTACTAGAGAAAGTATACAACATGCCTTGGGAGGTCATGCTGAAAGGTCAAAGCAGGGTGCAGGCAGAGAGAGAACAATAGGACCTGGGGCATATGCCTTTACTAGGGTCCATGATACAGTGCTTTGGCATTCTGGGCTAAGGCCGGATTGGTCAATTCTAACCAAAAAGAGTAGAGTATTGGTAAGTTCCATGGGAATAATTTCTAAGTAGGCACAAATGAAGACACGTGAGGCAGGGGACATCGTTGATCAAAAGGGCTACTGAGGGTGTCAGGAACTTATACTTGCTTGCGACTCTGCAGGTTGTTTTCTAGGGCATGCACTTACATGAGGGGACTAGTGTCAGTTTAAGGCCCTCACAGGCTGCTTAGACAAACAAAATGGATGCCAAGATAGCAGTGCAGTAGAGTAGCTTAGCTAAATTCTGGACAAAGACTTTCCATAAACATTATTTCAAAGGACTGAGAGTTCTCCATACATCTTTTGTATATATACCTATATACACATACCATGATCTGCCCCCCGGCCCACCCACCTCATATTATCATTATACTTTAAGACAGTAGGAGCATACTCTCTCAGTTCTTTTCCTGGAGCTCTGGTACAAATCCAAGGGTTCTGCCTGTTTCCTATCCTTCAATGTGACTAGAACCCTGTTAAGGCAGGAATTTGTATCAAGCCAGTATATTTTTGCAGTGCAGAACACAGACCTCACCTTTCTTTCTCAATTAAGGCTTTCCTGTGAGAATCACACTTCCTATTCGGATTTTCTAATAAGCACACAAACACCAATCTTTCACCCATTTTCTAACCCAATATTTATGAAACTTGAATACATCTGCAGATCTACAGCATTCTATGGACTCCTGGTTAAAAGACTTATTCCAATCATTAAACTTATAAAACAAAAAACTTGACTTAAAAAATAGAGTTTAAAAATCTATAAAATCAGATCCATTTTCTCTTTCAAATTGCTTTCATTGGTTCAATAACAATCCACTTAGTTCCTAATGCATACTAGATACTAGTATTTGCTAGACACTGAGGATGCAATGACAATCAAATACAGACCTAGTCTTTACCCATGTGGAGCTAAAAGTCTACCTTGTGAAGTGGGCAAAGCAGGTTCACAGAACTAATTTACGCAAAGCTACACAAACAGTAAAAAGTAGTACTCTACCTAAAAAACCCATCATCTGACTTTAGCACAATGCTTGCTTTTAAGAACTTTTAATTATACAAGAAAGTTGAAATTTAGGAATTATAGAGATGATTGCTCAAACTTAAGACTAAGGGAAAAGCAGATAATACACAAAATCATAGTTTTTTAACCCATAAAGAGAGCTGAGGACACAAAGCTAACTTAACTAAAATCTATATTTACGATCCCATTCTAAGAAAGAGGGGACCAATGAATGCTTTCATCCCTGGTAAAGTGTCATGAAGGAGAATGCATTATTGAGGGGGGGGGGGGAAGAGAAATTATATGAATCTTAAAGAACTATTAGCACCTGTGTATAGACTGGTTTGACACGTTGGAATTACAAGGAGCCCATCCACAGAGTGTGGCTGCATCTACCTGCCAACACTTCATAGTAGGCATTCCTCAGAGACATAGGAGTACAACACTAAAGACTAGAGGAAAGTTAGGAATCTATGAGAGATATCCCTGAGGCACGCGAGAATTTCCCGAAATGCAGGCAACATCTCTGAAGTCAGGGTAGAAAACCTGGGCTTTCACTTAAGTCAAGACAGTTGCAATGGAAACCAGAAATGACGTAGGAGACCTGAAAGGAATTCCTAAAGGTACTGTGGACTTTCATTAAGCACAATGCACTGGATGCCAAAAGCTGGAAGCGAGCATCAGAAAGAAGAAAGACCTCCCAAGATGAATACAATCAGGATCAAGAAAACAAAGAGAACTCCTAAGCAACCAAAACAGGCTGGAAGCATTAAGAGATTTCTAAATCTTGCCAGTGCTGAGATTACAAGCCCTAATGATGGAAAAGTCCTGATTATGTTTCCCAAAATATTTAGTGTCAATGATAAATCAACCTAAAGCTGAAGCAATATGCACACAACTCAAACACGCATCAGATTCATTCAACCTTCCCAAATCAAGACCTGACAGAAGAAAGGGCATGCCCTTTTCTGGAAGAAATACTCATTACTTCAATCTCTACTTATTTTTTCTTTCACTCACAATGACCAATATGCAGTCTAATAAATTATGAAGCACACAAAGAAGCAAGAAAATGTGAGCGACCAAATAAGAAAACAGTCAATACAATCAGACCCATAGAGCCCAGAAGTTAAAATTTTCAGGAAATAATTTTAGCATAATTATGATAACCATGTCAAAGAATTTAGTGGAAAAAAGTTGGCAACATGCATCAATCAATGGAGAATTTTAGCAGAGAAATGGAAACTATAAAAAGGAACCAAAGTGAAATACCAGAAATGAAAATATAATATCAGCAATAAACAATACATTTATGAACAATAGACTATTAAGAGCAAATAAAAACAGTAGACTTAAGTCATTATCCAAAATGAAACTAAAAGGGAAAAAAAAGAGTGGAAACATTGAAAAGAGTCCATGATCTGTGGGATAATATTAAATAGCCTAAAAAACTTTCAAGTACACTTGAAATATCTGAGGACATAATGACCAAGAATTTTTTTAATTGATAAAAAACCTCAGAATCAAGAATTGTAGTACTTCCAAAAGAGGATAAACACACAAAAAAGCCACACCTATGTAAACCAGAGTTACAATGCTGAGAGTCAAAGATGGTTAAAAAAACAAAAATGTTAAAAGTGGCCAGAGACAACAGAAACATTACATACAAAAAAAAAAAAAAAATGATGAGAATTATGTCTGATAAATCATCAAAAACAATGAAATCCAGAAGAAAGTGGAATGAGGAAGTTTCAAAATCAAAAAGGATCAATTTATTAGGAACACATAAGAATCCTAAGTCATCCAAACAGATTTTTTTAGAGTAAATAAAGCAAAAACTGACAGAACTAAAGGCAGAAATAGACAAATTTACATTCACAGTTGGAAATTTTAAAATCTCGGTATATGTAAACCCCAAAATAAAAAGGTCAGAAAGTATACAGAATATTTGAACAATGCTATCAACTAGCTTGACTTGCTTGACATTTATAGAACACTACATTCAACAATAGCAAAATACACATTATTTTCAGTGCACACTGAACATGCACCAAAATAAATAATATACTATTCCTTAAAATAAGTCCCAATTATTTAAGGAGCCAAATACTGCAGAGTACTTTATCTGACCATGATGAAATAAGTTCAAATCAATAAAAATAAGATATAATATTGAGAAAATAAGCATCACACTTCTAAGCAAACCATAGATTAAGGAAACAATACATGGAAAACTAAAAATATTTTGAACTAAGATAATTAAACATAGCATATCAAAATGTGTGAGTTGCAGCTACAATAGTGCTTAAAAAGTAATCTGTAATTTAAGAACTTATTTTTAAGAGATCAGTATAAAATCAATTATTTAAGCTTTAAGAAACTAGAAAACAGCAAATTATTCCTAAAGTAAGTAAAAGAAAATAAACACCATAGCATAAATCAATGAATTAAAAGAGAAGATTAAAAAATAAAGTCAAAGTTGGTTCTTCAAGAAATTAATTCAATAAATACACTCTAAGGAAGCTTGTCCAAGTAAAAAGGAGAAAAGTAAATTTTTAATTTTTTTTAATGTTTATTTATTTTTGAGAGAGAGAGAGAGAGACAGGGTGTGAACCAGGGAGGGGCAGAGAGAGAGACACACACACACAGAATCCAAAGCAGGCTCTAAGCTCTGAGTTGTCAGCACAGAGCCCAACTCAGGGCTCAAACTCACAAACCACGAGATCATGACCTGAGCCAAAGTCGGATGCCTAACCAACTGAGCCACCCAGATGCCCCAAAAGGAGAAAACTAAATTATCACTATCAGGAACTAAAGAAGGAATATTGAAACAGATCCTCCAGATTTGAAAAAAAAATGATACTGAAATATTATTTAAAAATTTATGTCAATAGACACGGTATCTTGGGTGAAATGGACACATTTCTTCTAAACCACAAATTTCAAAACTTACAATGCAAGAAATTGAATATCTAAACATATGTTAAAAAGTTAAATATGTGGGCACCTGGGTGGCTCAGTCAGCTAAGCAACCAACTTCAGCTCAGGTCATGATCTCACAGTTAGTAAGTTCGAGCCCCATTGGGCTCTCTGCTGTCTGCACAGAGCCTGCTTTGGATCCTCTGTCTCCCTGTCTCTCTGCCTCTCCCCTGCTTGCATGCATGTTCTCTCTCTCTCTCTAAAATAAATAACATTTTTTAAAAAATTAAATATGTAATCAAAAAGTTTTCCATAAAGAAAATCCAAGCAATGTTTGCTTGACAGGTGAATTCTACTAAATATTTAAGGAAGAAAAAAATACAAATAATACATAAACTCTTTCAGTAGAGTTGACATTTCCCAACTCATTTTTATGAGACCAGCATAATTCTGGAACAAAAACCTGACAAAGAATATGACATACTTGACCAAAAAACAAAACAAACAAACAAAAAACAACAAAGGCCAATATCCTTCATATATGCTGAAAATCCTTTCAAAACTAAAACCAACATTATTTTCAAAAAAATCATGGGGCGCCTGGGTGGCTCAGTCAGTTAAGCTTCTGACATCGGCTCAGGTCATGATCTTAACGCTCGTGAGTTTGAGCCCCGCACCAGGCTCTGTGCTGACACCTCAGAGCTGAAGCCTGCTACAGATTCTGTGTCTCCGTCTCTCTCTCTCTTTGCCCTCCCCCAACTCATGCTCTGTCTCTCTCTCCTTCAAAACTAAATAAACATTAAAAAAAAGTTTTTTTAAAGCATGGTCAAATGGGATGTGTCAAGTAGGGTGAATTTGAAGAAATTCAAGGTTGGTTTGACACTCAAAAAATAAATCAATCTAAATCTGCTTCTGGCCATGATAGAGTAACAGGGACTAGATTTATCCTCCTGCCTGAAACAAACAAAATACAGACAAAATATACAAAGCAATGGTGTGAAAGTCACTGACAATAAAGAATAGAGATTCCTTGACTTTGAGGGTGGGAAGAATGAGGCAAACTCTAGGAATCGGCCTTAAGATAGAATTTCCGATAAGAGAAACCCCAGGTAGAGACCAAGAGACACACTGAGTTGGGGAGACAGTGTTGAGGGCCAAAAACCCTCCAGGCAGCAAGAGCTTATTGCAGAAGAGAAGAGAGAGTTGCACACAGAGAAAACCTAAGAGATCTACCATGGGTCAGCCTTGTACATTCAGCAAAGTACTGATCAGCACAGACATGTGAGGAAATTATCCAAATCCAGGAAAAGAATCATCCTCAAGAAAGAGTACCTGGTACCCACACAGGCCTATCAGTAATAATGTCCATTCCCACCAGACAGGATGGAAAACTTCAATATTCACAGGACATTGGACAGAGTATACAGAAGGTCTTACCTCAGTAATGGAAAACAACCCTAAAATGAGTACTTTCAAGCTACCACCTAACAAGTGTTCAGAGCAAGACCCAAAGGATCAAACTGTTTTCAAGTAACTTAATGGAATCCCAAAACAATACTCAGGTATATTTAGAGGAATATAAAAAATATTCAGGAAGCAAAAAAGTAAAACTCACATCTGACATGAAATCAAAATTTTCCAACATATAAAAAATTAGGAAAATATAACCCATAATGAGGAAAACAATTAACTAAATACTAATTAAAAATAACACAGATTATAGAATTGACAAGTACAAGAGTTACTGTAAATGCATTCTATATGTTGAAAAAGTTGAGTGTAGATGTGGAATATATAGAAAAGATCCAAATCAAACTTTTAGAGATAAAAATACAATGTGTACAATGAAAAATACATTGGAGAGGATTAACTGCAGATTAAACATAACAGGGAAAAACAGTATTAGTGAACTTAAAGCTATAGATACTATCTAACAATATATATAGATATCTAATCTATCTCTCTCTGAAAACAGAGAGAAAAGATAATTTTTAGCATCAATGAACTTTGGGACAATTTCAAGCAGCCTACCATATGTGAAATTGGAGTTCACAAAGGAATGGAGAGAGGCATGGGACAGAGAAAGTTTCAAGAAATTATGGCAAAAATTTTCTAAGCTTGAGAAAACCATAAGCTTGATAAAATCTATGTAGCTCAAGAAACATGAAGAAATCTAAGCATAAGGAACATGAAAAACCATAACAAGGCACATCATAATCTCATTGCTTGAAATCAGTTATATGGAGAAAATACTAAAAATAACCAAAGTAAATGGCATATTTTCCATGGGAATTAATATAAGCAAGAAGATAGTAAAGCAATATCTTTAAAGTATGAAAGAAAAGTGTCAATCTAAAATTCTATATCCAGTAAAAATATCTTTCAAAAACATTGGTGAAATAACTTTTTCAGACACAGAAAAGCTACAAGGATTTATCACCAAGAGACCCATACCACAAGAAATGCTAAAGAAAGTCTTTCAGAAAGAAGCAAATGGATAGCAGATGGAAATATGGATGTATATAAAGGAATTAAAAGCACCAGAAAGGGTAACTACTTGACCAAATATATTAGTTTTTTTATTTAAATCTCTTTAGATAATTGACTATTACACAAAAAATAACAATGTAGCATTCAGTTTACAGAATATGTGAAAGTAAAATATATACTAACAGTAGCATAAAGATTAGGAGAAATAAATGAAAATATAGCTTTATCTGGGTCTTATACTATATGTGAAGTGGGATAATATCACTTCAAGGTAGACATTTATTAGTTAAATATGTATACAATAAATCCTAAAGCAATACTAAAATAATAAAATAAACAGTTATAGCCTTAAACCAAAAAAGTAGATAAATGGAATCGTGAAAAATGTTCAATTAATCCAAAAGAAGGCAAGAAAAAAAAAAGAAAAAGAAGTTTCTTCTTTTGCATGTTGTGGTCCAGTTTTCCCAACACTATTTGTTGAAGAGACTTGTCTTTTTCCTACTGGATAGTCATTCCTTCTTTGTTGAAGATTAATTGATTTTATAGCTGTAGGTTCATTTCTGGGTTTTCTATTCTGTTCCATTGATTTGTGTGTCTGTTTTTGTGCCAGTGTCACTGTTTTGATCACTACAACTCTGTAATATAATTTGCAAAAGAATGAAACTAGACCACCTTCTGAAACTAAACACAAAAATAAATTCAAAATGGATTAAAGACCAAAATGTGAGACTTGAAACCATAAAATTCCTAGAGGAGAACATAGGCAGTAACCTCTTGGACATCAACCATAGCAACTTCTTTCTAGATATGTCTCCTGAGGCAACGGAAACACATGTAAAAATAAAGTATTGGAACTACATCCAAATGAAAAGTTTCTAAACAGCACAGAAACAATCAACAAAACTAAAAGGCAACCAATGAAATGGGAGAATATATTTGTAAATGACATATCCAATAAAGGGCTAGTATCCAAAATCTATAAAGAACCTATCACACTCAACACCCAAAAAACAATCCGATTAAAAACTGGGCAGAAAACATGAATAGAAATTTTTCCAAAGAAGAAATACAGATGGCCAACAGACACATGAAAAGATGCTCAACATCACTCATCATCAGAGAAATATAAACCAAAACTACAATGAGATGTCACCTCACACTTATCAGAATGGCTAAAATCAACAACCCAAGAAACAACAAGTGTTGGAAAAGATGCAGAGAAAGGGGAATCCTCTTACACTCTTAGTGGGAATGCAACCTGATGCAACCACTGTGGAGAACAGTATTGATGTTCTTCAGAAAGTTAAAAATGGAACTATCCTGTGATTCAGCAATTGCACTACTAGGCATTTACCCAAAGAATACACAAATATTAATTTAAAGGGATACATGCACCCTGATGCTTACAGCAGCATTCCTATAGCTGCAGATAGCATTGCTATCTACAATAGCCAAATTATGGAAACAGCCAAAGTGTCCATCAACTGATGAATGGATAAAGAAGATGTGGTATATTTACACAATAGAGTATTACTTGGCCATAAAAAAGAATGAAATATTGCCATTTGCAAAGACACGGATGGAGCTAGATAATATTATGCTCAGTGACATAAGTCAGAGGAAGACAAATACCATATGGTTTCATTCATATGTGGAACTGAAGAAACAAAACAAACAAGCAAAGGGAAAAAAAGAGAGAGGGGCAATCCAAGAAACAGACTCTTAACCTCAGGCAAGAAACTGATGGTTACCAGAGGGGAGGAGGATGGAGGGATGGGTGAAATAGGTGATGGGGATTAAGGAGTGCACTTGTGATGAGCACCAGGTGTTCTATGGAAGTGTTGAATCACTATATATTGTACACCTGAAACTAATATTACACTGTATGTTAACCAACTGGAATTTAAGTAAAAACTTTAAAGAAAAGAAGAAGAAACAAAGAATAGATAGGGCAAATAGAAAACACGTATCAAGATGATAAGTTTAAACCTAACCATAGTAAAAATCATACTGAACATAAACAGTCTAAACATTCCAGTTGCCTAAACATTAGGCAAACTGAATTTTAAAGAAAAATCAAGTCCCAACAAAGATGTTCCTTACAAGAAACATTTATTGAATATGAAGATATGAATAAGCTTAAAAGTCAAAGGATGTAAAAGGAGCAAACTTACTAATAAAAATAAAAGTGGAGTGGATATATTTATGTCAGATAAAATAGGTTTTAGAGGGAAGAATATTACCAAAAATAAAGAGGGCCATTCTGCAATGAGGGTCAAATCATCAAAAGGATACAATAATCCTAATAACAGAACTCCAAAATGCATGAAGCAAAACTAATAGAACTAAAAGGAAATTTAGATGCACATTTATAGATAGAGATTGAAACACCCCACTCTCAATAAAAGGAAAATTACACAGAAAATCAGGAGCAGAATAGAGGAGTTCTGATCATGATGAATCTCAAAATAATTATACTTAATAATAAGAAGCCAAACCAAAAAAAAAAAAAAGTACAAATGTGATTTTATTAAAGCAGAAGTTGGGGGAAATTTGACATAGTAAATGTGTTATATTAGAAATAAAGAAATAAAATTCGAAATATATTAAATTACATATTACAGATAAAGAAAAAATTCAATGATTTCAATTCCTACTCTAGGATCTAAACAAAGAATAGTTAAAATGAAATAATTTAAAGAGAAAAAGAAACACTAAATATAAAGATGTGACAATACTACTAATTCTATACATATTAAAATGATAGGGAAAATTCTAAACAACTTTATGCTTATGAATATGTCAAATTAGATGAAATAAAAATTTTATTTATTTTTTTTAATATATAAAATTTATTGACAAATTGGTTTCCATACAACACCCAGTGCTCATCCCAAAAGGTGCCCTCCTCAATACCCATCCCCCACCCTCTCCTCCCTCCCACCCCCCATCAACCCTCAGTTTGTTCTCAGTTTTTAACAGTCTCTTATGCTTTGGCTCTCTCCCACTCTAACCTGTTTTTTTTTTTTTTTCTCCTTCCCCTCCCCCATGGGTTCCTGTTAAGTTTCTCAGGATCCACATAAGAGTGAAACCATATGGTATCTGTCTTTCTCTGTATGACTTATTTCACTTAGCATCACACTCTCCAGTTCCATCCACGTTGCTACAAAAGGCCATATTTCATTTTTTCTCATTGCCACGTAATATTCCATTGTGTATATAAACCACAATTTCTTTATCCATTCATCAGTTGATGGACATTTAGGCTCTTTCCATAATTTGGCTATTGTTGAGAGTGCTGCTATGAACATTGGGGTATAAGTGGCCCTATGCATCAGTACTCCTGTATCCCTTGGATAAATTCCTAGCAGTGCTATTGCTGGGTCATAGGGTAGGTCTATTTTTAATTTTTTGAGGAACCTCCACACTGCTTTCCAGAGCGGCTGCACCAATTTGCATTCCCACCAACAGTGCAAGAGGGTTCCCGTTTCTCCACATCCTCTCCAGCATCTATAGTCTCCTGATTTGTTCATTTTGGCCACTCTGACTGGCGTGAGGTGATACCTGAGTGTGGTTTTGATTTGTATTTCCCTGATAAGGAGCGACGCGGAACATCTTTTCATGTGCCTGTTGGCCATCTGGATGTCTTCTTTAGAGAAGTGTCTATTCATGTTTTCTGCCCATTTCTTCACTGGGTTATTTGTTTTTCGGGTGTGGAGTTTGGTGAGCTCTTTATAGATTTTGGATACTAGCCCTTTGTCCGATATGTCATTTGCGAATATCTTTTTCCCATTCCGTTGGTTGCCTTTTAGTTTTGTTGGTTGTTTCCTTTGCTGTGCAGAAGCTTTTTCTCTTCATAAGGTCCCAGTAATTCACTTTTGCTTTTAATTCCCTTGCCTTTGGGGATGTGTCGAGTAAGAGATTGCTACGGCTGAGGTCAGAGAGGTCTTTTCCTGCTTTCTCCTCTAAGGTTTTGATGGTTTCCTGTCTCACATTCAGGTCCTTTATCCATTTTGAGTTTCTTTTTGTGAATGGTGTGAGAAAGTGGTCTAGTTTCAACCTTCTGCATGTTGCTGTCCAGTTCTCCCAGCACCATTTGTTAAAGAGGCTGTCTTTTTTCCATTGGATGTTCTTTCCTGCTTTGTCAAAGATGAGTTGGCCATACGTTTGTGGGTCTAGTTCTGGGGTTTCTATTCTATTCCATTGGTCTATGTGTCTGTTTTTGTGCCAATACCATGCTGTCTTGATGATGACAGCTTTGTAGTAGAGGCTAAAGTCTGGGACTGTGATGCCTCCTGCTTTGGTCTTCTTCTTCAAAATTCCTTTGGCTATTCGGGGCCTTTTGTGGTTCCATATGAATTTTAGGATTGCTTGTTCTAGTTTCGAGAAGAATGCTGGTGCACTTTTGATTGGGATTGCATTGAATGTGTAGATAGCTTTGGGTAGTATTGACATTTTGACAATATTTATCCTTCCAATCCATGAGCAGGGAATGTCTTTCCATTTCTTTAAATCTTCTTCAATTACCGTCATAAGCTTTCTATAGTTTTCAGCATACAGATCCTTTACATCTTTGGTTAGATTTATTCCTAGGTATTTTATGCTTCTTGGTGCAATTGTGAATGGGATCAGTTTCTTTATTTGTCTTTCTGTTGCTTCATTGTTAGTGTATAAGAATGCAACTGATTTCTGTACATTGATTTTGTATCCTGCAACTTTGCTGAATTCCTCTATCAGTTCTAGCAGACTTTTGGTGGAGTCTATCGGATTTTCCATGTATAATATCATGTCATCTGCAAAAAGCGAAAGCTTGACTTCATCTTTGCCAATTTTGATGCCTTTGATTTCCTTTTGTTGTCTGATTGCTGATGCTAGAACTTCCAGCACTATGTTAAACAGCAGCGGTGAGAGTGGGCATCCCTGTCATGTTCCTGATCTCAGGGAAAAAGCTCTCAGTTTTTCCCCGTTGAGGATGATGTTAGCTGTGGGCTTTTCATAAATGGCTTTTATGATCTTTAAGTATGTTCCTTCTATCCCGACTTTCTCAAGGGTTTTTATTAAGAAAGGGTGCTGGATTTTGTCAAAGGCCTTTTCTGCATCGATTGACAGGATCATATGGTTCTTCTCTTTTTTTTTGTTAATGTGACGTATCACGTTGATTGATTTGCGAATGTTGAACCAGCCCTGCATCCCAGGAATGAATCCCACTTGATCATGGTGAATAATTCTTGTTATATGCCATTGAATTCGATTTGCTGGTATCTTATTGAGAATTTTTGCATCCATATTCATCAGGGATATTGGCCTGTAGTTCTCTTTTTTTACTGGGTCTCTGGTTTAGGAATCAAAGTAATACTGACTTCATGGAATGAGTCTGGAAGTTTTCCTTCCCTTTCTATTTCTTGGAATAGCTTGAGAAGGATAGGTATTATCTCTGCTTTAAACGTCTGGTAGAACTCCCCTGGGAAGCCATCTGGTCCTGGACTCTTATTTGTTGGGAGATTTTTGATAACCGATTCAATTTCTTCGCTGGTTATGGGTCTGTTCAAGCTTTCTATTTCCTCCTGATTGAGTTTTGGAAGAGCGTGGGTGTTCAGGAATTTGTCCATTTCTTCCAGGTTGTCCAACTTGTTGGCATATAATTTTTCATAGTATTCCCTGATAATTGTTTGTATCTCTGAGGGATTGGTTGTAATAATTCCATTTTCATTCATGATTTTATCTATTTGGGTCATCTCCCTTTTCTTTTTGAGAAGCCTGGCTAGAGGTTTGTCAATTTTGTTTATTTTTTCAAAAAACCAACTCTTGGTTCGTTGATCTGCTCTACAGTTTTTTTAGATTCTATATTGTTTATTTCTGCTCTGATGTTTATTATTTCTCTTCTTCTGCTGGGTTTAGGCTGCCTTTGCTGTTCTGCTTCTAGTTCCTTTAGGTGTGCTGTTAGATTTTGTATTTGGGATTTTTCTTGTTTCTTGAGATAGGCCTGGATTGCAACGTATTTTCCTCTCAGGACTGCCTTCGCTGCGTCCCAAAGCGTTTGGATTGTTGTATTTTCATTTTCGTTTGTTTCCATATATTTTTTAATTTCTTCTCTAATTGCCTGGTTGACCCACTCATTCGTTAGTAGGGTGTTCTTTAACCTCCATGCTTTTGGAGGTTTTCCAGACTTTTTTCTGTGGTTGATTTCAAGCTTCATAGCATTGTGGTCTGAAAGTATGCATGGTATAATTTCAATTCTTGTAAACTTATGAAGGGCTGTTTTGTGACCCAGTATATGATCTATCTTGGAGAATGTTCCATGTGCACTCGAGAAGAAAGTATATTCTGTTGCTTTGGGATGCAGAGTTCTAAATATATCTGTCAAGTCCATCTGATCCAATGTCTCATTCAGGGCCCTTGTTTCTTTATTGACCGTGTGTCTAGATGATCTGTCCATTTCTGTAAGTGGGGTGTTAAAGTCCCCTGCAATTACCACATTCTTATCAATAAGGTTGCTTATGTTTATGAGTAATTGTTTTATATATTTGGGGGCTCTGGTATTCAGCGCATAGACATTTATAATTGTTAGCTCTTCCTGATGGATAGACCCTGTAACTATTATATAATGTCCTTCTTCATCTCTTGTTACAGCCTTTAATTTAAAGTCTAGTTTGTCTGATATAAGTATGGCTACTCCAGCTTTCTTTTGGCTTCCAGTCGCATGATAAATAGTTCTCCATCCCCTCACTCTCAATCTAAAGGTGTCCTCAGGTCTAAAATGAGTCTCTTGTAGACAGCAAATAGATGGGTCTTGTTTTTTTATCCATTCTGATACCCTATGTCTTTTGGTTGGCGCATTTAATCCATTTACATTCAGTGTTATTATAGAAAGATACGGGTTTAGAGTCATTGTGATGTCTGAATGTTTTATGCTTGTAGTGATGCCTCTGGTACTTTGTCTCACAGGGTCCCCCTTAGGATCTCTTGTAGGGCTGGTTTAGTGGTGACAAATTCCTTCAGTTTTTGTTTGCTTGGGAAGACCTTTATCTCTCCTTCTATTCTAAATGACAGACTTGCTGGATAAAGGATTCTCGGCTGCATATTTTTTCTGTCTAGCACCCTGAAAATCTCGTGCCAATTCTTTCTGGCCTGCCAAGTTTCAAAAGAGAGATCAGTCACGAGTCTTATAGGTCTCCCTTTATATGTGAGGGCACGTTTACCCCTTGCTGCTTTCAGAATTTTCTCTTTATCCTTGTATTTTGCCAGTTTCACTATGATATGTCGTGCAGAAGATCGATTCAAGTTACGTCTGAAGGGAGTTCTCTGTGCCTCTTGGATTTCAATGCCTTTTTCCTTCCCCAGTTCAGGGAAGTTCTCAGCTATTATTTCTTCAAGTACCCCTTCAGCACCTTTCCCTCTCTCTTCCTCCTCTGGGATACCAATTATGCGTATATTATTTCTTTTTAGTGTATCACTTAGGGCTCTAATTTTCCCCTCATACTCCTGGATTTTTTTATCTCTCTTTTTCTCAGCTTCCTCTTTTTCCATAACTTTATCTTCTAGTTCACCTATTCTCTCCTCTGCCTCTTCAAGCCGAGCCGTGGTGGTTTCCATTTTGTTATGCATTTCGTTTAAAGCGTTTTTCAGCTCCTCCTGACTGTTCCTTAGTCCCTTGATCTCTGTAGCAAGAGATTCTCTGCTGTCCTGTATACTGTTTTCAAGTCCAGTGATTAATTTTATGACTATTATTCTAAATTCACTTTCTGTTATATTATTTAAATCCTTTTTGATCAGCTCATTAGCTGTTGTTATTTCCTGGAGATTCTTCTGAGGGGAATTCTTCCGCTTGGTCATTTTGGATAGTCCCTGGCGTGGTGAGGACCTGCAGGGCACTTCCCCTGTGCTGTGGTGTATAACTGGAGTTGGTGGGCGGGGCCGCAGTCAGACCTGATGTCTGCCCCCAGCCCACCGCTGGGGCCACAGTCAGACTGGTGTGTGCCTTCTCTTCCCCTCTCCTAGGGGCAGGATTCACTGTGGGGTGGTGTGGCCCATCTGGGCTACTTGCACACTGCCAGGCTTGTGATGCCAGGGATCTGGCGTATTAGCTGGGGTGGGCAGGCAAGGTGCACGGGGGCAGGAGGGGCAGGCTTAGCTCGCTTCTCCTTAGGTGATCCACTTCAGGAGGGGCCTTGTGGCAGCGGGAGGGAGTCAGATCCACTGCTGGAGGTTTGGCTCCGCAGAAGCACAGAGTTGGGTGTTTGCGTGGAGCGAGCAAGTTCCCTGGCAGGAACTGGTTCTCTTTGGGATTTTGGCTGGGGGATGGGCGGGGGAGATGGCGCTGGCGAGCGCCTTTGTTCCCCACCAAACTGAGCTCTGTCGTCAGGGGGCTCAGCAGCTCTCCCTCCCTTTGTCCTCCAGCCTTCCCGCTTTCCGAGCAGAGCTGTTAACTTATGACCTCCCAGACGCTAAGTCGCGCTTGTTGTCGGAACACAGTCCGTCAGGCCCCTCCGCTTTTGCAAGCCAGATTCGGGGGCTCTGCTTGGCTGGCGAGCCACCCCTCCGCCCCGGCTCCCTCCCGCCAGTCCGTGGAGCGCGCACCGCCTCGCCGCCCTTCCTACCCTCTTCCGTGGGCCTCTCGTCTGCGCTTGGCTCCGGCGACTCCGTTCTGCTAATCCTCTGGTGGTTTTCTGGGTTATTTAGGCAGGTGTAGGTGGAATCTAAGTGATCAGCAGGACATGTGGTGAGCCCAGCGTCTTCCTAAGCCGCCATCTTCTCCAACCCACTTCCAAAATAAAAATTTTAAAAGATACAAACTACCAAAACTTATTCAAGAAGAAGTAGATAACATGAACAGCTCTAAATCAATTAAAGAAATCAAATTCATTATTAAAAGCCTCTGTCCAAGAAAACTTCAGGTCTAGGGGTGCTTGGGTGACTCAGGTGGTTAAGCATCTGATGCTTGATTGTGGCTCAGGTCATGTACTCATGGTTCATGAGATCGAGCCCTATATTGGGCTCTGCACTGATAGTGGGGAGCCTGCTTGGCATTCTTTTTCTCTCTCCTCCTCCTCCCCTGCTTGCTCTCTCTCTCTCTCTCTCTCTCTCTCTCTCTCTCTCAAAAAATTAAAATAACACACATCAAAAAAAAATTTAAACAAGAAAGAAAACTTCAGGCCTAGATGGTTTTATTAGGGAATTCTATAAGCATTTGAGAAGCAAATGATGCCAATGCTACATTATCTCTTCTAGAAAATTGAAAAGGAGGGAATACTTCCCAAATTTTACTATGAGACTAGTATTACCCTAATATCAAAATAAAAGACACTACAAGAAAATTGTGAACCAATATTCCTCATAAAAATACATGTAAATATTTTAACAAAATTTTAGCAAATTGAATCTAATAATATATAAAAAAAAGATAATATACCATGACCAAATGAGGCTTATCTCAGGAATCCAATCTTGCTTTAACACCTGAAATCCATTCATGTAATTCACTATATTAGCAAACTAAAAGAAAAACACAACAACCATATAATCTTTGCAAAAAAGGCACATAAAGCACTTGACAAAAATCCAATATGCATTCTTGATAAAATCACTCAGCAATGTAGAAATGGAAGGGAATTTCCTCAATCTGATTTTTAAAAAATCTATGAAAAACTTACAGCTAACATCATAAAGATGAAAGACTAGAACAAGACAAGAATATCCACTCTCATCTTCTAATAATCTTTTTACTAGAGATTCTAGCCAGTGCAATAAGGAAAGAAAAAGAAACAAAAGGCATACAAATCAGAATAAAAAGCATATAAAACTTCTATTCACAGACAATATGATCATCTGTATTAAAATCTGACAGAACTTAAAGTAAAAGCTACTAAAAAGTGAACTTAGCAAAGTTTTCAGGTACAAGATCATCATACAAAAATCAACTGAATTCCTATACATTAGCAAATGGTAATTGGAAACTGAATGTTTCAAATGCTACTTATAATAGCATCAAAAATATATAAAATATCTAGGGATATATCACCCAAAAGATGTGGAAAACCTTAACACTAACCACCTCAAAACATTGTTGAGAGGAATTAAATAAAAACCAAAATACATAGAAAGATATAGGCATTGATCAGAAGACTCAATATTGTTAAGGTGTCAGTTTTCCCCAAATTGATCTACAAATGACAGGCAACTCCAATCAAAATTCCAGCAGGCTCTTTGTAGAAAATGACAAATTGAAATTCACAAAAACACAAATGGAAATCCAAAGAACCTAAAATAGTCAACAACAACCTTGGAAAAGAAGAACAGAGTCAAAGATTTAACACCACACTATTATAACACTTCTTATAAGTAATTAAGAGAATGTGGTATTTGTATAAATACATACCAATAGATCAATGAAGAAATAGAGCAATACACTAAGTTTTCTACATTGGTGTAGAGGAAATCTAATGGAGAAATGACAGTCGTTTCAACAACAATGCTGGAACAGCTAGATAGCCATAAGCAAAAAATAAACTTCAATCTATATCTTGTATCACATGCAAAAATTAATTTTGCCTGGATCGCTGATATAACTGTAAACTCCTTAAATTATAAAACTTCTGGCAGAAAACATGGGAAAATAAATATCTGACTTTGTGAGAGGCAAAGATTGTTTAGATACATCAAAGGTACAATCTATGAAAGAACAAACAGATGAATTAGACTTTATCAAAATTAAAATGTTCTGCTCTTCAAAAGATGATGTTAAAAAAATGAGAAGTCACAGGCTGGGAGAACATAGTTGTAAATGATATAAATGATTAAAAAAAAAACTTCTATCCAGAATATATAAAGATCCTCAAAATTTGGGAGAAAATAAAATACCTCAATTTTTAAAAGAGATAAAGATTTGAATAGACACTTCAGCAAAACATACACATATATGAATGGCAAATAAGCACATAAAAAGATGCTTATGTTGTTAGTAATTAGAGAAATGCAAATGAAAACCACAATGAGATATCCCTATCTACTATTTGAATGGCTAAAATTAAGTATTAAAAGTAATTAAAAAGAGATTGGTCATAGCAAATTTTGGTGAAGATATGGAGGAACTGGAACTCTCATACACTGATGCCAGAATTATAAATAGTACAACTTTGAAAAACAGTTGACGGGTTTTTTTAAAGGTTATCAGCCATTTCATTATCCAAGATAAATGAAAGAATATATCCGTATTCAGGTTTGTACACAAATGTTCACAGTATCTTTATTTTTAATGGCCCAAACTGGAAAGAATAAAAATATCCATCAATGGGTGAATGGATAAACTACGGTATATTCACAAAATAAAATATATAGAGATAATAGAATATATATAGAATAAATAGGATAGATATATAGACCTCTACCCTGAAAACTATAAAACATTTCTGATAAAAATTAAAGACTTGAATAATGGATACACCATATGTATATATTTGAATTTTCAACATTACTGTTTTCCATTCTACCCAAATAAATCTACATACTCAATGCAAACCCTATCAAAATCCCAGCAGTCTTGGGGCGCCTGGGTGGCACAGTCGGTTAAGCGTCCGACTTCAGCCAGGTCACGATCTCGCGGTCCGTGAGTTTGAGCCCCGCGTCAGGCTCTGGGCTGATGGCTCAGAGCCTGGAGCCTGTTTCCGATTCTGTGTCTCCCTCTCTCTCTGCCCCTCCCCCATTCATGCTCTGTCTCTCTCTGTCCCAAAAATAAATAAACGTTGAAAAAAAAAATTTTTTTTTAAATCCCAGCAGTCTTTCTTTTTGAAGAAATTGACAAACTGTTTCTAAAATTTACATGGAAATACAAATGACCTAAATTATACTATAGTGTTGGCTTAAGGATAACATGCAGGAATAGAATACACAGTTCAGAAATACATATATATATATATATATATATATATATATATATATATATATATGGACAAGTGATTATCAACTAAGGTTCCATGTAAATTTACTGGGAAAAGAAAATCATTTGCAAAAGGTACTAGATGAATTAGATATCCATGAGAAAAAAAGTAAACCTCAATTCCTACCTTGCTACATGCACAAAAATTTGTGAAATCTAACATAGACCTCCACAAAAATGCTAATACCATAGTGTTTCTCAAAGAAAACATAGGACGATATCTTCATGATCCCAGACTTGTTAAAGATTTCATAGAAAGAACAAATAAAATCACTAACCATAAAAAAGAATGTCTTATACTTTTACATAATATTAAAAATTCCTCTACCACCCTCCAAAACACTGTCTTCCCATTCCTTTCTCCAATATAGTAAGCTCTTTGTAAGTAATTGTTGCTGACAGTGGTGTCAGTATTGACTTATTGGTGGTGGTGGTGGTGGTGGTGGTGGTGGACCCAGTGGCAGTTGTGGTTGTATTGTAGCACTAGTGTACAGGAGAAAAGAGTACTAGTAGAATACTAGTAGAGGAGGAGAGATAAGAGGAAGAAAAATAAAGAAACGAAGGAGGAGGAGAACTGAGCTATTCCTTTACTAAAGGAGAAATATAGTTCTAGTTTCTCATTATTGCAAACAAGATGACATGTCTCCATGTGCACATCACTAGTACATCCATAGAGGAGAAAAGTAAAATCTGATGATCACAAAAACTGCCTTCAAAAAGTGCCCGTACCTAATTAGAGTCTATGAGTACATAAGACATTAAGGAAAAAAGAAGATAGAGCCTCCTTTTTTTTTTTTTCAACGTTTATTTATTTTTGGGACAGAGAGAGACAGAGCATGAACGGGGGAGGAGCAGAGAGAGAGGGAGACACAGAATCGGAAACAGGCTCCAGGCTCTGAGCCATCAGCCCAGAGCCTGACGCGGGGCTCCAACTCACGGACCGCGAGATCGTGACCTGGCTGAAGTCGGACGCTTAACCGACTGCGCCACCCAGGCGCCCCTGATTCCCTTCTTAAAGTATACTAAATATTTAGTTCTGGTTTGGACAATGCCCATAGCTTAATGAGAGACAGACACATATACAAATAATCACATAATGGCAGAGTAAGAATACAATGTAGGTATTCAGAGGTAAAAAGTAGGGAACTGTATAAGAAAGTCAGCTGAGGTTTACACACACACACACACACACACACACACACACACACACACACACAAAAGGAACATTTGAACTGAATCTTAAAGGATAATCTGCCAAACTAATAAGTGAAAATCTTGGAAGAGAGGAAGAGAATCACATATTATCAAAAGGGTAGCTAGTTGCAACTCTTCCTTCAGATGACATCTAGCTATGGGTTCCCTGGTAACTTCAAGAAAATCACAGATGGTAGTCAGAGCTGGAAATACTCTTGAACCAACTTTGCATTTTATAGATGATGCATCTGAAGCCTAACCCCAGACCAACTTTCCCAAAATCATAAGCTTGTTAGAGGAAAAATTCAAGGAAAGAATTCAGGTCCACTTATTTTTAGCCCGCTATTTTTTTACTACAATAATCTGCCTCCCTGAGACAAGGAGTGTTTATTTAAAAAAAAAAAAAGTACTCCTATTATAATAAATATCCACTTATCCCAAACACATCAGGTTCAAATAAATACTACTATTTTCAAACAATATACAAAGATAATTTTTGTGGTGCTTCTCTGGCCCTATAAAATTCTAAAATGTCCTTTGAATCAGAATGTTTTATTGTTAAACGTGGCTCCTTCATCTAATTTTTAAAAACTGACAATCAATGAATGCTATGTAAAATAACTTTAGATTTACTAGAATATTATTAATAAGTAGAATCTTAATAAACTTTATGAAATCCACAAATTACATATTGAATGTATGCTATATGCAGTATACTATATTAAGCACTCTGGAGTATACTAGAGCACAGAAGACATTGTATTTTGGCACCTGTTACCTACTCTGCAGTTTATTTATGTTGCCTAGTGGCGTAACCCATAAGATTTGACACCTGAAATACATAGTTTTATATTCTGGCTCCACTGAGTTGCTATGTTACCCTGACCAAATAATCAAACCTCTTTGAAAAGCTTTAATTTCCTCCTCTATAAAGCAAGGTAATACTGTTACCCAGTTTATGAATTATAGTGAATGTTAAATAAAATGAATTCAAAGCATCAGAATACTGCTTGATATATAGTAAGTGGTCATCACTAGGTATGGGTTGACATCATCATAATCACCATTTTTATCATGTTCATCTTGCCATGATCTAGGTCTATCTAGGCCTTAGCTTGGGTTCCTTACAAAACAGAGCCTAAATCAAGATTAAGTGCTGGTGCTTCCTTTGGGATACAGACTAGGGCAGTGAAAGAGGAAAAGGGGAAAGACAGGCAAGGAAGGATAGAAAGCCGTGGAAATGACTTGTTATCCTGCTGGTCACTGTTTCATAATGAGCTGTAAAAAGGCACAGCAGATATTTCAGCAGAAGCATCTGCTTGGCTCTGCAGGGCTTCTTCAGATGAGCTATGTAACTGTGTAGCTGGAATCATCCATGGATGATTGGTCAAAGTTTGTTCCATGGGCATTAGCACACCACACTTCTGGGTTGTGTCATCTAGCTCTTTAGGTGGCCACTTAAGATGCTGGATATTGCACTCAGCACTGTGGGATTTCATTCAATTCTAAAAGTGATGAGACGTGTCAGAAACTCTTAAGTTCTAGCCAGTAAACCTGACCACAGCGCAGCAATCACAGATAGTGACAGTATGTATCACTGTCAAACCTCTGACAGCATGGTCCAGCAATGTTGAGAGAATCTGAGGCAGGACATAAGATCTGTGTCAAACACAGTCTTGTCCTCAAATACCAACAGCCTGAAAGTAGAGACCTCTAATAAAGGTGTACTAGTCAGGTTTTGTTGCAATAACGCTGTATAACAAACAACCATCAAATTTCAATGGTTTGAAACAAAAAACACGTATTTTTCCCTTACAGGTCTGCATGTCAGCAGTGGATTGACTGGACTCAAACTAGGCTCAGCTTGGCCCACGTTTAGATTGGCTCCTTGTATCTGACCCCAAGACCCCAGGCAGAAGGAGCTGTGGCTACCTCTGCCATATTCTTCTCATGGCCAACTGCAGGAGTATATGAGAGACCAGAGGAAACTGGCCATGCCCCTTAGAGCCTTGGCTCAACACAAGCACACTGTCACTTCAGTCACTTCAGTAAAAAACCACAACAATTCACAAAACTCAAGCTTATAATCCACATTCATCTTCTAATATCCCTAGTAATGACCCTAGCAAAACTAACCCCATTGTTGATATTTTCCATTTCTTCAGGATAATCTATATTTATTAATAACTAAAGTAGCACAGACATTTATTTTAACTAAATTGGTTTCCATAATAACCACATCCTAAATACTTTGAGGTATCTCTTCTTCTAAGTCCTCTTTCTTGTACTAAAATTTGATTATTGAGCACAACTTGAATTTTACTTCATTAGCAATGCCATTTGTTCCTATTAACACCCTGAGAGACAAAGAACATCTAGAGAATTGTAGAACTCCAAGTCCTATGCATTCATGAACTAGAATTAAAAGTTCCTAAGCAATAGGGTTCTTGATACCAAGAATAGCCTAGCTGTTCCCTAGCCTTCTTCCAAGCCCCATGTGTTTGCTTAGTTAACACACTAAACTTTTTTTTTTTTTTTTTTTTTTTTTTTTTTTTTTTTTTTTTACTACTGCCAACATTGCAAAGTCAAAATAGCTGTGGAGGAACAAGCTGTTCTGCCTCATGTCTCATCAACATTCCTTGCTCAGTGTATCAAAACACAGAGAGCATACAGAGCAAATGCAACAATTCCAAAAAGTTCCGTATTGGAGATTTTCTTACTGGGAAACCATCCACAGCTGCCTACTCTGAACATCAGAAGAAAGGTGTGTCTCCTACTCAAATTCAAAAGAAGTCATAGCAAGCATTAAGTTGAGCTCTCATTTTGTCACTTGAAAAATAAAAACCAATCGTCTAGGCCTGCATGAATTAATATCAATACTCAACCCACAAATAAGTTTACTTTCCAAAGGACTGATCTGAAACTATAAAGAGACGTTATACTCCAGGTTCATTTAAAAAAGGGCATTGAACTAACAATAACCCAAATCTCCTTAGTCACCAAGGAAGGATTTTAATTTCAAAGAGCAACCGTATCACAAGCTGTCTTAGATCAAGTATATAAGCTAGGTCCATTTTTTTTAACTTTATTTTTAATTTTTTTTTTAATTTACATCCAAATTAGTTAGAATATAATGCAACAATGATTTCAGGAGTAGATTCCTTAGTGCCCCTTATCCATTTAGCCCATCCCCCATCCCCACCCCTCCAGGAACCCTCAGTTTGTTCTCCATATTTATGAGTCTCTTCTGTTTTGTCCCCCTCCCTGTTTTTATATTATTTTTGTTTCCCTTCCCTTATGTTTATCTGTTTTGTCTCTTAAAGTCCTCATATGAGTGAAGTCATATGATTTTTGTCTTTCTCTGACTAATTTCACTTAGCATAATACCCTCCAGTTCCATCCACGTAGTTGCAAATGGCAAGATTTCATTCTTTTTGATTGCCGAGTAATACTCCATTGTATATATATACCACATCTTCTTTATCCATTCATCCATAGATGGCCATTTGGGCTCTTTCCATACTTTGGCTATTGTTGATAGTGCTGCTATAAACATTGGGGTGTATGTGTCCCTTTGAAACAGCACACCTGTATCCCGTGGATAAATGCCTAGTAATGCAATTGCTGGGTCATAGGTAGTTCTATTTTTAGTTTTTTGAGGAACCTACATACTGTTTTCCAGAGTGGCTGCACCAGCTCGCATTCCCATTAGATAGGTCCATTTAAAGAACGTTAAAAAGGAAATGTTGATAAGGTGATCAAAACCATTTCCATTCAGATCACAATTCAACTAATTACCTTTTCCTTTTAAGACAGAAAAAAATCAGTAAGAGAGAGACTAACCTAGTTGTCCATATTTGAACATATATAAAATTGAATACTCACAGTCTTTCTCTTATTCATGAATTTTAAATTAATATCTATCCCAGTGAAACAATTTCCATTTGCATAGTTAAACAAATGAAATTTTTATTAAATATGAAAACAGTTCAGAGTTAGAATTAGGTTAACATTTGAACTAATATTTAATACTTAATAATCACTATTGTTGTAAGTTACAAATGAGTGGCAATGAAAATAGGCACAGAGAACATTTGCTAGGAAGTAGCGGTTTTTTTGAGAATTTAAGAAGTTGCTGCCTTTACAATAAAGGCCAAGGTGATCTAAAACACTATTCCCCTCTACCACTGTGTGCACCTTCCTACAGCATAAAGGGACAAAGTCTTTCCAATGTGTCCTTCTCAAATAGCTGCAACAGATAATCTGCAGAGACATATGGGAAGAGAGCCTCACACCCAATGTTCCAACAATGCAATATGACTAGGAAGAGAAACAGCTTTAAGAGGAATAATGCAGCAGGAAATACACTAGATCTAAAATTTGAGCAGTTGCACATAATTTAAGGCATGATAGGTCATGCCTTAAAAAAAAGGCTGGGACACCTGGGTGGCTCAGTCAGTTAAGTGTCTGATTCTTGATCTCAGCTTAAGTCATGATCTCACAGCTCATGAGGTCAAGCCCTGTGTCAGGCTCCGCACTGACAGCATGGAGCCTATTTGGGATTCTGTCTCTCCCTCTCTCTGCCCCTCCTCCCACACCTTCCTCTCTCTCTCTCTCTCCCTCTCCCTCTCCCTCTCCCTCTCTCTCAAAATAAATAAATGAACTTTTTTAAAAAGGCCAAATAGGAGTGGATTATGAGGATTGTTATTTAATACAGAATTTATAAAAGAAAATGGTATAGAGCCAAGTGAGGAAAGAGGAAATTACCAACAAGATAGACCTAATCTTGTCACTATTCTCTTCTTGTTTTAAAATATTTCACTTATATTTTAGTAATGAATATTACTAGGACTGTATACTTAGGACTGTATACTAGGACTGTAACAGAATCCACTTTTTTTTTGAAGTTTGCTGTTTTAGTGATTATGTACAGAATTCCTCTGCTACATGCTGCTGTAATAAAAACACCCAGCAATATACTGACTAAAAAAAATAATAATAAGTTTGTGTTTTTTATCAAATAGTTCCAATGTAAGCAATCTAATTTGGTGGGGCAATTCTATTCCATTCCATCATCTGAGATTCTAGATTCCTTTCATCCTGTTGTTCACCACCCCCAAGGGCATCTTTGTCACCTGCATGGTTAAAGCTGGATGACCAGGGATTCTAGTTATAGGAAAAGAGAAAGCATGAAAGAGGCACACTCACTACCTTCAGGACAAGAAGGTATTCTCTTCACATTGTATTAGTGAGAACCTAATCACACCTAGATGCAAGGGAATATGGGTAATATGGTCTAGCCTCATTTATTTAAAAACACTCTACTGGTGAGTCTCTCTAATATAGCAGCTTATCCTTTTACTGCAATTAACAGGCACATAGAAGAAGAGAGCAAATTTTGTTGGACAACTGGCAATCTCCTCCATATTTTGAAAAAAAATGATATGAAAAAAGATAATTTTATATTAGTACCTTAAGAATCTATATATTAAAAATTATTTCTGTTCCAAGTTGAGTCATAAGCCATAAGCAAAAATTATAATGTAGTTTTTCAACTACTAACACATAAGAAAATTGAGGCCCAGAGAAGTGAAGTTACCTGGTCAAGCAGCTGGTAAGAGAATCAAGACTGGAATCCATGTATACATATTCCCAGCCCAATGTTCTCCAAAGCCTGGCAGGAATTACCTAAAATATGCACTTGCCTAAGCCTTTTGGACACCCTAGGCAGTCAATCAAGAAGTTTGGGCTCCAAAGTAGATTTTTCCCCTCCTAAATTAAGTGGATTGGATTTGTAGTCAATTCAGAAGTCCCAAATAACTGGTAATACTCTATTTTTTTATTTCATTTTTTTAAGTAAGCTTCACACCTAATGCGGAGCCTAACACACGCGGTTTGAACGCACAACCCTGAGCTAAGACCAAGAGTCAGACACTTAACCAACTGAGCCACCCAGGCATCCCCTTTTTATATTTTAATATAAAGAAATTATTTACATCTAAGTGCAACTGAAAAGGATTTTAAATACCCTTCCCTAGGACAGACAGAATAATTCTGATGTAATGGTCAATTTTCCCCACCCAATATTTCCTTTTCACTGTTGACTCTTTCTCCATTCAAAAACAGGACATTCCATTCATTGCCTCCAAAGAAGAATTTAACTGCAGAAAGCAAAGAAAAGAAAACATTATCTTTTTCTTTTTGCTTCAAGGATCTAGGCCTGGCTTTCTCAACAGGGGTACTATTGACATTTGGGGCATTAATTCTTTGTTATACAGGGCTATCCTGTGTGTTACCAGATATTTAGCAACATCCTTAGCCTCTATCTACTGGATACCATTAGCATCTTTCCTACTCCCCACTTGTGACAACTAAAAATGTCTCCAAACATCGTTAATGACCTAAGGAGAGCAAAATTGCCTCCGGTTAAAAATCACTGATTTAGGCTGTTAGAGGAACAGAAAAGAATCAAGACATAGACAAAACATAAGCAAGAATTTGTTCCACCCCTACTCCCAACGCCCATTACCACCTTCAAAACAAGGCTAGAAAAATATTCCCCAGTCTGAGTGATAGGGATAGAGCCTAAGAGGAAACAATAAGAATATGCATCAGTAACGAACCCTGAGCCATTCCTTTGGCCAAGTCCTGGTGATGTGGCAACACCGAAGCAGAAGTTCAAAGGTAGAAGAGACGTGTGATCTATTGTCCTAGTAAAGTCATGGAAGGTGTCACTATCCCAGAAAAGAAATAGTTACAAAATGTATCTATGTAAACCACAGCATCGCATGGGAGCAGCAGGAAATTTCTGGTCATTCAAGAGTAGCCTGGAAATAGTGACGAAAACGGCAGACCAGAAGGGGCCACACAGACAGGAGCAAAGGTCACCTCTGCAGCAACAAGAGAGAGACTGACAATGGACCAGACTGATCAGGCAACAGTTCAGGGACACCAGAATGGCAGAGTGGCTTGGTAATTTTAAGGATCTTATGGTCCCCACCTCAATATCACATCTTGCCGATTCTTAAGACAAATCCAGGGAAAGAAGGATTCCCCAGAATTTTGAGGTTCATTTTCTACTACTCCAATTAAAAAGGGACTGTACATTAATTTCCTAAGATGCCATAACAAATTATCACACTCGGTAGCTTAAAACACGAGAAATTCATTTTCTCACCGTTCTGGAGGCTAACGATCTGATACTAATATGTCAGCAGGGCCACAGTCTCTAGGAAAGAATCTTTCCTCGTGTCTTCTATCTTCTGATGGTTGCCAGCAATCTACTTTACTTGTAGATGCATCTCTCTAATCTTTGCCTTCACCTTCACATTTCTCCTGTTTGTGTCCACATTACCCTCTTCTTATTAGGGCCCACTTTAATCCAGTATGACCTCATCTTAAATTGAGTATATCTACAAAGACCTTATTTTCAAATACACCCACAGATACAAGATGGGCATGAATGGGGAGGGGGATACTGTTAACCCAGTTACAGGTTATAATAGAAGTTAAGTAAAATTTAGAAAAATAAAATTATAGGGGTGCCTGGGTGGCTCAGTCGGTTAAGTGTCCAACTTTGACTCAGGTCAGGATCTCACAGTTCATGAGTTTGGGCCCCGCATCAGGCTGTCTGCTGTCAGCACAGAACCCACTTAAGATCCTCTGTCTTCCTCTTTCTCTGTCCCTCCCATGCGTGTGCTCTCTCATTCTTCCTCTCTCCCTCAAAAATAAATAAAATTGTTTAGAAAAAAAAGAAAAAGAAAATTTTATCTTTGGCAGCCTGAGTTTGTAGCTTATGGTTTGTACCCATCATAGGCAATAAAAAACTAAGAATTTCTCTACTATGGTTCTAAGAAGATTTAGATCCATCCTTCAGCATAAGACAGCTGTATCATAACATGTGCTAAACCATCCACTTTAAAGGAAATCACTGTCAAATATAATTGGTACTTAAAACCTTTTTTTGGAAAATTAGCTAATGAGTTAAAAAGAAGAAATTATGAATAACTTTCACCTCTCTTACTAGTAGAAACTGTTCTGCCTCAATGTGCTTTCCTTCCCTTGTAAAATTGATCAGGTATATCATGGTACTAACACTAAGAGAGAGCATTCATGTTTAACATGTGATGTTGAGCAAGGCAAAAAGAAAAAAAAAAACACAACAAGAGCAAGAGGCAGAAAACGGTTTTAACAAAAACTACACACTCATATAAGTCATAGGTAAACTCCAAAATATGCTCCCATTTTTTTAATGTTCATTCATTTTTGAGAGAGAGAGAGAGAGTGAGAGAGAGAATGAACAGGGGAGGGGCGGAGAGAGAGGGAAGCAGAGGATCTGAAGCGGACTCTGGGAGGACAGGAGAGAACCCAATGCGGGGCTTGAACTCACGAACTGTGAGATCATGACCTGAGCTGAAGTCAGACACAAAACCGACTGAGCCACCCAGGTGCCCCCCAAATATGCTTACATTTAAAGAAACTCATGTATCTTTCTATTTTTATCCATACCATTAAAATAACCATTCAAAATAAGAGAACATCAGCAATGTACCAAGCTGAATTTGATGTGGGAAATTTTGACGGAAAGAGCACAGGGTTTTCTATAGTGTTCAACGTGTTTTTTTATTTCGTTTTTGTTTTTGTCTATTTGTCTATTTGCACAGGTGAGGAGGATCGTAAAAAAAGATAAGATGAAAGTGAGGAAAACCAAATTGCCATTTCCCAACCAACAGGCAGACTTGGTAGTGCTGACCAGATTCACTGACTGAGCCACCCTAGCGAGGAGCATGGTGAGCTGCTGTCCCCACTCCACCCTGGCCAGCACAGGACACTGCATCCACCATCAAAACATATACATTTGCCATCTGTATGTACCTGAACACAGATTATACAGACGGGATGTGACTGGTCAACATTTTTTTAGTATGTACCGTTCACTAGGTCCTGTTCTGAACAGGTAAAATGGTAAAAATGGGCATCAAGAATAGCAGTGATGCGGGAAAGAATCAACCAAAGGAGAGGAGTTACAAAAAGAGAGTTGGGGGCACTGTTCCTTGGCAGGGACCCCCAGTCCCATCATTGTTAGCTTAACAAGTTGAGGGTGAGAAGACTTAGTGGGGTTAACATTTCAGTTGAAAATGAGCTCCACAGACCTTTTTAGGACTTTCTTCTCTTACTTCATCCCTTATCGTGTATTGTAGTATTCTAATCACACAATCTTTTCACTAAAGGTAAAGGAAATATAAAGAAATCTAATTGTAATATCCAGGTGGCTCAGTCGGTGAAGCCTCTGACTCTTGATTTTGGTTTGGGTCATGGTCTCACGGTTCGTGAGTTTGAGCCCCGCATTGGGCTCTGCACTGACAGGGCAGAGTCTGCTTGGGTTTATCTCTCTCACTCTCTCTGCCCCTCCCCCACTCATTCTCATTCCCTCTCTCTCTCTCTCTCTCTCAGTAAATAAATAAACTTTAAAAAAAATTAACCAAAAAGAAATCTGAGGCTTGTTATCATGTCATTTGCTAAACCCTAGGTAGGATTCTGATAATATTTAAGAAAAATGAATCCTGGGAAGCAGGGTTACATAAAATTTCTCAATCACATTCACCACTTATTTTGTGGTAATCCATCAATCTGGAGGATTGTTGAAAAATGTGGCAAGCTGAATCAGTTTTTAATACATCCAAACATAGCATCTAGATCAATTACCACAGTCTGGTTGTTTGATCACCCATGTGTCCTTAGTACCTGAAGCATTTACTAAGTACTAACCTAAGATTACCTCCTACTCATAAGGAAAAACATAATCACATGATTTATTAATTTATTTGCCTATCCAGCAAGCCAGCCAGCCAGCCAACAGTACTCATTAACCACCTATTATAGGCCAGACATTATGGTAAACAATTAGGAATATCAAGAAGAAAATGAATGATCTCTGTCCTCAAGTAATTCATAATATTGTACAGTAGTCTCAAATTATTTTTATTGTACACCACCGACAGGAAAAAATTTTGAGCACATACACCCAATGCCAAAAATATATGTCTCCTTATTGAAAAATTATAAATAATACTGTATTAATAAAGTGTGTATAGATTGCATATAACAACACTACTATATTCCCATACTACATGTCTATATAGAGATAAATCACATCAGAAAAAAGTGCACACAAAAATTGAAGTTAAAAGGAATAAAATGAAAAATAAATAGTTCTAAACAGAGTAAGGGAAAGAGTTGAAAGGAAAGAACCAGACCCTTAAATCAGTAACATCAGGGACAGTAGTCAAGAAGACAGGTCACTGCTCTTTTGCAAGGATACTCCTAATGTGTGCTCTACTAAGCACATCAGTGGCCTCTCTGTGGTCCCATCTACTGCTACGCCAGACTTCCCTGTTCCAGCATTTGGACTGCAGCATACAACATTTCCAGGTGTAAGGGAGTAATGTCAACTAGCCCTACATAAATGATTTAGAACACAAACTTTAGGGATAGAGAAAAATAGTTTTGCGTTGGAAAATCCAAGACCATCTTAGTTTTAATTTTCTGTAGAAATTTAAGAGAGACTTCAAGATATTGACTGAAGCTTAAGTAGAAAATAACATATTACCCACAAGTTCTTTTTTGCAGTCATTAATAACATAACAATGAAAAGCCAAATTCTGCCACATTATTGGCAACCATCCTTGTATCACTAAAAAGAATGATCTTATCATTGACAGATGCTAAGACTCAGTGGTTTGAATCACACCATGTGTTACAAATTAAAAGGGCTAAAATCACAGTAATGCTAATCTGGAAAAGAATAGGAGAAAAACAATTGTTAGGAGCTGCAGGACCAACATTTAAAAGGAACCCACATATAGCAACCCACAAAGCTGTGCATAAACTTTGGTAACACATTAGTCCAGATAGTACACTGACCACTCCGCATAAAGTTTGCCATGAAAGAAGAGGACCATACTCTGTTTCTATCCCCATTAGAAAGACAGGTAATTTTGCACATAGGAAAAACTGTAAGAATATATACTGAGCTGTTAATATTACTTGTATATGAGAAGGGGTTACCATTATAGCAAAAAGGTTTGATCAGTTGACTCCAAAGGACCCCTTAAATTTGCCCAAGCCCCCTTTTAATGGAATTCTGCCTCTTTCATATATATTGTATTCCAGCATTGCCCTCTACCCACTACATGCTGCATTACACAGCCTGCTCAAAGAGATGTTTTTTTTTTCCACCTGTGATAGAATAACACACATACTAAAAAAAATATCATTTAACGAGCTTTAATCATTACAAAAACCTCCTATATCCTTCCCCTAGACTACAGCTAGAAGACGGGCAAGCAAAACTGCTTGGTGGAAGATGGCATATGTGTACTGATCATCTTTGGAAAATGAGAACTACCAAATGGCCCTCCCTGGGAGGAGATCCCCACAGAGCAGCATCTCTCTGTTCTGGGCTGAATGACTCCTCTAGGCCTGAACAGCCCTGGGTTCTAGTCTTGCATTGCCCTCTAAATACTGCAGCACTCAGGACAAATCTTTAAATTCTCTGTTTGGGAGGGGCGCCTGGGTGGCTCAGTTGGTTGAGCATCTGATTTTGACTCAGGTCATGATCTTGCAGCCGCATGTCGGGCTCTGTGCTGACAGCTCGGGGCCTGGAGCCTGCTTTGGATTCTGTGTTTCCCTCTCTCTCTGCCCCTAACCCACTTGCATTGTCTCTGTCTCTCTCAAAAATAAATAAATATTAAAAAAAAAAATTTAAACTCTCTGCTTGGGAGAATATTCCAAGAATATCCCAAAAATATTCTTTTTTGCTATACTACATGACATCACATAAAGTAATTTGTGGGTAGCTCCTTGAGTTTTATTTCAGCGAACATTTAGTAAGTGCTATTAAGTGCTAGATACTGTGCCAAGACCTGGACATGAATGAGATATGGCCCTACCCTCAGAGTTCCACACAATAGTATCTCAAGTTAGTATATGGAAACAAAAGCAAAAGATACACATTTTCATTCAAATGTTCATTTTTTCATGTTAATAGACAAAGACGACATGGGGCCTAATCCTCAAGGAACTTAATTATTATTTGGTCTATACTGATTTACAGGAACAGAAGTGGGAGGTGAGATTTTTAAAAACCCTTTAGTGAGTCAACAAACATTTATTTATTAAACATCTCCTATGTCCTAGTCACTAGGCTCCATGCCAGGGATACAAAGAATATGAAAACTACTTCTAAGGAGCTGATGGGAAACAAACGAATTAGAGAATGAGGCAGTAAGTGCTTTGCTCCGTAACTGGTCAACCACATTTTCCTGGAGGATTTGAGGAATTTATCCCTGAGGACAGACACCAGAACAATCTTGAAAGATCATTTTTGGCTAGATAAAGAATAGAAAAGAAAGGGTATGGACAGGAATACCACCAGACAGATGGGGAAAAGAAAGAAAAAAGGTCAGTAGGAGGTCCTGACTATACTAGGCTTAGCCCAGAAGAAACATGCTGGCATTTACAGTCCCCTGAAGCTAGGATTGGCAACTTTACTGAAATGCACTGAATTCTTGGGGATTCTCAGATCTTCTTTAGTGAATAAAGGCCATGGAGATAAGCAAACCATAAGAGACTATTAAAGATAGAGAACAAACTGAGGGTTGATGAAGGGAATGAAAGCGGGGGATGGGCTAGATGGTGATAGGTATTAAGAAGGGCACTTGTTGGGATGAGCCCTGGGTATTATATGTAAGTGATGAATCACTGAATTCTACTCCCGAAGCCAATATTGCACCGTATTTTAACTAGAATTTAAATAAAATTTTGAAAATAGAAAATAAAACCATCACGCCCAGATAGATAGATAGATAGATAGATAGATAGACAGACAGACAGACAGCAGACAGGCAGAGACCCTGGCAATAAACTTTGAGGATAAAGAAGGCAGGAGAGCCCTGAAGATAACCACAAGTGAAAAGGGACAGCAGCTGGAGGCCAGGACCAAATTGGACTTCTAATCTGTGTTCAGGGAACTGCTAGCTCTTGAGAGCACTGTCTTTCAGCAGTTTTCAAACTTAGTGAGGGAAAGAATTGTTGTGATTTCTTATAAATTGCCTAGAGAATCTAGTTCTATAGTTGTGAAGAGAGGTAGGTCTAAGATTTTGCTTTTTTTTTTTTTTAAATGACCATCAGATACAAATGATCAATAGACCACATGCTAAGAAGCACTGCCTTAGAGCTGCACCAAGGGATCTGATGAAAGGGGGAAATATTCCACAGAATTTTCCTCTGAGATATGACACCCTCAATGTTTCAAGAGTGTATCAGAAAATGAGATGCTGTCACTCAATGTGAATACTGAACACTGACTCGCCAGAGCCACATGCAGAGCTAAAAATGTTTTGTGCATTTGCCCAGAAGCATCAAGAGAGTGATGTGAACCTAGAAGCATGTTTTTGTAAATACCACAGGGTAGTAATAAAGAAATTGCTATTTTTCTAGGCATGTTCTTAATCCTGCTTTTCCTCTTCTATCCTGTACCTGCATGTTTTTGAAGGGCTGTACACTAGGGGTCAGGTATGGCCACAAGCTGGAAGGAAAAGCTGAGGTCCAGATGGAAAGAAGACTGATGAATTGTGCCTCCACACAGGAACCTGTCAGCTGTGACCATTTCCCCAAGCGTAGTCACACCACACCAGCAAAAGAGGGGAAAAAGTCAGAAATGAGATAAAGAGGATGGTACAAAATGAAACACAGGGGAGGGGAAGATCGCCTTTCAAAAACATTCTTTGTTTCAGTGTTCCTGAAGAAAATAGGACAAAAATTATATTCTGTTATGCTAAAGATGAAGGTAAAATGGTAAAGCCACTTAAAAAGTATGTGAACTTGACCACTGAGTTTTCTATTTTGAGAAAATTTTTTATATATAACTTCCTAATAGGAAGGCTGATTCTTATTTAGGAACTTAGATTCAAATGTAGACAATGCTGATTTTTTTTTTTAAACCTTGGTACACTGACTTTAAAATCACTTCTTTCTCAGCCCTATCTCATTGTAAGGCTCCAGTGAAGGTCTCAAGGGGTAGCATTGTGCAGGAAAAGAGTGACATCTGCAGGAGTACTGTGTTGCTACATGGTAAAAGCCACAGGCATTCCCAAAAATCAAACAATTCATCAGTGCATAGATTACACACTCAGCACTTTGCCTGGCATACACTAAACTCTCAACAAATGGTTATTGTTGCTCGCGTGACGGTGATAGTATGCACTTTTACACTGCATTTCTTGAAATTAAAAACAAAAACAAAAACAAGCCCAAGGAAGAAAAAGGCCAGAGGTTATTTTAATTACTCAGATCCATCTTCTGTTTTTCACAGGAACCCTTCCAGACAGATAAGAATCTATCTTGTTTTTAAAGACCTTATAGAAAGAAATTCTACAGCCTTCCACAATCTTTAGCAGGGCCAACTTAGTTAAGTAAGTAACTGACTGACTTAGGCAAACTTAGTTAAGTATATAAATTTAGTTTAGAAAGCTCCCCTCGTTCTCCTTTGAGAATAGACACCACCCACTCACTGAGAACATACATTCTTTCACCTGTTCAATAAACCTTTGTTGTGCACCTATGTCCCAGGTACTGTTAACTAACCTAAGTATAACAGTGAACCAGATCCATTTCTGGTCCTTGAAGAGTTTACAGTCTGCTGAGCCTGCAAGACCCCAGGTGTTCCTGCCGCCTTTCCCGTCTCTCACCTCTTTATTCAGCTCCTCATTTCTTCTTCCTTATAAATACTGTATGCCAGGAAATTCCCATAATCTTTCTCACTCCCAGCAAAACTAAACTGCCTGTGCTTTTTGCCCAGGGTTCCAATGTAGGCAGCATCTAGCCAATCTGGTAAACTATTCTATGCCAACTGCTAATGCATCATATCACCAAGGTAACTTGACACATTTGAACAGGGCCTCTCTGAAGACATGATTATCATTCAGACCTTAGTGTCAGACCAATGGAGATGTTATTCAGAGTTTGGCCAAGGCTTATGGCACGGCCCTTCTTCACCACTAAGGTACCTCTTCCATAAAGCAGAGCCAACCTCGGTTTTTTGGTTTTATCCCATTGTTTAAAACTTGTTCCTTACTCGCCTCAGTAGAGTTGAAGAACATATATCCAATCACCTTTTACTGTAGAGTAGCTCCTTCAAATTCCTGGGAAATGTCTCTTCTCATTCTTCTCTCTGACATAAAGAAGTTCCCTCTAGAAATCCAAAACTGCCATTGAAAAATGCAAAATTACGTTAACTGGCATTTTTTATCTGTTATGCATATTTTTCCAAATTTTAAATAGCAAATAGCCAGATGGTAACACTACTACTTCTCTTTCTCAATTTTACAAGTTCAAATTAGACACAAGATGATTAATAAGCTAGTATCCCTGCTTGTCAGGAGGTGATCTCTGCAAGTAGTTCTTGATCTGTGGGCTCTTGGCCATTCTGCAAGTTGGTGTTTCTTTAGAAGTTTGGGCTCTGTCAGCGGTGATCTTGTTTTTGATAGCATTTAATTATTAAAAATAAAAATATATGAGTCCAAATTAAGAAACACAATTCCTTCACTTAGCTGAACTGAATTTTAGTGGACATATATTCATTGCCAAAACATAAGAAATAAGAAGATATGGTTTGTGTCCCAAGAAGTCAACGTTTTCAGTGGGGTAGAAATTGTTTTTCTTTATATTACTATCTGCCTCTGATCTTAAGAAAACCCACTGGCAGTCTGCACCAACTATCCTTGAATATTTCCTTGGATTTGATTGGTTTCCTAACAAGTTTCCTGACTAGGAAATATTCTCAAAACCCACTAAAAACATGAACAAAATGTATAAACAGACCTTGGGAATTTATTTCTCAGGAAATTACAAATGCTGTAGGAGAAAGGCATTGAACATTACTGGTGTCTTTTCATGTTAGGCACTTTGTATATGTTACTTTATTCAATCCTCTTGACTGCCCTGTCATGTCATGTATGTTGTTTAGAATAATCCTCATCAAGGGACGCCTGGGTAGCTCAGTGGGTTGAGAGTCCAACTTCGGCTCAGGTCATGATCTCATGGTTTGTGAGTTCAAGCCCCGTGTCAGGCTCTCTGCTATCAGCACAGAGCCTGCTTTGGATCCTCTGCCTGCCTCTCCCTCGCTCTCTCAGTCTCAAAAGTAAATAAAAATATTTTTTAAAAAACCACTTGTAGAATAATCCTCATCTAGTAGATGAGAAAATAAGGCCAGAAGAGATTCTGTAACTTGTTCAGTTTCAGCCTCATGTCATCTGAGTCTAGAGCACATGCTCCTTCCACAATTCCTGAAGGACCTTCTTCTAAGTGCTGGGTGCGAATTTCAAATGGACATACTTGGTATCAAAATGAGACAATACTACCAAGGCAAACACTTCAGTAGAGCACTAAAATAAAAATTATTTTCTATAAATTATTTTCTAAAGAAATAGAAAAAAAATGAAAGGACTTATGGTTACATCTTGAATGTACATTAGTGGTTAACAAACTACGTTTATCATGTATGGGGGCTTTAAAATATAATTTTCAATGTGCAGCCATTTGGAGATTAAAAACTATAGTGTAGTGTCTATATATCATTTGTGAGAAATCAAACCTAACCATTGCTATAAACAGTTTAGGCTAAAAAACTCCAACTCCTAAAGTAATGAAGATTACCACATTTAAGCCTTATTGATTTCTGCTCTGTAGTATGTTTCAGTGTGTTTAGAATATCATGCTTGTGGCTAATATGATTGGCTGTGCAATTAATAAAAATAGATTTGATCCAGATATTCACTCTAAGGGTTTTGATGCAACATTATTTGTTGCTGAACAAATAATTATAAAGTAGCTTGGTGTTCCATATAAAACTAAACACAAGCATGAAATTGCCATATAACCATGACCCCACAATTGCATTTTGGGACATTTATTCCAAATAAATGAAAAATTATGTTTGCACAAAAACCTGCATACTACTGTTCATAGCAATAACATTTATAATAGCCCAAAACTGGAATAACCCAGATGTCCTTCAACAGGTGGCTGGTTAAACAAACGGTGGTATATTCATATCATGGAACACTATTAAGCAATAAAAAAAAAAAAAGAATGAACTAGTCATACACACATCTTGGATGAATTTCTAGGTAATTATCCTGAATGAAAAAGATCAATTCCAAAAGGTTATACACTGTATGATTCCATTTATGTAACATTCTTGAAATGACAAAATCATACAAATGGAGAACAGGTGAATAGTTGCCAGGGAATAAGAAGGGAATGAGAGTAAGAGTGAAGTAGGGATGGCTATAAGAGTACAACAGGAAGGATCCTGTGCTGATGGAAACACTCCGTATCTGGGCCATATCAGTGTCAACATCATGGTTGTGTTACTGGACTCCAGTGTCACCACTGGAGGAAATTTGGCAAAGGGTACAAGGGATCTCTCTCTATTATTTCTAACAATTACATGGGAGTCTACAATGGCCTCAAAATAAAAGTTTACTAAAAAAAAAAAAAAAAAAAAAAAAAAAAAAAAAAGAACACCTAGAGTACTGGAACTACAAACAGAATAAAGACTCCTTGGGGCACCTGGGTGGCTCAATTGGTTAAGCGTCTGACTCTTGGTTTTGGCTCAGCTCATGATCTCACCGTTTTGTGAGTTCAAGCCCCATGTAGGGCTCTGCGCTGACAGTGCAGAGCCTGCTTGGGATTCTCTCTCTCACTCCCTTTCTCTCTCTACTCCTCTACTGCTTACATTGTCTCTTTCTCAAAATAAATAAATAAACATTAACAATTTTTTTTAAAGAGACTCCTTAAAGGACACTAAAAACATGGGGGGAAAAAGGCAATTCCACTGGAGTGTGGTAAATTCAATTCTATAGTTTGCACAGATGCCAGGGGGACACAGAGGAAAAGTACTAACCTATAACTGGAATAAGGGATATGAAAACTTTCCCAGAAAAAGTGATGTTGCAGGATTAGTGGAAGTTATCCTGGAACAGAAAGGAGAGAAAGGGTGAAAGGCATTCCAAGAAAGGGAAAAGACTGTGCAAAGGAGATTGGAAATAATGTGGTGCATTCAGGAAACTCTGAGTAGTCCAGTATGTCATTTGTGTTGTGGGTAAGGGAGCAGAAACAGACAGGGTTCACTGCAATCCAAAGGCAAGGTCTAAGTCCTGAGGATACATTATTTAAAAGGACATGAAGTATATCCTGAAGGGTACAGCCAGACATTACAGGCTTGTCTCTCTGTTTGTTTACAGCAATAAATAACATTTAGATTTTAAAGGGCATAAGGGTGGAGACTAGATTGAGTTGAAGGTGCGGACCAGAAGTAGCTAGTGAGATATGATCAGGATTTAAACTACAGCAGTGACAAAAGAAGTGAAGAAAGGGGGTGGTCTTGAGAGACTTAATGGAGAGGGACTCCAACAGCACATACTGATTGTTTAAACATGAGAAGGGGGGCGCCTGGGTGGCGCAGTCGGTTAAGCGTCCGACTTCAGCCAGGTCACAATCTCGCGGTCCGTGAGATCGAGCCCCGCGTCAGGCTCTGGGCTGATGGCTCAGAGCCTAGAGCCTGTTTCCGATTCTGTGTCTCCCTCTCTCTCTGCCCCTCCCCCATTCATGCTCTGTCTCTGTCCCAAAAATAAATAAACGTTGAAAAAAAAAATTTTTTTTAAACATGAGAAGGGAAGGTGAGTGAAGAATCTATAGTGCACAGTTGCAAATGAGTGGAACTAGGATGCTACCTCCCAGCCCAGAGCAGACATCCTTATTAGCGATCATACTCTTCACGTCTCAAATCAGCTCTCCCAAGGGAGACACTACTTGTCCATAAGGGTTAGCAAATAAGTTGTACTTATTTTCCACCTCCTACCTTAGATGACTCCTCAATTTCTAACTAGATGGTGATGCTATCCATTAAAATAGGTGAAACAAGAATTGAAGAGAAAATTTTTGGACTTCGTTTGATATGTTCCTGAGTCTGATGGTCACGAGAGACAAGGAGAAATATCTAATAGGAAACTCAATATTTAGGTGTACAGCTCAGGATGGAAATTTGGGAATCACTAGCATATATGTGGAAATTAAACCACAGAATCAAGAATATTACAGTCAAATTACAGTATGTAGAGAAGAAAAACAGATCAAGAGCAGAACCCTTAAGAACATGGGTATTTACAAGATGGACAAAAAAAGTTACCACAAAAGAGACTAAAATAGTATGCTAAGAAAACCAGGAGAGCATGGTTATTGAAACCAAGGAAGAAAAGAAAGGAAAAGTGGTCAGTAAATAAGCATTGCAGATGAGTCAGTAAAATAAGGACGAAAAAGACTCAGAAGATGCTGATGGTGGTCACATCACAGATTCTGGGTTTTCTGCAATCCTTACACAAAAATAGAAAAGCTAAAAAGTAAAAAATACATGAGAAAAATTTTCTAAAACTAAATAGATAAAATAAAATCTCAAAATATGAGCAAATCATTAGACTTGCATACTTTTACTAGTATACGTGAAGGAGAAAGCAGAGGAAAGCCACGGGGCATCTGACAGACCTGAGAACAGGAGAACTTCATAATAGCCAAAAAGTATTCATTGGAAAGGATGCAGAATAAATTGAGAGCCACAGTTGAAACTAGGAGGGATTTTTGTCCAATCCAGGGAATGTAAGAGGTATGGGGTATGACCTAGAAGGGCTCGAGCATTCTAGCCCTTATAAACACTTAAGATGGACTCTCCAAGGCTGGAATTGTGATGCCTCCAGATTTGGTTTTCTTTTTCAACATTATTTTGGCTATTCAGGGTCTTTTCTGGTTCCATACAAATTTTATAACTGTCTGTTCTAGCTCTGTGAACAATGCTGGTGGTATTTGGTAGGGATTGCATTGAATGTGTACATTGCTTTGGGTAGTATAGACTTCAAGGTGTATTACGAAGCTATAAACATCAAGACAGTATGGTGCTGGCACAAAAACAAACAACAGAGATCTATGGAACAGAATAGAGAACCCAGAAATGGACCCACAAATGTATGGCCACTAATCTTCAACAAAGCAGTAAAGAATATCCTGTGGAAAAAACACAGTTTCGTCAGCAAATGGTGTTGGGAAAACTGGACAGTAATGTGCAGAAGAATGAAACTGGACCACTTTCTTACACCACACAAAAACTAAATTCAAAATGGATGAAAGACCCAAATGTAAGACAGGAAACCACCAAATCCTAAGGGAGAAAACATGCAACAACCTCTTTGACCTTGTTTGCAGCAACTTCTTATGAGATATGTCTCCAGAAGCAAGGGAAACAAAAGCAAAAATAAACTATTGGGACTTCATAAAAATAAAAGCTTCTGCACAGCAAAAGAAACAAGAACAAAACTAAAAAGTAACCAATGGAATGGGAGAAGACATTTGCAAATTACCTATCGGATAAAGGGTATTCCAAATCCATAAAGAATTTATCAAACTCAACACTCTTAAAACAAATAATCCAGTGAAGAAATGACCAGGGGACATGAATAGGCACTTTTCCAAAGAAGACATCCAGATGGCTAACAGACACATGAAAAGATGCTCAACATCACTCATCATCAGGGAAATACAAATCAAAACCACAATGAGATACCACCTCACACCTGTCAGAATAGCTAAAATGAACAACTCAGGAAACAACAGATGTTGGCAAGAATGCAGAGAAAGAGGAACCCTCTTGCACTGTTGGTGGGAATGCAAACTGGTGCAGCCACTCTAGAAAACAGTGTTGAGGTTCCTCAAAAAAATAAAAATAGAACTACCCTCTGACCCACCAATTGCACTACTAGGAGTCTATACAAACGAAACAAAAATGCTGATTTCAAGGGGCATATGCACCCCAATGTTTATAGCAATGCTATCAACAATAGTCAAATTATGGGGCACCTGGGTGGCTCAGTCAGCTAAGTGTCTGACTCTTGATTTGATTTTATCTCAGGTCATGATCTCACAGTTCATGAGATCAAGCCCTGCATTAGGCCCAGTGCTGACAATGCAACACCTGCTTAGGATTCTCTCCTTCCTCTCTCTCTGCCCTTCCCCCACCTTGCACACTCTCACTCTCTCTAAAAATAAATTTAAAAACATTTAAAAAAAAAGAAAAGGGATTCATATATTTAAGATACTCAAGGAAAGATGAAGCACTTGGGTGACTCAGTCAGTTAAGCTTCTGACTTCAGCTCAGGTCATGATCTCATGGTTCATGGGTTTGAGCCCTGCATCAGGCTCTGTGCTGACAGCTCAGAGCCCGGATCCTGCTTCAGATTCAGTGTCTCCCTCTCCCTGCCCCTCCCCTTCTCACACTCTGTCTCTCTGTCTCTCTCTCAAAAATAAGTAAACAAAAAATATTTTTAAAAAAAAGATACTCAAGGAAAGAACATGTAAGTAAGTTAAGGACATTATATACACAAAACTAACCTTTATGTAGGAAGGACTCAGACAAACTCTTATTAATACACAGAAACTCTGAGAATATTGTTCCCACAAGTCTTTTCCAATGAATTTCATAAAGAACAAGCAGCAGACAACTAAAATGACTAGAATATTAACATAAGGACTCACTGTATTAACTAAATGTAGAAAGAAATGCAGGTTAAAGAGAGATTGGAATAAACATAGTATATTATATATAACATACATACACATAATATATAATATATACTATATATAACATGTATATTATATATAGTATATAACATATATATTGTATATAATGGCTGTATGATCTGATAGTGTAGATATAGCTACAATTATAAAAGCAAAAAGGAAGGGAAGCAAGAATGGACGTAGGATATGCAAAAAAATAACTTGTCAGTCATCATAATTGGTGGTGGTAATCAGTATTATAACCTGATATTGTGTGTATAATGCAGCATAAAACAAGCAATTATGTGATGTTCTAATTCAATCAGCCTAAGCATCCTTAATAACCAGAGTTTTCAGTGAAAACCCTGTAGTGCTGAACTGTTAATTGGAAATACAGTATGAACTCGTATGGTCTCTAATCTTTAATATAAATATTTCAATGAGTATATCTACCACCCAGATTATTGTCTTGAAATACTACTTCCCATTAAAAAATACCAGGGCTGTATTAGATTCCTAGGGCAGCTGTAACAAATTACCACAAATTCTGTGGTTTAAAACAGCAGAAATTTATTCTCTCATAGTTCTAGAAGCAAGAAGCCGGAAATCAAAGTGTCAGCAGGACTACATTTCCTGTGAAAGCTCTAGGGGAGAATTATTCCTTGTCTCCTCCAAACTTCTGGTGCCTTCAGATTTTCCTTCGCTTCTGACAGTGTAACCCCAATCTCCACCTCTGTCTTCACAGGGACTCTTGTGTACGTCTGTCTCACTCTCTTCTACCTCTTACAGAGAAACATATCATTGGACTTGGGGCCTCAATCCAGAATGACCTCCTCTTGAGTCCTTTAATTTAATTGCATCTGCAAAGACCATTTTTTCAACTAAGGTCACATTCACAGGTTCCAGAAGGATGTATGTTTTGGGTGTCCACCATTCACCCCACTAGAATCTGCCCCCTAAAATTCATGTCTATCCACCATACAAAATACATGCACTCCACAACAACAGTCCCAAGTCTCAACCAATTGCAGCATCAACTCTAAAATCTTATCTAAATATCATCAGTCCACTAATCCCAAATCACATTAAAATTAGGTATGAATGAGACTGTGGGTGTGATCCATCCTGAGACAAAATTCCTCTCCATCTGTAGTTCTTTGAAACTAGAAAACAAATTATCTGCTTCCAAAATACAGTGGTGGGACAGGTAAAAGAAAGGCATTCCCCCTGCAAAAGAGAGCTATTGGAAGGAATAAGGAGGTCACCAGTCCCAAGCAAGTTCCAAATCCAGGAGGACGAATTCCTTTAGATTTCAAGGCCTGAACATAATCCTCTATAGCCCAATGCTCTGCCTCTGAGCCTGTGATGGGGCCTTTCCAGCCTCTGTGCCACTGGGGCTCTGCCGGTGGAGACATTCTTTTTCTCAAAGGGTAACACATGTTTGCAGCCAAGTAACTCTATCAGCCAGTTTTCTGCCTGTAGAATCTTGAAAGACCAACATCCTTCCCTCATTTTGTCTCTCTCTGTCCCCTTCAGTCCAAGCTGTCAGTATTTTTGCTAATGCTACACTTTCAAAAACCTTGTGGTCCACCTACGTATGTCATGGAGGTCTACTCCATTAGACAAGAGAGGGTCTCCACATATCTTTCCTGGATCATTTCATCTCTCTTCCTGGCTCCTGATGAATAAATCTGTAAATCACAAGCCTAATTTTTTAGAGCAAAAGGTTTCCCAGCTACATCCTTCACCCTTTCTCTAGAGCATGCTTTTCCAACAATGAACTTTATAATTTTAGCATCCTTTTTGATCTGGATAGTGTGAGAACTCCCAAATCATCAGGGGCTTGAATCTTTTTACTTAACAGTTCCTTCCTCCAATTCATCTCTTCACTGATTCACATTTTAAGCAACAAGGAGAAACCAGGCTACTCTTCTAACATTTTACATGCCTTCCTCTGGACCTCTGTCTTTACATGATCTTCTGTGCCTGCATGTCTAAAATCTTCCTCTTCTTTGTCTTATAAGGATACCTACCAGTTATTGAATTTAAGGTCCATCCTAAATCTAGGAAGATCTAGAGATCTTAAACTTAATTATATTTGTGAAGACCCTATTTCCATATAGTCACATTCAGAGGTACCAGAATTTAGGACTTGAATACACCTTTTGAAAGCTATTCATTGAGGGCTTTGGGGAGAAGTGATTGATTATAAATTCTAAATCTGGAGCGGTAAATTCACATGATGATCTAGGACCAGAAAGAAAGAGCCATTAAAGACTACTGAGGTCATGTCATCAGAACTTAGGAGCCAATTTGAAGAGGTTCCCACTGACTAAAAATTTAAAAATTTCAGCATGAATGAAGAAATGAACAATGAATTGGAAATGATCAAATATCTTTGAACTCATGAGTTCAAAGTAATTTTTTCAGTTGAATTGGTCCTTGTGAAGATGCCAGGGAACCAGCTTGCTCTCTTGAGACTTAGGTAAATAAAAGAATCAATTATCTTGTTTTCCCTATTTGAACTATACCACTAGGTAACCAAACAGTAGATGAGGAGTATCTCCTTATGAAAATCATTCCAGTTAACATATGGAAACAAAATGACAAAAGTTTATTATCACTATTTTGCAACCACCATGAATTAATGGATCTAGGCACATCACTGGTTGGTAACATCAAGGAAGAACAAAAACCAGACATTATGTGTCTCCACATGAAAGAACACTTTACCACCTATAGTCTTGCCAAAAGGATCAAACAGGAATGTGATCAAACCTCTGGATCCCACTACCAATTTGCAGAAAATATAGAGGACAGAGTAACATATGGAACTGTATCATGATTCTAGCAGAATACAGACTATGAGAAACTTTGAGTTCTTTCACAGATAAGTTGTAAGCAATGAAAGGAATGGAAGAAAATCTATACATTTAAAAAAGGACTTAAAAAGATAGATCAAGTTTAAAAAAAATGGGCAGACAAACTACCATGTCAAGGGATACACACTTGGATTAAAAAAAAATCAAACAACACTAGGGGGTAACTTTTGACTTTTGCAATTAATAGTCAGGGTATTCATTACTTTTAGAGGAAGGTTAAAGACTGTGAGTGGTATGAGGTACATGAAGGGGATACTGGTGTGGCTGGCAAAGTCCATTTTGTTGTGGTTTATTTATTCTTGTATTTTCATTTTAAAATTAAGAGGTGTTTAAAAAAAAAACAGCGTCCATTGAGTTTAGCATTACTGGCAGAAGAAGCTTCAATAGAACCTTAGAACAAAAGTTAGATTGCAGTGAGATAAGAAAGGAAAATTAGAAACAGGAACAATAAACGAAGACTCCTGTGTCTAGAAGTGTGGCTGAGAATGGAAGGAGAGACAGCTATCTATAGGTTTAGAATGACATAGGGCAAAGAGAGAGGTTTTCTCTCTTTGCTTGTTTGCTTTAAAATGAATGAGATTTGAACATGCTTATGCGGCAAAAGGAGAGAAAATATAGAGAGGCAAATGTTGGAGATACATCTGAGAGAAGAGTAATTGACAGAGCAAAATCCATAAAGATACCAAAGGGAATATGATACAAAAAATAGGTAGCAGGTTGACCTTACATAGGAGGCTGAAAGTGGTCATTTCTACTGAGACAATGGAAAGGAAACAAAGAACTTGTGGTGAGCTTAGAGATGGAGTGCTAACAGCAGAAAGGTGAGGAAGTTCCCACTCTCTGTTCTCTATTTTCTCTGTGAAATAGGAAGAAGGTTATCTGCTGATGCAGGTGGCAGGTGGGGAGCATAAAGTATTCAGTGTATGTTGAAAATAGCCAAAGTAGTGTTGGAAGTTCCCTAGAGACTGCAAGCTGAATTTGTAGTGACACCAATCCATGCCATTTTGTCATTTTCTTCAGAAACTCGAGCAAAGGACTAAAGAGGGTATAGTTAAATTGATGAACTCTTTGTTGTTCATATTTCTTCAGACCAGCCTAATGAGGCAGGGAAGTTGGCATCACTGGCGAGGAACTGGTTAAAGTGATGGGGAAGGACAACAAGGGGGGTATTGATAAAATGGGGCTGGGGAGGAAAAAACTCTGATGCTTAAGATGCTGAGCGAATGAGGATATGGGATGAAAAACAGATTTATGAGAAAAGGTAATGAGTTCATTTTTATTATTTCAGGTTTTCTATATCCAGTTATATATGTGAACCCAGATGCCCGAAAGGGATATCTGGCCTGAAACTGCAGATTTGAGAGGCATCGGCTTAAAGATAGTAGCTGAAGCCATGAAAATACACAGAATAAAAATAGAATATTAAAAAAAAACTGAAAAAAGAATCCTGAAAAACACTCTGGCTTAAAGATCAGGTAGAGGGGCACCTGGGTGGCTCAGTCAGTTAAGCGGCCGACTTCGGTTCAGGTCATGATCTCTCAGTCTGTGAGTTCAAGCCCCGCGTCGGGCTCTGTGCTGACAACTCAGAGCCTGGAGTCTGTTTCAGATTCTGTGTCTCCCTCTCTCTGACCCTCCCCTGTTCATGCTCTGTCTCTCCCTGTCTCAAAAATAAATAAAACGTTAAAAAATTTTTTTGAAAAAAAAAAAAAGATCAGGTAGAGAAATAGCAGGTATCAAAGGTCCCTGGCATGGACAAGCCAGAAAGGTCAGGAAAAAAATCCAGGTGAGGGATGTCCCAAAAGTCCAGAAAAGAGAGTTTAAGGTGAAGAAGTGGTCAAAATGTCAATGCTGCTGAGATATGCAAAAGATGTCTTATTCACCTTTGGTTTCTTGGTGTCTAGGAAAATGTGTGGCACACAGTTGGAACTCGTTAAGTGTAAATTTCCTTGTTGTGTCCATATCAATACCTGCAAGTCTCACTCCAACACTGTTACAGTTGTAAAATGCAAAAAGGGTATACAGGAAGGAAGGAAGAAGGAAAGGTAAGGAAAAAATATCTCACTCACCCAAATGCTCCATGCAGGTCCCATGTCTCTCCATCCCAGCTCACTAAAAATCATCCTATAAAACAAGGCATATCCCAAGTTCTCCCAAACTGCATATGCCTGTAAAGTACAGATTGACTCACTGACACAGTAAAAATTCAAAGTTTCCTTGCTCTTGGGCCCATGTGAGAATGTAGAGCTTCCAGATCCTTGAGAACACTCTCGCCACCCCCCCCCCACACACACACACACAAGTGTCTTTAAAATGCAAGATGTGTCTCACAGGTGCTCATGATGGGGCATTGCCATTTTCTCACTATCTCTTACTAGGTGGTTCAGTTCCCCAACCTGTCACTTCAGTGGCACCGAGTTCTCCTGCTACATGATGCTCTTGATCCCTCCAGGTGCTGGAGACCCCACCAGATGTTATTCCTCTACCAGGCCGCTTAATTCTCTGTCAAGCACCATGACTAAACAGCCAGATCCCTCAAAGTGCCAAAATTACATGGCTATCTATGCAGAACTCTGACTTCTCCCTTTTGCGTTATCATGTTAGATGTGCCCCAAAGCAATGTTGCTCCTGCTTCCATGGTCTTACAGACGTCAGCGAAAAAGCTCTCTCAAGTTTCATAACTGGGGTTTTTTAAGTGCTTGATATCAAAGAGTGCTTATTTAAAAATTAAACCAGATGAATGAATTAGAAAAAACTGAAATGGGTTATAAATTATTTAAGCCAGTATAGAAGTCATTTTGCAACAGATTTCATGGGTACATTGTTGACAGTCAAAGCAGCTACCATTCTTAGTTCTTCACTCTAGTGTCCCATTATTACCATAACTCAGATTCTTTCTCAATCTCTGATCATCTCTGAGCATCTTTCTACTTCTGTTTTCAAATACCAGGCTATAGACTTCCTTCCCACATGTCCAGGTCAAATTCCCAAAAACAAACTAATTGGACAAGCTAATTACCATTGCTTTTGTATGGACACTTGTGTCAGGACACCTCATGGATCACTTATCACCTTTGGGTCAGCAGTAACCACAAGTTAGTGTCATGTGATACCAGCAAGAATACATGCAGAAGGAGCTTCCCAGAAGGGGTCAATGGGAGTGACAGGCATTCTCAGACATGAACTTCCTCCGTTAGGAAATAAGCATTCCTGCACATAGTAAGCTTCAATAAAGATAATGTACTGGGCACACAGTTAGCTCTCAAACATTAATTTTAGCTCCATGACTGAAAGAATGCCTTTGCATGACATTAAGTCCATTTAGGATATACTTCAATTTATCTTTCCAGTTTTACCTACTAATATACCTTCACTTGAACTCTAATAATGGCCAACATTTGTTGGGTGCTAACAATATGCCTGGCACTTTTCTGTTACATGGATTCACTCATTTAATCATCACAACATAAAGTACTGCTATTATCCCTATTTTACCAATAAGGAAACTGAGACACAAAGAGGTTAAGTACTTACACAAGGGCACATAGCTAGTAAATGGCTGAACAAGAATTCAAATCCAGGTAGAGCTTCAAAGCTCCAAACTTAATCACTATGCCACACTGTTTCCCAAACATCAGCTAATATTACTAACATCATAATAATAAATAAATGTTAGAAATCACAAGTGATTATTGTATGCCAAATAATAGGCTAAGGATGCTACATATAGGAATGCAAAACTGTTCTGCCCTGTTGCTGTTAAAAAAAATAATAAAATAAAGAAACAAAAAGAAAAAAGAAAGGAAAATCATTTGCATCATAATTCACTGCCAGAAACAAAGAAAGCTGTAACTTTTCCTCTAAGCACTGTATTAGCTGCACCCCAAGTTTGGCTCTGTTCCATTTATCATTCAGTTCAGTAGATTTCCTCATTTCCACTGTAATTTCTTCATCAAACCCATGAAATACTTACAAGTGTTTTGTTCCATTTCAGACATTTGGGAATTTTTAGTTTTCTTGTTTATTTCTACTGTAATTCTATTGTGGTCAGAGAACATACCCTGAATGGTTTCAGTGTTCTGAACGTGCTAGGGGTTTCTTTACGGCTTAGTGTAATGCTCGATTTTGGTAAATGTTCCCTGTGCATCATCTTTCCTCTATTTTCAGCTACTTAAACTTCCAGAGTCCCTTCTAATGCTATGTGTGAGATTCTAGGCATAAAGTAAAGGGAGCAGAGTTAGCTCTTGTTCTTATTTTTCTTCCAATGAACACTTTTCTTTTCCCCTTGAAGAAAACACCACCTGTATTCGCCTGCACAGTTCTGCGCTCTTCTCACCGATGAGTACAGACTCAGCCGCCTACGTCCCGCGAGCCTGAAGGTGGCAGAACGACCGGCTCCGAGCCGCCAGCCCAGGAGCACATCCTTCCTCGCGTCGCACCAACCCAGGCCCATCCAGCCCCGCCCTAAAGAAGGCGAGGGGCGGGGCCCGCCGCGGCGCGCTGACGTCAGGGAAGGCTGCGACGCCGCCCGGTCAGCAGCGGCGCTGACGGCTGTGGCCGGTCAGAGCTCTGAGCGGGGCCTGGGCAGCGGCGGGGCCGTAGGACCTCGCGCTGCGTTCGCGGGCTCCGGGGCGGGGGCGGCGGCGGCGAAGCCCCCTCCCCGGGGAGGCGGGGCCTGAGCGAGCTCCCCAGCCGGGGAGCGGCGGCGGCTGGGAAGGATGCATCAGAAGCTGCTGAAGAGCGCTCATTACATCGAGCTGGGCAGCTACCAGTACTGGCCAGTCCTGGTGCCCCGCGGCATCCGTCTCTACACCTACGAACAGATCCCCGTGTCCCTCAAGGACAACCCGTACATCACCGACGGCTATCGGGCCTACCTGCCCTCCAGGCTGTGTATCAAAAGGTACAGTCTGGCCGCCTCCGCGGGGCGCGCCTGGGGGGCGCGCCGGCAGCCCCTCCTCCCCACCTACACCCTTTTTTGTCTGGGGTCCCTGGTGTTTTCCCTGCTTTTCTCCGTGCCTATCATTTCCTAGCTGTCCCATCCCTTTCATTCCTTTTTGCCACCTCTCCCGTCTCGTTATCTTTCCTCCTCCCCCGCCCGGGTGCCAGATCCACGGAATAATGACAGTTAACAATGTTTATAATTACCACTATAGCAGTTTTTCCTATGGCGCTTTGCATTTTACAGAGGGCTTCTAGATCCTTTATCCCATTTGGTGCTTATTAGAATCGACCCCACTGACGATGGCCAAGTGATACTTGCCCCTGTGTATACCTAAGCTTTATTTTTAGAGCAGCCCTGTGGAAACTCAGATGCTTTGGGCCAAATAAAATGCCTAACATGATATATAATAGGAAATTATAATAATATAATAGAAAACAAGTTCACATTGCCATATGCAATGTATGGGTATATATATGTATATGTATATACGTAGAGAGAGAGAGAGAGAGAGAGAGAGAGAAACCCAATTCATTCATTGAGCAGATACTATGGAGCCCCTCCTAGGTGCCAGGTACTATACTAAGTCAAGCAGAGAACAGCAGACAAGGCCCTTGTTCTTCTCATGAAACTAAGGTTTGGTCTGAGTGACACGCATTAAAGAGGTAATAACTCTATTGCATAATAACCAGTGTGAAAAACGCTGTGTAGTAAAAGTGCTGTAGCAAAGAGAGCCTATAACGGGCACCACCCTCCACTAGAGCCCTAGAAGCATTTCTAAGAAAGGACTTTCTTCATCATCTAAACCTTTAAAACTATGAGTCCCTTGAAAGCCTGGGTTTTAAAAAACAAAACTGAAAAACCAGTGTCCTAGTTCTTAAAATAGCAGAATAACTTTGTGTTAAAACTTTGTGTTAGGTATATCCTTATAGAACTCCACTTTAAGAGAATTAAGGTACAGGGGCGCCTGGGGGGCTCAGTAGGTTACCATCCAGATTCTTGATTTCAGCTCAGGTCATGATCTCAAGGTTCATGAGTTTGAGCCCCGCATCAGGCTCTGCTCTGACAGCTCGGAGTGTGCTTGGGATTCTCTCTCTCTCCTTTTCTCTCCCCACCCCCGACCCCACCTCTCCTCTGCTCTCTCTCTCTCTCAAAATAAACATTTTTAAACATAAGAGAATTAAGGTGCAGATATCGGTTAGCTCTAGGATACCGTGGTGACAAACCCTAGCGCTGGAATGTAGGCTGTTAAGTTGCTCAAGAAGCAACCACGCGTCTGATTCTTGGTCTTCTTTTGAGCATAGTCTTTCCTCAGTTTTTTCTGTCCTGTCTTGAAAGTGTTTTGGACTCACAGTCACAAAGTGACATTTCTGCCCATCCCTACTTCAGTGGATGGCCCACAAGCCTTCACAGTTTGAATCCTAAGTACTGTCCCCCCCCCCCCGACCCCCACTGTCTCCTTTGCATAAATTTATTACACAAGAAATCAGAGCTAGGCCCTGCTATGGATGTGGACTCCACAAGAACAGAGCAGGTAGCGAATTGCCGTTAAGTATTTTATACCCACGTAGCAATAGTCCTCTGCATTCTGATGTTAGTGTCCAAATCTCATGGATTGAGAAACGAAATACATACAGTGCTTTAATGTTGGGTTGTTGAGTCAAAAAGACTTGGTTATCCAGATCTGCACTTAACCATTGTGGGACCTTGAACAAAGGTTAACCTCTCTGAGCCTTATTTTCCCCTCTTGTAAAAATGAGGGTAATCACAATGTGTGCTCCAAAAAATATCAAGGATTAAATGAGATTATGTATATAAAATGCTACACAGGGTGTGGCACCTAACAAGCCCTCGGTAAATGGTGACTCACTTGTTATATCGTTGTGATTATTGATTTTGAAGGTGAACAAAGTATGGGTAACTTCTCACAGCATAAGAGTAGATTCTCTATGGGGAATATTTTTCCAAGTGCTCGTCCCACCAGCTTGGTCTTTTCCAGGTTCAGCTTCTGCCCTCTCTTCTTCTGGCTGTCAAGAGTGACCAGAACAGATTTTGGATGGAAGGAGAGGTTTTGTATGTCACAGCTGTTCTGCCAACACTGTTAGTGGGAAGGAGCATGCCAAAGCTTGTGGCTCTCAGATCAGTTAATCAGGGTATACTGGGTTTCACTAAGTGAAAAGTTTTGAGGCAACAGGCAGAGCACAGTATTGATCGTCAAAACAGCTGTATAGTTACAGGTGTTCCTTCACATTCCTGCGTCCTTACCCCGCCCCAATATAAGTGGTCTTGATACTTGACGCTTGTACAGGGTAAAACCTGAAATTCATAACAAGATTCACTTTATTCTTGATAATCAATTGATAGTGTGAGACCCTGTTATGTTTATGATGCGGGAAAATGAGAACCATGGTGATTCCTACCAATTCAGTACATTGGAGGCATATACGTTAATGCTTATTTATAAGGATTCTGAACCAGTAAACGTCAAAGATCTTAGTTTAAACAAAAAGATTTGATTTTGCAAGAGAACCGCAAGAGAATTTTAATCATTAGGCATGATATCACCTTCTATTGATGAGTTCTATTCACAGCTGGGGAAGCAGTTCACAAAATGGAGGAGCTGGAAGTGACTTGCTCATGATCACAGAGCTAATTTGTTGCTGAGGGTGAGGATGCAGGAGCAGTGACCCTTGTGACTCGTGGTTGGCGTGGTGCACTTTACACCAGCCTGTGCTGTCAAGACTACTTAAACTCAAAGCAGTTAGGCATTTAGTGAGCAAATAGTACTGATATTAAAAGTAACCGATTGTCCCTAAAAAAGGAGAAACTCATGCCACCTGTGTACTAGTTTGGTTTCAAACAGCCACTGCAAAATTGTTCCAGCATGCCTATCTTTTTTTTTTTTTTTAACGTTCATTTATTTATTTTGAGAGAGAGGGAGGGAGAGAGCACAGGTGTGTGCAGGCAAGTCGGGGAGGGGCAGAGAGGGAGAATCCCAAGCAGGCTCTGCACTGTTAGCATAGAGCCCAGCGTGGGGCTCCATCTCACAAATCGTGAGATCATGACCTGAGCCAAAATCAAACGTCAGACACTCAACCGACTGAGCCACCCAGGCACTACCCCTGACATGCCTGTCTTAAAGGACATTTCCAGTGGTACAGTTTGTATTTATTCTGCTTCTCTTGAGTCTGTTTAATTTTGCATTTACGTTTGATGAGTACTAAAAAGGTACTTTAAGTTTGTGCCTGACCTTATACTTGGCAGGCTTTCAGATACCTGCTTTTAAACATGTAAGTATGTAGCTAACATCCAGATTTAATCTGCACATTCATTTCTATGGACATTTAGCATCTAGTCTGAGCAAGGCACTATGCTTGGGATAGTGGTGTCATAAAGAAGGATGGTGCCAGCCATTAGGGAGTTGACAGGCTGGAGGACAAGAAGGAATTTATACATAAATAACTCATATGAGGAGGGAAATGGTAAATATGATAATAGGGTGAGCACCAAAAGAGCTCTAAAATGTCAGGATTGGTGGAGACATGGATGAACTTAAAAATTTAATTAAACAGGGGTGCCTGGGTGGCTCAGTCAGTGAAATGTCTGAATTCAGCTCAAATCATGATTTCACAGTTCATGAATTGAAGCCTGGCGTCAGGCTCCGTGCTAACAGCTCAGAGCCTGGAGCCTGCTTAGGATTGTGTGTCTCCTTCTCTCTCTGCCCCTCCCCTGCTCACACTCTGTCTCTTTCAAAAAATAAACATTAAAAAAATGTTTTAAATATCCTTTTAAAGATTAATTGAGCAGAGTGAGATGTTGTATTTAAAAGGCAAATATGAGGGTAAGGGCTTAAAGCAACAAGTGTTGGATAACTGCCCCCCAAAACTCTCCCTAATCTTTTAGATGCTGACAGTGAACAAGCCAGTATAAATCTGAGATGCATTTTTGTTTGTTTTCCAGTTTGTTTATTTTATCTAATGAGACGGTAAATATCTGGAGTCATTTGCTGGGTTTCTTTCTCTTCTTTACACTGGGAATATATGACATGACATCAGTGTTACCTTCGGCAAGTGCATCCAGAGAAGATTTTGTAATTTGTTCTATTTGTCTTTTCTGCTTCCAGGTAAGTCATTTCACAAACACCATTATTGGTAAAGAGAACTTTAGTCAGACAAGCTTGGGCAAGTGATCTTACTTCACGCCCACCACTTGCTTTACAGAGTCCCAACATAGCATATAGGTTAGTTTATTCATTTTTATAATATAAGCACCAAAAATGTTTTTATGAGAGTATATTTGGACTTTACTGTTAAAGTATACTTGAAATCCAACAGACTTTAAAGACTGAGAAAGTTTCTTTCCTTTTCTTTCCCTTTTTAGACATTTCTGTTGTAAGATTAAGGTAAGGATAAAAAAAAATACAAGGATAGGAACCTCTGTACTCTTATTTTCTGGCAGAGATAGAACACTAGTTACTGCTTAAAACTTGTTTGAGAAGTGTTCCCCATCTTTTTCCTATTTATAGGTCTGAGATTTTGCATTTGCTTCCTTACTGTCTTAATTTTAACGTCTTGTTTTGCTGTTGCTTTAATGTTCATTTCCTTTGGTCTTTTATGCTTGCCTGGTTTCAGATTCTTTTAGTTTCTCCTCCTCTCTACCTGTTGTGTTTGTTAGTTCCCTAGCACTTACATTTTTCTTCAAGGATCTGTAAAATTCCTTTAACAGTTACATATAATAGTTTTAAAAGCAAATAATCCTAAAGAAGAAGTCAAATGTGGACCAAAATCCTGCTGACATTTTTTAAATTAAATAAAATGCAGAGAGTACAGAAAAACAAAAAAATTAAAAGAGAAAGCTATCATCTCCATTCTTCCAAACAGAGGCCAGCACTCCCTGCAGTTAACCTGTGGCTGCTGTTTGAAAGGTGTATCTGTAAGCCAGCTTGCACAGATATTGCACAATGTGTTGTTTAACTTCAGACCTTCATCATTCAACTCAAGTTAAAACTTGGGAGTTAAATGACCAAAAACACATTGGGAACATCTCCCCTCCCCTTTTTTTCCTAATTCTAGTTTCTGGAATAATTTTAAATTTCTTTAAGGGAAAGAATACCTGTATTTTTATGTTATTATTATTTGAAATTTATTTTTTCTTTAAGTATTTTTTACGGTATACTCATTCTCAGGTTTGATTTTTGTCCTGATGGCAGCCTAAACATCTCTTAGAATCCATCTCTGGTTTGAAAATGAAAATGAATCAATTTCTTTACAGTTAAATTTTTAGATGTATCTTACAGACTAAGATGCCTTTAATAACCATTAATAAGCAGAACTGGTTTATACTCTACTGTTAATTATATGGATAGTATCTACTTTGAGAATCCCACATGTTTTCCTCAGCCCCCAGCTCTTCCCTTTATTCCTTCACCATCTAGCCAGAACTGATGTTAATTCAGGGAAAGCATATTAATTTTTATATTGGCTTAAGAAAACAATGCATTGCAGAGCTGAAAAGCTGAAATAATTACAACTGCCAACGAAAAAACACCCAAAACGTTACAGTGACTTGCCCAGGGTTACTGAGCAGGACAGTTAAATCCTGTTCTAGCTACTAGTGCAATGATCTTTCTGGACAAGATGCTAACAACAGCTGAAGAGAGCACATCTTCCCTACTGAAAACTACCATTTCTGTTATTTTATTTTTATGAAATTAAATTTATAACTTGCTCAGTTTTTCTAAATTCTTAGAGTGAACAGGCAATATGGTAAATCACAAGGATTGATTTACATGTAATTAAAAAAAAATTTTTTTAACATTCATTTATTTTTGAGAGAGCACGAGCGGGGGAGGGGCAGAGAGAGAAGGAGACACAGAATCTGAAGCAGGCCCCAGGCTCTGAGCTGTCAGCACAGAGCCCGATGCAGGGCTCGAACCCACGAACTGTGAGATCATGACCTGAGTCGAAGTCAGATACTTAACCAACTGAGCCACCCAGTGCCCCAATTTACATGTAATTTTTAAAAGACATAACATTTTTCCTCTTTCACTTGTACCATTTTATATGCTCAGTGTTTTCCTACCAACCAGATTATTAGAGTACATTCTGAATGTAGAAGAGTAGAATGTAATTTCGAGGGCTTTGAACTTTCCTAGAGGTCTTTCTGTATGAGGGAAGAGTAGAATATAGGCATGCCTTTCCCTAGATTCATTTCATTTACATTCAGTTCCACAAATATTTTTTTGAATGCCTCCTATCTAGACCCAGGCACTAAGCTAGGCATCGGGAATACAGTGCTGAACAAAACCAACCTGTCATAAAAATCAAGTCACCTAGGTGGGAGGGCTGAAGGGAGTGAGGCAGGGCATTTAAGCAGAAAAAATAGTTCGTGTAAAGGCCCAGAAGCAAGAGATAGTTCAGCACTTTCTGGACTTGTAGGTGTTGACCTTTCTGGTTGGATCATAGGAGAATGGAGAAAGATGAGGCTGGAGAAGAAGAAGCCAGATCCTGAAGTATTTGGTTATCATGCCAAGGAGATTGAAATAGGATGTCACACTCTGATTTTCTGTTTACCTTGATGGAGAGAGATATTCCACAGAAGGAAAGTTCCCAGAAAACTGAAACCATACTCCATTTGTCAGATAATTTTTCAGGCAGTTTTTTTTTAAGGAACTCTAATAATAATACATTTCTTTTAAAACAGAACGTACTAAGTATAGGTTTACTTTTTAAAAACTCAGTGTTCTCTACTAACACTCTATATTCGACTTTCCTTTTGATAAGTGTAATTTTTCTCTTTATTTTCCTTTTCACAATGAAACTGGCTTTACTGTTTCTTACTATTGCCATAAAATATATTCATGTAGGAGTTCAAACAAACAAAACAGTATATGGAAGAAAGTAAAAGCCATTTGAAATTCTGCTTTCCAGAGGTAACCACATTTGACATTTTGGTTAAGTTCCCCCAGACATTTGTGTATGAGCAATTGCCTCCCGCCTGCCTACCTACCTGTCTACCTAATTCTGAGCTACGATCATCTCTGCTTGCTGTTTTGTGTCACTCAACATTGTGACGATGAGATCTTTCCTTGTCAATGAAAATATGTACCTTGGTATTCTCTGGATTTACTGTGTTTAATCTCAAGGGTAATCTGAGAAAACAAATAACCAAGCTTCTTAGAATTATATTTAATTGGGTCAGTGAACTCCTGACTTGTGGCTTAGTAGCCAAAGCCACAGACTGATGAAGATTTTAGACTATGGATGAAGAAATGACATTGCGGCTAGGTACACTTTTAAATAATGGTATTGAGGCTGTGGTGCCTGATTAGGTTTGTTTAATGACCAGATTCTGGAATAGCTACCTGACCATTTGTCTGCCTTAGCCGTTGCTTACAAAATATTTGTCAGTTTGACCTACTTCATATAATCTATCTGTGCCATTTTCTGTACCCCCACTGTCACTGGCTTAGGATAGGGTCTTGCCACTGCTCTCTAGGGCTACTCTTAAAACCTCCCATCTTAGCCTTTCTGTAAGACTGCACTTAAACTCTTCAGTAGTATCACACCTAGCCCATCATATTGATGTTAAAATTCTTTGATGTGTAGAACTTGCCATAATTGTATTATGAGAGGGCCACATGACAGTCCTTAATGGTCTGTGTTTTCAATATGTTGCTTTTCCTGTGGACCCTCCAATAAACATGTGAGCACTTTTATTTATACTCTTGAGGAATGCCGGAACAGCCTTTTAAGATCCAGTGTAAGTGGCATCCCTTCTGTGAAGCTCTTTTCCCCACCATTTCACCCACCAAATGCACACATACACCCACAAGCCCAGTCCTCCCCTCCTCCCCTGTGCTCTGCACTGACTTTTCCTATAGGACTTCTTCTATTACCACTGTTCGTTCATTCATTTCAGAAAAATCTCTCAGAGAATAGAGGTCTCATCCTTGTATCCCCAGTGCATGATACACAGCAGGTATTTAATGGCTGAAGGGAGTTCAACCATAACAACCTTATCAATCTTAAGAGCAGCTGCTTGAATCAGATTAGCTTTGCTCTCAATATGGCAACACATAAAGTCAGCATAAGTCATAATCATTTTTTCTTGAACACAACAAAGCTGTGTTTAACTCACAACCCAAAAATAAACTCTATACAATGAACTCTTGCACAGGCACGAAAAGTCTTAAGTGAAGAAACCAAATTGCAGAACAGAATGTATAATTTGATTCCATTTGATTAACTTTAAAAAGTATATATCATATGTGTCTGTGTGGACTTGTATATCATACATGTTCAATACATTCTTTGAAGATACCTAGAAGGACACATAACAAATGTTACCAGGGGCTAATCCTGGGTAATAGATTAAGTGGGAGGAGCTTATGTTTTTACATCATACAATTCTGTGTTCTTTGATTATCTTTTGAAGGACATGGATTACTTCTACAGTGGGTACTTTTTTAAAAAGGAAACTGAATGCCACACAGGAGTTACTTTAATTTCTTTTTGTTTAGCTTTGCTAAGATTTGTTCTATTTTCCATAGGTCTGTATGCTTTGCTCTGTGGGCTATCATCTCTTTTCTTGCCATCGATCAGAAAAAACCTGTCGAAGATGGATGGCATTAGATTATGCAGGAATTTCTATTGGAATACTGGGCTGCTATGTCTCTGGTGTATTTTATGCTTTTTATTGTAATAACGTAAGTAACTTAAAACATTTTATATTCTACTTTTCATGTAGGTCTTGGGTTTTATTGCCATGAATGTTTCCTTTGAACTTCTGAATAAACACATAATTAAGTTATAGAAGAAACAGAAGAGTCTCGTGTGTATATAAACTCATTTTTCAAAATGGCCCTGCGATCTCTAACATCTATTATCAGTTCCATACTCATTTTACTAATTTTCCATTGAAATATATATTTGAAGATATTTTCTTGAAACTAATGTAAACTAATTTTCTCGAAACCAAAAGTTACGTTTCCACTAAACCCATATAGCTATGTGATCCCTCAGATGCACATTACATGTCTTTTATTTTTGTGTCTATAGATCTGAAGTTAAAGTTAGCGCTTGATAAAATTAGGAAGCTGGCTGCTGCTTGCTGTTTTCCCTGATCCTTACTCCTCTTTCAGTGGAAAAAATAAAGGGTGTGTCTGTGAGTGTGTTGACCCAATTCTTCATAAGAAATATGTTTTCCTTTCCTTAGTCTTACATTTGGAGGTAGGCATAGAGGCAGACCAGCTAGGAGGTAAGTGACTAACAAATATGCATCTATTGTGAGTTCTAAATCAACTCTACCTTCTGACTCTGATGTCACAAAAGTCAGTTGTGTCCTTGTGCAAAGCACCATTTGAAGCCCTGCTATCAGATCATATAGCACCTGAGCTAAAAATATTGGGCCGCCAAACTATTGAAGATAACTCTCTACCTCATTACTTCATGTCCCAGTTGAGGAAACAAACTGAATCTTCCCCTGGGCCCAGCAAGCCCTCCCACTCAGAAAGTCCTGCCCTGCTACCTTACTCTTTTCTTTTTCTTTTGTCCTTTAGTTTCTTCCTCTCAGAGCCAGAACAGAGCTGCTCGGGGGCAGTTCACATCCTAGGCACCCCTAGCCCTCTTCACAAGGACTAGAGCCTGTCCTCTCCACAAGCCCTCCGCATGTCACAGGTGCTCCAAGCCAGACTCCCCAGCCGTCACTTCCTGGGACGACTGGCTACAGCACAGGATTCTGCTGACTTGGGAATTCTTAAGTAGGACCTTTGTCTCTACGCAGTAACAGAGATGACTGCCAGTAAAGCTGAAGTGTAAAACTAGCAAACAGGAAAATCATAAATTTGGTTTGAAGTAAGAGAATTACTCATTGTAGCCACTTACTTATGAGCCATTTGCTTTTTAGGCCTAATCATGTTGGAACTTAAGCATATAATTAAACATATATGCAGTTAACCTTGTAAATTGATTTGATTTGAGTAAAGTACTCATATCTGCTCAGCTTTCACTTACTGATTTTGCATGAAACTGTTTACATCTTTTAGAAAATTTGAGGGAATAAGCTGATAGCTAGGAGCTTGTGAGTGCAGTTATGTAATGATTGAATTGTTTTACTTATTCTTTCTTTCTTTGAAACCTAAGCTGTTTTTTGTTTACCTGTTCCTAAACATACCTGATAATCCAGGAGACTAGTGGGACACTTTGTGCATCTCTCTTCAGAAAAGCTAGAAGTAAGAGAAAGACAACTACTGGAACTAATGATTTTTTTTTTTTAATTTTTTTAATGTTTATTTTATTTTTCAGACAGAGACAGAGTATGAACGGGGGAGGGTCAGAGAAAGAGGGAGACACAGAATCTGAAACAGGCTCCAGGCTCTGAGCTGTCAGCACAGAGCCCGGTGCGGGGCTTGAACTCACGGACCGTGAGATCATGACCTGAGCCGAAGTCGGACGCTTAACCGACTGAGCCACCCAGGTGCCCCTGGAACTAATGATTATTTAAAGGAAAAATTGTTTTCTTTCCTCTGGTACCCGATCATTTCCAAATATCTGGTTTCTATAGTGGCTCTTTATCTTTTAAGGAACACAGGCTACTTTGAGAATGCAATTGAAAACTCTAGACCCTCCATCCAGGAGAATGTACATTTGGGCAGAGACTAACCAAACAATTTGACATGGGATTTCAGGGAGCTAGTAGCCCTACAGAAGTCCTTGGAGCCCAGCTGAAGAACTCTGCCCCATGTGATGCTAACTTTTGAGCTTCCAACTGCTCATTTAGATACCTAAATATTCTATAAGCCCTTCAGACTTAAAATATTTAAAAATGAACATTGTTTTGGGGCACCCGGGTGGCTCAGTTGGTTAAGTGTCTGACTTCGGCTCAGGTCATGATCTTGCAGTTCGTGTCTTCAAGCCCGCGTCAGGCTCTGTGCTGACAGCTCAGAGCCTGGAGCCTGCTTTGGATTCTCTGTCTCCCCGTCTCTCTGCCCCTCCCCTGCTTGCACACGGTCTCTCTCTCAAAAATAAACAAACATTAAAAAAAATTAAAATGATCATTGTCTCATGCTTTCCCATTCTCTCTCCCTCACCCCCCCCCCCCCCCACACACACACACACCTGGCTCATCTTTGCTCATTTGCTGCATTAGTAAAAACCACTTGCATGGCCTTTCTTACTGGGAACAGTCTAGCTATCTTCTACTGCCCTCTCACACATCTAGTCAGCCATTAAGATTTTAGTTGATTTTTAAAAAGTCTCCTGAATCTGCTGCTTACATCTGTCTTCTTTGTTCAACAAGAGCCCAAGCCCCTGCTCTCTCTTTGAATCAGTTATTCCAATTAATATTCTAGTTGGCTTCCTGTCACCTCTTTGTTTTTCACACTGATGTCAGAGTTCTGTTTCTAATAAGTCATTTTGAAAAGCAAGCCCGTCATCTCCTTCTTAACGCTGCCATTCCCCCAGTGCCAGCATGGTACAGTTCCAAATACTTAGCCTCGCAGTACGCTGCCTTTCAGCCTCCCTTCTCAAAACCTTCCCACCGTATGCTCTGTTCCTTTTCCTTGAGAACTCCCTCTTCCCACAGAATCATATGAATTCCTCAAGACCCTGCTTAGATATCATCTCCTCTGTGAAGCATTTATTAGCCACTCTAGGTAACAATTGCCCCCTCCTCTGTGTTCACACATTCTGTTCACAGCTCTTGTCATTGGATTATAATCATTTCTTTATGTCTGCCCCTCCCATAGTCTATGAGCTCACTCACTGAGAGAATCCATGTCGTAGTCAGCTTTGTTTCTACAGGACTGAAGTTGTCTCTGGCATATAATAGGTACTCAGAAAATGCTTTTTTATGAGTAAGTGTGGTTTCCACTAGCTCTCTTTGGAATTTGGTTTGTCCTCCTAAGAAACCTAACAGTTCTATGGAACATGAATGTTGTAAGGCAGGAAGTTCATCATGTTTAGAAATGAAAAAACTACATAAGTAGTCTTCTACATATAATGTAAAAGCCAGAATTAGTCTTTTCCTTCTCTTATTTGTGTAACAATTAACACTTGATTTCCTTCTAGTACTGGCGTCAAGTGTACTTGATCACAGTGCTTGCCATGATCCTGGCAGTGTTCTTCGCACAGATCCATCCCAATTACCTCACCCAGCAGTGGCAGAGGCTCCGTTCTATCATCTTCTGTTCTGTTTCGGGATACGGAGTGATCCCAACTCTTCACTGGGTTTGGCTCAATGGAGGAATCGGTGCTCCTATTGTACAGGTAGGTTGAATGTAGTCAATAGCTTTTCTTTTTTTTTTTGTCCTTTCAGTTGTATTCATGTTGGGTAAAGTACTATAATCAGGCCAGGTGGGTGGGTCTGTGTCATTTGAGAAAATACTTATAACTGCATATTGATGCCATAATTTTCACATCTATATAAAGAAGTACGCCTTGCAGGATAAAGAAGTGTAACTACTGTTTTTTTCTACGATATCTTTCTGTGAAATGATATATTCTTAACTCTCCTTGAGTGTGTAAATACCCAAGTCATTATCAGTGGAGGACTTCCAAGTTTCCAGCTTTGTCAGCTAGGGCAGAGATAATGCCAGTGATAACGCAAATTTGGAACTAGGAGGAATTGATTGATTGATTGATTTTTGTGGAGGAGAAGGAGCTGGGAAAGATTTTTCCTTGGACCTGTTGAGTCGAGGCACCTGTGGGATGTAAAGGTGGAGATGGGGTTGGAATTTAGGTCAGAGTTTGAGACTAGTGATGAAGATTTGATCATGTCCCACCCATCAAGGAAATTATATTGAGAAGTAAAAGAAGAGCTATAAGAGTTAGGTATTATGGGCCAAGTCGGAGTACATTAAAGAAGTGGCTCAGTGAGAACTCCTCAGTATTCTTGAGATCAGAAATAAGACTTCAGATCTCAGAGATCCATGTAAAAATGCCTTAAATATGCACTGGAGAATAAATTTAAGAATTTTTAACATCAGTAAGTATGCCAAGAAATCTAGCAGAAAGCAGATATACTTGTTGCAGTGAGACCTTTGTCTGAAATATGGGGATTTAAATGCAGGTTTTATTAAAAAAAAAAAAAAATCCTAGTTTTTTTAGAAGACCAGGGAACTAATAATAGGCTTTACACACACTGCATGAAGTTGGTAACAGCATGGTAGAAAGCATTTAGGTATAAAACAGAAAGGAAGGAAGGCAGGCAGGCAGGCAGGAAGGAAGGAAGGAAGGAAGGGAGGAAGGAAGGAAAGAAGGAGAAAGAAAAGAAAAGGAGAAAAAGAAGAAAGAAAGGAAAGAAAGAAAAGAAGGAGGAAAGAAAGTTCTGTGATATAGCAAATTGAGTGATATGATCTGGCCACTTTGCCAACTTAGAAAAAGGGTGATGTTTTCTTCATAAAATTAGGAATTTAGGAGAAAAGTGAGATAGTAGTGATGAGGAACCTCAGTGATCCTGATATCTATGAAAACATCACTTCTCTGACAGTTTTACTTCTTGAAAATAAGTTAAAGAAAACAATGGTGAAATGCAACTCTAGATTTAATTCTAACCAGAAATGAATAACTGGTTATTGACATAGAAGAGGCCAAAATTTGGGATGATGTATACACATCCCTTTTAATCTTATAATGACAAAGAAAGAGAACCAGACCTATTGAGCCAATGGATTTCTGAGAAATTCAGAAAAATATGGGAACTTTCCTGTGTTCAGAAATTTTTAAATAGAAATATGGTTTAGGAAAATAGTGGTTCTGAAAGATGGAAATCTAATGTGATCACAGATCATTCCAGTGAAGAAGGGAGACTTCCAGAGAAATTTTCCAATAAGCTATACTTTTAAAAAGATGGAGAGGGGTGCCTGGGTGGCTCAGTTGTGTTGAGAACGACTTTTGATTTCGGCTCAGGTTATGATCCCAGGGTCATGGGATCAAGACATGTATCAGGCTCCACACGGAGCGTAGAACCTGCCTAAGATTCTCTCCCTCTCTCCTCTCCCTCTGCCCCTCTCCCCCACTCACGCACTCTCTGTCTCTAACATAAAATTAAAAAAAATAAAAAGATGGAGAAAGAGAGAGAGACTTAACCAAAAATGAAAAGTTCCGGAAGGGCTAATCCTGGGGATAGATTGCAGTTGTGTTCTAGAATGAGAAATCTCATGTTCATTAGTCTAAGAATGCAGGTTTTCAGGAGGACCCTGATAATTCTCAAATATTTGTAGAGAGAAGTAATTTTGTCTCTATTTCTTAAATGTTTTCTTGGGGTATTAGGTTTACAACCAGAATTGATAACAATATACAAAATTGTTATAAAATAAATTATAGCTGGGTAATTTTCTTAGGGCAAGGGAAAGCTTTCCGGTGGAGCTGAGAGATGGACTGCTTCGTATAGTAGTATTCAAGAGGACCATTATCTGGGATGGTGGAACACATTGCATTGTTTGGCCAAACCTCTGCAGTCTTTTCTGCCCACGGGTCCCTGATCTTCAGTGTTTTGCTTCTTCAGCTGATAACTCCATTCCCCATGTGCATTCCACCCATGAAACTATGTTGGTGGAGTTGGGTGTCCTTAGGACCTTCAGCCATGTTCAAGCTCTACTTCCTTTATTACCCTAACCTTTAGGACACTCTCTGTTCCCTCCTGTGGGCTATTTTCCACAGTATTGAGAGCAAGTTTTCTATTATTGGATACTGTCTACAAAAGCAATTTAGATTTAATGGGCTTAAATTCTGCCTCTGAATTCTACCTAATCAATGAATTAGATTCACAGTAAATTGGGAATTCAGTCATAGTAGAAAGATCTGTGAAAAAATGTTTTGCTTTTCAGGACTTTGCACCCCGTGTAATTGTGATGTATGTGATTGCTCTTCTTGCTTTCCTATTCTACATTTCCAAAGTTCCAGAACGGTACTTTCCAGGTAAGTAACACTTTTATAGTGCTTTTTGTGACTTTATTCTAAATATATGGTGGAGGTGTATGTTTCAGAGTATCAAAAGTTATTTCAGTATTATTGGTTACAGAAAGGCTCTCCTATTGTCCAATGTTATCTAAAACTTTAACTTTCAAAGGGCTTCCATAGACTTCCTTTCCTCCTCACCACGAGTTGAGTGTAGTAGATGAGGTCACTACCATTTCACAATTAGGAGCTAGTGACAAAGCTGGGAGTCTTCTGACTCCCAACCACTGTTTATTTTGTGAAGTACTAATTGCCTATTACCAATGACTTCTTTATATACCAACTCATTCTTAAAAAATAATTTATATATGCAGAGATCCATAAAATAAGAAGAAAAGAGACAGAGGAAAATAAGATGATAGTGAAAAGAAGCCAGGGTTAGGACCACTTCACCATATATCCATCATGAGGTTCTAAATATAGATAAAGATCACCAGTCTGCATTTCCGCTTCCTGGCACCCAGTACAAATAATGTAAGTTAAGGGTCTTCATGTCCCCAAAATATACACAAGCTAGTGACTCAATAGAAGGAAAGATTTCCCTGATCCTCCAGTCCAGAGAAAAAGACTTCTGGTAGAAAATAACTAACAGGATATCAAGTAGAATGAATAATGTTCTCCAAAACATGTATTTTCTTGTTCAGGAGCTTTAGCTCTGGAGTCAGACTGCTTGGGTTCAAATCCATATTGCCCACTTACTAGCTGCATGAGCTAAATAAGTTACTTCACTTTTTCAGCTCATTTCCTCATCTGAGCATGGAGATACTACTTTCCCTCATGGGGTTATTGTGGGGATTACGTGTGAAAATGTACAAGAACCATTCAGCAAGGTTCCTCACAAGAAGTAAGCACTCCATACACGTTAGCAGTTGTTACTATGATGACGTCCCTCCACCTCACTCCCGTAAGTGAAAAATGGGGTTTAGTAAGGCACAGAATGACGCAAGTCCAGGTGACCTTTGGCTTGAGTCGAGAATAACAAAGTGCATACAGCAGTGATTTTTTTGGTTCGGGGAGGTAGAAGTAGGTGTGTGGCTCAAATTCAAACTGCAGACTTGTCCCTCCTTCTTGGGTGAAGAATCTTCCACAGTGAATTGAACACAGGATTATGCCACTTATGATGTGTGTTGGGAAGAAGAAAGGATGAGAAACCCTGATCTAGAGAATAGATCACAGAACCTCAGGCATTCTTCTGTGCACTTGGTTTTTTCACCACTGAGCTTTAAAAGTGGAGTACCAAGAAGAACCTGAGTGTAAACGTTAGGATTTAGGAACATAAGAAGGACATGTCCCTTAATTGAAGACCATCTTCATGCAGAGCAGAATTTTCCTCAAAAAACAGTTGTGGCAAAATGCATTTTTATATCACCTTATTAATAATTATTTTATTATTAATTTCTTCATCACAAGTACACGTAGAAAATTGAATGATGAAATTTTTCTGAACTACATAGTTATGGCCATAGTGTTTTTATGCCTTAGAATATTCATATCTGAAGTTCCCAGTTACCTAATAGAGGACACCTATAAAAGGTCAAATGTTATGTCACTTTTCTTCCAGGTGAGCTTGACATAAAACGTGCCCCAAGTAGCTGAATGTGTGGAGTACAGGCACAGTAGAGCAGTGGACATATGGAGACCATACAAGACAAAAAGTCTTTACAGATAAAAGTTATAGTCTCAGATGTTCATGAATGAGTGGCTTAGAAACCTTGTCTGGCTGGCCAGTCCCCATTTATGACCCGGATGTAAAGAGAAACATGTGCGGGGCGCCTGGGTGGCTCAGTCAGTTAAGTGTCCAACTCTTGGTTTCAGCTCAGGTTATGATTTCATGGTTCATGGGTTTGAACCATGAACCCCGCAACCTGCAAGTGCGGAGCCTCCTTGGGATTCTCTCTCTCCTCCTGTCTCTGCCCCTCCCCTACTCACACACATGCTCCCTCTCTCCCTCTCTCAAAATAAATAAACTTAAGAGAGAGAGAAATATGTGCAGTGGTGTAAGATGGTGGGTGAATACTGTGAAATAAAAAAATTTATACCTAAGAAATTACTTTCATCTCAGTTACATTTTTTTAAATATGTAAACATCACAAGGATATTTGATTGGGTCCAAAGATCACCAAAGGTGTCCATGAACAGAATTAAGTGGATCTGCATACTTGTATTACAATGTGATCAATTTTCTTTGTAGTCCTCTGCATTTTGTGCTTTTAAAAATGAGTCTTTGAGCTTCACTGGAGTGTCAAAGTGGTCTGTGGCACCGAAAAAAGGGTAGAAACCCCTATGGAAAGGATTGTGTTGACTTAAACTTTAAAATCTACATACTAGAGCACCTGAGTGGCTCAGTCAGTTGACCATCCATCCAGCTTCGGCTTAGGTCATGATCTCAGGGTTCATGAGTTCAAGTCCCACTTCAGGCTCACTGCTGTCAGCACAGAGCCTGCTTCACATCCTCAGTCCTCCCCTCTGCATGCCCCACCCCCAGCTTGAGCTCTCTCAAAAATGAACATTTAAATAAATAAAATCTATATACTGTACTATTACTCTTGATAAGACAGGTAAGGTTAGAGAATATTTATATTACATGACCATAGAAGCACCGTGAGTAAGAAAAAGTTACTTACATTTAAATTTCTATAACTCTGTATTTTATTTTGGTATTTTTCAAGAGGCTTCCCATATGTTAATTCATCTCCTTGGAATTTAAACTTTAAGCATAAAGAGAAATAGTTCTAAGTTGTATATGAACTAATCAACCTTACTTAATGAAGCCATTACTAATTGCATTTTGCAGATGTAACCCATGATATATACGTGTGTGTGTGTGTGTGTGTGTGTGTGTGTGTGTGTGTATCCAGATGTATAAGACATTGGAGACAAAAGGTCAAATTCCTCAAATTAACCAAATTAGATTTGAGAACACACTTGGAATCGTATTTCCAAAATTCACCAATGTCCTTAAATTAGACCAAAATATGAATTCATCCTTTTTTAAAAACATCTGGGGGCACCTGGGTGGCTCTGTCGGTTGAGCGTCTGACTTTGGCTCAGGTCATGATCTCGCGGTCCGTGAGTTCGAGCCCCGCGTCGGGCTCTGTGCTGACCGCTCAGAGCCTGGAGCCTGTTTCAGATTCTGTGTCTCCCTCTCTCTGACCCTCCCCCGTTCATGCTCTGTCTCTGTCTCAAAAATAAATAAACATAAAAAAAAAAAATTAAAAAAAAAAATCTGGGTTTGAATTACTCTCCAGGTGCTCTGAGATGGCCAAAATATTTTTGCTGCTAAGCCATATGTCCAAGGCCAGACATAGGAATATATTCTTATTTTAATATCAAAATATTAGAATCAATATTCTTTTTTCTCTACCTTCCCTTCTAGGACAACTAAACTACCTCGGATCAAGCCACCAAATATGGCATATCCTTGCAGTAGTGATGTTATATTGGTGGCATCAGTCAACAGTGTATGTCATGCAGTACAGACATAGCAAGCCTTGCCCTGACTATGTTTCACATTTGTGAATTCAGGTATGGCCACCTGCTGTATTCAGTTATTAAGCAATATGTAATGGGGAGTTGTATACCCCACTGTTTCTAAGATTCACCGTAATTTTTTCTTTTTCCTCCTATTTAATATATCATGAGTACTACTTTATAAAAATGGAAAAATATACTTGGGGATCTGTAATAATAACTACTTTACAGCCCTTAAAACTACTAATTTGCTGCTTGTACAGAAAGTGAAAATTAGTTGGCATTTATAAGAAACATCTGAATAACAATGAATGTGAAACCAGTATAGAAATAGTATTTGTTTTACTTAACACCAGCTTAATTTGCTTAGGAAGGGCTCACCTCCATTATAAAATGGAGTCATCCTGTTTGATTCCTTTAATAGAAGATATTTACAGTAGTTGATCAAGTTTTAAGTGCCTAACCAAGGCGAAGGTTGCAATAGCCTATGCTTAACGTAAGCTAGGAGACTGGTTTTGAATAATTACTAGCCTTTAAATATATGGTTTGTGAGAAACCGGCACTTAAAATATGATTTCCTTTAGCTATAGTCTCTCTTCTCCTTAGGAACATTGTATTTTTTGGTTTGCTAGAATAAAAACTTCAATCCTTTCCTCCCTTGAGAGAGGCTTTGAGAAGAAAAGAACTTGCATCATTTTCCATCGGATAAGAATCACATTAAAAACTGATTATATGATCAGGCAACAAATTCTGTGGTCTAATAATAACTAAGACATTATTAGCATTTAATCCTTTTAATTTTGAAGAATATTATTTAGTTCCATATAATAATTGCACTCTTGCCAGTGGATTACAGATTTTTGGTTCCAAAATTCCTGTAGAAGAATTTCACTGAATTTGCAGTCCTAAATTTCGTGACGGATGGGGGTTCCCAATTAGATGGGTGCCACTTTCAAGGCCACAGAGTCCAGATGGCCCAGTCTTGACCCTGAAATGAACCTTAAGCCTTAGAACAAAGTCATGCTGATTCCCCATTTGGTGACATGATTGTTTACCTGTGCTCTAGCCTTTCCGTTTATGCATGTGTTAGCATTTTATTGACAACTCACAGTATTGATAACACTAATATTTGAGCCTGAAACATTAAGTTTACTCATTATATATACCTAAAAAATAGATCTCACTGCCCTACCATACAGCACTCTTCTTGTTCTTTGGCCTTGTCATGTATAAATTAAGTTCCTTAAAGCAGTCATTCACAAAAACATGCTGTTCATTGGAATATAAATTATTATTCAGATTTCTTAATGGGTTGACAGGAGTTGCTTTGAATACTGGTATATCTTCAGAACCTTGGAATTACCAAATATCAGAAGTGTTGATTGATGGTGAAGCTTATTTCCACATTGCCACGTATACATCTGGTATTAGGAATGTTACTTTAATGTGCCTCAGTTTATGCATCTGTAAAATTTTGTATTTCTTTTCAGTATAGTGTTTTTGGAATATAAATTCCCCATGCTAGTATCTCAATAAGGAGAATCTTCCCAGTAGACTATGGGTGCTGTATTATACCCATTATGATGATGGAACACACTGCTTTGAAAATGGCTATTTTATAAGGCCACACAGATTTGATCTATGTGTTAAGTGAAAGAAGACTTTAGTGTAATGATAATAGGATGTATTTTCCCTAAACCATCTCTTACGGGTTTACATGATACTGGTTTTAAATAGATATTTTGTCATTTTAGCCAAACAAAATACACTGAGTAGGTATACTTAAAAAGTCTAGTTATTTTAGGCCTGATACCACTTTTACTATAAAATCTTCTCAAAATAAAAACATATTGAACTGTAAGTTTCACTTTCTCTTAATTTTTAAAAAATATTTCTGGTTTTTTGTAATAGTATATGAATTATTTAATCCTTGCCATCTGAATTCATGGATAAAAAGATCATACTGTGTTTGACTTTTTGTTTTGTTTTTTGTTTTTTGGGTTTTGTTTTGTTTTTTTTTCATTTAAAAGGCATACAGGTCTGACTGTAGGGAGAAGTATACCATGTAAACCTTTCATCTTTTTATGAAAATGTTAAATACTGTAAGAAAGCTATCCTCTCTCATTTTCATCTTTACCATGATATATTTATTATAAAGTAGGGAATGAATGTGGATTGCTGTCAACTAATAAACACTTCTGTATGTCAGCGTTTATTGACCACCTACTGTGTGCATATCACTACTGGCAAAATTTTTAAGACATTGCTAACATTAAAGAATAACTATTTAAAAATTGCCTCCAGATCTGAGCCTTGTAATAATGTATATTTAAGTTATTTTTGTTTTTATAGATTTATTAAAATAAGATTAAAAATACACAATTCAGCTACCGTACTAAAAGGCTGGTTTTAATTTTACAGTGTGTAAACTATAAAAGCTCTTTACCTACAGACTTTACAAGTACATTTTAAAATTATCCATGGCTGTTTTAAGTTGTCTATAGTGATTTATAAGGTTGTAGTTGACTAATTTGAGGCAATTATCTTTCTATATAAAGCCATTTTCAAAAGCTAGTGCTTGTCTTTTTTGTTATGACACTGAGTGCAATTCAGTAAGCTGCATGGCAAAATATGTATTATGTAAATAAACTGGGTTTACTAAATATATTAAGTGCTGCTTGTCATTCTTTATAATACGTAACAGCTTCAAAATCATATTTTAGAATCAGGAATGAAGAATTCAGGGACTGTCACATCTTATGGCATCCCACCTGGACAAAGTAACCGATTTGAAGATTGTGACTGACTGGCATAAAGGTGTGCAACTCCATTTGGCAGGTACCTACCTGGAGATATCTTTGCCCTGTACTAAACACGAAGGGGCAAAGTCTACACTTCTGGATCCCTGCCAGTTGCTGAGCTGAGTAGGTCTGTATCCACCTGAAGTCATCATTCTGGGTTATCCCGTCCCTGCCAAAATGTGTGAAGAATCAGCCACCAGGGGAGGGACACGAGTCTTTTATATGCATTATCACAATTACTATGTTTGTATTAAAAAGAGGTACAGATGCTACTGGATACCAGTGTCCCCCAAAATTCTGTACCAGACTTCTGAGGAGGTGGTGAGATAAGGAGCCAAAACTGCAACTACCTTTAAGGAAACACTTTCATGAGGGAGAGCTACCAGCAGCAGGGGTCTCTTGTGAAAAGTGAAAATTCCATCCATGGAGGGCAGGAATGCTATTGTCACCAAAGCTCTAGTGCTGCTTTATATGTCTGGGATCAAAAGCACTACAGAACATACATGTAATTTCAATAGTGCCAATCACCTGAAGCAAAAGCGAACTATTTTTAAATGTGCAATGTAAAACTCGTGCCTTCAATATGAGAATAATTACCTGCATCCCACACACGATGCCAGAGCTGGACTTCCTTAAAAAGGGATAAGCTATTCAAAATAAATAGCTCTAACTGCAGCATAGACTTTTCTCTAAAGCAGTTAACTATAACTGAATTTGAACAGTAGTACAATCCACACTGTGTGCCATTTATTAAAAAGACACAAAGCCCTTATTTTTCCACATAACTTTAGATAAATCTCACTACATCCAAAACAGCTCATAATAAAATGGATCTTTCCACAAGCCACCAATCTAAAGACTATGGAATAATATGTAAGATAATGTGATCTTAACACCAAACTTAGTCCACCAATCCAATAAATAGGTTTTCTCTTTAACATGCCAAAGCCTCTTTTCTGACATAATCAAGGATTACAGTATCTTATTTAACCAAAGAGTTTTTAAATTCTATATGTTACCAGTTTCTAAGGAGCTTAAGTAAATTATACATAATGCAAAAACAATGTCAGACATTCAAAAGCTAGTTCAAAGTCATGTTTTTGCCTTACCTTCATTATAATTATCAGTAATTGTAATGCCTGAACAAATTGTGCTATGTGGTGTTTTTGCTGCAAAAATGCTAGGTCACAACAGGTTTTCTTAAATTACACTGTGAGCTTTACCCTAAGGATTGAGATCTAATCCCTTTTCCCTTTTCTATTCTACTAGCTGGAGCATAATAGGTGCTTAACGTCTGTAGTGTGAATAAAAGAAAACTGAATAGAAGTTTACATCCAAAACATTTACGACAAACAATGAAAAACGCCAAAGTCACTAATTATAAAGAATATGCAATCCATTTGGGATTTATTGCATTTAAAGAAAGCAGATTATTAAAACAATAGGTATGATAAATACAGTAAGAAAATAATTTTAAATTTCAAACAAAACAAAGTGAATGAGGGACAGAATTCAGTCAATAAGAATAAGCAATGTAAAGGCAACAAAGCAGTAAAATCAGTTAGTGCTTAATTAGATGTAGAAAAGAAAAAAAAAAAAGCAACTGATTCTATCTCAGTTTCCCAGCTATATCTGAGGATTGAAGTTACTTTAGAAAGTATGTTTGGTAACAATTAGAAATATAATAAACACATAAATCAGGTTTATTAAAAGTTAAAGTTATTTGCTTAGTGGTACATCAAAGGCTTCAGAAAATTCAAGTTTAACAAAAAATGGAAGTGTAATCAAAGAAAGTGCACTTAAAGCTGTTTGCCAGCAATTTAAAAAGTAGCTTACTATTACTATAACACTTACTATTAGATGACCTTTCCATCACAAAAAGAGCGTAGTAATAAAAACAATTCTTTCAAAAGTAGCACAATAGATTTTTAAATTAAAAAAAAAAAAAAAAACCCAAATGATGACCCTTTGCATTTTCATCTGCCTACCTCCTTCGTTTAGTGGCTTTTGTAAAACACCTCCCTAGGAGTGAATGTTCTTGTATTAATGATTGTGGTTGCAATTCCATTTAAAATGAGAAATTCACATTAACTCCACAGCAGAGAGATGTGGCATGTGCATGCATGCGTGTGTATATATTTTTCTCAATATATAAACACCTCCATGTATAAAAGTTTTCAAACATTTGTTATTCTCACAGTAGATATGTCAGTTCAGTATGAGACCTAAAAATGATGAGGAATTTTGCTACAAGGAAGAAAAAGTGTACTGTATATTCTACACGTATTAAGACAAATGTACCCAAACTCCTCAGAACTAGTGATATTAATACCTGTGTACCTTCTAGCAATGCTTAAATGAAGTACCCAAACCTAAAATAAACGAAGCAGAGTGGCCGAATAGTAAGAAAACTGCCCTGCCTGATGCGCAGCAGAGTGGGCTCCACCTTACTATTTTCCGCCAGCAGTATGACGACAATCTATCACTGCTAAACACTAAACGGGGTGGGATCAGGTGTGTCTATCTACAATTCCAAATAATGTCCTTACTGTGCCCACACATACACACACACACACACACACACGCACGCGCGCGCGCAGGGATGGGGTGGGTCAGTCGGAGAATTACACAATTTCCCAATTGATACTTCTGAATAAATATTGTAGTCAGTTAAATTTTCATCCAGCCTATACCCTTTCCTCCTCCGCCTAATACATCAAGCAACTTATGTGTCTCAGCAGATACATTCTTTAAAGCCATAAAAGCTGATCTTTTTTAACACTAACATTGTGCTGAAGTCATATTAAAATAATTAAGCAAATGGTCCACTTTTAAAACGATTATTCAAAATCAACAAGCATTATTAAAGCTGTTAGGACAGAAGTAACTTTGGCCTCAGATTTTTGCTAGCTTCACAATTTACTTCCCTTAGTGATGTTCAAGTATTACAGGTTTAGTTATGACTATTTTACATACAAAAGGAGCACAGAGGACACCTGATTAATAACAGGAAAATAATTTCAACTTTCCTTCTTTTAAACAAGAATTGGACCATCCCAAACGTTTACTGAATGCTGTGTCCCAGGTATATGTGTTAGGCTCTTTGACATACCTTGGGAGCTCCATTCGCAGAATTCTCATAAGGGAATTACCTGGGCATCACTATGTGGAGTGACCTATATCCTAACGGTAGTGGGAGGACGTGATGGGAAACAGAAAATAACCCTAATCCCTTTACTTCGGCACAAAGGAATCTCCCCATTTCTATCCCATCGGGTCCCCTATTGAATCCTGGTGTTTCCTCTGAGCTGTCATCTCAAAAGAGGAAAGTCACTGGGCCCTGATATAATAAACATAAGAATGGAAATATTTTAAACAATGTCACAATTGTTTCCTTAGAATTTATCCAATTTTATAAGCCCAAAGTGTCTACATCAGTTTCCAGATCACTTAAAATTATTCAGTGTATCGAAAAGCAAGTGTAAGCAAGGCCTCAATATCAGACAGAAGTATTTCATGGTTACATCCCAAGGAGACTACATTAATTCATCCACTACCCCCTTTTAAATTATGAAACTCATTATGAGGTCTAGCAGAGACCAAGGCCAAAGACTAAAATAGTCAAAGCATACTGTGTACACATCAACCAACAAATTTTCATAAAAAAATTCTTCTGTTTGATACAAACCTACGGTAGTTCATGAATTTACTATGTGTAACCATCAACTCTTCACTTTTAAAAGAAAGTATCACTTGAGTCTACTTTGTAAAGTTTTGAAAAACATCTACTTGAGCATTTGCATTAGCAGTATTAATCAACCTGAGAATCAGGGGGGAAAAAAAAGGTGCAAACATAATATTTGCCTTTGGCACAAGGACAAGTAATTGGTGCAGTTGGGGCTCTAAAAATACAACTCTTAAGCAGTAATATAATGCTTGGTCTGCCTCTGCTACATGGAGATTCACATATTGCTTCCCTGTTTGTCCACAAATTTATATCTGATTTAAAAAAGAATAAAAAATGAATATAGTTACATACATACTTTGCTTCCTTCCAAGTTTAGAACTGAGAAAACAGACAAACAGCTCATCCCATTTGGGGTACTAGAATTAAGATAAGATTACTCATTTAATTGGGTTCAAAGAAAGCTCATTTAAAATACAGCAATCAAGGAGAGTGCCGGTTAATAAGAGTCTCCACTCCTTTTTGTAAATAGCTTTAACAGTTCTAGAAACTTGTAGATGTTGATAGGGAAGGCCAGTTCATTATAACTTAAAAGAGCTGGAGACACAGGAAGCACAGATACTGTATTCACAGTAATTCATATAGTAATTTCTATCTTCTTAAACAATTTCTATAAAATGTCAAGTTTCTAATTAGGATTTGTGGTGGGGGAAAAAAAAAAAGGCAATTTGGTAGCTGTGTTCTTTTCACCAGAGACACATCAACTAGCAGAACTGAGAGGCTAGCTCCTCCTCGTCTAATACCGTCTAGCCACTTTAAGATCTTGTGTACTAGTGCAGAGGTACTTACAGCAGGATGCGGGCGTCCTGCCTATAAGGCTTCATGGGTTTCACTGTTCCGTGCACTTCATTAAAACTACTCCACCCTCCCAACCTACCTAGAAAATTGTTGCTCATGACTTGGGGACTATTTGGTGAAGGTGGTAATTTAATAAAGTACATTATTAAATGCAACATGATTTTTACGCTGTAAACGTCTTAAAAACTCAGGGTTTCAGCTACATAATTTTTTCCTCAAGTAAAATTTCACTACAACCCTTGTCCTCACTCCCCATTTTTCCAACAATCTGCTTTATTAGGGACATGACAGTAAAAGTTGTGAACAAGAAGCCATTCAAAAAGAATTATCAAGTGTTCCTGAAGTAGGTTTTTTCTCTCTTCTGTATCGTTTTCTTTTACATTTTCCACACGTCAGCTACTACTCTTTAGTTTGTGTTCTAGGCTTCTGTATAGATATTCCATTATTAATGGCACTTGTTTTTTTAAAAGGAAACAGTTTTAGGCACAACAGTTACTTCTGGCTCTGCTCTTTGAGAAAGGTGTAAAGACTGAAATTTCTGCTCTCTCCAGATAATAACTTTCCAATTCTTGAGGAGAACCAGAGTTTGTTTTTACTGTGTGGAAATCAGAAGAGACCTTTAAAAAATCCACAAATGCAACCTATGTATGTACAAATAACCTTAGTTTTAAATGCTGGATCCTGACATGAGCCTGGGAAATGAACACACAAGTGACATCCTGTTATAAAAATAATGCCACCCCTTTCCAGTCCCTTTTCAGTGGCTCCACAACTGGAAAGGCGGCACGTTCTTCCCCTGGATGTCTGTGCAGTCACGTCTGGTGGCCGAAACCCGGGGTAGAGCTAACAGTTGAGCTCCTCCTTCTCCTGTGTGGAAGAGATGGGAAGTCACTACCCTGTGGAGATGCTTCCTTTTACTATTTGGTTTATTTAAAAATCACCTATTCTGATTGACCTGTAAGAATGAATGATATAAAGAGCTATACAAATAAATTTTCTTTCAAATTCATAAAACTATTCATACTTTTTTGAAACAGGAGTTAATGCCAAGAGTCCGTCGGAAGTATCTACTGTTTAGAAGGAAATGGAGCAGCACCAAAGGGGTCTAATTCAACTGACTGGGACTGTTGGGACTGATGTGAAGCGATGCTTTGCACCACAAGTTCTGTAAAGGGCACGGCACCAAAATCATCCATTTTCAATGCGTCTGCACTATGGAATGAGCCATGCAGAGAACTCGGTCGTGGCCGCCCAGGCAGGACGGGGTTGTGGTCGGCACGGATGTCACTCAGGCCCTGATGTGGAGGGTGCCATGGCAGATCTGGAGGATGGAAGGGCTTGGCACCAAAGGGGTCCAACAGATTCTCCTCGGGTTGCAGGCCGTTCCCTCTGTCTCTCCCGTCGGTCAGTGCAACACTAATGTTCTCCTTGGAGTCCGAGATGGTTAAAAATTCATTGCTGCTTTGAGAGTCTCGGCGGCCCACCTTTTTGTGCCTGCGAGCCCTCTCTGGAGTGCGGTAGGTAGGCTTCACAGTCTTCTTTGTGCTGGTTGGCGTGCCATGATGCCGCTTCCCGTTACTTTTGGACAGATCCTGCTTGGTGCGCCTTTGGCGAGAAGACAGTTTCTGTAAGCTCCGCTGCTTGACTTTCTGCTGTTGACTCCCAGTTATTTCCTCAAAGGGCACAAGCCCAAAAAGGTCCTCGCTGCTGTCACTTTTACTTGTTGATGTGGGAAAAGGCTGAAATGGAGTGGAGCCAAATATATCTACACTTTTGGGGCCACCAGGGAGAGCATGTGCCTCAGGACCCACTCCATGGCAGTCTTGTACACTGACCTTCTTGCTAAAGGGTGCCTTTGTGAATACATCAAATTCCTCCTGCTCTAGACCCACAGCAGGACACAGGGTCTGCTGACAGAAGTTCTTTTCATTCTCTCCTTGGTGAGGCTGCTGAGGACGCACCGCGAAGAAGGGGACAGCGCCGAACACATCAAATTCCAGTTTGGGAGCCTCCACTCCAACATCGGAGGGTAACCGGGTTGGGGTGAGAAGTGTGTCGGTGGGACCTGGTGCTGATCCACTGCCAGATTTGTCTCTGTAGACAGGGCTCACGTCACTGTACTTCACTTTGGCCTGCTCATAATCAGAATCAGAGCTATGTTTCTCTTCTTCCTCGTCTTCAGAATCCATGAGGAGAGGCCTGTGGCCCAGATTTTCTGGTTCAGTATCATCGTCGTTAAAATCTCCCTGCTCTCCCTGAAGAACTTCCTCATCCTCCTGTTCCTCCTCTTCACTGCTCTTGGGAGAAGGAGGATCTGACTCAAAATCACTTTCAGACTCATCATTCCGCTTTTGCACTTGACCCTGTACCAGTGAATTCTCTGAGGTTTTCTTTCCAGTCCGGTGGTCTTTAGATACTGGACTTGCTTTTCTATTCTTGATAGGGTTTGCAGAACTATTTTCTTGATTCGTAGATGAATGTTCAGTTTTCTTTTCCGGAGAACCTGCAGATTCAAAGAAAAATTATTATAGCTTTCTAGTACATTTCAAGAACCATTTGCACTGAACAGTATGCACTAACACGAGGCATTACAAATCCCTCATACCAGTTCGCTTAGAGGAAGAAATAGCATCAATTCTTTGGTCATTAGGCTTAGGGAATGCACTTGTCCTCAACTAGATGGTTAAGTCCTCTAGTGCAGAGAGATTTCCTGGTCTCTGTACCCTACACACCACCTACTCATAGGCCCTCAATGCCAGCTAAGTTTTAGTTACAGTACCCAAAGAGGACTCTGAATATAGAACACAGACCAATTTTCTTCACCTTCAAAATAAGATTATTCAACGAATCGCCTCTACTCAGAATCCCACATTTACCTGCTTGTATTTCTACTCCATTATAAAATTTTCCCAAAAAAGATCAACAAGCATGAATAGCTTGTCTGTTCAGTTAGATGTTTCACTGGAATTTTTTAAATTAGCATTCTGATTTCCTTATAAACGAGTATCTTATTAGATAGGCTAACATGAGTGCATACCCACAATCTGATCAAAGCCAAGGACTGGGTACTGAACTGAGTGAGAGTGTACCAAGGACAACTGCCTTCTCAAGATGACCTATATTCCTTTAACTATCATATCTTTACTACTAAACATTACATTAAAAGCATGATATCTTAAAAAAAAAAAAAACTATCAGTATGTTCACTGTATGACGGGTAGTGAAACTGCATCAAATAAATATAGTGCTTTACAATTTCAATGTCTGGTATATAACAAAGAGTGTATTTGTTACATGAAAATATAATGCCCTCCCAATACAGTAGTGTATTTAATGGATATTCCAGAGGGAGGGATCAATCTGAACTGATGCAACCACATAACCAATCATCCCTTCCCTTCCTTTGACTAAGATCAGATATTTTCAAAATAATAGGGTTGGAAGTATAGTCTGTAGCCAAGAAAACTAATCAGCTTACAATGGAAGGACCATTACTCTCCTGTTACTAACATGGTCCCTATGGTATATGACACCTCTGAGTTCTTACCTTCTCTTTGAAAGTCAGCTCCGTTGTCTTCCCACCTCTCTAACTGTTCCTTCTTGGTCATATTTGTAGATTGATGTTACATATTTGTAGATTGATGCAGTTTCACTACCCATCATACAGTGAACATACTGATAGTTTTTTTTTAAGATAGCATGCTTTTAATGTAATGTTTAGTAGTAAAGATATGATAGTTAAAGGAATATAGGTCATCTTGAGAAGGCAGGTGTCCTTGGTACACTCTCACTCAGTTCAGTACCCAGTCCTTGGCTTTGATCAGATTCTCTTTCACTAACATCTCTGCATACATGTATGTTCCTCAGGATTCTGTCCTCGGCTTTTTTCCTCTGCGTGTCTTCCCATGGTCTTAAATAGTTGTATGTTAATTGCCACATACACCATCATGACTGAATCTCTAATAGTGACCATGCATACTCAGTCATCTAATAGTTAGGAATATGTATCGTACCATTACTTCAAATTCAGTAATTCAAAAGAGATATCTTTCCTCTTAAAATGTGCTCCTCACCCTTCCCTCTGAATTAATGAACAATACTTCTGTCAACTAGTTCTGCAAATCAGCAAAAATCTGGAAATCATCTTCCTTCCTCACCAGTGTTTTTAAATTCTCTTATATCTGTTCCTTCCTCTTCCTCTGCCAGTTGTCTATTTCATTTCCTCTATCCTTGTCTGTCTGTCTCCAGTACCATGTCCATCAGACCGCTCCTCTCCAGTGCCACCAGAATGACTTTTCTGAAACATTACATAGCTCAGCTTAAAACTTCAGGGGCTCTCTGAAGTCCCAACCCTTAGCCCAGCACAGGGTGTCCTTCTCAATCTGGATTCTATCCTACCACATCTTTAGCCTCAGACCCTGATGTATTCTTCATGGGTATTCTTCATTATTGCCACACCCAGCTTGTCCCTACTCAAACTCAGGAACAGATTCAAATTTTTAAAAAGTTTTTGGGATATCTTGCTATCCAACATCTTAATGTTTGCTATCAGAAACTGCGGAACCTAATAGATTTGGGTTTCCTGCTGTTTTAACATCTCATACAACCTCTTGGTAAAAACATCCTTCTAGTTTCCTGCTCCTGTCTGACTTGCCTAGTGGTCCTGGCTATATTCCATGCCAGAGCCCTTCAAAGACACCCCTTGAAAAATACCCATATTTGGGGGTCCTAATGAACTCAGTACAAGCCTAAATTGTAGCAGCTACTGTACTGTATTATAATTATTGGTTTACTTGTCTGTTTTCCCTACTTGATTATGAGCTCTTAGACACAGTCCTATTTATCATTTACCTCATTTATCATTCCTTTCTACCCTAGCAAGTGTTGAATCAATATTTGTTGAATGAAACAATAAGTGACTACTCTGAGCTCATAGCTATAGACACATACTCAGTATACTCAGAATACAATAAAGAAGGTAACATAAAAAAAATGAACTCTTTACATTCAGTCACTGCATTTTTAATTTAACAATATATTTTTATAGAGCACTTTCCTACATGCTATATGCTGATCATACATTAATGAATAAAATAAGTACAGTCTCTGCCTTCAAGAGTTTATAATCAAGTGTGGGAGAGTATAAATAAACAAATTGTGACGGGCTCTCTGAAATAACAGAGCAGTGGTGCAAGTCATGGAGAGGGGGGAGGGGGGAGGGATACATAAGCCTACAGTCAGCAGAGGCTTCCCCTAAGGAGGATGGTTAGGACTGAACAGTGAAGATGAGCCAGCTATGCAAAGGACAGGCAAAAAGCTGCTCCAAGGAAAAGCTATGGCATGTGTGAAGGCCAATGCAGAAAGAAGTTGGCATGTTTGGGGAACTGAAAATAGGTCAGTGTAGCTGGAGTACAGTGGCAAGACTACCATACAAGATGAGGTAGGAAAGAGAGGGGAAGGACCAACCTGTGAATGTCCCTTTAAGGCCATTATAAGGAGTCTGGATTTTGTGCTAAGTTCAGTGAGTAATGGGGAAGCCATTACAAGGCTTTATTTAAAATGGGTGTCATGTTCAGATTTATATTTGAAACATAAGTGACCACTGGGTAGAAAAAAAGGCTGAAGAGAGAGGTATAAAAGTGAGGAGATCAGGGAAGAGGAAACTGTAGAAATAAAGCCAGAGATTCTGGTGGCCTGGATGACAGTGGGGGCCGGGCAAGTAGAAGTGAAGAATTAGAGATTGAGGAGGGAAACTCTGGAAGGATGGTAGCGCCATTAATGCAGACAGAAGAGTGAGTAAAGAATACGTTGGAAAGTAGAGGAAGATTTCAAGAATTTAGTTTTGGGGTGCCTGGGTGGCTCAGTCGGTTGAGTGTCCGACTTCGGCTCAGGTCATGATCTCGCGGTTCGTGAGTTCGAGCCCCGCATCGGGGTCTGTGCTAATAGCTCAGAGCCTGGAGCCTGCTTCGGATTCTGTGTCTTCCTCTCTCTCTACCCCTCCCCCACTCATGCTCTGTCCCTGTCTCAGAAATAAATAAACATTAATTTTTTTTTTTAATTTAGTTTTGAACACAAAGTTTGAGTTACCTATGAAGCATTTAAGTACAATGGTTAGTTTTTGACCGGAGACGAGATTTGGGAGTCCTCACCTCCAGAGGGGTAAGTAGAGAGGGTTACAAGTCTGAAGGAAATCATTTAGGAAGTGAGTACAAAGCAGAGAAAGGGGACCCAACACTGAGCCTTCAGGTCTAATACATTTGGAGGTAAGCAGAGGAACCTACAAAGCTACATGCAGAGTACGGAGAGAAGGACCCAAAACCAGGTGAGCGCAATGTCACAGAAGCCAAGAGAGGAGTGCTTCCGGAGACAGAGTAGACACCTGGGCTGGGTGAGGCAGAGAGCTGCAATGAACTGAGGACAGACAAAGGCCACTGGCTCTGGCTGACACATGCACTTTGTCGGCAACCTTAAAGTGAGGAGTAGGGCTGAGGAGGAGGGGGAAAGAAGACACGGAGAATTCCATCAGGTTCTACTTAAGTATAATAATCTTCATCCATTATTCATCTGCCAGTTCTATGGAACAAGCCAAGAGCTAAATGTTGTATCTTTACAAATTTATAATAGGCTTATCTTAGATCCTAAGAGATTAAAACCAAATCAAATGCAGATTCTCAAGTTTGACTTCTCCTCCATAGAGCTTACTTCTGACATTAAAAACAAAGATTACTTTTAGATTAGCTGCAGAATTCATTTTCATGAATTTTTATTCAAAAGCAAAAAATGTAACAGCAAAGATTTATAATCATTCCTCGCTTTGGGACAGTTCCTCTAAGATACAGTTTAACTTACTACCTCAAGCTCCTTACCCATCCAGAGAGAGCCACAATGTGTACCCCCTCATGCCTGCTCATGGACACCTCCAGCAACACTCCAGAATGCTTCCTAAAGTATATTCTGCAGAACGTTATTCCTATAATAAGAACTAAACAGCTCTGTGGTCCCAGGTACCTGAGTTTATAAAATGCTACACTATATAATGTGCCTCCACTTGGAAAATGCTCATTAAGGGTGCTGATAAGTCCTATGCAAAAGAATCTGCTTAATCTTATGAAACCAGGATTTCCCAAATTTGCTTCACTACAAACACTTGTATTCACAAGTAACACTATTAACTTCATAAACAATTTTGCAAAATGCACTCTGGGAAAATACTACTTCTACAATTTCTCTGGGAAATTCCATTTCTAGGGCACAGGGTGTCATTCCTAAAGATTTTCTGGAAAATTTAACAAGGACAATTTACAAAATTTAAAAGGACAGAGAAACAGACAGAGACGGAGACAGAGTCTGAGCTGTCAGCACAGAGCCTGATGCAGGGCTTGAAGCCACAAACCGTGAGATCAAGACCTGAGCCAAAGTCAAATGTCCAACCGACTGAGCCACCCAGGCGCCCCAACTTTATTTTTGCTATTCTTCTATTTTAATCCCAGTCTTCTAAATTAACTGTTTTCCTTTACCCAATTGGCCACTAGTGCTTTCCAAAACACAACTGTCACTTCCTACTCATTCTGTCTGCACTGTCCGCTTCTCAAAGTTGTATTCACAGAGATACAGATTTCTTGGTAATAAAGTGCTATATATAGATCTATTTTTTAGATTGTCAGTGTGAATATAAATTTGTGGGGCTTTTCATTTACCATTTTAAATGCATCTTTACAGGTATCAATATAGTCACTACTAATTCTGAAGCATAAAATATTGTATAGAGAACATTTTAAGATTTAACATTTACCTATGGAACTTTTGGGTTGTTTCTAGCTTTTCAGCATTTCAAATAGAACAATGATCATGCACTTTTTCCTTGAGAGGGGGAAAAAAAAATAAAGGACATTCTCCTCTCAATTTCACTTTATGGATTTACTGTTACTCCCTCATTATACATAATCAATACACAACTAATAAAGTTAACCCAGTGACAATCTCTGACAAGATCATAGCTAAATACTCTAGTCTGTACCTTCACACATGAGAAAATATATAAATTATCATATTACAAAAGAATAATATGACAATAATAGGTTCTTCTTCTTAGGACTGTTGTAAAGAAAAGACTGAAGAATGCCCAACACAAAATGAACACTCCATAGTAAACTATCACCACCACCTCCAGAACAAGGCTACACTCAATTACCTCATCCACCCCATTCCAACCTTCTAGCATCTTTTCTGGACTCAGTGCTTGACAGTGAAACTAAACACAAGGGAGGTGGAGACAAGTGCAATTCTATGGCTAATTCAAGAAGAGTTAAGGCCCACTTTAGAAATGGCCAGAAAAGGGTCACCTGACTGGCTTAGTGGGGAGAGCACATGACTCTTGATCTCAGGGTCATGAGTTCAACCCCCACACCAGGTGTAGAGATTACTTTTAAAAAAATGGCCCCCCAAAAATAAGGCAAACAAATGTATATCCACACACAAGGGTGCATACCGAATCCTGGAAACTATATCCCTGATTTTTAAATAGCTGTAGTTGGGTACATAATATAAGAATTTGAAAAAACTGCTTTCAAAAAGACCACGAAAAGTCACACACAACGATCTACATATACCATCTTTGTGGTTTCAGATTACATCCCTGAAGAGTATGGGCAACTGGGGAAGTTTTCTGTTGTTATAAACAGACTGGTTTTCTTTCTTTACTGGTCTCCCCTTTATAATACTAAAAATAAACAAGGATATTTATCCAAATTCCTTTTTCTCCCACATTCTCACAAGAGAATCATACGCAGCATACTAAGAGCCACGTAAATGTTAAGCATCATAAAAACACAATTTAAACACATGCAGTCATCTTCCCCCAGCACCACCTACTCAGGAAAAGTTAAATTCCAGGCTGGAAGTTACAGCAATCCTAAATAAGGCTTCACTTTCTGCAGTAAAACTGACCTACTTCATCGTCCCCTCTTCACTGTGAAACTATACACGAACTGAGAAAGAAATGGGAATTATAGAAAATTAAAAATTATTTCAATATATTCTAAGGATTTAGTCCTACTCCATAGGCACAAAAGACAGTGAAAATAATTACTACCAGCTGTAAAGTTGGTTATCAACTGTACAATATATAATACTTTAAAATGTGACTTCATAGCTAAGTGCCATCAACTGTTAAAATCTATTTCTTTGCCTAAACGTATTCTTGTAATTAAACAAAAAGAATTCAGATATTCCTACTGTTTGCTCCCAAGGCCAGATTGCATCTTCCAGTAACAATATTCCACACGTGATTCCAGCAATATTCCAGCAAATATTCCACATGTGATTTACTATGAAATTTAAATCGGGATTATTTCACTGCTTAATTTCCCAAAAGCATAGCCTAAATATGTTTCCTTATAATCCAATATATCCTAAATCCTAATAATCCCTATTGGTAGAGATGTGTATTATTAACATAAAAAAAATGGCTGTTTTTCAAGGGGTGGAAGGGGTGCTATAGTATTTAGAATAAGCACTAGGAACATGTAGTTAAAGCAAAAACAAATCTCTAATATGTGCCCAGGATCATACCTCAGTTACCTTTTTCTATTAATTGATTTTGGTAAAATACTGTAAATTTTCTCAAAAGAGAACACTGACCAACTTTTATTTTTGGTTCTAAGTAGGGCTTTCTTCTCAAGCTAAAAAAAGTAGAATATTTTGATGGCTTCTGGTCAGGATATTATTTCTGCTTTGTGTCTTTGAAATACAAACTATAAAAATTACAGCTTTTTGAGTGATCCTTATCTTTTGAGGTTGGTCTGATTGCTGCAAACAGCCAGAATCCATTCAGAGCCAAATCCTGAAAATGAAGGGAATGACTAAGATGGTGTAGATCTGGATACATTATTAAGAACAGCCATAAAGGGTTATGAAGTCTTAAATTCTCTTGTATGTCACATAAATGGTCTCTCAGGGAAATTCCAAGTAAAGTGTTGGGGAAAAAAGTTACAACAATGGAAATCACTAAAGTGTCAAGAGAATTAGTCCTTATTTACACACAAAATTCTGCTGATTAAAGTTATTCTCACTCACTATTATATCATATACAATTTTAAGATAATAGTTCAGAGCTAACTAAAACAGTGCTTCAATTATTCAGTACTGTCCGTAAAAAGCATTTACTAAATATCTAAATACCAAATGGACCATTTGGTAACTATTTACATAAAAATATATAGCATACTTCCCTTCCTTCACTGGCAGAGGATACGAAATGAAAGTGTCCTTTGATGACTTGGAACCCTGCATTCCTGTCTAACTCTCCATCTGTAAAGTAGGGAAAGCAATCGTACTTGCTTCGGAGAGTTGCAGCAAGGATTAAAGTGAGAACACAGGTGAAGTGCGTACAACACCACTGGCGTGTTGTACGTACTCAGTAAAGGGCTGGATTATTATTGCTGATGTAGAACGCCATCATTTTATGGCCTGCCATATGCTTCCACTGGTACTGAGAAATTAATCAGAGAGGATGGTAACTAATACCATCAAGTGCACAAATGCTGTGCCAAAGGTTTTTCATAGTCTCTTAACGCCCCACCATTAGGCTCCCACAACATTAGTGTAAACGTGCTTTTGTAAGGCTTGCTATGATCTTTCCCCTTCAACCTTATTAACTACATCTTCAGAAATGTTCCCTTGATCTCTTCATGTCAGATCATTGTCACAACTTTCTACCATTTCAAAGATATTATTACTATCCAGTGCTCATGACTTGGCTTTTCCCTTTTCTCTTTCCATTTCTTTCTTTTGGTGACCTTAATCCTATTTCATAGCTTCAACTATATCTTAAAACAAAAAACAAGAAGGGATTTTTAGAGATGTAGCCTTTTTATACATGACGAATTTGAAATGAGGAAAAAGTTGAATAACTTGCCAAGTTTAAGGCTATACACATGAAGGCCATATTGACTTCTCTGCTGATGACACTAGCTTAAAACTCTCATCTGTAAATTCCTCAGTTAAACTACCAGTAGAATATCATCACCAGCAAATATTCAATATAGCTTATAATAAACCCCCGACAAAATACAACCACAGACTTGAATTTCTTTTGCATCTCTTTTACAAAGCTATGTCTAAGAATTAAAGAAAGAAAAAAAAAGCACCATACTGTTTCTACTTCAGCAAATAGTGTTTTGTTGAACTGTACAGTATCTTGTGTTGAGTATTTTATAGTCTGTAGGTTTAAGATCTAGAAATACTATAAGACTTTATCACCAAATGAACACTCAACTTTACAAAATGCACAAAAGATAAACATCCAAAAAAGCCTCAATTTCATCATCTATAAAATAAGAACAATAATGGAACTTACCTGACAGAGCTAAACGTTAAATAATATTCATTTTATTTAGTAAAAGCTCATTAAATATTAGGTCACGTGTGTGTGTGTGTGTGTGTGTGTGTGTGTGTGTGTGTGAAAAGAGAGATTATATTAGATTACTAAAGTAATGAACTCATTCATCAAGGTACTGTATGACATACAAAGATAAATAAAGCAATTCCTGGCTTCAAGAAGCTTATCATTCACTTTAACAGTTGTGAAACTCACCTACTAATCCTGATTCTAGTGATCTGGAAAATGAGTAACCTGGTAAAAACAACTGGGAGTTCTAAAGAACAGGCCTAACTCACCAAATGAACTTAAGAACATGAATTAATTATCCATTCCATGCTTGAGTTTTTATAAAAAGAAATTTCCCGATGTTAAAATTTCAAAGACATAGTCTTGCACAGTCCAAGAGAAGATTTCAAACTCAAAAGCTAAAATTTGTAGTCAGTTTTAATATTTTCACGTATTTGTTATGGTATCCTATTTTAAAGAAATAGTGCAAATAAAGTATTCTTGAATCACATAAATGAACCTTCATAAACGTTATCAAAAAATTCAAAATATTTAGAAAATGTCAAAAAATGTGTAGAGGGGGCATGTCTGCATCATACTATTCATATTATCACTCTTCTAATCAGGTTTCCATCTTTCAGAGGACAGCTTTTAGTTATAAAACAGGTGGTACATTTTTAATCATATAAGAAGCTTCCAGTTTCAAGGAAATTTTATTTTGATGTTCTTTCCTTTGCTATCAGATTATAGAGGATGAATGGCTTGAAACTGCTATTGTAATTACATGCCTTCTGCTGTCTCATCACTTCGGGTACAAGGGAGGGGCTTTAAAGCTCACTTTGAATTGGTAGCACACTGCCTGCCATCATTTCCTACCAATGTGCCATTCCAGGCCCAAGGATTAGTGGATTAGAAGGCTTTATCAAAATCTGTACTGTTTCTCTGAAGTCAGGCCAAGTGACAAGGCTTGAGTATAAAAAGAGAATCATGCTAGTTGTGAACTGTGGCTAGTATTTCCCAGCCAGATTAAAAATGCTGTAAAACTGACATTTCTATTATGTTAGTGATATTGTAAATTGCTATTTGAAACAAGCCACTTACCATTTTTATTTGTTCGGCTGCTATTTACAGAAGAGACTTTAGAAGGAGACAGAGCTGGATTCCTACTTATAAACTATCTGACCTTAGGCAGATCATTGATGCTCTCTGAGCCTGTCTCCACTATATGTATGAAAGAGAATTCAATAAATGGTAGCCATTATTGCTGACATCCTGAAACAACAAAATTCTTGATCTTCTAGAATTACCTACTAGGATCTAAAAATATAAGAAATACCTGCATATCATCACTTATAAAATGACCTAGCATTTGAACTGACAATCTGTTAATAGTTTATGTCCCAAGAAATATTTGCTATAAATAATGTGGCTTTCCCAACCCTAAACGCAATTTAACCTCCTATTAGATAATGAGAACCATGAAGTAGATCTGAGATTTGGAAGACTAAGTTCACCAAACCTAATTAAAAATGCAATGCAATGTAAGAAATCTAAAATTTCAGTGACTTGATTAATATAGCCTATATGTCAACAAAATTCCTCAAATACTATATATTTCAGAAGTTGTATTTATTAAAATTAGGCAGTCCACACTTTAATTCACAGAGCCACACATCCTTTGTTGGTATACAGACTAACTAAAATGATGCCTTAGGGAGGGGCGCCTAGGTGGCTCAGTCGGTTGAGTGTCTGACTTCGGCTCAGGTCACGATCTCGTGGTCTGTGAGTTCGAGCCCCATGTCGGGCTCTGTGCTGACAGCTCAGAGCCTGGAGCCTGCTTCGGATCCTGTGTCTCCCTCTCTCTCTGCCCCTCCCCCACTCGTGCTCTGCCTCTCTTTCTCTCTGTCAAAAATAAAGACTAAAAAAAAAAAAAAAGTTAAAAAAAAATGATGCCTTAGGGAGATGGATGGGTGTGGGGGTTTGAGAGGGAAATGAATACTATGCTTTGAATACGATTTTTATGAGTACACTATAGTGAATACTGGTAATTAATGCTTTAATAAAAACAGAAATAGCACGATTGAAACAGCTCTTGGTAGTGAAAAGTTTCACAGATTCTACACTATATTTAAAGGTACCAGTAGTTAAGAGAATACTAGTTTACTATTACTGGAACTCTGTACTACTACTAGCTGGATAGCAGCTACATTTAACACTAAGATTTTGACTTTTGGTAAGTAGTAAAAATATTATTTAATAACACTACCAACAACAGCCACAGTAGCAACAACACTGAGAATGTGCTTTGTATAACATTCTCTTCTTTAATTCTTTCAATAATCTCATCAAGTAGCCACTATTATCCCCAGGTTTTTTTTTTAATGTTTTTTAATGTTTGTTTATTTTTGAGAGAGACAGATAGGAGTATGAACAGGGAGGGGCAAAGAGAGAGGGACACACAGAATCTGAAACAGACTCCAGGCTCTGAGCTGTCAGCACAGAGCCCGACGTGGGGCTTGAACCCACGAACCGGGAGATCATGACCTGAGCTGAAATTGGATGCCCCACCCAACTGAGCCACCCAGGCACCCCTTTATTATCCCCAGTTTAAGATACAGACCCCCTCCAAGAAATGAGGCAACACCCAATATCACATGGTTAATCTGTAATAGAACTAACATTTATACCTAGAACTTTTTAAATTATAATTATGATATACCACACTACTAATAGTTTAGTAACCTGACATAAAAAGTAAATATAATTCCATAATTAAAATATCAACTTATGGAAGAAGATATTATCCTTATACACAGCACCAAACATATTCTTGAAATAATTATTTGACCTCTGCATAAATTGATATTTATAAAATTTAATTTGACCCATAAGGAAATGTTTAAAAATAAAAAGCTGGATTTCAATCATTTCAGAATGGTCTATCAAAATGTTATCTTAAGCTTCCAAAAAGTCTGAAAGCATAAACTAAGGCGCCAAATCAGAAAGATGTATTTATGTGAACAAACTAAGGGAGGCCAACTGACTGTACCAGATCTGTAATACATGCAGCTATTTAAAAAATAGGGACAAAAAGGGTATTTTGGACTCTAAATAATAAAGGGTAGGGGCATAGAGAATATTCCTCTAGTTGAAGCCTTTTTTTTTTTTTTAAAGCTGGAATACAATGAAGCAATGCCTCAAAAATTCATAGGGAAAATTACGTCCAACATAAAATTATTTACCCAGCCAAATTATCAGTGAAGTGCTTGTGCAGAAAAAAATATATTTTTAGGCAGCAAAGTTTAAAACTTTTCCTCCCATGCATACTTTCTCAAGAAACTAGTAGAGGAGTTGCTCTACTAACAAAGACAGAAGAGAGAGGAGACCCAGGAATGCCCAGAAGTCTGGAGAGTAGAAGAAAATACTAGGATGGTAAGTTATAGGAAGCAACCAATTCAGATTGCAGAGCTCCATGAGAGGTAACCAGGTAAAAATGAAAATGGTAGCCACCTTAAAATGGGAAGAAATTCATATTTCTAAATGGAGATGAATCGATGACAGGGTACATAAAACAATAAAGAAATAAAAACAGAAATTTTTATAAACGTAATTATAATTAACTCTAGAAAAAACAAAAACCGCATAGAAGAAAGGAAATGTAATCATGGTACACTGGAACATTGGTAACAAATATTTACATATTCAAAAATGCACACACTGAACATTGACAACCAACAACTTTGTCAAAGCTGTACTGGAAGGCTAGGGGGAACAAAACGTGTGTGTGATTGTGTGTGTTTGGGGGGAGGGTAGAGTAGGGTTTTAGGAAGTCCACACATACTATCTCAAATTGGAAGTACAAAGTAAGAAATAGCAGAGTAAGTATGATATATTAAAATACCAGAAGTGAAAAAATTATCTCTGAGGAGTCTAAACAGGAAAAAGGGACAGGGACACAGCAGACAGAGAAGTGAATTTTTTTTTTCATTATAAACCTTGTTAAATCCAACTTTTTAAAGTAGTGGTAGCATTTATAGCCTTTATAGCAAAGATCATTTTTTAAGATCACTATCTTAATACTTAGGAGTCTGAATTTTTAGGAATAGCCCGAATTTTTTCATACATCCAATGAATATTATTAGATAATTACTGGGTTGGCTACTAGGCAGGATTCAAAGATAGACAATTCATTTTACCCACCCCTTGATAAGCTTATAACATAACAGAGGAATTAAATGCCCACAGTGAAAAGAAAACAAAATAACACCAGCAGCAATCAAGCTCAAATCTGTGAGCATATTTCTAACGACAAAAATCCTAGGCCAACCCCAAAATAAGGGTGCCCAAGGAAAAGGCAAACTACTGGGGCTTACTCTAGTCCCTGATTCTGGTCCATTTCACCAGGTTTCCTTCAGAAGCTCTTAAAGAAAAAAGAAGTTGCACAGCTATGTGCAAACCTGAAAGGGATTACAGAACTCCTTCTAGGGTGTGGAAAAGAGCTAACAGTACTGAAACCATTTCTACCACAAACAGATTAAGACCTAGGTTCTTGACAGCTTGTAATGACCATTTTGAGATATTATAATGTGATTGGAAAGAGTAACAACATCTTCATGACCTAGGGTATCTGGGGTTTGAGGGAGTACATATGTGCATGTTAAGTAGAAACTATAAACTGTCTTCCCCAATTAATGTCGTGTCATTCATTAAAAAGTAATTTGAAAGAAACAGAAACTGGATATGGACTGTTTTCTAAATGTCACAGAGTAAAACAGAGAACATAAAAGTATGTAGAAACTCCTAATTATTGTGCTGCATGTTCTGGAAAACCAAATCTAAATGTTGAAAGGTATTAACACCGCCTCAATATATTCATCAGAAATCCTGAACACCTATTTCTTATTAAACTTACAATTAAAATTTTTCTTTTGTTTATAAGGTGTTTCTTTTGTTGTTGTTCTCACTTGTGTGCATGTTTAAATTTTTTTTATGTTTATTCATTTTTGAAAGACATAGAGCACAAGCAGGGGTGGGGCAGAGAGAGAGGGGGACACAGAATCTGAAGCAGGCTCAGGCTCTGAGCTGTCAGCACAGAGCCCGATGTGGGGCTCGAACTCACGAACCGCGAGATCATGACCTGAGCCAAAGTCAGATGCTCAACTGACTGAGCCACCCAGGCGCCCCACTTGTGTGCATGTTTAAATGTTTAAATGGTAGCAATGATGTTATTACATATATGTAACTTGCCTGAGTGAAAAATACAAGGAAAAGAATGCAAGAACATGGCTGACAGTTACCTTGAATATAGTAAACAAAACCTTTACCTTCTAAGAAGGCATTATTTCTTCTAATATATTTCTCTTTTCTATCATCAAACTCTTTTTTTTTTTCCACTATGAACACACACACAAATCCATTTATGCCAAAGTGGGATCTTATTCTATCCTAGTATCTTCGACAGTGTTAACTGGGGAATTACTTGGAAAATATTACTACAGATATTTATTGCTGGCAATAACAGTATTTAAATTCTAAATTAAAATTAAAGGAAAAAAGAACAAAAGAGTAATTTGTCACCAAATTACTGTGACAAGTACAAAATCAGTAATACTTTTTAAACACAGCTAAAAAAAAAAAAGCATGTATGAACTTAGGAAAACACAGGATTTTTAAGCAAAAGCTGAGTATAAAAATATCTTTGAATGTATTTTAAATACATAAAAAGGAGAGAGATGTTATACATGAATTGTTTTCAATGGTATCCAACAATAAAGATAAGAAGAAACAGTTATGGTTCTACTATGTAAATCAGCATTTTTCTACATTGGCAAAAAGCACAATTGAACATCCCAATGGAAAGAATGACATCAGGAAGACTAGAATGGCAAAGGTAAAAATAATTTTCTATTTTCTGTAACTAACACCTAATTCTTACTTTGGCTTTATATTAAGAAAATGTTTTTTGTTATTTTTATTATCGTTGTTCTTATGTGTATTTTTTAGTGATAATGATGATGTTACATATGTAACTTGCCTGGGTGAGAAATGAAAGGAACAGAACCAAAAGGATCTTCTGGAGGATGGTTATGTGGAGCAGAAAGTGGGTCTACATTCTTATCTGAGGATGCTCTCTCCTCGAGCCTGTCTGTAAAAATAAGATGAAACAAAAAATAAAATAAAATAAAAACGGTCTTTAAATAAAAAAAAAAAATGGTAACAGTATAAATAAAATTAAACACAGCAACAGCCTTTTTGAAAAACATTAGATTCAGAGTTCATTTTTATAAGTATTAGGGGGTAAGTCCTGAACTTAATAGATACTTGTTGCTACAAGGCAAGCTTAACAATATCCTCTCACTGCTAAATATCACAAACACAATTAACCTAATAAATAACTTAGTTTGGTTTATTTAAATACCCAGTTGTCTTCAACTTGTAACATACTAGACCTGAACTAAAACCCAGCTTACTAAAAAGAGACACATTTGGCAGACTTCCTCCAAACATACATATGGGAAAAATATTGCAAACGGCTATTTATTCATCAAATAGGTAAATCTTATTTCTCAATAGCAATAATTTATTACATTACTGTTCATTTCTCATATTACTTTGTAGTTATTTTATCATTCACATATACACAGAAAGATACAGATATTCCTCTATTAAATTAAAAGCCTTAATGACAGAGTATATTATTTTATCCAATAGATATCTGTGATCTAGTATGTGCCAGGCACTATTCTAGGCAATGGGCAGGCAACATCAAACAAAATGAAGGGTCTTGCCTTCTTGGAGTTTATATGCTGGCATGGAAAAACAAACAAACAAAAAAAGCAATAAACATAATGAGAAATATATAGAGCATGTTAAAAATAAAGCCGTAGAGAAAAGTGCAGTGTGGGGTAAAAAGAATTAAGGGTGTGGGCACAAGTGACAGTAATAAATAGACTCATAAGTATCAGGTGAGAAAAGACTCGAAGGAGGCAGGGAAGGGATACCTGGGGAAGGACACACCAGACAGGGGGAACGTGAGGGCAAAGGCTCTGACTCTTGCAGAGGCAGGCTTGTCCCCTAACTCCCTAGTAGTGATTACCTTGCTCTGCTCTTAAACTGCGTACCACAGGCACTTGATCAGCTGGGAACTTCTCAATTTTTGTAAGTTGTCTCCCTATCCTCTGATTCTTAGCAATCAAGTGTATACTATTAGGAACCCATTCTGTTTTTTCAGGCATTTTAAGCATTCCTAGGACTATACCCTTCATGTTTAAAAAACCCTATGGATAAATTCTGCGGGTCTCATTTGAGTCCTAAGACATTGCAGGGTATGCAAAGAAAATCCAAATATAATTAGACGTTCCTAAAAATGAAGTATAACTTCAGAATGAAGCAAAAAGCTCCAAGTGAAAGCACCCTAGGACAGTGCTTCTCAAATTAAAAGTGCATTCCAGTGAGCTGGAATTTATTAAAATTCAGATTCTGATTGGACAGTTCTGGGATGGGTTCTGAGACTCTGCACTTCAACAAGCTCCCAGGTGATGCAATACTACTGGTCCAGGGAGCACACTCAGGAAGGCAAGCCCTACAGTCGACAATATCCTAACTATACTTAATTATTGCTATGGAGAATTCTTTAAATACCCTTATGAGAATGGATACAATTATCAGCTTTTATGGCTAAACTAACTCTGCAATATCCACCTGAAACTTTGGGTTGACTAAAATTTTACTTGAGGGGCGCCTGGGTGGCGCAGTCGGTTGAGCGTCCGACTTCAGCCAGGTCACGATCTCGCGGTCCGTGAGTTCGAGCCCCGCGTCAGGCTCCGGCCTGATGGCTCAGAGCCTGGAGCCTGTTTCTGATTCTGTGTCTCCCTCTCTCTCTGCCCCTCCCCCGTTCATGCTCTCTCTCTCTCTCTCTCTCTCTCTGTCCCAAAAATAAAATAAAAAGTTGAAAAAAAAATTAAAAAAAAAATTTTTACTTGAAATTTCACTGGTAATATAATAATAAATATTTTGTGAAGACAACAAACTGACCATTGATTTATGCACAAACTAAAAGTTCCAAAACTTAAGAGTTACTTTTCAAATCCAATACTGCAGTGGATAACAATGAAAATTCTGGTACAGAAAAGAAAAGGACAAAGGAAAAGAGGAAGTGGGAAAGGACAGATGAAAGAGACTATCTCAGAGTGACAGCCACAGCATAACAATATCCAAGATCCCTCATTCTTGAAAATCAAGACAGTATATGCAAGTACTTAGGTCTAAACTAGGACCAAACTTCCTTTCTAAACCACTTGCATTGTAAGTGCTAGGATTCCTGTATAAAATGTAGTTACCTGGGCCTTACCACAAACCTAATGAATCAGATTATCTGAGCAGGAGTTTGAGAATCTACACTTTAATGTGCTCTCCAGGTTTATAAACCAGTACTGTACCAATGGTTCCCAGCACATAAAAATGCAAAGTTACCACTAAGGTTCTTTGAATCCTCATGCACTGGTATATTATCTCCATCAATCTATGGCAAATTCACATAAATGTATAAACAGCACCATGTAGTTATGACAAGAGTACAAACATTATCGTGTAGGGATAAACCAGTATTTTTTATACAGTGAGTCTCACAGTTTAAAATATGGAGACACTCTTATATGCAAAGTTCATTTATCCAATTATTTCAAAACAGAAATCAGAATAAATTCACTATAAAATGAATCATGTTCTCACTGTTCCATAAAACACAGAATCAATTTTTCCATGGAGGACTTTTTTTTTTTTTTTTAAATCATTTAAATTTCTGAAGTTCACTGGATAGGGGCACCTGGGTGGCTCAGTCAGTTAAGTGTTCGACTCTTGATTTCAGCTCAGGTCATGATCTTGCGGTTCGTGAGACTGAGGCCCACATCAGGCTCTGTGCTGACAGAGCATAGTCTACTTGGGATTCTCTCCCTCTCTCTCTCTGCCCCTTCCCTGCTCACACATTCCCTCTTTCTCTCAAAATAAACATTAAAATATTAATAAAAAAAAAGTTCACAGAATAATCTAGATCTCAGGGTACAAAATACAAATACATATGTTAATTTTTTTAATTATTAATTACCTATAATTGAAAGCTAATGAAAAGGTATACAGGAATACTTTTCAAATACACAGTCACCCCTAAATGAATTTAAATCCATTTTCAAATAATTGGTGTACATTAGAGCAAAACTTGAGCTTGATTTGCCCAATATTAAGAAACTTACCTCCTCCTGCCTTCCCAAAAGAATTATGTAGGTGAATAAAGACATATCTTTTCAGGATTTTTAATTGATACAGATGGCAAAAATACAGGATTTAAAAATCCTAGAATCAAAGTATATTCCACAACATCATCAGAAAATTAATATACCCTGATAAGTTAACTCAGCAGCTTATATGGGTAACTCAGCAGCTTATAATGGACTGAATAGCCAAAAAGTTAATGAATAAATTTTACAAGTACAGTCTTCACCTGATACTTCTGAAACTACTCAAATATATTTGAGAAGTTCTGTTATTCTGCACTGAAGAAACAGCCATAAATGTGAATTTGCTTAAAATGGAAAGAGTTAGTATTTTACAACAAACTAATACAGATGTTTACATCTATATCCTTCCATGGCTTCCCAGGAAAAAAAGAACACATTCGGTGGAATGTGCAAAGCAGCCATAGTCTGTAGTTTCTTCTCTTCTTCCTTTTAGTTATTGTAACACGGTTTTAAACAGAAACAAACAATTGCCATCAACAAAAATAATATTCCATTAAGTATTACTTTTAATTAACATGCAGAGCTACACAACCATTTTAACAAATGCAAGTTAAAAATTTTCCCAAAGCAAACACCTGTATTCTAATTAGTGTTGAATGTATTAAATTTTATCACAGATTTCTAAAGTTTACATGCTAATCTGGATATTTTGGTACAAAAGACAAAGAAAAATACAAGTTTAAGCTTTAAAAAATGTCACTGATATCAGCTTTATTCATGATGCTTAATTTTAATTTAATGTTTTGATTTTAAGTAGGAACAGACAAAAAATTCTGAACCATAAATAATATTCAGTTACACTGAAAGCAAAAGCAAGAATCTGGTCTATTTTATATGTTAAATCCCTTTGCCAACTGGTATATGGAATCAACAACTGTTTTCTTTATTGTTTTTTTTTAATTTTTATTTACTTTTTGAGGGAGAGAGAGAACGAGTGAGCGAGCACGAGCAGAGGAGGGGCAGAGAGAGAGGGAGACACAGAATCTGACGCAGGCTCCAGGCTCTGAGCTGTCAGCACAGAGCCCGACGCAGGGCTCGAACTCACAGATCGTGAGATCATGACCTGAGCTGAAGTCAGATGCTCAACAGACTGAGCCACCCAGGTGCCCCGACAACTGTATTCTTTAATTAAAGATCACTAAAAAAGTTTTTGTTACCAACTACTAATATTTTAGAATTCTGGTATGTCAAAATATATGATTCTTAAATCACTTTTTGGATAATACACACAAGTAAAATATTTCCTAGACAGAATTATCCTTTTTTTAAAAAATAAATAACCATGTACCATCTTAAAAATAAAACCTCAGATGGCAATGTATTACTCTGAACAATCATTACATGGGCAATGCCTATATACAGGTATTCAGTTTCTCAATGGAAAGCATATCACAAACCAAATACAAATTACTTCAAAAAAGAGTCTGGAAAATAGCTGGTAAAATCTGTGCTGAGAAAAAAGGAAAATTTGCTATTTCAAATGCACCAATAATTTACTTACTATTTTACAAAAAGTTTTTAACAACAAAGAAACCAACTAGTAATGACCAAAATTAATTAACTTTCATTACACTGTTAGCCTTCCACTGAAACTCCTAAGGTTCTGAATGAAATCTTCTATGCAGCAGGGAAATTTAGACCTTGTCAAGTGGATCAAATATTAGATACCTTATTGCTTGTGAGTCAGAGGTGCTAAAGAGGACTGAATATATTACAGTTAAGTAACACTTTGCAAAGAAATCTTTCTAAACTATATTCTATACATTAATGATTTCTTTATAAGCGTTATTAAAGATATTTCACCTTTTTTGAACACCATTATTACAACTATCAATTATTAAGGAAAAGACAGACTTTTTTCTTTTGCTGTCATGTCATTTCTGCTGTTGATGTTGTTTGTGCATAAAGTCCCTTCTAATTTGGTTTTTCTAAACCTGATAGTTTATATATAATTTTTAAATGCTGGTTAAAGGGCAATAACCTCAAGATGGAACCTATGATTTCCACTGAAGATGAGGAAAGGGAGGTGGCATTTATGGAGTGCCCAAACTCTTTCAAGACATTATTTAATTTTCCTGATAACTCTGCGAGGTAAGCATCATTATACCCAGTTTATAAACAAGGAAGTGAGACAGCAGTTATGTCCCTTTCCTGAGATTACAACCTAATTAAATGGCATTGCCAAGTATCAGAATCCTCGTATGTTTTCTGGTGCTATATGCCAATTTGAGTGTGGCAGCCCTGTGACAGTGGTTTCAATAGCTCAGGGACCATCTAGGCACTTTTCCAAATGGCTAACTTGCTCCAAAGTCTGACCTTCAGATAAAGCTCCTCCTGTACTTGCATTTGGAACTTAGTATCTTTCCATAATCAACAGGGCAGTAAAATCTAAACTCTTTGGCATACACGTGTGCACAGATATATACAAAAATTACACGTTATCTGATCTTGAAGTTTGAAAGCAAATAGCTGGTTAAGAGTTTTACATGTTAACCCCAAATTTTATGAAGTTATGTACACATGAATATACTATATCCCATTTTTCCCTAAGTGAAGTAAGTAAAATTTGGCTGTCATTACAAATTCTAAGATGCTCAGAATAACACATTTTTATAAGATAGAGAATACTCTACCCCTTCCATCCACTGATGGAAAAAAAAGGAGGAGTTTTACCCATAGAGTAGAAAATACTGATTTCGCAAACCCTTAGCTACCATCCTGGGTCAAAACACACTAAAATGAATATTTTAATTTTACCTTTTGCTTTCAAAATAACCCCATAAATTGTATTGATTTGGTTAATCCCTGGGTCTCCCTGCCACTACCCCGAAAGAAAGAGATACTTCATTTCCTTCTTTAAAACTTGTCTCTGGGGGATACTCAACATAAAGTATACTAGAAATGCCAAACAAAAACAGTCATGGTTTACAAAAACTTTTTTAATTAAAAGATGTAAGTTTGGTTTTACCAGAGTTGACAAACCTTTATTAAAGGTTCAAAGCTCATTTTTATATCTGCATTAATCATCAACTTAATTTTTCATAAGCATATAACCAATATGAAGAATACAAATTTAAATCCTAAACAAGTAGTCTTTCGTGAATTCAGGGCATTTATAAAAATTTTACATAAAATATGTATCAGTTGGGAAGAAAGCATTTCATCTAATCAGTGTTCTCATAAAGCCAGTTACCTAAAATAAAATAGAAGCTAGGAACTAAAACTAGGGACCATTTGGATTGTCTTTTCACACGCAAAACAGGAAAACACACTTGGACAGGCGTGTGCACACACACACACACACACACACACACACACACAGGCCTCCAAAACCTGAAAATTATCTACAGACTCTAGAGGTTAGCTTCTTGTTCCTATTTTGCAACCTTCTGAAAACATTCCACACACCCACCTTCCAAAAAACAACTTTTCTAAAATACGTGTGGTGAGGCTTGACATATATATTAGGTAATTTAAGAAAAGGTAAGGATTCCAAGTAAAAACATTGAGATATCTGATTTAAAGTGGAAAATAATTTATTTATCTTTTGCCATATCAGGACAACAAAGCAGCCCTTTTATGTCAGGACTCAATGAAAGGGCATCACAAAACATTAACATAATGTAGTAGCCCATGTTTTCTTTCAGGCACTTTCAAAGGGCATTTCAGACCCACAATATCTTCTACTGAGTGTGCAAGAAAACAGAGCTGCAAAATGATTAGTAAGCAAGATACTAATGTCTCCCTTTTCATTTGAACATTAATTTTCCATGTCTTAGAGATATTCTGAATTTAACATTCAAAGTTATGCAGTATTTAAGTGTTAGGAATCAGCATTATTATCAGCAATCTTGGATTTAATAGCTACTATCAAGCAATTGATTTCTAATGCACACAACATAGTTAGATAGTATATATAAAAGAAGATGGCCTGATTTTTGCCCTCAAATGCACAAAAAGAATTTTCTATTTAACACCTCAAAACAGTCTTTGGCCTTGCTGAATTATTATAGAGCTGTTATATTACTGTGAAGCAAAGTAAGCCTTCAAGTGTCCCTTACTTGATCTCAGAAGGTCAAATTCTCTGTCCAACAGTTCCTCTTCTGTTAACTTGGAGAAATTATCCTCTCCAAAAGGATTCCACCCTGACATATCAGGTGGGTTACTGATGTTCTTCTGACTTGTAACATTTGCAACTGCCTCTTTACCAGCAACTGACCTATAGTAATAATTAAGAGAGGGAAAGAAGAAAAAAAAACATTAGAATTAAAAATTCTAAAGTGCCCTAGTTCATACTTTCTAAATACTTAGAAAAGCAGATCCTTTTATTATGATGGAGATGGCAGATTAAGGAGACCACCTGGGATCTGAACCACCCCCATGTGTACCCTTGGGCAGGTTCCTTAACCTCTTTCTGTCTCAGCTTCTTCATCTGTAAAACAGGAGTAACTATCTACCCCATAAGGTTACTGAGAAGATTAGTTAATACGTATAAAACAAAAAGAACAGTATCTAGAAAAAGAAATCAGCACTCAATAAATATTATAATCATCATAGCAAACAGCCCTAAAGTGACAATCAGTTGCCATGTCAAACAGTATCACTCTAAAATCACTATTGAATATGATCTTATGCCCTGGTTATGTTGAGAACACCACAATAATTTTCCTTTTGACAAAGGCATTCTCTACACAGCTACCAAGAAAACATGAACTGTTAGGACTGCTTTATGTATTAGCTAGAACTAGATGACGGTTGTTTTCTACTTAATAAATAACTCATGGTATTTAAAGTATCTACATAGCTGGAGCTTGGGACCACTGGTTTTATGAAAGTTATCTAATAGGCCTTTTGGCTTTTAAAAGAAGGTGAGAATGTAAAGATTTCTTAACCTGACAATCCCTTGGTACCTGTCAGTCACCCCAGCCTGGAAATATACCACAGGTACAAGGCAATGTAACAAAGTTGTCACATTTGTTTCATAATTCAGGTCCAGATATTCTAACATTGGTAATGGAGGGAGAATCTCCATGCATTTCTAAAAAAGTACCTCAAATTTGCAAGCCTTGACTCATCTCCCTAAATACACTCTCCCCTTGGGAGCTTACTTCCACTGCCACCACTCAGATCTTGAAAAGAGAGGGCAAAAGTTGCCCATTTAGTCCCCTAGTCCAAGCCTGTACAGTATAGCTGAGCCAAGAAAGGAATGTGTAAACACTTACTGAAAGCTAGACAAAAACATAGTAATTTACCAACAAATAGATAGTCTTTTTTAGTAAATATGACTTAGCTATCTTAAAATCAAATATAATTCAGTTTTGAACTCATGGTGGGAAAGCATCAACTGCCAATATCTAAGCCTGCCTCCACATGACAGAATCTCATACTAATTCCAAAACTGCCTTCAAGGACTTTCAGAGCCCCTGAAACACAAATCAGAGAGGCTAGAACTCAAACAGAAATAGGTGTTCTCCCTCCTGCCTGCCAATGATCCCTTTGAGAACTTTCTGATTCCCTATCCCTATCCTCCTCTTGATGTTCTTTGGATGATTTCATTGATTCTTCTTGGTAGACTATAAATCAATGAGGCGTGTCACCTTAACCAATGGTTTAAATAGGTGTTAAAATACATCTACAAGTTCTTGGACACTCCTCCCTTCAAAGCACAGAATCGAATTACCCTGCCCTTGAATATTGGGTTAGATCTAGTGACTCAATTCCAACAAATGAAATATGGCAGAGAAGGACCAGTGTGTCTTCTGAGACTAGATCATAAAAGGCATCACAGGTTCTTTCTTGCCCTCTCTTTTGGACCATTTGCTCTTGAACAAACCAGAACAAATAATTCTTTATTCAAAACAGTCTTTGGCTTTGCCAAAAAGAATACTTAAGCAACCTTTTGGAAAGATCCATGTGACAGAGAACGAAGGCCTCCCGCCCTAAGCCATGTTGAGTGAGCCATCTTATGAAAAGATCCTCCAGCAACAGCCAAGCCTTCAGCAGACTGCAACTCCAGGCAAACATCTTAACTGTACCCTCATGAGAGACCCTTCCCTTGACATAAACATAGGGCTAAACCACTCCGAAATTCCTGATCTAAAGAGTGTATGAGATCACAAATGTTTATCATTGTTTTAAAACACTAAATTTGGGGGTAATTTATTATGCAGCAACAAATAACTAATACAACAGGGCAATTTACCATAAAAAGTAAAATAATATATGTATTGATGTTTATGTCACTATTATTTGAATACATCATGGTAACACTCTCCAATAGCCATACTAAATATATATCAACACAATGGAAGAGTAGAAATTTTAGCAGATTAAGTGGTAAAGGAAATAATCATGCTAACCAAGATACTGACCTTTCCCTTTGTCTAAGGAACTACCCAGTTTCTTATCTTCTACTCAAACATCTCTTATACCTTTAGAGCCAAACATTTAACCCAATTCTCACCTTCTACTGACCTAGTTATAAGCAGGAATATTTGCTTACAGATGACCTGTTAAATTGTTAAGATATTATACTCAACATATCTTTGGTAAAGATTGATATTAAATGGAAATATTAACGAAGTAACATTAAGGCCCCAAGTGCAACTGAATTGTTCCTCTGGGAAACTAGTGCTCATATTTGCCAAGTATGTAACTGTTTCTACCTATTTAACCATTACCCTTTCCTGCTCCAACCTCCCATCTCCCTCAATACATAATTTCACAGGGGTGGAGTTAAAACGAGTCTTATGCACTTTCACAGATATCCAATTCAATATTTCCCAAACTGGAGTATGCAGAGGATTTTGATGATAAACCAATTTTTTTTTTCTAAAGTTACACAGAAATTAGGAAAAAAAAAAATTCCCAAACACATCACACCTGTGATTCTATAAACAGTGTCACTGGAGATGAGATTTAAGTAGGCAATGCTATGTGAGCTACAAGTCATAGCTTTCAGCACCCTGCATGCTTACCTGGGCCTCATATCTTTAGATACTCATCGTCCTTTATAACTAATCAGTTTAGATAGTACACATGCAATGGAACACTAACAAGAACTTTCTCCTACAGATTTTCAATGCAGGACTCTATTCCCATCAGTGACAAACCTTTGTTTCCAAAGGTTGGCAATCCTTTAGAATACAAAGTATACGTAATATATATGCTATATATACCCACACTCACACACACGATATAACTGACATTTTTTATGCTCATTAACATCAAAAGTAAAAACAAATTAATATAAATCTCATCAGTATCTTAAACTAAACAATACTGAGGAGAATATCCTATTTTTAATAAAGAATAAAACTATTCCATTCTTATCCCTAGGGGACTTATTTTTTAGGTATATCTTTCTTGTAAATGTAACAGATTAGTACTTATGTTTCATAGATTTTAGTAGTTTTAATATGTTTAAAATGTTTAATATGATGTTTTAATGCTATTATTTGCAATAGTGCTATTAATTTATTAGAGACAAAAATGGTATGTGGTTAAATCAAAAAACTGTAACCAGAGTAGGCAAATAACAAATGGTTTGGCAAATACCAATCTGCATCTTTAAACCAGCCTCTGATCTTATGCCCTGCTCTGCATACTTGTCCTAATTCATGTACCTCAATTTTTAATTTAGGAAAACACTTCAATAAATCCATTTGTTCTCTCTCCCTCTCTCTCTCCCTCTTTCTCTCCTTCTCTCTCTCTCTCTCTCTCTCTCTCTCTCTCTCTCTCACACACACACACACACACACACACACACACACACACACACACACAGGCTGGGAGGTGTACTACAGCAAACTGTATACTTTATTCCTCTCTTGACATGCTCAGTGATATTTCTCATGCCCAAATCCTAGCCAAAGCTTGCAGATACCTTTTCCCAGCTAATGATCATATCCTTAAATAGTGTTGTAGGAGAACTTCTTTAGTGTTCCAGTAACCAAAGTTCTAGCAACTACTTCCTTCTATGTATCCAGAAATACTGGGAAGTATTCATAATGGCCAAGAGATTTTTTCATTACAAAATCCTGAAGCACTCCCCAATTCAAATCTGAGTTTGAAAACATTTATGCCACCGTTCTTTAGTTTACTGTAATGTTTTCAATATGAATTATCCTGGAAAAATAACTACTAACCAATGTATCTGAATACCAAAATGTACAAGGCTGTAGTAACAATAACCTTATACTTATCTTAAAAAAGAACCAAATGACATGTTACTATTTTTTGTACCTCTTTAAAGTAAACCAAATTAGGCAATCTGTGGGTAAATATTATCTAATTAATTCAAAGCAATAATATATAAGGAGAAAAAGCTAAATTAACTTGTCTACAAGAATTACTTTTTTAAAATATTAAAGTAGCTTGTCAGGGTTTTGTTTCTATTTACATTACAAAGAATGTCTTAACATATAAGCCACTAATTTCCTTAGCCTTAAATGCTGCTGGATATTGCCTAAGCCTTACCTTGCAAATAGCAATCAGCAGACTTAACTAATGGAAATGCAAGGAAGGATGGGAATGCACAGGGACAGAAAGAGAGGACGTGTAAGACAAAAAGGGGGACTTTGCAGAGACGTGGACTCTGGAGTACTTCAGGAGCCACATAATGACTCCACTCCACATGTACACCCACTTCCACAATAATTTCTTTTGCATTCACCGGAAAAACACTTGCCTATTGGCACTGTAGGAGGAGTCCGCTATAGTTCCAACCTGAGCTGGAAGTGATGAAGTGTAGGAAACTAAGGCCGGTGAGAACTCTTGAGGGGAGGTAAGATACTCAGGGGACACCTGTTGCTGAGGCTGCTGATGCTGAGCTAGCATTTGTTGCTGCAAGAAAGCCTGCTGGTACTGCTGCATCTGAAACAAGAAACGCCTGTTACACAAAACAGCACTTGCTCCAGGTCACTAAAGCACAGTCAGCATCGCACCTAGTTACTCTGCTCCTTCCTTTTCACGTTGGCAACAAAATCAGAAGCCTGAAAAACAATTTATATATGAAGGAGCAGCTTGCTACTGGAATACCTCAGCAAGATAAAATAAGTCTATTTAAGAAGCTGTTTAACTGCATGTATTATGGTGATTATTTTGCAAAATATACAAATATCAAGTCATTACATTTACCCCCAAAACTAATATAATGTTATGTCAATTATACCTCAATTAAAAAAAAAAAAAAAAAGCTGTAAAGCCTGGCTCTCTTGGCAGGATTCAAATTCCTCATTTGAATAGTTTAAGAAAAAGACAATGGAGTAGCTTACAGTCACTAGAACAGCAGTTGCTATAAAAAATTTTTTAAAAAGTCACACTATTCTCTGAAGTAAATGCAATTTTCCTTTGGGTTTCTTTTTTTATTCAACAGATATGTGCCAAATGAAAGAGACATATGACAAAAGATCATGGGAAACAGATCATTTCCTTTATACCATGAGATAAGAGAAAAATACCATCAGTCAGTTACAATGTGCCAAATTCAGGTGCTACAGTTCAAACCAATGTAAAACTGCTTTGGAACACACGAATGGCTTTGTTGAAACTGTGTTGGGCACTTGGGTGGTTCAGTCAGTTAAGGGTCCGACTCTTGATTTCAGCACAGGTCACAATCTCGCTGTTCATGAGATCGAGCCCTGTGCCAGGAGAGCCTGTTTGAGATTCTTTCTCTCCCTCTCTCTCTGCTCCTCCCCCCGCAAAAATAAACTTAAAAATAAAAAATAAAACTAAAAAAAAAATGTGTTCATTAACCTACTTGGGTTAATTTTGAATAATTAAATTCTGAATAATACCATTTATACTGTGAATTCCAACACTGGAATGTATTCTCAGAAATTTCTACAAATTATGTAACATTTACCATTGCAGGATACTGTGATGCAGAAGGTTGCGGCTGATACACTGAATGCATTAAAAACTGTTGCTGAAGGATCTGTTGCTGCTGTATTGCATGTTGATACTACAATGAAAAAACAAAGAAACTCATCAATATTACTTGTGCCTTTTTTGTGCCATAGTTGTTTTTTTTGTTTTGTTTTGCTTTTTTTTTTAGTACTGATCTTAACATCATAACTATGGGTACTAGTGGTCCAAATACCAAAGTAAAATAGCTACAGTCAGTAAAGGACTATAACTTACACATGCTTATTGGAATTGGGTTTCAAAAGTATCAATGAAACATAACAGATTCAACTAAAACTATTCCCAGCACAGTTTAAGGATGTTTGGAAGAAAACTAAACCCAAACACATTTACTAATTAATGAAAACCCTAGTTTGTGTCCATGACCCATTATAGTAAATTCCTAATCTCCTCCATCTTCCCTTCAATGATATCTTCTGGCCATCCAATGGCACCGTCTACTTAACTATGTTCCGCTCTGGGTCTCAGTCAAGACCAGAAGATGAGACATCCATGAGAAGTGCCATGCGTTTAATAGGCTCAAAAACATTTCAGAAAAGATGGAAGGATGATTGTGACAAGTCATTAAATTTGAAATAGTTTAGTGAAACTAGAAATTTGTAGGTCCTAACGAGGCAAAGGGCAGAATAGAACGTAAGGTCATTTTTTCCTATGTCCCTTCCAACTCTAAATGCCACTCGTACACACACACACACACACACACACACACACACTCTCTCTCTCTCTCTCTCACCCTGGCCAAAAAAAAAAAAAAAGCAAAGAACAAAATCCCAAGATAATGTTACTTCTGAAAGCCTAAATTATCACCCTTCCAGTAATAATGTTATAAATCTGTTTCTCAACTCAAAATATAACCTGAAAAAGATAACATCCACCATAAACAGCCATGTTTATTCATAATGTCCAATGACTGAACGTTTTTGGCTTCATAAAGCCATGATTTCAATCTATTTCAACAGAATATTTTTTTTAATGTTTTTTTTTTTAAGTTTATTTATTTTGAGACAGAGAGAGAGAGAACATGCGCAGGGGGACAGAGAATCCCAAGCAGGCTCCGTGCTGTCAGCGCAGAGTCCGACGCAGGGCTTAAACTCACAAACCATGAGATCACGACCCAGAGTCGGACGCTTAACCGACTGAGCCAGCCAGGTGCCTCTCAAGAGAATATTCTTAAGAATCTCACAGACTGCAACTAAAATAATCAGGAAATGGGCTTAAACTCACAAACCATGAGATCACGACCCAGAGTCGGACGCTTAACTGACTGAGCCAGCCAGGTGCCTCTCAAGAGAATACTCTTAAGAATCTCACAGACTGCAACTAAAATAATCAGGAAATTGGGCAAAGTGTTCACTTGGACCCAGAACTGAAGGTGCCCAGTGTATGAAAGGGAACTCCCTGATACTCAACAGCCACATGAATTTCACAACACTACTCCCGTATCCACAGTAACCAAAGAATTACCTGCTGCATGAAGGCATCCTGAAGTAGCTGCTGCTGCTGCTGCTGCTGCTGCTGCTGCTGCTGCTGCTGGTGAGGATGGCGATGCTGTAAATGTAGTTGCTGCAATCTCCAATCTCCCTGTTGTAGCTGCTGAAGTACTCTATGCTGTTGTGGAGGCTGCTGAGGGGGACCCTGACCCAATACAATCTCGGGGCCATTTCCAGGTCTCGGTGCTCCTAAAAAGTGGTTTCCATGTGAAACATAGGTTAACATACTCAAGACTTCAGCAAAATGGCTGGATTTCTAAACACTCATTTCAGTAACATTACCAAGGCATTTATATCCTTATTTTGTAACACAGAAACTTCCATATGCATGTAGTCCAAAGGGATTATTTACTGTAATCTTAAGTACAACTCTGCCCAAGTCAACATCTTAGAAACACTTCTTTCATATCTGTCAACACACCAGCCACATCCTTTCTTTCTTGCTTCTCAACTATCACATACACTGGCATAGGTCTGTGTCTTGGCCAATATGATTCTCTCCGTCTACAATGCCACTTGCCACCCACTGCAATTCTTCTTATCCTTCAAAGTTTAGCTCAAATCTCTCTTCCTTTATCTAATAGTTCCACTCAGTTTATAACATTTCATTTGGCTCTCACATATTGTTTTCATGGCTATTTCCTAACTAGGGTCCCTGGTGGATGAGATGATGACTTATTAATCTGTTAATGCCTTAAGGAATCTTTTTTATAAGAGATGCTCAATAAATGCTAGCTTAGTGAATCTATTAATACTGCCTCCTAAATGGGTATTTATTTATAAGCTTCATAAATTTTACCCAAGGCAAATCCTATAAATAAACTTTGGAATTATGAGAAAGAGACACACAACATCAAAAAGAAGAAATGTGATATACTATAATTTCTGTAGTCTCTTCCAATGAGTTACCATAAATTCAAATGCAGCTATATATTCCTAAGGGGGAAAAAGAGGAAGAGTGCAAGGAAGGAGAGGAAGATTCTTTTTCACCAATATCTTTAAACTTCCTAGGCCTTAAATATAACACGCTTCTATGAAAATAGTTTTGTAACATTCTAATTCTCCCAATTATAAGAAAATGCATGTTGACTGCAATTATTTTTGAATTTATAAAAATATGCAAAATAAAATTAAAACCATAATTGTACCACACAGACATAACCACCATTAATTAGCCTTTTAAGTGTATTTCTTCCCACTTAGTAGAGTACTGAAAAGTTAAGCTCCTCAGCGTTATTCGTCTTTTAGGACCTTGAGGTCTAACCGTAGAACATTATGGCTGTGAGTGAAGCCCAGTCACATCAGCAATCATCATAAAACAACTCACGAGGCTCACCTTTCACCTCACAAACTGTGACTTCACGTTAGTGACAGCAAACTAAAGGAAGTTCCCTGGTTCTCAAGCCAAGGCCACAGAGCACCAGAGAAATCATAAACATCACAGCAATCCTACATGGAAACAATGCTTTCAAGTATATCATTAAATCGTCTTACTATTATTGCCCAGTTTGCAAATGATAAAACTAAGGCTCAGAGAAGTTAAGTGGAATCACTGGTAAAATTAAAGACAAACTATAAGAAAATATTTACAATATATTTAGCAAAGAACTAATACTCAGAATATAGAAAAATCAAATCTTCAGGGCAATAAAAAAATAAATAAATAAAAGCAAAACAATCTCACAGAAAATTACAAAAGATAATCCAGGAGAAAACAAACGGCCAGTAGACTGAAACGTTGTATTAATCAGGAATATTAAAATAAAAACAAAGATATTTCACCTATAAACAGGGAAACATTCTAAAAAACCAATACTATCAAGTGTTGGCAAGGATAGGAATCAAAGGACACTCACACTGTCGTTGAGTGTGAATTTTTGAAGTCTTTTTGAATGGCAATCTGGCAAATTTTAAATGAGTATACCTTTTAATATCTTCCTCAGAAAAAATACTCTAACATGGAAATCAAAAGAGTCTGTTATAAGGATGTCCACCACAATACTTTTAATAACAACCAATACTGGAAATAACCTAAATGGTTTAATAAGCTATGATACATTCACACTACAGAACATCATCTACCCACTAAAATACACATGGTAGATTTATATGCACTGATGTGCAAAGCTCTCCTAACTGTAGGAGTTAAAAAAAAAAAAAAATCAAATTGCAGAGAACTATGTATGGTAAGAATCTACTTATGCTAAACACAACATAAATTATTTGTATCTATATATGAACATGCAAAAACATAAAAAAGGACCCTGAGAAAGCATACTAACCTATTGCTAGTTTACTCTACAGAAAAAATAACGGAGACTTTTACATTTTTCCCCGAAAACTACTGTGCTGAATATTTTAAAAGAATATATTTAAGTGTCACTTCTTGTATAATATTTAATGGGGGGAAAGTTAAAAGATGCACATATGGGGGGGAAAAAGGAGTATTATTTTTGCAACTTAAGCTGGAAGCATGACAAAAAGAAACGCTGTCCCTGCTATAGGAGCAGGCCCGACCCTCACGGCTAGACTTGGTGTTCTCCTAATAAACAACAATTTCACAGAACACCAACATCAGACAAGGCTTCCTGTGACCATGGTAGATCAGGACAAGGGGACCGAATCCTGACAAAATCAGAAACAACCACAAAAATGACCAAACCTCTCCCTGTCCTGGTGAATAGGGCTGACTACTGCTTCTATCTAGCTGGAACTTTAGCTCCCCTCCTTCTAGAGAAGTAAGATTTATTAAGATACCTAATAACATCATACCCTCGGCTTCCTGACAGCATTCAATCCAAAGCAAAGCCCCACCTTCTTCAAGCTTCCCCCAGAATTACCTAAAACAAGCCCAAATCCTTCAATAAGTCTTTTCAAGTTCCATCTTACTGAGACACCACCACAGATTCCCATGATATGTGAGTAATAAACCAAATTTATTCAAATACAAGTGTGTTCTAAGTGGTCTTTGGCTGGAGGGCATTGATACATCATAGAGAAGACTAGTAGATCTCGAACCCAAAATGGTAAAAAAAAAAAAACACTAAATGCTTACTATGAAACAGAAACTTCCAGATAGCACACACCTTGTCATTTATTCTTTGTAACAGGAAAAATAGGTGTTATTCCCATTTTACAGAAGAGAACAGTGAGGCTAAGAAACAGACACAAAAGGCTTCAACTTCCCCTAATTTCTCTTTTCCATGGAACAATCCTCCCATCTGAGTGACATGACAGGAGTAAGCAGCAACGTGTCAGGTAACATTAACATTATCTTCCTTGAATATACACCTAACAGTAATAGTGGTAGCTAATATTTAACATTTCGTAAGGACAGGGGATTATATTAAGCAGTTATTTAATCCTCACAGCAATCCTATCAAATAGGTACCAAAATTTTTATAACATATATTACTAAGAAATGGGAAAAACAGAACTCAAATTCAGGTTCATTGAGACTCAAACTGGTGGGCTCTTAACCATTAGAGCATACCAATTGAAAACATCTTAAATGAAAACATTTTAACATTAAAACAAAATAGCTAAATCATGAAATAAAATGCAAAACAGGGTTTTCTTAAGATGGGGCTTCAAGTTATATCCCCAGACCCATGAGAGAACAAGTTTACTAGCTAATATTAGGGATATTTCCTTGAGGAAAAAATTTCTTTAGGTACTACACTGCACCAAATGCTTTGAGGATGTTTTAGATTAGAAAAACAAATCTCAAAATCAGATGAGAAGACAGGTTTCTGTGTCGTAATGTCCACACGACCTAAGCTAGATGCCTCTGCCAAGGTTCTAGATGCAGTGGAAAGACATATAACTTTTTAAGGCTAAAGTTTCAACTTCCTCCTTTCCAATACAATACAGAATTTTCCATACTCTCAGAACTTTATTATCAACCTCAAACCCTACTAGCTGATGACTCTACGGATAAGCAAGTTGAAAGCATTTTATACCATACTTCTATATTACCAGTATGTTACTACTTTTGCCTACAACTTTAGGAAAAACTAGTTGAGTTTATCAGACATCAGTAGAAAGTTTCTTAAAGCATTAAGTTATATGCTTCACAATAGTAAGTTTGCCAATAATTTATATTCCTAGGAATATCAAGCCATAAGATTTAAGCTAACTGTAAAGGTGACAAGGTTGGCAGGGCTGCTATTACCTTTTGGTCTGTGGCTACCGAATTCACCAGGAACAGGGACTTTAACAGGTGTTGCTGAACTCTGAATGGTCAGCACACTGGGAGTGGCAGTAGTAGAGTTGGCCTTTGGTCTTTGTCTTGGTGCAATTGAGGTTTCTGTTGGTCCAATGGTATCTGTTATTCTACAACAGAAAAATACACATTTCATTCTAAATACTGGCAGTATTTGTAATTTACTATTTGTCCTATAAAGCATCTATTTCAACAGATGCATTTTAATTATTACTGATGATATTAGTCCTCTCGACCTCTTCCTGTCTCATTCCCAAGTATTAAATGTTTAATAAAGATAGGAAAGTAAATAAAATAAACCTAGCCATTTTCCTTAACTCAGTATGCTACCATTCACAGTCTGCCACTGAAGCTGGTAGATAAAGAATATAGGATTGCTCTTAAGGAAATGAAGTAGCAGACACAAACATAAACCTTCTCATAAGGTTCTGGACCAAATCACGAGCCAGCTCTGTGAACCAGTCAGAAAAATAAAAACAAGATACAAACAACAGCCTCCCTTACCTTAGGCTCTAGGCCCAAGAACAAAAAGATGGCGCTCTAGGGCATGTGAAACAAAAAGGGGCCCAAATTTTCAGCAGGTGGAGCCATCTGCTCACATTCAACTTCTTGGATCTTTATGCTTTACTTAACAACAATGAATAGAAATCATATAAAACTCTTCCCACTAGGACTTAATTTAGGCCACAGACACAGGAGGTCAAAGTGGTAAGCATAGGTTTGAAAACAAGAGACACTAAAAGACACAGACATTTTCTTTTCCAAAAAAAAATTTTTTTAAAGCCAGGGAAAATCTTTAACTTATATATTTATCAACTTATTTTTTTCTATAAATTCAGTACAAAACTTCAAGTACTTTTTAATAGAGTTATTGATTTACTTTTCAACATGATTGACATAAAATCTCTTCACCAAGTTCCCTTAGCACATTTTCAAATGATTTGGTACTTAAAAAGTTTGCATACATGATTTATCAAATATGTATCTGCTGCATGCATTTGGAGAAAGTCCTATGTACAATAACTGTACATCTACAGTTCTTTCTTATATCTGTATGTGCCACAAGAGGGAGCTCTCTCAACGATCTTTCTAAAAAGTGAATTTGAATCAGAAGATTGTGGAAAATAGTAGAAATACATTATATGTGTGTTGTTTTCTAAAAATAACATTTATGTTTTAGATGGAATGGGTTATGGTACAAGTTACAGGAAAACTGAACTAAAAGGCAATAAAGTTTTATATATACATATATATATATATATATATGTATATATAAAACCAGTTATATCTCATTTTAATGATAATCAAGTATTTACTGAGTTCAAATTACGGATATGGCACTAAAACCAATGCTGAAGTCTCTAAATTCAAGTAATCTGGGGACTGTATATTCTACACTATCTTTCTATCTGTCTATCCATTCTTTATTAAGATAGTAGAGGCCAGGCCCTACCCTGCCTTGTTCCTGTTATAAACTGCTCTATAGAGATTCACAACATACATGAGCATAGCATACTTCCAAAAAACAAATTAAAAGGTCTGCAGATTTTAGTCTACTGCTGCCTAATTTTACCCATGTACCAACATCTATCATACAATTAATGCTATCCAGCAAACATGGCAGAATACCCGGTCTTCAAAGAATTTACAGTATACCTAGGAAGATGTGACACATGTTCATCAACATACAGTAAAATAGAAGTCAGTAAATATAATTAGTGCCAAGCTAGTACTGTCAAGAGTTTCACAGAGGAATAATTCCACCTTTTTACCTAATTTGGCTAGAAAGGCTTCAGGTAGGCGCTGGAGAATAAAAAATAAATATGCTTTCATTAGACAGTGAAAAAGAAATGAAGCATTCTGTATGAAGCAATGGGAAGAAAATGCCTGGGCAGATTAGGCAATATGAAAACACAAACATGACTAAAAGGAAAGACTGAGTAATCATTAGTATCAACACTACTGTGCAGCCTCATCTGCACTATTACAATAGACAAAGCTGTTTTCTCTGCTTCCTTTCTTTTCCTCCTCCTTCCTATCACCTGAGCAATCTTCCTAAAACACACACTCTCTCCTCTTAAAATACTTCAGTGTTTCCATCTGGCAGGACAGTGATTCTCAACTTTTCCACTTTTAGATGCAAGTCACAGAAGTCTCACATGTTTAACAGTCCCAAGAGCAGGTGCAGGTTTCAGGGAAATAGAAAGGGGCTTTTAAGAAGTAAAGCAAAACATCCCACATAGTAAAGGCCGGGCAGATCAACAGTATTCATAAAAGCTCTAAAACACGTAAATAATGGTATTTAAGGATTTCTCCAATCACCCCTCCCCACTGATAAACCTTTGACATGAAAAAGACTATGTCTTAGACACATTTAAACTTTTTCAAGTTCTTTACTGATTATATCAATAAAGAATAAATTTCTATTATTGACCAATAAGCACCAAGGAACCTAATTTTTAATGTCAGGTACGGATTTGACATAATATGAATAGTACTGTGAATTTTAGCTGCATTAACTATTTCATTAGGTTATAACTGTATAGCTATGACTTGTGTCATGGTGAAAAGATATTCAAAACATCATTCTTGTTCCGTTGAGTCATGTTTTTTTAAAAATCTATATCTGCTTTCTTACAGATTTCATCGTTGACAAAATAATTATTAAAAACACACCAATAAAATAAAATTGAACTGACAAGTCCTACAATAGTTCATAATTGCCACTCAACTGTAACAGCAGCTGCCAACTGCAGCTACGTCATAGATAAGACAGTCACAGTGAATTCGTGCAAGTTAGATGCAACTTTACTCTTTCATCTCTTACTCAAAAGAGTATTTTAAATTCAAGTAAATGAAGATTTTTTTAGAGTGATGGTATATTTGTTTAAACGAAGTCATTCACAAATGATACCTTAATTTCTAAATAGCAAATTATTTTTTATTACTTATTATTGTAACACATCTAACAGCAAAGTCACAAATCGTAGAACTGACTGCCAGTTGAAAATTCACTGGCTTAAAGGCCAAAGTCCAAAGTTCTGAGCATAACATATAAACAAAGTTGTTCATGACTGGCATCTACCTACCATTTCCCACCCCTCTCATCTATGTCCCCTCACACTCCAGCCTTGCAGTTTCACAAAGGCCATTCTTCTTGCCTGAAGTGCCTGCCTGTTACAGTTTCACTCCCCATCACTCCAGGTGACTGACTACTCATCCCTCAAGGAAAAGTTAAGGCAAAAGGATTCTTTCTGTCCTTCTGTTTTCTCTGCTCCCAGCTTTCCCTTCCTCCACTCTTAGTTGCCTGGTATCTATCAGGTTGTAACTCTTTTCTTGTCTGTCTTCATTAGAATGTGAGCTCCTTGAGAATAAACACTGCTCCTTTTACTTTGTGGTTTACAGTATCTATATCTAGCATATAACAACAGGTACATAATAAATATACTTTATGTATTTCAGTCAAATGAAATCTTTGCATGAGTAAAATACAGTACCAAAAAAGCTGTGACCAAGAAATGTCCCCAACTGCGATATTATACCTGTCTGAGAATCTAAAATATAATCCTGTTTATTAAGTTTTAAACTCAAAGAAGCAAGAAAAAAAATCAATCATTAATTCAATCATTGATCAGATACACATCTTAATATACATAACACAAGTCAAACTTATCAGTACAGTGAATAACTATTAATGATAATTTAAAACTTCTTTACCAGTCTTACAAGTACTATAGCCATTCATTATAAATTATACATAGTAATACATATTTTAAATATGTATTAGAATATATAAAATTGATTACAAATTTAGAATATTCTAAAACAGTTGCCTGTTATTTTTTCTTTCCTTAAAAACAAATCATACCAGCTACAAACACAAAACATAAAATTTCATGAATTAGAGTTCCCATGTGATGAAATAATGATAACCCCCAAAATGATCCAATATAACATCACTAGCTGCATAACCACTTCTTAATTGCTAAGGGTGAGCAGTTCAAGTGAGACTGATGTCAAACTCCATCCCTAAAGTAAGAAAGCTTCTTTTGTACTTGTTATCTAAGCTCCTCATCACATGCAGTAAGGAACACACATTTTTTTTGTGTATAAGCGAAAATGATATTTAATCAATGACACTTGCTAGGATTAAACATCAGAACTATACCCTTTTTTAAAAAAATGCCTTTTCAAATCTCAGCACAGCTTTGCCTACCTGGCTTTTATTTGGCTTTTCCTAGAAGCTGCTTCACTAGCAGTCATCGGTTCAGGAAGAGCTGAAGGAATAGAAGAATTCTTCGAAGAAAAAAATAAAACTTTTCATTTTGGTTTTCATTTCAATTGCAGAAAGTTTTATTTAAATGCTATAGATACACTCTTAAGCTTACAAAAGTACTGTCTGTGAAATACTTTCACCTCAGATACCTACAAAATATTCACATATATTTGCCAGATCTAATCTGCAAATACCACTTCATTCTACACAAATGTCACTTTCAATATTCATGTTCCACAGAATCCCTTGGAAAATAAACAGAACATCATCATATATCCACTTTACAAATAGGTAAATATTGGATAAAAAGAAGGATTATATTACATTTGTAAATCAATGACTATTCTCCAAACGACTTTGGAAAAGGCAGCAAACACCAAGCATATGAGTAAAGTGCTATTTCTATATACTGCAGATAATTTGCATGACACTGCTTGTAAAAAGTCTAGAAAACAAGAGCAGAAGACTTGTTTATGCTTTATAGAACGTTTGTCTTACAGTAGGCACCCAAATGCATATTTGCTGAATGAAAAACTAAAAATCCACAGTTAAATGTCAAATGAATTTACTTTCATGACTATAATATTAGACCTGCCTGATTTTCAGCATCAACAGAGAATATATTACAGTGAGACTTAAAAACAAAAAGAAATAGTATCAACTTCCTTATTTTTCTAGTGGGATGGACTAAGTTTTACATACCGAGACATCTAGAAGAACAAGAGCCAGAATGATCTTTACAAAGTTGAGAATGGCTTAAAATTAGTGATGGGTTTAGACTTTTATTAAAAATTAGCAAAGACTTGCCACATACAGTTAATCTGACATAGTTAGGTATACTATGCAGACTGAATATAATTCAAAACCTCTAAATAGTATTTATTAGCTATTATTTAACTCATCGCCTTCCATGGACTCGGCACAGGGTTTTACATTTACTATTTGTGATCCTAATAATTATTACTTTGACGGAAAAAAAATAGACATTAAGTAACTTCCCAAAATATACAAAATCAGTCACTGATAAAGACACATCTGAACCCAAGTCTCTACATTTACAATATCTATGCTCTCTACACCAAAGGCAACCAAACTTATTTCAGTTTAGCCAGTGCTTAGTGCCTCAGCAAGTTTTCTGACCCTCTCCAACTAAAGATCTAACAGTTCTGTTTATTTAAATGATAGGCCCAAACAACTTAATAATACTAATTTGTGCTGTGTCAAACAGATGTCACTGTGTGTCCCTCAAAAGGAAAAATATCCTGCTGTGCCCCAAGTCTGCAGTAGCTCCCCGGGGCACGTCAATACACAGTTTCTGGCAATTATGACTTTTTGTCAAAAATACTAATCACAAACACACTATCGGACCACTTGTCATGAAACAAATAATTCTGTAAGTATATGTATCTATATGTATATATCTATCTATATGGGATTTTAAATTCATATCCTACTTGAAAAACTACTTACATTGATGTTGGAGACTGGACAATCCTTTTTGGCAAATTTAAATGCAAAATAGGACACTTGAAATATGTCAGGTCTATGTTCTGGATCTGGTTCAAGCATGAACCCTGTAAGAACAGATTAAAATGTTAAGAAGTTTCACTGAACACACAGAAGCTATTTAGGGGCATGTTAAAAGAGTAAAAGGTATATACATATATTTTTTCCATTCTAAGATCAGTGATTCTAGTAAAGTTTGTTAATGTTATAGAAAATATAGAAATTGTTATTTTAGACATGAACAAATGTTAATATTCTTCTCACGAAGTGACACAAAACGTGAGTTTCGTGAACTGAGGAATTATTCAAGAAAGTTCCAAAGCCACAGTACAAGTCCTTATTGTCATTATTATCTAAAATACCTCTCCTAATTTTCAAAGGATCCTGAATCAAAGAGAAAAAATGTAAGTTGTGTGCATTATAATCTATTTAACAAAAGTAGTTCAGGGTTGACAATATAGTTTTCCGAGAACATTCTTTCTTCCCATAGTGATGCTAACAATATTCACCATATTTCTTATTTCTACATGCTATTCACATCATGTTCAGAAGTATGAGCAGAGTTTTAAGGCTCTATTATAAGCAGATTTCACACCAGCCTCACAGCACTGCTTGAAATACCTGACCTTTTGTCTAACCAAAACGATCTTTTTTTCTAACCAAATGACCACTTGACTATTTCTTGGGTGACTTTTTAATTCACAAGTTCACAAGAAGGCTGACATTTATACTCGATTCTATAACTGAGAAATTCGTATTTTGTTAAAACACCTCCATGTTCTAACTCTGTTTCACTGATTAACTCTAAATTCTTATAATGTTCAAATCATTTTTAAATCTATTTGGAATATATGTATAGCATCAATTAGATCTGAGATTTGCTAATAAAATTATAAATAGAAAAATCTAACTATATAAATGACTAAACTAAAATTAGAAATCAAAATGAATTAAATCGTCCTTTCAAATTTAAGCAACATTTGAACAACGTGTAATACATCTGCAACAGCATGATCAGCATGGGTTAAAAACACAGTTGTGTAGAAAATGACACTAACCACAAACTTAGAAATTGATTTAGGAAATTCTAAACCCTGTTTTAAAAATACTCTGCACATAACTTGATTTTATATGCTTAAAAAGGCCAACATATATCACTTATAAAATTGACTTTTTATTATTTTATCACCATTGTTAGATGGAAATAACCAAAAATATTTACTATTAGTTTGTCTTTAACTTCATTCCAGAAAGGATTCGGGAAATCTACAGTTTATTTTATCCTCCAAAATTATATTTGTTCTTGATACCAACAAACGTTAAATATTTTAAAAGTATAACAGTACATGATATGAAAATAAATTTAAACACTTTTAACAATAAATGCTTATTCATATAATTTTTAAAAACCAAACAAATCACAAGAAACCTGCCAAATTCACAAACTTACTCTGTTTTTCTATTCTAACAATTAAGTTTATTTCACTTTTAAAATCTAATCTCAACTGTAGCAAATTATAATATTTATATTTATATAAATATATAATAGACCTGAAAAGGCATAAAAAAACTATAAGATTTTTTAAATATATGAGAAAATTAGAACAGAAAAGTAACAGCTGAGGGCCCCTCACCTCCCAAAAAAATGTAGGATAATGATGTCAGTAAAGAAACTGTATATGATTTGGTCCTATAAATGTAGGCCAAAAATTTAGCTCTCTACTTTCTAGCTGTCAAAACAAATAGAGCAACATGATCCATTACAAGAATCACAGTATCCTTAGTATGAAAACAAACCAGGTACTAAGAAAAAGCACTATTCCTGATATTGAAAGCAAAAAGTAAATTCTCCTTGGAGTCTTTATAAAAAAGGCTCACAGAGTGAACAATATCCTTAAGAAATCGCAGTGAGTGACAAAGGGTCATTCCTTCCATGATGATCAGTGACATAACACCTAACTGCATTTCAGCACAAGAAATTCTATGAAAGCAAAGAAAAGTATGACACAAGAATATACTTTTCTGGCCTGACTTAATCTAGGAAAATCTTTTCAAGTATCTAGAATAGAAAAGAATGATCCTTCAGGCAATCCTATATATAGTTTCTTTCTTAGTAATAAAAAGCAAGGGAAAATAAATTTGAGATTTCATGTTCTCTAACCAGTGTCTTTATAGGTAATTCTCTCTCCCAAGTTAGGCACTGCACAACATCCCCTAATGATTAGGTAACCAAGCTGTGAGTAACCAAGCTGATATCATTTTATAAGCAAACAAAAGGACGTCTAACACCTGGCTCATGTTTTCATGTAGGACTACATCCACTAAAGTCAGTTTAAGTTTGTTAACTATATTGATCCCATTCATGGTACATAAAATCAGTGTAAAAGGTCATTACTATCATCTATTTTAATAAAATAGAATATAAAATATTAGAGTGCATTAATATGGTAAGTATAAGCAATGTTTCATGAAACCTGTTTGTGTGTGTGTGTGTGTGTGTGTGTGTGTGTGTGTGCGCGCGCGTGTGTGTATGTGTATGAGGTCATAACTAAAATGTAACTTTTACTATGGATCTCAGTTTGAAAACCACTGTACTAGTGACCTCTCTACTTTATAACTCATTCCTCTCCAAGAAAAAGACAGTGAGTTGTCTAATTGTTTGATAAGAAAAAAGAAATAAGCACCCACATTCATCAATCTCTGATACTCTTTCTTTCAGAACGATTCTCAGGACATGTTATATTCTCTCTGCAACCATGTTTTGTAAATGGCGTGCTTCTCGGGAGGAAGTCTATGGCTTTCCAGCATTGCCTATCACTAGGTGTAAGTAAATTTGGGGATTGAATACAGATTAACAGGTCCATTTGCCTTCCGATCTAAATTTCATTCTGCAATCTGCTTTATTAGTACTGATGTTGACACTTTTACCTGATGAGCTCCTGTGTCCCATCTCTGACTTGATTCTAATTCAAAGTATAAGAAGACTGAAATCCATAGGTAGAACATGGCTATATTTTTATCTCTGAACATTTTTGTATTAGATATTATCAGCCATTTAAAAAGAAAAAAATCAATAAGGCATCTGTAAGCATTTAATTTAAATAATATAATTTCCCAAACTGTCCAAGAGAATGGGTTGCAAAATGTACTCCTGGATTACCGAATTATATAATCTGGAGTAGAGAGGTATCAGCTCTAATCTAGCTAAACAATGAGGCATATCTACTAAGAATGACAACTTCAGTTTTTTAAGTAATTTGTCCATTTTCTCTCACAATAATTAAACCTCAAGTGTAGTGTTTTAGTAACTCCTACTTCAAAGACAACAAAACCATATCATCTACAAATATATGCTCCTGAAATGATTGATTAAGAAATATATGTGTCTAGTTCATCCAAAAGTTAATCAAGTGTTTGAATTCAAAAAAAGGGGGGGAGGCAGAGAAGTTAGAATACACCCTTGTTTACTCAATTTAAAGTGATCATGTGAATCATCATGGAACATTCCCACTGACCTTGATTCTACTGAAAATATAAGATCAACTTTTAAAATATTAGCCACACAGAAATGAAAGGCTATTTCTCTGTTCCTCTTAATTGCATGACTCTATTGATACAAACACTACTAACACACCCTGAGAACACAAAATAGTCTGAGCACTGAAGGTAGTGTATGATCAGACCACCACAGTATTTCCAACTGGAGTATCAGACAAAAAACACTTGCCCAAGGCAGCTGAAATAGTTATGTTTATAACAAACTTTGTGCAGGAAAGTACAACATCTATGCATATTCCAACAAAAAGCACAACTGATGGAGCAGCAGCTGCTGCTGCTATAGCACTAACCAAGTTAAAGTACGGTTTCACCAAAGACTCAACCCAAAAACTAAATAAAGTCATTCCCATTCAAGTTATACAAAATGATAGATCCACACCTGGACCTAAGTAAAAGTTAAACCAGCCTCTCCAATAGCTCAACAAATTTAACAGAAAAATACTTTGGACAGAAGTCTCAAAAGAATTTATCTGCTTAAAATCTTGCTCAATTGTTTTCCTTTCATAAAAACACTTTTTCTCTCCCAAAGACTTCTATTTACTATGCTTATAGTAAAAAAGCTGAAAAGAGAAACACCCACTCTGATTGTACAACAAAAATACTCTAAGCATTAACTTGTTATTTTTATCTGTTAACCTATGGAGATTATCACAGAGCTTCCTCAATTTACACGGGGTTACATCCCAATAAACCCAATGTAAATTAAAAATACTGTAGGTCAAAAATGTAATACATTTAATTAATACATTTAATACACCTAACCTACTGAACATAACTTAGCCTAGCCAACCTTAGACATGCTCAGAACACTTACGTTAGCCTGCAGTTGGGCAAAATCAGCTAACACAAAGCCTATTTTGTAATAAAGTGTTGAATATCTCATGTAATTTATCAAATACTGTACTGAAAGGGAAAAACAAAATGAATATATGGGCACAGAATGCTAGAAAGTGTCATCATCACCCCCGTGGTCACGCGGCTGAGTGGAAGCTGCAGCTCAATGCTGCTGTCCGGCATCATGAGAGCAATGCAACACATCTCACTAGTTGGCAAAAGATGAAAATTCAAAAATCGAAGTATGGTTTCTACTGAAATGGTATCACACCCATTGTAAAATTCAAAAACCAGAAGCTGAATCATCATAAAACCAGGGACCAAGTGCATTAGAAACTTCTATGTTAGGAATATAGGTCCTACATAATCTATTCTATGGAGTGCTAAAATGAAACTAAATTTAACAGCCAATAACTGTGAACTGTGTTCAATCATAACTGAAACACTAAATGGCACTATAAATATACCAGGATAGTATATTTGGGATAGTCCTGGTAGCTGTCCTTAGAAGTCACTGATCAGAGCCCTCTTTCTATATCTGCCAGAGCAGTAACTCAGGGGCAATGACTGGAAATCTCCAAGAAACTCCTCTCTTAATCTTTCATTTCTTTCCAAAGGTACATTAAAATGTCTGAGATTATTTTCAAAAATAATATAGAAGAGTGGGTAAGCCCATACATGAAAAAAAGATTGACTGTGAGTTCTTAATCACTGAAGTTGTATAACAAGTACATGATAATTCACTGAACTGTTCGGTCTTTATTTGTATATTTTTTATTCCCATAATAAACTTTAGGTGTATTAGAAACAAGCAAGAAAGTTCCTGTTTCCCCACAGAAAATAGGTATTAAAATAAATTTATTTATTATTAAAATGATTGGCAGTAACAAGTCTTAGTATGGATGTGGAGAAAAGGAAAGCCTTGGACAATGTTAGTGAGCGTGCAAACTGGCGTAGCCACTGTGGTAAAGAGTACTGGAGGTCCCTCCAAAAGTTAATATTAGAACTACCATATGACCCAGTGACTCCACTTCTGGATATTTATCCAAAGAAAACAAAAAGAGCTTAAAAAGGTATCTGCACCCCCATATTCAGTGCGGCATTATTCATAATAGCAAAGGCATAGAAGCAACCTAAGTTTCCACTGATGGGTCAATAAATATCACACACACACACACACACACACACACACACACACACACAAGAATACTATTTGGCCATTAAAAAGGAAGGAAATCTTGCCATATGAAACAACATGGATGGACCTGAGGGCATTTTGCTAAGTGAAGCTAAGACAGAAAAACAAATACCATATGATCTCACTTATATGTGGAATGTTAAAAAAAAAAAAATTAACTCATAACTATAGAGAACAGATTGGTGGTTGCCAGAGGTAGAGAGGGGAAGGGATGGACAAACTGAGGGAAGGTGCTCAAAAGGGACAAACTTCCAGTTACAAAATAAATAAGTTCTGGGGATTTACTGCACACAGCATGGTGACTATAGTTAATAATATTGCATTACATATTCGAAAGTTGCTAAAAGAATAGGTCTTAAAAGTTCTCGTCACCAGGCAGAAAATAACATGTAACTATGTAAGGTGATAAATGTTACCTAGACTTATTGTGGTGATCATTTCACAATACATACATGCATCAAATCATTATATTATATATCCGGAACTAATGCAATACTACATATCAACTATATTTCAATAAAAAAAAAACAAATTTAAGTCAAGTAGATAAGCTGAGAAAAGCTTAAGTTACAGAACTATAAAGCAACTGAGAAGACCTAAAAGTAAGAAAAACAAAGCTTTCCCTGCTGTTCATATAAATCACTACATTACTGAACAAAATAAGCAGTGAGAAACATAATCTTACTGGTTGGTTACATTTAACACTATATTCTTGAGTATTTAACTTATGGTAAACCTTTGATACAGCCACCATTAATCTGTAAAAACAAGTTCTGCTTCATAGCATCCAAAGAAATCTCTGAAAGAAATGAACATCCTAATGCATTTCTGAAACTCATTACCCAGATGCCCTGCCCCTTACCCAGAAAATCAAAAACTGGGTTCGCTCAGAAGAATTATAATAATGTTATCAGTAGTAGTGGTAGTTATTGGAGTAGTAATAATGGTACTATTAAAGGCCATGTCTTACTGAATACTTACACATGCTTACACTTTTCATACTTTTCATAATTCATTTAATTTTCACAACTGTAAGAGGTAGATACTTTTAATATGCTCATTTTAGAAATTGGATTAAGATAAATGGAGGTGCCCAATGTTATGAATCAAATAAGTGACAGAGCAGATGTGGGCCCAGGCCCTTTGGCTCAAGGCCTTCTTAATGTCTACAATGTACTTCTTTAACCACCTTACAACACAGATGCTAAAAGAAAGGTAAGGCAGCCAGCCCTCTGTTCACTCATGGTAACTACTCAGTAATCCCATCAGTTATGCTTCCCTTTCTCCTCTAAATGCTCTTTAAGTTCTTTTCAACTCCTAGATCCATAATGAAAGTGCTTCTTCTCTCCTCCCTTCCAATTCACCTTTATTACTTGCCCATTGGAAAAGTTAACAAAAGCTAAGAAGAAAAACTCCTAATAATTGATTCTGCTACTTTTAAGATGAAACGTCAGCAGGAAAGTAGGATGAAATTAATAGTTAAACTGAACTTTATGGACAGTAGGTAATAATAATTACCCTTGACCAGATTAGTGACAAAAGTATATGCAAATTCTTATGTAACCACAAACTATACACTTTTAACAAAGATTAGGCAGAGCTATTTCTTTTTTTTTTTTTTTTAAATGTGTATTTAAGAGAGAGAGACAAAGTGCAAGCAGGGGAGGGTCAGGGAGAGAGGGAGACACAATCTGAAGCAGGCTCCAGGCTCTGAGCTGTCAGCACAGAGCCCGACACGGGGCTCAAGTTCATGAACCAAGAGATCATGACCTGAGCCAAAGTCGGATGCTTAACAGACTAAGCCACCGAGGCGCCCCAGAGCTATTTCATTTTCAAAAACCCTGAGTCATATAAAATAGAGGCAAGCAGCATTAGTAAAACTGCTAATACTAAAAAGATATATGGTTTTTAATGCTTTGTTTTATATTAATACGTGGGGACAACTACATTGTATGAATAACCAACTAGTAATAAAATGTTTCACTTTGAAAAACTATGAGCACAACTAGGCAATGCCCAGTTTTCTGAATGTAGAATTTGAAAGCAATGTAAATCACTAATTATATTATCATAAAAGGAGATGGAGAAACCTAAATAGGACGGTAGGAAACAAGCAAGGTCACTTGTAAAAAAATTCAAAGAATAAAACTGCAAAGAATCTAAGTGTTTTCTAAAAAACATTGCATTGTTGGGGCGCCTGGGTGGCGCAGTCGGTTAAGCGTCCGACTTCAGCCAGGTCACGATCTCACGGTCTGTGAGTTCAAGCCCCACGTCGGGCTCTGGGCTGATGGCTCAGAGCCTGGAGCCTGTTTCCGATTCTGTGTCTCCCTCTCTCTCTGCCCCTCCCCTGTTCATGCTCTGTCTCTCTCTGTCCCAAAAATAAATAAACGTTGAAAAAAAAAAGATTTAAAAAATAAAAAAAAAAAAATTGCATTGTAAATATGTTCTTGTTTAAAAAAAATCTCTACTATTTCCGGTAGCGGCAGTTCGAGGGGCCAAAGCAAGATGGAACAAAGTCAGAGTGGTGGTTATGGCCCTGGAGGTGGCGAGAAGGATGACAAGGACAAGAAAAAGAAGTACGAACCTCCTGTACCAACCAGAGGGGGGGAAAACGAAGAAGAAAACAAAGGGACCAGATGCTGCCAGCAAGCTGCCACTGGTGACACCTCACACTCAGCGCTGCTTAAAATTACTGAAGTTAGAATTAGACTATCTTCTCATGGAAGAAGAATTCATTAGAAATCAGGAACAAATGAAGCCTTTAGAAGAAAAGCAAGAGGAGGAAAGATCAAAGGTGGATGATCTGAGGGGGACCCCAATGTCGGTAGGAACGTTGGAAGAGATCATCGATGACAATCATGCCATCATGTCCACATCTGTGGGCTCAGAACACTACATCAGCATTCTTTCCTTTGTAGACCAGGACCTGCTGGAGCCAGGCTGCTCAGTCCTGCTCAACCACAAGGTACGTGCCGTCACAGGGGGTGCTCATGGATGACACGGATCCCTTGGTCACGGTGATGAAAGTAGAAAAGGCTCCCCAGGAAACCTATGCTGATATTGGGGGGTTGGACAACCAAATCCAGGAAATTAAGTAATCTGTGGAGCTTCCTCTCACTCATCCTGAATATTATGAAGAGATGGGTATAAAGCCCCCAAAAGGGGTCATTCTCTATGGACCACCTGGCACAAGTAAAACCTTATTAGCCACAGCAGTAGCAAACCAAACCTCAGCCACTTTCCTAAGAGTGGTTGGCTCTGAACTTATTCAGAAGTACATAGGTGATGGGCCCAAACTCGTTCAGGAGTTTTGAGTTGCAGAAGAACATGCGCCATCCATCATGTTTATTGATGAAATTGATGCCATTGGAACAAAAAGATATGATTCAAATTCCGGTGGTGAAAGAGAAATCCAACAAACAAGGTTGGAACTGTTGAACCAGCTGGATGGATTTGATTCAAGGGGTGACGTGAAAGTTATCATGGCCACAAACTGAATAGAAACTTTGGATCCAGCACTTATCAGACCAGTCCACACTGACAGGAAAACTGAGTTCCCCCTGCCTGCTGAAAAGACTAAGAGGCACATCTTTCAGATCCACACAAGCAGGATGACGCTGGCCAATGATGTGACTTGATAATGGCTAAAGATGACCTCCTGGGGCCGACATCAAGGTGATCTGTACAGAAGCTGGTCTGATGGCCTTGAGAGAACGCAGAATGAAAGTAACAAATGAAGACTTCATAAAATCTAAAGAAAATGTTCTTTTTTTTTTTAATTTTTTTTTTTAACATTTATTTATTTTTGGGACAGAGAGAGACAGAGCATGAACGGGGGAGGGGCAGAGAGAGAGGGAGACACAGAATCGGAAGCAGGCTCCAGGCTCCGAGCCATCAGCCCAGAGCCCGACGCGGGGCTCGAACTCACGGACCGCGAGATCGTGACCTGAGCTAAAGTCAGACGCTTAACTGACTGAGCCACCCAGGCGCCCCAAGAAAATGTTCTTTATAAAAAACAAGAAAGCACCCCTGAAGGCCTGGACTTGTAAGCGACCACATCTGCCTCCAAGGAAATAGTTGGGAGCGTCCCGAATCCTCAGAGGGATGAGGCTGGGAAGCCACCCAGAGAAACCCACGTTCCAGTTGATCTCTCTTAGCAAAACCTCCCGTGTCCTTTTTTGAGCACGTTGTGTAGGGTGCCCGCCAGGCTGCCTTCATGTGTTGGCCACATGCAGTGCTCTCCCCCCAATAAAGTGAGCTCCTCCTCAGTTCAAAAAAAAAAAACAAAAACAAAAAATCTCTACTTTGTAAACCTTTTATTACATCAAGACAATATTTAAAAAGTAAAGCCCAGGAGGTAAAATAGCAGCATTTACTTGAATGTTTTTATTTTATTCAAATTTTTTTCTGTCCAGCTCTCAGACAGAAGTTTAAAACATTAATACATGGTCAAATTTATATTAATATTTATATTAACAGATAAAAACTAAAATCTATACATTTACTGACAAATAAAGGAAGCATATGATGTACAGTAAGGTGTCAATGAACTAGAGCCCAATTAGATCCTAAAATTATCAAAAGTGTTTAGGTTTTCCTCCTTCCCATTACCCACAAACACATACTTATACACACATACACAGAAACGGGAAAAAAACAACCCACCTCAAGAAAATAAGATCTTACTACCAGAAGCAAGCTAAATCACAAATCAGTGTATATACTCTCCAGTCTCTCATACAACAATGTCCAATGAGAATATTCAGAGTTTCCAAGACACTGCAAGATCCCCAACAAAACCCTCAGTTGTGATTAAAACATTATACTTAGCAACAAGACAGTCACAATTACAACGATTTGCAAGGACCTCAATAAGGTCAAACTTCAATTAGCCAGAACACACAACAGCCAAAGTAAATTAAATTCCTCAATCTGTTCTTTGAGCATTCCAATCAAGAGTTCTTTCATGCTTTTAATGCCCTAATTTTTGGACAATGAAGGAGGAAAGCTACTGAACAGATGGGTTAGGAGTCTGTTTATTCAAATATACTCCAAAGGTAGATTTGCTTTTTAAAAAATCACATTCTATCAAATGGCAGGCTAAAAATAACTGGGATAATAGGAAAAATAGAGCTGGGTCAGACCCCTGAAAAACTATACAACTTTGTCAACCAGGGCACTGACAAAAACATTAACTGGTACCTGGGAAGGTAACTCAGACTGCCCAGGCAGGTAGTTTAATTTGGCTGGAAGCTGCCACAAGGATATAAAAACACATCAAAACAAGGCTGGAAGTATTCAACCAATAAAGATAAAAATGGAACTCTAAGCCAGCAGGGGTGCTATTCAGGGGGCCACCCATTAATAGGGAGCCGCACTAAACAGAAGTAGATCTCTCTGTGAAGAAAACCCCAGGTACAAACACTCATATTTAATGTTCTCCAATTAGAGCTAAAAGTCTTCATACTGGCAGTACAGCAGCAAAGCTTAGGGCTATTTCCTTTCCCCTATAAACTGTAACAGCTCCTCCCCCACCCCATTACTCTGGTTCCCTTTGCCTAGGAAGAACATTCCACATGAAGCAATGTAATTTTGTGTTCAACTGACATAATTCTCCAATTTCCAACACGTTTCAGCAAATCTGCATAAATAAAAAGATTATTCTTTAAATAAGTATGCAAAAGCAAGGCTAGATATCCTTTTATGATCCATTTTCTTTTGACCATTTTTCTATTGGCACACTGGCCCTTTTCTTTTGGATTTACATAAGCCTTATAAATTATAAAAGTTAGCCATCTGCCAAATGTGTAACAAATATTTTTTTTCCCAATTTATCATTTAATTTTATGCTGGGGTTCATGGGTTGGGGTGGGGAGGGGAGACTTTTAATGGTTTAAACTCATATGTTAATGGATTCATTTTTTCTAGTTCTTGAGATTTAATGCCCTGCTTATAGACTACCCACTCCAGTGCTATAAATAAATTCAAGACTATTTTATTCAAGTACATTTATGTTTTGTATTTTTTACATTCAGATCTTTGATTTATTTCAATTTTTAGCATAACATTTGATGTAGATTTTCAGGTTGGTGGTTTTGTCCACAAATGTCTAATAATTTTTTTGTATTTCCACCTATTTTTTTGCACCGAGTTGAACAGCAACTTTATATTATAAAACATCAAATATATTTAGATTGGCCCTCTTTTCTGTTGCATTGATCAGTGTGGCTGGAGGCTATGACAGGAGATGTTTAAAATGCAAAAACAGAGTAGAAATGCTAGAAACATCTTAATTAAAACAGTGTGGAGAGGTGTTGTTTAAATAATGAAGCTTCCTAATATTTTAATTTTAATACCTGATGGTACTCCTCCCCAACCCAATCATCTTTTTCAGAAATTTTACCAAGTACAAAAACAAAAAATTATAGTATCCATCCAAAAGGAAGAAAAGAACTCTTCAAGGAAGCTAGAAAGAAAATGGAGATATTTCTTTTGGAGTCAGGGGCCTACAGGACTACCTCTTTCTGATACTACTTTAGGTTGTTTTCCAATAAACAATTCATTATCAATAAAGAATAAACATTTAAAAGAGTGGCAGGGCACCTGGGTGGCCAGTTGGATAAGTGTCCAACTCCTGACTTTGGCCTGATCTCACAGTTCGGGAGTTTGAGCCCGCGTCAGGCTCTGTCCTGAGAGTGCAGATGGAGCCTGCTTGGGTTTCTGTCTCCTCTCCCTCTCTGCCCCTCCGCTCCTTGCTGTCTATCTCTCCCTCAAAATAAATAAAAATTTTTATTTTTAAAAAAGTAAAAAGGGTGGCCAAATAAGCTACAATATAAGACTGGTAATACTTTAATCCCAAGAAGCAATAGGTCTGAATGTTTAGATTTCAAAGTACAAAAACTAAGTAATTAAATGTTTTGCTGTAAGTTTTTCTAGAAATTCCAGCTTCCTTAATTACATAATCTCTATGTTCTACAAAAGCTTATCTAGGGGGCTTAAAAATATCAATGTACTAATCAGTAATTAAGCTGTTTTCATTCCTATGAAAGTCTTACAAACATTTTTAAATGTTTTTCTTTATTATAGTTTCACAAAACTATAACACATGAAATCAAAAGGCTAAGTTTAGGTAAAGAGATGTAAATAGCCCACCCTAAGTAGAGTACCTTACAATTTTTTCATAAATTCTTCCAAGTACTTACTTATTAAGCAATGTATGTTATGGGAGTAACGAGAATTGTCTGGGACGGTGAAGCTGCCATCACAGATAGCAACCTGACTCTCACCAAAAGGAAGAGTGAAGAAACAAAGTTTATACAGTAAACATCCCAGGGCCTGTAAAACAAACAAGTATGAATATTGTCAGATGAAGTAATCAATCACAAGACAAAAACACAGCCCCAAACCAAAAATGAAGTATGTTATTAAACAAACAAAAGCCTAATGTTTCTAATACTGGATCAATCCTTTCACAAATTAAACCAATTAATGGTGTAATTAAACCAATTACTGTGCTTAGTTTTTTTAAAAATATTTAACTGTATCATTTCCATATTTTTCTCTCACATCTGTGATTAGTTGGCTGGATTAATGTTATCATGGAACTCTAGATCATGAATGATATAACTAAAATTAGAAGCAGCAGGTTCCTCTTGGGAGAAAAATTATAGTTTTCTTTCACTAGGAAAAAATATATATTTACCACATAACTAGCATATAAATAATGAAGTCAACACAAGGCTTCTTCTAACAACATTTTTTTAACTCAATATAAAACATGTTATAAAATCCTGGGATTCAAAGTATGAGTTAGCCAGCACAGTTAATTTTATCAAACATCAATACATTTTTATTTGACTATTCACTAAACACGTGACATTATTTCATATCAAAAAATTAGTTCTCTACCTTTACATATAACCCTATAATTTTTATCCTAAATACACTAATCATATTTCTACTTTGCTAATCTATATTAAAAATCACAAAGGGCTCTGTCTGCTTCACTTGCATGGCTTCATAGACAGTGCAGCACCAATAAATCTACTTGCACCAATAAATCTGACAATGAAGACAAAACACCCTAAAACGCAAATTATATTCTGAAGAGTAGCAAAGGAAATTCCCAGCTAAGCTGCTAACAGCTCAAACCTGAGAAGCAGTAATAAAATGTGATTTTCAGCTCAAGAAATCACTATGCTCTTATAAGAAGTGTCACCTACAAGCCTTAAGAGTGTAAAAGTTATTTCTGGGGTGCCTGTGTGATTCAGTAGGTTAAGTGTCTGACTCTTGATTTTGACTCAGGTTATGATCTCACAGTTTGTGAGTTCGAGCCCCACATCGGGTTCTGCACTGTTTGTGCACAGCCCGCTTAGGATTCTCTCTCCCTCTCCTCTCATTCTCTCTCTTTCTCTCTCTCTCTCTCTCTCTCTCTCTCTCTCTCTCTCTCTCTCTCTCTGTCTGTCTCTCTCTCTCTCTCAAAATAAACTTAAAAAAAAGTGTAAATGTTATTTCTAATTCTAAACAGACTGTAATAAAATTATCCAATAGTCAGTATACAATTATATCAGCAATACTATTGGCCTTATATCACCTCTCTTTTGTTAGATTTTCTCCACACATCAACTTATTAGCACACTCAACTAACAAACACACTACTTTTATAACTACCATGAAGATCACAATATGCAGAAGCACCTTTGTAAGTCTGACAATATTTACAAAACATTATTTTCAACACAGTCTTCCAACAAAGTTTAAAAGCTCTATAAATTTTAATTCTAGAAGAGTAATTCTAGTAAGTTCAAAAACATTACTGTGACTAATGAAACGGTAAAGATTTTGAATGGAAATAACCAGTTCAATGTCACTTAAAAATATTTATACTGCTTTTTTCTGTAAGGCAGATGTTTTCAGCATTTATATGTAGCAAACTGAGCTTAAGGCTTCCCTAACAGCACTAAAAAATACTATTAATGGTGTAATATCTGCATTAAATTACACCTTTCTACTGCCCAGATGATAGTCTACGCACAAGAGATCTGCATTTTATCCAGTTTTATCTTTTCAATCAAACTTTTAATAATGTGTCTTCTGTTAGAGTAAATGTTGTGGGAATTTCCAGATAACTATTTTAGATAGCAATGCCAGTATCCTTAAAAAATATAAATCGAAAACATAAAATACTCTGCTTCACACGGTGTGAACACAACAAGGTGTCCTAGTTTTTTCACATCAAAGGCATTTCCCTCTATCCATCTGATACAATGAGAATTGTTCAAGAAACGGGAGGGTAAAAATGACCTGATTTTGAAGGCTTCGAATACCATCATCTTCAATTTTCCTCATTAAAAGATAACATGAAGCATCTCTCACTGAATTTCCTAATGCTTATAAAATCAGCATCCCAGTTCTCAGGATAAAAATAACCTACAATGGAAACTTCCAAGCAAAAAAAAAAAATTTTTTTGCCAAAATATAAAGTGCTAAGTGAATACTTTAACCTCAGTATGGTAACTCCCCGAATCAGTACTATGCTGAAATAGAAACACAATCTCTGACCAATATGAATTGAATAATTTTTCTAGTTATTCTTTCATTCACACCTAAAATGTTGCAAGATACTTCTGTTTCACCTGAGTGAATACAAGAAAAAAAATGGCATTATGAAAATTAAAATTCTACTTCTGTCAAGCATATAAACACAGATTCTATTTTCTGATTATTTGCTTCTTTTTTCATTTTCTTTGAGTAATCTATTTGTAACCCCATAACTATACTTATAATTTAAGTTCTATAATTATCCATTATAGAAATATTACCCCATATCCTAATCTATAAATGGTATAAATTTTAAATTTATCACAATTTAGTATACTGCCTGGCACACATATAAAGTCTAATGAAAAAATGAATTAAAAAAAGGATTCTCCCCTTATTGTTAAGATATGGGGTAACAATCATGTACTTAGAGACTAATTATCTTTTCATTCAAGCCTTGATAATATCCAAACAGTAGTTAAGCTATGATGTCTGTTGTTTCCTCTGCTGTTGAAATACTCTTTTAGGTAACATGGATTTCAAAAGCAGTCACAAAATTAGATTAGGAAAAACTTCCACAATCACCTCTTCTAATACCTTCATTTTATAAATTAAAACCTGATTGGATGTGCTTTCTACATTATACTATAAACCATTTACTATAAGCTATTTAATGTTAATGCTGAGAAAGAGCAAACTGAATTTGAATTATAAGCTGGTAATCTATAAGCAGTATCAAATCAAACTTATCCATTGAGTCAACTATGTATATGGTTAAAAAGTACCACAAGATTTAAGAATCACTGGTTAAAAAAAAAAAAGTGTACATTATGACAGATGAAAAGATATCAAAGATACTCTTTTTTTTTTTTATTACCTTGCTAGAATATTTAGTATCCCAACCCCTATAGGAGGAGGTCAAGAGAAGAGAACCAAGGAGATATTCATTTGGTTTCACACATTATGCTTGACTACTTTCTAAATTATTATGCTTTTAAAATAAGCATGATATTTTTTTGTAAAATCTAGAAGTATTTCCAATGGAATTTTTTTTCTACAACCTTAATACGGTCACTAGTGGTAGATATGGCTAATACTTGTTGAATTTAAATGAACTCACATTTAAAATAGAGTTTCTTGCTAATTTATGAAACAAAGCCAAAATATATTCCCTTATGAAACAAGTTCTAAAAAAGTATATGCATTCTAACAAAAAGTTCAATTATATAAAATATGATCAATCTTAATAATGCAATCCAGATATACGGTTGACCCTTGAACAACACAGGGGTTAGAGGAGTCAATACCCATGCAGTTGAAAATCCATGTGTAATTTTTGATTCCCCTAAAACTACTGATAATCTACTGTGAAGCCTTATCAATAACATAAATAGTCGATTAACACATATTTTAATATGTATTATATACTGTACTCTTACAATAATATGTAACTTTTTCTTAATTTTTTCAGTATTTCTAGGCTGCCTGGTTCACCTGCAAGTTTTTTCAGATCTGTTGCAAATCTCCAAAAGGTTTCCCAATATATTTATTTTTAAAAATCTGCATATTAGAGCACCTAAGTAAGCTTCTGACTCATGATTTTGGCTCAGATCATGATCTCAGGGTTCACACTGACAGTGCACTGACAGTGAGGTACCCTGCTAAGTATTCAGTCTCTCACCCTCTCTCTCTGTCCCTCCCCTGCTCCCGCTCTCCCTCTCTTCCTCTCTGGCTCTCAAAATAAGTAAACTTAAAAAAAAAAAATCAAAATCTGCAAATTAAGTTCAAATCATGTTGTTCAAGGGCCAACTGAATATGTTAAGTAAGATCTTAAATATGTAGAAATTAGTCAATGGCTTGATTTTAATTAGAAAAAAATTGACTCATGTTAGTTTCCATTAAAAAGATCTTTAAAATATTTCTAAGAATTACTTAAGATTTATGACCAGCTTTTCCATACTGCACTCAATCAAAATTACACTCAATCAAAACATGTTTACATTCATATGTAATATAAATTCTAAAAAATACTTTGGCAAAGAGTTACATTATATGGAAGTCCTTTATTTGCTTTTTTATACCTAAGCTTTCCATTTCAGGATTAAAAAGATAAAATGTTCTATTTATTTTCTTCTTCTGTATAAGAATATACCACTTTCTTCTACTTATTATAAAATACCTTTGGGGTAACAGGGGGAAAATAACCAACTGAACTCAGATTTTTTTTTTTTTTAATTTGGTTAGAGAAAATGTTAGCCTTTCTTGGCCTTACCCAGATATCAGCCTTGGTGGTGATGGGTTTCCCTCCATAAAGGTTGATCATTTCAGGGGCTCTGTATGACAGAGTTGTATACCTGGCAGTAAATAAGTGAAATGGAGTGGAGATATAAAAAAAAAAAAAAAAAAAAAAAAAAAAAATATATAGATACTACATTGTTTCTACATAAAATGCTACAGAAAACTTTTAGATTCAATAACATTATATAGAAATAATACTATTTTTAAAAAGCTCATTAAAAGTCCATCAAGATTTAACAATACAAAGCATCTATACATGTTTTATTCAACAAATGCGACAGCATCTCTAATGATATAAAAACTTAATTTTAATTAAAAATCTGAAATAAAGACAATGGATTGAAAATATAGTTTTCCTTGAATTTGTTTTAAATAATATAATTAGACTCTAAAACTACCCTAATCAAAATACTTTAGTCCATTAATTTAAAAACAAAATGTCTACCCACTCAAAAAATTATATGTTTATTAAGGAGTTTGTTTTTATGGACTCTAGCATAATTCCTGGCACACAGTAGTAAATCTCCTCTAGGTCTGTTTTTATCGCTGTTGTTTTAAAAGTAATCTAGTTGCCATCATTCTAACTACATTAATTAAGAACACTTCTAGAACTGACTGCCATCATAAGCTATTTGGAATTAAAAGACACTGAATAAATCTTTACCAACATAAAAACTCCAAATCCATTATGAACAGAATATTTTAATAAAGTAGTACTCAATCTCATAGCAGAAATTATTAGACTTTGGAAGGACTACTTGTATCATGGCATAATTTTGAGTGTTGATATGTTTCATTTTGTATGAAATATCTTAAGGCTCAACATCCTATCATCTTACTTTTTCGAAATTACTGACTGGTGAGAAATTCTGAATGACAACACTACGAGGAGCAACCTGCAAAACCAAAATACAAACTGCACGAGGACAGAACTTCTGTTCACTGCTATACTGCAGCACCAACAATGGTGTCCACTGCATGGTAGGCCCTGAATAAACACCTGTTAACTAAATAAATGGTTAGACCATTACCTCCTCAACTGAGCCACAAAGCACAAGAATTCCTCATGAGCCTGCACTCATCACTACTACAAAATTCTACTGAACCTTAAGATCTCAGCAGTAAGAAATGAAAATTTCAGCAAGTCAGAGATCCTAAAGCAGTTATAAATCACAACCAAATAATTTTTAAATTATATATATACATACATACATATATACATACACATATATGTGTGTATATATATGTATATATACATATATACATATATATATACACACACACACATACATATACATATATATGTATACAAACATATATCCCCAAAAAGCCAATTCAGTGATTTGTTCTTGTGTTCTTCAGGACATTTATACGTTTACTAAGGAGTTAATTTTTATGGAATCTAACATAATCACCACAGGCTATATTTCCTGAGTAGAAATACATGGTCTAGAAACCCACTGTGTTATACAAATGGGCCAGGGAAAGATCAGCTCTCCTTGAGTTCTTTCAAAATGCATACTGCAGTTCAAATGATAGCCGTTAGTCTTAAACAAATGAGAAACTGTGAAGAAGAAAGGAGACCAAGAAAAAACAACTACTCAGAAATTCCTATTCTGACAGACCTTTGTGCATTCTTTATCATTTTATTAAGGTAATTTAAGATTTACCTAAGATTTATAAACAGTTCTATTTTCTAAATGAGAAAACAGAAAAGGGAAAGGTCTTTATAGATACTCTAGCAACCACAGAAAGTATAAAACTAAGAAAAATAGAGCATATATGACATATTTCTACCAGAGAGCTTTCCAATACACTATCACAAAGTTAACACGTTTTCCAGAGTTTTCATTGCATTAACAAGTCAATCTTCTTCCTCTTAAATATAAAGTAAAAGCTTACTTTTCAAATAATTTATTATCTTCCTAATAAGAACAAGTCCTCAGTATCAGTAAAAACACAATGTTTAACTCAATAATCACTTAAAACTCCCTTTAATAATTCCACAAATAACTCAAACTTAATAAATTTCTTGATAAATACATTTACAATGTACATAAAACTTGTATCTATGATAAAATATATATACTACTGAGCTACAGCAGACATAAATTAATCAATGTCTATGGCACAGAAATATTTCAAAGAAATCTATAAATGAAATACCTAAAATCTGTATTAGCAAATCTGGTCCATAGACTTAAGTTACCTAAAATTCCCATGAGACAAAGCACAATAAAGATAGAAACTTACTTTTTAATTTCTTCTTCTACTAGATTAACTCCATCTTTTTGAGGATTAAGAAATTTATTCGTGGCACTGCCAAAGTCACAAAGTACATAGTTTCCACTATCATTCAACAAAATATTTTCTACCTTCAGAAAAAATAAATAATTAGTAGTATTTTCAAAGTGAAAATTATACTTTCATAACCATATTTTTACAAAATAAACACAAGGTTTGTGCCATATATACAGACAGAAAGACATAAGATAAATCATGAGGAAGGCCAAATCAATCAGACCAAAAATATACCTGACAATGTCTACTGTTTCTCCTACTGAGAACAGAGAAGTGCTCCTCCCATCCCAGGATGATTTTTGCAGGGGTCTATAAGCCCTAAATCCTTTTAAACCTCTTCTATGAAAAAGAAGAACTAGTAGCAGTTGAAATCTAGACTGTACCTCCATTTTTCATTCTGACACTTCAGCTTATCTATAGACAAGTAACAAAAACCATTAAACTTCTAACTCTGGTTGACTCCTAATTCCATTTTTATCTAAAATGCTGCACTAACAGAACACAGTTTTGACTTTATGTGTTAACTTGGAGATCAGAGTTGTAGCAACCTGAATACACGACATGCACAGGAGAGTGTGGGTTCACATCCCAACTCTGCAATTTGCTACCATTTGTCCCCTTAGACAATATGCTGAACTACTCTTGTGCTTTGATTTCCTTATCTACAAAATGGAGAAGCTAACAGTATCTGTTACATGGAATTGTTGTAAAAATCGTATGAGTTAAAACACGTAAAGAGTTAGAAGAGTGGCTGAAATAAAGTAAGCACTCAATAAATGATACTATTATTATTATATTTTCCCCCATAACATTTTCTACCTTTATAATGCAGTCTTGGATGAGCTATTCAATTGCTCTCCACTCTACCAAAATACTCACATTACAGTTTGTTTTTCTTCTATATTTCATATTTAGTCAACTTTTTAAAAGATTTATACACAACAAAGATTTGTACAAGACATCTACTTAAAACAAACATAGGTTTGCATAAATTTACACAAGTAAAACGAACTAAGCATATGAAACAGGGCCTATATAAAAGTATGCAGTTCAATGTCTTTTCTGGCTTTAAATCAAGAAGACTCAACTGGAAACATCAACTTAATATAAAAAAGGTTAACAAGCCAAAATAGCATAAAAAGACATACCAAATTATTAGGGAAAATGTAAAATCTGCATATTCAGAAGAACTGAAATGAACTACACTCATTATCCAAATTAAAGGACAGATGTCTTCAGTCGTACATTTCAATCTTTGCCTAATTTGTAACCTGTTACACCGTAGGTTTCCCTAGATGACACTTCCATGGTTAACAATCTATATTCTACGTGACATCTTCTATTCTCTTGTATCCTAGGGGGATTTTATTATCACCTTTCATAAATTTTGTATAATCAGTCAGAATTGGGATTCATCCAATCACTAAATATTACTGAGACCTTGGCTATGTGCCAAGGTCTAAATACTAAATACTTGGATAGGGGAACCTGGCTGGCTCAGTCAGTTAAGCGTCTGACTTCGGCTCAGATCATGATCTCACAGTTTGTGAGTTCAAGTCCCGTGTAGGGCACTGGGCTGACAGCTCAGAGCCTGGAGCCTGCTTCAGAGTCTGTGTCTCCTTCTCTCTCTCTGCCCCTCCCCTGCTCATGCTCTGTCTCTCTGTCTCTCTGTCTCTCTGTCTCCTTCAAAACTAAATAAGCATTAAAAAAAAAAAAATCCCTGCCCACATAGAGCTTACATGCTAGTGGAAGAGAACAGAAAGTAAACAATCGGCACAATACTATAAGGTGGTGCAAGACTGAACAAATGGAGAAAGTTAATCTGAGTAGACTTGAAGCAATGTGAAAAATTAGCCATGAGATATTTGGGTATAGCGCATTTCTGGAAGAGAAGTTTTTGTAATCTTAGGGCTTGTGGGCAAACCTATGATTTTTAAATGGTATGTGTAATGATACCTTGAGCACTATGACACTGGGAATATTCAAATCCTTTTGGGGGACCTTTTCCAATGTAACAAGTGGGTGCCATATACAAGAGATCAGACTCCACAAAAAGGTAAGATAAAATGACCTTAAAGAAAATCACCTAAATATAGTAAATGATAGAAAACTATGGTAAATGTAACTGAGTACAGCGACCCATTCATGCCTGCCTCCAAAATCTCTGCAAAATACCCTGACACCTAATACGGGTTATAGGAAACAGGAGGAGAGCAGAACTGGACAGAATCATGTGGAGGGACATTCAACCTGCATCAATGACGTTCAGATTTTTGCTCACATGAAACCTTTTTAAGAAGCCTACTATGTACAACAGACGCAGAGGAAGGGCCATAAAAATCTACTTCTACAGCCATACTAGAAACCCTCAGGGTCATGGAAAACACAATTTCTAGTCTATAGTCTTTACACGGCCTCAGGAAATGTACCTGGGACAGAGAGATTCTTTCAGTGCTGGTAATAAAAACTGGTATAGAGGAAGACAGTAGTCCAAGAACATTTTAATGCTAAATTCAAAATGTATTAATCCATAAGTAGTCTAAAATTCATACCTTCAGATCCCGGTGAATTATTGGAGTCTTACACTGATGCAATCTTGCAACAGCTTCACAGGTATCACAGAATATCTGTAACACTTCTGCTTCCGTAAAACCTGTCTGCAGCTTCTTATTCATCTGATTCACTACTTGCCCAGCTAACCAAAAAAGTAATTTTGAGAAGACATGTTTTTAGTAAATGAAGACTACCACAAAGAAATTAAGAAATGCCTTTATGGTCTCAAGTAAAGGGGAACTGGCTTTTTCATAATGCTCATGGAAGGATGCTTCCTGTACCATATCATATTGATTCAATAACATACATTTTTCATACTTTACATCTCTGAAATAAAAACACCTTAAGATAGATGATGTTCTGCTAATGCTACTGGCCTTTTTTCAAGATTTTAATTAACATCTATGAAATCAAAGTATGCCTTATAATTGACGGCATCATAGATTTGAAGAAACAGTTATTCAATACTATGCTAGCTATTAGATAAACAATTGTGAGCAAAAATAAAGTTTATATTATCATGGAATTTATCAATTAAAGGCAGAGGTAAACATTAAGCAATTACATAAATAAACACATATAATTATGTACAATAAGATTAATATGAGAGAAACCTAAATTTAAATTGGCAAAGGAGGATGGGGAGGGGATGGTGTCAGATGAGGCCTATCTGAGGAAGTGATATTTATGGTGAGACTGTAGCATGATTAGGAACTGACCAGGCAGAGATCTGCGAGAAAAGCATGCTAGCAACAGCAAGCAGTACGTACAAAGGCCTCCATTTTGGGAAAGAGCTTAATAATTTTGATTAACTTAAAGCCAATGTAGGTATGTATGGTCCAAAAATCAGAGAAAAGGTAAAGTGACATGAGACTGACAAGACAGACAGCCATCAGCCATATTTTAGATTTTATCTTGAGAACCAGGGACTTCCTGATCTTTTATTTTTAATGTTTCTTTATCTTGAGAGAGAGTGTGCGCACACACGCGTGAGCAGAGAAAAGGCAGAGAGGAGGAAAGTGAATCCCAAGCAGGCTCCATGCTGTCAGTGCAGAGCCTGATGCAGGTTCGATCTCACATTAAGACCTGAGCAGAAATCAAGAGTTGGACACTTAATCAACTAAGCCACCCAGGTGCCCACTCCAGATCTAACTCTTTAAAGGATCTTCTTGATTGGGGGGTAGGGGAAATCACAAGAGTGGAAATGGACAGATGGGTTAAGAGGCTAATGCTCTAATTCAGGTAAAAGGCAACAGGCAGAATAACTTACTAAAATCAGTCATACCAATGAGCCCTGAGAGGATGATTATATATTACATATACCACAATAATTGATAGTCTAGTGACAATTCTAAATTATTAAGAAAAAGTTGACCACCATTTAAGGACACAAGAAACACAAGTAATTAGGGGCACCTGCGTGGCTCAGTCAGTTAGGTGTTCAACTTCAGCTCATGATCTCACGGTTCATGAGTTTAAGCCCCGCGTCAGGCTCTGTGCTAACAGCACAGTCTGGAGCCTGCTTCACATTCTGTGTCTCCTCTCTCTCTGCCCTCCCCTGTTTGTGCGCGCTCTCTTTCTCTCTCTCTTTCAAAAGCAAATAAATAAACATTAAAAAAATTTTTTTTAAAGAAAAGTAATTCAGAAAGCATTCTAATGAAAATTAAGTTTGGGAATTTAAAAAGGCAAACTTAGGTTAACTTGAAACCTTCCTTTAACAAGGTTGGACAAATGAATGTTTGCTACTTTGTAATCTGCAAGAAGGTGCATATGCACCTGTTCATTTAATACTACTCTCTAAACAGCATTCTCATGTATTTCCTATAATAGCAGAAAACTTTAAAGCAGAAAAAATACCAAATTTTATCTATCAATCCCCAATTTCAGAACACTAAAGTATATTTGATTGTAATTTGTTCAAGACACCTCAAGATACCTGACCAGGCAGCAATTTCCCCCATCCTCTTGTGTGTTAGACACTGAACTTGTTTTAAACAAAAATTAAACAGGATAAAAAGTGTTTTATTGATGCTCATTCACATTATTGAAATATGTCACAGCTAAAGAAATCATAATCTTAAACTCATTCTACGTCTTCCTAACTTTCAATGTTGTAATGAGTAGAAAAAAATTTGAACAAATGTTAATCTCCTTTCTCGCATTCAGAGATCTTGAATCACGAAATGCAAGTCCCCAGAAAAACCTAAAAGCTGTAACTGAGCTGCATTTCAAATGTAGAAATAAGTAAAATTTCATTATTCAAAATCAAAGTCTTCTGAAGATTAAAGTAAAGGTTATTCTAATGAAAAACAAACAAACAAATCAGGGGCACGTGGGTGGCTCAGTCGGTTAAGCATCACACTTGAGCTCAGATCATGACCTCGCGGTTCGGTTCGTGAGTTCGGGTCCAGCATCAGGCTCAGTGCTGACAGCTCAGAGCCTGGCGCCTGCTTTGGATTCTGTCTTCTTAGCTTGCTGCCCCTCTCTCCCTCCCTCTTTCTCTCTCTCTCTATTTCTCAAAAATAAATAAAAAATAAAACATTAAAAAAATTTTTTGAAAAACAAAAAAAAATCAGATTCAGAAATCAAACGATGTATACTGAAAATCTTTTCAAACAGGATGCATATAACTCTCAAATCTTTCCATATTTTTCAAACAGGTATCATTTCCTAAACAAAAGCTTTTACACTCTGACCAACTTCACCATTAAAATTGGAAATTCAACATTTTTCCAACCACTTAGTCATCCAACAACCTTCTGTAAAGTGCAATCTTACATTCCACTTTAATTTTTACATGACTTGGGTTTTTTTAATAAGATAATTAAATTTTATCTGTAGTAGATTGCACCACTGGCCCCAAATCTTCAACCCTCTTTATCCCGGCCCTTTGCCATGTAACTGCACTTCCTCCCAATAAACGGAGCAGAGAGAATACCTTGCTCTTTGATGTGGGCTCAGCCATATGACTTACTTTGGCTGAAAGAATAACGCAGAAGTGGCAGTGTGCCAATCCCAAGCCTAAGCCTTAAGAGACCTCATATCTTCCACTTGCCCTCTTGTATTTCTATTATCTCTATGAGAAAAACATCCCCCAAATAAGCTTCTAGTGCCAGGGAAAAGGATGAGAAACCTGAAACAGAGCCACTCCAACTAATCCCAGCAAACCCACTGGCATGTGAACAAGCCCAACTAAAACGAACAGTGTCATTCCACCAAGCTCAGTCTACAACAAGTGACCCACTGATACACAAGCAATAATAAATGACTGTTGTTTTATGCTGTTGAGTTTGGGGATGTTTTGTTATAAAGCAAAAGCTAACAGGTATGTTATCCGTGGGAATTTCTATAAAACACCTCCAAAACAAAAAGCTCCTTTCATTAAATAATGAAAATATATTCAAAAGACCAACTCTGCTTTCTGGACATCTGGTACCTAAAACCTGTAATTAATCTCTCTTTAACTTATACACAAGAATATTAACAAATTTAGCAGTGTCAAATCATGAACCCACAAAAATCTAACATTTCACAAAAGATGGCTGTAACAAATTGATACCTCTAACCGTGATGGTGCATATCGGCTATACAATACATTCTTCTACTTCCTACACAGTTTCATCCCTTACAAAATCAAAACCAATGTACCTGATCTATATTCATAACACTGACTGCCTTACAAAAGTACCTTCATTCTTAAACAATTTTATGTAATACAATCAGCTTTTATAGAAAGGGAAAGTAATTATTCTCCCATTCTCTACTCTGCAACTCACTTTTCCCCCATGAAAAGAAAAGGAATTTTCTAACTGATTCATGTGAGAAAAAGGAATTGAGTATGCCCTATTCAAATCCTCTGGATTCCTTCTCTGGGATGTAAAGCCCACTCAGAGGGTACATTCTCATCTACAGTGTATGCAGCACGTTTAGCTGGTAAAACATTTGAAGGAAACTTCTAACATAAAAAAGAAGGTGTAATAACAAGAGAGAAATTCAGGAAAACAAAAACACAAAGAACAGAAGAAAACTCTTTTTTAAAAACTGTAATTAATAACTACAGACAACAAACGACTTGCATCTAAGTGCATTTTAACAAAGAACAGCATTGAGAGAATAAGAGTTCTTGGAAATTAAAAATAAATAGCAGAAATACAAAATTCTATAGAGGAGCTAAAAGACACATTTAAGGAACTCCCAACACAATTAGAATTTTTAAAAAGAGAAGACAAAGAGAGGAACAGAGAAAATGAAAGAGAAAAAAACTGAGTCCCAGCAATAAAGATAGCAAAACTGACCCATAACCAAGGCAGATATACCTAAGATTTTAGAATGCTAAAGCTAAAGCAAAGATTCTAAGTGTCCACGGGAAAAAAAAAGAGGTCACGTTAAAAAAAGTGAAGAATCGGGGCGCCTGGGTGGCGCAGTCGGTTAAGCGTCCGACTTCAGCCAGGTCACGATCTCGCGGTCCGTGAGTTCGAGCCCCGCATCAGGCTCTGGGCTGATGGCTCGGAGCCTGGAACCTGTTTCCGACTCTGTGTCTCCCTCTCTCTGCCCCTTCCCCGTTCATGCTCTGTCTCTCTCTGTCCCAAAAATAAATAAAAAACGTTGAAAAAAAATTAAAAAAAAAAAAAAAAAGTGAAGAATCATAATGCATGAGATTTCTCAATGGTAACAACTAGGTGAAAAATGAGATAATGCCTTCAAAATTCTAGCCCAAAATTATTTCTCAATAGTAACAACTAGGTGAAAAATGGGATAATGCCTTCAAAATTCTAGCCCAAAATTATTTCTAACCTACAACACTTTAGCCAGCCAAATGAATAATCAAATATGGATGGAGAATAAAAATAATTCTATACAAGGTTTCAAACATGCTTCTTTCCATAATCCATTATCAGAAAGCTACTGAAAAAATGTACTCTATTCAAAGGAGGTAGGTAAAAACAAGGGAGGAAGTATGAGTAGTAGAGAGTCTAAGATAGGAAGAAGGCATAGGGAGTTCCTAGAAGCACAGCTAAATGCTATTCAAAATTAAGCAGAACTGAAGTCTCCCCAAAGGATATTTCTACAGAAGCAAAAATAAAACTGACACAAATATGTAAATGTTGAAGTATACTACATAAAGATTTGCATTTCTATTGAGGAATGTTGGGCAAAACTACTAACATATATGAAGGAAAATAGGCAATTATCAATGGGTATATTAGCTCCTGGAAAAAAATTTTAAATACAAAAACAAAAATGTTAATTACAGGCGATCACATATCACAGTTAAACAGCAAGCAAAATAATTTAAATACCGATTATTAATTTAATCTAAAAATTAAAAATTAAAATTAAAAAGTTAAAAAAAAACTCTGACAGTTAAATCCTCATCTTTACTTGGAGATATTATCTAAAACATAAAATTAGGGCGCCTGGATGACTCAGTCAGTTAAGCGTCAGACTCTTGATCTCGGCTCAGGGCATGATCTCACAGTTTGTGGGTTCGAGCCCCATGTCAGGCTCTGTGCTGGCAGTGCAGAGCCTGCTTGGGATTCTCTTGCTCTCCTCTCTCTCTTTGCCTCCCCCTCTTGTGCTCTCTCTCAAAATAAATAAACTTAAAAAACAATAATAAAAAGCAAAACATAAAACCAGAAAGAGCACTACCAAACTTTTATTGAAGAGCCTCCTCATACCCAGAATCACATACTTCTCCTGATCTTCTAAGTTCCCCCTCTCTCATACTCTAAGGATCTCATTAAAACTACACACTTTCCCCTATATAATGACGTGTAGAAATATGGAAGTGAATATGAGAAATATCTCAAGCATTTTTTTTTTAATTTTTTTTTTCAACATTTATTTTTGGGACAGAGAGAGACAGAGCATGAACGGGGGAGGGGCAGAGAGAGAGGGAGAAACAGAATCGGAAACAGGCTCCAGGCTCTGAGCCATCAGCCCAGAGCCTGACGCGGGGCTCGAACTCACGGACCGCGAGATCGTGACCTGGCTGAAGTCGGACGCTTAACCGACTGAGCCACCCAGGCGCCCCTCTCAAGCATTTTTAAAGTGAATGCCTCTGAGGAGAGTAATGGGGCAGGAGGATACTGATTTAGCCACGGCTTAACAAAACCATTTGACTTTTTAAAACATATACATGTACTACTTTGAAAAAAATAAAAATTTCATGCGAATCAGCTTGCTGATTCAAACCAGATAAAAAAAATTTTTTAAGTTTGTAAAAAAGCAAAACAGAATGCCTTCCTCAAAACATAACTCAGGTCATACCTCTACTTTAAAATAAAATTTGTCCCCTAAAAATTGAAGTTCATTCGGTTCTCCTTTTAAAATGTCTTCTGGATGACTATCAACTAAACTCATCCAGGGTTATGATTATGCTAGATTCAATTATCTTTAAAAAATTAGCAAAGCGCTCTCTTTACAAATAACCAACAGCTACTCTATCCAGCCAAGATTTAGTACCACAAATGCTAGAATTCAGGAAAGTGGAGTAAAGAACATCAACATCTTCTCCTTAAAGAGATCACAATGTTTTACAGTATGAGATATATACAAGAGAAAACAATCAGGAAAACATCTAATTTTGTATAATATATACGGAAATAATTTTTAAATATATCATAATAGATATTATAATTCTGATTCACTTCATTTTCCCCTGTCCTTCCCTCCTTACAAGACTAGAATAAATGAAACTATATTTTCTCCAACATTAACATCAGCCTACTCCTCCAACATTCAGGAAATGACAAGTGTTCATAATATCATAATTAAAAATCATAACTGTCTTAAGAGAATCTAAATATAAGCCAAGGCTTATATAAATATAAGCCAAGGCTCCCTAGAACCCAAATCAGATACAGTCTGATTTAAAAATTTTTTTAAGAAGTTTGCAAAAAAGGGATTAATTTCAAATTAATTTCAAAGCTTCTGATATTTATAAAAGAATCCAAAAAGACGATATAACTTTATAAATATTACAGATCAAAATGCATCTAAATTTATTACATTTGATATACTGAAAGTTAATATGGAGTGCTGGAAAAAATCTTGTAACACTAATATTGACACATTATGCTTTTCTTAGTTGGACTATAAAAGTATAGGGAGCATGATATGTAACTGCTCTTCACTCATTCAGATTTCTTGTTTTAAACACAACAGCATTTTTCCAATCGTCATTTACATGCTCATATCATCAGTACAGCAACGACGACTAGATTTTAAATATTTCTTTTTTTTTTTAATGTTTACTTATTTTTGAGAGAGAGAGAGACAGAATGCAAGAGGGTTAGGGGCAGAGAGAGAGGGAGACACAGAATCTGAAGCAGGCTCCACCCTCTGAGCTGTCAGCACAGAGCCTGACGCAGGGCTCGAACTCACCAGCTGTGAGATCATGACCTGAGCTGAAGTTGGACGCTCAACTGACTGAGCCACCCAGGCACCCCGATTTTAAATATTTCTTAACAGCATTCCTTAAGTAGATAATTAAAGCTGAGATTACAATAAGTGTCTAGAATCCGGTGACAACTGCCCTGGGAGAAACCAAGACACCTAGTAAACCATTTTAAGGGTAACTTTTTTTTCAGTATAAAACAAATGCAGAAAAAAACTTACCCCGGCAATATTCCATTAAGATAAGCACTTCCCATACATTATCACTAATTGAGTTAACAGCACAATCCAAGTAACTCACAATATTTTTGTGACCAGACAGCTCCTTCTGTGTAAAAAAAAAAAAAAAAAAAAGAAAAAGAAAAATTAAAAAAACATACATTGTAAAGCTCTATTACCAATGATTTGAAGTCTAAATTAATATATTTGAAGAATTTCACAAAAGTGAATTAAGCATACGTATAGAATCTGACACAATTCAAAAAGGTTTCAGTAGTTCCAATGAAAAGTTTACTTAATGGGCGCCTGGGTGGCTCAGTTGGTTAAGTGTCCAACTTCGCCTCAGGTCATGATCTATTGAGTTGGAGCCCCACGTCAGGCTCTGTGCTGACAACTCAGAGCCTGAAGCCTGCTTGTTTCCCTCTCTCTCTCTCTGCCCCTCCCTCGCTCAGGCTCTGTTTCTCTTTCTCTTTCTCAAAAATAAACAAACATTGAAAAAAAAATTTTTTTAAAGTTTACTTACATGTGGCTGCCATTTTCTAACAGGCAAATATTCAATGAACACTAATTTTTTTTAAGTTTATTTTTTAGAGAGAGAATGAGTGAACAAGGGAGGAGCAGAGACAGAGGGAGACAGAATCTGAAGGGGGCTCTGTGCTAACATCAGAGAGCCCAATGCAGGATTCAAACTCACAAACCATGAGATCATGACCTGAGCTGAAGTCAGATGCTTAACCACTGAGCCATGCAGGTGCCCCTTTGAACACTAATTTTTAAATTCAATCAGGAAAAAAAGAGATGGTTCACTCAAAACCAAAAGTCTCCAAAATAAGTGTGTAAGATAGTCCTTTGGGACTCAAGAATAAAATATCAGAACTTTTACTTATATTTATTTTTATCCAAAAAATTGTTTAAAATGAAGCTCTAATATTTATGAACTTACAATTACACTCTCATTTGTTTGTTTTGCCTACAAAATACTGTGTACCCAGCTAAGTGGACCTATGAATGTATATACTTTTAAACTAAATAACTTACAAAATGAAAAACTGGCTAAAAAATTTTCTATTAAGTAACCACAGGTTAAAGATAATACTAGGGGCGCCTGGGTGGCTCAGTTGGTTAAGCGTCCGACTTCGGCTCAGGTCATGATCTCGCGGTCTGTGAGTTCGAGCCCCACATTGGGCTCTGTGCTGACAGCTCAGAGCCTGGAGCTTGTTTCAGATTCTGTGTCTCCCTCTCTCTCTGACCCTCCTCTGTTCATGCTCTGTCTCTCTCTGTCTCAAAAATAAGTAAACATTTAAAAAAAATTTTTTAAAAAGATAATACTAATAATACAAGAAAATAAGAAAAAAATGGCAAATCTGACATTTTTGTTCATAGTACAAGATAATCATCAGCATATAATGAGGTTAAAAATAATAATCTATTTAGGTCTGTCTGGAAATTAAAAAACAATTATCAACAATACTTTTTAAAATAAATTTACAGGGGCGCCTGGGTGGTGCAGTCGGTTAAGCGCCCGACTTCAGCCAGGTCACGATCTCGCGGTCCGTGGGTTGGAGCCCCGTGTCGGGCTCTGGGCTGATGGCTCAGAGCCTGGAGCCTGTTTCCGATTCTGTGTCTCCCTCTCTCTCTCTGCCCCTCCCCCGTTCATGCTCTCTCTCTGTCCCAAAAATAAATATACGTTGAAGAAAAAAAAATTTTTTTTAAATAAATTTACATCCGGAGCAGCGCCTGGGTGGCTCAGTCGGTTGAGTGTCCGACTTTGGCTTAGGTCATGATCTCTCACGGTTGCTGGGTTCCTGGGGTTGAGCCCTGTGTCGGGGTCTGTACTGATAGCTCAGAGTCTGGAGTGTGCTTTGGATTCTGTCTGACCTCTCTCTCTGTTCCTCCCCCATTCTGTCTCAAAAATAAATGAACATTAAAAAAAAATAAATTCACATCCACTATCAATAATAAACCTGGTTTTAACTGAGATATTATTTATTTGAGATATTACCTAACAGTAGCTGAACATGTAATTCACAAGTACATAAATATAATGGGAGATGGGTTATCAAAAAAAGTTGGATGACCACTGCTCTAATGAGCTAATCACCCTAAATTCTCTTGTTCAAAAGCACAGAATTTGAGTGTTGCTGCTACTGATGATGACCAAATTTTACATCTCTGAAAATTACACAATTCTATTGAAAGCAAGAATTATGGCGCAATGGTACCGTATCTAGACACAAGTTAGAAAACTTAGCCTAAGAACCCCTACTATCTTGGGGTAAATCTCTTCACCCTTTTGACTAATAGCCTTTTTAAAAAGTTTTTAAAGAACAAATCTCAAAGCATAATCAAGTCTAATCTAACCAAGGAATAGGGACAATAAAAGAATCAGGTAAGTCATGTTCTATAAATGTGCCTATCTTTGAATAAAAGGGATCAAAATATGTGTATTGATAAAGATGTTGATACAAAATGGGCAATCTCTCTCTTAGCAGTTGGATAAGTAGGAATGATATTAAGAAGTGTTTACAAGATGTGGAAAAACTGGAATTCTCATACATTGCTGGTGTGACCATAAAATAGTTCAGCTGCTATGGAAAAAAATTTAGTGATCCCTAAAAAAGTTAAACACAGAATTACCATAACCCAACAATTCCACTCCTAGATATAAATCCCAAAAAACTAAAAACAGATACTCAAATAAATACATATACAAACATATTCATAGCAGCACTATTCACAACAGACTAAAGGTAGAAATGGCTCAAATGCCTATCAATGGTTTTAAAAAAGTCCATCAACAGGTGAAGAGAGAGAGAGAGAGAGAGAGAGAAGCAGACAAACACATACAATGGAATATTATTCAGCCATAAAAAGGAATGAAGTACTGATACACTCTACAATGTGAATGAACCTCAAAAACATGCTAAGTGAAAAAAACAGAAAAGGTCACATACACAAAAATTTTATATATGTATATATACAGCACTTGATAAACAGTGGATGAGGAAGAAGAAGAGAACAGAGGAAAAGGAGAGAAGAAAAGGAGGAGGAGGAGGAGGAAGAGAAAGAAGAGGTGAAGGAAGAGGAGGTGGAAAGAGAGAAGTAGAGGGAGTGCAGAGGAAGATGGAGAGGAAGGGGAGGAAGAAGAGAAGAAAGAAGAGGAAGGAGAGGTGGAAGAGGGGGAGGAAAGGGAACAGGAAGACAAGGGAAAAGAAGAGGTGGAGGAAAAGGGGGGAAGAAGAGGAAGAAAAGAAGAGGAGGACTAGGGGGAGAAGGAAGAAGAGGAAAACAACAACAAGCCATCAGAGCACTGAGAATAAGACACCCTAGAAAAAAAAGAAACTTTCATTTTGTATTTTTTTAACCATTTAACCAAATTACTGAAATTCTGTCAATAACCTATTAAAATATTTTTTACTTCTCAATATTTAAAAAAAAAATTCCCCTTACTCATAAGGGAAGATATGGATATTTTACCATATATTGCAGAGTACATCAAAAAAAAAATAGTAACAACAATAAACTTTACTGCATGAATTTGAAAATGAAAAACAGGGGCACCTGGGCGAGCATCCAACTCTTGATTTCAGCTCAGGTCACAATCTTACGGTCTTGAGATGGAGCTCATGTTCATGTGAAGCCTGCTTAAGATTCTCTCTCTCCCTCTCTCTCTGCCCCTCCCTTGCTCATGCTCACGCGTGCATGCCCTCATTCTCTCTCAAAAAAATAATAAAAAATAAAAACAAAAAGCAAAACTAATTGTTGTTGGTGAATATAAACACATACAGTGAATGTATTAAACACCCATGGGAATAGTGAACACCAAATTCAGGACAGTGGCTTCTTTTTGGATGAGAACAGTATAGTGATATAGCTAGGAAGGAATCCACCGAAGGCTTCAACTGTACCTGTAAGATTTTAATTCTTTTTTTTTTTCAACTTTTTTTTTTTTTTTTAATTTATTTTTGGGACAGAGAGAGACAGAGCATGAACGGGGGAGGGGCAGAGAGAGAGGGAGACACAGAATCGGAAACAGGCTCCAGGCTCTGAGCCATCAGCCCAGAGCCCGACGCGGGGCTCCAACCCACGGACCGCGAGATCGTGACCTGGCTGAAGTCGGGCGCTTAATCGACTGCACCACCCAGGCGATTAATTAAGATTTAAGAGTTAATTAAGAGTTAATTAAGATAATTAATCTTAATTAAGATTTAAGATTAATTAAGATTTAAGAATTAAGAATTAAGATTTTAATTCTTAAGCTGGATAGTGCATAAACTGATATTCATCACATAATTCTCTAAATTTTTCTATTCTCACAACATTCCATAATTAAAATATATTTTAAAAGAAGGTGGGGGAGAAAAAGTAGAGTAGTTTGCCCATCAAACTACAATAAGGAAGCAAGGAAAAAGGAGAGGAAGGGACTGGCTATATTTAGCCTTAAGTGTGTCTATAAAGAATGCATTTCAAAGGTTTTCTAGATGCACATAAACCAATAAGCAGCTTGCCAAAAAAGCTGGTTAATGTTTTAGTGCAAAACCAAAAGAAAATACACCAAATTCTTACAATGGAATTACTCTTTCACTTACCATAATTGTAATTTCCCTTTTACAAATGTTGAGGTCTGGCATGTTATTGACATACATTCTCTTCAATGCATGGCGGATTCCACCATGTGTCCGCACCAGAAAAACCGTGGAGAATCCACCTAGAAGAACAAATATCGATTAATTAAAAAGACTCAGAAACTGCCATCAAATCATGGAATATCACTGGGGAGCTTAATCTCAGTGGGAAATAAACTGACTGTACACAAGACAAAAATAACAGTAAGCAATCATTTTATTAGATTAAAAACAAAACACTGGCTTCTTATGCTAATCACAAAGGAATACATAGAGAATAACATTCATCTCAAATGAATATGCTTCTCTAAGGGTGCCTGCATGGCTCAGTCAGTTAAGAATCCGACTTCAGCTCAGGTCATGATCTTGCAGTTCATAAGTTCTGCCCCTCCCCCACTCGTTCTCTGTCTTTCTCTCTCCCAAAAATGAATAAACTTCAAAAAAAAAAAAAAAACAGAATATGCTACCCTTTTAAAAGTTAAAATACTAAAATTCCATTTTGCCTGGGAATAGCTCTTACATAATATGTGGAAAATGTCACAACATAACTGTATTACTATATACTTTGGCACATACTAGGACTGCCTACCCACTAGCCTCCCCCTCTCTGTGATAACAAAACACTGATGTTATTTGAAACATCAACAGGATCAGATGGGTGGGTCCCTCTCCAGTTCCAGGGGATGAACCAACATTGTTGTAAGGCGATTAATGGGAATCTCATTTCCTGTTGTAACTGATTTAGGATGGGACATGTAACAAATTTTGCCATGGGACATAGGGAAAATTTGCTGGGGATTTTAGGGAAGGACTGTCCACCCAGAAAAAAAAAGAGAGAGAGACTTGTGAAGAAGCCCATGCTCTTCCTTTGGCTTTTGGATTTTGTGGTATATGAATATGATTGTTTAGACCTACTGCAGCTATCTGTGGCAATGGCAGGAAAAAAGGATCAGAGAAAAAATGACCCAGAACACTGACATAGTTAGGCTACTGAGTTAAACAACTCTAGAACTACCTCTTTCCAGAACTCTTACAATATATAAATGTCCTCATTATCTATGTCACAGTTATATGGACAGTCTGTTAACTGAACCTGAGAAAGCAAATCTGAAACACATTGCTAGGTATTCTAAAGAACAATTACTTCCATCACATCTAAGCAAAGACTTCTACCTGACGTTTTTAAAACCCATCTTGGTATAAAGATTACTGTGTTGTTTAATGTAGTTTAAAACAAAAAATGGTGCGTCACTTTTATCAATTTGATAGGCCTTATAAAGCACATCCTGAGCAATGATACAGCACCTGCATTCTGATTCAATGCAAATCAGTGAAAGGAAAAGCAAACTATTGGGGATAAAATGGTAGGGGGAAAAGAGCTCCTAAGACACTCCAGAATCAGTATGAATTCAATCCAGGGTCTCCATATCCCCAACTGTAGTTACAGGAAACTGTAAGTCTCCCACCTTCTAGATTTGGGTTTCCACATATACATACAATGTAGGAGAAATAAAATCAACCAACCCACAAGGCAGTTATCAGGAGAGAAAAAGGCGGTATTTGGGAAAGATATTTCAGGTAAAAGCTCTAACAGTGCAAGGTGTTTTGTTTTTTTTTTTTTTAAGTTCACTTAGCATTGATTTCAGATGCAAACATTAACAAATTAGTAGCACTAATAAAGTGCTAAACTGCTCAAATTTTATGAAAAAAATTAAAGAAAATGCTAAAAGTTAGATCTAGACACGGAAGTAGTATGAGTATAGATCAAGATAAATCATTTAAACAGCATTTGTTTTTAGATATTTATCTAGAGATTACCCTAGAACAATGCTTCCCAAACATAGCTATACATAAGAATTGCCTGGTGAGCTGGTAAGAGAGACAGAAAGAGAGAGAATGAATTTATCTTTAATAGTTTTCCAAGTTCTGACCACAAGTCTGAATCAGAAAGCCTCAGTCAGGCCTAGTAAATATACTGCTAAAAATCCCCCAGCTCATTTTATTCTTCTACCTCTGTTTATGTTCTTATGAATATATAATAATATAAAATATAAATATATAAAATAATATAAAAATATAAAATAACATAAAATAATATAATTATATAAATAATATAAATAAAATATATAATAATATAAATAAGTTATTAACCAGGGGGTGGAGAGTAGTCTCCCAGCTGTTTCTGATATACAACCTTGTTAAGTATCCACTGAACCAGAGAAAAAGTTCCTAGACAAATCATGGATCCTATATATCCATTCTCAACCACCCACAAAACAAAGTAAATTTATGCCAATGAATTAGCAAAATTAGGGAAAAACACATTAAGTTTTCTTCATAAAACCCTTGTTCCTAAAAGCTAGTTTGTTAATTTTATTCACCCAAAATTAGACATAGATCTGAGCAAATGTTTTCTAACTTTCTAACATCAACTGTGGATTTATACCTAAACAAGGTAAATAATGGTCATGAATAGTGCCTGCTTTGAGAAAAGGAATAATTTATCTACATTTCTCCAAATACTGTATTTTCCAGCATTTTCTGATTATTTACAAGCTAATATTATTTCTGTTGGAATAATGCATGTACTAGGAAGTAACTAGTTAAAACATTATAGTAACTCAAGAGAGGAGTACCATCTGCTTGCCACCAACCCATATCTACCAAATGCTTCAACACATATTTTTCCTCCAAGAAGTCTTTCATGACCAATCCAATTCATGCTCATCACTTCCTCAGAATTTTTATCTAGCGTTCTGACTATATTATCAAGTACTTCAATTCTCAACTCACTGGATACATATATCACAAGATTACTGGCAGTTACCACAAATTCCACTTATTATATATTTCTATGTCCAATTCAAAATACAGTTCAAGTCCAAGTCAAGGCACAGTTATTAAATTAATTCTATATTTTCAATTCCAAATATGGGACTAGGAGGGTACTATTAACCATTCCATATATTCTCAAAATCCCAAGAAAATAAAAGAACTAATCACAGATACTAGTCTGGCAGAGTAAAGTAGGAAATAAATGTGTATTTATGCAAGCTAAAATTACTACTATCTTTTGTAATCTACAAATCATATAATATAGGCATTCCTTCCAATTTGTGGGTATATATTCTGAAGAGCAATGATTATTAGCCTCCCCATTTTTTTCCAGGGTAGGACATGGGGTTCACATGTTAAAATAATTCCACGAGCTTCCTAACTTAAATATCACCTATTTTGTCCCCAACCCAACACAAAAAGTAATCATATTTAAATGAAGGAGTGGCTTTAAGCCAATCTAAATTTGTTTCAATTAGCAGTATTAAAATAATGGCAATGCAGCTTGCACTTGACTGAATACCACCTTGGAAAGCACTGCTCTAGAGATGTCAGGTGTCCTGGGTTAACTGTTTATGAATGCAGGCATGTGTTTCTACAGACGAACTTTTCCTCCTGATAAACCAGTAGTTATTCCTCCTATTAAGCCATTATTTTTCCATGTTTTCATTTATCTTACTTTTAATTTGCTGATGGTGTATATATGTATTCAGAAATGTATTCAAAAAGATAACATGAAAGAATGAAAACATGAATGATAGAACCAGTTTCTTTCTTTCTCTTCCCTGCACTTCCTCTGGTACAGATGTCAATTTACCAACTACAAGTACCCAAAGGAGTAGAAATTCATCAGTAACAAAATAATCCTGAGAACAGGGCTAAGAAGTCCACTGGGTTAAGCAAACAAGAAAGCAGCAAGACCTAGATACTAGATACTAGTTTTATATCGTAGTCAGCCTGAGATAAATCATAATGAACAAGCCTCCATTTGATTTCAAGTGCCAGCCACCCAGGAAATCCTCCAATTACCTTATACTCATTAAGTTTGTTTTTAAGGTAACTTTAATGTAGGTTTTATCCAATAATGTTTATACAAATGTCTGGTTTCAAAACATATATATCCCTATATAAAGTGCAGCGTCTCCTCCCCCCCACACTTTTTTTTTTTTTTTTTGGACAAAAACAGAATCCTCGGGGCACCTAGGTGGCTCAGTCAGTTAAGTGTCTGACTTCGGCCCAGGTCATGATCTCACGGTTTGTGGGTTCAAACCCCGTGTCGGGCTCTGTGCTGACAGCTTAGAGCCTAGAACCTGCTTCAGATTCTGTGTCTCCCTCTCTCTCACCCCTCCCCTCCTCATGTTTTGCCTCTGTCTCTAAAAATAAATAAACGTTGAAAAAAAAATAGAATCCTCTACACGGACTACAGTAACACATGGCTTGACTCATTATTTTTTAAAAAGCTGTATAGTATGCTATACCACGTAAGTACTACAAATTGATCATCTCCAAACTGTTGGTCATTCAGCTTAGTCTGGCATTCTATTTATCTTTTGCCATTATGGACAATGAATGCTGCATTAAACACCCTTGTACAATCATTTTTAAGGACTGGTGTTTTGTTCCTGTAGCACAGATTTCCAAGGAGAGTCTATCAAAGGAAAAATGCATTTCAAATTTGATACTGCCAGATTAAACCCTGAAAGGTTATGGCAACTTCCAGTAGCAACATTAAGAGACAGTTTTCTCACATGCTCACTAGAAGTTACTAAGACATTTAAAAGTTTGCCAACTTGAGAGAAAAAGACTCAGGGCATTGTTATTTCTATCTTGTTTTCCTCTCATTATCAAGGAAACTGAGCATCTTTACTTCTTTTTTGGTTGGCCACTTATATTCCCTCTTCTGTGACTTGCCTTCCTATCATTGGTTCCTTTTTCGAAAGGGTTACCTTTTTCTTTCAATTGTAGGAAAGCATTATAAAACTCTCTTAACATACAAGGAGTACAAATATTTTCTCCTGGTCTATCATTTGTTCCATTAGGTATGTGGATGGTGTGTTTTTCAAATTTAAAAACACATGTTAAATGTTTTTATGAACAGAAAAAAACAGTATGCAGGGACAGACACCAAGCTTGGCTCAGAATCCTACAATTAAGGGAAGAAGAACAATTTTTCCTTCATTTGCCATTGTAGTGTTGGATGTTATAAGGGGTGTATGTTTTACTGGTAATTGTTAAATAATGTAGAAAACTTATTTTAAGTAAATGAGAAAAGTACTTGTCACCTTAAAACAGAGAAAGGAAAGCCACTGCTATAGGGTAAAAGCAGCATACAAAAGGAAGTCACACAAAGTCAAGAGACTTGCAATTAACTTATGGTGGTCTCAACCCTAGCATTTACCACTGTACTCCTCCATAAATAAAAATAAAGGATCTTTTTAAATTTGTTTAATGTTTATTTTTTAAAGAGACAGAGCATGAGCAGGGGAGGGGCAGAAAGAGAGGGAGACACAGAATCCGAAGCAGGCTCCAGGCTCCAAGCTGTCAGCACAGAGCCCGATGCAGGGCTTGAACCCACAAACCATGAGATCATGACTTGAGCCGAAGTAGGATGCTTAACCGACTAAGCCACCCAGGTGCCCCAATAAAGGATTTTCAAAGGCATAAATCCGTAAGGTCAAAGAGAATGAAAGAGACAAGACATGTCAACAAAATTTTGGGAAATGAAAAACTTACAGACACATGGTAAAGGATTAAACACAACAGAGAAAGACCACCCAAAGCATTTGATTGGGAGAGGGAGGAAGGATGAGCAAGAAGCAAGCCTAGTCTAATGGCATAACCTGAAAAACTAAAGAATTACAGGGGCCTTTTGAATGCAATGATGCAATGAGAAAATAAGAAGAATGGCTTAAAGACTTCATAAAAGCGGTCAGACCACTAGATTCCTTACCCCATTCCAACATTATACCCAGGCAGGATGAGCAAAACCAGCAGTAACCTGGGACCCCAAGCACCATTTGGAGGCATGGGGACAGGAGAGGGGAGGGAAAAGTATAGTCCTAAAAACAAGAGAATTAAGTAGAAGTCTACATACTGAAAAGATGATCTCCACCTCAATTCAAGACCACTGTTCAGCTACAAGAACCAGACATACACACATACAGTGCAAACTAATCACCACAGATTAGAGAAGTTCTCTTCTTGGAAACTAGATGGGAAAAAAAAAAAAAAATACAGAAACTGAAATTTGGGAGTCACACAATGAAAACAAAGTAGCTTTCTGACTCATCACACTAAAGTGAAAACCCTGAATTAAGAAACCCTTGCAATGTGCAAGAACCCCTTTCAATCATCATTTTAAAGAACCTCACTCTTAAAAAAACCACAAAAAAAAATGAAAAACAAAACAACAACAAAAAAAAACAGACATCAAAGTTTCATCATTCACAGAAAGCCTCCAACATAAATAAGAGATGAAAAGAAGCAAACAGGAAAAAAGGAATGTTGAAGAGATGCTGGGAGCTAAAGAAATCATCCAATGAACCTATAAATATTTTCAGAGTGGAGGGAAAATACTGTAGTCATGAAATAAGAGCAGGGTCCTAATAAAGGGATAGGCACAAAATGACGAATGACTTTTTGAATATTTAGACTAAGGGATCAAAAGAGAAAAAGTTTAACAGAGAAGCTAGAAGATAAAATTAAGGAAAATTTCCAGAAACTTTCCAGACAAAAAAACTAAGAGAGAAAAGACAGGAACATAAAAGGACCAGTCCAATAGATCTAATATCACAATAATAGAAGTTCCAGAAAGAGAAGAGAGAAAATAAAGAAGAAAAGTATACCAAAGACGTAACAGACACACATAGAATCCCAAACTTGAAGTACATGAGCTTCCAAAAGTAAAGCACTAACCCAACATATATACAATGGAATATTAGTTACTAAAAAAGAATGAAATCTTGCCATTTGCAACAATATGGATGGATCTAGATGGTATAATGCTAAGTGAATAAGTCAGAGAAAAATAAATACTATATGACTTCATTCATATGCGGAATTTAAGGTACAACACAAAGGAAAAAAGAGAAAAACAGACTCTTAATATAGGCAGCAAACTGGTGGTTACCAGAGGAGAAGTGGGTAGGAGGATGAGTGAAATAGGTGAAGAAAATAAAAAATACACTTATCATGGGGCTCCTGGGTGGCTCAGTTGGTTAAGTCCAACTCTTGATTTTGGCTTAGGTCATGATCCCAGCAACATGGGATACAGCCCTACATCCAGCTCCAAAGTCAGCGCAGAGCCCGCATGGGATTCTCTCTCCCCCTTGGTCTCTGCCCGTCCCCCACTCACAAGAGCACACTCTCTCTCAAAATAAACTTTAAAAAACAAAAAAAGAATACACTTATCATGATGAACACTGAGTAATGTATGGAATTGCTGAATCACTATATTGTACACCTGAAATTAACATAACAATGCACATTAGCTATACTGGAATTTTAAAATTTAAATTTAAAAATTAAAAAAAAAGATCCATATCAAGGCTCATCATCATGAAATTCTGAGGTTCAGTATAAACAGAAGATCTAAATGCTACAGAAAAAATTTTTAAATGGTTGCAAATTTGCCTTAGTAAGGGGTGGCATTAGCCCTATATCTCACAAGCAATATGTAAGCATAATTACGCTCATACTATTTTTAAATGGGTATATTATATACTGATAGCATCATCTTACCAAATACTTCACTGCCTAACTGAAATTAATCTGAAAATGTTTACAGTTGCTTCAATGGTTTTCTATTTCCAAAGTCATCATAGTAAGATAAACACTGTAAGATAACTGAATACATAATAGTAAGAATGATGCCAATAAATAATAACAAAAATGTCCAGAAGATATGCTAGAATCTACATCTTACTAGTCAATGACCAAAAAAAAAAAAAACCCTAGATATTATACTGTGAGCAAGACTAGGTATTCCAAAATCACCATTTAAAAAAAGAGACTAACCAGAGCAATGAAACAATAGTACTTGATCCTTTATATTAATAACAGACACTACAGGGGATTAGAGGTTACATATAAATGGAAGACAGAGTAATACGTGGTATAAGTTAATGAGCACAAAATTGTAATTCATTGGATGAATGAATCAATGAATGATGGCAAATTACTCCATTATATTTTTTTCTTGGAATCCATCATAGCAAGGGAGCAAGGCTTTTGGAGTCAAGATCTGGAATTAAATATTAACTTCAACACTACTAATTATATGAACATAAGGCATGCTAAGTTCTGAGCCCTAGTTTCTTCATGCATTTGGCAAACATAATAAGATCTCACAGGGCTATTATAAAGAGTGAATGTGATTATATAGGTAAAGTGTCTAATATCACCTACTGCATAAGTGGTAGCTGTTATAGTTACTACTATGATCACTATTATGCTGCTGTTATTAATACTAGCCCATCTTTTGAAGATTTATACTACACATTTTCAAGAATACAAAGAATAGAAATAAACACATGCTAATATAATAAATAAACAAGCTAATATAAATAAATACAGTTAAGATTCAGAGAGACAATATTTACCTGTATCAACATGCCCCAAATCATTTGTACATCCAGGTATAAATAAAATGGCATACATGATTCAAAACCAAAATTAGCTTTGTAAAATAATACTTCTTTTTAAAGGCTTGGAAATTTGCAAAAGTTACAGAAGGCTAAAAATAACCTCCCCCCACCCCCAAACATAATAAACCACCTCTATGTTTTGGTTACTTAAAAGCAGTGTCTAATGGAAAGCAACCTACTAGACCACTCAAAATAATATCTAAATGAACCCTTCCTCCATTCATTTTTGGGTAGAAATGTCCTAAAAATTATGTTTATTAAAAGCACTACTCTGACTCTACAAATATGAAAAGCATGAAAAATATATATCTGGACCTTGTCCCCCAGTTCCTGGCACTGAGCTTCAAAACCCTTGGTATTCCCCACAGAAGTGTGTTTGTTATGCTAATCAGGTGATTGGTGGTAGGGCCCCTAGCTACCTTTAGGTTGGAGGCTGGCCCCAGAAAAAACCTACTACATGATTAGAGGGTTAGAACTTTTCAGCCTCCTGACTCTACTCCCACCCTACCTCCCAACCTCTGAGGAGAAAAGAGAGTTTAGAGACTGAGTTCAATCACACGGCCAGTGATTTAATCAATTGTGTCTATGTAAAGCAGCCTCAAATACTCTGAAAAACAAGGTTCAGAGTGCTTCCTGGTTGGTGAACATACTTACGTATCAGGAGAGTAGCACACTCTGACTCCATGTGGACAGAAGCTCCTGCACTAACCGACCAACACTTCCGTACCTTGCCTTATGTACCTGGTTGTTCATTTGTATCCTTTATAATAAAATGGTAATCCTAAATACAGCATTTTCCTAAATTCTGTAGATCAGTCTAGCAAATTATCTAATCTGAAGAAGAATCATGGGAAACCCCAAATCTGCAGTCAATCCAGTCATCAGAAGTGCTGATGGCCCCCCAGGCACCTGAAATAAAGGCAATCTTGTGGGAACGAGCCCTTCAACTTGTGAACTGAAAATCCAACTTGGAAGAAGTTATATAGATATAGAACTACCATTAAATGTTTCTTAGAACCATGGTTCACACCCTACTTCCTTGCCCAAAACACTGAAAGCCACTACTCATTCCCAAAAATGATAGAGACTGTCAATGGAGTGGGGAGGAAAAGGTATCAAAATTGAAAAGTACAATATTAAGAAAGTGACTCAGCAAGAATCATCAATGTATATCAAAATTCAAGATGAAGGCTGATGAGAAACAGAATATTTACGTGATGTCAAAGTATCAAAAGGAAAAAAGCTCCTTTATAAGGGAGAAATCTGGGAGTCATAAACACTCTGCATTGATACTGACTTTACGTACTTCCTGATCTGATGTAATATGAAGTAAACAGCATCACCTACAACTTACTTTTTGTTAAAAACCTTTTTCCCAAAAAATCTTAAGGCCTAACTTCAGCTTACATCACACAGGGGCTGGGCTAGAAAAATAAGGAAAATGGTATCAGGGAGAACAATGAGACAAAGTCCAAGATACTGACTCTGGCTAGTTGTCTTATACAATGTTCCATAGGTAGGGTAAAAAAAAAAAAAAAAAAATGACAGGGGTAGAGTCATTCTAGATTTTAAAAGACATTACAATTAAATGTAATACTCAATCCTTGATTAAATTCTAGTTTTGAAAGAAACCATAAAACATTTTTGTTGGTGAAAGAAACCACAAAACATTTTTGTTGGTGGTGAACTATTTGAAAGTAAGTAGTAGGTATTGTGTCATTTTACTTACTAGCATCTAATGGGTATTTAAACACATACACGTTCCTAAAATGCATACATTATCCTCTATAACCATCATACCTCTGTCCCACCTAAGAAAATGAACAATAATTCTTCTGATTCACAGTCATTATTCAAAATTATCCATGTGTTTTTAAAAATGTGTAAAGAAAATATTGTAAAATGATAGTAGTAGTTGAACCTACATGATGGGCATATGGTTATTCATGATACAACTCCTTCAAGTTTTCCAAATTATTTTAAATTTTTCATGATAAAGTTGGAAGAAAAAGAACAAGAAACACAGGTAATTCCACACCTAATTCCCCAGGTAATTCTCCTCCCCCTTGCCATCCGACAACCCCACCACCACCACTGAGAATTATTATTTTACAAGAAAGACACTGCTGCTGATCATCCAGACTCACAACTTCCCCAAAGACACCATAAGTCTCTTGCCACACAAAATGTTTATGGTATCCTAGATACCTACAGCTCCAACATCTTGACACACACAAGCACTTCATGTTTATGAAAGACTGGGCTTTAGTAGCGTTTACTCCTATCAAGTTTGTTTTCCTAGGGAATGGAACAAGAAAGATGGATGGATAAAATTACATGTGGTGTTTCTGTATGTTGTATATCACCATACATCATGCAAATCAACAAGACAGAGGAAATACCAAGCTGTCAGCAACTTCTGGTTTCAACCACTGCCAAAGAAAACAATGTCATTTGAAAACTATCTTCAAGATAAGTGGAACAGGCACTTGTTTTGCTGTGGGATTCGAGCCAGAAGAATGATCCTCCTACTCAATGACCACTGTCCTGTGATACATCAGAGTTTCATTACTTTAGGTTAAGGCAATGACTCCAGAAGTTTCTTTTAAAAGTGAAAATGCTCCTAAAGAGGATTACTAACTTAAATTCTTGCCAAAGTTATCTTATCAGTAAGTGCTATCTAGTACAAAGCAATGAAACAATGAATCAGATACATTTGATTAGGCAGGGAATGGGAGGAGGAGGAGGAGTTGGAAAAAGAAAAAAAGGCAAAAGCACAGCATTCACAGAACCCTGACAATATACACAGCGTTTCTAAGTGCATTATCTTATTTACCACTCATAACACCAGGAGGCATTTTAACTGATACTCCCATTGTACAGATGATGAATAAAGCGAACACTGAGAAAGAAGGTGAGCAGCTAGCCCAATAACTCAGAGCTAATAAAATGGAGCCAACCACAAGTCTTTTACCCCCAGAAACCTCACATTCTAATGATTTTTACATGCACATCTGTCCTTGTTATGTCAGAAGAAAAGTCTAGCTATATCATTACAAATGGGAGGATCTAGGAAAACTATTAAAATTGAGGAGGAACAAAACAAAAATGGAAATCAAGAGAAGATAATGTCTTCCCCACTCCCAGAATTTTCTTCTTGATAGAACCTCAATTAATTGGCAATATTCCTTATAGAGAAGAGGCCTTATGTCAAAACCATGTTTGATTTGGACTGCACAGTGCCTTAGGGGAGTGTGATACTTCAGATGATAATCTAGATTTTTCCGTTTCCCTTTACATAAACTCGGAAAAAAGAAACAGTGGGTCTTCATTCGTATACGACATCCATCAGATGGACCTGTCAGTTGGTTTACCCTTTACACATGGCATGTGTTCTATAGCGCATCTGAACTCCCATCTCCACATTCCCTGGTCCCAATTCATTCTTACCTTATCTGCCTGGCCTGTGCAGGCATAGGTATCTGAGTTTGCAACCCCTACAACAAGAACGTCTAAAAACTTATCCACAATATTTACACTTGTTACACTCATTCAATGCTTCTCTCCTCACCTAGGTGTGAGTTCCATCAGAACAGAGACTGTGTACACCTTGTCTGTCACAGTATCATCAATGTTCCGAGTGCCACCGTGTCTGGCACTCAAATACTTCAGTGAATGAATGACTTAACATTAATACAATGGTTCTTCTGAAAGTAGTTATAACTGATAAGCTACAACTGCTACATCGATCTGTGAATAAAAAGCGATTAACCATTTTCTGTTGTTGTTCATCATACTTCTAATACACACCCTAAATTCTGAAAACAGGATTTTACTTCTTTACCATATAAATCACTCATTCACCCATTCAACATATACATTACCTGCTCATAAGGTGCCAAGTACTGTACTGGATGCCAGAAACAAAACTCACTACAAAAAAATTCAGAGAAACCCTCTTTCCCTTTGTGAGCTTATATTCTAGAGTGACTGAAACAAGATAAACAAGTAAAATATACACTATATATATACATACATACACACACACACACACACACACACACACATACATAAATAATGTATTAGTGATACATTCTGAGAAGAAGGAAATTAAATGGAGATGAACACACTAGAAAATTTTGTTGGGGGAGAAGGGGGAGGTCAACATGTTTAATCTAGATGCATGGGGATGGCTTGGGATGACGCTGAGTAAAGATGGAAAGTGAGGAAATGAGCCATATGGATATTGGGACATGTGCAGTCTGGGCAGAGAAAACAGGATGTGCAATGGCCCTAAGACAGGGAGCCTGGCCAAATGAACAAAAAGACATAACAAAAAAAGGATTCAAAGAAATAAAAGAGGGCCAGACCATGCAGGGTCTTATATATGGATTAGAGTAAAGACCTGGCTTTCATTCCAAATAAAATGAGAAGCCACTAGAGGGTTCTGAGTAGATCAGTGACATGACTGACTGAATTCATATTTTAATATGACAACTCCGGCTACCGTGTGGGGGATTAGACTGAAGGCAAGATGGGAATTAAGAAAGCCAGTTACCAGGCTGCACCACAGTAATTCTGTTGAAAGATCACAGTGGTTCTGAAAAAGGCAGTGGGAACAACGAGAAATGAAAAAATTCTAGATACACTTTGAACGTAGAGCAGACAGGATTTCTTGACAGCCTGGATGTGAGATATTAAGAGAAAAAGAGGAGTTAGAAAGACTTCAAGATTTCTGTACTGAGAAACTGAAAGGATGAAATCACCATTAGATGGGTCGGAGAAGACTGTATTGGAAAATAATTTAACATGGGAGTCTCATTTCTGCATATCTTATAAGCAGAGGCACTAACACTGCCTCTGTTTTGGACTCTCTTTTCGAGATTGCACAGGTAACAGCTTTAGAAAACACAGTCAGTATGTCCCTCGGAAACAAAGGGCAGTTTTGTACACTGGCAGGCACAATAAAGATAATAATGTGTCCCCTCTATCCTCTCTAGGGCAGACTTAATGCACATTATCAAAAATTCCGGTTCCCTGAACTCAGGATTCCTCTCCTGTAATGCAATCCACTGTATACACAGGCGTTACCTGGGACCTATGACATGGCCTATAGGCCCTGTGGGAACTAAGGCTCTGGGAACTGGAGTAAATGCTCAAACTCTGGCTGCAGCTCTTGCTGTAATCAAATCCTCTGTCTCATTTCTTCTGACAGCATCCATGTAACTATGGCAGGCTAACCTGTCAGCTTACAAGTAGAATAAAATCACAAACTCTTAACAATTCTTGACAAACAAGGAAGGTTTGGGGCAGAATATCAAGAACACAGTTTGGATACAGTAAGACAGAGATGTCTTTTGGACATTCAATTGGAGATATGGAATTGGCAATTAGATTTCCAAATGTGAAATCCAGAGAAGAGATAAAAGCAAGAGATACCTTATTTATCCTTATTTATACCTCAGTTTTTTGTTGTTGTTTTTTTTTAACCTTTTGTCATTATTTACACCCACAATGAGAAAGGACAGTTTTGTTCCTGTATTCCCCCCCCCCCAAAATATCATTATTTAATGGGGCGCCTGGGTAGCTCAGTTGGTTGAGCATCTGACTCTTGATTTCAGCTCAGGTCATGATCCCAGGGTTATGCGACTGAGCCCTGTGTTGGGCTCTCTCTGCCCCTCTCTCCCACTTACACACCCTCTTTCTAAAATTTAAAAATATATATATTATTTAATAATAGTAAAGCATTGTTACATTTGTTAACCAGGATGTTCTAAAATCAGTAATCATTTATAAACTTTTTACGTGCTCCTGGTGGATATGAAGATTAATAAAACATTACCACTATATATCAAGAGCCTTAAAATATTCATACTTTGCCTCATGCTTTTATTTATAAAATTCTATCATAAGGAAATTATTAGTGAAGATGTAGAAACCTGTACTTCTATCAAAATGCAAATAACTAGGCAAATAATATCACATGGCATTGCATTTTGCATAGGCATTACAAAAATGTCAATATAACTATAACATGTAATACACTATATACAAAATAATCTTAGTTGGCTTTAGGTACGGCTGAATTCAGGACACCAAGTTTCTGTCTTTCAACCAATAAAATTCCCTTTTTGGTCAACTAATTTGAGATGGGTTCCTTTTGTTTGCAGTTCAGAATCCTAAAGAAGCATCAACTACATTAGTCACTGGATCAGGCCTTGGAAGCTAACCATTCATTTCATAAGCTTATTTCCATAGGAATGCAAATATCATGAATTCCTCCTTAACTGAGAACTATGTATTTAAAATGTTTCTAAGTTAGAAATTTAGAAAGCAAAATTAATGATTTAGCATTATGATACTCTTATCTTTGGGGTATTAGGAAACAGTAAAATAAAGCGGGTCAATACCATACAGATAGATCCCTATAATGCTTAATACCACTTTGGGATCCACTTTAGGAAACTAAACGGAAGACAGTATGTATTTGCATATACCCAGACACTCAAATATGAATACCGTCACCAAAGTTACTGACACAGATCATTGCCATAATTTAACTCTCTCACACTTCTGCTTGAAACAGACTGCAGAAACCATCATAAATTCTTTTCAATAATTACACCATGGTAACTTTCCCACTTCTTGAGACTGGACAGAATTACAAAAACAGTTATAAGTTATCCCTAAACAAGTCAACTAAATAAAGACAGAAAACAAAGTTTTTGATGGGATTCAAAGGTTTGGGGGGAAAAAAGAGTATACGGAAACCAGTATATGACAGACCAATAACTCTGTGTATTTTTACAAAATGGCCCTGAGATTTCTTAAATGTCTTCCAAAGTGTGTTATAAGAAATGTCTTCATCTAGGGCACCTGAGTGGTTCAGTCAGCTAAGCACCTGGCTTTGGCTCAGGTCATGATCTCACGGTCCATGGGTTTGAGCCCCACGTCGGGCTCTGTGCTGACAGCTCAGAGCCTGGAGCCTGCTTTGGATTCTCTGTCTCCCTCTCTCTCTCTGCCCCTACCCAGCTTATTCTCTTTCAGAAATAATAAATGAATAAACTTTACGAAAAATTTTTTTTCAAAAAAAAGTAGTCTCAAATATTCTGCAATCTAGTGGAAGATATAGATAAACAAATAAAGTACCATAACAAGTGAAGTAAAAGAGTTATGTTCAAGGTATATGGAAACAAAAAGAAATTGTATATGTGGGAAAACCAGAAAAGGTGTCACTGAAAAAGTAACATATAAGCTGAATCTTGGAAGAATGTATAGTAGTTTCCAAAGAGGTAAAATATGGGGGGAAAAAACAAGTGTAAAAATATCAGAGGAAGGGTACTTCCAAAGCAGGAAATTAAGAGCCTCTAAAAATCTGTTCTTCCCCAAATGCAACACTGGCAAAAGGTGTCAAAGTCAATTTTTTCACAACTCTAAAAACTACCCAAAAGTTTGCAACAATTTGAGAAGTTAAAAAAAAAAGAAAGAGTGAACCTCAGTAAAAACAGTGAGCTTTGTGACATTTTAGTTTGTCCTATTCCTATCATTCTCTCCCAGTTTCACCGTAGTCCTGAAAAAATACAACTCACAACAACAGTAACTGCAAAAACTAGCAGATACTGGTAGAAGCAAAATAGGCTTGGATTCACCAAAAAAAAAAAAAAAAAAAAAAAAAAAAAACCCACACAAGAGCCATCACTATTAGATCTGTCAGGCAGCATCTTGGGAAAGCTCCACTCTCTGGGTCTGTCTTTATTTGACCAGACTCAGATTCAATGTGTAAAAAGCACTAACACCAGAGCATTTGTTGAAAACCAGCAGCAGCAACTATGTAATACTGCAGCTCCCTGAGGCAACATTACAAGCTGAGGATAAGAAGAGGTTGACTAAAAAACTTACAAAGAAAAACTGGAAATAAACTGTCCATAGGGGGCATTGAAAAGTTCGAACACATTCCTGGAGATCTAGAAGGCCATGCACATATAAAGGGAAGAATGCAGGACCAGGAAAGATGAGAAGGCCATAGCCTCTCACCTCTGGATGACTCTGAGACTCTGCACAAGAAAAAAGTAAAGGCTACAGCAAAGTTGTAAACTTCATCAGAGCACTGAATTCATGCCAAGACACATAAAAAGTCCCTCAGCAAAAGCTGGAAGAGTTACTGGTTCCAGGTGTTTAGGAAATATCTGTCCTATCATTAACTGACCATAGTCTAACGGAGAAGAGATTTCAGTAGCAACTCATAAAAAATTTAGACTTTACAGAATCAGTATAGGAAAGTCACTAAACAAGTAGCAAAAACAAAATTCTGGGGAGTGGAGGAATCTCATTTCCAGAATCACTACATTGTATTATTTAAAATGTCCAGTTTTCAACAAAAAACTATGAACCATGAAAAGTAGTAGTAAATAAGGCCCATACAGAGGGGGAAAGAAGCAGTTAAGAGAAAAGGTCTCTGTGGAAACGCAGATGTTGGACATACCAGACAAAAACTATGAATCAGCTGCTACTACTAATGGAAGCCATGTCTAAAGAACTAATGTATAAAAATGATGCTTCGGGGTGCCTGGCTGGCTCAGTCGGTTGAGCGTCTGACTTCAGCTCAAGTCACAATCTCACAGTTCATGGGTTTGAGCCCCACGTTGGACTCTGTGCTGACAGAGTCAGCAGGCCTGGAGCCTGCTATGGATTCTGTCTCCCTCTCTGTCTGCCCCTCCCCCACTTGTGTTCTCTCACTCTCAAAAATAAACAAACATTAAAAAAAAAATGATGCCTCGCCAGTAGAGGCTATAAAGAGCCATAAGTTTTGTTTTTAAAAATTAGATTGAAAAACACAAATGGATTGAAGGTTAAAGGATGGCAAGATATATAACATATAAATAGCAACCAAAGACAGAGCCAGAATGGCTAAACTAATATCAGATAAATAAGGCTTTAAGACAAAAATAGCTACTAAAGACACGGAAGAGCATTCTTATAATGACGAAAAGGTCAATCTACCAGCAAAATATATGTACACTTAATGTATATAATTAAAAACGTATATATACTTAAAAACAAAGCCTCAAAATACAAGAAGCAAAAACTGAAAAGAGAAATAGAGAACTAAACATTAATAGTTGGAGAATTAAACATCTCACTTTCAATAATGGACAGAACAAGTAGGCAGAAGGTCAATAAGCAAATAACACATAAACACTACTAACCAACTAGACCTGGAAGATATCTGTAGAATGCTCCCCTTAACAGCAGCAGAATACACATTGATCAAGTACATATGAAACATCCTCAAGGACAGACCATATGTTAGAGCACAAACAAGTCTCCATAAATTTTTAAAAACCAAAATCATACAAAGTATGTCCTCCAACCAAGATGGAATGAAATCAGAAATCAAAAAAGGAAATCTGAGGAATTCACAAACATGTGGAAATTAGGGGCACCTGGGTAGCTCAGTCAGTTGAGCGTCGAACTTCGGTTCAGGCCATGATCTCACAGTTTGTCAGTTCGAGCCCCACGTTGGGCTCTTTGCTGACAGCTCAGAACCTGGAGCTTGCTTCAGAGTCTGTGTCTCCCTCTTTCTGCCCCTCCCCTGCTCACGCTCTGTCTCTCAAAAATGAATAAATGTTAAAAAAATTTTTTTTTAAATATGTTGAAGTTAAAGAAGATACTCATTAATACCCAATGGATCCAAGACAGAATCACAAGGAAATGAGACAATACTTCAAGATAAATAAAAGTAAAAAAACAGCATACCAAAACTTATGGGATAAGTTCTGGGATAACAGTTAAAGCAGTTCTTAGAGGGAAATTTACAGTTGCAGATAACCACATTGAAAAAGAGAGATCTCAAATAAATAACCTAACTTCCCATATTAAAAACTGAAAAAAAGTAGATATGTTATACTCAAAGCAGCAGCAAGAAAATAATAAAATTCAGCATAGAAATAAATGAAACAAGGAGCAGAAAAGCTAATAGAGAAAATAAATAAAACCAAAATTTTTTCTACCAACATCACAGAAATAAAAAGGAGTATAAGGCAAACAATTTTTACCAACAAATTAGATAACCTGCATGAAATCAGTAAATCCCTACAAAAACACAAATTATCAAACTCAAGAAGAAATTAAAAATTTAAGCCAGTAAAGGGATCAAGTGTGTAACAACAACAACAACAACATCCACAAAGAAAAGCGCAAGAACAGATGGCTTCACTGGGGATGTTTAATGTTAACTTTAAACATTATATCAAATGTTTAAAGATGAATTAATACCAATCCTTCACAACTCTTCCAAAAAACAGAAGGAACACTTTCTAATCCACTCTATGAAAAGCAGACAAACATACCACAAGAAAAGAAATTACAGGCCAATAGCCCTTATATATACAGATGTAAAAAAATACACAACAAAATACTAGCAAACCAAATCCAAGGACATTAATTTAAAAAACAAAAAACTAAAACGGAACAAAACTATACCTTGTGACCAAGTAGGATTTATCCTAGGAACGCAAGGTTAATTCAACATGTGAAAATCAATCATGTAATAAAACATATTAATTAAAACACACATGATCATTTCAATACAGAAAATATTTTCGAAAAAATATACCACGTCATGATAACAGTCAACAAACTAGGATAGAAAAGAACTTCGGCAATGTGATAAAGGGCACCTACCAAAACCCACAGCTAACATCATACTTGCTGATGAAAAACTGAAAGCTTTCCACCTGCAATGAGAAGCAAGACATGAATGTTTGCTTTTATCACTTCTATTCAATATTGCATAGGAGATTTTAGCTAAATTAATTTAGTTAAGAAAAATAAAAGACCATTCAAATTGAAAAAAGTAAAATGATCTCTATTTGTAGATAACATGATCTTGTACATAGAAAAGCCTGAAAATTCCACATACAAAAAACTATCAAAACTAATAAACAAGTTTATAGCAGGTTACGGGATACAAGATTATAACTGCAAAAACAACTGTATTTCTATACACTAGCAATGAACAATCTAATAAATCAAGAAAACAGTTCCACTGACAATAGCATCAAAATAGTAAGATACTAATAAATTTAACAAAACAGATGAAAGATTTACGTACCGAAAACCATAAAATATCACAAAGAAATTTAAAACCTAATAAATGGAAAGGCATGTCTCATTTCATGGACTGAAATAATGAAATAAGGTGGTTAATACTCTTCAAATGTTCCCCAAATCCTCATTAAAAAAAAAATAATAAAAAGTAAAAAACAAACAAAAAAAAAGAAACAAAACAAAAAAAAAAAAAACGGTAAACCTCCACTGTCCCTACCAGATCCCTTTTTTTGCAGAATGGGACAGGCTAATCCTAAAATTTATATAAAAATGAAAGGGATCTGAAATAGGTAAAATGACTCTTGAAAACAACAAAGTGAAGGACTCCCATTTCCAAATTTTAAAGCTACCAACAAAGCTATAGCAATCAAGACACTGTGGTACTGGCATAAGGATAGACATACAAATCAATGGAATAGAATTGAGAGCCTAGAAATAAGCCCATATATTTATGGTTGACTGATTTTCAACAACTGAGAACACAATTCAATGAGGAAAGAATAGTCTTTTCAACAAATGGTGCTAGGACAATTCAATAGTCCCATAAAGGAATGAAGTTGGACCTCTACTTTACATCATATATGCAAAATCTAATTCAAAATGGATGAAAGACCTAAACGTAAGAACAAAAATTATAAAACTCTTAGAAGAAAACATAGGTATAAATCTTTATGACCCTGGATCAGGCAACATTTTTTTAGACATGACACCAAAAACACAGTCAAATGAAAAATTGAAATTCATTAAAATGTGAAACTTTTATGCTTCAAAGAACACTGTTAAGAAAGTGAAAATATAATCCAAAGAATGGAAGAAGATATTTATAAATCCTATATCTGATACAGATCTTGTATCCAGAATCAATGAAGATCTCTTACCCTTGAGGAATTTCTTCAAAGATACACAAAAGGCCAATAAGCACATGAAAAGATGCTTGACATCTTTAGTCATTAGAGAAATGCAAATCAAAACCAAAATGAGATACCTTTTCACACCCACTAGGATGTCTGTAATCAAAAAGACAGACAACATCCAATAGGATGTGGAGAGACTGGAAACATTCAGAAATTACTGATGAAAATGTAAAATGGCACAGTCACTGTAGAAAACACTGGCAGTTCCTCAAAATGTTAAACATGGAGTTACCACATGGCCCAGTAATTCTAGTCCCAAAAATACACTCAGAAGAAGTGAAAATGTATATTCCCACAGAAACTTTTACACAAATATTCATAATAGCATTATTCACAATAGCCAAAAATTAGAAACAACCCATATCCATTTACTGATAAATGAATAAACAAAATGTGGTATTACCCATATAATGTAGTATTATTCAGCCATAAAAAAATGAATGATATATATATGGATGCATGCTAAAATACGGATGAAACTTGAAAATATGCTAAGTGAAAGAAGCCAGACACAAAGGCCACATGTTTCATTTAAACGAAATGCTCAGAATAGGAATATCCGTAAAGAAAACAAAAAGATTATTAACTGCAAGGGTTTGGAGCGAGGAAAGAGGAATAGGAAGTGACTACTAATGAACACTGGGCTTCTTTCTAGGTTTATAAAATTTCTAAAATTAGATAGTGGTGGTGGGCTCAAATATACTGAATATATTGAAAATTATTAAAGTGTACACTTTAAGTTGAATTGAAATAACAAGTGTTGGCTAGGATGTGAACAAAAGGGAACCCTCATGCACTGTGTGTGGTAATGTAAATTGGTGCAACCACTGTGGAAAGCAGTATGGAACATCTCAAAATTTACAAATAGAAATACCATATAATCCAGGAATTCAACTATTGGCTACTTCCCCAATGAAAACGAAAACACTAATTTGAAAAGATATGTACACCCCTATGTTTAATGCAGCATTATTTACAACACCCAAGATATGGAAATAACCCAAGCATCCATCAACAGATGAATGGATAAAAAAAAATGTGATACACACACACACACACACACACAATGAAATATTACTCAGTCATAAAAAAGAATGGAATCTTGCCATTTGTGGCAACATGGATGGACCCAGAGGGTATGATGCTAAGTGAAATAAGCCAGACAAAGGAAGACAAATACCATAAAACTTCACTTACATGTGGAATCTAAACAACAAAACAAACAAACAGATCCTTAAATACAGAAAACAAACCAGCGGTTGCCAGAGAAGTGGGTGGGAAGATAAACAATTTAAAGGGGATTAAAAGGTATAAATTTCCAGTTATAAAATAAGTCATGGAGATGAAAAATATAGCATAAAGAATAGGAAAAACACTAAATAAACTGAATTCTAGGATATGTAAATCATATCTCATTAAAGCTCTTCTTTAAAAAAAAATCAGAGTATGTCCAAGAAGTTACAACTAGCTCCATTTAATTGAAGCACAGGATGCAAAATATGAAGTTATGGGACCTTAGGTATGGTAAAGAGTCACACATGTTTTAATCCTGAAAGATCATTGCTAAGTTCATTATGCCAAGATGTTTGAACTTTGTCCTGCAAAAGATGAGGAAACCATAGAATTTTAAACAAAGGTGTTTATTCATCAGATTTGCATTAAAAAATAATTCTCTAATAATTGGATTCCTATAGAAGAACAGCTAGGAAAAACGGGAAAAAGAATGAAGATACCATTTATGACTACAACCAAAAAAAAAAAAAAAAAAAAGCATCTAGGAATCTAGGAATTATCAATAAAAGATGCATGACAGTTTTATGAGGGAAATTATAAAACTTTAATAAAAGACAAATGCATATACATAAATTTCTTTATGAAAAAAGAAGGTTCTATATTATAAAGTTCTCAAATTCTCACAGATTAATAAATCCAATGTAATTCTTATAAAAATCCTAATAGTTTTTGTGGAATTGGATACACTGATTCTAAGATTCACATGGTAGTGCAAAAAGTTAAGAATAGCTAACAATTTTTAAAAGGAGTAAGGAGTGGGGTTACTCTCTTTACCAATTACCAAGATTATAAACTCTGATAAGATACATGGTAATGACACAGAGATAAACAAAGGACCACAGAATAACAAAGAAAACTCAGAAACAGAGCTATTTATATATGAGAACTATTTTAAAAATTGATAAATGACACCAGAGACACTGGATATCATTGGGAAAAGGATAGTCAATTACATTCACTAGAAAAAATGGGGAGGACAAGAAAATTTGATCTTTACCCCATAACATGTCAAACATAAATTTGATGGCTTAAAAGTATAGGTATGATGTGGGAGGGTGGATGGACTAAATGGGTAAGGGGCATTAAGGAATCTACTCCTGAAATCACTGCTGCATTATATGCTAATTTGAATGTAAATTTAAAGAAATAAAATTTTTAAAAAGTATAAATATAATATATAATATATATAATTATATATAACATAATACAATTATATATTATATATAATTATGTATTATATATATAAAATATATTCTATAAATACATGAATATATAAATATATAAAATAGATTTATATAAATATAAAACATACATATATAAATATAAAAAAGTATAAATGAAAAATTAAACATTAAAAGTTTTTAAAAAAAATATAGGAAAATGTATTATGACTTTGAGGTAGAAAAGAATTCCTTAAATTAGATATTAAAAAAACCCTCAACTAAGAAAGATAAAAAATAATTAGATCATGTTAAAATTTAAATTTTTTTTCAACGTTTTTTATTTATTTTTGGGACAGAGAGTGAGAGAGAGAGAGAGAGAGAGCATGAACGGGGGAGGGGCAGAGAGAGAGGGAGACACAGAATCGGAAACAGGCTCCAGGCTCTGAGCCATCAGCCTAGAGCCCGACACGGGGCTCGAACTCACAGACCGCCGAGATCATGACCTGGCTGAAGTCGGACGCTTAACCGACTGCGCCACCCAGGCGCCCCGATCATGTTAAAATTTAAATAACAATTTGTTTCTAGCAACATGGTAGACTACAGATTCAGAAAAAAACATTTCCTGATATAGTAGTTCTTAAAATGCTAGCTAAAATAATATGGAGGTAGATCAGGAGAATTCCTTGGAGACAGAAACAAGAAGGAAGCATGAATCCATAAGCTTCCCTGGAGCCAAAGGCCAACACTGGAGAAGGGCAGAATGTAACAGTGGGACTACCAACATAGAGCCTGGACCCACAAAGCACTTCACTCTCCGCGTGAAATAGAAACCAATTCACACCCTGCCTTGGACACTACAAATATATATCTTGGCCTTGGATCTGGATGAAGTGGGAGAGTCTCCTAAGACTTTCTGAGCATGATCCTAATTCTCTAAGATTGGGAACTCAACTACCTGTATGAACAAAAAACGAAACATTAAGCGAACAATTTAATGTATCTCCAGGAGGGTACCCCCAAAAGGTTGTTAGAGGTAAACTCAAATTTTGTCTAGAGGAAAGAAGTCACTTTGACCTCAAAACCTCGAACCAGTGAGATTCTATGAAATAAAAGCACACAATAAACAAGTTGTTGTTGTTGTTTTAAAGGGAAGAAAATCACTAAGCATTCAAGAAACCAGCCACCATAACAAAAGCCAGAAGGAACAACCAACTAAACAATGAGACTTGAAAAAACTGAAGAAAACTGGAATTGACAAACAAGGAATATAAAATAACAATGTTTCACGTAATTGAAGTAACAAAATAAAAATTCAAAGTATAGAAAGGGATTAAAAGGTTATCAAATTTAACAAGTTCAAAAAAAAATCGGCTGGGCAATTTTACAATACAAATTGATTTTTTTTTTTTAACTGTTTACTTATGTTGAGAGAGAGAAAGACAAAGAGCAAGAGGGGAGGGGCAGAAAGAGAGGCAGACAGAGAATCCTAAGCAGGTACCCCGACACGGGGCTCCATCTCACTAACTGGGAGATCATGACCTGAGCCGAAAACAAGAGTCAGACACTTAACCAAACAAGCCACCAAAGTGCCCCACAACTTGAATTTCTAATATGAAAAGTATAGTAACTGAAAAGGGTAAACAGCAGATGAAGTATACCCAAAGAAGAGTGAACTGGAAGATGTATATCTGAATGCAGTCAAGTGCTGATACATACCAAAATGCAGCACCAAGAGTCAAATGGAAAAAATAGGAGAGGTTACGAGACTTGAAGGATACAGTGAGAAGATTTAATACGTATCTACCAATTAAGAGAATTGGGAAGAGGAATTATTAGGTCAGATATGGTAGAAAATGCTCCAGAACTCATTCAAAACACCAATCACCGAATTCAGAAGACCTAAGAATTATAAAATAACAGGAAGCCACACTTATACCATCACGGTGAAAGAGTACAACACAGAAAAGAAGGTATCAAAGCTACCAGTGAGAAATGGCAGATAACCCACAAAGGCAATTAGAGTAACTACCAACTTCTAACAGTAAGAGAACATAAGAAGGCAGTGAAATAATACCTTCAACATACTGAAAGAAAAAAGCTATCTACCTTCTAGAATGAAGTTGAAATAAAAACTGTTCAAGTCAACAAAATGACCTTTACTAAAAGGAACTTTATTTAAAGGAGGTGTCAGCATTGAGATACCACCTCACACCGGTCAGAGTGGCTAAAATTAACAACTCAGGAAACAACAGATGTTGGTGAGGATGTGAAGAAACAGGAACCCTCTTGCACGGTTGGTGGGAATGCAAACCGGTGCAGCGGCTCTGGAAAACAGTATGGAGGTTCTTCAAAAAATTAACAATAGAACTACCCTACAACCCAGCAGTAGCACTACTAGGGATTTATCCAAAGGATACAGGAGTGCTGATTCACAGGGGCACATGTACCCCAATGTTCACAGCAGCACTTTCAACAATAGCCAAATTATGGAAAAAGCCCAAATGTCCATCGACTGGTGAATGGATAAAGAAGATGGTATCTATAATGGAATATTACTCAGCAATGAAAAGGAATGAAATCTTGCTATCTGCAATAATGTGGATGAACGGGAGGGCATTATTATAAGTGAAATAAGTCAGTCAGAGAAAGACAGATATGTTTTCATTCATATGTAGAATTTGAAAATCTTAACAGACCATAGGGGACGGGTAGGAAAGAAAAGTTACAAACAGAGAGGGAGGCAAACCGTAAGAGACTCTTAAATACAGAGAACAAACTGAGGGTTGATATGGTGGGGGGTTAGGGGGCAGGGAAAATGGGAGATGGTCATTGAGGAGGGCACTTGCTGGGATGAGCACTGGGTGTTGTGTGTAAGGGATGAATCACGGGAATCTACTCGAAGCCAAGACTACACTGTATACACTGTATGTTAACTAACTTGACAATTATTAAAATAAAAATAAATAAATAAACTCTCAGAATGAAAACAAGTGAGCATAGATGGAAGGCCTGACATTTAACAAACTTGATGAACTAAGATAGCTATTAAACACTGACTTGTAAAACAATAAGCATGTCTTATGTATGGACAAAGTGAAGATGGATACAAACTCCTGGACATAAATCAGGAGGAGACTGACAGTGGTGATACGAGTTAGAGCATTCTAGGGTCTTTATATGTGTAATGCACATAGAGGTTAACATTGAACAACCACTGAAAGCACCGGGAAAAGTATTTAACTCCCAATTAATGCAGGGGAAAAAAGAAATGAAGGAAAGAGAACTTAATCAGTCCAAAACAAAGCAAAAAAAGAATGTTTTTTTTTTAAAAAAGATAATAATTAGCAAGCATTGTTTAGGAAGAGACTGAAGAGAAGACATGGACAAAAGCAGGAGACAAATCAGAAGTTATTTCACCATGAAGGAAATAGGTCTCAAAAGGATACAAGTAGAGTGTTAAGAGGGGAGTGGAGGGGCACCTGGGTGGCTTGGTCGGTTAAGCATCCAACTTTGGCTCAGGTCATGATCTCACGGTCCGTGAGTTCGAGTCCCGCGTCGGGCTCTGTGCTGACAGCTCAGAGCCTGGGGCCTGCTTCTGATTCTGTGTCTCCCTCTCTCTCTGACCCTCCCCCGCTCATGCTCTGTCTCTCTGTGTCTCAAAAATAAACAAACATTAAAAAAAATTTTTTTTAAAAGAGGGGAGTGGAAGTAGGTAAGGGTAGATAAATTTTGCCTTATGTATTGTTATTTTGTTGTGAAAATTCACTTCTCTACTACTTGTGACAGTAATACACACTCACTTCAATAGTCCAGGCAATAAATTATAAGGGTATTCACAGAAATGAGATGACAAATGAATCTCTGGTTTCTGATTTCAGTAACTATGTGTGGGCTCCCCTTTCAACTAAAACAGATTAAGTTGTTGATATGGTGAGAAGTTCAGACTTTTATTTTTTGAGAGAGAGAGAGAGAGAGAATGCACAAGTGGGGGAGAGGCACACAGGGATAGAGAGAGAAAAGAAAGTGAGAGAGAGAGCATCTTTAGCAGGCTCCATTCCATGCTCAGCACAGAGCCTGACTCAGGACTCAATCCCATGACCCTGGGATCATGACTTGAGCCAAACAAAAGTCAGACGTTCAACCGACTGAGACACCCAGATGCCTCAAGAGAAGTTCAGGTTTAAAAGTTTTCATTGTTTTGTATGTGTACATCAGAAGCAAGGAAGCCTGGACTACAGAGATAGAGATTTGGGGAATTTGTGAATAGATCTATCACACAGAAAGACTGTGGGGGAATAAAGGACAGGTAGAATACCAATACTAGGCCGAGGAAGATGAGCTCATTGAGCATTATGGAATGTTTTAACTCTACCTTAAAATATCTTGGACAACTGCTATTAGGAAAAAAAATACTAAAAGAAAATCCTTTTTATTTTTTTTAAATATTTATTTTTGAGAGAGAGAGAGAGAGAGAGAGAGAGAGAGCGCATGCAAGGAAGGGACGGGCAGACAGAGAGGGAGACACAGAATCCGAGACAACTCCAGGCTCTGAGCTGTCAGCACACAGCCCAACACGGGGCTCAAACTCATGGACAGTGAGATCATGACCTGAGCCGAAGTCAGACACTTAACTGACTGAGCCACTCAGGAGCCCCAAGAAAATCCTTTTTAATAAACAGTTTTGAAAAACATTAAAAGGTTCACTAAGCTTTTAAAATATTTTATTCTCCCAAAATGTGTTTACAATTTTACTATTTGTTACAGTTATATAATTCTTGTACATACAAAAGGCAGTTCAATCTAAAGTCCATTAAGTTGTCTGCCATTTTTTTAGATATTTACTTTATAATACAAATTATATTTTTATTAAATAAATACAGCTCTATCTCAAAGTTTTGAAGGGAGTTGTATTTCAAGTCATACTGATTTAAAATATTAACATGAGGGGTGCCTGGGTGGCTCAGTTGGTTGAGCATCCGACTTCAGCTCAGGTCATGATCTCACACTCTGTGAGTTCAAGCCCCATGTCGGGCTCTGTGCTGACAGCTCAGAGCCTGGAGCCTGCTTCAGATTCTGTGTCTCACCCACCCCCACCCCCACCCCCGCCCCTCCCCTGCTCATGCTCTGTCTCTCTCTGTCTCAAAAATAAATAAAAACATTAAATTTTTTTAAAAAAATAAATAAACCTGAAATGATCATAGGGGGCAAAACCCATTTTTTTAGAACACTTGGAAATTAAGCTACCTTGACACTAAACAACTTGCAGACAGAACTATATTCCAGTATTTAGTTCATTAAAGCAGAGTTAAAATCACACATAACAGCCTATGGTTAGCAAACAAAAACCACTAAAACTATGTGCATGAGGAAGTTACAAAGTGTGGTAATTCTACATTGAATCCACATAAGATAAACTTTTCTTAAGTCACCAAAGATATACAGTGTACTGTACAGGATATTGTTAACTCTTCTTGGCACTATCCTTTATCACTATACTGGCCCCAACATGTTGATGCTAGCATGCACTTTGTATAACAATCTCAAGTGTGCCAAATAAACACAGTGCCTTCTGTAATTGCTTCAGAAGGGAGAGGAGGGGACTACTGAGAAAAATCGCAACACAGAGCCAAAGTATCAGCACAGAGACAGTATCTATTACTTCAAGGCTTGATACCAAAACCTTGGCTCAGAAAACAGATACATATTTAAATATTCTGTGTAAGACTAAGAAAAGCACACTCTACAATGTTTCAAATCAGTTTATCTTGATGTTGCCAAATACAAACAAGACTTAAATTGAATAGCTTGTGAAACTCCTCCTTTTCAAAGACTGTTCAAGTCTAATTCCTGATTAATAAGGTTTGTCAAGCAGAGTAGAGTTTATCTTTCTCACCAACATCCATGACTCCCTAGGCTTAATAATCCATTGACTATATTTGTATTTATCATAATAATGGAAAATCATCCAATATCACTACCCAACTCACTGCTTTCTAACTACTTGGCTAGTCCCCTGGGAAAATGATGGGAGTCTGCTTTCAGCCTGAGATAACCAGCAGGGACCCCCAACCACAACGGGGCCACTTTGAGGGCTGAGAGGGAATCGTCTTGGCATGCCTGTAACCCATCTGTGGCTTACTGGTATGACCACAGGACATCAGAAAGAAGAATTTGGTCAAACTCTTCTGATACAGATAACCCTAGACACAGCCTTACAAACTTCTTATGTACCTTTGATCGAAAAGCCAATCATACTAAGAAAAAAATGTACATAAAATTCTTTAAACACACACACACACACACACACACACACACACACACACACACACACAAATATTTGAATCAGTACAAGAATCTCCACCAAAAAAAACAGTATGCAACTCTCATTAGATTCCCAAAAAATATGCAATTCAAAAAAAAAAAGTTAAATTTTTACTACTTCTATTGAAATATGCAACAAACAGAACATTTTCCAAATTCTGGTCCTTAAATTGTCTATGTAATTGGCTTCCACATTAAATTTGGCAACACAAGAGAAAGTTCTCTAGACAATCAGAAGTCTCTATCAAAATATATCAAAATAAAATAATTTAATAATGTTTATCATTGATATTTTTACCTGTTAGAATGGTCTATAAAGACATTTAAAATTTCAGACAGAACAAATACCATTTAAAACATAACAAAACTGGGGAGCCTGGGTGGTTCAGTAGGTTAGGTGCCTGACTCTTGGTTTCGGCTCAGGTCATGATCTCACAATTCATGAGTTTGAGCCCCACAGAGGGCTCTGTGCTGACAGCACAGAAGCTGCTTGGGACTCTCTGTCTCCCTCTCTCTCTGCCCCTCCCCTGCTCGCTCTCTCTCTCTCTCTCTCTCTCTCTCTCTCTCTGCTCTCTCAAAAATAAACATTTAAAAATATATATATAACAAAACAAGCTTTGTCTTAAAAGCATTGATACCCAGATTTTAGTTAGCTCATTCAGCTTGTGGACCTTTAAGACATGCAGGTTTACATGTCTTAAATATATTACACTTGAGGGTTGCCTGGGTGACTCAGTTAGTTAAGTGTCTAACTCTTAATTTCAGTTCAGATCATGACCTCGTAGTTCGTGGGATCAAGCCCCAGGTTGGGGCACACAGCCTGCCTGGGATTCTCTCTCTGCCTCCAATAAATAAACATTTTAAAAAAACATATTTTACTTGAAAGAACATGATAGCCATCATATGCACTTTTTGGTCAATAAGGACTACAGTGAAACTCTGGGGTAAGAGAATTCCAGGCACCCAATGGAACCTCCCTAAAAATATTGCCCATTTGAAGTGATCGGTTCAGAGACTTCTGTAAGAAACAGTTATACCTCTAAAAGAACAAAATCATAGCTTTTCTAAGAACAAATTCTTTTCAGAGTAAAATAATTTATAGATATGCAATAGAAGAAAAGCTAAGAAAAGAAAAATCAGTTATTTCCTCTCTTGGTAAAGGTTTTACATATGCTACCAATACTTCTAAAATTATTCCCATAACCTAAAAAATATTTAATGGGCTGTCCCCTTTGACTTTAAAGAAGCCATGTAATAAAGATAAGAAAGCCTCTGAAACAGTACAATCAAGTTTCTCATAGACACCCAGTAAGTCCCCTTTTCCTTTGTTTCTTTCAACCAAAATCTTAAAGACTTCTTATAATTCTCACATTTATGAGTTTAATTGTTTTTCTTTAGTGACCTGACTTATCTGCATTTGGAAAACCAGTTCTTTAAAAACATACCAGATTGCAAGATCTTCCTAAATAGAGTCCATGGTCTTTTTATATCTTTGATTCCTCAGGCCTAATAAGAATATATTACTAATTAGGGGCAACTGGGTGGCTCAGTCAGTTAAGCATCCAACCTCAACTCGGGTAATGATCTCGCGGTTTGTGAGGGTTTCTGAGCCCTACATCGGGCTCTGTGCTAATAGCTTGGAGCCTGGAGCCTGCTTCACATTCTGTGTCTCCCTCTCTCTGTCCCTCCCCTGCTCACTCTCTGTCTCTTTCTCTTAAAAATAAACATTAAAAAAAAAAGAATATATTCCCAATTAAAAGCAAATTATCTTCTCCAAAAATCATAAAAAAAATAAAATTTTTTTTACACTGGTGAGAAGGTCAATCCATTTACAATATAATATAAAGCATATGAGACTAAGCTTACAAAGTTACAGGACCCAAATGAAGAAAAACTTCACTGAGAAACATTTTTAATACAATGGAGAGACATGCCATGTTCCTGGAAAGAAATACTCAATACTGTCAATATGTCAATCATCCCCCCACCTACAATCCCAAGTTAATTTATTGAGTTTTCACATAATGCCAATCAAAATTCCAAACTGCAGAATGATATGGAGTGCTTATTAAACCTGAAGTTTTCTGAACTTTTCTCTAAACCTAGGATTAATTCTCTGTGATTAAGTCCAGGAATCTGTTCAATAAGTACCCCAGTCAAAGTATGAGAACCTTTGCATAAGTGCTGCTATCTACTAATATCTGTTCTGAAGGCCATTAATAAAGCAGATACAGACAATCCCCAACTTTAATGATTCAACTCAACAGTTTTTCAACTTTACAATGGTGGAAAAGCAATGTGCATTCAGTAGGAGTATACATGAGATTGTGAATTCTGAACTTTCCCCGGGCTAGTGTAAGTGGAACAACACTCAGTGGGCAGCAAGCCATAGGTCCCAGCCAGCCCATGCAATAACAAGGGTAAACAACTGATACACTTAAACCATCCTGTATCAATACACCATTCTTTTTTCACTTTCAGTACAGTATTCAATAAATTACATAACATTCAACATTATAAAATAGGTTTTGTGTAGATGATTTTGCCCAACTATAGGCTCATGTTTAAGTGTTCTGAACACATTTAAGGTAGGCTAGGCAAAGCTATGATGTTCAGGAGGATAGGCATATTAAATACATTTCTGACATATTTTCACTTACAATGGGTTTATCGGGACGTAACCCCACTGTAGGTCGAGGCTGTATTCATGAACTGCTCTGATCACTTTTGGGGTATTTTTTTCTCCCCCCGTTAGGAGACAGTCGAAAGGAGAATGTGACTTGTGGCAACAGCAACACTGGCATCGCTGGAAAGCTTACAAACCACAGAACCTCAGCCCCCACCCAGAAGTACTGAGTAAGACTCTGTAGTTTCATAAATCCCCAGGGGATTTATATACGTATTAGTTTGATAACCAGTGTGTTAGAGAGTAAGACTCTCCAAAATTTCAATGTTTTAAAAAATTAATATATATAATACCAGCCATTCAAGTAAAGAAAGGGACATTCATATTCCTCTTGGGTTTCCCTGCTCTACGCCAGTCCCCTAAGTGCCTTCATCGCAAGTCCCATTGACAAGACTGGGATGAAGTCACTATCTTTTGACTTTCCTTTATTTCCAGTGAGGACATCTCTCCCCCATCCACATTTTCTTTCCTATAGTGGAAAAGACAGATTTTAGAATTAATGTTTTGTTTTGTTTTTCAGAACTGAGTTAACTACTTTTTTCTCCCTTTCTTACATCTCAAAACTCCTCCATTCATAAATCCAAAGCCTGGGTATTACGGTCTCAATCATCTCTCACTCATTCCACAAGTTAGTTCTCATCAGAATACCAGAAATCAAAAGCACCAAATTTTAGCCAATTCTTATATATTGCTATTAAATTTGTCTTTTCTCCCCAGATTGAGCATTATGCTAACCTCTTCTTGGGACTCCTTGGCCTTATGACTATTAAGTACAGAAACCTACATCTTCAACTTTTCCAAGTTCCCCATAATAGGGTCTTAAACTCTGCAACTCCACACCCATCATCTGCTTTCTCAGACTGCCTCCAATGCCCTCTTCACACAACTACCATACTCATACATCTCACCCAAACTGCAATTAGTTAACCATCAGATAGAGACTATTCCTTGCCCACCCCCCCACCCCCCAACAAATGTTAATAAGTGGCTGTGCAAGCCTCTGGAACACATTTTAAGTAGGACACTGTATGTGTGAGTTTATAGTCTCTGGGGTTAGAAGGACAAAAATAAATGATTGTGGCACATTTTGATGAATAATATAAAATGGGCAATTATAACTGAGGTACAAAGGGTTGAAATGAAATAATCATATTTGAAATGCCTTCAATCCAGCATTCTTTTTTCACTTAAGTGGGCCCTGAAATTTCATTGTTTCACGAAGACTTTCTTGATGATAACTGACAACATTAACATAAACAGTATCACATATCTAACTCAAGGAAAATGTGCAACCATTTAATTCACTTATCCAATTCAGTGGCTTATTTCTATCATCCCCCTTATGATTATGGGAAAAGAGTAAGCAAGCATCCTATAACTTCATGTATTACCACTTTATTTTAATACATGCTTAATATTTTATTTTCAAACTCTATGAATGCTCAAGTTAAAAAATGTCCTCATTCGATGAAATGTATGGATTGTGTTCCCCACATGAAATGTATGGATTGTGCTCTGACAGTTTATATCTACACTTTGGCAGAATATTTTCCCACACAAACAATCCTAATTGATAATTAGGTTTCTCAGGTAAACCTGCAGTCTAGTATTTATAGTACTGTAATACCTTAATGACTCTCTACAAAAACATTTCTGTGTGAACATTCATTCAGAGTTCCAACGTGAGAAGCCAAGAATGCATCTCACTACACCCTTAGTACCACAGGTTTTGCCCAGCCTACAAACACTGAGAAAGAGATTCCACCCCCCCGACCCCCACCTCCTTCACCCCCCCCACCCCCCTGATCCAAGCCACTAGCAGTACCCAAGTAACTACAACGCAGCAACTCAAATAAGTTGTCTCCAGTTCCTATCTTCACTTTAGTCATGTGCCTGCCCTTTGAGAATACAATGAAAGCCATAATCCCTCGCCTAAGAAAAACACACATGGATATCAATGAACCCCAGGTGAACTACCCCAACTGCAAAGTATAGAGTCCACACAATAAACTGTAAGCTACAGACCAATACTATCCAATATATGTCCAATAAAATGTAAGCCACATATGCTATTTTAAATGTTCTAGTAGCTACATTCAAAAGGACAAAAACAGTGGCTTTTTAATACTACATTTTATTTAACTCAATGTATCCAAAATACTATTATTTCAACATTTAAGCAATATTATAATATTAATCTTTTGTAGTCTTTTTTCACATTAAGGCTCTGAACTCCCATGTGTATTTCACATCTACAATGCATTTCATTTCACCCTGGCCACATTACAAGTGGCAGCCACATGTAGCTAGTGGATTCTGTATTAGACAATTTTGCTAGTTATACATTATCCAGCAATTCTCAAGCCCTTTGGTCTCAGAATCCTGTTACAGACATAAAAATTATTGAAGATCCCAGAGAGCTTTTGCTCATGTAGGTTATATCAATCCATATTTACCATATTAGAAATTAAAGAGAATTTTTTAATCTTTATTCATATTACTTGTCAACATAAATAACATTTTTATGAAAACAGCTGTATTTTTCAAAACATAAATTTACAGAGAAAAATGGCAATGCTTTACATTTTTGTAAAGTTCTTTAATATTTGCCTCAGAATACTGCTGGATTCTCATAACTGTTTCTCAGTAAATCTCCTGTGATATGTTGTTTTGGCCTAATGAAGCATCTGAACAAAATCTAGCCTCACATAGAGAGGGAAAGATGAAAAACATCTTAATAGAATTTTCAAATAACTATGGATATTCTTCTTTGCTATTACAGCAAAACATGACAATTAGTAGTATCTTCAAGGTTAGTTGCAAGTATCAAAAACCGCATCACTGATTTTCTTGCACTGTTAAACTAAAATCTAATGGTCAGTCTTGTACTAGGTTACTTATAACATCATACATACATTTGAAAAATATCAGTTCATTGAGGTAAGGAGATCTTCCATTACACCTTTATTTTTTTCAAAAAAAAAAAATCACATTTCTTAATATTATCACCTATCTCCTAAGAAAAGCCTAATTAATGGGAAGCTGTCAAGTTCACAATGGTAAATACAATTTCCCAAAATTCTAATTTTCTTTTGGAAGCAGAAAGTCCATCATTAATGTATCTGTCAGGTGTCTTCCTTGATGTGACAGCCTTACTTAATAGAGAAAATGTCTACCAAATACCCAAATAAATGAACCACGGCCTGTCAGTCATTCTTTCACATAAAAATGGTGTTCCATGGAAAAAGAAGCTAGTCCAGGGCACAACTCAAACACCCAAGTGCTCTTCCTCAATGATACCACCATACTTCATTATGCAGCAGTGCTTTATGTACACTTGCCATTTCATCACACAGTAAAAAGATGTGTACTTACAAATGGCCAACAATAAGCACATGAAAAGATGTTCAACACCACATTGAGGAAAATACAAATCAAAACTGCAATGAAATACCACTTCACACCCATTAGAATGGTTATTATAAAATTAAAAAAAACATAAAATATCAAGTTTTAGTGAGAATGTGGAGATCAAGTTTTAGTGAGAATGTGGAGAAACTGGAACCTCTGTGCATTGCTGGTGGGAATTTTTTAAAATTCAGCTACTATGGAAAACAGTACGCTGTTCCTCAAAAAATTAAACACAGAAGTATCACATTCCATTTCTGGGTATATACCAAAAAGAACTGAAAGCAGGGACTTGAGCAGATATTTGTGTGCCCATATTCATAGAAGCGTTATTCACAATAGCCAAAAACAACCCAAATGTGTCTACTGATGGATGAATAAACAATATGTGATAGACACAATGGATTGATTATTCAGACTTAAAAGGGAAATTCTGACACATGTTACAACATGGATGAGCCTTAAAGATGTTTTCCAAGTGAAATATGCCAGACACAAAAGGCCAAATATTGTTATGATTCCACTTATAAGAGGTACTTAGAATACTCAAATTCATTGAGACAGAAAGTAGAACAGTGTTTACCACAGGCTGAGAAAAAGAGGATATTAACCTACTGGTTAACAGGTACTGAATTTCAATTAGAGAAAACAAAAAAGTTCTGGACATGGTTAGTGGTGATGGTCACATAACAATGTGAATGTACTTAAGGCTACTTACTCAACTATAAACTTAAAAATGAAAAATACAGTTGGGGCTCCTGGGTGGCTCAGTTGGTTAAGTGTCCAACTCTTGGTTTCAGCTGAGGTCATCTCACAGTTCGTGGGTCGGAGCTAAGCAGAGCCTACTTGGGTTTCTCTCTCTCTGTCTCTGCCCCTCCCCTGCTCACACGCTGGCACGTGCCCATTTTCTCTCTCTCAAAAGTAAATATTTAGGGACAAAATGAAAAATATGGTCAAAATGGTAAATTTTATATTACATATATTTTACCACAATCAAAAAAAAGATATACTTAAGGGGCCAAGATTGATAGAACTTTTACAGCTTCATCAAGGATGTTCTTAAAAGAAACTGGCATAAAAAAAAAAAACAAAAAAAACAAAAAACAAAAAACACTGAGTGCACATGATGGTGAAGAATACAGTGACTATCAATACAGTTTGATTTGTGTTAAGGTACTAGAAGGTTACACCACTATTGTTTTTGAACCATCAACGCAAATGTCAATACAGTGCAAAAGGCAATTACGTCCTGGTAGTATCATTAAAATAGTTTTTGACCTGAAAGTTCTCCTCAAAAAGCCTTGGGGATCCTTTCCCCTGGGGCCCACACACAGTATTTTGAGAACCATTACTGAAGCATATTCTTTTAGAAAAGCTAAGTAATGACAGAAAAAAAGAGACACAAAAGATCACATAGTTCTGTTTTTGTTTTACCTTTTAAGATGAGAGAAATAAACGGGCCTACATGCTGAGCAGAAATGAGATATAGTTAAGTATTAAAGAACAAGTAGAGAATAGAAGAAGAACCAGGTAACTGAGAGAAAGAAACAAGACAGATTAGATAATCAGGGACACAGCCTCTAAAATTGGAAATAAAGAAGAAACAAATGTTAGGGGTAGAATGGGGGGCTAGGGGAATATACTCCGACATAAAAAAGCTCTAAGTCCTGAGGATGAAATGTACAGCATGGCAACTATAGTTAATACTGTATTCTATCTTTGAAAGTTGCTAAAGAGTAGATCTCCAAAGTTCTCATCACAAGAAAAAAAAATTATAGCTATGTTAAAAGTGTATGACAGACGTTAATCAGACTTATTGTGATCATTTCACAATTTATAAAAATATGCAGTCATTACATTGTACACATGAAACTAATGTTTATGTCAATTATACCTCAACTTTTTTAAAAAAGCTCTCTTACTCAGAAAAATATAGACACTAGATATACGCTTCTTGATAACAATGGGGATAATTCCATCATTTTATGAAAAAGATTAAGAAATGTTCTTTTAATACTTATAAATCATATATCAAGAACTATTCTAACTTTTCACTTGCATGTGTATAAAAACATGCCACATGTATCATAGAAGCAATGTCATGTCGTTTTTAAGAAAATTGTTGTATGATGCCATAAGCACTTATTTCTCTGCAAACACTCAGAAGTTGTGTTCCAGGTGTAAGTCTAATGCCTCTGTGCTATGACCTAATAAAATAAAAATCTGATGGAACCTTGTTCCTTTTTATTTTAAATACATGTAGCACAAATTTGTTAAATGAAATGCAAAAAAGGGACTTGATATTACAGCACTATGCCTTAAAGCTCCATAACCTTGAACTAGGAACATAAAGAAGTAGAAGATAAGAGCTGAGCTATTTTCTTTTCACTCTCTTTGTTCTCTATGAAGTCCTAGATATTGTGATGCTACATTCAACTGAAGAAGCTAAAGTTACATGATTTTATACTACTTACTTTACAGTTCACAAACATTATTTCATTTACAATCAAACCTTTCTACACGGAGACAACAGCCTCATTTGGGGGAAGCTGCATTTTAAACTTCTTAAAATTAATCCTGTCATCTTAAACAACTGTTGACAACTCAAACAACTGGTTTGATGGCCTTAGGAAAAAGCAAAGGGGGAAAGCTTTAACTCAAAAGAGGATGGGAATACCTCCTTACACCTCAGACTATGCAGACACCCATTAATAGTCCAGCTGCCTCCAGAATATTAAAAGTCCCCTAGTCCTTTACACTTGCTCAAAGTCCCTACTCCAATCAAAAGCCAGGGCCGGTATGTGCACAGGAGTCAATTAAGGAGGCCACATGTAGTGGAAAGAGTGCTAGATTAAAGTCATGAGACCTAAATTCCTCCCTCCACAACCAACACTAACAGTGTGACTTTGGGGCCATCACTTACTCCACTTTCTCCCAGTTAAATGAGGGAACTGAAGCTACAATTACGGGAAATTTAATGAATGATTCACTAGCATTTTAAAAGAAAGACTGTAGGGCGCCTGGGTGGCTCAGTTGGTTAAGCGTCGGACTTCAGCTCAAGTCAGGATCTCACGGTCCGTGAGTTCGAGCCCCGCGTCGGGCTCTGGGCTGATGGCTCAGAGCCTGGAGCCTGTTTCCGATTCTGTGTCTCCCTCTCTCTCTGCCCCTCCCCCGTTCATGCCTGTCTCTGTCTCAAAAATAAATAAACGTTAAAAAAAATTTTTTTTAAATAAATAAAAGAAAGACTGTTAGTCCAATAACACCAGTTAGTATAATATTTAAGAATATTTTTTAAAGGAAGCTGAGAAGGTCTTACCCTCAATTCAGATTCTTGTACACCACCCATTACCCCCACTCCTATATTTAGCCTTCCAAAAAGTAAAAATCAATGAACTGAGCCCACAATATCCATAATGGCCCATCATAACTTTTTAAAATACATATAGCCTTTACTAACAAAAGACAGATGCTACTCTAAGGTGAGAACAAATATGAACCTTAAATCCGTAACATGAGTTTCTCATACGAGAAATTTATGGGCATTAGTTACATCCAACTTTGAACATTATAGCATGCAAACTCCAACATTCCTTATGGACGGAGTACTTTCAGCAGAGTGACATAAACAAACACATACTGTTTTAAAAATCCATGGATATTCAACTTTTTACATCTTTTTTTAATGTTTATTTTTGAGAGAGAGTGTGTGTGCACATGCGCATGAGAGCGGGGGAGGGGCAGAGAGAGCGAGGAAGAGAAAAACTCCCAAGCAGGCTCCACTCTGTCAGTGCAGAGCCCAACGCAGGGCTTGAACCCACAAACATAAGATCATGACCTAAGCCAAAATCAAGAGTCAGATGCTTAACTGAGTGAGCCAGCCAGCACCCCAGATTTTCAACATTTCTTAAATTCTCAGTTCAGTGAGCTGAACAACAAAATCCATAACAGCTAGCTTCAGAATGCTTTATTTTTTTTAATGTTTATTTATTTACTTTTGAAAGAGAGAGAGAGAAAGAGAGAGAGAACACAAGCAGGGGAGGGGCAGAGAGAGGGGGAGACATAGAATTTGAGGCAAGCTCCAGGCTCTGAGCTGTCAGTGCAGAGCCCAACGTGGGGCTTGAATTCACAAACTGTGAGATCATGACCTGAGCTGAAGTTGGATGTTTAACATACTGAGCCACCTAGGTGCCCCAATATGTTTTAAAGTATGTATCAGTTTGGATTGAGATCCTTAGAATTTCTCCTTTGGATTTTACTGAAAGATAAAAAATTAACAGATTTAAAAACCCAGTTAACTATTCACTGGGATTTGAACTAGGCTAGTTGGTAAGAAAGCAAAACAAAACAAAACAAAACAAAAAAAAAAACCTTTTCAGGTCTACATTATTACTTACAACACAAGTTCACTATCTTACAAACAATCTTCTATTATTGCTCACAGAAAAGACTATTAAAAGCCTATGCACAGAGAGCATATAGCCATCCTGCTTCTGGAAAAATAACTCAAAACACATGTCCTACTGATCATGAGTCAGTGGCATCATTTTTTTGTATACAAAGAATAGACCATTAACATTCAGTAGGAGAGATTCTGCTATGCAGGCCAGAGAATGAGAAAGTGGGTCATGGCCAGTGATGCATAATCCCACTCCCCTAGTAAAGGAGTCCTGACAACATTCATAAGCAAAATATTTTACTATATTACATGTAAGTCATTTTAATACTAGTATCTTAATGATTCCAGAATGAATAATAAAATTTAGACTAACCACTGACAATCTCATTCAAAAGAGAATACTTAAGTATGTAAAAAGCTCCAGCCAGTCTTAACAATGACCCAGCCATAAAAAATTAAGGAAAATAAGTAAACACAGCAATTAGGCAAGACAAGTGGTGTGTTAGAAACCTCTCTTCCAGAAAACCAAAGGAGGAATAGAAGAATGCTGAGTGTGATAATGATCAGTTATTAACAAAACTGCATAAAGACGCAGTTGCTACCCTCTGATCTGCTACTCCAGGCTTACAAATTCCCTAATCAAAAAGAAAACTGAATGTGTCTCTAACTAGAAAAGCACCCCCAATACCATACACACTGGTTAGAGGGGTCCCTTAGAGTAATAATCGAGTATTTTCTTCCCCAGAGCATTAAAGATGTAAGATCCCCTTCTTCCTAATCTCTCATTCTCTTAAATACCAGTTGTCCCATTAAGCCTTGGTAACTATCAACCACTCAAAAGCCAGAGCCAGTTGACCATCTCCAATATTGCTACTTTAAGAATCGGTATTCAGAGCACATACTTTAGGCCTGTTCAGTTTGCCCTCTCTGCCCCACAGTACTGGCTTTCTTTAAAGATGACATGGGTCGAGGGAACTCACGCTAGAACATTTTTGAGAGTCACACTAGTAAGAAGAGCAATGCAGTATCCATAAAACAAAGATGTACTATTTGTGTAATCACTACAGAAATGAAACATGTCAGGAATCCAAAAATAAAACCAGTAGTATTTTTTTCATTTACCAAGATAATGTACCAACATTACCATCAAATATCTCTATCTACTTATTTTAGTTTCCATATAAGGACGTACCTTGAAAAACAGGGCCAACCTGCTCCTAAATACCAACTAAACTGTTGGATATGTCAAACATGGTTGTTATCCAGTTGTCTTGTATGTTTAGAGGCCTTCTGGCTGCTTTTCAATTTGAAAACTAAATCTCTTACAAATGTACTGAATACCTATCATGAGTACAGCACTGCTAGAGAAAAAAAGATGAGTACAAGCCAAATCTTAATGGAACTTAAAAATCTTGCAGTAAAGGAAACTTTTTATTATATGTTTCCTTGGAGTAGAGCAAAGCTGTGAAAAATAAGTGCAATATAAGCAACAGTTGCTATACAGAGCATCAAAGGAAGGCATAATAATTACGCCCATTTGGTTGTGAGTAGGGTTTCATAGAAAAATAAAGACTGCAAGAAAGTAACTATATATGTAAATGTATCCTGCAAGATACATTTCAATAGTGGGGAGCCAGGTGTCTGCATTCTAGGCAATGTAACAACATAAGGTAACAAACAGGAATGAAAAAGCAAGAGCAAAGTGTAGAAAATATCAAGTGCATGTGCAGTAACACACACCTAGGTTACAGCCAGAGATTAAGACTAGAGGGGAGTTGAGGTCACACTGCAGACGGCCTCCAATCCCATGGTAACAAGTTTGTATTTCACGTGTATTCACATGGTTAGGCAAATGATCAGAAGTCCATTTCAGGAAGAAAAACTGAAAGGAATACAAGAGCTGATTTGGGAGTCGAGAGCCTACAAGGGGAAGAACAGTCTGCATGAGAACATAATTCTCTGAGAAGGATTAAGGACCCAAACTAGAATTGACAGCACTGGAAACAAAAAGTAACGGACTCATCACACATCTCATGGGTAAGCTTTCTATCCAATAAAGAACTCAGAGCAAGCACTGTCATAACCCTTCCTTACACATTTTTCCAAATAAAAACCTGAAAAACATGAAAATTTCTTCACTTTCAGATGCCCTCCAAAATACACAGGTTATGAGTCACCTGAAGAACACAAACTATTAAAACAACAAAAGAACCAATTAAGGTGGCATATCCTCTGAAACTAAATAGTACTCTGAAATGCCACATGATTTTGAGTGACTGTCCCCTTATCTCAAGGTGTATTACAAAAGGCAACTTCCTAGAAAAGAATTTTTCACAATGATTAAGAAATAATGGTATACTGTGGGATAAAATTACTAATCTATACTGAAGCTTGTCAAAGAACTCAAATGCATGATTATCACACACAATCCTGTCATTATGGTCTCAATCTTAGAATTGTTCATCTTTATCCCTCCTTTCCGATGCTCCTCTTTTATCAGAGGAGCAATAAGGATCAGTTACATAGAATCAGAGAATGCTAAAATGGAAAAAGATGTTACAGATTCATCTTCATCCACTTCATTTTTTTTCTTGAGGAAACAGAGGTCACAGTGTCACAATGCAAATTAGTGGCGTAACTGGGAATATCAGCTGGCCCAACTCCCAGCTTTGCCTGTTTTTAATAGTTGCCTCCAAGAAGACACCAATTCAAAGATTTAATGAAATGTTAAAATAGGCAAACTAGTAGCAACAACTGTTTCAAATTTTAAAATAATATTCACTGTGAGGCACCTGGCTGGCTCAGTTAAGGGTCAGACTTCGGCTCAGGTCAGGATCTCAGGGTTTGTGAGTTGGAGCCCCCACATTAGGCTCTGTGCTGACAGCTCAGAGCCTGGAGCCTGCTTCAGATTCTGTGTCTCCCTCCCTCTGCCCCTGCCCCGCTCAACTCTGTATATCTCTCTCACACAAAAATAAAAAGTAAAGACATTTGAAAATTTAAAAAATAAAACTAATATTCACTGCAAAATGCCTCTCTAAAGGCTACATCCCAAACTATGCCCTTAAACTTTACTGGAATTCTACAAGACTAGGATAAACCAAAAATTCCATAAGAAAGCATATCTGTAAAAAGCCTAACAACCACTCTCCTTCAAAGAGACGCAAATTGTTAGCAGAAATGTGCTGACTGATCTCATTTGTAAAGATGATACACACAGACAAGAGAATCTCCAAATTAACTAAATGCCCAACTATTTAAAACAGCTTGGTCATTAACCACTCAACTTCCCAACTCAAGTTTCCTAAAAATAGTAGGCTTGTGGGTAGACAAATTGTTCACCAGATGGATGGAGGTATGATAAAAGCAAGGAATAAACAGTCTCAACTCTGTGATGAAACCTTTCTGTAGCTTTGAAATCGCCACTCAAGACTCCTAATTTCAGAATTCCAAGTCAAGCCTTTAATCATTTTGATAGCTACCATATAGATTCTAATAAATGTTTATGTTCTACTTCAAGTTTTGCCCAAAAAGGAGGAAAAGAAAGGATGAAAGAGAACCAAGAGAATCTACAGGATGAGTAAAGAACACTAAAGAAGATCCAAAATCAATCTAAGGACAAACAATAATTCCACCTTCTAGTTATGTTCCTTAATATAAACAACATCAAGTACCTTTTGTATTTTTCCCCTCCTGAAGACCCCATAATGGAAAAATGCCAACAAACATTAATTTATTTCTATTATTTTTTAAATAATCAAAGACAACCTTTCCAAACTGCTCAGCATGAGCAAGTCAATATTAACCACCAGCTGATGACACCTGAAAGCAAAGAAATTTGATGTCGGTGCAATTTAGAACCATTTTTGGAGATAACATATAATTTCCACTATACTGGTTTCAAAAAATTGAAAATTGGGAATTGCTTTAGTGTATCTTGCCCTTGAATAAAACTGCCACCTCTAGAGAAAACATAGCAATTAAAATTGTAACCAAAGAGCTATCCCTATGATAACATAATTTGAAAGAGAAGCATGTGTTAGTAATGCTACAAATCACTTTCATTTCATTGTCAAAGCATACGCTGCTATTCTATATAACTGATTGAAACTTAAAAACTGTACGTGGCTAAATGCTATAAAATAATTATCTCATTAAAATAATTCAAATTTTTTACAAACATAAATGTGATACTCAATTCAGGATAAATTTAATACCTAAACTACAAGCAAGTTACTATAATTCCAAAAGCAGATTTCACTGAAAGCTTATAACCAAATCTGAACCTAAAACTGGCCTACATTTATTGAAAGATTTGGCATGTATGGTTAGGTACTGTCACACATTATCGTGTTAATATCACACTTTACCTTTTAATCTCCATAACAAATATTAACTCCATGTTATAAAAAAGGAAGCAATGCTTCCTTGAGAGTTTAATTCAACAACAACAACAAAAACAAAATTGTTGGACAAAATACTGAAGATACAGAGATAAATAAGATCCTGCCCTCAAAAAGCTCACTGTCAAAATCAATTACACAATATAAAACAATTTCATTGAGTGCCTGGGTGGCTCAGTTAAGTGTCTGACTTAGGCTCAAGTCATGATCTCACGGATTCATGAGTTCAAGCCTCACTCAGGCTCCATGCTGACAGCTCAGAGCCTGCTTAGGATTCTCTCTCTCCCCCTCTCTCTGCCCCTCCACCACTCGTGCTCACTCTCTCTCAAAAATAATAAACATTTTAAAAAATAAGTAAAATTTTAAAAAAATTCATAATTGCATGTAACAATACTTTTCTTTTTTAAACTTAGCCACCTTTGCTAAATAAAGAAAAATATGTCAACAGTGAAAAATAACTATCAAGGGGCATCCAACTGTTCTTTCTTTGTTGTTTCAAGGAAGCTAACAGAAATGACACTTTGCCTTAAACTTTGTCTTCAAGTTTGTCTTCACCTGTAGGGAACTGTTGGATCACTGTATTGTACACTTGAAACTAATATAACACTATATGTTAACTATATTGGAATTAAAATTTTTAAAAATAAAGCTCACATTTAAAAGAAAAAAGGTACATCTTATGCCACTATGATGTTGACTCCTTCTGTTTCTAGCTTTTGACTGATGAATAAAGCTGCTGTGAACATGCATGTGCAGGTTTCAAAACAAAACAAAACAAAGTCTTCTTTCACCAATGGAGAAAATTCAGGGTCCCCTAACCTAAGCAGAAGACCTTTGATAGGACAAGAAATAAAGAGCCCTTCACTGGTGCTTCTCAATTTGTAAATAGGTCTTAAATTCTATTGAAGAACTCCATCTGGATTCATTACAAAAAAAAAAAAAAAGCCAAAAATCATTTCCTTTGAAAAGAATTTGAAGGTCCATGATATGACACAGCAATCTGTGTGATTCAAAAAGCAATTAATAGTACTTCTAGCCTCAAGAATTTTACTATCTGCTAGGGGAAATGAGACAGGAACAATAACCACCTTAGTGTTTCCACGTGCTTCCATAATTGTATCTCAAAACAAAAGATTAAATGTGAAGAGGGAGGGGAAAAAAGCAAATAAATAGCTACAAATGTCCTCAGGAAGAAGGCAGTGATCATAACTAGCAGTTAGACAACGAGGATTACACAGGCAAAGGTAGTGATAGGCAAGATACCAGATTCAGTCACAGAACAACAGGGAATGGAGCATACTGTAGCTGGAGCAAAGAGTATTATCAGGAAATAGCCTGATTTTGAGCCCCACGCGTTGGGTGTAGACATTGCTTAAAAATAAAATCTTAAAAAAAAAAAAAAAGCTAAGCACGAAGAACTGTGAGTGCCTGGCCAAACAACATCATCAAGATGACTCTCAAATTGTCCACTCCCTCCTCTTCAAGGCATCAGATTCTCCTGGTATTCTTCATAACTCTCTGGCAGCTCCTTTTTTTACTCTAAATCAGTGGTTCTCAAGGTGTGGTTTCTGGACCAGCAGCATCAGCATCAGTGAGCCAGTTGTTAGAAATGAAAATTATGGGCCCTACCCAGACATATGAAATCAAACCTTGGAGGTCAGGCTCAGCAATCTGTGGTTTACCAAGGCCTCCAAATGATTCTGGTGAACACTAATGTATGAGACCAATGTTCTACCAGAGTCTTTTAGTGAGCCTTCTCCTTCTGTACTCTCTCCCTCCATTATCCTGTCCCAGGGCTTTAAATAACAGCCAAATGCTCACTTATCAAAAATACCTATCTCAGGGGGCGCCTGGGTGGCACAGTCGGTTAAGCGTCCGACTTCAGCCAGGTCACGATCTCGCGGTCCGTGAGTTCGAGCCCCGCGTCGGGCTCTGGGCTGATGGCTCAGAGCCTGGAGCCTGTTTCCGATTCTGTGTCTCCCTCTCTGTCTGCCCCTCCCCCGTTCATGCTCTGTCTCTCTCTGTCCCAAAAATAAATAAAAATGTAAAAAAAAAAAAAAAAAAAAAAAACTTTAAAGACGATATTGAATTATATACAGTCAATATAATTGAATTATATGTGCCTGACAATTTGACACTGTTTCAAGCTAAAATTAACATATGGCTCTACCTCATTTCTAGAGGCAAAGGCTGCATTTGGTTAGCAGGTACTCCTGAAACTAAACTGTTTTTGGAAAAAAACAAAAAACAAAAAACAAAAACACGCAAATGCTCCACTATGATGATATTAGTCCTCTAAACTCTGAGCAGGAATTAAAAAGGTGCAAGGTGTCAGCATTTTCAAACATACACATACTTAGGTAGAGAGTATGATATAAAGTATATTTCAGAGAAGAAACTACTCCAACAGTTCAGTTATAACATATAAATATACCTCCGATTTAACTATTTTTAATTAAATATATAATATATAAATATACACATATATGTATAATAAACATATACATACACATGTAGTTGATTCTCATTATTTGGGAATTCCATATTTATAAATTCATGTAGTTGCTAAAATTTATCTGTATCCCAAAATCTATACAATGGCATTTTCATGATCATTTGTGGAGATGAGCACAGCAGTGACAATTTTGAGAAGGCCAGGTGGAGTCAACGTGAATTTCTGCCTTGTTTATAAACAAGAGCACTTTTTGAGGTCTGTTTAGTGCCATGTTTTTCTCATTTTTGTGCTTTTTATTGGTGATTTCATAGTTTAAAATGGCCCCAAGCATAATGGCAAAGTGTCGTCTTGTGCTCCGAAATTCAAGAAGGTTGTGATGTCCCTTACAAAGAAAATACGCATTTTAGATAAGCTTCATTTTAGACATGCATTACAGTGCTGTTAGCCATGAGTTCAGTTGTAATGAGTCAACAATATATATTATATAAAGTCTTTAAACAGAAACACACATAAAACAAGGGTATATATTGACTGGTTGACAAAGATGTTGTGAACAGAGGCCTGCAGTATCTATGCCTGTATTTCCCAAGGGCAATGGTTGAGCATTCACTAATTCACTACCCAGTGACTTTACAAAAAATACCTACTGTAAATAATAAGAATCAAATATATAAATATGTATTACTTAGAGAGAAAGAGAGAAGAAGGGGGAATATAAGACAGAATACGAGACAGAGAGAAAGAATACCAGATTTATTAAAGACTCACACACACTGCACAGGTCAATGTGAACAAGACGCCTATGTTTGCAGTAGCATGACAAAAACACCTCAGAGCACAGCACCTACAGTCTTGGCCCTGTTTAAACAACATGGACCCAAAGCAAAAAAAATGTAAAACCTATCACGTGTGTTTTTAGTTCTGTCTTTATTTCTACCCCTTTTCCCACTCAACAGTATACCTCTCCCCAATTAAGGTACTCCAAACTCTAATGCCTTTCCACAACCACTTGCCCTAATCTTACAGCCCAACAAATCTATCTGTCAGTTATTGAATGATCATTCTTGAATGTGAACCAGACCTTGTGCTTAAAGATCTTGTCTAAATTGTCTAAATTATTTGGAAAGGAGACAGGGTATTAAGGATCTTACGTAAGAAGAAACTGTCAGGATCAAAAAGTAAACTGAATATACGTAATTTCAGTTGTATGTGTGAAGAGAAAAAAAAAATAAATAAACAGGGAAGAAAGCTTCCCCTCCCCTTCAGAGAAGACTAAATAAAAGTCTTAGTCCAGCAGCTGGTGTGTTAAGTGGGGGAGTCCCATCTTCCAAAAGGGATTCTTCAGCTCCTACTTTGTCCTAACACTCAATTATGAATTTTCCTAAGAAAAAAATGACAAAATTTACAGCAAAAGTTAGTGGAACACTCTAACAATAACATTAGTCCTTGAATTTGTGTGTGTGGGGGGGGGGGGGTTCAGTGAGCACTCCCCCTTTGAAATTATTCATTTTTATTTTCATTTTCCAAAATTACTTTTTACTGAAAATGACTTGCTTAGGATAATGATAGGATATGTTTAGAGCAGTGATAGAAGCCACAAATCCAAAGTCTAGTTTGATTTAACGTCAATGTTTTCTTTCTACTAAATAAAAAGACTGATCTGGGATTTTGTGAAATAAAGTGAGTTTAATACTACTCAAGCCACACTTCAATTAGTTACTACAATTCACAGAAACAAGTACAGCATGTGAGTTAATAGCCATGTCTTCTTAAAACCCACAACTCAATCTAAGCCAACATTTGAAATCCATGTATAATAAGAAGCTAGGAAATTTTATAGCATAGTAAATCTGTCTATCAAAACCAATCACCATATATTCATTCTTTTGAGAAGCTAAGGATCCTTCTCCCACCTCTTTAAGGTTAGGCTAGGCTCATTACTAGGGGCAATGTCTTGCAAAACAATGACACTCATCCCCAAATAATTCAAGATTTCTTTCTCTTTAAATATTTTATAGACAAAGCCTTCATATTTTTCTTTTGCACTAGTGTGCTACTGTTTATGGCATTTCAAAAAACCCTAAGTGGAATCTCAGTCTACGGTCTCCAAACCACATCAACGTCTGACTTTCAGAGAACCATAACTACTCTTTAATTTCTTTTCTCTTAACCTTGAATTGTAAAAGGGCCATGTATCAACAAATAATTTCTCACGATTTTTTTAAAGTATTCATTTTGTAATATCCAGCAATTAAAAACTCAAAGATCAAATGAAGCATACAATAAATAAGAGAAACTATTTTCTACAAGCCAATTACACAAGAAATTCAAAACTAAAGTGCAGGACCTTATTTTTTTAATGGAGTAAACTTTCTTGTAAGCGACTTGGAACCGCTGACATAGCCTGGTAAAGATAATGAAGGACCGAACGCAAAACTTCACAACTGAAGGTTAACCTGCTTTCTGACCACCCTTTAAAGTACTATCAAAGAGACATATTGAAAGGGTATGAATAGTACCCTGATAAAGATACTAAAAAACAAGGACAAATGGACTTCAAGTTTACCTGCTCCCCCAAAGCAACCTACTAACTGAATTTGGGGCAAAGTATCACTCCAACACACGCACACACGCACCACACAGAAATAAATTGTCTTTCAACCGAAGACTGAGCAGAAGCAAACCCAGCTCCACACCAGGGGCTGCAGGGTCCTGTGCCCTGGGGCGCGGGTGGAGACTTGGAGATAGAGAGCAACGCACTACTCCCGCCCAAGCCTCGGCTGGCAGAACAGAGCCTCGATCCTGCACGATCTGACCCTCTAATGAGTCACTGGTCCAATCATGACACCACATCACTCACTAGGACGTTTTCTATTTATTTCCTCGCGTCAAGGAGGGCTGAAAATGACTTGAACTCGTAATGAGAGAACTGTACCCTGGTCAGAGCTGCCAGCAGCGAGAAAAGCCGGTTTCAGAGCAAAAAGCCCGAGCTACTTTTTAAGAGCCCCTGCTGGCATAGCACAGGAGGCAGAACCGACGAGAGTAAACCAAGAGGGCGAGGAAAGAGGCGGGCGAGGACCGGGAGAAGCCACCGCCACACCCCAGCCCTCCCTCACCTGCCTGCCCGAGCCTCCCCAGGCGCCCGTACCTTCGGCCAGCGACTCCTCCAGGGTGACCTGGTAGCGGCCGACCGAGAACACCCGGACACCCACGGACGAGCTACCGGAGCTGGAGCCGGCCCCGACCCCGCCGGCCGCGCCACCCGCCGCTCCGCCGCCGCCGCCACCGCCCTCCGACTTGGGCATTCGAGAGAACTTCTTCATGGTCCCGCCGGCGCGCTGGAGGGCGCGGGGTTCGCGCAAGGGCGAGCGAGAGAGCGAGTCCTCTGCCCGGCGCGCGGCCGGTCGTCCGCGAGGGGTCGCCGCCCCTCGCCCGTCCGACCGTCCGTGCGCGCTGCGGCCCGCCGAGCCTCACATCCCGCGCTCCCCCAGCGCACTGCCCCTACCCCGCCGCCCGCTCCGCGGCTCCGCTGCAGCTGCCGGGCTCCCGCAGAGGGCGGTGGAGAGGGCGGGGACGGGGCGGGGCGCGAGGGGGCGGGGCCGAATGCGGGGGCGATGCCGCCGCCTCCGCGAGAACCCCGGGCTCCCAAGCAGCCTCGCTGAGCGTCGGGAGCGCGAGCCCGGGACGGGGGCGCCAGGGAGGTAGGTGGGGAAGGGGGCGGGGCGGCCGGCCCCTCCACCGAGTGGGCTGGACCTCTCCGGCCGCACACCCTCAAGACTGCAGCCAGCGGCGCCGCCGCGGGAGCTGGACCTACGCCGCTCGCCACTCGCGGCCGTTGGCGGTGCGGTGCCGCTGCCCACCGCTCTCTGAGGCCGGGCGCCCCGCGCAGGCGCGCTACCCGCGCCGCCGGAAGTGACGGTTCCGGCTTTTGTCACGTGGAGAGGGAAGGGGGGGAGGTGATTGTGGGGGTTGGGAACTTGGGCGAGGTCCGGGGCCTCCGGTCTGGGGGTCCCGGCCAGGAGGGTTCAGGTCAGGCCTGTGGGGCTCCAGCTTCGAGCTGGGGGTGGGGCGGGAACTGGGGTCCCGCGGTGGCGATACAGCAGGGTCTGTGATCTCGGCTAAGAGTTGGTGTGTCGCTCTGGATACTTAAAAATGCCGCCAACAACTTTACCCCCGCTGAGGAACTTCTCGCTGCATTTCTAAGCCAGTTTTCCAGACCTCCCCTGAGAATCTTCTTCCGTTCGCCCACCCCCGAGCGTGGGAGGTGGGAGCAGCACGGAACTAGAGCGGATTCCAGTAACCCAACTTCTAAAGCCACCGTGTCACACTCTTAACAGGCGCCTGTGCTGGGAAGCGTTTTTGCGGTTTAAAAATTGCTTAGTACTTTTTAAAATCTCGTGTGCTGTGCAACAGCCGTGTGAGATATTCGGAACAGGTATTAAGTGCATTTACAGACCGTTCATCACCTTTGGCCAAGAGAGCTTAACAGACTCGCCCAAGGTCACACAGCTGGGTAGTGGCACAGCTGGGACTACAAGGTCCATCCTTTGATACTTAGTTTCATACTTTAGGCCATTCTGAAAAAGTAGGTTGAAAAACGGCAGGTTTACGACTGTTTGGAAGCGTTGAGTTTCCTCCAACGCTCTTCTGACAAAGAGATTTGCCCACTTAAAACAAAACAAAAAGCTCATTGCGTCCATTTCATAAACTGCAGAAATCCCAATGCCTACAGAATGAGGCAGGCAAAAGGAACATGGGTATAAGACATTGGGGAATGTAAGAGAATGACAAATTACAGAGCATGTGTAAATAAAGCACCCAATTATCGGCTTTAGACTGCTTTCCACCACCCTGCCCTTGTGAATACAGGCCCACTGTGGCCAGGGGTTCCAATTAAGAGAAACCAGATATCTGGAATTTTTTTCCTAATATGGCATTTTCTAAATTTTTTAAATGTAGGCCAAGTAAGCTGTGCCTGCAGGACTCTAGTATGCACCTTCTATGAAAGTCCATAAATGTGGTTCTATCCCAACCTCTATTTCTTTATCCAACTTGTTAGTAGGATACAGGCAGATGTGCTTAGGCAAAAGACTTTGAGTTTAATAATCTTCCACTTTTCCTCCCCTCTGCTATTTGAAGAAAAGCTATTTCTGCCAATGCCAAAACTGTGCTCTGGATTTAGGCATCTTTGCTACATAACCCACTAAGCTAAAATTCTTCATCCAGAGACCTGACCTTTAAAGTACATTCCAGCTCAATGGAAGTCAGATTATATGTCAGATGATTGATGTGGTGTGACAATTGGGGATATCCATCTAGAAATAAACTGAGCATTTTCCTCACTGTGGAGTTTCATTTCTACAACATTTCAATGATCTTTTTCAAGCAGTCTAATGGAGAAATTTTGTCGTTCCATACAATTCAAAACTGGTATCAGCCTAACATACAAAGTTTGGGCTTAATGCAACCACACCTAATCGCAATACAATAATAGTCTCCTATGATCACAGCAAATTTACCACAATTGCTGTGGCAAAGAAACTCACTTTTGTGTAACCACGTAACCTGACTTCTGATATGGAGTTTGATAATTAGTTTAAGGCATAGGACCCTCTCAAAAATTATGTGTAACACCAAGTAATGTATACTTAAATTTTCCACCAAGCATGTAATAAAATTTAAATATTCTCTGATCTTCACCGAGTGTTAGTTCCACAATATTCTATGAAAACCAATAACAAACATATTATTAAGAATGCAAAAGTATTATATTACTAATGACAAGAGTGCTGAACGTTTGCACTTTTACCAGAAAAGATGTTAAAATTAACTATCACATTGTATCTTCCTACAACTTTGTGAACTGAGAATGAGTATTCTTGAACCAATTTGTAGGCAGAAATGAGACACTAATTCATTAAAAACTCTATTAAGAATTCTAGTCTTTAGTTTCGTACTCATTATTAAACCATGGTTACAGATGAACATCCAATTTGGCTTCCTGCAGGAAAATAAAATCTCTAGGAGAAAATGTATGGATGATGTAGATTCTGTTCCTCTAAAATACTGTCATCGAGGTAACTTATAGTAAGTACACAAATACAGAATGGTTTAATAAAGGTAAAAAAACTACATTTCATTTTTTTAATACATATCTCAATATTTCAAATGTTTATAGCTTTACTGCTATAATAGTAGTTGGAAACTAGCCATATAATGGAAGACTTTTTTTTTTAATAGATTGCTTCAGTTTGCATAGTTTCATGTTACAATATTCTGATAAAAGTCAACAGATCATGGTAGCCAAATAAAGAATTCCAATATCCTTAAACAAGAAGGATTTTGACAATGGAGGAAGGAGGGATTATTGTTGTATTTTTGTCTTCTAGTGGAAAACTATAACCTTTCTTTTTGCTTTGACGCTCATCCATTTTACCAAGGTGACTCTCAAAGTTGTATGGAGTGAGAAAAACTGACAAAGATCAAACAAAATGTGCTTATCCCAAAAGATTTATTCCAGTGTCATTATAAGCTTTATAAGTCATCTCTTCCAGTGCCTAATTTTTTTTTCTCACAAGTCAATGTTTTCCTTGGGTGATATTATCTTCTATTATTATTAGCCTCATTATGCGTACTGTTAGGAATAATTATTCTCCCTCCCTAACAATATTTATACCTGCATAAATACCCATATCTTTTCTTTCCAAAAGGGTAGCAGTCCTGAAATCCATTAGAGTATAAACCTGTTTCCATTATTTTAAAATGTGTTTTTTGATGTCACCAACATTTAAATCTTTTGTTAAAACTACTCGACATCATCACTATACCTTGTCAGAATTTATATACATCTAAGAAAAATCAATATGATAGTGTAGTTTAAAATATCAAGCCGCTCACAAATATTCGTAACAGGAAAAATGACTTATTTGACGTGAAATACATTTCTATGATAGAATTTCTCCTACAACTTGACCATGCTTTTTAAAAAGACTACAAGTGGGGCGCCTGGGTGGCGCAGTCGGTTAAGCGTCCGACTTCAGCCAGGTCACGATCTCACGGTCCGTGAGTTCGAGCTCCGTGTCAGGCTCTGGGCTGATGGCTCAGAGCCTGGAGCCTGTTTCCGATTCTGTGTCTCCCTCTCTCTCTGCCCCTCCCCCGTTCATGCTCTGTCTCTCTCTGTCCCAAAAATAAATAAACGTTGAAAAAAAAATTTTTTTTAAATAAATAAAATAAAAAATAAAAAGACTACAAGAGGTAGGCAACTTCACCACCAGAAAAGGCACTTTGATAGCCAACCCAGCTGAAGGTGGAGGTGGGAGGGGTAGGGAGAGGTTCCAATGGGTATAAGCACCTCAGGCTCATCTGTCATGGCAGGAATATCTTCCTGTCTAAAGAAGTATGTGTCCTAGTGGGATTACAGTCACGCTCTTGGGTATATTCCTGCCTTCCCTCTTCTTGATACCTTTTGCATTTCCCTCCTTTGGCGGAACTCTACTACCCTGTTCCTACCCTGCTCCCAGTTCCATTTATACAAAACTTCGGTGGAACGTAAAGTAAGAACTAGTTCTTATTGGACATTTGCAACATATCAGTGCATTACATGTATGAACTCAGTACAGAAGTGATGCGCTCTTAAGGTTGTACTTGTACCGTATGCTGCCTTCAAATCTCCACCCAGCAATATGGTTGATGTTATGATCTTAGAAACTGCTGGGGACAGAAACGTAGCTCTCCTGGTTTGGGAAGCAGGTGAGCAGTCCCCATGGGAAAATATTGAATTCTGTCCCTGAACTGAACGAATGCTAAATTTCTACACTTTCAGCACATTCAAATATACACAAGCAAAACTGTATTCAAGTTACTATAAAGGGACAGAGAAAGAAAGGATTAAAGCTAAATTCAGCTTTTGTTTCAGTCCTTATCAAAATGTGCATCTTGTTTTACCCAGTCTTCTGCCAACTGTGGTAGAGACTATTTATTCATTGAATATGTACAATGTGTAAAAAAAATGTATGAACCAATATATAACAAGAACTATACACTATGGTAAGAATCATGAAGTTTCAGAGCTAGAAGGGGATGTAATCAAATGCAGCATCTGAAAGAGAAACAGGAACATTTTTTGAGCACCTAGTATGTCTCAGGCAGTATGCTTAACCTTATATAAATGTTCTCTATGTATCCTCTAACACGGGAAGTGAATATTATTACTCCCAACTTGTGGTTTTCTCACTCCGGCCACCCTGAACCACCTTTATTTCTTGCTGATCTATTTCAGGCCCCAGTGCTCACTCCAGTTAGAATGTCTTGTTCTTTCTCACAACCACCTGACTTAATGGGTGACTCTGTGAAACTCTAGAACCACCTCCCCTGTAAAAGCTTTCCTGATCTCTGCCATTTGCCAGTTCCAGGTAGAATGGACTCATTTGTATCCCATACTACTCTTTGTAGATTTCCAGAACTACACCCATCAACCTATTACAAGGGCTTCCTTAAGTGCTTGTCTCCCTCTACTGACATTAAGAGGCTTACGGGGAGGGACCATGTCACATTGTTTTCTTAAAATTTAGTGCCAAGCAATATGCTTGACATATAGCAAGTATTGAATAAATGAATGAATAACTTAGCCTAGAATCTGGTAAGTGGTAGAGTTGGGGGCTTGAGACCGGGCTCAAATCTCAGATGTGTCTGAAAACCCAAGCTTCTTAGCTTTATCTACATTTAAGTTTTAGTCACTTTTAAAATAGGAAAAATACTGGGGCACCTGGGTGGCTCAGGTTAAGTGTCCGACTTCGGCTCAAGTCATGATCTCACGGTTCGTGAGTTCAAACCCCGCGTCAGGCTCTGTGCTGACAGCTCAGAGCCTGGAGCCTATTTCAGATTCTGTGTCTCCCTCTCTCTCTCTCTGACTCTCCCCCGTTCATGCTCTGTCTCTCTCTGTCTCAAAAATAAATAAACGTTAAAAAAAATTAAAATAGGAAAAATACTGTTTTTTACTTTTTTTGTTGGTTTTTTTTGTTTGTTTGTTTGTTTTGTTTTTTAAAGTGAGAGCTGGCAGATCAATGGAACAGAATAAAGAACCCAGAAATGGACCCACAAACGTATGACCAACTGATCTTTGACAAAGCAGGAAAGAATATCCAATGGAATAAAGACGGTCTCTTCAACAAGTGGTGCTGGGAAAACTGGACAGCAACATGCAGAAAAATGAACTGGTACCACTTTCTTATACAATACACAAAAATAAACTCAAAATGGATGGGAGACCTAAATGTAAGACAGGAAGCCATCAAAATCCTTGAGGAGAAATCCTCTTTGGCCTTGGCTGCAGCAACTTCTTACTCAACACATCTCCAGACGCAAGAGAAACAAGCAAAAATGAACTATTGGGACCTCATCAAAATAAAAAGCTTCTGCACAGTGAAGGAAACAATCAGCAAAACTAAAAGGCAACCGACAGGATGGGAGAATATATTTGCAAACAACATATCAGATAAAATGTTAGTATCCAAAATCTATAAAGAACTTGTCAAACTCAACACCCAAAAACTAATCCAGTGAAGAAATGGGCAAAAGACATGAATAGACACTTCTCCAAAGAAGACATCCAGATGGCCAACCGACACATGAAAAAATGCTCAGCTCACTCATCATCAGGGAAATACAAATCAAAACCACAATGAGATACCACCTCATACCTGCCAGAATTACTAACATTAACAACTCAGGCAACAACAGATATTGGTGAGAATGCGGACAAAGAGGATCTCTTTTGCACTACTGGTAGGAATGCAAATTGGTGCAGCCACTCTGGAAAGCAGTATGGAGGTTCCTCAAAACATTAAAAATAGAACTACCCTATGACCCAGCAATTATACTACTAGGTATTTATCCAAGGGATACAGGTATGCTGTTTTGAAGGGGCACATGCACGCCAATATTTATAGCAGCCCTATCAACAATAACCAAAGTATGGAAAGAGCCCAAATGTCCATCAATGGATGAATGGATAAACAAGATGTGGTACATATATACAATGGAGTATTACTCGGCAATCAAAAAGAATGAAATCTTGCCATTTGCAACTACGTGGAAGGAGATAGAGGGTATTATGCTAAGCGAAGTTAGAGAAAGACAAATATCATATGACTTCACTCATAGGAGGACTTTAAGATAAAAACAGATGAGCATAAGGGAAGGGAAGCAGAAATAATATAAAAACAGGAAGGGGGACAAAACATGAGACTCTTAAATACAAAGAACAAAGGGTTACTGGAGGGGTTGCGGGAGGTGGGATGGGCTAAATGGGTAAGGGGCATTAAGGAATCTACTGAAATCATTGTTGCACTATATGCTAACTAACTTGGATGTAAATTAAAAAAAAATAAAGTGAGAGCTTGGGGGTGATGTGAACTATGAGTATTAAATAATACACAATACCAATCATTATGCTGGATACATAGAAATGTCAGTTCTCCTGCCTTATATCATCTTGTTCAAAGTTGTATTACATGTGACAGAGCTAGGATCCAAACTACCATGTTATCTTTTCATCACAGGTGCTTCCCAGATCAAATCTCATGATTCTTATTTGGGGTGAGCTTCAGGCTTCTTAGCATTTATTAGTTATTTTATCTTTTTCTGTTTTGGAAGACTTTAAACTGCATTGTAGTAGAGGATAATATAGGCAGAGTTGGGGCACTGAAAAGCTTCAGGAGAGTAGGAACCATGGCTTCTACATCTAAATGTGCCTGTCCCCTACTAAGTGCTTAATAAACATTGTGGAACTCAAGTGCATTGGTCAACTTAAACCTAGATGGTTTCTTGGAACTTCATGAACAGTCTTAAGGAAGAAATTCAGGTAGCTAAAAAACAAAACAGAGCAGGAAATGGGAAACTGCTCAGTGTATGGAACTATAAAAAAGGATATTCGATTCTAGAGTGGAAAACTTAAACAAAAGTGTGAAATCAGGACAGGACAAGCAAGAGTAACATCGTCTTGAAAACTGGGAGTAAATCTGAAAGCCAATCTTGAGGCTATAATGGAAGCCTCGTCCCCCACCACTCAAAACACACAAATCTGCTCTAAGAGACTGATTTCTTTCCCACTGGTTGACTTATCTCACCCTTTTCCTTCTGTTCTTGCTGTTTCCCTGACCCCAAACAGTCTTTCCCTCTTCCTCAACTGCTTTAGACTTTTGCATCTCTCCCAGTTACAATTGACCAGAGACTAGGTGAACAAAGATAAATTTGACTGTACTACCGTTTAAAGGTAAGAGAGAAGTGACTATTACATATCTTCCCTCAGAAAAATCTCTATGAAGTGTGACTGGATATTATATGAAAGTGATTTCATCATTTGTTTTCGTCTTGGTGAAGATCAAACAACACTTTCATGCATATTTCAAGCTAAAATGAAAATTATATTTGTGTACCCACTTCTTAAATTATAAAATTTGCAAATTGATTTGTTTTGACCTTCTTCAGTTATGTTGTTTGTATGTTGCTCTAAAAATAATATTCAAGGAAATCACTCTTAAAGTACAAGTATTCTTTTTTTTTTTTTTTGACCTTTTAGTTTTTCAGACTTCAGCACTATACCTTGTTCCTGTTCTCTCTCTTATCTGCTGACAGCAGTGGGCCTACTTACATGGACAGATTAAAAATACTTTTCCCATCTACCATGACAACACCCAGCTAATATTTACTGATAAACTGGTAGCAACTACAGCATCTACAAAATGCAGGAGGAATTCGTACCCTTGAGTAAAACTTTAATTCCGAAGTGAAAAAGATTATATAGCTAAAATAAATTTGTATATTATTAACATGTTAAGTCCCCATTTGTATCTTTTTTATAGACAAGCACATTTTTTATAAGCTCTAAAATTATACATTGTGTATAGTCAACTACACACTAAGATGTTCATTCTGTGTGGACAGACACCAGACTCAAATTTTACACATATACATAAACTTCTTTGGTCTTTGAAAATGTGTCTAACAATACATTTTAATCAAAATAATTATGAGAGATATTAATGCCAACATTTTGTACTGAAGAGGATTAACCAACTATAGATTTGGCCCACTTAAACTTTAAACTTTCTTGTAACTAGATGATCAAAACCTTGAAAATCAAGTCAAACAGCTAAATTGTCTCTAATCAATTCATATAACAATTTCTATTTTTGTTGAATTTATCACTTGTTTTGATAACATTTACACACAGCCTCAAAGACAAAGAGTAACTTTAGCAGCTTGTCTAGTCCTCTGTGAGCAATTAAATTAACTAGTCACTTATTGCAGGCTTATATACACATACACGAGCACACAACGTTGTACCAGTCACATAGGAAAATAGAAATAAGACATAAGATTCAATATCTAAGCCAAACATTGAATCTAGTCAGTGCAGACATGTTTTCTCATGTTCATGATCATCCTATGCATTCTTTACATTTGTTCTGCTTCAGACCAGCATGTTGTCTCTTCCATCACTGTTAACTTTCTCACCTATGACCCATTAACTTTCCTATAATAATCATAATGAATAATTTTGGTTTCTTTAATGATTATCCTCTACAGTAATTCCTTGCACATCAGGGATAAAATTTAGTTGAAATGTATACTATGTGAGCATTTTGGATAAAAATAAGTACCTTTAAGAGGAACATCGGGATACCTGGCTGGCTCAGTTGGTACAGCATGTGACTCTGGATCTTGGGATCATGAGTTTGAGCCCCACATTAGGTGTAGAGATTACTTTGTATTTTTAAGTTCTATTTACTTAAGTAATCTCTACACTCAATGTGGGGCTTGAACTCATGACCCCAAGATCCAGAGTTATATGCCCTACCTACTGAGCCAGCCAGCTGTCCTGGGGGTAGAGCTTACTTTAAAAAATTTTTTTAAAAAGAGAGAGAAGCATCTTTCAGTTTAATAAAAATATTAAGAAGAAAAACACATTCCCTTATTTAAAAGAGGTTTCTTTTAAATTCTTCATCAGAAGGGGTGCCTGGGTGGCTCAGTCAGTTAAGTGTCCGACTTCAGGTCATGGTCAGGTCAGGTCATGATCTCGCATTTCGTGAGTTTGAGCCCTGCACCATGCTCTGTGCTGACAGCTCAGAGCTTAGAGCCTGCCTCAGATTCTATGTCTCCCTCTCTCTCTGTCCCTCCCCCACTCACACTCTGCCTCTGTCTCTCTCTCAAAAAAAAATAAATAAATAAACATTAAAAACATTTTTTTAATTCTCCATCAGAAGAATATATCATTAGCAATTCCAGTAGAACATTCATTAATATTTCATGTTGTCACATCTCAACTCGAAAAAGCTACACTAATCACTAATTCAACTAATTCAATCTATCTGAATTACTAAGAATTTATAAAAATTTTCTGATTAGGCACTAACCAAATCTTTAAATTCTAAACCTGATTTTTAAAAAGGTAAAACATAGGAGGTACTTGTACTTTTGTTATATGATTATCTAGGGAAAGTCTTTTATTCATACCTACTGAGTAGGATACTTATAGAATGTGTAATCAAAATCAGCTTCATAACTATACTTTATTACATAGTGAGTGTTGTTTATAGTAGCACTTTCAAGACAGTATGCTATGTTTAAGAAGTACAATTTCTTATACAAGTTCTACTGGTTCTTGTCATGTAAAGCCGTGTGTTTCGTGAAAGAAATTGAGAAGAATATAGCTAGATTATTTCTGTGTTTTTTATTAATAAGAAGAAAAATAAAGATTGACAATTTCACATAAGTCATATTTTCTCAGAGGAAAGCATGATGTTATATAAAGACAATAGTGTTGGTTATTTTGCCAAAATTCTAACGTTGAACATTTAATTTAGTAGGCTCTATATAGGGTCAATGCATAATGCTCTGAAGACAAATTTAAGTTCTTGATGATGACACTAGTTTGCTTGATTTGTTGAGCATGTTAATATGTGGTGTTTCTACTAGGAATTCAGCAAGAGCATAAAATAATCCTTTCTCCAACAAAACATTACCATCTCTCTAGCGCAATGGATGTTAGCAGAAGGGAAGAAAGTAAGTGTGAACAGAGAATTGGCATCCAACATTTACATGTGTAATTTATATTTTTGAATCCTAATATTAAGACTACCTTTTATAAACAATCTGGGCCTCTGTCAATTTGTGTTCAATTTAGGCATCATTGTTCAACAAACACTTATTAAGCCAACCACTATGTGTGACTCTGCAAGGAATAGAGTGATTAATAAGCCACATTCTCTTTATTAAGGATTCAGAGTCTAATGAAAAGACAGATGTATTCATATGTAACACACAAGGCAGAATGCTAAGTGCTGTAATAAAGATAGGAACTGCTAAAGGAAAATGGTGGGAGAGATCTGTTTTAACTAAGGTAAGAAGGAAGGGCACCTGGCTGGATCAGTTAGAGCATGAGACTTTTGATCTCAGGATTATAAATTCAAACCCCACATTGTAGAAATTACTTAAAAATAAAATCTTTAAAAAAAAAAAACCTAAGGTATCAAGGAGGGCCTTGTAAAGGAGGTAGTATTTGAAATGATGGTGACGGTGATGATGGGTCCTGTAAGAGTGACTTAGTCTGCTCCATATCTCTCATCTCATTCCCCTTTAACATGTTCTGCTTTGTCTTTTTTCTACAGTACTCACCTTGTAATTTATTTATTATACTTATTATTTATTTACCTAAAATGTGAGTATTCAGGCAAGGATCTTTGTTTTGTCTATTGATGTACTTTGGTGCTAGAATGTGCTGGCACATTGAAGGTGCCAAATAAATATATGTGGAATGAATTAATGAGGAAAAAATATATAAGTTCACCATGGAGGCAGAAAGTGCAAGGTATTTTTTCAAATGATTAGGGGGCCAATATGGCTGGTATGAAAGACATGTGTTGGCTGTACGATATAAATAGGAAGTGATAAAGTGGCTTAAGTATTTTTCCTTCCTTTTCCAATAAGTAATAAAACCAATTTCTCTGTCGCAGAATTTCTCATCTGAGAAACTGATAGTTGAACTGTAATAATATGCATTTTACAAATAATTGTCAAATAAATTAAATAACATGAAGCTCTAGTTCTGAATTCGTTGTCATTTTTAGCCATTTTAGTTTTATTTGCCTATATTTTACCTTTACTTGGGCTTTGCTGCCCTGAAATTATACTCTTTTGCTAAAGTTGCCTCTATGTCATTTCAGTTCATTGTTTTAAAGCAACTGAATTCTATAAAATACATGTATCCCCTGTATCAAATGATGTTGAATGAATGTATCCAACATTTGCCAAAGTCAGACGATATCTGAATGCAACATAACATGCAATGTCATGGTAAATACATGCTAATCTCAGCTGTCGCATCAACTAGCTTTTACTGTTCCAAATTGCATCAACTCATGGAAAAAAGTATTGTCTTAGGAATGGACCTATGCAGCTAGAATCACTAAAAATTCAATCCATGCTATGGTAGCAGGTTGGTGTCCATTTTGCAAATTCACCTTGTGAACAAATCCACATCCTTTCTATTCTTGTAATTCACAGGGTCACTTATCTACCCATCTGCTCGTATTTTTTCTTCCTGCTTATTTTTTCACATCAACATTTAGTAGTATCATGAACCATTTTGCTCAGTGTCTAGCTCACCCTTGTCGAGACTTTCTGAGATGTTCCAAATGCTCTGAATCCGTGCAGTCCTATATGGTAACCACTGGGAACATGTGGCTATTTTTAAGCATTCAAAATCTTGCTACTGCAACTTAATAACTGGATTTTTATTTTGTCTAATTTTAACTAATTTAAATTTAAATATTCCCATATGCCTAGTGACTGCTATATTGGACACCAGAGATCTAGATATCATTGTTTCAGAAGATTCAATAATGACTATCTACTTATTTATTTGACGTATTGATGCAACAAAATATATTGTATGGGTTTCCATTTCCAAAAACATAAAGTAGAGATTTTTTTTCCTGTTACTCTTTCCCTATTTCTCCCAGGACTTACAATATAAAACAAACTTGAAAAGACTGAAAAGTGGAGAGAAGGCAGACCAGCTAGGGACTTTGGGACCTGAAGGACAAGATGGTTCTGAGTTCCCTGGGTTTTCTTTTTGCCTCATGTATTCAACATCTGTAGCTGAAAAAGCAAGCAACCCAGGATGCCAATGGACACAGACAAAAAAGCCTCAGCAAAAGCTTATTCTCTCAAACCAAAAGTCCTAGCAAGAAAAAATTCATTTCAAACATTAATTTCTTGCTTCCAAACTTCTCTACCTTTCTGTGGTACCAAACACCACAGAAAATACTGTAGTCCCTCCCCTACCCAGACTAGCGAAGGCTGAGTGAGGACCAAGACTTCCATCCTCACCAAGCTATAAGGAGGTGCCAATCCCCAAGGTGGTGTCAGAGAAGGCCCACTAGCGAACCAGGACGTTCATCCCCACTGGCCTGTAATGAGTCCCTCCGTAGTGTCAATGGAGATGACATGGGGGTTTGGACTTCCATTTCCACCCAACCATAATAAGACACTCTTTCCTCTCCCCACTGAGGTTGTGTCCGAGGGACTCCAGTGGAGTGTCAGGACTCTAATAAGCACTCATCAGTAATAAGGCTGCCACCTGTGATGCCAGTGGAGGTCATATGAGGTGATGAAATTCCTCTCCTGCCAGCAGTAATGAAGAGCATAAGATGACAACAGAGGTTGAATAGAGAATATTGACTTCTACTTCCCCAAGCTGTAAGGATGTGGGGTTCACCCTTCTCCTGCCTGAGTGGTTTCAGAGATAGCTAATTAATACAGAGGGTTTAAATAAGAGTCATAACCTTATGATACAAAAATATTTAGATTTCAGGTTTTTTTAAGTTTATTTATTTATTTTGAGAGAGAGAGAGAGAGAGAGAGAGAGAGCATGAGCACAAAAAGGTTAAGGGCAAAGAGAAAGGGAGACAGAGAATACCAAGAAGACTCCACACTATCAGCAGCCAGGAGCCCAAAGCAGGGCTTGAACCCACAAACCATGAGATCATGACCTGAACCGAAATCAAATCAGACACTTAACCAACTGAGCCGCCCAGGTGACCCTAGATTTCATTTTGAAATTCACTTTCATTTTACAAATTACCAACAATGAAGAAGAGCTCAAACCAGTATTGCTTTTTCAGAGGTTCAGTAATAAATGAACCTCAATTAAATGAGTGAATCCCAAACTCATATGAAAAAAGGACAACTAATAGAAGCCAACACTAAGATGACAGAGATATGAGAATTAATCCAATAAAGATTTTAAAGCAGCATGATAAAAAACTTAATGAGCAATTATAAACACACATGAAACAAATGAAAAATTAGAAGACATTGAAAATTAAATAGAAGGTTATAAAGAAGATCGGGGTATCTAGGTGCCTCAGTCAGTTGAGCATCTGACTCTTGATTTTAGCTCAGGTGATGATCCCAGGGTCATGGGATTGGGCCCCACATCCATGCTCAGCATGGAGCCTACTTAAGATTCTCTCTCTCCCTCTCTGCTCCTCTCCCTGACTTGTGCACACTCTCTCTTTTCCTCTTAAAAAGAAAAAGAAGATCTAAAGAAGAACCAATTGGTAATTTTAGAAAATTGTAAAAAAAAAATTTAATAATAAAAATTAAAAATTCAGTGAATAAGCTCAACAGCAGAATGAAAGGGACAGAATCCATGAATTGGAAAATATAACCTGAAAAACAGAAAAAAACTAAAAAAAAAAGTGCATAGTCTCAGCGACCAGTGGAATCAAAACAAAAGATCAAACACTTTGTGTCATCAGAAGAAAAGGAGGGAGAAAGCGGGATTAGAAAAGAACCTGAAGAAATAATTACTGAAAACTTCCCAATTTTGGAAAAGGCAAAACTTACAGATTAAAGAAGCTGAGCAAGCCCAAACAAAATAAGCCCAAATAAATCCACACCACAGCACATTAAAATTACACTTCTGAAAACTAGAAACAAAAAGAATTTGAAGGCAGCCAGAGAAAAGTGATACTTTACCTAAAGGGGAAAAATAATTCAAATCATAGCAAATTTCTCTTCAGAAACTGTAGAGAAAGGAAGGAAGTGGTATTAAGATCTTTTAAGTGCTGAAAGAAAAGACTCATCAATCCAGAATCCTATATACCCAGCAAAAATATCCTTCAGGAATTAAGGAGAAATCAAAAAATGCTTAGAGAAATGAAAACTAAGAGAATTTGTCACCATTCTGAGAGAATAGCTAAAGGAAGTTCTCAAAAAAGGAATGATAAAAGAAGGAAACTTAGAACATCAGAAGAACATGGTAAGCAAAAATATAAGTGAATAAAATTGGTTTCCCTTCTCCTCTTGAGTTTTCTAAATTACGAATGATGTTTGAAGCCAAAAATTATACTGAATGGTTATCCAAAGGAAATATCTAAGATATTTATACTTTAAATAAAGGAGATAAAGGGACATACAGGAAGATAAATCTCATACCATATACAAAAATTAACTCAAAATGGATCTTGGGTTCAAATGTTAAACTTAAAACTATAAAATTTTTAGAAAAAAAAAAGGTAAAGTGTTAGGAATAAGCAAAGAGTTCTTAGATTTGACAACAAAAGCATGATCAATTGAAGAAAAATTGTTGAGTTAATTTTTGCTTGTGAAAAATTGTGTTAAGATTATGAAAAGATAAGTTCCAGACTGAAAGAAAATATTTATAAGCCACACATGTAATGAAGAGCTATAACTAGAACTTTCCAAATTCAATAGTAAAATGGACAAAAGATTTACACAGACATTTCACCAAAAGGATATAAAAATGCACATGAAAAGGTATACAACATCATCAGCCATCAGGAAAATGCACAATTAAACTACAATGAGGTATCAATACATACCTACCTGAATGGCTAAAAAAAAATGGTAATACCACCAAATGCTGGCAAGAATACAAAGAAAGGGAACTACTCATACATTGCTGGTGGGAGTGTAAAATGATATAGCCACTCTGGAAAAAAGTTTAGCAGTTTCTTTAAAAACTAAGCATGCAATTACTGTACAACCTAGCAACTGAACTCCTAAGCATTTATCCCAGAGAACTGAAGACTTATGTTCATATAAAAACCTATACATGACTATTTATTCATAATAGTCCCAAACTGAAAACAACCTGATGGCCTTTAATACGTGAATGGTTAAACAAATCGTGGTGGTATCATGGAAAACTATTTAATAAAAAAGAAGGTGCTATTTTTATATTCAGCAACCTGTATGAATGTCCAGAGAATCATGCTGACTGAAAAAAAAGCCAGTCCCAGAAGATTATATATTATAACTTTAGGACAAATCATTTTGTATATAACATTCCAGAAATGACAAAATTATAGAAGTGTAGAACATATTAAGAGGTTTCCAGGAGTTGGAGGGGTGGGGATAAAGGGAAGTAGGTCTGACTACAAAAGAGCAACGAATAACATGAGGGTTCCTTGTAATGGAAATGCATATATATTGACTGCATCAGTGTCAATATCCTGGCAGTGATATTGTACTATAATTTTATAAGATGTTACCACTAGGGGAAACTGGGTAAAGGATACGTGAGATCTCTGTATTATTTCCTACAACTGCAGGTGAATTGACAATTATCTTAAAAGGTCTAATTAAAAATAAACAAATACATTGCATGAGCCAATTCATGTTCAGCATTAATATTATTCAATTTTAATATTTTATTTAGTAAAGAGGGGAGCCTGGGTGTCTCAGTCGGTTAAGCAACTGACTTCACTTCAAGTCATGATCTCTCAGTCTGTGAGTTCAAGCCCCACTTTGGGCTCTGTGCAGACAGCTCAGAGCCTGGAGCCTGCTTCAGATTCTGTGCGTCCCTCTATCTCTGCCCTTCCCCGACTCATGCTCTGTCTCTGTCTCAAAAATAATAAATAAACATTTAAAAAATGTAAAAAAAAGATTTAGTAAAATAAAATGAAACTTTATAATCTTTTTGCTTCTAGCTGACACTTAAAATGGGTTTATCTTAGTTTTATCCTTCTTAATACTTTAGTTCAGAAGGATGTCTTCTTTGATTTAGAAGAATTACTACTCTATTGTTCAGTATTATTGCTGTCTAATCTGATAATTAATTATTAGTTTTCCTGTAGACAATGTTGATTTGAGACGTGTTCCTTTCTTTAGCAGCTCTTGGAATATATATCATATTCAAGCCTTTGAAAAGTGTATTCTTCTCCAATTTGTCAAGCAGAGAAAAGAATGACTATTAGATTATTTCTCTTCCATCACTACTGTTTTTACTTTTAGACTAACTATTGTGTTTTAGATTGTTGAGTGATTTTATTTCATTCATCATCCCAATTTTCTTTTTTTTTTTTTAATATTTATTTCTTTTTGGGAGCGAGAGAGAGAGAGAGAGAGAACATGCATGTGCACATAGGAGCAGCAGAGGGAGAGGGAGACAGAAAATCCCAAGCAAGCTCTGTCAGCACAGAGCTGGATGTGGGGCTTGAATTCATGAACTGTGAGATCATGACCTGAGCCGAAAACAAGAGTTAGACGCTTAACTGACTGAGCTACCCAGGTGCCCCCAAATTTTCTTTCAATAAAAGTAACTGACAGCCTAAAACAGAAAAAAAAAATTAATACAGTTTCTTCAGAAGAGTTGCTCAGTAGAACAAATATTCCCATCCTGTTTATTCATTCAACAAATATTTACTGAGTCTCTATTATGTACCAGGCACTATTCTAGAGGTTGGGAAAACAGTAGAAAACAAGAGAAATATCCACACCCTCATGGAGTGTTCACATTCTAGAAAGAAGATATAAACAGATAATTAAGATATATATAACATGTATGTTAGATGGGGATCAGTGCTATGGAGAAGAAGGCAGAACAAGGAACTGAGGAATGTAGGTGCTAGGTGCATTATTAAAGAGTGCCATCAGGAAACTCTTGCCTTATTTCTAATAGTGGGCACTTACACTGTAGCATGCTTAAATGCAAATTTTCCAAAAGTGATTATAATTCACAGTAAAAGACTATGCATATACAACAGGAATTTGCAAATTTTTCTCCACTGTGATTCATGTGACTAATAATATTCACATGTATCACACACTCCCATAAGTGGACCAGTGGTCAGTGAGACTTCTTGTGTGCCATGTGTATATCTGGCTATAATTCCACTTTGTTCTTTCTCAGGAAAATTAACTCAAATGAGTGAGAGTGTATGTTATTGTGATTGTCTTAAATCTGAATATGTTTAGAATTCATCGTTTTAAAAATTCAGTACTTTGTTGCTTTCAATATACAACTGATTTCAGCACATTTGCATATTGAGTCATTGGCATGAAAGTAATAGTAACTGCATATGTAGAGTTATATCCAATTGGTAGCTCACAAACCTCCTACCTGTTCTTAGGAAATAGGTAATCATAACACCGTTCTTACAAATGGGACAAAAATTTTGAGACAAAAGGCAAAAATTATGGAGTCAATAGTTTTAGAATAGTTTCAGGTGAACACTCTTGATGCATATTTCAACAGAAGCTGAAATTTTGGCATTAAAGGAAGCAAATACTCAGTAGACTGGATGACTGAATTTTGCTGCCTGAGGGAGCAAATTTTCCTGGCTTAAAAGTTAAATAAATCAATTGTTATTCTATTGCTGCTCAGTATTACTATTCACTGGTTCAAAGACATTTCAAATGAGAAAATATCAAGCAAATAATTGCATCCAGCCAAACAAAGTCCAAGGTAAAAAACCCTCACTATTAGGAATTTCTTTCAATGCTGTAAATGTTTATGAAGTGTCCACAATGGGACAAGCACTATGCTACCCACTGGAGGCCAAAGAGAAAATTAAGATAAGGTCTTTTTTTTTCTTCCTTTCTTGATTTGCAATAGATCTAGCTTTTATTGGTTAGTACACAGCCCAACAGTGTTAGCTTTGATATTGCCTATGTGGTAGATCTATCATGAGACTATGCAATTAGATCTTAGCTTAGAAATTTTCAGGAGGACAAACTTCTGATAAAATTAATGATGATGCTAAATTGGTAATTTCCATTTGAAGGGATAAGGAAAATGTGGGTCAGGGGTGTAGGTGAGGAATCCCTTGGCTTCGCACTCAGAGGAGCCTGTGGAGCTATGCTGGTCATCAATCAAAATCCCAAATCCTAGTTTCACTTTGCAGCTTCTTAAACTGCCCATAATCCCATCTTCTTGGTTTCACCTAATAGGTGCTTAATTCATTGTTGCCGAACAAATGAAGCAGTAAGTCCAGCATCCCAGCTGAAAGGTAATTCTCCAAGATCCTGTAACCCAAGTTCAAAACCTGCCTAATGCTTTCACTTCCAGGGTCTCCTGAAATAGTTGCTGACCCCGAACAGACAACTGTGGGAGCCACTTGTTCAGGATTTTGCCCTCCATGGTATACTACTTCTTCATAGAGCTCCAGAAACCTCCATCTTAGTTATTTATTTTTTTAAGATTTTTCTTTCAAGTAATCTCTGTACCCAACATGGAGCTTGAACTCACAACCCTGAGATCAAGAGTTGCATGCATTGCTGACTGAGCCAGCAGACACTGCAGGAAACGCCCATTTCAGAATGAGAGTCCAGAAGCAGAAATTAGAGCTTGATGGTCACTAGAAATTCTTCAGGTAATTTAGCTACTTGACAGAGATCTAGTCACCATTTTTAATGGGCAGGTTTGTGTAGAATGAAAATAAAGGGAAAGTTCAAACCTCACTTCTTCTATCTCCTTTCAGCCTTGGGGGCTCAACTTTGTGGTGAAATGGGTTCTGAGAGTCAACAATAGATTCAAGCATTGCCATCAGGACTTTCAGCTTCCCTCCATGAGTGAAGGAAGTTGAGCATGATCTTTGATCCCTAATTAATGAAGAAGACTCTTGAAATTTACCAGTCTCTCAATCCATTTTCAGGAATAAAATTTAGTTTGGTCGTGTTTCTTACGCAAACCTAAGCCATGATGGGAAACTACTCAATGTGGTACCTGATTTCTCTATATAATAGGTTGCATCTTAGTCTACAAAGTAGATGAGGGGTTCTCTGAGGTCCCTACCTCAATGCTTGCCTTTCAAAAGCATTAGATGATCTTTCTTAGCTCTTTGGCTTAGAGATAGAAAGTTACAGTGGGATTTTCTGAAGCTCAGGGCTGAAGCCACAGATCCCTATTCTGTTTCTGTCCCCCTCAACACTAAAAAGGTAGTTTAATTGACTGTTCACTCATTTTCCTTCTAACCAACAGAAGATGCCACTTAGAATATCTTGGATTTGGAAATGGTGAACATATGCTTTAGACTTTATTCTAATCTTGGGCATATGTTCCAGAGCGAGCATGAGAGAGAGAGAGAGAGAGAGAGAGAGAGAGAGAGAGAGAGAGCTATCTGCTGAGGTTGTTGTGGTTGATGAGAACTCTTCCGTCCTCCCAAAAGAAAGCATGATTCTGGACTTAACTGGACTTTTTGGTGGCAAGGAAGTTCAGTAATGTAAAATATTTTCGTATGTTGATAGTTTGGAAAAATGCCACATGAATGTTACTAATTCTTAAAACTTAATCACTACATGTCCAAATGTCCAAATTACCATCTTTGCCTATTGTTATTTCACATCTATGTTTAATGGCAAGCACACTTAGTCAATCCAAGTATAGCCTTGTAGGTTATCTCATGGTTGAGCATCCTCATCGGTCTTCAATGTTTATTTCCAGCAAAAGAAAAGATGCATGTGTCATGAGCAATATAAAATTAGGAATTCATTCATTCTTTTAGTAATGACTATTTGTTGAGTGTTTACTATGCACAAAACACTGAGTTCAAATTAACTCGATTCTGGAGGCTTTTTTTCCTATTTACTGTTCTTCATTTGTCATGGATGATTGAACTGGCTACATTGGAGTTTATACTTTACTTGTTTGATCAGACTTTATTCTCCTTTGTCTATTTTCTTTTCCTACATTAGCAACAATGGCTACAGTTATGTCTTTTGCTTTAAGTATACATTTCTGAGTGCTAGTGATTTGCAAGTATTTAGAATTTTAAGTCATACACTACCCCTAAGTTTTCTCATTTGTTAAAAAGAAGGAGAGGGGTGCCTAGGTGGCTTAGTCAGTTAAGCATCTGACTTTGGCTCAGGGCATGATCTCATGGGTTTGTCAGTTCAAGCCCCGCACCAGGCTCACTGTGCAGGCTCACTACTGGCAGCACAGAGCCGCTTCAGATCCTTTGTTCCCCTCTCTCTGTCCCTCCCCTGCTCACTCATGCTCTCTCTCTCTCTCTCTCTCTCTCTCTCTCTCAAAAATAAATAGACATTAAAATAAAGGAGATAAAATTTAATACTTGTTTTGCCCATAGCCTTCTAGAATTTTATGATGTTAGTTTATAAATGTTGACTATAAGGGGAAATACTTTTGCAAGCAAAGTTCTAGGGAGTCTTGAGTAAAGTTAAGTAGGTGAAATTTATCTTCTGTATTTCATTTCTCTGTTTTTAGTACCCATCACTCCACAAAGGCCCCGATATCCCTGCCCTAAATGGGAGGAAGAAGAAGGACAAATCAGTTCTGGCACTCATCAGCCATGTAACCTTGGGTAAGTTATTTATCCTCTAGGGCTGGAAGTCTTCATCTGTAAAATAGGGGTTACCACAGTACATTCCTCATGTAGTCATTGTGAAGATTAAATAAAATATTGAATGTGAAGCACTCAGCACATGCACATGTCCACATTAAAGGTGAGTGAAAAATTGCTTGGTTTTTATTTTGCCAAGTCAAGAAAGAAATGAAAGGAAAAAAAAACCAATCTTCATATTTTATCACAATCATTTCATGCAAGAAATGACACAGTACCATTTAAAAAAAAGGACATGATATCAGAATTTATAATTTTAATTTAAAAATTTACTACATGGTCCTCGTTGCTCATATTTCATCATAAATTAATGAAAACTTCATCTTGGATCATCTTTAATCTGCAGACTTGTGTCTGGAAAACACCATGGTGACCTAATTCTCTTTTTCCATCAAAATTTCCCTACCATGGTCTCATTCCCTTGAAGCCCAGTTCTCTTTTCTAACATTACAGCTCATTGGTCTACAGTGAATGCAAAAGGATAAATGTATTCATCTTTTCAAGAGCATAATTTACATTCTAATATAGGAGGCTTTATCCCAGTAAGTAATAGTAGTGGTGAGGATTCCACACCACCTGGCAATTCTGGTGATAAAAGATTTGGGTACAGGTGCCCTCTTCAGTGTCTTGAATGCCCACCTGCTTCATACATGTATCTGGTGGCTCTGTACCCAACTGTCCTTAGGCTTAAGAAAGTTAGACCTGCAACAGATAGGCTGGGCCTTTGAACGGTTTCCTTAGCAGCACCCGTGAGACACACTCAAGTATCACTGCAAATGAAATAATGGTTAGAAGGTTTTCCTGATTGTGTTTCAATTTATGCCACTTCTCCTGGTTAAGGCCTATCATCTTTAGTGGGTCTCTGGCCTCTCATGACCGTGCTGGAGAAATAACTTATTTCTAGTAGGTTTCTTCCAAGGATTGATGTGGAAGAGCCACACCAGGTCCCAAAGGTTGGCCTGCATTCAGCTGGCCACTCGAGGTGGTAAATAATGGGCTTCTCCGGGGGCAAGGGCAGGAGTACTAAAATAACAAGATTATATTCCATTTCAGATGTTGCCAGGGTTAATGGACAGGACAGCATACAGCACACTATTGCACAATAATGAAGAATATAAGGCTGGGGTCAGAAAACCTTGGTTCAGACCTGAGGTGAGACACTTAACAGCTGTGGAAAACAGTTTCTCTCTCTAAATTTTAGTTTCTGAAAACAGAGTTAAGAATAGCACCTACATCACAGGCTTGTTAGGAGGATTAAACAAGCTAACTCATGTATAACGTTTTAGCACAGTGCCTGCCCATGGTAAGTGCTAGGTTAATATTAGCTTTGTTATTCTTATGTGCATTGTAACAGGATGTGCCCACTTTACTGCTAGCTTCATTAACCATTTATACTAAGTGTATTTGCTGTTTTAGTCAGAACATACTCTGAAATCACAAAATATGCAAACTCAGGTCCCGATCTGAACAAATGGAAGGCATGTCTTGGAGTTCCCCTCTCAAAATGTTCCACAGAAATATCCCAGCCTTTACTGAACTTTATTTTACTTCCTCAAATCACCTCTCACTTCTCTTTTGTTGCTACTGTCAGTCCTGTCTTGCCTAGATTGTTTCTAAGAGAGAACTTTCTTTGTTGTTGTTGTTAGTTTGGCGTATTGTGATTGATGGCACATTCTTTAACCATGAGCAAACATGACTTGGGCTGTCTAGTGGGTGGAACATCTCAATTCACATTGTTTCTAAAGAGTAACACTCAATGAGTTGTCTTGAAGTTGTCAGATTGCATAATTATAGTCAATTTTCAATTATCCACATAAATAAAAAGGCTGTCAGTACAGATAACAGAAAATTGCAGCTTCTGAAATTGTGGTTAACCATCCAGCAGAGTTGAGCCTTGCTACTATATATACCCAGTGGCAACACCAACTGGGTTAAAGGAATTTAGCTTCCCTATAATCTCCTCGAAACCCTATTCTTTGATATGAATACTTGGCATTTTCTCAATCTTATGTAAAGGGTCCAGAAATTAAAGTTTCGAGTCCTTTCTTCCAATGAGATAACAGCTCCTGTATTTCTGTTAAAACAAATCCAGAGCTGGCTCTGTCATAGGTTTGGGCCTATCTCAGGCAACGTGTCAACCGCATGTCCAAGCCATGATGCATATGATTAATCTCCAATGCACTCAACCCAGAGCGTGAATAACTATACATCTGGCCTGCCTCATCTTCCTGAAGTCAGTTTCAATATATAATTAGAGGGGAAAGTGGCAGCCTGAGACAGCCTATTTCAACAGTGGAACACAGAGATTGCTAGACATTTCTTCTTTACCTAGTCTCCTCTAGTTTTACCACTGATTTTATCCCTTGGGGTCACACAGGACAAATCTATTCTTTTTTTTTTTAATATTTGGACAAAGCTATTACATCCTGCCTGACATGACCACTAAGAACTGTATGTCCTTGGTTAAATTCTTTCACGCTTCATCCCTCTGAGCTTTTTTTTTTTTTTAATTCTTGAAAAGGAGGGAATTGGACTAGGTAATCTATGATAGATCCTTTAATTTTAATATTATTTAATTCTATGAAAATTTCTTTTGATACTAGTATAGAATGGTTTATTAACTCTATTACTATATCCTACACTATAAATGTATTTACCATATGTATTATCAAATTTAATCCTCATGATATTCTTTATAGGACAGTTATTTTTATTTATAAGTGAGGAAACAAAGGGTCAAAGAGATTAAGTAAGCCATGCCCTGAGTTTCTGGTACTAGCTCTCTGTTTAAGATAGGTTTTACGTCCAAGTTTTATTTTCTTGAGAAATTAACTTTAAAATCCCTAGGCTTAGTTGTCCAAATGTAAAATGGGTTAAATAACAAAACCAAGTTGACTTTCAGTTCAGCAGAAGGTATAGCATATTCTATGGTCGTTGCCACAAGATGTGAGGCTTCAGGAAAACTGGCTAGGCTCATTCAGGCAGGGTAAAGATTTGGAGGTTGATGAGAAATCAACACTAGAATTCATAAGCAAATGAACCTCTCACCAGGGCCTTAAAAAAAATAAAGACAATATTCTTCAAAGGAGATCATTTCTCCAACATTCTATTCACTGGGGCCTTCAGTATGCCAGGCATTGAAGTAGTCACTTATAGTTAAAAGTTTCTCGTTTATTACTCATAAGAACTTTGTGGAGTACCAGTCAGCACATGTATAATTATCCTCACTTTACATAAGATGAGATTGACACTAATAGTGGATAAATTGTTTGCTCAGCCAGTAAGTGGAATATGAGGATTGTAACCAATGCCTCTGAGCTCCAAGTTCCAGAAACTTTCCACTCTGCCAGCCTTTCCCAAAGTGCGCTTTAGTCCGTACTCATTTTCCAAAATGATTTTCCAAAAAAAGGATGCCACAGTCAACTATGCTTGATGTTGCATACTGTGGTATCCCTTAGAGGTTCACAGAACTTAGTGTATTCAAGGTTCCCAGGAAATTCTGGAAAGGAAATGTGTTTAACAATTTCCTTTCAAACTTTCCCTAAACTTATTTACAAGGGAATTTCAAGTCCAATTAACACATGTTATGATCCTGAAGAATCAAATCCTATTTAACTCTTTTTGAGAAATACTCCACCATACCAGGCTATGCTAGAAAGTAATTTCTACAGAAAAAGATTGTCATTATAAACCAACATTTTCTTCATATTAATATATATATATATATATTTTTTTTTTTTTCATGAGTTAACTAGTGAAGGTCTTGGGATGAGAAGCCAGGTAGTTACAGCCATTCAACAAATTTCCCTGCTTTTTTTCTTGTTTATTTATTATTTTTGAAAGAGAAGAGAGAGCACAGTGGGGGAGGGGCAGAGAAAGAGAGGGAGACACAGAATCCTAAGCAGGCTCCCAGATCTGAGTTGTCAGCACAGAGCCTGATATGGGGCTCAAATCCATATACCAGGAGATCATGACCTGAGCTGAAGTCAGACACTTAACCGACTAAGCCACCCAGGCGCCCCCAAATTTCCCTGCTCTCACATGAGAGAATAGTATGTACTGTGGAATTGCATACCTGAGAATACCAGGTGGAAATACCAATACAGTATATATACAAGTGTATGACATATTCTTATGGTACCTATTTTATGTTCTGAAGGATTTTATTTATGCATGGAAAGTACCATTTGCTCCTTCCCCAAATTTCTGCTGTTTGACACATTTTACATTTTTTATTCTAATTTGAATGAAAGAAAAATGTATTTTTTTGAGATATTATGGAGAACTTTGTGATTGCTTGAATGCATTAATGATGGCAAAGTGTTTTAAAACTGAGATCGGAAATCATTGAACAAGATAATTAAGTTGGATTTAGCTATGAAATTAATATTAAATTCAGCTCTTTAGTCTATTGCTTATTTTTAAGATCTGCCTGCCAATAAACATTGGTTCTGTGGAGGGCTTTAAACATTTTCAAAAGTTGTTTTTTAAGTGGTAATCATGAGTCCATAAGAGTCTTAGAAATTTCTTAGTGAGGTTCATTGTTTAGGAAGTGAAATGTAACTCTCAGATGACCATAGCCATGGAATGACAAAAGCCAGGGATGTGTATTTTATTGAAAGTAACCAGAAAATGAAAGAAACACAAAATAAGTTATTGCTATAGAATGCATGTAAATATCTCTTGATATTTGTCATTCATAGATGCTGTTCAAGTCACCTATTGCTATGTCACAACCAAAATTTAGTGGATTAAAATAACAAGCCTTTTATTATATCTCACAATTTTATGACTCATGAAATTGGGAACAGTTTCACTAGGTGATTCTTCTGCTCAATATACTGGCAACTAAACCTGTCTAAGTGGTCCATGATGACTTTGCCCGTGTGCCTGGTGCTTTGATGGGACGGCTAGAGAGCGGGGCCCCTCTCTTTCCTCATGTAGTACCAGGACTTTTCTGTGTTCCAAGGTAGTTGGACTTTTTACTTTTCAACAGGGTAGTGAATCTTCTTACTCAGCAGCTCAGAACTCCAAGAGCAAGTGTTACAAGAGACAGAAAATGAAAATGGTTGGGTTTTTAAGGCCTGGACCTGGAAACAGGCATGATGTCACTTCCACTGTGTTCTGTTAGAGAATATGAGAGGGTATAGAGTCCATTTCTCAGTAGGAGTATCAAAGGATTTGCGGCCACCATTAAACTACCACATGGACCTAAACTGGCAGAAGGGCTTGTGTCATGGAGGAAAATAATACAAACTCTCTTCTGAACTTTTGAACAGGTTAGCCCTTTGGTAGAAATGTTCTTTTAGTCATAAAGCCAAAGTGACACTGTAAAAAATGTATACAATATGACACATCTAAATCAAGTTGTGTTGTAAAAGAAACACATGTGGGTTCTGACTTTCCATTTGAACATTTCCTCTGTCCTGGTGTGCTTCTTACAAGCTCTTTCAAGTCATTCATCACTCCTTTGCTAATTTTTGTAGCTATGATAGCTAATTTTTGAAGAACATCTCCCAAATAAGTAACAAAATAAACCATCAGGTAAAACAAACCTGCCAATACTAATAACACAATGATTAAGAGGATTATGACTGTTTTCATTGCCTAGTAATGTCAGAGTTGTGCTTTTGCACTGAGCAGTGCTTTGATTTTGATTTGAGGTCTATCTTTGTTCTTATCCATGAAGATTTATAAGGTCTAAAGTACTTCAGAAGAGTTTAGGTATTAAGTATTATTTGGATGAGGCAAAAGAAGTCCTCTGGAGACCCTTTCAACTTTAGCTTTTTTCTTTGACTCTTCCCTTCTGTGTCCCTTCTACCAAAGCAATGGCCCTTTCTTAGACTGTCGGTGGCTTCATGTGATCCCTCTCACTTAACAGATATTTAATAAAAATTATCTCTTAATGTAAAGAATAATTTTACTTCATGTGAAAATGATCTCACCTCAGGAAGATAATTATACAAACATTCCTCAGTGTATTTTTTCTTTAGAGTCAAACAGTAAGATAGAGCAGGGGTTGGCAAATGACAGCCTGAAGGTCAAATCCACCCAGTTGTGTAATTTTGTAAATAAAGTTTTATTGGAACACAACCACACTCATTTACTTACATATTGCCCATTACTGTTTTCATGCTACAAGGGCAGAGTTGAATAATTGTGCCAGGCACCATATGGCCTGCAAGACTGTCTTAAAATATTTACTATCTGGTTCTTTCAGAAAACTTGGTGCCTGTGTAATGCCTTTGCAATTTTTCTAGAAAACTAATTTGTTTTTGTTTTAAATATACTTTTGTTAATGGGTAATAAAAGATTATTTTGTGTGGGTAATAAAAGATTGAACAAATCATAGTGTTTTAGTATCATGAATAAATAACAAATACACTTTAATAAAACATTGAATTTTGTAGAGATAAAAAAAAATCTCTCCTCTGTACTGTGTTCTAACTTACTTCTTTTGCTGCTGATCTGCCTTTTGTAATTTACTGAGTAACTTGAAACAAAGGCAGCCTCAGAGCTAAGACACATGAATGTACAAGGAACAAATGAGTCAGACAAGGGAAGTTATGGACACAGTGGCCGAAATTATGTTAATTTAGTTCCTCTGCCTTGCTTTTGAAGACTTGGTTTTGACTCGCATCATGTCTCCATGACTTCCCATGACTCCAGGGAAATCTGTGGACCATTTAGAAGGAAATATATATACTTGCCCACCTCTTGCACTTGTTTGATTGTGCTCTGTCTACATATGAAAGAAAACGGGTGGTTGATAATACCCAGTGTTAGCCAGGTCATTGGCAAACTAGCCTTCTTATCACTATCTGTGAGAGTATAATTTATTTCAATGTTTCTAAAAGGCTGTTTATCTTGTATACTTTCCATTATTTCATTAGGGAAATATTAGCAATGGATTCTAAGTGCTAATATTTCCCTAATGAAATAATGGAAAGTATACAAATTTATTTACAAAGACATTTACTGCAGCTGTATTTATAATAGAACATTGGCAACAACTTTTATATCAATCATAAAAGATTAAATGCAGCAGAATAAAGAAAAACTGTGCATAATTTTGAGGTGGAAAATAAGTGACAAAATAGTGCAAACTATTTTTTTAAGTGTATACATAATCTATGCATAGAAAAGTCCGAAAGACATACACTACAAAAGTAATGGTGATGATACTTCAAAGGTAGATTTATGGATAATTTGATTTTGGTTTTGGATTTTTTTTTTCATATTTTCCATAATGGGCATGCATTCATTTTGTGATTAAAATAACAACAAATATTTATTTAAAAGATCATATTAAGGGGAGCCTGAGTGGCTCAGTCAGTTAAGCATCTTTCTGTTGAGTTTTGCTCAGGCCATGATCTCATGGTTCATGAATTCAAGCCCCGTGCTGGGCTCTGTGCTGACGGTGAGGAGCCTGCTTGAATTTCTCTTTCTCCCCCTCTCTCTGCCTTTACCCCATTCATGATCTGTCCCTAAAATAAAATAAAATAAGATAAAATAAAATAAAACAAAATAAAGAAAATATTAAGAATTTTTAAACATCCTCTATTTATCAACTGTTACCTCAATTGAAAAGAAAAGTGAAGAGGCTTTTATTGATTTTCATGGAATTTACTTTGTTGGCTGAATTCATATAATTAAATGAGTATTTGTAATTATGTAGGCATAGCCATGGATTTTAATTTCTCTGTGTCTGCCAAATATTGGTATATATTTTCCAGATGGAGTCTTTTCTATATTTCTTTCCTAAATGCACACATCTTTTTCATCTAAAATAGAAAATACGTTTTCAGAACTAAAATGTTAGCCACAGCCTTTCCTAATAAGAATTCATAATTTAGTATTTACATTATTTAACTTTTTGTGATGCTCAGTTACATTTACTGAAAGCATGATTTTCAAAGAAAAGTATGAAGACGGAAGACCCAAGAACAGCCTTTCAAAATTTAAATATGTATTTTCTTGAGGGTTATGATTATAAAAGATGGTGCAACACTTGCTTAAATCCAGGACAGGACCAGTTTCCCTTCACCATGTGAATCAAGTCACTTTCAGTAAAGAGTTTTGTCCTGTAGGCTCCTTTGCCCTCTGGCCTTATAGCTAATGCTGTAGAACAGAGGAGGCCAAGAAATGCAACTGTTAGAGGCCAAAAACACCTGCCTGATAACCAGAATCAACTTATGTCTTGAAGTCCACTGAACAGTTCTGGTATTTATATGGCTTTTGGCCAGCGGTTGCTGAGATACTTCGTACTCTATTTCCCTCTTCTGCATCACTTTGCTCTCCCTTCAACAACTACTAATCAGATCGTTTACAACCTAAGCAAATACTTTCTATCAATCTAGCTATAGAATTGATTTCATTCTAATGAAAGACTCACAGAAGCTGTGTGAACTCAAAATGTAAACAGGGTAATTTTCTAGCAACTGTGAAAGAAAATAGAATATTTAGACAACAGGTGGTAAAACAGATTGCATTACGGAAAGTGTTAGCATTCATTAGGAGAGAGTTAATATTAGCTTTGGCCAAAAAGGTAACCAGGAACATTGTACATAAATGCAAAGTTGTCCATGCTCGCAGTCCTGCTAGAAGTCCAAGGAAACCTTCTAATGTTTATTTATTTTTGAGAGAGAGAGAGAGAGAGAGAGCCCAAGTAGGGCGGAGGTGGGGGGAAGACAGAGAGAGAGGGAGACACAGAATCTGAAACAGGCTCCAGGCTCTGAGCTGTCAGTTACAGAACCCGATGTGGGGTTTGACCCCACGAACCATGAGATCATGACCTGAGCCAAAGTCAGATGCTTAACTGACTGAGCCACCCAGGTGCCCCCCAAGGAAACCTTTTAGACTCTATAACAGAACTTGCCAAAAACTCTGGGAATCTCAAATTTGGGGCTGTGCGTCTTGTTCTAACTGAAGCCCTTTTTTACATTTGCATTGAGAAAAACAAAGCAGTAACTACATCAAATGTTGGTCTGTGCGGGAAAAGGTTTGAAATGAATGTTAATAGACTAAATTTTTTAAAAAACTTCCATGTTTTTTAATACCACATTTCAAAGCTTATCACAAATGTTACAAATGACCTTATAGATTTCATGTATGTCAAGACATTTTTATTTTCATTTACATTATATGCAGTGAGAATCTCACAGGGGAAACAAAATATTATTGTAAATATGAAAGGTGAGAGAACAAGTATTTACCATTTAATTTCAATATATACAGTTGCCAGTTCAGCATTTTGCCACTTTGTATACTTTGAACAAATTGTCACTAATTATATATTTGGTTCCAATGCATGGAAACAAGCAGAAAGAAATTTCCTTGAAAAAGATCCATATCATAATTGTTTCATGCTAACATACTGTCAACACATTTGAGCTTTCCAGTTAATTGTGGTTAACTCGAGAAATAAGATCTTTTGAGTATCAAATTTATCACTTCAAATCCTTAGATTAATTGCTGAGTATAACTTCTCATGCCTCATTCAGTAGCTTCTTCAATGACAATTATTTGGGGCAACTGGGTGGCTTGTGACCAAGCCAGTTAAGTGTCTGACTTTGGCTCAGGTCATGATCTCACAGTTCATGAGTTCGAACCCCAAATCAGGCTCTCTGCTGACGGCTCAGAGCCTGGAGCCTGCTTCGGATTCCGTGTCTCCCTTTCTCTCTGCCCCTCCCCAGCTTGCTCTCTCTGTCTCTCTCTCAAAAATAAATAAACATTAAAAAGCATAAGAATTATTTGATGGTGATGATGCTGGAGATGGTACCCTCCCAGGATGCTGTTTGTAGGTATTACCTGATACTGATTTTTACTTAACAATATCCAGCCCCTTATTAATATGACCTTCACTTTTTGATTAAGCGCAAGCATTTTAAGACCTGTGAAAAGCGGATGATTTTGTAAATCTCAGGTTCCTTCTTTCCAAGAGTCTCTAAACTCTTCTTTCTATCTTACTTTTCATGTCTGACATGTTATCAAACTCTGATCTACTGGAAAACATCTTATACTGAAAAAAAAAATACAGGCTTTGCAGTTAGATACCTTAAGTTTCAATTCTTGCTTCTGCTATTTTTTTGTCTGAGCTATGATCTGAATGTTTGTCTCCCTGAAAACTTCATGTTGAGATCCTACCCCCAAATGATGGTATTAGGACATGGGGTCTTGGGGAGGTGATTAGGTCATGTGGGAAGAGTCCTTACTAATGGGATCAGTGCCCCTATGAAAAAGGCGCCAGAGAGATCCCTAGCTCCATTCACCATGTGACTTTACAGGTGAAAGATGGCCACCTGGGAAGCAGGCTCTCACCAGACCCTGGACCTGCCAGCTTCTTAATCTTGGACTTCAGAACTTTGAGAAATAAATGTTTGTTGTTTCTAAGCAGCCAGTTTATGGCATTGTGTCATAGCACTCTGAACAAACTAAGACAGTCTTGAGTTTAGGAAGTTTTCACAATCTTTAGAGATTTTGAGTGGCTACATGTGGAAGAGTGGTTAGGGCAATAAGAAGACTTGCTTTTGGTGATTGCTGTCCCAGGTCTTAAGCTGGGTCTGATCATAAGCATTCTTGAGATGGCATTTGTCCTTCTTAGTAGGTAAACGCTTCAAGTTTAGAAAGGTTTAAAATACTCCAAATTAAAAAAAAAAGCAATAAAATCAATCCAATCCAATCCAATGAAATAAAATAATCCAAATCAGGGCACCTGGCTGGTTTAGTCAGCAGGGGATGCAACTCTTGATCTCAGGGTTGTAAGTTTGAGTCCCATGTTGAGTGTAGAGTTTACTTAAAAAGAAAATCTTTAAAAATAATAATAGTAATCCAAATAATACTGTAAAAATTCTCATATTTAAGAAGCAATCTGTACACATTTAGCATTCTTTTTTTTATAACCAGCTCCTAAATATACATGCCTGTCTGTTAACAATTTCACATCATTAATACTTCTCAGTGAAGAATTTCCTAATTAATTGAATTAGTTAGAATCTACTATACAGAGTCTTTTCTTTTCCTATGTAAATTAAGATATATTTTAACTGAGATTTATTGATCTCATATATATATATATATATATATATATATATATATATATGCAACAGATACTTACTGAGCTCCTAAGGGGATCAGATATTCTAGCTGCCTTGCTAGGAATATTCGAGCAAATAAACTAGATGAGGTTGCTGCTCTTGTCCAGTTTACATGCCAGTGGGATTAGACAACAAACAGTTAAGAACATTTCAGATAGTGATACTTGTTACTCTAAAGGAAATAAAACATTGATTGGATGGGGAGAAACAAGAGGAAGTTTAATTGACACAGGGGGGTGGGGAACAGCCTAATCTTGTTGCAGAGTCCTCTTGTCATGAAGACAGAGAGTGGTTCTGCAAGCCAATTGCTTAATTCTTAAAAAAAAAAAAATGTCTTTTGAGAGAGAGAGATAGTACAGGAGCAGGGGAGGGACAGAGGGAGAATCCCAAGCAGGCCCCAAGCTGTCAGCACCAACCCCTATACAGGGCTCGATCCCAGGATGGTGAGATCACGACCTGAGCTGAAATCAAGAGTTGGATGCTCAACCGACTGAGCCACCCAGGCGTCCCTGAATGCATTTTTAGTATTTCAATTTAAATTTTTTTTCAACATTTATTTATTTTTGGGACAGAGAGAGACAGAGCATGAACGGGGGAGGGGCAGAGAGAGAGGGAGACACAGAATCGGAAACAGGCTCCAGGCTCCGAGCCATCAGCCCAGAGCCCGACGCGGGGCTCGAACTCACGGACCGCGAGATCGTGACCTGGCTGAAGTCGGACGCTTAACCGACTGCGCCACCCAGGTGCCCCTGTTACTGTTACAACTATTACAGAATGTGGCCTGTGTGGGAGACAGCAGTGAGTCTTGCTAATACCAAATCCCAGGATAGAACTCAAATGCCCCAGTCATCAGGAATACTCTACAACCTAAGAATGTCCACCTCCATAAAACTTACAGCATGGAATGGAAGAGCAGAGGAGTGGGTTCTGTTGAGGTCTGATTCCCAGCAGAGGGAAAGACATGCTGTGACTAATTTACACCTGTTCACTTCTTTTGCAAACCTAACCCTCTACCGTCTACAGGAGTGATATTTCTCTAATGCCTGCTCCTTACCTGGAAATAAGAGTTGGAGAGAATAAGCTTTTTCCATCATATTACCCAGACATCTCCAAGGAGAGGAATAGGAATAAGGGCCAAGGTCACAAGTGTAAGGGAAACTCTTCCTCCAGTGAAACAAAAAATGTGGGAATGAGTTGTTTCCACCATCCTCACCACAGGAAACCACTACTAAGAGTGTGAAATTGTTTGGAATTTATCCTTCTAGACTGCTTTTTTTTTTTTTTTTGCAGATGGATACAACCTTTACAGTTTTTTGTACAAAAAATCAGAACATTATGTAAACTATATTTTATTATCTCTTAATTTTGCTTAACAATATATTGTAGACATTTTTCAAATAGATGTATATAGATGCAATGTATTATTTAAAAAAATTTTTTTAATGTTTATTTATTTTTGAGAGAGACAGAGACAGAACATGGGTGGGGAGGGCAGAGAGAGGGGAGACACAAAATCCAAAGCAGGCTCCAGGCTCTGAGCTGTCAGCACAGAGACTGATGCAGGGCTCAAGCTCACAAACTGTGAGATCATGACCTGAGCCGAACTCAGTCGCTTAACCGAATGATCCAGCCAGGTGCCCCTCAATGTATTATTTTTTAATGTCTATTTATTTATTATGAGGGAGAGAGCGTACATGGACAGGGAAGGAAGGGGCAGAGAGAGAGACATAGAGAGGGAGAATCCCAAGAGGGAGAATACCAATCCCACTGGTAGTGCAGAGCCTGATTTAGGGCTCGATCTCACCAACCATAGGATCATGACCTGAGCTGAAATCAAGAACTGGACACTTACCCGATTTAGCCACCCAGGTGCCCCTCCAACATATTATTTTTAATAGTACTTAGAATTTTGGTGAATTAACAGTTCTTCTATTGATTGGCATTTAAATTCTTCCTATTTTTTTATTACTATTAAAAATAATGACTTATAAAAGATCTTTGTGTATACAAGGACATGGACTCTCATTAGTGCTGTTTCAGGTGTAATGAGCTGCTTGGGGCTGAATATATTTAAGCACAGACAGATGGTGACTTGGCAGGTATCATTTAAGAAACGGTTGGGGCGCCTGGGTGGCGCAGTCGGTTAAGCGTCCGACTTCAGCCGGGTCACGATCTCGCGGTCCGGGAGTTCGAGCCCCGCGTCAGGCTCTGGGCTGACGGCTCAGAGCCTGGAGCCTGTTTCCGATTCTGTGTCTCCCTCTCTCTCTGCCCCTCCCCCGTTCACGCTCTGTCTCTCTCTGTCCCAAAAATAAATAAACGTTGAAAAAAAAAAAATTAAAAAAAAAAAAAAAAAAAACGGTGGAGGCTGCAAATGAGCAGTTAGAGCGGAAGACAGTTGTGAGCTGCCCCCATGGAACTCTGGCGAGTGAAGGAATCGTGTAATATCAGTTGTCAAAGTTATTCCAGCCTTAGCAAGTTAGTTCTGCCTCACACGCATCTGCTCAAGTTGCTGGAAAGTGTACCTTTTGTTCCTGAACAGACCTTCTCCCCACAAGATCTGTATTATCTTTGCTCAGTAACTCAGCAAGAGATTTCCTGACCAAAGTTTCCAAGAAACCCAGGGAAGAAATTATATCAGTGCGTGACCTTTGAACCCAATATCTCAGCTGTTTACCATTTTCTAATGAATTTTCACAGTGCCTCTGCAAACCAGGTCATCAAGATAAGGGAAGAGGCAGCCAAGATTTTAATGGCAATAGCCAACATTACCTTTTGTTTTCAAGTGGGGGGAAAGTGTGACTGTTTATAATCACTTCCGAGTGAATGTTTCCTCTATTTTTTTTTTCGTGAGCCCAAATGTGGAGCCTTTAAGAATATTAACTTGTCAGCATTGTCCAGAAATTTTTTTATAGGTAGGTAGTATGAAATTAAAGGCTGCTGCTGACTCTGAAGTTATATGACTGACATTGGCTGTTTTTGAAAAGAAACTCTAGAATAGTTTCTTTAAAACTTTATTTGGAAATAATTTCATTACAGAAAAGTTCCATGAATAGTACAAGGAACACCCATATGCTCTTTACCCAGAACCTCTCCCTCTCCTCTCTTTTCCCTTTCTCCCTCTGTCTCCCTATTTCTCTCTCAGATATATGGATATATGTGTGTGTGTGTGTATATACACACACACACATATATATCCACGTATACATACATGAATTTACATATTTCTTCTGAACTTTCAAGAATCAGTTATATATGCCTAAAGATAAAAATATTCTCTTACACAGCCACAATACAGACTTCAGTTTTAACACTGTGTCCTTACTTAATTTAATAAGAAACCAATATAAATCAATGTTTCCAGTTCTCACCTTTGACTCAAGTTCTAGAACAATATTTTCAGGTCTTAGTAGATATTTCTAGTTTGTTTTTCTACAAGCATTGCAACTATTTTTACACATGCCCCATGCTCCAAACTTTGTAAATCCCTGTCTTTGTTTGAATTTCCTTTGAAAAAAAGAGCCTGAGATAAGGGCTTAAGCACCAGTAGTTTTTGAAGGAGATGATTCCATGGGGCCAGAGTTAAAGCATAGGAGAGAATGAGACAGGGAAGAAAGGAAAGCTGACCATGTAACGGTGCATTATCAAGGTCACCCTTGAGGATAGGTCCTATGTCACCTCCTGAGAAGCATAGAGAATGGCTCTCAGAATTGTCCACATAAATGATAGCATGCAGGAGTATTTATCCGGGTTGTGATACCCCATTGGTTAAGAGTTACCTCTGGGAGTCTCTATTTTCCTCATCTGAAGGCTGAATTTCAGTTTATGAAATACCCTTTTGGATTTGATGTTAGTAATACTAAGTTGACACAAGAATTTTTGAATTTTCTGAACAGATAGATGCTTTTGCTACAAAGTCAAATCAGTGCTTCTAAAAAAAGGAAACAACAGTTTTGTCAATGTGGATGTCAATATCAAAGGGAAACGATTTTTTTTTTGGGTACTTGCATCAATGATAAGAAAACTTTTAAGTATGCTTGGAACAATTTGGATACGTGAATATACTTTTCCAACTGTAAATTTACAAAATCTAATTCACAAAACATTTCTGATAAAAATTTAAGATCTAAATTGAAATATGCTGTGAATGTAAAACACACACTCGATTTTGATGACCTTATATAAAAAAAGAATTTATAACATCTTGTTAATAATTTTACTATTGATAATATGCTAAAATTATACTTTGACACATTGAATTAAATAAAATATACTATTAACTTTATTTCATCTGTTTCTTTTTAACTATTTTTAATTTAGCTACTAGAACATTTAAAATCACACATCTGACTACATTGTATTTCAATTGGACAGTGCTACCCTAGAAAATTCTCTATGAAACTTAGGTATCAATAAAATAATTGAGTAAGATAGCAGGATATAAAATTAACGTGCAATATTCAAATCTCTGAAATCTCAAATCTCTTAACGCCCCTTTTCAGAGGCATCAAAAAAAGGTAAAATATCTAGGAAGTTTACAAGAAATGTTGAATACATATACAAAGAAAGTTATAAAACATTCCTGAAAGACACACAAAGAAACTGAAATGAATGGAAATACGTCCCTTATTCTAGTCTCAAAATCATTAAGATAATCAGTTCTGTACCTAATTTGGAATTTTAACATGATCCCTATAAAAACACCAACACTTTTTTTTTTTTTCTGGAGCTAGACAAGCTGATAGGAAATAAAGTTCATATGGAAAAATAAACATCCGAGAATATCTAGGAAAACACGGCAAAGTAAAAGCTACTCTGGGAGAGAATAGCCATGCCAGCTATTAAAATACTCTGCAAGACCTCTATAATTAGAACCATATGATGCCAGCACACACATAATCAAACAGACCAATGAAATAGAATTAAAAGCCCAGAAATAGACCCAAATGTGTATGGAAATCTCATATACGATAATGATGGGATCTCAAATCCCTGGGGCAAAGATGGACCTTTTTAATAAATGCTATTGAGACAACCGGGCAGCCGTTTGGGAAGAGATGAAATTAGATTCATTCCTCACACCTCACATAAAAATAAACTCCAAATGATTCAGAGATAAAATGTAAAAAATTAAACTATACAAGCACTGGAAGAAATACAGAATACTGGTGAATACAACTTTAATGTCAGTGTAGAAAAAACTTCTAAGGATGACTCAAAATTCAGATGTAAAAATAAGTCTCACATTAAAAAATCTTCTTGCATGAGTGCACAGGCAGAAACATACCATAAGCAAAGTCAAGAGTCAAATGACAAAATTATAAGAAAAGTTTTTGCAGTGTATATCAGAGATAAAGGGCTAACACTTCTAATATAGAAAGAATTTCTAAATATTGGAAAAAAGATTAAAAATCCTATTGAAAATAGGGAAGAGACATGAAAAACAACTCGCACACACACACACAAAAGATACAAAAATCAACATGTGATCCTGGACCACATTCTGTAAAAGAGGAGGGAAAAAATTATGTAAAGGACATTATTGGGGCAATTGACAAAACTGGAATGTTGGATAAATGTATTCGTTTTATATTTCCCGAATTTGATTACTATAGTGTGGTTATGTAAAAAAATATCTTTGTTCTTAGGAAATACACTCTTAAGTATTAAGGGGTAAAGGAGTGTGATACACATGGCTCAGGAACGTGTGTGTGTATGCGTGTGTGTATCTAATTCTCATTAAAGCTCGGGACACCTACTGGTTTAGAGCAGGGGTTGGGAAACTGTCTCTGTAAAGGCCTGGCAGTGAGTATTTTCTTTGTGGACCGGATGGTCTTGGTGGCAACTACTTAACTGTTGTAGCACAAAAGCAGCCGTAAAAAAATACATAAATGAATGCCTGTGCTCTAATAAACGTTATTGTAAAAAGCGGTGGCTGATAACTTGAACGTTTTGCAATGTAATGTACATACATGTTGAATCAACTACACCTAAAAACTAAAATAACATTGCATGCCAACTATACTTCAATTCAAAAGAAAAGAAAAGCAGGTGACAGGATTCCCCCCGCCCCACTGCCGCCCATCAAGGTTATATTAATTTTGGTAAGAATAGATGCTGGGGAAACAGAGGTTTGGCTACAAAGTACTTTGTGCAGGACCCGGTATTTAATTTCTAAGTAGTAGATAGCGGGGTTTTTTTTCAGTCATAAATAGACTTTTAAAACACTTTTACTTTAAAACTAAACTTACAGAGGGAAGAAAAACAACTCCTCTAACAATACATCAGGCCTACGGAGGAGCCGGGCAAAGCGCTGGGGTACAAGCCGCAGTCAACTGAGTGTTCTCAACGCTGAACTCCATGAACCTGCTTGGCAGGAGGTTCATCCCGTGCAGCCTCCTGCTCAGGCGGAAGTGGTGCATCTGGGTCGCTGTCTACTGCTCCTTCATCAGTTTGGCCAACTTCTGGAGCTTTGAGGACCCTAAGTGGATGACAAGTATCCACGTGCTGTCCATCTCTGCCGTGGTGATGTCGTATCTGCAGAACCCTCAGTGCATGAATGCCCCCTGATGATGTCAGCCTAGGACCACTCTATCCATCCCCTAGGCCTAGCCCCTTGCGGTGCAGCCTCCTGCCCTCAGCTGCGGTTCTGGGCTTCCCTGAGTGACAGAGTCACAGTGCCCTCACCTAGGTGGAGTGAGCCTGATGCTTTCTTTCCCTGGGATTCTGCTTCTGCTGGGCAGAAGGAAATACCCTAGGCCTATCCCTCCCCTCTGCCTTCTTCACCCTGACTGCTCCAGGCAGATATGCTATCCTTGTCTCTAGGTGTAGCCACTCATCTTTTGAAAAAGATTTTTTAATGTTTTTTTTTTTATTATTTTAAAGAGAGAGAGAGAGAGGGAGAAAGGGGTAGAGAGAGAGGGAGACAGAGGACCGGAAGCAGGCCTTGTGCTGACAGCAGGGAGTGCAACACAGGGCTCGAACTCACAAACCTTGAGATCATGACGAGCTGAAGTCCGATGCTCAACCCACTGAGCCACGCAGGCGCCCCTTCACTCATTTATTTATTCAAACTAGTTAATGATGAAGTTTTGTATTCTGGCAAAAACACACACACAAAAAACCAAAAAACTAAACTTACAGAAAACGTGAAAGAATAGTATAGATAATACCCATATACACTTTACCCAGATTCTGTAACTTTAAAATATTTTGCCTCATTTGCTTTATTCTCCATTCCCCCCTCCCTGCCTCTCTCTCTCTCTCAGAATAAAAAGTATATTTATAGTCTTTAAAGACCAGTTGGATGTGTCCATATGAGCACACACTAGCCAATGGAAAGTGAGCTAAAGTGAGATGTACAATTTCAGAGATGCTGTTGAAGAGGGAACACATGATCACCTGTTCCTTTTCAGCCCCCTTGCAGCCTGGAATGTGTGCCATTCTGGACCAGGTGGATGGAAGTAATTCCAGCTGGATAGAAGAACAAAAATGGAGAAAGAGCTGGGGTCCCTGACTTGAATGCTCATGCACAGATTGTCGGTTGAAAAATAAAAAAAATGCTGTCTATGTAATCCCCTGTTATTCAGTTTCTATTAGACCGTTAAAGCTCCACGGTACGTGATACTTGAGCATCATAAGCATTATCAATATTCTGTGGTGGTAAAGAGTATGCATTCTGGCCCTACACTACTGAGCAGTGTAAACCCTGGTTCAGCCACTCAACTGCTGTGTGACTTTGGGGAAGTTATTCAATATCCCTCAGCCCTCTCGGGGTTGACATGAGTACCTAACTCATAAAGTCATTTTGATGATGAACAGATTTAAAGTGCTCAGAGCAGGGCTGGTGTGAAGCGAGCGTAAGTGTTAACTATTCTTACTCCTCACAAATAACTTGAGACGTGGGTATTATCTTGAACATTTTATAGATGAAGAACTGGAGATTCAGAAAAGCTAGCTAATTTGCCCAAGGTTACATAATTAGTAAAGAGTGGAGCTAGGATTTAGACTCATCTTACTCCCACGCCTGTGCTTTCCACTTCTATAGCTTTTCATTCTATATTTTTAATGTTTTAACACATTAGAGTGGTCATCTTAAGGAAAACCAACATTTTGCCAGCCTTTCCGATATTTGTCTTCTGATTTAGTGTTGCTTTTATTTGGATTACGATGGAGGTAGGGATGGGCCCTAAAGTTAGTAGAAGCTCCATATGACCTGGGTCTTCCTTAGCAGATGCGTACCCAGCCCTGTATGAGTTAAAGATTTCAATAATATTACAAACTGGTAGGTTTCTTTTTTTTTTTTTTTTGTAAGACTTCTAATGTAAACTTGTATAATATTTTGACCTGTGCACGAATGCACACTAAGACTTGATAAGCTCCCACGCATCTTAAAATATAGTTAACTGTAGCTCCAATTGTAACTGAAGTGTTGAGGGCTCTTAAACATCTCTGGGGTACTTTCAGAGGTCCCCTGGAAACTGAAATCCTTCTTTTGGAACTTTAGGATGGGACAGGATCAGGTGTTAGTATTATGTTTGCAATTTTCCTTTTCTTTTTTTCCTTTTTAAATCTGTGTTGATCACAAATTAAAGGCTGTACATAATATTGTTTTTGCCCAATAGTGACTGTGTCCTCAGAGTGTTAGGGGTCATCTGTTGGGAGCGTATACCTTCTGGAGGCTTTTGTCCGGCATCAATCTGTCACATATAGCACGTACAAATACATACACCCTTAAAAATGCTTATAGTTAACATTTTCTTTCAATATTTATTTTATTTTAGTAACATTTTTGACATTGGAACTTAAGAAAAGCCTAATGGGCTACAGTGTTACTTTCAAAATGATTTTTAGTTTTTCGAAAAATGTTTAATTTTTTAAAATAAATAATGCAGTCATGAGATTCAAAAGCAGAATGCACAAAACAGTATATAATCTAACATTCTCCCTCCCATCCTTGTCTCTCAAATGCCCAATTTCGTTCACATCTTTTCTTGAACATAAATCCTTCCAAATTCATTTATATGATATACAAGCAAATTCTTGTACAGATTCTGATTTCTCTCCCTTTTTTATACATAAGGTAGCATATCATAGGCCCTGTTTTGCACCTTGTTTTTTTTCAGTTAATGTATCATTCCATATTAGTACATGGAAGTTCAGTATAGAACAGCGATTAAGCACATACACATTTGAACTGCTACATAAATGTTAAAAATAAAATAGTGTTGGTTCTGACATCACCCTCCAAAGTCTCTGGAAAGTGAACTAGTTATAACTTAAATTATTTTGGCTAAAGCAGCAATTCTGATCCAATCTAGGTTCTCTTTTGTGCATTCTTAATGGCCAGAAGTTGGAGCCAGATGTGATAAGAAAATAAAGGAAGGCAGCTCAGCTGTGCAGAAATCCAGACCTGGCTCTGAAAACTTTAAAGGAGGACCTTCAGTGATTGTATCCCATGAAGTAATTTAATTATTATACAGGTATCAGGGAGCAGGCATACAGAAAGCAGTTCAAGTGATGTCAATAAAGTGGATCAGAATTTGCCACCCAAAATATGCCACTTTGGCATAAGGATTATTTTGAACTGAAGGCAATTAATAAACAGGAGACACAGGAGAATATCTCTTCCCTCCCCCTTTCTCACTGAGGCATTAATTTCCCTTTGTAAAGGTAACATAAAATTCCTTTTATGAAAGTGTGTCCCCTTCCCTCTCCAGCATGGGGAGAACAATCCTTATCATAGGAGACAAAGTCTGAGATGAATCTGCATAAACAAACCCTACTAAAATAATCCTTATCTTAAAAAGCTTGCAGGCCTAAGCACTTCTTTGGGGTGTGTGTGTGTGTGTGTGTGTGTGTGTGTGTTTAACCCATGAGTGCATACAAAAGAAACCCTTCTGTTGATCTATCTTTTATCAATTTAACTTGCAGCCCTCATTCACTTACCATAAGAGGACGGAGGAAAAGTTTTTCCTCCCCTACAACAATGATCATAAAGAGTTCCCACAGAAGAGGGGCACCTGGGTGGCTCAGTCGGTTAAGTGTCTGACTTCAGCTCAGGTCAGGGTCCGTGGGTTCGAGCCCCGTGTCCGACAGAGCCTGGAGACTGCTTCAGATTCTGTGTCTCCCTTTCTCTCTGCCCTTCCCTGCTTGTGTTCAGTGTCTCTCTCTCTCAAAAATAAATACACGTTAAAAAATTAAAAAAAAAAAAAGAGTTCCCACAGAAGAAAAAAAAAGATGTAAAGATGCCAAATTGTTCTCTCTCTCATTCATTAGGAAACCAGTAAGATGTGAACACCAATTCAAAGGAAACTTCATGGGGCGCCTGGGTGGCTCAGTCTGTTAAGCGTCCGACTTCGGCTCAGAGCACGATCTCACGGTCCGCGAGTTCGAGCCCCACATCGGGCTCTGGGCTGATGGCTCAGAGCCTGGAGCCTGCTTCCGATTCTGTCTCCCTCTCTCTCTCTGCCCCTCCCCCGTTCATGCTCTGTCTCTCTCTCTGTCTCAAAAATAAATAAACGTTAAAAACAAATTAAAAAAACAACAAAGGAAACTTCAGTGAACAGAAGGCAATCAGGAGTACTGAAATGAATTTGCTAGCAGAGGCAAAATTGGCCTCTTCCCTATGGTGGAACCGACTGCACATTCACCTTGACAAAGTTTATTTGCATTTCTATAAACAGGAATTTTGACATCACCATCAATTGTCTACAACTTATGGAGCTGTAAAATCGCTCAATGAAAGGCACAGAACCTATAGAATGAGATTAAAAGGCTTGCTAGACAACACCTCATATTCCATTAAGAAGACACCTGGAAATCTAATTTTTTAAATTTGTCCATTTCAGAGCCTTTCACAAATTTTCCTCAAAGAATATTATTGATCACACACACACACACACACACACAGTCACAATAAAAAAAAAACAACAATAGATTTTGTGAATGGGCACTTAACAGGCATTTCGTAAGTCCTAATAGAGTAGAGCAAGGTTGACTCTCTGGAAAGAATTATGTAGATTCTAACAGCTTCTACTTCCCAGTTTTTAGTACCCAGCATATTACTCTGTTCAGTTGAATACATTGCTAAAGTGAGGTATAACTGAATATGACCTGCAGTCAGCCCCTTGAATAGGGCACAGGCTCTTGTCCTCCTTCTGTCCCGCATTGCTCAGGGGACCTAGCAGACAACTGCAGCTCGCCGGGGAACTGCATGGCAAGGGTCATTGTACCTTCCCCACACCATCTCCTTTGTAACTCTTTCCCCCTCCTCCCTACCTTGTTTTCTTCAACAAGCAAATTGGCGATAACTATTTCTAAGGCTGTAGGCCTCCTCTCGGGAGAGCTGCAAATAGTAGAGGGAAGTTCCCAGCAGGGACAGCTACCAGGATACAAGTATTAGGCCACCCCCACTAAAAACAAAACAAAACAAAAAATCAAAGGCAGAGAAAGGGGTGCTTTGCACCCCAAGGGCTTAGCTGGCTAGGTCGTATGTGAGGCTGGCAGATGCGAGGCTCGCAGAGGATGGTCAGTTCCGAAAAAGAAAAAAGTAAAACAGGGAAAAATGGGTTTAGTTTTTCAAGAAATTAAAGTCTTCTTCTGCGTTCACTTATTCATCCGTTCATTTATTCAGCAATATGTACACATGTGTATTAATAGGGTCCGTGGCACTCAGTGGGAACATACAGACTCTACACTTTAATGGACTCCATTCTTCCAATCTCTTAATGGTCGATGTTGTTACTTGGTTCATAGTTACACTTACTCATGTCTTGGAGCTTTGAACATTTGTCTATCTCCTTTAATAAGATTTAAACTCCTTGAAAGCAGCGGAGTGTCTCATTAAACTTAATTGTCCACGGTCCTTAACCTCATTCTTGGCTTTTAATGGACTCTCAATAAGTATTGGTTGCTTTGGTCGATTTTTATTTTAACCTCAAAACTATTTCTGGAGATTGTAGGTGAGAAAACGAACCAACTCTTTCACATTAACACCTGACGTTAAACATCCGCAAAATCAAGCCCTTCAAACTCCCTGGGCCTGCTCTGCCAGGGCCCGGGAAGGGAGGGAGGCCTGGGGGTCAGCGAGAGCCCGCTGGGCACGCCTTTACACTCTCCGAGGGGGGTGGGCCAGCGTGGGCTCGCCAGGTGGGGAGAGGGACGTGGAGAAAAAGGCCCAAACGCGCAAGTCCACGGCTTCCCTCTCTGAAGTTTGCTTTCTCCTTTTCTCACTTTCACAATGACAAGAGATCACAGGTCTCCTGCCCACTGTCGGGGGTTGGGGATAGATGTTGCACACCGCACCCTCGATTGCCAGGCTTCTTCTCTCGTCCAGGCTTTCCACAGCAAAGCTTATTCTTTCACGTTTGCAGAGCAGCTCTAGGTTTTAATTCTTAAGTGAGGTTTCCACTGGCAGCTAACAATGTCGTTAGTTCATTCTGAAAAGGAGTTTCACTTCATTAAAACACAGTGAAAGGCACATCACATTTAATAGAAAACTAAAAATGTCCGTGTTCAATGAGTTGGTGCCCCAGAATGAGAATGAGGACGGGCTGCAAAGAGCCTGGGTTGCAAAGAGAGTGTGTCCCCGCTTCGAGAGATGCCCAGTTCTTCCTACGTGCCCTGGGGCCTTCGACTCAAAGTGGGTCAGCGGAACACCAGCCTCCATGTTCCATAGACGTTCAGAACGTCTGCCTCACTCCAGATTTATCGAGTAAAAATCTGCATTTTAACAAGAGCCCCAGGGGGTTCGTCTTCCAATTAAAGTTTTGAGAAGCATGGATAATATCGGGATGCATGTGAATTGTAAAAGACTTCAAAGAAGGGCTTCCATCCCGCCCTGGAGGAAGGACGTCTTCCCCTTTCTCCCATTTCAGCCCTGTACCCAATCATTCTTGTGGAGTACAGAGGATCACTTTAGGCTGAACCCGCAACTATACAGATCAAAGTTCGTATGTTTAGAAGCCTCTCAGTCAAGCAGGAAAGATTACATTGTGACTTTTCATCCTCACCAGAAGTAGGTGTTCCTTGTTTGTGTTTTACAGGTAAGGAAATGGGGGCTCGGAGAAGTTAAGTGATTTGTCCACAATCATCCCGCCAGTAAGTGGCATTGCAGAGATTCAAGCCGCCGTCTACCTAACACCAGAGCTCATGAGTTTTTGATGGTTTTGTGGTTGCTATTGTTAGCGGTATTCTTTTTTTAAAAGTTTATTTATTTGAGAAAGAAGAGAGCACGTGTGTGTGCCAGCAGGGGAGGGGCAGATAGAGAGGGAGGGAGAGATCATCACATTCAGGTTTGGAGCACCGTCAGTGCAGAGCCTGAAGTGGGGTTCGATCCCATGAACCGTGAGATCATGACCTGAGCCGAAATTAAGCGTTGGTTGCTTAACCAACTGAGCCACTATTTTTTTTTAAAAGTTCTTAGCTGTATTCTTTTTAAACAGCACTCTACTTTTCTTTCCCTTCATATATATATATATATATATATTTTTTTTTTTTTTCAGGATAAATTTATACAACAGCCTAAATTAGTGCTATGTTTCATAAGGTTTAAATTTAGTTATTTGCAACTGCCAACCACCTGGTCCCCCTTCAAGCAATTTCCAACGCAAGGTTCAGTAACTGCCAGGGGAAAGGGAAGGAAACAGAAAGGCGGAGTGACAGAGCAAGGGTTCCACTCCGGAAATGACCCCGAGAGGAGTCTAAGCTATGCCAGAAACGGGAGGGAGATAAAAAGGCTGAGGACTCAAAGCTGGAGCAGAGGAGAACTGTGTAAACACATGATTCTGTCATCTTTGGCAGTTCTGCCTTTTTCACCTCATGCTGGTCGACTTCCCACACTTTACACAGAAGGGACTCCAACGTCAGCAGTGACAATGTCAATGCTACGGCATGGGACACTCTCACCAGAAAGGGTGTGGGGCAGTGCTCTGAACATGGCCACAATCCACGACTCTATGATATATCATATATACTTGCGAAATGTGAAATTTTCCATGCCTCTCCCTCTTGCAACTTGGAGAATAAAAGAGATAAAAAAAAAAAAAAAGGTAGATGGGGTTCGGGTGAGAATGTGGCAGACTGGAGCCAAAAGTTTTATATGGCGACTCCAGGCCTAAAATGAAGATTTCTATGAGATCTTTCATTACTTTCTGAATTTTATTTTATTTTATTTTATTTTACTTTATTTTTTTAATGTTTATTTATTATTGAGAGACAGAGAGACATAGGGTGTGAGCAGGGGAGGGGCAGAGAGAGGGGGAGACACAGAATCTGAAACAGGCTCCAGGCTCTGAGCTGTCAGCACAGAGCCCCACGTGGGGCTTGAACCCACAAACTGCGAGATCATGACCTGAGCTGAAGTCAGCCGCTTTACCGACTGAGCCACCCAGGTGCCCCTCTGACAGAATTTTAATACAGATTTCACTTTTTTGAAGTAGACCAGTCCTCCTCTGCATTGCAAAAGGAAAAAAAAAATAGCATACCATATATTGAACTCTGCAATATTTATCTCCCTTAATTTTATTTTTAAAAAATTCCAAAGCCATGGAAAAGTTGAAATAGTACAGTGAAACATGTGTATCCTTTACCTAAATAGAACAATAGTTATGATTTTGCTGTGTTTGTTTTCTGTTTTCATTGAATCATCTTTGTAACACTCTAATCCCTAAATATAAGCATGTATCTCTAAAAACAAAGACATTCTCTGTATACAGTATCATTATCATATCCAAGAAATATAACATTCATTTAATATCATCTAACTTGTAGCTCATATTCACACTTACCCAATTGTCCCACTTATATTCTTTATAGCAGGTTCCCCGCACACACCCAGTCCCCATTTTTGATCCAGAATCCAACCTTCATGCATTATATTTGACTGTAAAATCTCTTAAATTCCTCTTACTTATTTATTTATTTTCAAAGTTTATTTATTTATTTTTTTGAAGGTCGGGGGAAGGAACAGAGAGAGAATCCCAAGCAGGCTCCATGCTGGCAGTGCAGAGCCCAATAGAGAGCTTGATCCCATGAACTGTGACCTGAGCTGAAATCAAGAGTTGGATGCTTAACTGACTGAGCCACCCAAGTGTCCCTCTTAAATTCCTTTTAATCTAGATGAAAACAGTCTCCTTGTTTTCCCTCCTCTTTTCTCATCTCATTTTCAGCATCTAGGGCATTTCTAATAGAATCTATCACAATCTGAATTTTCCTAATTTTTTTCTTCATAATATGTTTCATATTTGTATGTATTTAAAACTGTGGTGCTTAAATGTGATGTTGAGGGAGAAGATAGCTACCATGAGCCAAACTTCTTGAGGTTAAACCTTGCCTTATAAGTCTTTAACTAGACTAGGTGAAATTGTCTAGAATCTACCAGGGCAAATCTGACCTGCCTGATATTGTAAATAATATTTTGTTGGAATTCAGCCATTCCCATTCATTTATATATTTTCTATGGCTGCTTGGTTGCTTTCCTGCTAAGAAGGCAGAATTGAGTAGGTGTAAGAGAGATTGTGGCAGCCTGCAAAGGCTAAAATGTTTACTATCTGGCCCTTTGCAGAATAAGTTTGCCAATCCCAGATCTAGAACAGGAAATGCAAATATTACTTTCTCCTTTGTCTTCTAGTCAACGCATGGTTCAAATGCTATCAAATAGATCACACAGATCCCCTTGATGATTTAAATGCATCAGTTGGGAAGAAGAAAGAACTACATTCATCAAGACCATTAATCTTGATTTTTAAAATTTCTCCCCTTTGAAAAATCTTTTAACACTCTTACATTGCTCACTTGGATTTAACCCAAATTCTTCAGCATGAAATTCAAGGAAAAGCTCTTCATAACCTGACCCTAGGCACCATTTCCTGCACCATGTTGGTTTCCCTACATTCTAGTTCAGTGGTTCTCAAATGTAAGGGTATAAAAAACAAAACAAGAAACCAACAAACAAACAAACAATCAAAAACCCATAACCACCCCAGGGGCACGTTTAAAATTCAGATTATCAAGTCCTACCTCCAAAGATTTGAATTAAGACCCTCTGGGACGAAAGGCGGTAATCTGCAATTTTCACAAGTACTCCAAGTCAATCTGGTGCAGGTAGTCCAAAAAACCACATACAGAAAATCTCTGATTTAGTGACAGCAAAGTATTTGCATCTGACCCCTCCACGCCTTCCAATGCCTTTCCTGCAAGTTTGTTTCGTGAATGTCCCTTGGTGAAACTGCTTTAATGTTCTTCCTACTGGGCTTCCTCATAGTCTACTCACTCTGGTCCGATTTCATGGAAATGTACATACCTATTATCATTATTTCAGTTTATCACCTGCCAGCCTCATGGAGTGTTCCTTGAGGGCAAGAAGAGACTCAGCCATGTTTGCACCCACAGCACAGCGCCTTGCACATAATTAGATGGGGATGAACATTGAAATGAATGCTTGAGTAAATAAAATCGCTATTGGACACAGATTTTATTTGAAGCTATCAACATAAATTTTATTACATTGTACATGTTGATAACTTAATTAGGTGAGCGCTCTCCTTTATATATGTTATATGAAATATATTTATTACCTAATTCGTAAAAAGAATTTGGTGTTAAAAGACACCATGAAGAGAGTGAGAAGAGAAGCGAGTGTATGAGAATTTATTCCAACTGTGTGTATTTGACAAAAGATTCCTAACAAGCATGTGTTGAGAGCTGCTATAATTTAATAAAAAAAAGAGACAAACTACCTGATTAAAAACACAAGCAAAAGATTTAAATAGACATTTCACACACACACACAAAAAGGATTGCCAAATGACTAGCAAGGGTATTAAAAAGCACTTGACATTCTTAGTTATCAGGGAAATGCAAATTAAAACCACAATGAAATACCGCTGCACACCTACTAGAATGACAAGGAGTTGGCAAGGATGTGGAGAAATGAACTCTCATGCATTGCTAGTGGGAGTAAATTGGCATAATCATTTTAGAAACCTGTTTGGTAATCTCTGTGAACTCTAAATATACATCTACTCTATAACCCAGCAATCCCACTCCTAAGTATACACCCAAGAAGAATAAGGGCATTTGTTCTTTAAAATACATGAAAAAGAATATTCATAGCAGCTTTATTCATAATAATCCCAAACTGGAAACAACCCAAAAGTTCATCAACAGGGGAAGGGATAAATCATGTGGAACAATCATATAAGAGAATGCTATACAGTGACAAAAAAAATGGATTATGAATACACACAAAAATATGGAAGATTTCCACAGGCATAATATTTAGTGAAAGAAGTCAGAAATAAGTACATACTGCATGATTTCATTTTTGTGAAGTTCCAGAACAGATAAAACTAATCTATGATCATGGAAGTCAGAATAATGGCTATCTTTGGGGGGAGATATTGACTAGGAAGGATCAAAGGTAACTCTCTTTTGGGATGCTGGAAATATCTCATATTTTGATCAGGTGATGATTTCCTGGTGGATATATATGTAAACATTCATCAAGCTGTACTCTTAAGATTGGTGCACTTAATGCACTTATACATATGTTAAATTTCAGTGAAAAAGGTTAGAAAAGAACCCAGGACAGTTGACATTACATCTCTATCACTAACTGCAGAGGTACAGGTGACATAGCTACAAGATTTTGTTAACTACTTACATATTCAACTCTTCCCCAACCAGGGGCAGCTCCTCATCTGTAAATAGGGATTAAATAGTACTTTCCTCATCCAGTTGTTGTAAGGATTAAAAAAATAAACACAGGACAAAGAATTCTGGACAGTGTGTGAGACATGTAAGTGATAAGAGTTCATTATTATTATGGCACACCTGTGCTAAAATTTACACAGTACTATAAAACATACATGGCTGGTACTGTAAAACATACGTGATTTTCAAATCATTTTTAATCTTTTTTTTTTTTACTTTTTTAACATTTATTTATTTTTGAGACAGAGAGAGACAGAGCATGAACGGGGGAGGGGCAGAGAGAGAGGGAGACACAGAATCGGAAACAGGCTCCAGGCTCTGAGCCATCAGCCCAGAGCCCGTCGCGGGGCTCGAACTCACGGACCGCGAGATCATGACCTGAGCCGAAGTCGGACGCTTAACCGACTGAGCCACCCAGGCGCCCCTAAACCATTTTGAATCTAATGGCTGCCAACTTTTTTTTAAAAAAACATGATTGTCTCCTACAACCTGATTTAAAGATATATATATTTGCTTATATATATATACACACAGGAGATGTATATATGTTTATATGTGTGTGTATATATATATATATATATATATATATACAGGAGATGTCACAGGATCACAACTGAGCCAATGGTTCTTGAAATTCGCTTTGATATACGAGTGCTTTGGATTACAAGCACGTTTCTGTAATGAATTATGCTTCCAAACCAAGGTTTTACTCTGTGTGTGTGTGTGTGTGTGTGTGTGTATTAGAAATGGCAAATGAAAAAAATAAAGTAAACAAACCTATAATCTATTACTTTCATTTAATAATATTACAGTTTCAAAAATATCAAGTGGAACCAAAAAAAGCAAGCAAACAAAACAAAACAAATTCCATCACTTTTTAAAGACTTCATGAAATAATAGGTAAGTGTCCCTCACTTTTCCCCTTCACTCTTCAGAGGTAACCACCATTATCAGATCAACCCGTGTTTGAATTTTGTGTTCAGGAAAGAAACCTTCTGCTCTGTGTATATGCTGTTGGTCTGAGGATGATTAATAGTAAGCAATCAGTACACAAAAGGCAAGGACTAATTAATTCAGGTCTCTGATGGAGAAAGTGCCTTGGAATGTATTCTCATCTTGGTGGAGTCGTAAGTTGCTCCTTTGTCCCTTTGCCCAAACCAGCCCCTGCAGCATCACTCCTGCTAGCACCAAGACGTTTGGTAAAATAAGTACTAGGCATGCACAACCACAGACTCACAGCTGAGGCTTTGTCTTTTCTCAAATAAACATAATCCCAACAATGAGACTCTGTCTGTGGAGACTAGGGGGTGGTGGGAGGGGTGGTTACTCAAATTCTCTTTTCTGACTACTTACTACATTTATAAAGCTTCCCCCCCCCCCCCCCACTAACCCTGTTTTTCTCTCTTCTTGAACAGCTCCCAAGTGACATTTGATGTTCTCTCTAGGGTGACTTTCCCAGGGGGGTCCCATGAGCCCATTAGGATAATGCGACTTGCCCAAAGCCTTTTTCCACAGCTGAAGGGGGGGGGGGGTGGTGGGGCTGGAGGGTTTCTGGAGTCTTCAGGCCCTCTTACCCAGAATCAAGGGCCTAGTCTTTCTCTTTGAGAATTATTTGATGCTCCCCTTCTAAAGCTCACAAATCTTTTAGAATGTTTCTAGACTCTTCAGATCAGATTTGGGTTGGGGTTAGGACTCACATGTCTTTTTATCTTAAATTTTAAGATGTGAGAAAAGGTTTTACTTTGATTTGCTCTCTTCTTTCCCCCATCTATATTCACTTGAGCCCTATTCTAAACACTTGTGCTAGCATTCTGCCTTTTCCGCTCCTCAAATCCCTTGATTGGTTTCATTCATTAATTCACTCAGCTAATACTTGGTTGAGCACTTAACTATTGTCAGGCCCTGCTCTAGGTTTAGGGTTACAGCAGTGAATAAGACCAGGTAAATGTATAGAGAATGAGATGTTGAGATCAGGGTCTTTATTTTAGGTACACAGGTAAGACCTTTCCAAGAAGGTGATATTTCTTTTGATGCCTTTACTTTTTTCTCCAGTCTTTCAAGGTGTTGGTGATGATTTCTGTATCTCTCATTCTACTTCACCCTTCTTCCCTAGACCTTATGTCAGGACACCCTTTGCTTTACCCCTTTCCATGATTGTCCTACATTCCTCTGCTTGCTCTCCCTGACTGTCTCATATTCTCTCCCTAATCATTTCTGGGAGCTTCCTTAAACAGCCGTAGTTCTGTCACAAAGAATTTGCATGTGGGTGCTTAACACATACTTTAAGTCGTTTTAATATCATTCATATGCCTTGGAAATTGCTATTTCAAAAATAATTCTAGTATAAACCAGAGGTTTTGAAACTCCTGGTTTGATGACCTGTTGTACGTGGAGGATAAAAGCTTTAAGAGAGATACCTCTCCTGGCTCCTTCTGCTCAGCCCTGCAAATGTGGCTCACACTTACAAAAATGTCAGTTTAATGGAGTTTTGCCTTCATATACAGCCATGGGGGTAGCTATTAAAAAGTCACTTTGTACTGAGCAGCATACATTGAAATCTGGAGTGGAAATGACTCTTAAAAAGAACCCCACACCCATTTTTAGTGTGACTCACACTTTGAAAGAAGCCCAAACCACCTGTTGTTTATTCCCTACTATCTGGAACTCTACCTTCGTTTTTGGGTTTCCTCCAGAGGATATGGAATAGGGATTTGCACCTAGTTTTCCATTTAACAAATAAATTCAACAATGGGGTGGATGTGGTGAGTTTCATTAAATAATATACAGGGGCTGAAGGTCTGAGTTTCTTGGCTTTCTTAGACCCTTGGTACGACATAACCTCTATAACAAATGCCAGTGCTTAGCATGGTCCATGACTGGACCATGAATGCTAATGGATGTATGAATGAATAGGAAGAGAAGGGCCATGTCTTGTAAGTAAACATTCACAAGGTCTTCAGAATAATTTGATTCTGTCTCATCCATTATTTGAAAACTGGCTATGTCAGTTTTTAAGGCACTTTTATTCTCACAATGAGAAGCAGAGTTTATTAGAACAGTAAACATGAAACTGCTATCTACACAGACCCAATGGCCTACAAAAAAAAAATACTTTGCACTCTAATTAAGAACAAAGCACCCCATTACATCAGATTGAACTTTGGAATCACATCTTCGTTTTTGTTTCATCTTGTAATACTGAACAAAGAGTCAGATGGAAAGGTCAGGAAAAGTAGCTATTTGAGGATTTAATTAATGGATCCAGTCTCACAGCTCCTTTAGGGGCTGCTCAGGTTAAGCCAGAAGTATGGTCGCATTGTGATGGTTAAGAATCTGGCTGTCGGTTTTGCAGGCTCTGTGATTTCATTCTGTCCATTTGCCAAGGAATGAGCTGTCAGGCTCTGTCTACTTCTCAGCTTCCCTTCTGGGTCTGTGCCTTCTGCCTCTCAGCCTCAGGCATAGCCCCACCCAGATTCTATGACCCATCTAGTGTGGAGGCCAGAGTGTTCTGGGTCTTTGCTACTCAAAATACGATCTGAGCAACAAGGACATCATCAGCCCACTTGTTAGAAATGCAGAATCTCAGGCTCCCCCCACCCCACCCCAAACCTCCTGAATTAGAAGCTGCCTTTTTAGCAAGATCACTTGTCTGCACATTAAAGTTTGACACACACTATTCAAAGGGGCTCTAGCCCAGAAATGAACAGCATGGTTATCAAACTTTACTGAGCCTCAGAATCACTGCCAGCATCATTTATACAAAAATGAACATTCCTGGTCCCCACCCCAGAGATTTGATTTAGGGAGTCTGGGGTAGGGCATAGAATCTCTCCTTGCTTGGGCCCGTGCTTCTGGTCTGGTTCTGAGCTCAGTTCCATCCTGACAGTTGAGCTTCTATACAGTTTTGTGTCTTTCTTACATTTCTATTTAACCAGTGTCCTGTGTCACAGTCGCTGCTTTAAAGATGATTTTCAGTGGTGGCTTCAGGATTTCTATGCAGAAATGTCTTAGAACAGCAATCTGGTTTGAAGAAGGAGGCTTGATATTGTTTTTGCTGAATGCTTTAGATAAGGCTGAGGAAACAGCCGTTGCCCATGTCAAGAAACCAGAGATGAAAAATGGAGATTGCTGGGGGATACCATTACCATTTGCTTTATTTCTGCCCGTGTCTCCCCCTGGACCCAGAGGCCTTCTCCTGAACTCTAGACTTGCAGTTAGAGCCCTTTAACCCCAAAACCAGTCTCTGCCCAACTAACTCAGTGTAGGCATTTATTAGGAAGAAATCAGATGACTCACAGAACAACAACAAGACCAGAGAACAAGGCTCATAAGTGGGTAGGAAGCAGGGCAGATTTGGGGTCTAGGTAGCAGGAGCTCCTTGATGGCTTTTTCTGGGAGCCACCCCCAGAATGAATGAGTTCCAACTATTTGCAATTCTTTTTGCTACTTTTCTGAGGACTCAAATCCCTGAAAGGGAACATTTGGCCTGGCTTGGTGAGGGGGAGGGCTGCCCACCTTGAATAACAGTCTTAATAGATTGTATCCAAAAGGAAGGGTAATTCCCCAGTGGAGAGTGGGGGTGCTAGAGTAGATGCCTGGCAGCCAAAAAAGCAATCAGTGTCTTGCTCCCTGATAGCATGCTTCTATGGCTTCCCAGACTTCAGTAGAAGCAAGTTCCATGGGACAAGAATTTTTGTCTCTTTTGGTCTCTGTTGTATTCCACGTGCATAGAACAATTTCTGACATATGGTAGATTCTCCGTAAATATTTGTTACATGAATGAGCAAATGCGTGTCTAGAGAGAGGCTGTATGTCATGACGGTTAAGACAGCCTCTGGAGGGAGGCTACCTGAATTCAAAGCCCAACTTTCTTACTTGTAGTTGAATGGGTTAACTTTGTGCTTATGTGCTTAGGCTTCCTCATTGTTAAGTGATATTGAAAATAACATGTTCCGTTTCATAGGGTTGTCATTAGAATGTGTTTGGAACAGTGCCCATTATGGCGGCTATTGTTTCATCTATCTATTGCTATATACAAACTATCCCCAAACTTAGTACTTACATCAACATTTTATTTGTTTGCTCGTGATTCTGTAATTTGGACAGGGCTCACAAGGGACACCTCATCTCTGTTCTCTGTGGTATCTGCGAGTGCTGGAACATCATGATAACATCTTGACTCACGTATCTGACACCTCAGCAAAGATGGCTCAGATGGTTGGGGGTTGGCAGAAAGAGTTTGCCTGGGATCACATATCTGGGCCCTTGGTTCTTGCTGTCAGCTGGGTTCTCCCTTGTCTCCCATGTAGCCATAGGACTGCTGCTTTTCATACAGTCTCTCCATGGAGTCTCTGAGCTGCCCGTGTAAGAAGTTTGGCTGATGTGCCTCCAAGGGTGCAAAAGTGGAATCTTCTAGATTCTTAAGGCATAAGGTCTTAAAGCTTAGGTTGCATTCTGTTAGTTTTTCAACCTTGGCACTATTGACATTTTGGGGTGGATAATTCTTTGTGATGGGGGACTGCACATTGTTCGATGTCTGACATCTTTCTGGTGTCTACCCACTAGATGCCAGTAGCACCCCTCCCCCTTCCCCCAACTTTTGACAAAATTGTCTCCAAGCATTGTCAAAAGTCCCCTGGGAGGGCAAACTCTCCCCTGACTGAGAGCTATTTGGTGAAAGCAAGTCACAGGTCCAGCCGAGCTTCAAGAAGGCAGACTGAAGAAGGCACAAGTACCAGGGATCTTGGTTCATTGAGGATGATCAGTGCACAGGCTCTTACTGCTATTACCATCTCTGAACATTGTTTGCTGCAGGAATCCCTGTTCCCGAATTCTGCCCATGTGTCGGGCCACATCTCCCTCTTTATAAGGGGCTTCTCTTTCTAACTGCTAGTCCGATGTCCTTTTTTGTTATAGCAGGACTCTGCACTCTCCATGTCTGGTCGCTGCTCTTGGCTTCCTCTCCTGCACCACCCTTGTGGCCGAGAGTGTCTCTCTCCTCTCTTCCCATCCTTCTGTGGTTAGCTGAGCCATCTATAGTGCTCATGTTATAGCACATGACCAGGCCTCTGGAGAGGGAAAGGCTAATCTTGTAGCCTCTGAACATGGTATACACTCTCATACCCACACACAATCACTACGCCCTCTCTCAGAGAGAGCCTTATTACTCCTTCCCCCACTAACTCTTATTTTTTCTTCTAGATTCATCTTAGGGGTCACCTCCCCTGGGAATCCTTCTGAGAAGCCCAGTCTCCAGTCCAATTTAGCAGTTTGGAGAGCAGAGTCCATGTCAGATTCATCTTCATGTTCCCACAGTGTCTATTGCATGGAAAGTATTTCTTATATCAATAAATGAGTGATTTAAAAGCCAAAGGAAAGAATTTAAAATTCAAGGAGAGACTGAGGAAATGTGGAAGTGAATCGTGTCATGATCTGGGGCAGAGCCTTCTAGGGAGGAGGACCAACATGTTCATGGCCAGAGGCTTAAGTGGCCATGTGTATATGAGCAAGAGGAGAGCAAGAGGCCAGTGGGGCCCAGGCAGAATAAGGAAGGAAGAGAACAGTAGGAGATGAGGTCAGACAGGTAATGGGACAGGATCATTGACTTTGTAGGTCAAAGTAAGGACTCTGGATTATATTCTGAATGAGACAAGAAGCCATTGGCAGAGGGTTTGAGCAGAGGAGCAACTTACACTGATGATTTTAGAACATTATTCTGGCTCCCGTGTTGAGAATAGACTGGGCAGGCCAGTGTGGAAGCAGTGAGGCCAGTAGGGAAGCTATTGCAATGATCTGGCAAGAGATGCTGGTGACCTTTCCTGGTGGACTGGATATGGGACATGAGAGAAGGAATGGTGTCAGAGATGACTTCGTGGTTTGGGGCCTGAGCAAGAGGAATGGAGAACTATCTTCTGACAAGGGGAGACTACTTAGTGATGGAAATTAAAAGTTTAATTTTGGCATGTTAAGTATGAGATGCTTACTGTATATGCAACTGGGCAACTGGTTGCAGAGAAGACTTTTGGATATATAAGTGTGAAGTGCAGAGGTGTATAAGCTGAATATGTAAATGTGGAGGCCCTTTGCTCTGTTACTTAAGCTAGGATAAGCCTCTGTGATAAAAAACAAGAAAATACAACGACTCAGGGGCGCCTGGGTGGCGCAGTCGGTTAAGCGTCCGACTTCAGCCAGGTCACGATCTCACGGTTCGTGAGTTCGAGCCCCGAGTCAGGCTCTGGGCTGATGGCTCAGAGCCTGGAGCCTGTTTTCGATTCTGTGTCTCCATCTCTCTCTGCCCCTCCCCCGTTCATGCTCTGTCTCTCTCTGTCCCAAAAATAAATAAACGTTAAAAAAAAAAAAGTTAAAAAGAAAATACAACGACTCAAAACAATAGAATTTATTTGTCATAGTGCAACAGTTTGGGAAAGTTCTAGATCATTAACAAACTAGGACAAGACCTGTGTGTATGGAGAGTTGGGGACAAAAGCCTGATTAAAGTGGTTCAACAAGAATGGGAAAAGAGGGAATTGTAATTGGAGACTGTGTATAAACAATGCACTTAAGGAGGTTTGTTATAAAGAGGAGCCAAGAAATGGGGAGGGGGTGGCTTGAGGGAGATGTGGGTTCCAGACTTTTGGTTGTTATTGTTCTGTTGCTTTTTTGTTCTAATGTTTTAAGGCTTTTTTTAAGTAGGAAAAAACGACATGTTTGTATGCTGCTGAGAATGGTTCAGAGAGGAAAAGATGGACGATGTAGGAAGGAGAGAGGAGATTTCAAGAGCCCCCAGTCCTTGAGTAGGCAGAGGAATGCCAACTGGAATGGGCTTGGCTTTAGACAGGAGTGTGAACCATCATTCATCCATAAAAACAGCAGGCTGGCTGAGTATATGGGCACAGACACAGGGAGGGGGTCAGCCATCCTGGTGTGTCTGGGACTGAAGGGTTTCTGGGATCATGAGATTTTCAGTGACCAAATGCACACGGCCAAGGGCAAACAAGAAGCATGGTCACCTTGGAGGCAGGACAGTTTGTGGTGGGAATTTGTGGTGGGAGTGTATGGAAGCTCCCTTTTGATTGTTTGGAGTATTGGCAGATGAGACAGGGAAGTCCATTTGACCTATTACTGAGCATCTACATAGCCTAAATCCCACCATTATACAATGTGAAGGATCTTACAATGAATAAGTTGTTTTCCCTGTTCTTGAGGAGCTTAGGCTACTGGGAAAGATGGAAAAGAACATGACTATTATAAAGCAAGCCATCGTCAGATGAGTGTAATGGTGCATCTAATTCATGTTCCATAGTCTTCAGGAATCTATTATCTGCTAGAACATAGAATACTCAGTAATAATAATAATAATAATAATTAACATTTCCTGAGATCTTACTGATTTCCAGCAGCTGTACATCCATTGTTTTACTTCGTCTTCACAACAACGTAATGGGGAAGTCCTATTGTTATCATTTCCATTTTACAGCTGAGGAAACAAAGGCACGGTGACTAAGCAATTTGCTTCAGGTCCTACACAAGTGGTAGAGGCAGGTCTTTAACCCTGGTGACTCCCTGACCAAGCTTTTAAGCACTACATTACATGGCTTCTAGGAATTGCTACAATGCATAGCAATATGTGATGAATAGTACTGACAAGTGCCCTACAAATTTAGAAGGAGAGATACCTTTTGTTTAGGGCAATCAAGGAAGCCTGCCTGGAGGAAGTAGTATTAAATGGAACTTGTAGAGTTTAGAATGTCATTAGAGGGAGGTAAGGAAAGGACATGCCAGGCAGAGAGACCTCAATGAGAACTAAGTTCTTTTTTTTTTTTTTTTTTTTTTTTTTTTGTCACCTACTAACCTCATCAACTCTCAGGCTCTATGATCAGTTTAGTTTTCCTTTGCTTCCAAGGAAGTTGTTTGTGATTTTAAGAAAGCACAGAGTAGAATAATTTTGACTTTCTTACAAATGCCCAGCTTGTCTCTAGAATTCCAGAATGGACATCAGAGCTCTGTTAGTCTCCAAGGGAAAAATAAATAATATTAATCAAAAAAATATATACATATTTTTAAAAGTATAGCAGACATACAGAAATTGTACCTGCAGTAAGTATTTTCATTAACCATACCTGAATAACAACTTACAATTAAGAAACAGAACTTTGCCAGCATCCCAGGATCCCCCTTCATGTCACTTTTTAATAAGAATCTCCTGTCCCCCTCCCAATCAACTTAGTGATTGTCATGAGTTCTAAAGTTATAAATTAGTTTTGCCTATTTTTGAACTTGGTATAAAGGAAATCCTACATTTTGTTCTTTATTTGTATCTGGCTTCTTTTACTCAATGTGCTTGTAAGATTCATTCATAATGTTGGATATAGTTGTAGGTTTTTCATTCTTATTGCTATATGGTATTTTACTGTATGAATATTCCAGAAAATTCCACTATTGATTAACTCATTCTACTGTTGATGTATGTTTGAATAATTTCCAGTTTGGGGCAATTAGAAATAGTGTTACCATGAACATTTTTGCACATGCCTTTTGAAAATGTGCTTACTTCCTTTGAGCAGAAACTTGCACATGTGTTTAAAAGTATGCCACCTTCTTCCTAGTGTCCCTAGGTCCTAGTACCTGACTGTGCTTCTTCTAGCACCACTGGGCATGTACTGATGAAGTTATAGGGTCAAAATGGCCACCTATCAGTGTTCTTGGTTTTATGTAGAGCTTCTCATCAGATTACAGAATGTACTGAAACCAGGTAACCAGGTCTCTGGTGATGAAAATAAAGTGTTGCACATAGGCAAGAAAGTATTGCACGTAGTAAAGATCAAGCAAAAAGCCGGTTCTATCTCCTTCCTGAGTGGCTCTGGTCCAAAACTATTAATGTGGCTAATTATTTCTGAGCCACTTCAATGGCAAAGTCCTTGTAGTCAATTGTTTCTAGTCAAGGGTGTTTTGTTTTATCATCATATTTACTATGTGCAGCACATAACAGATATTCAATATTTATCTGTTGATTGACTGGTTCAGTCCCTGATAGTATACAGGATCACATCCTTGTACTCACTCATAGGATGATTTTCTGTACTGTTCTACATGGTAACCAGTTGCCATGTGAAACTATTGAACATTTGAAATATGGCTAGTGTGATTGAGGGACTGAATATACTTAATATTTAATTTTAATTGATTTAAATTTAAAAAATGATACTCACATTTTTAATGAAAACTTCTAAGTATGTTTGGAATAACTTGGTTATGTAATCTATTCTTTTTTCCACTGTAAATTTTATGAAATCTACATTCGTGCCAAGTATTTCTAATAAATATTTTGCAACCAAGTTGGGGTGTGTGATAGTGTAAAATAGACAAAAAGACTGTATAAAAAAAGAATGTAAAAACCCTGTTAAATTTCTGTATTGATTACATTTCAAAATAATATTTTGAATATACTGGGCTAAATAAAGCATACTATTAAGTTTATTTTCACTTGTTTCTTTGCTTTATTTTTTATTGTGGCCACTAGAAAATTTTAAATTACATATGGGGCTTGCATTCTATTTCTGTTATACAGTGTTTTTCTAAAGATTCCTACATAAAATGTTTTGGGGAAATTCCTGGTTGTCTTCCTCAGAATGCTAGGTAAGAATATCTCTCTAGATAAATGCAGAATGTGTTTCAGTATATATGACTGATGGTCAGGAAAGGGAGGCACATTTGGGAGAGGACAATGAGCATCAACTGTGGAGTCAGGCTTGTCTGGGTTTGTATCTGAGTTCTGCTGCTTAATTAGTAAGTGACCTTGAACAAAGTAATTAACCACTCCAAGTGCATAAACTTCCAGATTTCCTCTTATGTCCACCAGGGATATGAATCCTGTAGAGGACACTGTCAGTGCTCTGCCCAGATTCCTTGGGTGCCATTTATTATTTCTGTGTGTGTATACACCCACCCTACCTCAAATGGGGACAATTCTGGGGACACATTCCCAAATTCCTGGGATCTCCAGTCCAGGTAGAGACGTTACCTGGAAATTACACCCTTCACCTCTGTGCCACTCTTCCTCATCCAAGGGGTAGCTCTGGGAACCCAACCTAAGACAGCTACCTCCCTCATATAATTTTTGGAGATTAAATGAGAAGTGCCTGGCACAGAGGAGGTTCATGACCATACCCCATGGTATATATAGCAGCCAATACAATCCACATTAGGAATATGTGGATTATAGTTTCAGAGTGGACTTGTGTTGACACACACTTAGCGTCCCTCTCTGAGAGCTTTGCCTCAACCATGTTTTCCAGCAGCTCATGTAAAAACTCATAGGTTCTTGGGACCTTAGAGAACATCATATCCACTTAGGAGCACCTATGTTACATATGTTTCTGTGTTTCTGCCATTTCTCTCTGAGTACATTGTTAGACACTATGAGGAATGACATCACTCCCAGGTATTAACTGTACTGCTTTGGAGGAGCATTAACTATTTAAATTAAAAAAGGGAGATTCTTTCAGTCAGAAAAAAACTTGCTGACTCAAATAGCACACACACTATATAAATACATGTCGTGATTATAGCATTTTATATATTAAAGACAATCTGTTTACATTTTCATATACTTTTAGCTCATTCTTTTGACAAACTTTCAATAATACTGGTAGTTATCAAAGTTCATTTTATGCCAGCTATTATTTTTAAGGTATTGGCAGACACTATCGTTTAATCTACTTCAAAACTCAGTTCAAACATTATCTCCTCAGAAAGGTCTTCCCTGGCTGCTCAAATTAGCCACCCTCTGTTGCTCTATTGTAGTCTTTATCATAACTTGAAACTTTTATTTGCTTGTATTACATGTGTATCGTGCCCCTCTCTACCCAACTCTACCCCAATCCCAGTTAGAATCTGTGTTACAGATAGTAAGCACTTTTCTGTATCCACAGGTACTAGAATAGTGCCTGGCACAGTAAATATTTACTGAATGACAGAATGAATGAAAAACTTAATGCAGATGAGATCTCTGAAGCTCAGAGAGGCTAAAAGGTTAAGATCCCAGAGCTGGTAGTTGGCAGAGCTCTTATTTGAAGCCCTATCTCTTATCCACTACGCACTATTGTCTTTTATGTTACATGTGCTACAGAAGAAGGCATATCTTGCCCCTAAGGAAATTACTCTCTGGTAAGGAGGAAAAGCATTCATTTCCGGTCAACATGTATTTGCTAACTCTTGCTAGGAACTGCATTAAGCACTAGTAACACAGAAGAAAACAACACAAATACACAGACCAGCATGGAGCTTTCGGTCTAGAATCTTGAGTAGGGAAGACCCATATTATAACTAATAACAAGTGAGGTAAGTATTTTGAAAAAGAATATACAGGGATGAAAAAGAAAAGCAAGGTAACTGGACAAAGTCAAAGTAACCGGACAAAGCTTCTCCGTGGGAGGGAATGTAGCCTGTTCAAGAAACTGAGAAAAGTACAAGGTGAAGGTCATGAAGAGATGAAGACAAGAATGGCAGGAAGTAGAGAACAGCCTCGAAAATGACATTTATAGATACGGATCACACATGGTGGGGAGTGATTTGTCCTAACAGAAACTGGTTCCGGTTCTTTGCTACGGGAGCTGAGAGAATGGTAAGTTTCTCCCACCTGGAGAAACTTCATGAAATCACTACAATGACACTTGGACTTTGAGGGTTAACAGGATATTGATACATGAGACAGGAGAAGAGCATCCAAACAGTTTGTTGTTGCTTCTTTCTGATTTTACTTTTCGAATAATACATTCTAATGGTTTTAGATCCATAATATATAAAACTGTGAAATATCTCACCCACTCCTGTTTTCTCACTATCCAGTTCCCCAACTCACACTACCGTAGGCAATCTCTTTCATTAGCTTTTATATGTCCTCCCAAATTTACTTTATGCAACCACAAGCCATTGTAAATATAAATTCATATCCTCCACCCTTTTACTGCACTATAGCATCCTATATATATCATTCTATACTTTACTGACAACATATCTTGGAAATCTTTCCATATCAGCACATAGAGATCTTTCTCATTTTTTTTTTTACAGCTGCACAGTGTTTATATGGATGTACCATAATTTATTTAAGTAGTCTTTTATTGATGACTTTTAGGGTGTTTTAAATCTTTGGCTATTAAATAGTTTGGTAGATATGGCAACTTTTAACTGTGCAAGTATGTTTATAATTAAAGCCATTGCCATATTGCCCTCAATGGAGGTTATATGAAAATGCCTCCAAATGGTTAAATTTAACTACAAAACTAATCATAAAGCCAGAGGCAAATAAAATGAGCTATTTTTAAAAATGATGCCACTAATGGGGCGCCTGGGTGGCGCAGTCGGTTAAGCGTCCGACTTCAGCCAGGTCACGATCTCGCGGTCTTTGAGTTCGAGCTCCGCGTCAGGCTCTGGGCTGATGGCTCAGAGCCTGGAGCCTGCTTCCGATTCTGTGTCTCCCTCTCTCTCTGCCCCTCCCCCGTTCATGCTCTCTCTCTCTCTCTCTCTGTCCCAAAAATAAAATAAAAAGTTGAAAAAAAAATTAAAAAAAAAATGATGCCACTAATGTACTTGCTCATTTCCAATAAAATGCTGTATATAACTAAAATTTTTAAATGGAGAGTTGAGTCATATAGTGGATAAGGTACAGATCCAGGTTTTGTGAAGCCTAAAGCTTATGCAATTTAGGGGGACTTCTTTAAGAACAATAATGTGACGTCACAAAATGGGCAGTACAGAATGTTGGAAGGGGCTCAGGTAGGAAAGGCGCTCTGAAGCGTTCATTGGCTTTGTGGCAGATCTGCTCTGTAAAGGACATGCATGTACACAGGAGGGAGAGAGCCAATTACCCCTTCTCTTCGATTGGGAGAAACCATGTTCAAAGAGTATTGACCACTGTCCTTGGCTAAACATCAGTAAGAATAAATCCACAGGCCTTAGAGATTTCAGCCCCAAGATATAAATAATCTTCCCTGTATTCACCTTCTATCTTCCGAAAGGATTTGTTCCATTTATGTGACATGTTTCATCTTAGAAACTCCAAACACCTTGTAGGTACTTCTCGTTAATATTAACAATAATTCCATGGTATGACTCTCACATTATAGAGATAATTCTGGGAAGAGTTCAAAGGGCTCCCACCAATTTCATCTATCCTGGTCAGATGCACAGATATTCTACTGGCAAGTGATTGCCACTGGGAAATGACTTCCTTATACTAAGTTTGAAAGAGATAAGCTGACAAATTGCACTTAATGATCTGAAGTTAATGATCTATCTCTGTAACAAGCAGCAGCTTGTTTGCCTGACCCCAAGTTCTGCTGCCGTTCCTTAGACTAGCGCCATTATGCTGACTCTGGGGAGAGAAGACAGGCAGCTGATGCGGAGACAAACACATTCTCTAGAAGAGAAAACATAAGCAGAGCAGAGAAGAAAGAAGAGAGGGATCCAGAATGGGGTTAAGAGACAACAGAATTAACTAATCTAGTGCCAGTCAAAAACCGAAGTAAAAATCAAGTTCAAAAGAACATAAAGCACAGAACAGAAATTTAGAAATATGTGGCACCTGCCAGACAAGATTAGGATTTGGTGGAACCGACTGCCTTTAACAGAGAAAGACACACATCTGATATTTAAAATATAGGCGTTGTCCAATTAGGTGAGATTTGGAAAGAGCCCATATGCAGCCACCTGCATGGCAAATTTAGAGATTCTATAATTATGTTTAAGTAATGTTGACCTTTGGTCAAACATGCCTCATAAACTGGGTTCATGTTCATTGCCAGTGTTTATTAAGTGTCCACAGTTGAGTTCTCAGGTCCATGGTGAACAGATCTGCTTGCTAGGAGGTTTTTACTACTGCTGTTTCTTTTTTCTTTTACTTTGTTTCAGGATGACTCATCAAAGGACAAGAAAATCATTGATGCCTATGTAAAAGGTAATGAATTTACAACCACAAACCGTGACATCCAAGAAACATCACCTTTTTACCTCTTATTTTTGTTCTTGTCTAAAAAAACATGTTTCTTTTTATCTTAGCTGGTTTCTTTAAAATTCATCCTAATCCTACGTTATCTCCCTGGGTGGTAGAAAATTGATTCTTTGACATTTTGGGGGTTTCATCTCCTCCTGATCATATAGACTCAGGATGCTTTATACAGTGCCCAAAATTGGATGTGACAGTCACTGTGGTTTCGGCTAACCCCACAGGTGTTTCCAAGTCCCTTTTTGCTTTGCTACGTTCCTGACGTGAAGGGTGAACAAGTGGTCAAATCATGGTACTGGCCAATGAGAAGTAAGAGAACTCCTTTCTGCGGGGGGTGTAGAAAACAATTTGCTTTTCCCGATAGAATGGATGCAAGACCCTTGTGCTCCCTCTTCCTCCCGTTCTCCTGACTTAATAGGGACATGCTATCTAGATCTGTGGCAGCCATCTTGCAATCATGAAGGACAGGCAAGGAGGACTACAGAATTGGTGGCCCTAACATCACTGAGCCACTTAACCAATTCCAGGAGCCACTTTCTTCCAGGACTTCTTGTTGTGAGAGGAAAAAGAAACACCCTCTTTGTTTAAGCGACTGTATGTTGAGTTTCTCATTATTTGCAGCTTAAAGGATTTCTAACTGATTCACAGAAGAAACAACTCTATTCTCCAATCCATCATGGTTGCTGCTGATATACTTACTGTTCAATTATTCCTTTAAATCCAGTGGGGAGTTGCTAATGGGCTGCTCAATGGACATAGAAAATAACCAGGGATGGGACCCTGGTGCCTAGCATTCAGAAGCCATGCCTCCATCCCCTCTGAGGCCCAGGTTGGGAGCCAGCAGTAGGTCCCTGCTACTTTAAAAACCTGCGGATTGCTATCTCTGCCCTGGATGGAAAAGTTAGCCCTTTTCTCTTCTTGCCACTTCAAAAGCACCCTCCTTTCTCCTTTCTTCACTCAGGATATCTAGTACAATCTCTTCTGTGAGTTAAAGTTTTTACAGAATAAATGGGAGTACCTCTCCTCAGGCAGCTCCTGCTTTCTAGTCAGCTATAAACCATCTCTGAGACAAAGGAAGAAAAAATGAGCTATCTGCTGCAAATGCAGGGGAGAAAACTAAAGAGAGAATCAATGTGAGTTAATATTTTAATAAATACCTTGCCACACCTACCAGTCTAGCAAAGTAGCCTCGGTGGCAGGACAGGACCACATTCTCACAGGACTGTGAGGATAATGACAGGTGATTAACTAGGATAACACTTTGTGCCCTGTGCTAACTTGTATGGATGAAAGCATTTGACTTCTCATCTGCACAGAGGGTTTTCCAATGCACTGAAGACATAAGGATTCTTCATCATCCATAAGCAAGAGAGCTGGTGTACTTTGGATGTGCGGTATGGGGATGGAAGGGGGAAGGCAAAGGAGAGATGCTTAACTGCTCATCCTACACTTGACCACTTCGAAGACGCGCTGTTTTGATCTTCACCATTTAAGAAGTCAGAGCTTTCATCTGAAAGTGTTTCCTTTTTATTTCTGGATTTGGGAGGGGAGTCGTTGGAAGTTTTATTTATGGTTTAAAATTTGGTTTCTTGAAAAGGTAATCACTTACATGATTAATTGTAGAATTGATTGTAATAGCAAATGACTGGAAACAATCTACATATCAGCAGGGGTCTGATTAAAACAAACTATAGTACAATGGAATGATACATGCTTTAAAACTGAATGAGGAGGTGCTCTCTGACGGGTATGAAAAATCTTGTCTCCCTTTCTTGTCTCTTGTCTGCTCATTTTTCACACCATCCATAGGAAATTTCTTAGGAATCGTTTCAGAGTTTTTCTAATCACAGGTAAATAAAACTGTAGATTCGTGGGGCACCTGGATGGCTCAGCCAGCTGAGTGTGAGACTCTTGATTTTGGCTCAGGTCATAATCCCAGGTCATAGGTTCGAGCCCCCTGTGGGGCTCTGTGATGAGCGTAAAGCCTGCTTGAGATTCTCTCTCTCCCCCTGCCCCTCTCCCCCACTTGTGTCCTCTCTCTAAAATAAAAAAAAAAAATGTAGATTCTTATTTTTCTTTTTTACATAATAATGTACTTTATACACCGTTCTAGGTTTGTTTCACCTAATAATGTACCTTGCATCTCTTTCCAAAATAAAAGGCTTTCACTTGTCCAAAGTCTTCTTTCACATCATACAGTAGCATTTCAAAGTTTTCTTCATATCGGTCTTATGTATTTCTTGTTATGTTAATTCTTAGGATTTTGTCTTTTTGCCTTTGCCTTTTTGTTATTCCTAGGATGGCTCTTGTGTTCTGTACCGTTCTTTTGATTGGTTGTTGTCTGCTCATGAATATTAATTTTTGTGCATTAACTCTTTACCTTTCTACTTTGAATTTTTAAACATTTTTTTTTTTACAGACTCTGAGTAAGTTAAACAAATCTCACTCTTTTGGCACAGGTTTCTCTTTACAATGCAAAGCTCTGTGTCCTGAGGCTTTTGATGCCATGGTTTCTGTAAGTCACAATGTGCTCAGAGCTCCTCACAATAAGATAAGCTTCTGACATTCAGGAAGTAATTATTATTTAGAGTATTGCCAGATGGCAGCTCAATCAAAACTACAAAATAATGTTACAAAAACTCTTCAGCCGCATACTACAATACAGGTAGTGAATATCTTCACAGATGCTTAGTTAGTTGAGCTATGGTCTAGGCTTCTTTCGTGCTTACATTCCACTGTGCCCTGCATTTGGGGGAACACAAAGGGAGAGCTTTTCGTATATTTAATTTGGGTGCCAGCTCAGTACCTATAAACCCATCAATTGGCAAAGTCTTCCTGTACAATCATCTGAACTGCCTGCCATCATAAGGGCATACAATGTAAATGCAATATAATTATAATAAATATTTTCTATTCCTGTATTACTTATACTTATAGGCAGTCATGATTGGCCAGGAGGGACAAATGTTATCAGACAAAATCCCTACTGCAATGAAGCTCTAAGTAGGTGGCCTTTAAACAAGGTAAACTCATAGGGTTATTTTCTAAAAAAAACTTGGAAACCAAAAGGTGGTTCAATCAGAATCCAAATATTTGTAATCAAGTATCATTCTCTTTCAATAAAAGGACCCGCAATTTCATAATATTCTACAATAACTTCTCCCAAACTAGGGAAAAAAGCAAAAATATTTTTCTAAGTCAGCTTTTCATTATTTATGAGAAAATTATGAAGCTCATGCTTCTTATGAGGCCAAATTTCTTTTTATTTCTATTTTTCAGTTATTTCAGTTTCACTGGCAGCTTCATTGGAGCCCATCAGAAGAAATCATGAAATTTGGAGAACAAGCTTAAGAATTACCAAACGTTCAAGTTCATCTAATCCAGCCCCCTCATTTCACTGATAAAGAAACCAAGGAAGAGAAGGGTTAAATGACTTGCTCAACATCATGAATGAGTTCCCAAGAGAGCCAGGGCTGGGAGCCTAGTCTCCTGCTCCCTTCTACCACATCATGGTGCACATCCCTAGGCATGAAGGAGAAAACACACTCCAACAATCACTGACAAAGACACAATGACTACTGATGATACTTTAGGCACATACACAATATTTCTTCAGAATATTTTTTCCTATTGGGCAACATCATTCACTCCCATAGTTGTCGTCAATTACCTGTGTAATTGGTGGCTTCAGTCACCATCACCAGCCCTCTCCCATGTATACCATTGCCCATACTGTAGCTCTACATGCATAATTCACAGACAACTCACATTCTTACCAAAAGTGAGATTTTTTGAAATTTCCACCAAATCTGTTATTCCTATTTTCCTATTGTTTTTACTACATAATCACCATTTGTCTAAATCCTCACCATTCTTTACCCTTCATATTCAATTTATTATCAACTTCTATGATTCCATTACTTAGGTATTTCCCACTTAGTTACTCATCTCTTCATCTTTATTTGCATATATCTTCGGTACTTCTCACCTGGACTCTTTCCTTTGTCTCTTTCCTCTTCAAGCTATTGTCCACACTATCTTCAGAGTCATTTTTACAAAGAGTAAATATTCTTTTGCTACGCTCTTGCCTAAAACCCTTACTACCTTCCTCATATCCATTAAAGCCCATATAGCATGATTTTTTAAGGTCCTTCACATGATCTGTCCCGTTTGCCCAGCTTCTATCCCACCATAACTTTTCAATGTCAGACTCCATAAACTCAAAAATATTTGCAGTTCTTGGGGCACCTGGGTGGCTCAGTCAGTTAACATCTGACTCTTGATTTCCCTGTCGGGCCCTGTGTTGACAGTGTGGAGCCTGCTTGGGATTTTCTCTCCTTCTCTCTTTCTCTCTCTGCCCCTCTCCTGCTCGTGCTTCCCCCCCCCCAAAGTAAATAAACATTTTAAAAGATATTTGCAATTCTTTGAAGTCATTAAGGTATTTCATGCCTCCATGTCCACAAGTACATGCAGCTCCCCTCTGCCTAAAATAGTATCTTTTGCTCACCCTTCCCACTTCTGAGCATGCTGTCCGCAGTAGCTCTTGTAGTCACCCTCTAAGAACCAACCCTGAGTATAAAGATTAACCTTTCAGTGAAGCCTATAGGCAGCATTTATTTTTTGAGGCTCACAGAGTATGCCTTGGCTCGTACATGCCTTGTATGTACTTCTATTATCATATATTGCACCATGTTATAATTTCTTATTTACGTGTTACCGTGGTGTTTATCTTTGCCTCAAGATCTATTAGTGCCTGAATGAACAGTAGAACAAATAAATGGGCATGTGTAATAGTAATCTAGGGAAACATTTTGTGGTCAGATGTAACCTGGGATACTTAGAACATCTGAAAATAATATCATTTGATCAATGCTGCTCAGAATATACCCATTGCCCAAGCTATAGAATTGAAATCCTTTGAATTTATATAATTTTAATAACTATAATTTGGAATGATTATGATTCATATCTACCTTGCCCTTTCATTGAAACATGATTTTGTTTCCTCACTATGAAATCATCATACATAATTATCTCCAGATGACAACTAGTCATTTCAGCACATGAAAATATGGAAAAGACATCTTAGATTTTATCTCTCTTTTTTTTTCCATCAGAGTACTTACCAGAATGTTTCATGTGTACTTAGTAGCACTAGGTAGCATATTCATCTCTGCCAACCTTTGGTCAGATACATTTTATTGCACATTTATTGAAATGTTCCAGACTTCTGAGCTTTAACAACATATATGAATGAGGCTATTATGTATGTACACATAGATCAGATATGTAAGGTTAAATATCGTGTTTAATAAATTGAATAGGGACATGTAGCTAATTGCAATGCTAGCCTAACGATTGGGTAATGTTGCATTTCAAGACTTCCCATGCATTTCCACCAAAGTGCACACTACCGAGATGAATGCTTTTGTATCCCTCAGGAATCTAGATGCTTACTTTCTACAAAGGTAAAATTTATTTGAACTTGCTAGTTTTACATAGATTGTATTTTACTCCATTTTGTTTTAAGTAACTTAACTTCTAATTTTTAATTTAATACACATCTATGTGACTCTAGAAAGCTGTGCCATGAGTAAGCCAGAGTTTCTAGCACTTCCCTTCACTTTGCCACAGAGACAAAGCACTAAGATCTAAAGCACTAAAAATCACATTTTCAAAGTTTTAGTTTCCTCACCTTAATGAGAATGATAACACCTGCCTTACCTCCTCAGAGGATTATTTTTAAAACTAAATGAAAATTGCTCAGAAATCTGAAAACTCAGGCTTGGAAAATCGGCGAGAACAAAAGGAGTTCAGGGAGCCAGAACTATAGCCAAATATCATCACATTAAACCACTTCCCCCAAAGACACTGCCTCTGCCACCTGTGGCCTGTGAATGTCTTACATAAGACCACCATCCCTGCTGGCCCTGAATCAGGGCTATGGGGGATTACTGTCTCCAGTCCTTCTATTGGCACTATCAGAATGAACTATTGCCTTACTAAATCCTAACTCTAGCTGCAGGGAAGGCTAGAAATATACACATCAGGCTTTGGTCTTTTATGGTAGGAGATTGGCTTATGGTCCAACTCAGGCCAATAGAATGGAAACTCCCTCTGATACAAGAAGGGATTAAGATGCTGGACCCACAACATCTCTTTCTTGACTATTGCCACAGCCTCCTAACTGCTATCACTGCCTTCAGCCTGTTCCCCTCCAACCCCCTATCCCTGCTGGCATCAGAATATTTTTTCAAAGGAAAATATGATTTCTGACACTGTTCTGTGTCAAGCCTCTGACAAGGCCCTCCCTGCAATGCCTAGATAACGCAAATGCATTAGAATACCATACAAATACTTTTTTTAAGTAGGCTTCAGGCCCAGCATGGAGCCCAACATGGGGTTTGAACTCATGATTCTGAGATCAAGACCTGAGCTGACCTGAGTTCAAGAGTCCCACGCTTAACCAACTGAGCCACCCAGGTGCTCCCTATACAAATATTTCTAATCAAATCCTCATCTGCCCCCATAGCCATCCTCTTCTGTGCTTCACATCCTCTAATGTACTCTTCTGTCTGGCTTGAATACTAGTTTTCCCAGTTGGTCATGCTGTTTAATGCCTCCTTGCCTTCCCCTTTATGAAAAGGGGAACTACAAAGGATTTGAAAAACAAAAGACCAGAATAATGACAGCTTGCTTCAAAAAGGCCAGCATTGGGGATCTTCCAGATGGGGAGGGGACGAAGGCAAGGCCTTTCCTATATTCAGGTTGACGCTGTGAGGCCAAACAAAGAGAAACCTGATGGCTCACTGCTGTGGATGGAGGCACAGACAGTCTGTGGTCAGTGGAAAGAAACACTGAGCCTGCCTGGAGCACGGTACCCAAGTGGTAGAGGTCAGGGACCAATGTCAAAGAGCAGTAAGTAGCCAAAGAAGCAAATTCACACCTCTACTCCATTTTCTCTGGCCTGATAGAATCCTGAGATGCTTGTTTTGGTCCATGGAGAGGGAGTTCAGAAAGTCACCCAAATGAAAACAGTGGAATATTCTGCCTGAATACCAATGTGATTACAGCCCAATTTATCCTTAAATTAGAGGTGGACAATATTCATGTGGATGGGACATACCCAAGACAGTGCATACACATATTGTTCCTTCACTTGGAGAAGTGACCTTCCTTTTTTTGGCAAGAGACTACTACTCAAGCTTTCAACGGACTATGCAGATAAATGAAGTTGTGGAAGCATTCAAAGTAAACTTTTAATATTAATAACTTCCGGGCAAGGAGGTAGGAGAGGAACTTTTCATTTTATGCCTTTCTGTGCTACTTGAATTTTTCACAATGATAGGCATTATTTTAATAATTGGATTTTTTTAAGTCAACTCAAGAATTAGAGAAATGGTGGTGCCTCCTTTTTGGCTATTTTGTTTTTTGCATTCCTTTTAAAAATGACTTAACGTGTCTGGTAAAGGAAGGCACAAAAGCCATGCAGGAAATGGAAAGTAAAAATACCATAAGCAGTTTTATAAAATATTATGATGGTAAACATTATTGAGAGCTGTTTCCTCGGAATGTTGTTGAATAATGAATGTTGGAAATTACTAACTAAAATGTACTTCTCAACACACGAAAATATAGAATAAATAAGTAAATATTGTGTTGTGTGTCCTTTGTATATGCAAACGACCCTCTCAGTGGCCATCGGTGGGCCATTAACTTTCACGTTTCTTCTGCTTTGGCCTCTTGGATGCCTCCCCGTCCTTGGACAATGTCCAGGCTTCCTAACGGGTACACCAGGTTGTCCTGGTATTTTTCCTGTCATGTGCACACTGGATTTTATGCCACCCTCTTTTTTTCAAATGCGCATCACCCATATTTTCTCATCTGATTTTCATTGTAGCCCTTTAAAAAATGAAGACGGTTATAATCTCTTTCTTGATGAGGAAAGCTCTTATTTTTTGATGGAACTAGGATGAGGCTCCTGGTCTCCTATGAATAAAGTTTTCTCTAGTTCCATCATGCCACCTCATCTGCACTCCTAAACCACAATCCATGCACTTCTTTCTTTAAATATTATTCTAATGGCACTGTAGTCCTCTCTACCTCATTCTCCTTCTCTGCTATTTTCCTGTACCCTGTTCTTTACCTTCATAAAATGAAACATCAAATATATGTATTCAAATTGAATGTGTGTGTGTGTGTGGTGTTTATTTTCTAACCAGGGATAAGTTGTATGAGGGCAAGAACCCTGTGTCCACAAACCCCTCTGCTCTATACCCAGTTAGGGCCTGGCATATAGTAGGCATGCAATAAGCATTTGTTGAATGAATAAATGAATGAATGAACAGCAGCTACTACACTAGGTAGGACTCTCTTGGTGGCAGACCCCTCATTTAAGTTTTTTTTTAAATTTAATTTTATTTATTATTTTTTAAAAGTTTATTATTTATTTTTGAGAGAGAGTGAGAAAGAGGGGAGGGGCAGAGAGAGAGGAAGAGAGAAAATCCCAAGCAGGTTCCACACTGTCAGCACAGAGTGCCTGATGTGGGGCTTAAACTCACGAACAGTGAAATCATGACGTGAACCGAAATCAAGAGTCAGACATATACCAATGGAGCCACCCAGGCACCTTTAATTTTATTTTTAAGTAATCTCTACACCCAACATGGGGCTCAAACTCACAAATCTGAGATCAAGAGTCATATGCTCTACCCACTGAGCCAGCAGACCCCACATTTAAACTAGCTTGAACAGAGAAGGAAATTTGTTGCCTTGCTTTTCTAGAAAGTTCAGGAATCAGCTGGCTTCAACCATAGCTCTGCCAAGGTTAGATTAAATTTCTTCCTCCTCTTACCCTCCCCCACTTTCCTATTTTCTTGCGCCTCCTTCTCCTCCTCTTACTTCTCTGTCTCTGTCATACTCTCTTTCTGCAGCCGGGCCTCTTCCACCTCCTCTGTGCATCGTGAGGATGGCATCTGGTAGCCCTGGGATCTCTGCCCTAGTTTGGCATCCCAGGGGAAAGAAAGCATATCTATCTCAACATCAGATCTTTTTTTCAGGAAAAGGGAATTTTAGGATTGGCCAGACCTACGTCCTATGTGGGGCTGGGGTACAGTGATTGGCGGCCCCTCTAAGACCACGTGGAAGAGGGCAGTGGTGTTTTCCCAGAGCAAGGGATGCAGTGCAGTTGAAAACAACATATGTCGTCCATATACTTTCATAGGGACTCTTATTAAGAAGTGAAGGAGAAGCTGCTTTTAATATCAAGTGACCTCCTGCCTCTCAAATATAAACTCTCTGGATGGACCTGAATTACGACCTTTTGAACTGTTTGACTTAGATTGTAACATTTTAAAAGTTGGACCGCACTTTCTTTTTTGTGTCCCAAAGTGTTAATAAGTCAAGTATAGTAATAAAGACGAACCCACCCATAACCTTCATATCTATCTGTTCAGCAAAGCAGAGGACTCTGCAAAACAACCTTTTTTGTTGTTTATTTTGGTTTTTAGCCAAAGAGGAACTCTAGAAATTTGTTTGTAGATAAATTGTGTTTCGATGTCCAAGAGGAAATGTGCTGCTCAGTGACTACCACAGGATGCAGATCTCCATTTCATGCACAAAATTCTGCAGGCAACCTGCTCATTTTCCTATGCATGTGATAAGACACAGAATGCTCAGCATTCATACAGCTGCTAAGTACTGGTTTTCCTGTAGGCTTGATTCTTAAAAGGAGAAGTGGATTTCCAATTTTAGGCATTTGTTGATTTGCCCAGGCCCCTGTGTTTGAAAGGTCTTCTGGGAAAGATATCATGATCAAAACATTTCTAAAAAAAATCAACATTCCTTCTCATTTTCTACTTCAAGGTACTTTGCTTTTATCCTCTTTCCATGTTGGCCTGAACCACCTGATGATGCAGCAGCTTTATAAATAAATGAGACTGAGAGGTTAGAGTGGGAGAGAGCCAAAGCATAAGAGACTCTTAAAACTGAGAACAAACTGAGGGTCGATGGGGGGTGGGAGGGAGGGGAGGGTGGGTGATGGGTATTGAGGAGGGCAGCTTTTGGGATGAGCACTGGGTGTTGTATGGAAACCAATTTGACAATAAACTTCATATGTTGAAAAATAAATAAATAAATAAATAAATAAATAAATAAATGAGACTGAATGCGACTAGTCCTATTCAGACAGAATCAGAGACTTAAATGCCATTTATTATTATTTTTTAAATTTTTTAATGTTTATTTTTCAGAGAGAGAGAGAGAGAGAGAAAGAGAGTGAGCGAGTGGGGGATAGGCAGAAGGAGAGAAGGAGGCACAGAATCCGAAACAGGCTCCAAGCTCTGGGTTGTCAGCACAGAGCCGGACACGGGGCTTGAACTTGGGAATGGCAAGATCATGATCTGCGCCAAAGTCAGACACTTAACTGACTAAGCCACCTAGGGAGCCCCTTAAATGCCATTTTAATACAGAAAGTATTAAACTAGTTCTTTCTTGGTCATAGTTTTTTTTTTTTTTTTAATGAACTTGGTCTTAAGGAGAAGGAATAGTGAGATGTTATGCTTTTTAAAGTTATAAATATGATTAATAAGAAAAACACTGAAGGAAATGAAAACAACCTCACATCCTGTACTTCCTGACATCCTCTTTTGATTTTGTGAAGTTTCCTGTCTTTACTTTTCAGTATATTTATTTTTAAGGAAGTTCCTTTAGTAAGAAGAGAGACTAGCACCTTGTCCTCCTGATACACACACACACACACACACACACACCGTCAAAGATTTAGAAATTTGTATTGCAGTATTATTCCGGAGCTTAAGCACCATGACCCGTAACATCCGTCTCTAGGTGGTTTGGGGAGCAGTGACGAGGACACTGAAAAGAACATGAGAAGTACCATACCCTAGATTTCTGCATTTTTTCCACAGGAGCTTGGGGATAAAAATTTCATTATTATCATTAGTTATTATTATTATTATTAATAGCTACCATTTACTGAGCTTTTGCTAGCAAAAGCTACCTCATCCTACCTCATCATTGTGTTAAGCGCTTTATAAAAGTACACACACACACACATTCACATACTACAAACTCGTCACATGCCCATGATTCTGAATATCAGAGTTTATGCTGTGTGCTAAGGCTGTGTTTTTGGTGATCATGATCCATTAGTGAATCATGAAATTAATTTAATGCATAGAGATAAACCCAATCCTATAACATCCTTGTGAAATGAATATTATCCCCATTTTATAGATGAGGAACGTCAGAACTTAAGAGATTAAGAAACTCATCCATGTTCGCAGAGTTAGTAAGAGGTAAAACTGCATTTGGAGCCTTTCTGTCTCCAAAATCTTGTCTTAATTACTAAGACTATGTTACATTATTTAATAAGCCTGGATGTGTCACATTATAAACAACTATGTGTACAAGAAAACCTACTTCCTAACATGTTCTGTAAGGGAGATCTGAAGTCTTGTGCATAATCAACCAATCTGCAGTGTATTGAATATAGGCTTAAAAATCAGGCATGTGTGTGTGTGTATGTGTGTGTGTGTGTGTGTGTGTGTGTGCATGCACATGCATGTGCATATTAATTAGAGTTGTGGGAAAAAATTCATAGAACTCCATACTATTAATAGAAATATGAAAATTCATGACTGGCCTTCAGGGAAAGAGAATTTCTTATGTTTAAAAATTCATCAGTTTATATTTATATAGTATTTCACAGTTTCTGCAGGGCATTCTATAAACTCTGTATGTGTGGCCCTTGTATGGTACAGACAGTAAGAGTGGTTACAGCCGATAACGACTAGTTATCAACAGGAAAGCCAACACATTTTGGCCATAATCCTGTAGTATAAAAATGGTGCTGACAGATAACCTGCTGTTATGAAATCCCCAGCCCTTAAAGAAGTAGAAAGCTGCCAAATGAATGATCAAGCAGATGTCTTTAATAGGCCCTGAAAAGCTAAATATAAAAATGCAGTCAATAAATTGACCCTGGCACACCAACAGCTTTTGAAGAAAACCTCTCTACCTTTCAGAAATAACTACCATGGTGTTTGTTAAATATATTTGTCATTTTAGAAAGATCTCCCAAAATTACTAGGACCACATCTTTTGTCAACATACACTAAGTCTCACTCACTCTTGACTTTTTTTGAAAAAAAGAAAGAAAGAAAGAAAGAAACATATATTCACAAAGACAGAATCTGTCCCAGTCTGTGTTGGCTAACATTTTATTCAAGTTTAAATAAGGCCTTAAATACCCTCAAAGACTTCCTTACAGAATTGTCACACTGCCCATCATGGTTTCCACTGTGGATTAAAGCAGTGTTTTTGGCGGCCACAACCCATCTATTAGTGTAGTGAGTAGAGACAAAAATTGTTTAAAATGAACAAGATCAGAATAGAAAATATCAGAATGTCTCACAGGTAGTAAATGTAAGTGTTTTAGGGAAATTTTGCTTTAGTGTTTTATGTATATATTGTGTATATACCAAGTGCTGATACTTATGTGGGTTGTAGTCAGAAAAGATTTGAATAAAATAAATGTCACAGGGATGTAATTTACAGCATAGAGAATATAGTCAATAATAATGTAATAGTTTTGTATAGTGACAGATGTTAACCAGACTCCTCCAGGTGATCATTTTGTAATGTATAAAAACATCAGTCAAATCACTACGTTATACACCTGAGACTAGTATAAAATTATATGTCAATTACAATTCAATTTTTTTAAAAAAGATTTTAAATCCACTGGATTAAAGCACTATCTCCAGAAGGTATTTCACTAAAGACATAGATTTTGGGTGGATGTCTCAGAACACACAGACTTTATTTTATGTGGTGGAGCAGTGGAGGGGATTGCTGGGAGCAGAGGGGTGTGGATGGCCAAAGTACAAGAAGGACATAGAAGCAAAACTTCACCTAATGCGGAGTTATATCTACTGGTGGTCCTATTCTTTGATACTGTCTGTGACTAATGAGATTAAGATACTCCTGGAGAAAAGACTGGCAAAAGAGACAGGAACAGAGAGAAGAGGCAAGGGGAGTGTCAGAGTGAGATAATCTGAGTTAGCACAAAGGTTGGGGTTCATATGTACAAAAAAAAAGGGAAAGAAGAGAAAGCAAACAACTAACAGCCTATAGCATGAGGCTTGGCAGATAGCATAGTTCTATGTTGAAAGGATGCCTTCAGCTGTCAGTAACATAAGTTTGACTTGAATGGATAAAACAACAATGAAATTGATTCACTGATCCACTGGCTTGGTGATGTCACAAGGACCATCCACAGCTTTGGCCTCGATTTTGTCTGCTTTGTAGATATAGGATGACTGCAAGAACAACTGGGACTATGTGCTTCTTTATTCCCATCCAAGGAGGAAAAGGCTGGATTCCTGTGGTTCTCCGAATGGTGAGGGATAACTTCCCAAAATCCTCCAGGAAACTTTTGCTTACTTACTGTCCAGAACTGAATCACATGCCTGTCCCTGAATGGTTCACTGACAGAGGGCTGGCATTACCCAGACCAATCAGACATCTCCCTGAAGCTGGAATCAACCTCCTCCAGGCACATGATAAATGAGAGGAAAACAAAATCTGAGTTTCCTTTAGGAAGAAGGAGAAAATATTTTGCTGAATAAGCAACAAAGTTTGCTACATACGAGATTTATTTATGTATTCATGTATTTATTTAAAAAAATTTTAACGTTTATTTACTTATGAGTGAGAGGCAGAAATAGAGCATGAGCGGGGGAGGGGCAAAAGAGAGGGACACACAGAATCTGAAGCAGGCTCCAGACTCTGAGCTGTCAGCACAGAGCCCAATGCAGGGCTCAAACTCACCAACTGCGAGATCATGTCCTGAACCAAAGTCAGATGCTTAACTGAATGAGCCACCCAGGTGCCCCCATATGAGAATTTCTTAAAACTTTGGTAACATATCCTAGTAGTTCTAATAGATTTGATATTGAATGTTTCTGTCACTAAAACAGTTTCATCTTTAGAGACTTATGTCATTTTCCTTCTTATGGAAGAATGCTTTGGAGGCATTTAAATAAAAACAAAGAAATCAAGTACAGAGAGCTTCTATTTTCCATATACTTTACCACCAAAAGAAATCTTAATTTTTACCCAAAAATAATATGCTGTATTCACTCCCACAGGGACAATGCACAATGATTGACCTCTGTTGGAATAAACATCATGAGAGAGAACCACTGGTCATTGTACAGAGCTTTACTTCTCTCTCTGGTTCCCTCCCCCACTCAGAAGTTATACTTCAGCATTATCCTCATGTGTACTTGCCAACTTTCTGCATCATGACACAAAGACATTGCTGGTTAGGATCATTCTAGCTTGAAGAAAGGCAAGCACAAAGCCAGCCAGGCTTAGATGAAATGCACACTGTTTGCTGAATGGCTGCGGTGTTTTGAGGGTTCTCTTTATGAAAGACTAGCATAAAGTCAACAGCCCACAGTTGCTCAAATCTGGGCTTTGGTTTCATTGCCACCACCCGCCACTTCCCCACCCAGGAGAATTACAGTTAAGTGGCGTTTTAACTACGTCCCCAGGGGAGTGTTGAGTAAGAAGAAAAGCATGCTAGGTCACCAATAAATCATTTCTGGACAAAGGGACATTTCAGGAAAATTAAACAAAGTGTAGAAAAGCCTTAGCTTGCAATCTGTTATTGCGGAGTTTGAACGATGGCTTTCCTCCCTGCTTAGACAAACACCAGGCAGGAAGCTATGAACAGGAGGAAAAAAAAAAGTTCTGTCCAGAGCCATAGAGGAGAATGGCTAACGATGACGGTCATTGTTGTTACTTCTTTGTTCATTTAAACAAAACAAAGGCAGCTAGTTCTTTAACTCTTTCCAATTGCATTTTGGAATATTTTCAGAAGTTCTACAGAGAAGACCTAACAACTCTAGAAATCCAATGAGTGTGTAACATGAGTTTTCAAAGTTACTTGAAGCTCAGCTAACCACCCAAAGAGTTTAAGCAGCTTCTCCTTGTGCCCTGCCTACAATGTGCAGGTACATCGTTCTCCCTGGGATAGTTATTTGTGGTAGGGCAGGTGGGAAGGTAATGTGCATACCTCATTCACTGGTGTTGGCAAACGCCTTGTGAAGTCCCAAAACTACACCTTTCTTGTGTGCACTTGGTGATTTTCTATTCGGCAAGCTTTGCTATTGTCCTCCTGCTTTACTTTTCTCTACTGCACAATTCCGGTGCTCAGGTGTCTATTAACCGCCACTGTAGTATCATCCCACAACACTGTCAGCCGAAATTTATTAGCTGAGCTTGCTGCTGGCTGCCTCCATAGCAACTAGCTGAAAATATTAGAGGACTTCCCCCATGAGCCCATACTGAACAAAAGCACATCACCACTTCTTTCTGTTTAACATTTGTCTACCTTAAGAGGAACTGGGCAAAATTCAGAAAACATTTTTCAGCTGGGAACAGAAATAATCAACCAGGTCAAACCCTAGGCCTTATTTCTTTAGATGCCTGGCTGATTGTCCTCTCACGGTGATGAATGATTCATGCCATTCACTTTGAATCAGTCACTTACATTATCTGGATTTCTATTCTGCGCTTCCTAAGATTGACGTTGTTAGGATGCATAAATTCTTATAATAGGTGGGGATTCAGTGAGCCAGTTGGTATACTTGACTAAATAATTTCTTTTGCAGGATGTTTTAAAAATAATAGTTTAATATTTCAACAGCTCCTTAGGGCATTAACCAGCATTTTGAAGACAGTCTGAAGAGCTGATTTCCATTCTTTTTTAAGAGTCCTTCCAGCTTTAAAATGCTATGAATTTATAAATATGTAGTACGGTATTCCCAGTGGGAGATTCTGGGTTGTTATTTTTCTTGAAGTGTGAAGAAATTAGTTAGATATTGATTATGCAATGCAAATCTATGCATAAAGCAACAGAACAGCATGACTCTGTCATTATGTAATAATACTTTGCACACAATAGATACTCAACAACTACTTCTAGATTCTTAGCCACTGTACATTTTTCAATGACCAGTTTGGTAATTATGCAAACTGTTCGTAGTGGGATTTTCAAATAGATGGCTCATTTTATAGCAATACATTTAATAGCTTATATAATTGTAACATGAATAGAAGGGAATTTATTACCTTCTTGCTTTGGTAGGGTGAGACCTATAAGACCTATCAGCCTACACAGAGTCTCCCTGCTTCAATATGTATGTGTCTGGCCGTATAGAGGATTTCTAGAGTGCTATTGTTTCTTCCATTATACAGAAGTCAGATATTAAAAGAGTGAAAACCATAAAATTCCTGTTGAGGAATTTTCCAAACAAAGAGAAAACCAAAAGAGCTTTGCCCCATTTAACCTTAACCATGCTAGCTGGATTCAACATCTTCTCTCCTCAGGTCCAGGACCTTGTGTGGTTGGGTCCAGACCAGGTGATGCACTTTGTTCCATCCAGGTAATGTCCTTTGTTCCCAAAAGGGCACTTTAATACTGTTTGGTTTTATAGGCATTGCTCCGTATCCTCCTTAATAACACTGCTGACTTACCCCATCAGTTCTGTAACCACCTACTGAAACTCATCACCCGGTTTACATTTCTGATCCTTGACTTCTAGTGACCTACTGAGTCATTCCAGGTGTGTTCAGCCTGGTGTCTCCCTGGACATCAATCATCATCATCATCATCACAATAATATCTCACATTAAAAAATATTTATTTTTATGTATTTTTTACTTTTTATGTTTTATTTATTTTTGAGAGAGAGAGAGACAGAGAGACAGAGGGAGAGAGACAGAGACAGAGTGCGAGCAGGGGAAGGGCAGAGAGAGAGAATGGGAGACACAGAATCCGAAGTAGGTTCCAGGCTCTGAGCTGTCAGCATGGAGCCTGACGCCAGGCTCAAACCCATGAACTGGGAGATCGTGACCTGAGCTGAACTGGGATGTTTAACCAACTAAGTCACACAGGGGCCCCTCTCACGTTTTTAAAAAAGTTTATTTTGGGGTGCCTGGGTGGCTCAGTTGGTTGAGCATCTGACTTCAGCTCAGGTCATGATCTCACAGTTTGTGAGTTTGAGTACCACATCGGGCTCTGTGTTGACAGCTCGGAGCCTGGATCCTGCTTCGGATTCTGTGTCTCCCCCTCTCTCTGCCCCTCCCCCGCTCATGCTCTGTCTCTCTCTGCCTCAAAAATAAATTAAAAAATTAAAAATGACAAACATTGCAAGCATTCATTTTATACTCCCACAATCTTTATTTTCCAATTTCTGTTAGCTAAAAACAAGAACAGTAAGAGATCTTACAAAACAGTGGATCTTAAGAAATTCTCACAACTACCTATGAACAAAAGCCAAACACACTCCTACGTCCTTACTACACACAAACCGGATAATATTAAAAAGACTTGGAAAGTGCTTTATATCCGTAGGTACGCTATAAAAACAGTCAAACAAATGAATGGAGGATGTGAAAAACCAATACTTGGCTTACTTTTTCCCTTGACCATACAAACGCAAAGGATTAAAAACACTAAAGTGGGGATTCAATTAAGAACTTAGTGGTGGCTTTTAATGGGTGGCATTTCCCAGTAAATATCTCAGTCTAAAGAGTGATATTATGAAGCAAGAGAAGGTGACTCTGAGGAACTATCTTGCCTCCTAGAAAATCAACACAAGATAACAGTTCTAATTGGGGCTGACAAGGTGCAGGGCAGAAATATTGTTAAGTAAGTGAATGGCCCTCTCATTTGATGAGAATAATAATAAACACAGCCAAAGTCTTAGCTTGGTAGGAAATGAAATATCTAGCTCCTGAAATGTGGCTGTGAGTTCTGAGTGACATAAACAGGAAGGAAGAGTGAGCAAGACCCCAGTCTGCATTGCATTTGACCTGTTAGGAAAACACATGATGGGGCATGTGATAAACTCCATCTCTACTCTTGCCTCGGTGTTCTCTTCTTGGAATTTTGAACCACATTTGGGTTTTTGTCCAATGAATAAGATTTCTGATCCTGAAAGCTGATAAGGTCTTGGGTGGCAAGGATCTGATCCGTTTTGTACAGAGCTATATTGTGAGCAGCTGGAGCATAGCAGGTGCTCACTGAACCCTTGTTGAATGAGTGAACTCAGAGCCTAATAATTTGAGAGTAGCCTGAGAAATATCTTGGGCTTTTTTGCTCTTCACCTAAACAATGGTGACCAAAAATAAAAGAAAAAGAAAAAAAGAAAAAGAAAAGAAGCAGAAGAGGTCATTGGTCATCTGGCAAGACAATGAAGTTATTTTGCTCATATTCAGTTTGTGTTTGTGGCTTCCTTGCAGAAAAGATGTCATAAGATTACGAAAGAATAATCATGTGTTTCGTGTGTGTGCACCAGTGTATGTGTATTTGATTATTCATATTGATGCAGGTTATATCAAATCATGTAAATAAAGCCATATCTGTGGTTGACTTTAGTTAACTCTTCATCAACCTTCCAGAAATGAAAGACTTCCTTAATTCAATTATCCTGACTTAGCAGTAGTTATTTAGAATTATGAGAAGCAAGATTGAGTCATTAACAAAATAGCCCATCCCTGCTAATAATGCAGCTCGGTGATAATAAGAGAAAGGTATTCTGGGACAGTCACTCCTCCACTCCAAAAATCTCGTGACATCTAAACTGGGAGTTGGTGGCCATGCAAACAAATTCAAATTACCTTCCAGCAAAAACCTCAAAATACTTGTTTGAGATGGTTTTGGCTGGAAGATGTGAATCCAGATCAAAATCTGTAGCCACAGAAATACTGAAATAGCAGGAACAGAGATGTAGTCATTACAGGAAGCTTAGGAAGGTTCAAAGGAGGTTAAAAAAAGAAAAAGAAAGAAGAGGAAAAGCTGTAGCAAGAGAAGCTGGTGGTGTTGCCCATCCCTATTGGAAATGATGATATCCTCTGAAGAGGAAGGGGAAGGACTTAGACGTGCAAAACAAGCTGCCCGTACAGGGACAAAACAGGAAACAGGAGCGCTGATGAAACCAAACTGTAAATCGGGAAGAGAGCAAGGCCTCCAAGCCACAGAGCTTTTAGACACCGGAAAAGGACAAAATAAAAGCGCGGGACTCAGAGTGAGCCACGGATTAAAAAACACATTACGAAGTCTCAATTTTCCTGTTGAAAAGACCTAGAAACAGGCTTAGTCCTATTAGAGTCATTCTGGGACGTTCTATTGTATTCAATTTGCATCCGCTCAAATATTGCACAAAATAAACGGACCTTCAAATTTAGGGAACGTCTCATGATGGTGTCAGTTAATAGTGATAGGTAACGGTTAGTATACTGCCCACAATGTGGGTAATATTAATGTACACAAATATCAAAACGTGTGTGTGGTTACCACTCTTCGTTTGTGCTATTTGTGCTATTACCATCTTCAAAGATGAAGTCTTTGAGGTTGTATGACTTGCTAAAGATCGAGTGGCCAGAACAGAATAGTCTCAAGACATGAATTTCCCTCTCCTGACTCCAGAGAATATGTTCTAGCTCCCATTCCATCTTCTATCACCTCCCATGTTATACTGCCATTTGATCAATACTTGATATTCTACTGAACCTATATCTACTGAATATAACAAACTGCCTCTGGCTCATTTCCATTTATATTTGTTCTATTTACCAGAATTGCTGCTATTTTCCTTTGCCAGTCTTTAGAGGGAGAGGCGAGGGACAGTCAAATGCCTAGAATTAAGGACCAACCCAAGGAAGAAAAAAGGAGTCTAGAGATAATAAGGTCTAGAATGGTAGGTTGCTAACGCCATCTTGAATAACATAGATTATGGAGATGAATTGTCTCTCTAGAGTGAGTAACCTACTGACCTTTATATCAGAGTCTCACCAAAAATTATCTTAGCATTTCAGTGACAAAATCCTTTGACTGGATGGGGGATGACCAGTAGTTATGCTTCTTATATTTATTTAATAGTATTGTAATATTTTGGGGAGTATGTGAAATAACACATAACATACTGTGTTGATGGACAGATACAACTATTACTGTTATTTGTAAAATAACAATAGTTTGGTGTAGTTAAGTGATTGGTCCAATGTCATGTAACATACTAGATTTTTCAAATTTCTCCAAGCCTTATTTCATTCAGGAATCAGACTATTGCCAGCGAGACCCAAATTGGATTGAATTTATGTTTATGTCACACAGTGATAGGTGCTTTTAAAGAAATGAAACCTTTGCTTCTAAATCGAGAACTCATTTCTCGTTTGGCTGCCATCCCAGTGTGTGGTGTGCAGAGGACACTTCCTCAAATGATCAGGACAGTTTCGGACACTCCACTGCTCTTTCATAACCCAGCTGGTTTGCCATGCTCCTCGGGTTAGGAAATGAGCCCCTTAGGCACAGTTGCTCAGTTACTGAAGGTCTTGAGAAGGCAAATTGTAAATAAACAAAAAGGCCCACAAGAATACATATGGATAAAGTCAACACAAAACACCAGAGGGATTTCACTAGGACTATAATCTCCTTGCTAGGAATTTGAGGACAGATGTAGAAAGAAGCACATGCTGTGGCCACAGTAGGAGAACATTCTTCTGTGCTGAAAAAAATTCAGAGATATCTTGTGTTATGTTGATGTTCAAGTCAATATGCTTCTTAGTAAGTGCTTCTGAGCTAAGGCTGTTAAAGGAACAGAAGCTGGCAGCTAGTTCCACATAGGGTGTGTACCTGAGACTAAACTTCCAAGATTTCCTTTCATTTGGATTAATGGGGCTCAAACATAATCATGTGATAAAATACCTGAAAGTTGCTTTTTTTTTTTACAGAGTAACATGAAATACAAATACTTAAGTTATATAAGAAAAACAAGCATATAATTTTGTATTGAATCAAATATTTTGTGTTCTAAGAGAAAGATGTTATTAAAACCTAGGGAATATAAAACATTTATGGAGGAAAAGATAAAACTGAGGAAATTTTATCTATTCACTGATAAGTGAATTTTTTCTGAATATTTTTTCTGAATATTTTGTGTGGACGGGACTGCTGGTTGCCTACTCTCACACCCGATTTCCCCAATTTTTAGCTGGTTATAGAGTCTCTCTGTGAGAAACCACATTCCCCAGCCTCCCTTGTGGCTAAGTACAGTTACCTGACTGTTTTCTGTCAAAGGTATGAAAGTATAATTCCTAGCTGCAAAGTCCAGAAAGGCTGCTTAAATGGATTCGGCTCAGCTGGGAGGGGTTCTTTCTGTTTTTCCTTCTTCTTTTGACCTGCAATGCAGATGTGATAACTGGAGCTTTAACAGCCCTGAGATGGCCTGAATAATAAAAGCCACATGTTAGGATAATGGAGGGAAAAAATATATTACGTCCTGCAAAGGCCATAGCTAGACTGTCTTTCTCCTTCAGGCTTGCTTTAGGCACTGGTAGTGCACATTTCTTTTTATGTGCAGCAAAGCCCAATCCTAACTGATATACTGGCAATAAAAAAATCCCCACCCCCAGTTCTAATATTGAATTTTAGTTAGAGCTTGAATATCCACAACTATTCAGTAGTATGCAAGAGTAGAGTTTGAACCTCAGGTTTGGTTATTATCTGTGTACTTTCTTAGAAAAACTATAGAGACACTTATTTAAAATAACTTCTATTTTTAGTTTTGAAAGTCTTGCTTTTGCAAAAACAAGAAGAAAAGAAAAATGGCACCAGATCTCATTAGTTTCGAGATCTCTCTCACTAAATATCCAGCAATGGTATAAGTTTCATCTTAGCTAAAGTATCTATTTTCCACATAGTTATGCAATGCTTTAAGTTCGTCAAGTATACCCATATAATTAACTCATAAGATTCTCATAATAGATCCATGAAGCAAGCAAGACAAACATAGTTATTTCCATTTTTATCACTGGATTTTCCTCTTCACTACATCCCTTTGAGATAGATGACACTATTATTATGCCTAATACACATAAAACAGAATCATAAAGTGTTCACTTCATCTGACCTAATGCCTTGAAAACAAGTTGGCATTTAATAACTATTTGCTGGGTGCCTTAGACAGATGACTGAGTGAGTGAATAAGGACAAGGAGGCCCAGGGAGGTTACAGAAGGTATCAGTGTCACAAGACTGGAATTAAAATGAGGGTTTCCTCATACCTATTCTCATTTATTTCCCATTACACTATGTAGCCTCTCCCTAGACATTCATTCTCCAATTCGCTGAGCTGTCCTTTTGGGTGCCCTGTCAGTGAAAGGCGGTGTTCAGATGGTCATCAATGGTGAACTTCAGCTGATGCCCCAGCACAACATTGCACACACCACAAAAGAGTTGGCTTTCACTGGCAGCTCTCCCAATCTTCACATATTATGCTGCGCCAACAGCTATTGTCCTTGACAAGTGACTGTGCTGGCAACATGAGATTCCCTCAAACAAAGTCCTTCACATGGTTAGCCAGCAAGGAGTTCCATTTCTAGCTCCGCCTGACACCCTCATGCAGCCAGAGTATTTGTTTCACTTGGGAAAATGTCCCAGGAGGCTTTGTAAAGTGGTGGTTGTTATGGTTTAACTTGAGGGCCTAAAGATGTGAAATAGAAAACACAAGAGCCACAGTGAACCCGAATATTGAGACTATTTTCTTTCTTCTTAAAGAGTTCAGACATGAACAAAAGCCAGATAGACCTGAAATCATTACCCTGTTCACTCTGAGGTATGTGTCTAAAGTGAATGTGCATTGGTTTGCAGATAACCAAGACAGAAATATTAAGTGGCTTCTCCTAAGTCGTGAAAGTAGTCAAGTTATTAGCTAAAGATTCTAAGTCCTAAATTAAGGAGCTAGTAAGAAGAATTTTTTTTAAATATTTTTTTTTTCAACATTTATTTATTTTTGGGACAGAGAAAGACAGAGCATGAACGGGGGAGGGGCAGAGAGAGAGGGAGACACAGAATCGGAAACAGGCTCCAGGCTCTGAGCCATCAGCCCAGAGCCCGACGCGGGGCTCGAACTCACGGACCATGAGATCGTGACCTGGCTGAAGTCGGACGCTCAACCGACTGCGCCACCCAGGCGCCCCAGAAATTTTAAGTCTGCCATTTAGTACCTGTGTGACTCTGGAGAGATTATTCTCTTGGAGCCTCAATTTTAATATATTGATAGTAGAAATCATATTCTTGGACTCCAGAGTTGTTGAAGGCCTAAATGAAATACTGTAAAATGCCCAGCAATTAATTTTTTTTTAATGTTTATTGCTTTATTTTGAGAGAGACAGAGGGAGAGAGGGAGAGAGAGAGTGAGAATCCCAAGCAGGCTCCACACTGTCAGCACAGAGCCCGAAGCTGGGCTCAATGCCACAAACCATGAGATCATGACCTGAGCAGAAATCAAGAGTTGGACACTTAACTGACTGAGCCACCCAGGTGCCCCAAAAGTGCCTAGCAATTTAGAATCCACTCAATTATGTTGTTTTCATTCCTATCCCCATTGAATACTGGGTCCATTTCAGAAACTCTTGCCACATTCTGTGACCAAGCAGACATGCTGAGAATTCCAATATAATCTTTATTAAAACCTTCTGGTTTGCTTTAACATACGGAAGTTTAGAAATTCCCATAGCATCTAAAATTTACAAGAATATCTAAGAATATCTAGAAGATACTTGGCCTAGTTCACTTGACCTGCAGTAATTCTGGTTCTTTTGTATACTTTTGGCCCAGATTCTGTAATAGGGATCAGAATGTTCAGTGGAGACATTTTGGTGCCTACCACTTTCTCATAACCCTGACCCAGGGCTTCTTACTTTTTCATAGTTTGCTTTTACTTTATTCAGCAAGTATTTTTGAAATACCAGCTATGTGCTACTCACTAAAAGAGGTAATGAGAATACAGTAATGAACAAAACACACAAAAGTTGTCTCTGTTAGTGGAGGAAGACAGACAATAAGCCAAATAAACATGGTCTATTGGTGATGGAAAAAGTAAGGTAGGAAAGGAGATATGGAGTGTTGGGGCAGGAGTTTGAAATTAAAACATAATAGTCAGGAAAGGTCAGGAAAGGTCAAATAGAAAGATGAACCAGTAAAGACCTAAAGGAGGGGGGAATGAGTCATGCAGAAATTTGGGAGGAATGTAGATGGCATGGGAAGTACATTGACCTTGAGGAAGGAAAGTGTCTAGCGTGTTCTTAGAACAGCAAGAAGGCCAGTATGGCTATAGCAGAGAGAACAAAGGAGAAAATAGTAGGACATAACTTAAAATGAGTGAGGAGGCAGGAGGGGACAGATTATGTATGGGTATTATAAAGACTTTATCTTTTACTCTAAGTGAAATAGAAACCTTTGGTGGGGTTGAGCAGGGAGGTTACATGATCTGACTTACGCTTTTATTGGACCATCCTATCGTATTGAGAAATAGGCTGAAAAGCAGTGGGACCAGTAAGGAGATTATTGCAGTAATCCTGTGAGAAAGGATGCAAATACTTGCTGATGCATTGGATGTGGGGTGTGAGAGACAGAGAGGAGTGAAAAAGAACTCCAAGGTTTTTTTGGCATGAGAAAGTAAAAGGCAGTGTTGTCATCAACTTATGTGCAGATGGCTACAGGAAAAACAGGTTCAGGAGAGATCAGCAGTTTGGTATTAGACATACTAAGTTTAAGATGATTGTTAGACATCCAAATAGAACAGTCATGTGGACAATTGGATGTCCAGTGAGAGCATAGGAGAGAAATTTGGGCTAGAGGTAATAATTTGGGTGTTGACAACCTATACATGATATTTAAAGAAGAGAAGACAGATATGTATGTGTAAAGACAGGCAGGTGGTAAGATCAGGAAATAGAGAATTTAATCCCGTGGCTCAGAGAATCTTTTCCTTCAAATCATTTGTATGTAAGGTGCCTGGGAAGAAGAAGAAAGCATGGAGTTCAATAGTTTTAAAATCCTTCAAGTAAAAAAGGTCATCAGCTATGGGAGAACATTGGCTAGATTGGGGTCTCGGGTGGGATATGAGGAAACTTAAGGAACTACAGGTAAGATGTACAAAATAAGGCCACAGAGTAAGGGTACGGAATCCCTGACTCACCCACAGAGTGATTCAGAGAGATTTGTTGGTTGTGCAGACTTCATAATATATTGCTCATACAGCATGTTTCATCTGTTTATAACTTAAAAAAAATTTGAGACTGTTCTTTGACTCAGTAATTCTACTTCTTGTCATGAATTCTAAGAAGATAAATTTGAATATAGTAAAATATATATATATATATGCACAAATATTTATCACAGTGTTATTTATAAAAATAAAAATCTGGGGGTGTCTGGGTGACTCAGTTAAGCATTCAACTCTTGATTTTGGTTCAGGTCATTATCTCACATTTCGTGAGATTGATCCCCACATTGGGCTCTGCACTGACAGTGTGGAACCTGCTTGGGATTCTCTCTCCCTCCCTCTCCTCCCTCCCCCTCACACACGTCCTCTCTCTCTCTCTCTCTCTCTCTCTCTCGCAAAACAAATAAATAAATAAACATTTAAAAATTAAAAAAATGTGAAAACAATATAAGTGCCCCAAGAAGTAGAATGTTTAAATAAATTGTCATCTGTACCTATAGAATAAAATATTAAACACAATGTTTGTAATAATACTTAATAAATAGGAAATGACTATAGGACAATGTTAGATAAAAGTTCACAAAGGGGTGCCTGGATAGCTCAGTTGGTTAAGCATCTGACTTTGGCTCAGATCATGATCTTGTAGTTCGTGGGTTCGAGACCCGCATCTGGCTCTGAGCTGACAGCTCAGATCCTGGAGCCTGCTTCTGATTTTGTGTCTCCCTCTCTCTCTGCCCCTCCCCTGTTTGCACTCTGTCTCAAAAAAAAAAAAAAAATTAAAAAAAATTTTAAAAAAAGCTAACGAAAAGCTATGTATATATAATGTGATCTTAATTTTATACATTCATGTGTTCAGGGAATACAGAATGAAAATAAATACACTCAATATTTGCCAGCAGTGGATTTCAACACTATATATTTCTGATTTTCCAAATTCTCCATCAGTAGATATCATTTTCATAATTGTATTTCAAAAATGTTTAAATTTTAGTGACGATTAAAATAAATTCCTGAGTTGACCATAGTCTTCCTTGGGTTGTCCTGTCATTTTAGTTGTAGACTCCATGAAGTCTCCCCAATATTTGGTGCCCTGTTCTTAGAACAAGTGGTCAAACATGAGTGATCAGACAAAAGGCTTCAGGATGTTGAATAATAGCTGAGCCGGTAGAAAATTTGTAACACTGGTGTGATGGATCCAGGTGTGATCTCCTTTGGAGGAGCACCGGTACCTTCCATCAGACTGGGATCTCACCATTGGAGCTGGCAATAGGCCCTATTGTTTCCGGGACACCTACAACTCATCATCTGTGCCAGATCGTTCACTTATACTTCTGAATGCTTTGTCACAGAGTCATTTCCTGTTGAAATCTCTTCAACTTTTCCTCTTTGACCCAGGACTGACTGAAAAAGATCTCTGCTCTATAGTGCTTGAAAGATTCTTTACACAAGTAAGCCATCTGGGGATATTTTCATCTGTCGTGGAAGAAGGGCAAAATAATTGAGAGCTACGTTAATCCATCTGATCTGGGAGTGAACAAGAATCATCACAGGTGGTGCTGCTACCCTAAGCAGATGATCGCATAGCAATTTCTGTTTTAGTAAATCCATCCAGGTTTTTCCCTGGGAGTCTGGCTTTGATATTTTTCTGCCTCTTTAAGATTGGGAAACCACCCAGGCCTCCCAGCTCTTGGCAAGCAACACATTGACTTCATGTTGTTACTCAGCACTTTGTCTCTTATTGAAATGCCAGGCTCTGCACAACCGGTTTGTAAAGTCTGAAGATCCTCTGGGCGTGCCCAGAAACGTAGCAGCCTCAGGAAGAGAGAACTAAACAGGACAGAGTGAGAACAGGAGAAAGGCTTTACAGCTCTGAGCAGCTTGAATCAAGCCTATGTCAACAGCCTAGACTCTTGTAACTCCCTAGAGCCTCTTCCCTCTCTTCTCTTGGTTGCAGTCCCACCTGCTCTTCTGAGAGCAATTCTACCGCTACCTTCCCCAGCCTAATTTAATTAATCTCTTCTTCGGTGTTTCTTAGGACACGTGTGTTTATTTACTTTTTTGGTCTTACTTAGTAGTCTTTCTTGTACCATACTTATTTCAGTACTCCTGATGCCTGTATATTTCCCTGCTGGCTTGGAAGTGTCCTGGACAATTAGAGTGACCCAGTTTAGTTTCCTCCCTCTTCCTTAGCACAATGCCTTACACTTGATTAAATAAAGATCTGAGGATGCTGAGTCATGCACAACTCCTGCCTTCCTTGGGTGGACCTCAGTGACTCCTGGGTTTATTATAGCTTCAGCAAAAGGCAATAGCCTCCCAGGGTTACTATGGCCTATAGGAATCTCAGGCTTCATTGGCCTAAGTGTCTATCTTTAAATGATAATGAAATCACGTCCATTTTAATAGTTCATATACTAACATTGTAAAGGTACTGAATAGATTAGAATGGCCTTGTTTAATGAAAAAAGCAATTTCTTGAAGTATTAATTTTTAAATAAAATAAATACACATATGTACAGGGGATTAATTAAACTTTTATTGTGGGTAGGGGTGCCTGGGTGACTCAGTCGGTTAAGTGTCTGACTTCGGCTCAGGTCATGATCTCACAGTCCGGTCTGTGGGTTCAAGCCCCATGTTGGGCTCTGTGCAGACAGCTCAGAGCCTGGAGCCTGCTTTGGATTCTGTGTCTCCACTCTCTGCCCTTCCCCCACTCGCATTCGGTGTCTCTGTATCTCTCTCAAAAATAAATAAACATTAAAAAAAATTGTAAACTTCTATTGTGGCAGATAAAATGGGATGTGATTAATTAAAATGATATTTGTTTTTGAGAGAGTGCAAGCAGGGCAGGGGCAGAGGGAAAGGAAGGGAGAGAATCTTAAGCAGGCTCCAAACTCAGTGCAGAGCCTACGGTGTGGCTTGATCTCAGGACCATGAGATCACGGCCATGAGATCATGATCTGAGCCCAAATCAAGAGTCAGACGCTTAACCTACTGAGCCACCCAGGCGCCCCAGATCATGTACATTTACATTTTCATGAAAGAATTTCAGAATGTGTTGTGGGGTTTTAAGAAATGTCTAAAGTAGTATATTTATCCTTTTTTAAAAATAAAAACAAAAAATAACTTCTATGTAAAATATGTGTACACACACCTGGAAAATATTGTTTGGGAATTTAGAAAAATAATTTGAGAAATTATCTGGCATAATTAGTGTCCCTAACAAGAATTGGATATAGCACAATTTTCTAATTGTGAAACATAATTTATGTTTCACATAAATATTACTCTCTCAGTAATAACTAGAATTGATCATAGCCAGCATCATCAGAGCAGAGAAAAAGCTGTTGCTTTACCTTGGCTATTATGGACAGTGCTATAAACCGACGTGCCCAGCAGAAGTAGACGGACATCACAGAGCACTGACTACATGGGGTAAAGGGCAAGGAAGGAAGAGTCTGTGTTTGTTGTTATAATTTTTGAGCCACAACTTTTTTTTTAGGCTGGCAATAACCAAATACACTTAAGAGCTATGAAAACACATTTATTATTGAAATTACTATAGAAAAAAACCCTGTTCTGGTGTGAGTCTACAACTTTCTGTTCCCATTAAAATATTTTTGAAATCTTGGTTTTAAATTTAAATGTGATTTATCTTTGATAGGAGATACATTCATAAAGGACAAAAATCTATATTTCTATAAGGAAAAATTTCTCTCCCACTCCTTCTCCCCAGCCACCCCCCCCCCTCACTTGGTGGTATTTGTTTATAGTTTTTGATAATTTGAGATTTCCTAGAAAATTGCCCCTCTTTTGCTGAAGTTGAATAACTATATACCAAAACATTAACTGTACATGGGATTATAGGAACTATTTATCTCTTTATGGCTTTAGGTATACAATTTTTTCCATTAAGTAAAAAATTTAAAGATAATTTCCAAAATCATTTTGTTGGACTCTGACAGCATGCCTAAGTTGACATTGTCATCATTTTTTAATTACACCATTTCTCTGCCACAGTCCTTAGTCTTGGTCAACAGGAAAGCTAATATCTTGTTAAAAAAAATACATATCTAAGTCACATTCTGGAAAGAAATTTCTTAAATTTCCACTGGGGTTTCTGAGTATTTGATGCATGCTAATTAAATCAAGCTAACTAATTAATATCTAATACGCTTGATCCACTTAAGATGTTTAAAGTAACAGCAACGAATGCAATAATAAATTCTTAAGAGATGTTTCCCTCGCTGGGATTGACAGGAAAAGATCATATTTATATTTTAAATGAGACATTAAAAAAAAAACAACTTGATAATGGGAGGTGGGATACATGGTAAATGGCCACATTTAAGTTTTGTAAATACAAATTTTAAGCTACTTTTACTAGGCTTGGAGTCAAATGTTCTTCCAGGCCTGCTCCGGGGGTGAGAATTTGGGCAACAGACCATCTGTCCATAAATAAAATTTATCTTCCTTGAAGCAGATCACCTCAGACCCAGGAAACTGTGAGTTCTGGTCTTCTTGTTATGCCATTTTACATTCAACCTCGAATTTTACTTATTGTGTCTTCTCTTCCACATTCTCTCCTCCTTCCCACATTCTTATCCATCTTCCTCTTTTTTTTTTTTTTCTTGCAGGAGGCTAACATAAACCTAGGGTGTAGAGTTGAATGGGGACTGATCTAGGATTTAGGGAGATAGGATTCCTGTCTAGTTCTTTTCTAAAGTTTTATCTTTATTTATTTCTGAGAAAGATACAAGGGCAAGTGATGAAGGGGCAGAGAGAGAAGGAGACAGAATCCCAAGCAGACTCTACACTGTCAGCACAGAGCCCGATGCAGGGCTTGAACTCACAAACTGTGAGATCATGACCTGGGCTGAAATCAAGAGTCGGACGCTTAACCGCCTCAGCCACACAGGCACCCCAGTGTCTAGTTCTTTTCTAAACTAGGTACTTTACACAAATCACCTCACTATCCTGTTCCTTCGTTCCCTCATTCAATGAATATTTGCTGAGCTCCCCCCATACACTAGAGACTGTTGTCGGTGTTAGGAGGCAAACATGAAACAAAGTGCACTTTGGGACTATGCACCTGGCCCCTCTACCTGTCCCTGAGGAAGTTGGCTTTGAGGACAGCAGTGGAAGCAGTGAGTGTGCACAAGTCTGTGGCATGCCCCACAAAGGCAGTGTGCTAAATGTGGGCCCCGTGACAACAGAGGGGCCCCAGGGCAAAAGGCATGGAGAGTAGAGGTGAAATAATGCTGTTGGATGGTGTCAGGGAGGAAGGGTGGCATCAGTGATTTAGTTCAATGCCCTTGGATCATACAAGCTGTTTTGAGAGCTGCCAGGGTCAGAACACAAAGCCAGTGTGCACGTGTGGGGTGGAGCATCAGGTGAAGGCAGCTCACCAGTGTGGCATGAATTTTTATTATAAACTGTTGGCTGTCAAAGAGTTTTAAGAATGTTGGCTTGCTTTGCGCCTTGGGTTAGACAGAGTAAAGTTGGAAATCAAGGAGAATTCAGTGAATTTGGAACAAATCATTTTATAAAATTAACCCCCTTGTTCTGTAGAGTAGGGGGCTCTTTCCCCAGGATCTAACATTCCTTATGCGATGACACTTACTGGACGAATGTATGAATGAAAAAGTTGATAGAATTTAGGAGTACTAAAGAGAGCATATCCTTGGAAAATTGAGAGAGACTGGTAATGAAGAGCTGAGCATTTTATCTCATAAAATAATGCCACCTAAAAGGTTGTGATGGAGAGGGTATTCTTAACAATACTTCTACTCATCCAGAGAGCTCGCTGTGAGCCTACATGGAATAAAGCATTGGAGGGGTGAAAGGGGGCCTGGTCTCAGCCCCTCTTCAGGACACTGAGGAAGTGGCTCTCCCACAAGCATGAGGACCTGGGCAAGGAGAGCTTCAGTGCACGTCAGTGGCAGACGAAGATGGGTGCTGGATGGGGGGCAGAAAGAGGGTGAGGCTTGGAGTCAACAATTGGAAGATAGAGGTTCATTTTCACTTGTGCTTTACTATTGGCTGGGCCAATGATTTTCTGAGACTTAGCTTCCTTTTGTGTAAAACAAGAAGCTGTGCCACCTTCTGAATTTCTCCCTGTTCTGAATTTCTTCCTTTTAGAAAATTTTCTTGCGTTAGAGATTTGCTTGGATAGATCCATTCTTCTCCACAAACACAAATACACTCTGGTAGGGCCAAGGCTTTCCATCAAGAAAAGCACAAAGTATCTTGTCACTCTGATGCTGGGCATTTCTGGAGATGGGGCAGGGGCGGGGGGGTCTCTTGATGGGACTGCTGTGGTGTTGAGAATAAACATTCAGGAAGTGACTAGTGAGCAGGTCTGAGCAAACAAGTGCCTGTGCAGATAACAACACAAGGAAACTCTTCACAGCTTTATTAAGCACAATCAGGAGAGAGAGCAAGTCCCCTGGTGGTGGTCACAATCCAGCCTTTAGCAGAGAACAAAGTCAGGGGTTTCTCTTGGCAAAGGAAAAGCTGAGGGGAGAAAGAGTCCAGGTCTGAAGGGCATCAGACAGATGTGACTTTGAATCCAGGCTGTGCTCTTCTTGGTGACCATGTTTTGTTTTTGTTTTTGTTTTTTTTTTTTCCAGCTGTGAAACAGTAATTATATTTAACTAATAATATTATTGGGAGGATTAAAATAAAAGATATATGTTAATTCCTGGCATGACATAAACATTCAATAGATGATAGATAATATAATTTTTTATGAAGAGTCTCTGTGAAGGTTAGAAAACTCATGGCTGAAAGTGGAGAAGACAGAAGAGAAGCCAGAGAAGAGGAGCTGGGCTGGGGTCTGAGGTAACAATAAGATCTTTTCCAGGAAGATGTATTGCGTCGGCAAGTAGCACAGGTTTTTTTGTTTTTTGTTTTTTAATGTTTATTTTTTGAGAGAGAGAGAGACAGATAGAGCATGACCAGGGGAGGAGCAAAGAGAGAGGAAGACATAGAATCTGGAACAGGCTCTAGGCTCTGAGCTCTCAGCACAGAGCCCAATGTGGGGCTCGAACTCATGGACCGTGAGATCATAACCTGAACCAAAGTTGGACACTTAACCAACTGAGCCACTCAGGCACCCCAGTAGCATGTATTTTTAATAGATCATCTTAAAGTCTGGACACCTGAATGGTCGAGATGCAGGAAATCTGGCTGGGATCTGGATGGAAAGAAGATACCACAAGTAAGCCTAGAAGTCTGATTTGTAGGCCCTCCTGTAACCTCAGGACATAAAGGGGAGGAAGTGAAATAAGATTTGCCAGGTCCTGATGTTAGCGTTCAGACATGACTAATTCACACCAGAAACAGTATCAGAAAAATGGAGCTTATAAGAAAAATTGAGTGAATGATCAATGATTTTTTAGAAATGTAGCTCTTTGCCCCCAAACTGTTTAACCCCTACCATTAGACTCCAGTGAGGTTCAGACTATGATGTTGCCTCACAAAATGTTTTCCCAAGACAGACATAACTTTAAGAAAGGATAGGGGTGCCTGGGTGGCTCAGTCGGTTAAGCATCCGACTTTGGCTCAGGTCATGATCTCACAGCTCAAGGGTTTGAGCCTTGCATCAAGTTCTGTGCTGACAGCTCAGAGCCTGGAGCCTACTTTGGGATTCTGTGTCTCCCTCTGTCTCTGCCCCTCCCACTCTGTCTCTTTCTCAAAAATAAATAAACATTTAAAAAATTAAAATTTCAAAAAGGATAAAACTAATGCATATTCTTTGAAAAATAAATACATAAATAATAGAGAAGAATATAAAGAAAGTAAAAAAAAACCTGGTTTTTAAATTATATATATATATATTTTATATTATATATGCATTATATTAATATACATGTTGATGTATCCCTATGTATCAGTGGAACAGACATCAGGATACCCCTATAAAAGGACCCACACTCACTGGGGTTGGGCCAGACCCCAGTAACTTTACCTATGAGATGGCTGGGGCACTGAGTCCCAAAGCAGGACACAGGTGACTTGGAGTGGGGATCTCTACGTCTCCACAGTTCAGCCCCCACTGTGGGGACCTATTCTCCCAACTGAGTCACAACCACCTGAAGGTGGGCCCTGTTCTTCTGGCTGGGCTACCTCTGTCAAAAGTAAGAAATAATTTTAATTTTCATTCATTTGATTACTAGTGAAGTACAACTTTTTGTGAATTAGTTATCTCCAATGGTGTGATTTGGTTATTTTACTCTTATGTTACCCTTCAAAAATTATTTAACTAATAAGCTTCTTGCCTTTTTCCTTATGGATTTATAAAAGGATTTTAGGATGTAAGATATTAAATCTTGTTCATCTAGTCTTCTCTTGGTTTGTAATCTGTCTTTTCACTTCGTGGTATTCTTTTTCACAAAGGAGTTTTATGTTCTTACCTTTATTTCTTTTTCAGTCAATACATCCAGTCTTTAAATGCCCTGCAGGATCTGATAGGAGATCCTAAAGATTCAAGATCATGATGCTGGAAATAAAAGGATGGCCAAGGATACAAGGATCTAAATATAACTATCAGACGGGTGGAAGAGATGATAGGGGCTGTAGGAGTTTGTAACTTCATAAATTCACCAACATCCTGACAGCACACAATCTGGGCTTAGATAAGCTGTTTGAATCCTGACTCTGTCAGTTATGAACGGTTTGAACTGGGAAATTTGCTTAACTATGCCTCCATTTCCTCACCTGTAAAGCGTAGGAATTTTGTGTAAGGTATAGGGATATTTTCTGGCTACTGTAAACTCTCACTAAATGTTAGCTATTCTCAATATCTGAGCATTTTTAGGGTCTGACCTGCTGAAGAAAGGACGAGTAGTCTCAGGATGGGCATGAATGAGACAAGGCTAGAATGGGGAGAAAATCTGAATGCAGGGGACCCTGAGAATCCACATGAGGTCACGATCCATATGGCTGGGGCCTCTGATGAAGGTTGCAGGAGTCACCTGGAGGGGTGACCCTGAGGGTGGCCAGGAAGTATGTGTAAAAGGGACAGAAAGCAACAATTAGGAAAAGAAAATAAAGGAAAAGATGAGCTGGAAAAAACAAGAAAGGACTCATCAGAATCTCCTGTGGGATGGACAATTTTAAGTAAAAAGAAGACACTGGGTGAAAGTGTTTTAAATGCTGCGTGAGGGTCGCCTGGGTGGCTCAGTCGGTTAAGCGTCCGACTTCGGCTCAGGTCATGATCTCACGGTCCGTGAGTTCGAGCCCCGCGTCGGGCTCTGGGCTGACAGCTCAGAGCCTGGAGCCTGCTTCAGATTCTGTGTCTCCCTCTCTCTCTGACCCTCCCCCGTTCATGCTCTGTCTCTCTCTGTCTCAAAAATAAATAAAAAAAAATTTTTTTAAAAATTAAAAAAAAATGCTGCGTGAAAGGAAAGCAGATTTGATTCGCAGTCAGAAAAAAAAAAAATAAAAAAACCTGCCAACAATTGGTAGTGAAATCAAAATGAAGACAAAACGTGCCCCAGTGTCACCAGAATGGCTAGAATGGAAATCACTGGTAGTGACAAGTATTAGAACAAAAGGACCTGCTGCCAGGAGGAGTGTAAATCAGGAGTGTAAATCAGGACAGATCCTTTGGGAAACTGACAGGGTCTACTCTGGCTGAACACATGCACAACGTAGCACCGAGCAGCTCCACTCCTAGGTGGTCACCAAACAGAAATGCTTATATTTGGTCACCAACAGGCACACGTGTTACTAGCGGCACTAATCATAAAAGTCCCCAACTCGGAACTGCCCACATGCGCATCCACTAAGGATGGAGAGACATACTGTGTATGTCCTCCCAGTGGGAGGCTGTACAGCAAAGAGGATGCAGGAGTCATGACAACACGAGCGAACCTCAGAAAACTGAACGAAAGCAATGGACACAAAAGAGTGCTCATGTGTGATTCCATGTGATTCCATTTATATACAGTTCAAAACCAGGCAACACTAATTTTGGTGTTAGATGTTGTCTTGGTCTGTTCCAGAGGCTCTACCACAACACCACCGACTGGGTGGATAAAACAACAAACATTTCTTTCTCATGGTTCTGGAGGCTGGGGAGTCCAAGATTAAGGCACCATCAGACTCAGTGTCTGCTGAGAACCTGCTTCTGGGTCCACGGGTGGGGTCTTCTTGCTGTGTCTTTTCATGGCAGAGGGGGCAAGGGAACTCTCTGGGTCTTTTTTATAAGGGCATTGATTTCAATCAACACCACAGGCCCTATATCCGAGTACCATCACACCAGGGAGTAGATTTACAACATACAAATTTGGAGAAGGACATAAACATTCAGTCCACAGCAGGCCAGAATAGGGTTACTTCTGAGGCATTATTCTGTTGACCAAGGGGGCACACATCTGAGGAGGGCCTGGTCTTCAGATGTTCTGGGAGTGTTCAGTTTCTTAATTTGGATGATGAGTACTTGTGTGTGTTCAACTTGTCAAAATGCATCCAAGTGTACATTCCTTACATTTTTTTAAGTGGTTAGTTTTGAGAGACAGAGTGAGTGGGGGAGGGGCAGAGAGAGGGAGTGGGGCAGAGAGGATTCGAAGCGGTCTCCTTGCTAACAGCACAGAGCCCGATGCAGAGCTTGAGCTTACAAACCGCGAGATCACTACCTGAGCCGAAGTTGGATGCTCAACTGACCGAATCGCCCAGGTGCCCCAACATATTGCACTTTTATGTATTTAATTCTTCAATGAAAATTGAAAATATTTGCCCATATTAGACACTAATAAAAATCATTGAAAACCCTTTGTTTACTTATAGAATGTATAGCTGCTCCTTGACAGCTTTGTTGGTATAGACATCAATTCTGATTCTCATTTTCCATATTTATAAAGCGTGGATAATAGTACCTGCTTCACAGTAGGTAATATAGGTGAATGAGATTTGAAAATGATTAAATGGTATACAAATTGCTAGGGGGATGATGCCTTGCCCCCACTCCTGATGTTTCTTTCTTATTAGCATGACAGCCCTGCTCTCTCTCCCCTACTAACCGTTCACTCCCACCAAGAGGGGAAACTGGTAAGTCTGACAAGTATGGTACATCCCTCTTCAATCTTTCCCCCTTGGAAAACCCCTTGTCTAGCACAGAAGCTTATTGAACCTTAAGGGGGTGGAGTGCATTGTCCAAATTTAGATAATGAGTAACGGATAGAATTTGAACTCAGGTTTCTGACTACAAAGATCATGCTTTTAACCATTTCATTATATTAGCTGCCTAATAAGTAATATATTAACATGAAATAAATGCTGATTTGTATGGTCCAGCTAAGAATACGATAGGAATTCAGGGAAGGGACTCTCCTATAGTGTCTATGATCCAGGAAGCAGGTTTTCACCAGACACTGAATCTGCAGTTAAAGATGACTACACAAGAGACTACAGGGGTCAACTCCTGCTAAATTCTCTCCGTTGTAAACTCCAGGAGTCAATACAGCTGAATTAGCACTGACCTCTTTCCAGGGCACACTAGAGGAGGTGTCTGTTGGCCAAAACAGCCAGCAGAGTTTAACTTCACTGCCACTTGCCTGGGCCCCAGGACTTACCCAGTTTCTCCCTTGGTTTAGCTGCATTTTGCCATTTACTTGTGTTGGTGTTTGCTTTGAATTCTTCAGTGGGACCTCATAAGCCATTCTAAAGTATGAGATGGGACAGGAAGCTTATTTTCAAGCACCTGACATCTGAGAATATGCAAAGGGCATGTTACCAGCATTTCACAAAGGAAGATTATTATTTTTATTGAGGTATAATTTATATTCAATAAATAGCATTGATCTTAGATGTTCAGTTAGATGGGTTTTGACAACTTTATGCACCCACACAACCACTACCAAAATAATAGAACACATTGTCACCCCCAGAAACATACTGTACGATTGTGTGTGTGTGTGTGTGTGTGTGTGTGTGGCTGGCTTTTTTCACTCAGCCTAATATTTTGACATTCATCTGTGTTGTTGCATTTATCAGTGATTCATTTCTTTTTATTATCAAGTAGTATTCCATTGTATGGATGTACCACAATCTGCTCATCCATTCTCCTGTTGGTGGGCATTTAGGTTTTATATATATATATATATATATATATATATATATATGGCTTTCGGCTTTTATGAATAGGTCTGTGAACATTTTATGAAAGTCTGTGTTAGCATACGTTTTCATTGCCCTTTGGGAAATACTGAGGAATGGAACTCTGGGGTGACAGGATGGATGTAGGTCTATCGTCGTAGGAAACTGCCAAATAACTCTCCAAACCGTTGAACCATTTTATGGTCACACCATCAATGTTGCTGTGCATCTCAACGGAAAATTTTTTACAAAGCCAACTATGATGACACCTTAGTAAAGAATATCACAGTGACTAGGGTGGGAAAGATTCTGTGGGAATCATTTGGAGGGAGGACAAAACAGCCAACAGAAGGGAGCGGATTGGCACTCACCAAATAGTATTCATCAGGAAGCCAGCCTGAGGGGACCACGTGGGCAGCAGGCTCCATAGCTACCAGTCAAGGCTGTGTTCTCAGCTGATGACATTCATTCCACACGCCAAGCCCTCTGTCCATGATCCAAGCAATCTGGGCAACTTATTGTTTTTCCTCAAGTTGGGCCTCATTGAAATTCTTTTTGGAGTGTCCCTTTCAGTCACAAGTTTTCTCTCTTGTCTGGAAGCCAAGATCATGAAGCTTAGTACAGCAGCGCCTTTTGAACTTGCGCTGTGGACCTCACCTCTAGCTATAGTATCAAAGCTGGCTAACCTGCCCCAGGTCCTGATCACCTCTCTCTTTGCTTCCACAAGGTTGAGAGCAGGTTATTGTTTATCTTTTGGCCTCCTCCCCCCGGGTTACTTTTAGCAAGGTTTCAGTTTGTTTTTTATGCTATTATATTCAAGGGAGGGCAAAGCCTTTGGCTCTGTTTTAACATGTTTTCCTTCTAAGACAAAACTTCATTCTCTGTGAGTTTTTCTTTTAGGTTATCATGACACAGGCCAAAACTGGTGTGGAGTAGCCCTCAAAAGAATTAATCTTAACTTTCTTCAGGCATGGCTGATCCTGCCTGTATCTTCCTATTGATTCTATGGTATTAGTAAGAATTCTTGCTAGAGGAGGTGGCCAGTGTTATTCTTTAGCCAAACTCTAGATGACAGGCTAAGGGCTCCAAATTTGGGCACAACTAGGTTTCAACATCTATTACCCTTATTCTGTTCCTCTAATTGGCACACACTGTCAAGTACTTGGTGATAAAAATACAAGCCCCCATTTTCTTCCTCTTCCTTCCCTTACAATGAAGGATTTGTCCCTCCTCCTTTCAAAGGCAAATTCATCCACACGTGTTCTGGTTCCCATTCCATCCTGCCTTCGAAGAGAATGTATTCAATTGGTTATTACCTGCAGCTGAAATGACTATCCTTCGAAATTCAGGAATTTAGTTTCTATTTTCAGTATATAGCTGTTGCTAGAAAGCGAGTTCCCAGTAAAAGACTATGTTCCCCAACCTCCCTTGCCTTTAGGTGAGGTCACATGACTAGTTCCTGTGAATATAATGTGATCAGAAATAATATGGATCGCTTCGTGACCAAGTAGCTTAAAAAGCAGGAGTGCTGTTTCTCCCTTATGCTCACTTGATAAAAGGGGCACAGCAAACATGGAACCATATACTCCTGATGAGGGGTCCACAAGATGGCTGGAGCCTGAGTCTCTGAATCTTCAGTTGGAGAGTCCCACCTGCCGTTAAGAGCTTCTATCTTAAGAGTTCTATCTTAAGAACTTTGTGTGACTGAGAAATAAATTTCTATTGTGTCTGACCTATTATATATTGCCAGATCCTTTTGTCACAATGGTTACCATTAATCATGACCCTAACTAGCACTTTATTCTTCTTTCCTCGACATCTTCTACATTTCTCTCTACTGGAATCTATCTGCATTCAGACATAACCAAGCACCGCCCATCCTAAAACCAAACCCCACGAAAAAACTTCCTTTGACTCCACGTTCCTGCTCAGTTTTCTCTTTACTTCCTTTCACAGACAGACAATTGTATTAGGAAAGTTGTCTATACAAAGTCTTCATTGCTTGCTTCCAATTAACTTTTGACCCCAATGTATAGGGCTTCTTTGCCAGCCTCCATTAAAACTGCTCTTGCTGAAGTCCTTAATAACTGCCATGTTTCTAAATCCAGCAGACACTTTTTGGTTCTTATTGTAATTCTCAGGACTTAACCCAGTTGATCACTCCTGCCTTCGCTACATACTACCTTCTCTTGGTTCCTCGAGACCAATCTCTTACAGGAATGTCTCACAGACTTTTAAAATTTATCATCTCCAAAACTGATCTCCAACACCTGCCCCTCGTTTTCCATCTCAATAAGTGGCACTTCCATCTACCCAGTGGCTCATGCCAGAAACCTGAGGGTAACTTTTGATCTGTCCTTCTTTCTCACCACCCATAACCAGTCCATCATCGTATCCTGCCAATTTTACCTCCTTATTTTTCTCAAATGTTCACACTCTTCTTCATCTCCCCACATCTTCTCCACATCCCCTTCCATTCTCCATATATATGATTAAAAATATAAATCAGATAATGTCACTTTCCTCTTAAAATTCTTCAGAAAATTCCCACTGCACTTAGGATAAATCCCCTAATCCTTAATACAGCATACAAATCCTCACATGATCTCACCCCTGAAACGTCTTTAGCCTTATCAAGCACTCACTTCCCTTTGCTCATTGTTTCTCAGCTTTTCTTACAAATCTTTGAAATCAACAAATTCTCTCCTACCTCAGAACCTCCCTAACTGCAAGAACAAAAATCAACTCAAATTTAAGCAAAAAGGAAATACAGTAGCTCGTATAAGTGAGAAGCTTAATAAGCAGGTGACTTCAGGCATGGCTTATTCCAGGAACTCAAATTATGACCTTAATGCTCTGTTGCTTCATGTTTTAGCTCTGCTTATCTTTGATTTGATTCCTTAACATGGGCTGTCATCATGGAGGCAAGATAACCACTGTCAGAGATTTGTGTAGTAAAAAATTAATCTTACCCAAAGAGAGGTCCAGACTTTTCCCTTGGCTTCTGGGAAGTAATTTCCAGGCCCTTGGAATGTCATGCTTGATAAGACATGTTTGCCTGGGGGCCATAGACCAGCCAGACAATAAAAATATGAGTTAGGATGGGGTATTAGACCAAAATCAGCAATGGGATTTAAGATGGAGACTTTGAGTCAGGTGCCATTAGTTGACCTCTGGAAACTGAGATCAGTCCTAAGTTCAATGAATCATGCTTAGGTGATGAAGCCCTAATAAAAACTCTGGACACTGTGTGTGTATTGTTACACACAGATGCCTAAATCCACAGGGAGAGGACAACTGGAAGCTCCAGCTTTGCTACCCTCCTGGCCAGTGTGCCTATTCCTTTGGCTGATCCTAGTCTGCACCCTTTCCCTGAAATAAACTGTGATCACGAGTACAGCAGTTTTGAGTGAGTCCTCTGAGTCCTTCTAGTGAATTATCAAAAGTGAGAGTAGCTTTGGGAACTACCAAATTTGTTTTTGGTGTCAGAAGTGAGGGTAGTCTTGTGTGGACTATGCTTCCTCTCACTGTACACAGTGGGCTCTCACATTATTACACATTCTTAGCCTAATAACTACAGCTAAATGGTTCTGTGTTTTTGATATTCTGTAAGAAAAGTTCCAGGGAACATCTCAGCTAGCTAGCTTGAAATGAACCAATCACCATTGGCTGGGAAGGAGCGTACTGTGATCAGTCTCAGTCAGATATCTGTCTTACTACAGGAAATGAGTTCCCTGCAGGAGAGAAGGTTTGGATTACCAAAAGAAGGGGGATAGGGATGCTGGGTGAACAAAAACAACAGACATTCAATAGGGGACTTTCATGTCAGCATCTTCCTCTGTAACACTCCTGATTCTTACTCACGCCCCCCACCATCACCACAACTTTCTAATGACTAATCTACTCCTCATTTAGGTTTCAGATTAAATGTCCCTTCAACAGAGAGGCCTCCTTCCTTCATTTCTTTCTATCAGAAAATGTTTTACAGCCCTTGTCAGTTTGTGATTCTATATTCGTTTGTGTGACTCTTAGTTTAATACTTAAAGTCACCTTAATTCTAAGCTGTATTAAGACCCACATCTATACTGTTCATCACCTAGTCGGTACTTAAAAATATCTGTGGAAGGAATGAATAAAAATGAAAACTAAAATCTGTTAATGGATTGCCTGCATCTCAGATCTTATGCAAACTCTTCAAATGTTCCTTTTTAGTAAGAGGTCAGTAAATAAATGAATATCTGGTTAAACTATGGACTCAGTTGTTGGGACAAATAAAAGAAACTTGCCTCAATTTTGCCATCAGGAATTCAAAGAACTGCATAACCCTTTGAAGTAAAACTCATTGGGTGAATTACCTCATCATCTTTTACTAAAACAAAATATGTAATAATTATATGGAAATATGTCTCTTGATAAACTAATATAACCACGTGCCTCATCCTGCAGAGTGTTTTAATCAGATTTTAGCCACACAATAACCCACTGAAATAAGTAATGCAGGCAGATGTTTCTTTCATCTAACGGATGAGAAAAAAAAAAAGTCTGAGAACCAGAAAGGTAAGATGAATTACTCATGATCATGTGGAGAACTTAGTAATCAAAACAAGATTATTACTCAGCAATCCTGAAGCTTAGTTCTACATGCTTGCTACCAACCCAATGTTGCTCATTCTCTCAGTCTTCTGGCAATACACATTGCTGTCCCCTACAGTTGTCACACAGTATTCAATGTAGTTAATTTGAATATGAATAAACTTTAAATCTTCCCTATTTTGTGGGCATTTCTGATTATTTGGGCTTTTACATTCTTTAGAACAGTCCCCAAGTTTTAGTTAGGGACTTCATCCCCATTCTCAGTCCCAGTGTTTCGGTGATTTTCCCATTCCCAACCCAGAGGTACTCTAGCCAATGAGAGCCTAATATTCTCTAGGCTGTAGATTTGGATAAAGGGTTGACACATGCCCATAACAGCTTCTAAGATACAATGAAATCTTTGCTAAAGCTTTGGGATAAGGGCAGACACTCTTTCTCAACGGACTTGAACCCAAGACAATATAAAGCTGGAATTTCTGCCCTCATTTGCTTCCATTTGGAACCTGAGGCTGAAGCTAATCAGTGGAAGGCAGAGCTGAGAGATGAAGAAAAATCATATCCTAATGAAACCTTTTGAACCCTGAACCTAACAGTGTCTAAAGCCCACACTATCCCTGGATTTTTAGTTACATAATCCAATAAATTCCTTCTCCTGAGTAAGTCAGTTTGAGTAGGATGTTCTGCCTTTATCATTTAGAAAGATCTTAACTAAAATACCCTTTAATAATGGGGAGACCTGGGTCCTGGCAGCGGGCGGCCCATGAACCCAGGCAGGGATGCATTGCCACAGAGTGGGAGCTGGTCCCATCGCCAAGAAGAAACTTGCAGAGGCCAAATATAAGAAGTGAGGAACTGCCTTGGCTGAGGACCAGCTGGCCCAGATGTCAAAGCAGTTGGACATGTTCAAGACTAACCTGGAGGAATTTGCCAGCAGCACAAGCAGGAAATTCAGAAGAATCCCGAATTCTGGGTGCAGTTCCAGGACACGTGTGCCACCGTTGGGGTGATCCTCTGCCCTCTGGAAGAGGATTTTGGCCCAAGATGGTAGGTGTGGGAGATTTCTATTATGAGCTGGGAGTCCAGATTATTGAAGTGTGCCTGACCCTGAAGCACAGGGATGGAGGTGTGATAACTCTGGAGAAACTACAACAACAGGTGTTCAAAAGGAAGGGGCAGCTTCACACAGGATATCAGCCAAGACAACCTGATCAGGGCCGTCAAGACACTAAAGGCACCTGCCACTGGCTTCCGGCATCATCTCTGCGGGTGGCACCTACCTCATTCAGTCTGTTCCAGCTGAGCTCAATATGGATCACACTGTGGTGCTGCAGCTGGCAGAGAAAAATGGCTACGTGACTGTCAGTGATATCAAAGCCAGTCTTAAGTGGGAGGCCAAATGAGCCCGGCAAGTGCTAGAACACCTGCTGAAGGAACAGCGGGCCTGGCTGGGACCTGCAGGCCCCTGAGGAGACTCACCACTGGCTGCCAGCTCTCTTCACTGACCTCTGCTCCTAGGAGGGGCCCTCCCCCGATTCTGGGAGTGCAGAAGGGGGCACAGCAGCAGGTAGGGAGGAGCTGTTGGTGAATAAAACCTGAGCAATTTTTTTTTAAGGAAATAAATAAATAAATAAAATATCCTACAATAATAAATTTTTATTCAGTTGTATTTCCATACTCTTTCTTGATAGGGAGAGAAAAAAAGTGGAGTTCCAGCTAGTCCCTACAGAATTGCATTGCATGTAACAATAGATCTGGCTACAACCCCCACCCCCCAACAACAAAACCCACACAAACCAACCAACCAACCAGGAGGTCACTTTACTAAGATTTAGTTGCATGTCCCTTGTCTGAAGAGCTTTATCTGGTGCCATTCTTCTTCAGGTTAATGATGAAAGGGTGCCTTCTCTCACCCCTTGGACAGACTCAATCCCTATTCCTGGTGTCTTACACTGCCAGCTGGTAAGCCTTCCAGAATTTCTCCCAATGAAATTTGATGCTCCAGATGGCCTTAGCACAGCTGATGATCCCTCTAGCTATCTAGGTCTACACCTTCCTCCTTTCTGTCAAATGTCATTGCAAATATGTTCCAGGAAAAACTTGCTACAAGTCTTTCCAATCTCAGAATAGAATCTCCAGGTACCATCTATTTGCAAATAATATACTTGTCCAAAGTGAAGCCTAACTAATGACTCATTTTTCTGATTGCCAGCCTCACACAAATAAGAATAAGGAGAAATACTATAGGAATTCTTTTAAGGTCAGAAGAATCTAGAATACAGAACCATTTAGTTGGCAATAATGGTTTCAGCACAAGATGTTTTTAGATTTTCTTTTAAAAATTAAAAGTCTTTGGTATCCCCAGGATAAGATGAATTTAGCCTGCCCTGGTTAGTGACTCTAGAAACTACTTGTATTTTTAATGTTTATTTATTTTTGAGAGGGAGGGAGGGAGAGAGAGAGAGAGAGAGAGAGAGAGATGATGATGATGATGAGTGGGGGGAAGGGCAGAGAGACAGAGAGAATCCCATGTAGGCTCTGCACTGACAGTGTAAGCCCAATGTCAGTCTCCATCTCATGAACTGTGAGATCATGACCTGAGCTGACATCAAGAATCAGACGCTTAACCCATCGAGCCACCCAGGTGTCCCTAGAAACTACTTTTTATTTGCCAAGATGGTGAATGTTTCAACCTTCAAGGAAGCTAACATTGCCTAATTGGATGTCATACTGCCAATAGATGATAGGAACACAACGAATGGTAATGATTTGGTAAAACTTTTTTTTATCCAGTATTTACAGGACTTCAAATAACAAATTGTGAGATTGGGCTGGTTCTTCTCGAGAGAAGAACCATATGTCTTAAAGGGAATTAGGGACTAATGAACAGTTATAAGCCAATCCCTTTCATATGTGCACAATTCATGAGACTAATACTTAAACCATATATGACCAAAGATGTGGAGCCATGTCATTTTCTAAGCTCAACAAAAGTAAAAGGGAGGATTGCCCATGTTATTTATTTTTTTCCACAATGATTCCTAGAATATACATGAAAATGGGAATACTAAAGGGTAGAAGTCACTATGGTATATAGCAGAAAAGACTCCGGGCTCCAAAGCGGGGAGCTAAACTTTGGCCCTGTGCAGCCCTCGGCAAGCCGGTTGTCTTTGAGACTCTCCTCATTTGTAACATGAAGTTTGCATAACTGCCAAGAAAGCATCTAGCTATAAATTTGGATTACTAAAACAGAGCACTTGTTGATTGTAATTCTCTTCAGTTTCAGTTCTGATCTAAATACACAATGTGTATCTCAAAGAATTTTGAAGTTGATCAGGTAGCTAAAATGAGTTGAGCTGGAAGAAGAGGAGGGCCTTAATAGTCTGTACTCACTCACAAATACTTTTGAGCACTTAATAAGCGTTGGGCCCTATAAGAGGTGCTAAAGGAACAGCAATGAAGAAATCATAGTCCCAGTCATCATAGAGCTTACTTTCTGGAGCTGAAGATGCATCACAATCAAATGAATATGTAAAATGGAGTGTGCCAGAAGGTGATAGGTGCTATGTTGGAAGGTAGAGCAGAGAGGGAGTGCTTGAGATTGCCTTTTTTATGTAATGTAGCCATCTGAAGACAGACCTAAAGGAGGTGAGAAAGTCAGGCTATTTCCTACCTAGGAATAGCAAGTGCAAAGGCCCTGAGGTAGGAGGTTTGACATGTTTTAGGAGCAGCAAGGAATCCTGTGTTGCTGGGGCACAATGAGCAAAGTGAAGAGTGGTAGAAAATGAGATCCAAGAGAAGGAAAAGTACCAAAAGAAGCTGGAATGTTGTGTTTACTTGAATATGAATTGCCCCCATCCCCGTATTTGTGGCTCCTTTGCTACTAAAACTGGGTAGGGGGAAATGTACTGGTTCAGTCTAATTGTATCATCTACTCGGATTTGGGTGAGATCAGAACCTGAGATTCGTCATCACTACTGGCCAGAAACAGAAGTGGTTTCTTGCAGAGGAAAGCAAAATTTCCTTTGTTTTCAGCGAAGTTTGACTTACTTTATTTCAGGGACACCTGTCCTTCCTTTCTTTTAGTGGGAAGCCCTGTTGTGCTCCTGCTAACACGTGTGGTGGTGTGGTGGGACAGGCACTCAGCGTCCATTCCAACCTCCTTCATGTGTGTCTTTTGGACCACAGAGACTGGAAATCTAAAAACTACCTGTCCCAGACTCCTATGGATCTAGAATTTGGGATATGAAATCATTTCCACTGATTAGATGCACTCACACCTGTTAGGGAAGGTCAAAGTGAGGCTTTCTGCTTCTTTCCCCGTCTCTACAGTCCAACGTGCTTTCTCTGCAGCACGTTCCAGTGCCTGGTCACCAGTCTGGGTGACTGTCAGAAGACAGTCACAAAGGTGGCCGCAGCAATGACTTTCAGGGCTACATTAGGACTTTCATTGGCCCTAGGTGCTCTTGCCTCAATGCGATCCTTCCTCCATTAAGAAAATAACAAAAATTGTATTCCAGGACTGTATTGGGATAAATGTGAATAGATTATTATTATATATTACAACTTTTAAATCAGCCTGAAAGATTTTTTCTGATTTTAAAAGAAATTTAAATATTTTTATGGGCTCTTAGAAGTCTTGCAGGCCCTAGACACTGCTTACTGGACCTAATAGATAAATCTGCCCTGATGGCGTTCAGCTCCCTGAAGCAGTGTGCTCTCAAAACCCCCATTTTCCAGAGGCAGCCCCTGAGTGCCCGTCTCCCCGACCGCAGCAAGAGGGCAGCTCCCTAAAAGGCCTGATTTCTGTGTTGTTCCAGGCACCGCTTTTAGGAAACCCAGCTATTTCTAAGGTTTTGTAAGCACCTGATTCCCTCTGTTGTTTCCAAACCTCATTAAAATAACCAGGATCGGGGCGCCTGGGTGGCGCAGTCGGTTAAGCGTCCGACTTCAGCCAGGTCACGATCTCGCGGTCCGTGAGTTCGAGCCCCGCATCGGGCTCTGGGCTGATGGCTCAGAGCCTGGAGCCTGTTTCCGATTCTGTGTCTCCCTCTCTCTCTGCCCCTCCCCCGTTCATGCTCTGTCTCTCTCTGTCCCTAAAATAAATAAACGTTGAAAAAAAAATAAAAAAAAAAATAACCAGGATCATTTTTGCTTTCTGTAATTAAACCTAATTGATAGAACCTGGGTTTATGCCATTATTCTCACGAATCCTTCAGGTCTGTTCCTTGTCCTCACATTCCCAGTTCAGTCAGTCTTGTCCTTCTCACCCCTGTGTTCTCCCTGACTCTTTAACTATTTTGCCTTTCGCTGTAACCTTTGGGATCTGCATGCCGTTGTGGGGAAAGTCTCCAAGTCCCTGTATGAGTCAGCATTCTCCAGAAAAACAGAACCAATAGGGTGTGTGTGTGTGTAGATTTAGAACCAGATTTATATATAGTGTATATATATATATAGTCTATCTATCTATCGACCTATCTATCGAGATTAATTGATTGATTGAAGGCATTGGCTCACATCGTTGTGGAAGCAGCAAGTCCAAACCCTGTGGGATGGCCTGGCAGGCTGGAGACCCAGGGGAGAGCTCATGTTGTGGTTCTAGTCTGCTGCTAGAATTCTCCCTTCTTCAGGGGAGGGTAGTCTTCTTCTGTTAAGGCCTTCAGCCGATGGGATAGGGGTCACCCACATTCTGGAGGGTGATCTGCTTTACTGAAAGTTTGCCAATTTCAATGTTAAACTCATCTAAGACATGCTTTCACAGAAACACGGAGAATAATGTTTGACCAAATACCCGAGTATTGTGACCCAGCCAAAGTGACACATGTAATGAACTATTATTATTTTATTTTATTTTTTACATTTATTTTTTTTTTTTGAAAGAGAGAGACAGAGTACAAGTGGAGGAGGGGCAGAGAGAGAAGGAGACACAGAATCCGAAGCAGGCTCCAGGCTCCGAGCTGTCAGCACAGAGCCCGCTGCGGGGCTCGAACATCACAAACTGTGAGATCATGACCTGAGCCAAAGTCGGACGCTTAACCGACTGAGTCACCCAAGAGCCCCTATAATGAACTATTACAATCCCCATTGACATAAATCCATGTTTCATCTGTTTCCTCCTTCTCCTTGCCTCAAACATGCTCTCCTGTGACATCACTGTTCTCCCAAATGTTCCTAGCAGGAAGGTTTTACCTTCTCCTACTCCCTTAAATCAGAGGGTGAGGTAGGGCACCAGCTTTATTCCCTCTCTCCAGTGCGATTTCTCACCCTCCCACTGTCCTCCCCCGCTCTCATCTGCTGTTCACATGAAGCCCGTACCATTCTCAGCACTGTAACTCGCAGATCTGTTCTCACTTCCTCAGACTTGGCTGACTCATGTCCCTTCACCTCTGTCCTCTTCCTGGCCATCACCTTCAGTGACTTCAAAATCCATGTTAACCTTTCAGATTCCTTGAATCCACACACGCTTCCCAGATTAAAATCCTCCATCATAGCCCCTTCTCCCCCGCCACCATTGGCCAGAAGAACTACACACAGAGCTTGCACACGTGTGTGTCTGAGATTATTATCCCATTTGCAGGCATGGCCTGTCACCTCCTCCCGTCGGTCTATCTCCAGCTTCCCTGGCATCTATCTTGCTTCATCCACTGGCTGTTTGCCTTCACTGCTTCCCGTCTTGCCTGCTAGAACAGCTGACCCCTCGTGTGCCCCCATATCCTAGACTTGACTTTCAAAGACCCCAGAGAAATAGACGTAAAGTAGCGGTAACTTGGTAGATGATAATTCCCTGGGCTTCTCTTTCTCTTCTTATTGCTTCTGTTCCTAGTCCTCCCTCTCTTTCATTTTCTTCGCTTGTGTTTCCAAGTTACACTGTGTTTCTGGAGGAAAATCATTCTGAAGAAATGGCTCATGTCCCACCCAGTACTATCTAACGCTAGTGGCACCATGGCTCATGCCTCCCCTTTAACTCTCCTGCTAACTTCCTAGCACACCGGCACATAGAACGTACCGTTCTAGACGATTTCTACCTGCTTCAGCCTCCACTTTCTTCCCTCAACTTCTCTGCGCAGTAACCTCACAAAGTTACGTGCACAGCTCTACCTCCAACTTAAAATGATTTGATTATTTTAGGCGGGGTTCCCCAGAAACAGACCCTGAGACGAGGATCCATGGGCCCCAGGAGGCACTGGAAGACGAGTGTAGATGCAAAACAGAAGAGGGAAGGCAGTCAATAGAGAGCATGTTATGAACCGGTTATTACTGCGGGCGATGGGGACTCAGCCTCCCCGGAGGTCTCTGAGAGGCAGTATAAATCATACCCGAGAGCTGGCCCATCTGAGAGGAGAGAGGACTCAGGTATTTATACACTACCTCCCATCTCTCATTAGTTGAGGGCTTTCCCAGGAGTATTAAACCACAGGTGCTTCTGTTGATTCTGTCTTAGACGTGGCCCAAGGCAAAGTCCTGTAGCTGGATAAAGGCCGAATGCAGACTACCACAGGCACTTACAGTAGGCAACAGCATGTATGGAACGCTGAGTGCCAAGGAAATATAGGTGAGGCACCAAAAACATTCTGTGCTTCCTATCCACCTAGCTTTACTGCAGCATTATGACTCCCATTTCACAGATAAAAGAAACACTTGGAGAAGTTGCATGATTTTCTCAATTTCTCAAAGCTAGTTGGGAGAAGAGTTAGGATAAATGAGGTCTTTCCAACTCTGCTGTACCCAAGGGCCCGTATAAAGCTTGGAGCACAGTGCTGAGGACACCACAGGCCATCAATATGTGTTATTTGTTCACCACTGCCTTATTAAAGACGTCCTGGCCACTTAAAGTACAAAGAGTGACAGCTGCTTCTCCTCCATGATCTTGTTCTTCATTTGGTTTCCTCTCTTTTTTTTTTTAATTTTTTTTAACGTTTATTCAATTTTGAGAGACAGAGAGAGACAGAGCACGAGCAGGGAAGGGGCAGAGAGAGAGGGAGACACAGAATCTGAAGCAGGCTCCAGGCTCCGAGCTGTCAGCACAGAGCCCGACATGGGGATCGAACCCACGAACTGCGAAATCATGACATCAGCCGAAGTCGGATGCTTAACCAAATGAGCCACCCAGGTGCCCCCGGTTTCCTCTCTTGATGCCTACTCTCCTCCCAGTCCAGAAACTGTGGATTCCCCCACCACTCAGGCTGGCGCCTGCTGACCCCCTGTATGTCTGCAATCACTTCAACTCAGACTGTACTGGCCAGTGACATGACCTTTAGAAGCTGCCAAGTCCTCCTGGCTGAGTGGTTTCAGGACTGCTGCGCTGTGCTCCGTGGGGAAATGAAGAGCAAACAGTTGTGTACCTCCCTCTCGGAAAGTATAGGAAACACAAAAACAGGGAGACTGTGTATCGGTGAAAAGTTTTTTCAGTGTTCCAACTCTGCCCCTTCACCCGTGAAAGCACATTGTAGAGCCCTTATGCTAACCTATGCTAGATGATTTTCTATTACTGACTTGTAAACTTTCGAGGGACTTATTTGACTTCGGTATCCATGACTGTTAGACGCCAGTGATGTATCATGAAGTTGCGTGGGTCATGAAGCCAGAGGGTTCATGAGACAAAGCAAGTTTCTGGATCCATCCCCCCCTTGGAAAACAGGGCTCAATAGTAAAGAGCTTTGCAGCTGTTGGTGCTATTGCATCAAGGCACCACGGTGAGAGAGTCAAGCACACAAATTTGGGAGCCATGGAGACCTCAGGTGTATTGTGGCTCCAGAACAATCTAGTTGTGACACCTAACCTTTCTGAGCCTCAGTTTCCTAACTAGTAAATGGAGGTAACATTATCTGCCTCATGAAATACTATATACACATGGCTCATGGTGAGTGTTAAGGAAACGGGGTCTATTATTATCGAGACAGGGGACACCTGAAAGGATGGTGCAATCAACACCCACTGGCTCTTCAGGCCTGTTTGTGAGAAGAGAATGTGAGGGCTTAAAGCCAAAGTCCAAGGGAAGCGGAATTCTCCCTCTCTGTCACAGAATCAAGAACGTGGTGTCCTTTGCTAAGCTGGGAAATTTCTCCATGGTTATTGTACACAATATGCAGTCCTTTGTCTATTTCCCTACAGTAGTAAAGACTTTGCACGTACTTGTTACAGGAAAGGAGAATGGGAAATTGGGGGAAAGGATAAATAGTATCCACTCATTAGTGTATTTCAAATGCTGCATTAGGTGCTTCTTGTTAGGCAACTTTTGTTGGTGCATTTTATCCTCTATGTCTTTCAAAAACAGATCTAATCACCTTGGGCCTTTTTGACAATATTAGATAAATTATTACTCCCATATTTAAAAAAATTAAGATCTAACAGGTCATATACCATTATATTAGTTTCAGGTGTACAACATAATGATTGATACATGTATATGTTGCAAAATGATCACCACAATATGCCTAGTTAACATCCGTTACCACACATAATTACATTTTTTTCTTGTGATGAGAACTTTTAATATCTACCCTGTCAGCAACTTTCAGATATACAATATAGTGTTATTCACTATAGTCACTATATTGTACATTAGATCCCCAGGACTTATTTATCTTATAACTAGAAGTTTGTACCTTTGACCACCTCCCCTTTCACCCACCCCCTAACCCCCACCTCTGACAAATATTAATTCATTCTCTGTATCTGTGAGTTTGGGGTTTTTTGTTTCTTTTTTAAGTTTATTTATTTTGAGAGAGAGAGAGCACAAGCAGGTGAGGGGAAGAGAGAAGGAGAGACAGAATACCAGTCAGGCTCCTCGCCATCAGGGCAGAGCCCAGTGCAGGGTTTGAACTCATGAACCATGATATCATGACCTGAGCCAAGATCAAGAATCGAATGCTTAACCGACTGAGCCATGCAGGTGCCCCAAGTTTGGGTTTTTTAAGATTCCACATATAAGTAAGATCATACAGTATTTGTCTTTCTCTCTCTGATTTATTTCACTAATCCCATCTCATAAATAGAAGGAAATGGTGGATCAGCATAGCGAAGTAATTTGCCCAAAGTTACACATCAAGTAGATGATACTTGAACCCAGAGTATGGCTTCAGAGGCTAGTCTTTATACCTAGGAGGGGAAAGGTCAGGGAGACTGCCTGTCCTAAAGAAAGAAGACATGATCATCAATCACACTGAGGAGGCCAAGGAGAAGCAGGACAACTGTGGTGTTCTCAGAGATGGAACTACAGAAAGGTCTGTGAAGTTTCCCTACAGGGGCTTTCTCTGGGTAGATTATAAATTCTGAGAAACCTTGGACCTCCCAAGAAGTTTCTGGCTGCACCTGGTCCAGCCAAACCACATATCCAAAACCCAGAAGAAAGAGTAAGGAGAAAATCAAGAACGGACAGTTTGTTGCCTGGTGGCCAGGGATGGTCTCCACATTGAAATAATTACAAGTAGACTAAACAATGCAAATACTTCTCTTTGTCGTGTCAACATGGCTGTGAAGTTAGCCAGAAATTAAAGTGGAGGGCTTAGGGAGAGACATGAGGTAAAGAGAGGAATGAAGCTGCTTTTCTCCCTGTCACCGTGTCTTCCCTTCAGAAACGTGTCTGGATAAATTGGAGACATTGCCCAGTCATTGCTATTGAATTTAGACTTCCACGATGGAGGGCTAAGTTGTGGCTGATACACAAGAAGATTGAAATAGTGGTTAGGGGCCCTGGGCTGGTTGGCCCTGAAGCACATTCTAGCACTTCATTAGAGTACTGAGGTCTGAGGGGAGGCACAGAAAGAGCCAGAAAGATAGGACTTCCCTGCTGTTCTGTACCACCCACTTCCTGGGAAAGACTCAGCTCTTAGTACACATAAGATTGGATCTTACCCTGGCTCTAATCCATGATAGGGAGGTCTACTCAGTTCTCACATCACCTGTCTGTGTCTGGAAAGTATGCAATATAGTTAGCATCTATTCTGTGGGGTATGTCACAAAGAAGACTTAACTACCTGTAGATATCTTCAAAATACAGGATCCCATGATAATATTTCTGAAGCAGAGAAAAGAGGGAGAGAGAGAGAGAGAGAGAGAGAGAGAAGAGAAAGACAGAGACAGATCAACGTCTCCACCAGATACCTCAGGTACAGGAAAAGAAATGAGAATTAAGGGTGGACTCTGATATTCAGTGTCCAGAGACGACCTCTTCACTGGGGATTAATGGCTGACTTACCTCATGTATGATTTCTGTGTGATTTTTTTCCCCAATATAATCAAATAATACACAATCATGGCAGTTCTTGGGAGCTTGTTCTGATATCTGTACTGATACTCATGTCTTCAAAGTCCTTATGGATTACTTCCTTTAATGCCTAGCTGCAAGTGTCTGTCCCCAGGGAATCCTTCCTGACAGAACTTATTCCTTCATTTCAGCTCAAGGCAATTTTTAATAATCTTTCTTTATTTTTTTTAAGTTTGTTTGTTTATTTATTTATTTATTTATTTATTTTGAGAGAGAGTATATGAGCAGGGGAAAGGCAGAGAGAGGGAGAGAGAGAGAATCCCAAGCAGGCTCCACACTGCCAATGTGGGGTCTGACATGGGGCTCCAACCCATGAACCGTGAGACCATGACCTGAGCCAAAATCAAGAGTCAGAGGCTCAACCGACTAAGCCACCCAGGTGCCTCAACTTTCTTGTGCCTCATATACAAATATTTTAAAATTATTAAACCAATAAACTTTAGAACTTACAAAATACAACTTAAAGAAGAAAGAAAATGAGTTCCCTGTCATCTTACCATTCAAAGATAAATAGTTCATGTTCTCATGTACGTTGGCTTCCAGTCTTTCTGTTTTCTTTTTTTTTTTAATATGAAATGTATTGTCAAATTGGCTTCCATACAACACCCAGTGCTCATCCCAACAGGTGCCCTCCTCAATGCCCATCACCCACCCATCCCTCCCTCCCCTAGTCTTTCTGTTTTCTTTCTCACTGTTTTATCAGCATGCTTTTTTTTCCCATTTAGCAAAATTTCATGAGTATCTCTTTTATATGTCTGTCTCTATATATCTGTTTCTGTTTACACATTTTAAGGGTGAGTAGCAGTCCTTAGCATTTTTAATAGCATTGCTATAAAGCATATCATAGTTTACTGCAGTTAATAATAAATAGCTTAGCACATACATAGTGCTTGTTATATGCTGAACCAGGCTACATATATCGATCCATTTAATCATTGTAATCCTAGGTGGTAAATTTATTTATTGCTATTACTCAAATTTCACAGATAAGGAAACTGAGGCATAAAGGCTTTAAATAATTTGTCCATGATCACACAGCTAGTAAGTTTAAATTTTTTTAAAGTGTTTATTTGTTTTTGAGAGAGAGAGAGAGAGTGTGTGTGTGTGAGTGGGGGAGGGTCAGAGAGAGAGAAGGAGACACAATATCCGAAGCACGCTCCAGGCTCTGGGCTCTGGGCTGTCAGCACAGAGCACGACGCGGGGCTTGAACTCATGAACCCATGAGATCATGACCTGAACCGAAGTCAAACGCTTACCCAACTGAGCCACCCAGGTACCCCACACAGCTAGTAAGTTTAGAGTTGGATTTTGAACCTGATCGAGATGGGCTTCAGACTCCAAACCACCATCCTGTATGACATTGGTATTCACTGAGCACCTAAAAATCAGCATTTCCTTCGAATATCTCTTTCTTCAACTCTGAAAGTTAGGAACAACAGTGTGTGCATCCTCTTTGAGGTTAAAGAGCTGTGAAGGGAGGCAGCCAAGTCTGCCTGATCCTCAAACCCATCTACTGTCGCCATTGCCAACATCAGCATCACCACCACCACCACCATCACGAGGCTGCCTTTGCTAGTTAGCCAGGTATGTCTTTATTCTCCCTTCCTCATTCCTCAGATTATCAACTCCTCGAAGTCAGGAAATAGGTAGCTTTACTCATCTTTATAACCTCATCACCTAGCACAGTTTCTGGACCATGGTTACCATGTAATAAATACTTGAAGGAATAAAGAATCTAAGAGTTGGTTTGACAGCTAGCAACCAAAGAAGGTATTTTATATGAGGATACCATTTAATACCTGTTTAAATAGAGTTCTCAGTGCATGATCTAGGTTTTCTTTGGAGACTTAGGTCTCCAACACGAAAGAAAACAAAAAGTCTAAATCTTCCCCATTGGCAATCTCCAAACCTCTTGTGAGGAATGTGGCCAGGAGCCAGTATAGGCCAGTTCTGCTTTGGCTTGCTGTAGTTCTCTGAAGGGAGGTGTGAATTTGGCTCTTTCTCACTCCCCACCCAGGACCTTTGTTGTCCCCCACCTCCCTACTCTGGCAGCATGTTTGCTTCTGTAGGAGCTGATTTGATCTCAATGTCCTTTTTCAAAGTTCTCTTTCGCGTGTGGTCCGTAGCCTATCAGTTGTTACTTCAGGGCGAGCTCAGAGCTCTGCAAATCACTCCGGGCCATCCTTTATTGCCACATCCGGTCCCACAAAGCTCGTGCGTGCCGAAAGACGACTCACGTAGGTTTTGAAGGCCCGGTTTCTCTAACACATGTTTGTGTTTTAAAACGCATACAGCTGAATGTGCTGTTTCAGTGTCTTGGGTCTGGGGGTTTGGGATTTCTTTTTACAGTTTACGGAGAGAGCCATTCAGTGCTACTCCTCGCTTGTAACCCTCGTCCTCACTTGAAATTCTCCTCTCTACCACTTTTTGACTTTATAAAATCCACAGCAACAGGCAAACTCTGGTCTCAGAACAGGGCTGGCTTTCTGGCAGGCATAAAACTGAGTTTGTTGAAACCAGAAGAAAATCTAGTACGAGTAAAAGAGCTTATACAGGGGCGCCTGGGTCGCTCAGTCGGTTGAGCGTCCAACTTCAGCTCAGGTCATGATCTCACGGTGTATGCGTTCGAGCCCCGCGTTGGGCTCTGTGCTGACAGCTCAGAGCCTGGAGCCTGCTTCTGATTCTGTGTCTCCCTCTCTCTCTGTCCCTCCCTTGCTCATGCTCTATCTCTGTCTCAGAAAAAAAAAAAAAAAAAAAAAAAAAAAAGAGCTTATACACCAAGCAACTAATACTTGCGTCACTTTCATAGTCCCGCAGGAGACGTACGGAGAGTGGGTGGGAAAGATTTAAGTTTGTCAGTTTGCCAGGGTGGAGTTGAAAAGAAATCTGGGGTACTTTCCGTGGTTCATAAAACACAAGGTTTCAGAGGCAGGAAATTGCCAAGACTCCGCTTGATCTTCTTTCCTAATTACAAACTAGAAGAGTTAGCTTTACAACATCCCCAAATCCCCCAAGTGAATCAACTATAAGCAATTGTAGCTTTTCCAAACTGAGCCAGAGAATAACAGCTAACATTTATTGAGCGCGTAAGACAGCAGGCCCTGTGCTAAGTGCTTTACCTAAACAGACTTATTGAAACCTCACACCTATTTGAATCTGTAAGATGTTATTGCCATCCTGGCCCTGCAGCTAAGGAAACTAAGGCATAGAAATGTTAAAAAAAAAAAAAAAAAGCTACTCACTCACATGGCACACAATCATCAACTGGTGGGCAGAAAATAAGCCTGGGGAATTTGTCTTCAGATCCTGCACACCTAACCACTGACGTGCACATATTTGACAAGATGACGTTGATTTCATCGAGCGTTTTCCTTGAAAAGGCCCAAGGCCAGTCTTAGAGTTATTATCACTGTGCATATCATTTCTTTATTTTCTCGAATGCTTATTTTTTGAGAGAGAGAGAGAGCGAGAGAGCAGGGGAAGGGGAGAGAGAGAGGGACAGAGGATCCGAAGTAGGCTCTGCACTGACAGCAGAGAGCTCCATGTGGGGCTCGAACTCACAAACTGTGAGGTGAGCCAAGCCGGACTTGAGCCAAAGTCAGCCTCTTAACCGACTGAGCCACCCAGTCACCCCTCATTTCTTTATTCTGCAAGTGCGTTTTGAACACCTACTATCTGCTGTTTGCTGGGCAAACCTATACTTATGGACTAACTACTTTTGACTGAGTTCAATTCTTCACATGCTTCATTCACTTAACCCTTACAACAACTCTTTACGGTAGATGCTTTTATTACAGCCAAGAACTGAACTGTAAAGAAGTTAAGTATTCGTCAAATACTTACTGGTATAAATACTGCTTTAACAGATAGTGGAGTAACGAAGGCACCATTTCAATCTCACTGGATCCGACTCTAAAAGCAATGCTTTAAAGACAGATTATCAGGGGGGCCTGAGTGGTTCAGTCAGTTAAGCAGCCGACCTTGGCCCCAGTCATGATCTCTCAGTTTGTGGGTTCGAGCCCTGCATTGGGCTCCGTGCTCACAGCTCAGAGCTTCGGATTCCATGTCTCCCTCTCTCTTTGCCACGCCCCTGCTCACACTCTCTCTCGAAAATAAATAAACATTAAAAAATTTTTAAAGACAAATTGTTAAAATTAGAGGTTATCAATTAGAATTAGAAAAATGGAAAAATGGAGAAGATACACAAAAGTCTGAATTATGCTATCTTGAAATTTCCTTCAATACACTCTCAGAAACAGGCTCATGAATCCCCTATTCAATATCTTCATTTGTCACTTTGTAGCTCCTAATGAGCTACATTATCCCTCTAGAACGAGGCATGCCAACCTCCTGCCTTCTGCAGCTCACCAGTCACGGAGTCCAGGACTCCCTCCAGCTTGCTAATTCTCTCTTCTTCACGGTCCTCGGGGCCTCAACTTGGAGTGTGCTGAGATGACCTGAATGTCGTCACTTGGGCAGGTGATCCATGGAAGAGTTAATGCAGATGGTCTTGGGAGTCATGAGAAACAAGAGGATTAAGTTAAATGATCCATATATTCCATTAAGAATTTTACAGCGACAGTAAGATGCCCGGACCATAACAAATATTCTATAGACAATATAATGAAGATGTTTCCAACTGTTCAGATTTGGCCCAGTTATTCTGAAGCAATTAAAGCAGATTCCGCCTTTGGGACACAGAGCCGTGGGGTCCACTTTGAACTCGACCTGCCACCTTGTGGAAATTGAAGGCAGTAAAAACATGGCCTTTGAATAGTACACTGTGATAATAATATGATCTAGGCCAACATTGAGGGCTTAGCACATGCTATGTACTATGCTCAATGCTTTTTAAATGCTTTCTCATCTACTTATCAAAATAGCTTTACAAGGCAGGAACTATTATTGTCCCCAATTTAAAGGTGATGAATATGTAACTTAGCAAGGTAAAATAACTTGCCTAAGGTCACAGATCTGGGCAGCATGACCCCAGGGCCCATGCACTTAACCATGGCACTGCCTGTGCCCTCTACTGCCCCTCTCATTTTTGAATTGTATTTAAATATTTAAATAAGCATTGTAGTTCTTTGGAAGGATCACTAACAACAATCCTCCATCTTGAGAGGGCCATGTTCCATCAGAATCATCAGAATTGTGCATTGAGCAGCTACCAGCTGGTCCGATGCATGTGAGGCAAGAAGGATGGGAGTAGAGGGTTGGAGGAGGAGAGCTTTCCTGGGAGTCTCTCGTTATTTCAGTGTTCTTTCTCTTTGCAGCTTTCTATTAAGGGGTCATCACTTCCTTCAGGTTCTCACGTTCCTCCTACTCACTCACACACAGACACCAATAGGCCCAGATCCTAAACCTTGGCCTCCCTGCTGTGTAACCTTAGGCTAGTAACCTAACCTATCTGGGCCTCATTTTCCTCATCTGTAAAATGGGGATAACACTGATATGTATAACCATGCTTAGTTCCATAAAGTACTTAAGATAGATAAATAACATTACAACTCTGAGAATAAATGAGATCTAAAATATCTAGCATAGTACTGGCACATAGTAAGTTCTTGACTCATATACACAACAAAAATTGATTATGCTACTATAAACTCTACAATTCTTTGTTACATTTGAGTAACATTCAATACTTTAGAAGGTAGCTGTAATCATTTTTTCCTGCGCTCCTTACAACAATCTGATACAACTGGCAGAAAAGGTCTATTACCCCACTTTACAAATCATTGTCATTAAAATTTATTACGTACCAACTATGAATAGGGAACTGGGCTAGGGATTGAGAGATATAGAACACACACTGGCATTTACAATGGGTTCGTGGTTGTCCTTTGTCGTAACAGAGTATGCAGTCAATCCCTGGGAAAGGAAGAGTATGAGATAATAGAAAAAATATATATTGGTCTTTATCTCTGGCTCCTGGCACAGAGCTCTTAAAACCCTTGTAATTTCCTAAGTGATAAGAGTACTTTTACTCTTATTGACTTTTATTTACTCTTATCACTTACTGACTTATCAATAAGTGATAAGTCTTTTACTTTAATATTTGGTCTTTGCTAATGAGGAGGAGACTCCGGAAGGGTTCCAGATGGTTCCTGGATGAGGGCTGGTCACCAGAAAGACCAAACCGTATTAGAAGCTGAAAATGTTCACCCCTGCCTCCCACTCTCTTGAGAAGGGAGAAAGGCTGAAAACAGAATTAATGATTGATCATGCCTGTGTGATGAAGTCTCCATAAATATCCCAACTGTATGGAGCTCAGAGAGCTTCCAGGTTGGTGAACACGTGATGGTGCTGGGAGACAGGTGCCCCAGGAGGGGGCAGGGAAGCTCCTCGCCCCTTCCCACACACCTTGCCCTATGCATCTCTTCCATTTAGAGTTCATCTGCATCCTTTATTATATGCCTGTGTAATAAGCTGGTAAGTGTAAACAAATGTTTCTCTGAGTTCAGGGAGCCTGTCTAGCAAATTAATTACACCCAAGGAACCTCTGATCCATATAGGCAGTGGGGTCAGAAGCACAGATGACAACCTGGACTTGTGATTGGCATCTGAAGTTGGCAGGGGGCAGTCTTGTGGGACTGAGCCCTTAACCTATGAGACCTAATGCTAAATCCAGGTAGATACTGGTAGAACTGAGTTGAATTGTATGACATCCAGCTGGTGGTGGAGCATTGCTTGTTGGAACTCCCGCCCAGCATTGGAAATTGGTGATCGGCACCCATTAAAGAGAAGAATCCAGGTTGTTCCTAGTTTCATGACTGGAGATGAAAGCTACCTCTGTGCCATAGTGAGGCACTATAGCTTCAAAGAAGCCTGGGGCAGGGAGGGGAGGGTGGTGCACCTGGGTAGCTTAGTCACTTAAGCGTCAGACTTCAGCTCAGGTCATGATCTCATAGTTTGTGGGTTCAAGCCCTGAGTCGGGTTCTGTGTTGACAGCCCAGAGCCTGGAGCCTGCTTTGAATTCTGTGTCTCCCTCTGTCTCTGCCCCTCCTCCACTTATACTCTGTCTCTCAAATATAAATGAATGTTAATTTTTTTTTTTTAAGCACAAGGGGTAGGGAGCCAGATGAAATTATGCTTTCCCTACTTCCTTGAGGGCAACTTTGTGGCCTCCTAGAATGATGACTTTACACAGTGGAATGATACGTGACAGTCAACATAAATAAAATACATGACATGCAATGATATGGATATCACTTTACAAAATAATATTAAATGAAAAAAAGAAGTCCCAGAGGCTTAATTAGTAAAGAAAAACAAATTGAATGAAAAATGATATAAAAAGAAAGCAAGGGGACAATGAACATGTAATTCGAAATGAAAGTTAGGTCAGGTGGGGAGATGGAGGGAGGATGGGAGAGGAAGTTCATGTGGTTGGTAGTAGTTTAAGGTCCTAGTATTCATGTTGGAGAGTGCTTTCCAAAATGCTTATTACATTACAGAGATCAATAAAGAGAGAGAAGAATGAATAGGAGAGAAGGACAAAGGAAACAGAGAAGGAAAGAGGAAGGAAGGAAGGAAGGAAGGAAAGAAGGAAGGAAAATGTATGTGGGAGAGTGCTAGTGAAGCAAACCATTTTTCCAGAGGAAAAGGGAACAGTTAGTATCAAAATCCAAAGGGGGTAGGGATTACTTCTCCATGAGTTTGGAGAATGTGACCAAGATTGAAATCTTGTAATGCCATTTCAGGAATTCAGCTTGATGTTAAGTAAAGGAGAGCCTACAGGTGTTTGAACTTGTTGCTTCTCCAGAAGTCCCAATACCCTGGCCAGCTTCATAATATATCCCTTTCTACAGTGATGGGTAGTGTGGAAGAAGTGCTCTGCATATGGGTAAAATTTCTTAACTTTTCTCCAAGTCTACCTTTAGTGTAGTGATGTTAGTTTCTTTTCCCAAGCCTGGGAAGCGGAGATTCAGGTATACCTACAAATGTTTAAAAAACTGCCCTAAATTCACTTATATAGGTCAAAGGCATAGAGGAAAAAGAACTTCATTCACCCAATAAAGATTTATCATGTGCCTTTTATGTGCCAAGCATGTTCTAAGAATTAGGAATATTGCAGTGAATGCAACAGACAAAAATCCCTGCATTCAAATAACTTACATTGCAGGGTTGAAAGGAACAGTGATCCCAAGGCAGGATAAATTCTAAGGCAAATAGTGGCTAAGAGCCTGGACACTGGAGTTGGCTGCTGGATTTAAATCCTGGCTCTTCCAATGGTCAAGCTCCTTAATTTCTCTAAGGTTCCATTCCTGTATCCGTGATTTAGTGTCTACATTGTAAAGTTCCTTCAGGATTAATGATTTGACATACAAAACTGTTTAACATAGTGCCTGATACATAGTAAGTACTCAATGAGTATTAGTAATGATTTACTGCTTGGTGAGACACTCATTCACTAAATCAAGCCAAAATCATGGAGCACACTTGACACCTAACTACCTTGATTACCATATTCTATTAGTTTCATCTTTTAAACATTTCTTAAGTGTGTTCATGGGTTTTTGTCCTCCCTTGCCATTATCTTAGCTCAGGCTGATACTTCGAGACTTGATTAGAGAACTTGCCAAGGAAGCTCCTGCCTCTAGCTTTCTTCTCCCAAACATCCTTCTCCCTTGAGCAAAAATTTGACATCATTTCCCCGATTGAAATCTTCCTGGAATGCTCCTTCCATCCATGACTCTCCCTTGCTTGAGACTCTTTAGCATGAGACAGTTGTGATCTGGCCCCTGCCTATCACCGCTCACCATACCCCCACCTTGTTTTTTAAGCCTCCATACATAACCTTTGGCTAGTGCTGTGCACACATTGTGCTAGTTCATAACTCTGTGACTTTGCAAGTGCTCTCAGCTATCTGGAGAGCCTCTCTTCTTCTTCTTTACTGGTGGAGTTTGTAACCTTCGATAGGCTGAATTACTGATCCAGCCTCCATACCACTTCGTTTCTTACACAATGTTATTTCCCTCAATACAACGTGGTACGTTTGGGTTGTGATTATATGCACTCGCCACTCTCCCTGAACAGATTTTAAGGTCCTTGGCCAAAGGAAATGAGTCTCAGTCCCCTTGGTGCATCCAATACCTACTTAGCACAGAGCTCGGCACGTGGTAGATAAACCGAAGTCTGTTGAAGAACGCTGCAATGCTGTCATGGTCGTTTTGATGTTGCTTGGTAATAATAATAATAACTTGGTAATTGAGCACTTAACCATAGGGCTAAGTGCTTCAAAGGCATTATCTTTCTTAATCTCTTAAACACTCTATGAGGAAGGTAGGTGCTATAATTATCACCATTTTACACATGAGAAAACTTCGGTTTAGCAGGGTTTAGAAGTTTTCAGGGTCACAGAACTAGTAAGCGGTAGGGCAGGAAGTCAAAACTGGCAGGTGTGCCTGACTCTAAATCTTTGTGCTTTTTTCCTGTATGCAGTCTGGAAATCCCAGAACAAGAAATAATTTGCTCTCCTTCTGAAAGTTCTCAGAATGTTTGCCAGTGGAATGCATTGATTAAAAGCTCTGGATTCACACATCTCTATTTTTAGTTCTCATACATTTATCATTTCTATTCAAGTCCAGACTGATAACTCCAACTGGAAAGTTTTACCTCATATATTTCATATTAGTCAAGGTATTTGATATTAGGTCCCTTTCAAAGATAACATGAAGGATTTTCTTTAAATGCATAGTTTTGCCAACTTATTTTAGAGGAAAAGAAACTTTAAAGAATTGATTCTACATAGCCATTCTGGGAAAGTAGTATTTAGCATGAAACACCCACAATTCATGCTTGCCATTTTGACAGGAAGTGGTTAGATTAATAGTTCAGCAGATGTTTTCCGGGGGCTGAAATAACTTATCATGCACTGCCACTCCTATAGCTTGATCACAACTAGAAAGAGCAGGCCAGGATTACATTCATTTTATTCCTTTCTTAAAGCTAAATGCGATTAATAAGGTAATACATAAAGCAAAGCAGCAATAGCTTTTATAACAAAAATGCGTTTTAAAATATCATTAATTGTTAGCGACCAGCAAGACAATGTTGGTATGGGCTAAAAAATAGACAAATTACCTTTAACAAAGGCAACAGCTTTTATTAATGCTGCTTACACATTCAATGTGTTAGAATTCTGCAAAGGTTCTCACTTCCTAAGCTGAAATATAATTTATGTTGCATTAGTAGATCCTTAACACTACTTAAAAATTTCACTTATGAATTCCTACATGATGCTGAGATGCTCTACTAGAATCACTTTTTGTCGTTATTATGGAACGATGGAAGTGTCTGTTAGGAAAACAGGTTGCTGTTTACGCTTGCTTGGGGTTTTCAAAACTCTGAGAAAGGAGTAAGCAGAGCTGTTGGAAAGGCCCGTTGTGGGAGCAGCGGCCTTCGGAGATTGCATTCTCCACTCAGTCATCTCTTCCACAGATCTTCAAGAGCGTGATTTCATAGTTTCCAGAAGTATCCGACTGTAAGGAACAGGACCGATGGAGAGAAGGACAGATATAGCATAAATAATGAGGGGACCAAAACGAATGAAATCCCACAGTCCTGGGTGATTCAGTGGGGTGAGACTCATGACTTGTCCCATTTTGTGAAATGCATCTGTAATTCTGTTATTCATTCATACCTGAGTGTGATTATGTTCCAGCCTAGCATCTTCTTTACAATATATAATGTTTAAATTCTTCCTGATTCATGGCAGTTAAATTTCAATTTGGATTTGAAAAATAAGATTGCATCAATTATGTAATATTACATAATATTATGTTTCTAACAAAACTTTAAAATGATAATCTTAATAACATATTAATATTCATCAAACACTTGCTCTTGGAAGGGTTAACTACTGTAACCTTATAACCCTTATGACTCTATGCAGTAGGTAGCCTAAGTATGTCCGTTTAATAGACAGATAAAATGAGAAAAACAGAGGTTAGGAAATCGTATAGAGACTAATGAACAGGTAGGGCCTGGCCCCTTAACACCATACTACATTGCCTGACATTCCCAAAGTGCATGCTTCTCAGTTCCTTTCCCCTAGGCTAGCCGAAAAAGATCTTTGTTTAGACAGACAACATGTGAGATTCAGGCTTGCGTACAAAGATGCCATGTTTGCTAGGCAAAACAGGTAAAACTTTTGCATAGCATTGGAGGTAAAACTTGGCTTTTAATCTAGACTGTTTAAAATCCTCACATTATTCTCATTTTATTCAAGGCAACTCAAACAGCGAGCACTTCTTACACTCAAGTTTCACACCAGGATAAATATTAGAGTAAGCAGTAATGCAAAAGACACAATGAAGAAAGGTTATTTAGAGGTCACGTGTTGCTTTCACAATGAGACACAATAGGCGTTAATATACATTCTCTTATTTTATATAGACTGTGGTTCTTCCTCTGTTGGGCTTTCCAAGTTTTGCTCTGCCAGATGTAATAATCTCTGGAACTGCAGATAAACCAACAGTGCTCTCACTGGGTATTAAAACAGCTCCCTTTACCATCTCCGACCAAGTTGTAAACAATTATTAGCGGTTCTATCAGTTAGACAAGAAAATACATCCAAGTAGTTAGAGGTGCCTCGGTGGCTCAGACGGGTAAGTGTCTGACATCGGCTCAGGCCATGGTCTTACAGTTCATGGGTTTGGGCCCCGTGTCAGGCTCTGTGCTGACAGCTCAGAGCCTGGAGCCTGCTTCAGATTCTGTGTCTCCTTCCCTCTCTGCCCCTCCCCTGCTCGCACTCTGTCTCTCACTCTCTCTCTCTGTCTCAAAAATAAATAAACATTAGGGGCGCCTGGGTGGCGCAGTCGGTTAAGCGTCCGACTTCAGCCAGGTCACGATCTCACAGTCCGTGAGTTCGAGCCCCACGTCAGGCTCTGGGCTGATGGCTCAGAGCCTGGAGCCTGTTTCCGATTCTGTGTCTCCCTCTCTCTCTCTGCCCCTCCCCCGTTCATGCTCTGTCTCTCTCTGTCCCAAAAATAAATAAACGTTGAAAAAAAAAATTAAAAAAAATAAATAAATAAATAAATAAACATTAAAAAAAAATTTAAGAAAAAGAAAATACGTCCAAGTAGCTTAACATAAAATGTAGATCCACTCTCAGTACTAAACAAATGTTCATCCTTTCTTCTACCTCTATACCTTTATGCCTTCTAGTAAAATGGCTATTCTAGAAATTTTACAACCACAAAAAAGTTCATGTATTTTCAAAGCCTTTGAACATAATGTATGTCTTCCTACTTAGGCCATATTAATTGCTCTTAAGAAGTCAAATGTCTGTGTTGGTGTATTTTAACAGTGGTACCACTGATTCTTTCTTCTCCCAACTTTGATCCCATCTTTTATTCTCTACATTTCATCCATCCTGCCAATTATTTCTTTGCAGTGGTTTTTACGTTATTCCTTTTTCCATTCCAACCGTGACAAATCTGCTTTAGGCTCCCATCTCTTGTCACTAGTTTCCTTGGCTCTAGATTCATCAACTGTATTCTCCCACTGTTAATTCTTACTGTTCTCAATTCTAAGCTTTTTTCTCTTTTTTTATATTTCTTCTCTTCTATACTCTTACCTATATTTTCTCCTTAGAGGATTTTCATTCACGTCCAGCTATTCAGTAACATAACTGACTCTGAAAATATATCTCATACCACTAGCTCCTGACATGACAATTCCACTTCCATGTTTCGAAGACATCTCTGACTCAACACGTGTAAAACCAAACTCATGAACTTCTCCCCCATTCCCAAAAAAGAAAAGTAAAAAAACAAAGACAAACAAACAAACAAACAAACACACCTAAAGCCTGACCTTCGTGCAGGGAATGGCATCACTATCTGTTCCCAAGTTAGAAACCTGGAAGTCATCCTTGACATCTTTTCTTTGTTGTTCCTTCTACCAAGGTAACACAACAAGTCCCCTAAGTTTTAATTCCTAAATATCTTTTGAGCCTTTGCTCTTTGATCTCTTTGCATTACTTTGCAATCCCCAGTTGTAGCAGCTCCAATATGACTAATAAAAGAACTCAACACCCCCAAATCTCTTCCTTCTTCTCTCCAATGCATCGTCTGTGATCACAGGCATCTTTTCAAAATGTACTTCTGATCATGACACTATGCACTTAAGTGGAAAACTCTTCAAGGTTCTTGGGCTCAAGACAAAATCTTCAAAGGTTGACAAATGGTCCTGGGTGATCTGGTCCCTTCAGCCTTATTTCTCATTATGTTTCTTTACCATGAGGTCTTTCCCCTTGTAATTCCTTTTCCTTTTGTTGAAATGCTTTACTGATTCTCCAACCCCACAACCTTTGTCTACTCATTTTTATGTTTTTTTATTTTTATTTTTTAACGTTTATTTATTTTTGAGACAGAGACAAAGCATGAACGGGGGAGGGTCAGGGAGAGGGAGACACAGAATCTGAAACAGGCTCCAGGCTCTGAGCTGTCAGCACAGAGCCTGACGCAGGGCTCAAACTCACGGATCGCGAGATCATGACCTGAGCCGAAGTCGGCCACTTAACCGACTGAGCCACCCAGGCGCCCCTGTCTACTCATTTTTAGAACTCAATCATAACTTCTTCATGGAAGCTTTTCCTATCCCTATCCTATGGTCTGACAGCACTGTATCTCTTTCCTTTACATTTGACATAGTTGTAACTTTACATTTATTTGTAATTCCATAAGGACGGGGAAACTTTTTTTTTCTTTGCTTGTAATTGTAACTCTGAACCAGGTACATAATATGCATTTAGTAAATATCTCTAGTGGATGAATGAAATACAAATTCTGTGACCTCAAAACTCTCTTTCATCTGAATTCACCAGTTGGATTTTGTTTTTCAGTATTCCCCAAGGTAGATCCCCTCATCAATCAAGTGCCTTACTGCTTCTGTCCCTCCTACTCCTAACCATACATACATTTCTAGAGCATTCACCTGAGTCCCTGTTGAGCAGCATAGCACCTGGCCCACAGGAGGCACTCAACACAAGCTTATTCAACTTCAAAGGTAGGCTCAAGACCCACTTCCCCAAGAAACATTCCCTATCTAACCCCAAACTTCTTTACTCTGAATTCCTGTGTTGCTCTCCTTTGTACCACAGTATTTAATTTAATTGTATGTTGTTTCATAGTATATTCTTCTAATTATCTTACTTATATTCACCTCAAATCTCCACATAGACTATGCGTTGAAGATGGCTACTATGATTTCCATTAAAGACCTTGGAATTGTACTATTTATTAAATAGCTACTTAGTTTGCTGCTCAGTGAAATCTTATTAATGTAATTTTATCCAAATTTTGTATTAATGTCTTACTACTAAGTAATGAGAGGGACACATTTGTGTTTCCTACTCTCTCTCTCTCCTCCTCTCCCCCACCAATCACCAACACCAGAAAGGTGTAGTGAGCAGAAAAATGAGCAGGAAAATGTCCAAACTATAGGCAGAAGGAAGAGGAGGCAGAACCAAAAGTCGGGTGATATGCAAAATGGAACTCTAGCTCTTGAATTATAGAAATTTAAACATCAAAAAAATCCTATGTGTCAGTATTGAAAATGTAATGAGATTACTTGATAGTAAATAATGTTATACTTAATAGTATACTTAATAACACATTTTCTTTTGTTTGTCATTTTTGCAGTGTGATTTGTGCTTCTGAAGTTTTATTTAAAAATTCTTGGGGCACCTGGGTGGCGCAGTCGGTTAAGCGTCTGACTTCGGCCAGGTCACGATCTTGCAGTCCATGAGTTCGAGCCCCGCATCAGGCTCTGGGCTGATGGCTCGGAGCCTGGAGCCTGTTTCCGATTCTGTGTCTCCCTCTCTCTCTGCCCCCCCCCCCCCCCCGTTCGTGCTCTGTCTCTCTCTGTCCCAAAAATAAATAAAAACGTTGAAAAAAAAATAAAAAATAAAAATTCTTTCCTTGCTCTTGGGTCACAAAGGTAACTCTTGTATTTTCTTGGATTAACTTTCTAATTTTATCTTTTATCTTTGGGTTTTTAGTTCATCTGCAGTTTACCAATGATACGGGGTTGGGCAGGATCCAGTTTTATTTTTCACTGTAGAATCGACCAGATTTCCCAATACATTTTTACTAAATTATCTGTCCCTTCCCTACTGATTTATGGTGTTCCCTCTATCCTATGAGTTTCCACAAACAATTGAATTTGTCTCTAAGGTCTCCATTCTGTTCCATTGCTTAATTTGTCTGTTCTTACTCCAAAACTACACTTAAAACAATAATGGCTTTGTACCATGTCAGTCTCTAATAGGACTAGCCCTTTCCCTATCTTTACTCTTATTTTTTTTTAAGTTTATTTATTTATTTTTGCGAGAAAGAACACAAGCAGGGGAGGAGCAGAGAGACAGAGGGAAACACAGAATCAGAAGCACGTTCCAGGCTCTCAGCTATCAGTGTAGAGCCCAACGTGGGGCTTGAACCCATGAACTGTGAGATCATGACCTGAGCCAAAGTGGGATGCTTAACCGACTGAGTCACCCAGGTGCCCCTTTACTCTTATTCAAGGTTGATTAATCATGAATCTTTATTCCTTCACATAAAAATTAGAGTAAGTTAACCAAGTTCCTCAAAGAAATCTAGCTGGAATATTGATTGAAATTGCATTTGATTTATATGGCTTACTTTGAGGAATTACTGACATCTTTACAATATCCTATCATATTACTCAAGTGATATGAACCAGCTCTCCATTTACTGACATATTTTATGCTCTTTAGAACAGTCTTAAAGTTTTCTCCATAGAGTTATATAGTTTTTGTTTCTATTATGAATGGTAGCTTAATTCTGATTATATAGTCTAAGAAGGACTATTAATTTTTACAGGTTGATCTTTAACTGGCAACACTGTGGAATTTTTATTACTGATAATAATTTATAATTCCTGTTGATTTTTTCTAGAAAGATGATTGTACCTACTGAAAATAACAGAAGCTTCGACACTTCCTTTGAATCTTTACACATATTTTTTTCTTCCTTTCCAATACTGTCCAGGACCCCTAGTCCTCTGTAAGATAGCATTAAGGTATATTAATGATAGTAGTAGCATGGTATGTATTAGTATGTAGGGAATATTATTGTTCTGATCCTTATCTTAAAGGAATTGCATTTGAGTATAAATATGTATTTGTTATAATATGTTGGTATGTAAGCTTTATCAATTTAAGGAGGTTTGCTTCTATTCTTAATTTGGTAAATGTTTTTATCATAAATAGATATTGGCCCTTTTCAAAAGCTTTTTCTGAAAATATTGAAATAATTATATAATTATCTTTTATATGTGTGCAATGTGGGCAATCATATTAATTTTCTGATGTTGAGCCATTCTTTCATTCCTGGATTAAACCTCACTTGATTCTGATGCGTTATTTTTTTTGATAAACTGATACATTCAGGGGAGCCTGGGTAGCTCAGTTGGTTAAGCGTCCCACTTCAGGTCAGGTCATGATCTTGCAGTTTGTGAGTTCGAGCCCCGTGTCGGGCTCTGTGCTGACAGTTCAGAGCCTGGAGTCTGCTTCAGATTCTGTGTCTCCCCCTCTTTCTGCCCCTCCCCTGCTCACGCTCTGACTCTCTCTGTCTTTCAATAATAAATAAACGTTAAAAAAAATTTAAACTGATACATTCAGTCAATATTTTACTCTTTGCTATCTATGTTCATAAGTGACATGAATTTGTAATTTTCTTTATCCTATATCTTTGGAATCAAGATTATACTAAATTCATAAAATGAATTAGTCAGCTTTCACTTTTGCTGTTTTCTGGTACAACTTGTATAAGATTTGTTCCTTGAAAGTTTGGTGAAGTTCACCTGTGAGTCTATCCGAGCCTGGGATTTTGGGGGAGGTAGGTCTTTGGTCTCCTTTGTAATTTGTTTTATACTTATTGATTATTGAAATAGTTTAATTAACCTCTCTATTTTTTTCCCTGATCCAACCCAACATTTCATTTAAAAAAAGGCACCTTAGGTGATAGAAATGAAGAAACTTATGTAATTTTAAATTACAAACTGAATTCTTTAGCCAGGGATTTTTCTTTTCTATCAAGGCAGGCATAGTTTAGATATTTCCTAATATAATAAGCCTCAATTAGCCAGACTACTGCGGGAGGGAGAACTAATGGTTAATTTAATTTTCCAGTTTGCTGAGGGTGAACTGAAGGCCTTCTTTATGTTTCAACCTTGTTACTGGCAATCTTTATAAAATGTATGAGTCTACTTTTCTGCCTTAGTAAGTACAATATGGTTAACATTATTAAATCTTCCTGTGTTGATTGAAACTATTGTGATGTGTCAGAATCGATTCAAATTGCATTGAGTGTGAACTGATGAAATCTGTGCTAAGCCCCAGGCACAGTCTGAGAGATGCCTTGTTGAATAAGTTCCTCAATTTCAACTTCAGCATGCAGCACCTTCTGCAAAGGTTTAGTGTAAAAACAAAAGCTCTGGCTGAAAGAAAAATAGGATTCGTTTTGGTGAATGAATCGAGTTGACTACATGATGTGCAAAGGGAAGTACACTGGTAACATTTACCAAGATTACGAATGTATTTACATCTGCCTCAGCAATCCTACTGGCGTATGGGACTGTATCCCTTAGATATACTTGCACCTCATGAAATTGGACATGCATAGCAGAACATCATTCAATTGTTTGTAACAGCAAGAAACTGGAAACATCTATTGATATGGTGGGTGCAAATACATAAGCAATGGAATGATGTGCAGTTGTTAAAAAGAATGAGAAAACTTCCTATGAACTGAAATGAAAAGAGTTCCACAGTGCAGAACCATGCTGTCTATATTTTGAGTAAAACAAGAGGAGATTTAACTATGCCGCACACCTGAAACTAACGGGACATTGTATGCCAACTATACTTCCATTAAAAATAGGAACTTTAAAACATGTATTTTTATTTCCTTCTATTGTCATAAAGAAAAATTGAGATAAATAAGACTATATATAAATAAGAATACAATATAAAATATAGGTAATTGATTTGCATATATAATCCAAAGAAGAAGAACAATTAATGGCCACTGAACCTAAAAGAAAATGTTGAGTGTCTGTTATGTGCCTGGGATTTTGGAGCTGAAAAATAATCACTATCTTTGGGAGACATTTTGTTATCACTATTATTTATATATTTATTTATTTGTTCACTCATTTGTTTATTTATGCCATCACTATTAAAAATTTTTTTTTCAATTCCTCAAGTTGTACACCTTATTTATTTTTATTTTTTTAATATAATTTGTTGTCAAATTGGCTAACATAGTGTGTACAGTGTGCTTTTGGTTTTGGGGGTAGATTCCTGTGGTTCATTACTTACATATAACACCCAGTGCTCATTTAACATTTATTCATTTTTGAGAGAGAGACAGAGTGTGAGTGGGGGAGGGGCAGAGAGAGGGAGACAGAATCTGGAGCAGGCTCCAGGCTCAGGGCTGTCAGCACAGAGCCCGATGCGGGGCTTGAACTCACAAGCCATGAGATCATGACCTGAGCCGAAGTCGGACACTCAACCAACTGAGCCACCCAGGCGCTCCTATGCTATCACTATTTTAAACTCGGAAAACACATTCATGCATTGACAGGGAGTAAGAAAACTGAGTCACATATCTCTATGTTTACAGAGTATACAGGAAAGTAGATGAGTAGAAAAAGGCAATATGTGTTTTACTACTCAAGGGGAGACTTACTTTAATTGCTGAATATAGGGAATACCCATAATGCTTCTTAAACTCTGCTCGAATGTCCAAAAGGTCAATTTCCGATCTGGAAACCATTATTCGGTTCAGAGTAAACTCATCAGTTCCAACACCCTGTTAAGAAATACAGGTGTCCACAATACAAATCTCACTGGCCGCAAAACAATATATAGATCTATACTTACAGGAAATAGATAATGCTGCACAAAATATTCAACCACAGTGACTCTTTTCCACTCATTTGTCATCAAACTTTATCATTCATATATTCAAGAAATATTTATTGAGCATTTACTCTGTGCCATCACCATGCCAAATGTCAAAAACAAAAATGAGATACCCTTTCTAAGCTTTCAATTTTGTAAAGGATACAGGCAAGAAAACAAGCCATTACAATCCAATCCAACATATGGGAAATATTGGGTACTATGGGAGCATATGTAAGGAGAGCCTAAAATAGATCAAGAATTAGGAAAAGTCTGTCTGAGAAAGTGGTATTTGAGCTGGGGCGTAAATAATCAGCCAGATGAAAAGAAGGTAGGGCTCACATAGAGAGGGGGAAAAATGTTCCAAGAGAGGAGACAGCATGCATGAAGGTTCAGGCCAAGAAAGAATGCCACATTCAAGGATGCATAAATAATGGGGAAGAATCATAGCAAGAAATGTGTCTCAAAAGGCTGGACCTTGTAAACCACGAAATGAAATTCTGACTTTACCCCAAATGTGGAGAACAATTGCAATCTGTTGAACATGACAGTGTTGAAAGCAGATCAGATTTGTGTTTCAGGAAATCCCTTTGACAGCAGCATGCAGATGGGATTGCAGGGCAGGAGTGGGATCCAGAGAACAGAATGCGACTACAAGCTTTGGGACCCATCCAGGGGTGACTGTGTAACAAGACGAGAGCTCATAATGGCCTGACCCAGAATAATGGTGGTAGGAATGGAGAAAATGTGTAGATTTAAGGGGTGCTTACAAGGGTAGATTGACAAAATTTAGGGATGTATCATTTGGGGAGAATGAAGGAGGGAGAAAAGTGTAAAATTTCTTGCTGAGCAGTTAGGTGGATATTGACACTATTCATTTCTTCATTCATTCAACAAACAGTTACTGAACATCTACTATATATCAGACGTTGCTCCATGTACTGTGCATACGGTAGTGAACAGCACAGATTATATCTCTATTTGCATGGAGTTTACATTCTAATGGATGGAGATGGACAGTAAAGAAAATTAACATGTTTATGTAAATAGTAGTAAGAATTACATAATGGAGTGTGATTGAAAGGAAGCAAACTGACCTGTTTAGTCAGGAAAGACGTCTCTCAGGAGGTGACCTGAAAGGTGAGAAGGAGCCAGCCAGAGGTAGATCTGGAGAAGGTACATTCCAGGGAGAGAGGGCAACAAACTCAAAGACTCTGATGGGGGAAGACATTTGGCATAGTCAAAGACAGAAAGAAGGCCAAGGTGGCTGAGGCATGGGGGACAAAGATGGGGTGAATGGTATAACTTCAGAAAGTAGGGCAAGGCTAGTTCCTGTTGGGGCTATCCACTGAGGTGACTGAACACAGGACAGGAAGCACTTTTGGGTGGGGGGTGAAGTGAGGGACTTGGCGTGTTCACTCTGAACATAACTTTGAAGGCACATGTGGACCTTTATAGGAAATTTCCAGTGAAGACCCTGAAGTAAGCATCTTCTAAAGTTCCAGGCTCAGTGCAAAGGTCTGAAGATAGAAAAGAGCAAGAAAAACGCCTGTACTCAGAGACCTCACCATCTATCAGCGGTCAATAGACAAGGAAACCCAGGGTTTCTATGGCACGAAAGGCTACTGACTCAGCTTGGTTTAGTTTAAGAAAGGCAGTCTGAGAGGCCACTGGATCTAATGGGTCAGGCTTGAGGCTTGGTGTTCTGAAACAACTTTTACTGCCTGCATATACTGTGAAGTGGAGGAAACGATTTAGTCAACACGTCACTGTACCTGTCTCTATAAGGATTAGGATACTCTCTACCTAGGAGACAAATTAGTAGACAATTTAGCTACAAAAAAGAACTCATCAAAGGAGAAAAGAAACGTGAAATTCCATCAATATTATGCAATACTTTTCATATTCTTCTCGAGGGAGAATAAGAACGTATATGAAATTTCCAGACGAACCTTTAAAGCTTGATGCAGTCTTTCAGCTAAAAAGGCAGGCATGCTTCTGGCACAACGGACTGTTATAAAAAGCAAAGTAATGTTCAGTTTCATTTAATGGAAATTGAGTTAATCTATGGTAATATATTTTTTAAAAAGATTCTTTGAGTAACCATACCACTCTACCCCCTCGTCACCACCGGCTTTTATTGAGAATGAAGAGGGGATTGCTTCACCTGAATTTCAAAGGCTTATCACGTCATATTTGCACAGAACGTTAGCACAGTAATTACCTTTAGTCATGAGGAAAATAAAATTACCTGCCAGAGAAACTCCCACAGCAGCCGACTCATCTCCAACTCCCAGACACAGCAACACCTACGCTTACACCGCTAACTCCCTAGGGTGTACCTTTGCTCTGCTTCTAGCATCTTTAACTGCTGATAAATAACAACGAGGCAGAGACCTCATTGAGAAGACCCATCCACTTATGTAACAGTGTTTTGCGTCTGCTCCTTAATTCACATGTCTCTAGGAACAGATTTGGTCTGTGACTGACCTTCTGTTCGATACTCCTGGTTGGCATGGCCAAGAGGGAGAAGACCTATAGCTCTGACCGGGGCTCAGTTTCGGGAAGCCATTGATATCTTCCAAAAATAACCAAATATGATGAATCACTAAATTGGCTTAGTTGCTCAGTCTTTCAACAAGCCCCAATAAAAATGGCAATATAAATGTAATATTTTCATCTTTCAGGGAGTTTACAACCCAAGCGTGGTGACAAACCAATACAAAATTAAAAGACAAAGTAAAACCTAAAAAGATAACTGCTTCATGCATCCATTTAACAATATTTGTTGAACATATCGTGTGTACCATGGACTGTGCTAGGGGATATGGGAGCATAAAGATGCATCACTCAGGATTCCTACAGGAAAGGAGCTAATCTTCACATCAATTTAAAACACGTGCAAAGTAACTCAGTTTCCAAACACTCAAGGGCTTACCTATGGCCAGCAGTAAGTCTTCAAAATGCCCAGATAATTCTCCTTTTATGCTGTCCTCAATGTCCTTCTGGCTAATATTTCTATATTCATCAAATGCTAGAAAGCAACACCGTAAAAATATTTAAAGCATCCCAGTTGACCACACTCGAATATATTCTGTTTTTTTTGTTTGATATGCAGCAAATCAAGTTGTTAAATGTCAAACTCAAAAACTCCTTCTTCAAACCATCAAAACTTGAACATGGAAGTTTTTGTTGTTTCTTTAAAAAAAATCATCTGCAGTTGGGGCGCCTGGGTGGCTCAGTCGGTTAAGCATCCCACTTCAGCTCAGGTCATGATCTCACGGTCCATGAGTTCTAACTTCATGTTGGGCTCTGTACTGACAGCTCAGAGCCTAGAGCCTGCTTCAAATTCTGTGTTCACCACCCCCCCCGCCCTTCCCCACTCGTGTTCTGTCTCTCTCTGTCTCTCAAAAATAAATAAATGTTAACAAAAAAATTAAAAAAGAATCATCTGCAATAAAACCTAAACTTCATTGGCCATTTTCTTCAATGATCTCATTCTGTCTTCTCTCCTCCCCCTTCCCAGGCTGATGGAATTTAAAATCACCTGAAAGGTTAAGTGAAAAATGATTTATCTAGGGCAATGGGCTACTTTTAAATTATAGCAGCACCTGGGAACAACAGTGTGGTCATTAGTCAAATATGTTTTATCTGCTAATGAAATCTTAATTATGAAGATTTCTTTCTGCTGAGTAAGTCATCCCCAAAGGCAGCATGGCCTACTCACACTTACCAGAAGGCATTCAGATTTCTTGATCCGTTTTTGCCCCAAAGCAAAACCCACACATATGTCCCTAAGTATGTAGGCATACTTTGTAAGCCAAGTAAATTTTGAAAAAAAAAAATTTTGGAGAGAAATCTAGGATTGTTTGGTTTTTATGTTTCAAATAAAGATATTAATAAAGGAACTATAATATACTATTACCATTATTTTATAAAATAAGTGAAATTTTAATGCCAAAATTAAGGAAGGGCAATTTCAGAATTAAAAAGTCACGGTAATATCCTTATGCTTCCTCATTTTTCCATGAACTCAGCATAAGCCTAGTCATGTGCTGTGGTTGCTCTGTTGACCGACACCTGGGAGCCACACTCAGCTATTCACAGCGAATGGAGTTCTGGGCTTCTGGGTGCTGTTGCTTCCAGGTGGTTCAGGGAGATACATGAATGAGGAGGTGGGTGCTTAGCAGTTCCATGTAATAGTTGGCCTAAGCAAAAAAACTATGCTCCCCTTTCCCCAATTTGCTTTATATCAGAAAGAGCTGAATATTCATTCTTATCAATGCATTAAGATACCCTCACCCACAATGCCTGGTTTTTCTGGAAACTGGCTAACTAGGGAAGTGGCTAATTGGGTTGGAAGCATTGCCTCAGCTTCCGGAATACCACTAGAATACTCCTCTCTCCTCTCACCCCAGAGGGCTCCCCCTTTCTTTCTCCTTGCCATCTTCTCCCATCTGTTACCTGTCACTCACTAGGTGATGTACTCAACCTGGAGGGGAAGACAAGAGCAGTGTCAGTTGTGTCTTGAGTTGGAACACAGCTCCCCCATGTTTTTTTTTTTTCCTGAAGTGTTTATACATGCAAATGGATAGACTTTGCTATTTTTAACTTCATTTTACATAATTTTGTATATTAAACCAAAAAACATTTGCAAATACAACACAAAGCAAAAAGGATTGTAATGTGAGTGCATACTCAGTTTCAGTTGAGGAAAACTCCTTAAACACAGGATCTCGGTGAATTTATCTTCATCTGTACCCCATCTGTTCTCCCCAGCATTATAGAGAATCTATTGGATAAAAAGGAAGACCTAGAATGTTATTATGGACACAATCTCTCTCTCTCTCTCTCTCTCTCTCTCTCTCTCTCTCTCTCTCCCTCCTCCTCCTCCTCCTCCTCCTCAGAGGGTATGGAATGACAAGAGGAGGTCCTTGGTTGTAGAGTTCAGGGAGATAATCTCTTTTCCAAGTCTCTCACCGTTCCACTGTTAGCAAACTAGGAATCTAAGAGGGTGGCTGGAGCCAGAAGAATAATACCCACCACTGGGGAAGGTAGAGGGCTAGGGTGGGTGATGCCCAGCCTTCAGGCTTCTCCTTCAGAGAGGACAGGAGAGGACAGCCAGTGACGCCAAATGAATGAAAAGACAGTCAAGGGGGAAAAAAGGTTACAGGAGATGTTTTCTTTGCTCTATTACTGACCTGGGCATCCTTTTTGGCCAGCTGCTCATCCACTTTTAGACTTTCATCTCTTCTGCCCTAAACAGGGAAGATGCAAACAAAGGTAATCCTCTTAAATAAAGAAGACTCTAAGACTCGGTATTCCAACCAACAGGATGTTTTAGAGATTTTTTTCTCCAGCAGAGGCCAGGAAACACAGAGGAATCAGGCACTCAGGGCTCCCGTTGTGGCTCTGCTACTCATCAGCCATGATATTTGTAGCAAATCACACAATTTTCTGAGCCTCATTTTCCTCTTCTGAAAACTCAAAGATCTTAAGGGAATGAAAACACAAGCCACAGACTGGGAAAAATATTTACAAACACACATCTAGTACAGGACTTACATCCAGAAAACATAAAGAGCTCTAGACACTCACATAAAATAATGAAAACCTACTTTTAAAATGGGCAAGAGATCTGCCCAGATATCAGATATACAGTTGGCAAGAAAGCACATGAAAAGGCCATTAGGGAATAGAAAATAAAAAATAAATGAGATACCACTACATACCTATTAGAAAATGGCTAAAATCCAAAACACTGACAACACCAAAGGATTTGGAACAACAGGAACTGTCATTCCTTGCTTGTGGGAATGCAAATCGATACAGCCACTTTGACAGTCTGGACACGTCTCACAAAACCAATCACACTTTAACCATAATCCAGCCACTGTGCTCCTTGACACTGACCAAATTGAAGTCCACACAAAAACCTGTACATGGATGTTTGCAGAAGTTTTTATACCTAATTGCCCAAACTTGGAAGAATCCAAGATGCCCTTCAACGGGTGGAACAAACTGTCATATATCCACACAATGGAACAGTATTCGGCGATAAAAAGGAAAAGACTTATCAAGCCATGAACGACACTTAGTATATTACTAAATGTAAGAAGTCAGTCTGAAGAGACAACATACTGTGTGGTTCCCATCATATGTCATGCTGGAAAAGGCAAAACAATAGCGACAGTAAAAAGACCAGTGTTAGCCAGCGTTTTGAAGGGAGGAGGAGAAGGATGAAGAGCTGGAGTGTAGGAATTTTAGGGCAGTAAAACTATTCTGTGTGATACTGTAATGGTGGATACATGACATCATCCATTTGTCCAAACCCATGAGTGAATCTTAATGTCCACTATGGACTCTAGTTAATAATAACAATAATAATAATAATGTAGCACTATTCAATCACCAATTATAATATACTACACCATGCAAGATATTAATAGCTGGGGAAACTGTGAGGGGCATAAGGGAACTCTGTACTTTCTGCTCCATTTTTCTGGAAGTCTAACATTTCTCTGAAAAATAAAGTCTATTAAAAAGACAAAACCCTTGAACTCTAACACTGAGGGCTCTGTGGCTAAGTGCATGTGTGCTTGTGCACAGAAACTCAGCACACTACAGAAAGAGGGGAGATAGGAAAGAGGATTGCCGGAATTATTTTGAGAATTGTAGGTGAATGGCATGTTTGGCCGTAATATTTTTAAAGCACATTTATTGCCATTTGCAGACATTAGGTCCTTGTGTGTTTGTCTGATTTCCACGTGGTTTCTTTCATTTTCCTTTTCAGTGCTGCTGCCACTCCACTGTTAGTTTGCCTTTTTATTCCGTTTCATTGTGCACTCTGCTCCAGGAAAAAAAAATGCTGACTATCGGGGCATCTGGTTGAGTTTGTGACTCTTGACTTCGGCTCAGATCATGATCTCAGCTCGTGAGTTCAAGCCCTGCATCAGGCTCTGCGCTGACAGTGCAGAGCCTGCTTGGGATTCTCTCTCTCTGCCCCTCCTCTGCTCTCTTTCTTGCTCTCTCAAAATAAATAAATAAACTTAAAAAAAAATGCTGACTATCAATGGTACTACTGCTAATAAGCCACTGCCACCACGTCTCGATCACTTTTTAGGTACTATGTACTTTACACACAGGCGCTCTCTCTCTTTATCTTCACAACACCCCCCGAGGTTGGTACTCTTGTTATTTTAGTTTTACAGATGTGAAAACAGAAGTTTTAAGACTTAAAGTAACTTGTCTAAATAAAGCTACTAGGCAGCCGAGGAGTGTGAGAGTCCAGGGCAGTTTGAGTCTAAACACCTGGCCTGAAGTCCTACTCTGCAACTGCCTCCTGTGGAGGTTGTGTGCTCCTGTGCGTGCACAAATGCATGTGTGCTCTTGTACACAAACCTGTGCGAGTGCATGTTTGCAGCAATGCCTCATTAATTTGGCTTTGTCGGGTCGACCTTTAAGGTTTTCACCATTGGAAGTAACTGAAACCATAATTAGGATAAACTGTTTTCTTGTGGCATGCCTCACTTCGACAAGTACTATTTCTACCCTCAGGCTGAGACCAGCGTTGGGACTTCGTCACACGTAAAGAGCTGTGTAAATCAGCCGAAAGGGGCCAGTGAGGTATGGCTTAAATTACCTCCTCTCATGTACACATATGTGGTTATATCTCACCCTTGACCTTACCACCTTTATTATGAAGTCATGAGCCTCCTAAGAAGAGAGAGCTAGATGTGGCCTCATTTAGTCACACGCTGACGAATGGTTTAGCAACTCTTCCAAAGGCGGCAAACATAAAGTTGCAGCAATCGTGTTTTTGTTTTTGTTTTCACAAGTCTTTTTTTAAGACTTTAAAGAAAATCTTTAATTTTTAAAAATTTATTTTTGAGAGAGAGAGAAAGACAGAGCACAACTGGGGGAGGGGCAGAGAGAGAGAAGGATACACAGAATCCAAAGCGTGTTCCAGGCTCTGAGCTGTCAGCACAGAGCCCAACGTGGGGCTCAAACCCACGAACTGTGAGATCATGACCTGAGCCAAAGTCGGAGGCTTCACCAACTGAGCCACCCAGGCAACCCATTGCAAGTCTTTTTGTTTGTTTGTTTTTAATCCTGAGGCTGATATACCCATTTCTGAAGAAAATTTTTCTGTATCATGCTTCCTACTTAATTTAAATACCAACAAAAGAAATAAATATTCTTTGGAGTCCAGAAATGAAAATGTAAAATGAATGTATTATTTCATAAGGAGAATTGCAATCTCATTGTCTTAGTTTGGTTATTTTTAAACTCCCTAGAAATTATCATTAAGCATGCAGCTTATCGGGCCGTTAAGAAAAAATAAAAACTTACATCTGCCAAAGTCAATAGAGCTTTCCGGAAATCTCCAGATGTTTCTGAACTAATGTCATCTCCAAGACTCTTCTTATATACTGAAACCAAATAAGAATAAATTAAGCCTTGACAAACTGAAAAACATTATTACAAAACAGAGAAAAGCTTAAATGTCAACCTTGGCAAGGAGTGAGTACCTGATAAAATAAATCTTACCTCTTTTTTTTCATCTTGCTGGTTCTCTTCTGATACAGACACGTTCTTCTCATAACTATTACCATGTTGTGTGTGGTGGCAGATGTGTAAGAACAGAAAGAATTGCCTTTTTGGGTCAAATCATGGTCCATTTTATCTGACAGTGGCATTAAAATATGGATAATGGAGGGGCGCCTGGGTGGCGCAGTCGGTTAAGCGTCCGACTTCAGCCAGGTCACGATCTCGCGGTCCGTGAGTTCGAGCCCCGCGTCAGGCTCTGGGCTGATGGCTCAGAGCCTGGAGCCTGTTTCCGATTCTGTGTCTCCCTCTCTCTCTGCCCCTCCCCCGTTCATGCTCTGTCTCTCTCTGTCCCAAAAATAAATAAACGTTGAAAAAAAAAAAATTTAAAATATGGATAATGGAAAAGCTAGTGTGGGCAAGCTGCTAGTTTGCCCTCCAATTACTATTTCCTTCTTCTTCAGTACTAGAACATGGACCTTGAACAGGACATAATTCACACAACTTAAAGACTACATTCTCAGCTCTCCTTTTAGCCCATTGAATCTTCTCTTAGGGAGTGAGCTATACAGAAAAAGAGTCAAAGACAGTACAACAGAGAAGTGGAAAGACCCTAAGGAATAAGGCACAAAACAGAAGTCAAGAAAAACCATAAACCATGCAGCAAATAAAAGCCTACGTAGACAAACACCATGTGGTAAGGGGAGAGAAGTTACTTGGTGCTCTCGAGAACAGTAGAAGCAGAAAGGGAAAAGAGTTACTGTACCAGAAACATTAGCACAGGGAGCAATGAATGCCTGATATTGAGGAAGGGACAAGAGGGCTGAGTCTCCAGGTTAATGCTGTGTCCTGAATCTCATCTCCATAAAGCTTAGCTACACATGGTTAAGACTGTTTTCTTCTTTTACTTCTTATGTATCATAAATCCCTATTAATCAAGGTAACCTAAATGCTGTCCCATTCCTTATAGCCTTAGAGAGCTTATCTCACAGAGATATAGGGGCCTCTGATAACTTTGAACTACTACCACAGTTCATACCTGCAAAACAACAATCCTAAAAGCTAGAACTTTCACTTGGCTCTTAAGACGACAATCTCAATCTTGAGGATATTCATTCAATGCATATTTGAATTTATTCCCCATTGTTCTGGTCACTGGAGCTACAGCAGTGAACAAAACCAGATAAAGTTCCTGCCCTCATAGAGCTTACGTCTTAGGGTTGTTTGTACATAGACGCTGGACCCCAGAAATCCATCAAGTGGCAAGTCAACTCATGGAGTAGTAACTCTTCTAAGAAATATCCAGAAGTAACAAGTCACCTTGGGATACATTCTCTGGCTCTGATGACTTTTTTATATGCAAATCTCATTGAACTCAGAGAACCAAATATTTTAAACATCTACAATGCACCTGTTTGTGGCTATTATTAAGCAATTATCTCATCTACTCCAAATTCAACCTTCTATGCCTTACTTTGTGGAGCTGGGATTGGGACACTGCAAATTAAACTTCTCTTGTGTACCCCTCTCCCCTGCCCCAACTCCCTGTTAGGTCCACCACTGGGGAAGGGGGCGGGTAGAGGGAGACTGGAAGGCAGGGGAGAGCAGAACAGGTTAGTTGTTTGCTACTCATGTCAGTGCAAACCAGTGAAGGTCTTTAATCCTGGCAGCAGCGGTTGGCTCCAGGCGCCTAGAAAAAGTCACTTAGCATGGAGGGTGCCAGCTCCAGCCAGATGCAGCCCTTTTGCAGAGATCGGAACTCTGGTTCCTTAAATCTCTCCACTGAGCCCCTGAGGCACCAACATTGGCCAGGTGATACCCCTCCCCTGAGCTTCTAGTTCCTGAAAACTCCAACTTCTTTCCCTTGTTGTTCCAGCCCTGGGGTTTGTTTACACCTGTGTGTCATCCCTGTGTTCCCTTTTAGCTTTTTCAGTCCTCCAAAAAAAGTGTTTAAACAATTCTCTATGTTAAATTCTGTTAAAATGCCTAGTGCTGATTCCGTTTGAATGGAGCCCTTATGAGCACATGAATAAAACACTTACCTATCATTAAGCTAAGTGAAGGTATTTACGTTCTAATGAGAATTTCTCAAAGTGACCTATCTGACACCCATCTAAGAGCCAGTATATCCCTTCTCTGGACTTCTACTGCAGAACCTCTCTGATACAGAAACATAGAAACTGTGGCTCCCTTGGGGTACTTGGAGGGGGCTACAGGGGGCTGTTGTATAATACAGAATTTGGGCTGGTCTTTGTTCCGGTTCCTAGCTGGTAACCTTTAAATCCTTGGAATTTCCCAAATAATAGGAATGTCTGTTATTCGTGGCAGGTGCCCACGAACCACAGCTGAATTTATGCTAACGAGACAACTCAGGGTAGGGGCTGGTCCCACCAGAAAGACCAACCATGTGATTTAGAAGGGTTGGGGCTTTGAGCCACATGATGTCAGCCTGACCTGCAGTGAAAGGAGGGGGACTGGAGATGGGGATCAGTCATGTGGCCAGTTATGCAACCAGTCATGCCTATGTAATGAATCCTTAATAAAAGCTGGATACCAAAGATCCAAGGAGTTTCCCTGGTTGGTAATTACATATCAATGTGCCGGGAAGGAGATACATCCAGAGAACACGGAAGCTTTGTGTTTGGGACCCTCTCAGACGTCTCCTCTGAATGTCTTCACTTGGCTGGTCCTCATTTCTACTCTTTCAAGTAGAATTATAATTGTAAGTACAACTGACCCGTGAACAACATGGGTGTGAGCTGCACAGTCTACCTATATGTGGGTGTTTTCAAAAACTGCAGTACAATTTTGTAAATGTATTTTTTCTTCCTTACGATTTCCCTTTTTTGTTTGTTTCAATGTTTATTCATTTTTGAGAGCGAGAGAGAAAACGTGAGCAGAGGAGGGGCAGAGACAGAGGGGGACAGAGGATCTGAAGTGGGTACTGCGCTGACAGCAGTAAGCCCAAGGTAGGGCTCAAATTCACGAACCATGAGATCATGACCTGAGCCAAATTTGGACGCTCAACCTCCTGAGCTTCCCATATGCCCCTCCTTGTGATTTTCTTAAAACCATTTTCTTAACTCCAGCTTACTTTATTATAAGAACACAGTATATAATACATATAACATACAAAGTATGTGTTAATTGACTGTTTATGTTACCAGTAAGGCTTCTGGTCCACAGCAGGCTATTAGCAGTTAGGTTTTGAGGGAGTCAAAAGTCATACATGGATTTTGAACTGTGCTGGGGGTCGGTGCCCCTAACCCTCATGTTGTTCAGGGGTTGACTGTATAATGCTTTCTTAAGTTCTGTGAGTCATTTTAGTGAGCTATTGAACCCGAGGAAGTAGTGAGAACCCCTAAATGTGTAGCCGTTTGGTCAGAAGGGCACGCGGCCTGGGAGCACTGAGCTTGTGGCTGGTGTCTGAAGTGAGGGTAGTCTTGTGGGGGCTGTGCTTTAACTTGTGTAGTCATGCTAATCCTGGGTAGTCTGTCAGAATTAACCCTCGGTAGTCTGTGTCACAGCTGACAGACTATTAGGACTTTAGCTAATTATACTGAATCCACATGCTCAACACATTCTCTAAATGGTTCGTCTCATTTTCCACACCAAAAATCATGAGGCTAATCTGAGCGGTTTTTAATATATAATATTAATATACCATGATTTGATGAAATCTTACATTGATGAAAATAGTTGGTTCAATAAATAGTGGTTGCCAAGGGCAAAATCCCCTATAGCTGTAATGTTATAAATGAGAAATGTCAATGCCATTGTTATGCAGCAGTTTCTAGCTTGGGTCATATTCAAAATTTCTCTGAAAATCCACATTTAGCCCATTTTAGAATGTATCCTCCTTTTTATGTCTTGCCTTCCCCAAATGCCTTGTGAAGAAGAGCATGGTGGGTGTCTGGGAAAAGCAACATTGGCTCATATGTGTGTGGACAGTGGGAAAAGTAAGCAGAAAATAAGACTACCTGTATAGTAGGCTTGGGAGATCTCCTTCATCTGCCTGCTTGTTCTGGTGGTAAGGATTTCAATCAATGCATGTTCGCTTGTTCCGACACCCTAAAAAGAAAAAAGAAATCTATTTTTTGAATACTTAAAACACTTAATTTCATGCATTTCAGGCTTGATATCTTGTTTTATACAGATGAAAAGAAGTTTTAGTAAATCCACATAAGGTTGCATATTGCTATAGTTTTCTAATTTTTCCACATACTTTAGTACAAAAATAACACAAATCATCTAAACTGACACCCACATTTTCAAGAAAATGTCCTACTCTAGTGTAAAGAATAAATTGAGTAATTGCAGAAAGAAATAGCACAAAGGGAAAAGCCTATGCCATTCAATATCAGAAGTGAGCATTTGAACACACCATTATGTTTATTAAGGGCTCTGCAATTCTTTTGAATGGGTTCATCCTTCTACCATTGCACTAGATGGTCAGCAGGTATCATCTTCATACAGGGAGATTATTAAAGGCTCAGTAATGTGTGTCATGGGCCTAGTTGACTTGGGGACTAGTTACCCTGAGCCTTGATTTATACTGAGGTCACTGAATCACACTGTGACTCTATGAAAAGCCATTTATACTAGCGCTTGATCAAATAATGTTGATGCAGCTTATGAAAAGAGGCTGAATTCTGTCCCTCTGTGGCACAGATTCCTAGTTGCCCTCAACATCTCTCCATTTTAATTAATTAATGAATTAATTAATTTAAAAACAGACTTTTAAGATCAGTTTTAGGTTCACGGCAAAACTGAATGGACCCCATCTCTTTTACCCTCTTTGCTTATAATAAAACCCTTAATTTATAACTTAGCACATAGCTACCCAAATAGATACTATATTACTCCCTAGCCTCCCTTGGAGCTAGGTTTGTTCATATGACTAAATTATGAGCAATAGAATATATGTAAATACCACATACGATTTCTGAGAATCCTTAAAGAGAGGGAATGAACCCTTCTTTGTCTCTTATTCTTTTTAGCTGACTGGTGTAAAGACATATTGCCGGGATCTTGAGTTGCCATCTTTAGCCAAAAAGTGGAATCTACAGGCTGAAGATGGACAAACCTCAAGATAGAAGGAGCCTGAGTGCCTGATAATGATAGTGTCATGACACCCAGCTCTGGACTGCTTACTTTGGATTTCTTTTGCATAAGAGAGGAATTTTTTAAATCTTTATTGGTGAATCTAATCCTTATTATTGTACCTGTTAAACTGCCCCCCATGTGGCAGCCATAGAAATGCACCACTCAGACTTCATTTTAAGAGAATATGCTGCAAAGAACATAGTTGGTTGATAGCCTCCAACTGCCATAGCTCTGGATCTGCCACGTGGTTCACAAAAAGGCTATTCTCCCTCCAAGCTGTCTCAGCAAGTGACTGAACATGGAAGGGGTACTGGAGCTGGGCCATTTCTGCCTGGTGTAGGACTTCGCCAAAGGGCAGTCCTTTGCTTTGGAGCTCCCCATCGGCCTGCCATGGTTTTCTCTGAGCTGCCCTGTGCACGGAGGCTCCTCCTATCTGAGCCTACTTCTGTCCCTCTGTCATGTGTGTAAGCCCTGTATTGCCATCTGAAGCTTCACCCAACTTATCCTGCTCTGACACTTCTTTATCCCTCATAAGATCTCCCCCAGGGAGGGGGGTGCTGGGTGGCTCAATCAGTTAAGTGGCCAACTTTGGCTCAGTCATGATCCTGCAGTTCATGAATTCAAGCCTTGCATCGGGCTCTGTGCTGGCAGCTCAGAGCCTGGAGCCTGCTTCAGATTCTGTGTTTCCATTTCTCTCTGCCCCTGACCCACTCTTGCTCTGTCTCTCTCTGTCTCTCAAAAAATGAATAAGCATTAAAAAAAAAAAGATTTTCCCCAGGAAATCTCTTGTGTGTCCCATCCCATCTTAGCATCTGCTTCTTGGGTGCCCATACGTCTTCCACAGAAAAGAAAAATATCTCCTATCTCTGATAAGGAGGCAGAATACAGCTTATGCCTCAGATATAGACTCCTTCCTTCCTCTCAACAAATGCATTGAGCACCTACTTCATTTCAGAAGGTGCAGACCAAAACTGATGAGGTTCCCTGTTATGATGGAGATATACCTTTTAATTGGATGGGGGAAAAAAAAACAACAATAAACAAATAGCAAAAAATAAAAGACATAATTTTAGATGGTATTAGGTGCAATTAAGAAAATTAAACTGAGTGAATTGATAGAAAATGTGTGGAGGGAAACATTCCAGATGGAAAGAACATCATGTATAAAGACCTCAAGGTAGGAATAAGCTTAGAATGTTCAAGCAGCAGAGAGAAGGCCAGTGTAGCTATAGTACTGAATCGGGGGAGAGGGAGGAGAGGGTGTGATGGGCAGTTTTATGGAACTTTATCAACTTGGCCAGGCTACAGTCCTCAGTTAACTCAATCAAACACAAATCTAGGTTTGCTGTGAAGGTATTCTGTAGACATAACTAAAGTCCATTATTGAGTGTCTTTAAGTAAAGGAGATCATCTTAGATATTTCAGGTGGACCCAACTTAGTTGAAAGGCTTTCAGAGCAGAGCTGAGGCTTCTCTGAAGAAGAAGAAATTCCATCTGCGGGCAACAGCTCCAGCTTGTGCTTGGAGTTCCAGCCTGCCCTACAGATTTGGATCTGCCCAGCCAGTTCCATGATTATGTAACCAACTCCTTGCAATAAATCTAGTAATATATATCTCCTGCCTACTGCTTCTGCTTCTCTGGGAAACCCTGACCAGCACAGATAGAATTTTTAAGAAGTCAAGAGATAGGAGCCAGACTGTGATGGGTGATGAAGGTCATGGTAAGAAGTTTGGATTTTAAGTATTCAAAGCCATTGGAGATTTATGCAGGTGAATAGTATAATATGATTCCAAAAATGACTTTATAAAAATAATTTTGGCTATTCTGTGGTGAACGGATTTCAAGTGGGCAAAAATAGAGGCAAAAGGACCAACTAGAAAGCTATTGATATGGTCCAGTCAAGAGATGGTGGTGGTTGAAGTAGAATGGTAGAAATGAATCCTGAGAGATATGCACACATTTCTTTCTTTCTTTCTTTCTTTCTTTCTTTCTTTCTTTCTTTCTTTCTTTCTTTCTTTTTTTTGAGAGAGAGAAAGTGTGCATGTGCATGCAAGCACGTGAGCAAGCATGTGAGCTAGGGTGGAGCAGAGAGAGAAGGAGAGAGAATCCCAAGCAGGCTCTTCACTGTCAGGGCAGGACCCAACATGGGGCTCAAACTCATGAATCATGAGATCATGACCTGAGCTGAAACCAAGAGTTGGACGCTTAACCAACTGAGCCACCCAGGCGCCCTGCACACATTTCTGATAGATGGACTTGCAGACAGATCTGGGAGCTTTGAAGAGTGAGGGAAAGCAAGGGATCAAAGATTCTTTTGGGTTTCTGACCTAAGCAATGGGGTTGATGATGGTGCCATTTATTCTCAATGACAACAAAGTAGAGAATTTGACTCTTTGGGTCAAAAACCATGGAAACAGAATTAGGATATGACAATATCCTTTCAGCCCAGGAACATGTGGGCTCAAGGTTCCACAACCGTTCCCTATTTCAGTATTGTTCTACCACTCGGATAGTATAGCATCAAAATGACATCCAATCTGTCTTTTTTACACCCATGTCTCAAGTGTGCACTGGAAGAAAGTCACTACTCTTGATGACATAGTCAAATCTCAGGTGGAAATGGCTCAGACTGGGCTCATACCTTCATGGATTTCTTCAGCTGCTTCGCATCAAACATGGCTGGAGGAGTCACAAGGGCCACCATGAGTTCCTTAAAGTGGCCAGAGAGATCACCCTTCAAGTCATCTTTCAGTTCCTAAGATAAAGAACCCCAAAGAAGAAAGTGTGAAATACTTTTCCTTTCTCTTTCTTTAGAGTCACATAGTGAAAGATAAACATATGTATCAATTCAAACAAAAACATGCCAATTTACAGGGAGTAAAAGGAAATGGTGAACTATTTCTAAGGATTTAATCTGCATTTTGTGACTGCTTCCAACTTGTTCTGTTTTATAGGTTTTCTGAAGGAAAGCCAATGGAAAGGGTTACATGAGTGCCACTGATAGGAACTGTGTATCACAATGCATTTCCCACACCGAAGATGCTCTCAATACTTGGGTTGGGGTGGGGGGAAGAAGAGGAAGAGGAGCTCTGTAATTCACACCCAGAGTCATGGGTAGTTGCTTGATTCCTTGTTTCTCAGTGACCGCTAAAGAACTCTGGAGAGAAAAGGGAACAGAGGACAGTGGCGGTCACTTGCCTCTGCTAAGAGTGTGGAACCACGAGCCATCAAAAGCAGTTTCCTGGCAACAGCAGGGAAAACCCCAAATGTAATGGGGCACCTATTACTTAGTATTGTCCCTTGGCACTGTTTTCACTTATTACATGAGTACAGTCCATCTTCCCTGCTTGAAGGCAGGTAATGTGGTTTTTACTTTCAATATTCAAAGGAGTGTTATTGAATTATTATTTTCTTGCTGCTGATTATTTTCAGCTCTGAGACAGAGGCTGGCAGCCTCCCAGACTGCTATGACAATGTGGATACATACCAACATCTACCATGCCACTGGGGGGCCCAGTGGGTGGGGAGCAGGCAAAACAAATGGGAGAGAGCCAAGGGTCACTAGCTCCACTTTAATCGCCACAGGGTGTTTCCTCTCTAAATGCTAAGCTGTTATTACCATCTGTCCTCAACCCAGGACTTCCCAACTGGATCCTCCTTCACATGCTCTCATTCCATCCCACTGTGAGAAATGGGGTCACCCTTCACCTCCATCCTTCCTTCCTCCATATTTTGGAAATACTGAAAGGCCAATGGATCATTCATGTTCCCTATACGTGAGTGTTTTGCCTTTTTGAGAAGCTTGGCAATTCATTAAATTTGACAGACATTTACTGGGCACCTGCTCTGTGGTAGGCTTTTAAAGGTGAGTTAAAAATCTTTACTCCTGGGGCGCCTGGGTGGCGCAGTCGGTTAAGCGTCCGACTTCAGCCAGGTCATGATCTCGCGGTCCGTGAGTTCGAGCCCCGCGTCGGGCTCTGGGCTGATGGCTCAGAGCCTGGAGCCTGTTTCTGTATCTGTGTCTCCCTCTCTCTCTGCCCCTCCCCCGTTCATGCTGTGTCTCTCTCTGTCCCCAAAATAAATAAATGTTGAAAAAAAAATTTAAAAAAAAAAAAAAAAAAAAAAAAAAAAAAAAAAAAAAAAAATCTTTACTCCTAGGATATTATACTCTAATAGGAAAACCAGAAATATTTGAAGATAAAATTTCAGTATAATATGTTAAGTATCTGATAAAGTGTGAAGGTTAAATATTACAAAGGGTGTCTTCATAGAGTCTGGGGGTGTGGAAAACACTGCCAGGAGGCGATGCCTGAGCTGCCTGTGGATGGTCACTATACAGCCTCAGTCCTCACCTGGACTCAGCAGGCTGACTGCTCTGTTACCACTCTTTTCCCACCACAGTTTGTTAGCCACAGAAGCTAAAATGATCTTTTGAAAATATAAATTAGTTTACAGTGTTCTCTTGCTTACAGCCTTTCAATGATTCTCTGTTGTTCTTAGAGTAAAACCTAAACTCTGTAGCAAGACGGCAAGGCCCAGCATATTTGAAATCTCCCCCCACCCCCATGGCATCTTTCCCATCTGCTCCCTCTATTCTCCACACTTCTGCCATATTGGAAGTCTTTCTGTTTCTTAAATATTCCCGGCTTGTTTTTGCCTCAGGGCTTTTGCATTTGCTGGGCCTTCTGTCTGCAATGCTCTTCCCCAGATCAAGCAAATAAAAAAACAAAAGCAAAAACAGAAACAAAAAACCAGAATCCTTAGTACTGTTTACTTTCAGCTGAGAGTAAGGTTAACACCCTGTCACTGATATGTCTTCACCACCCTATTTCAAGGAGCCATTCACCAGTCATTCTCTACCACACCATCCCATTTTAATTCTTTCATAGCACTTACCAAGATCTGAATTTATTTTATTCACTTATTTTTCTTTCTTTAAAAAAATTTTTTTCAATGTTTATTTATTTTTGAGAGACAGAGGGAGACAGAGCTTGAGTAGGGGAGGCACAAAGAGAGAGGGAGACACAGAACCCAAAGCAGGCTCCAGGCTCTGAGCTGTCAGCACAGAGTCGGATGTGGGGCTCAAACCCACACACCGTGAGATCATGACCTGAGCCAAAGTCAGACACTTAACCAACTGGGCCACCCAGGCGCCCCTACTTCTAATTCTTCTAATAAAATTTTAACCTCATAAGAAAAAGAGGGATCTGCTTTTTAGATCAGTGAGTCTCCAAAGACAAGGATATCTCCTGACACAGAGAAGTACCCCACTCCTGACACATCGTAGTTTATTATTGAACAAATACACTGTGTGGAAAAGACACAAAATGTTCTTGTATACAAGTAAGTTTTCATTTGCTGAATGAATTAAATCTACAATTACAAAAACATTTTAAAGTTGGAAGACAAATTGAAGATCATCGAAGACAGGATCTACCAGATAATTGGTCAGATAATCCTTTTTTTTTTTTTTTTTGAAAAATTTCTCTTTATTTTGAGAGAGAGAGAGAGAGACAGAGCACACAACTGGGGGAGGGGCCGAGAGAAGGGAGACAGAGAATCCCAAGCAGCCTCTGCCCTGTCAGCACAGAGCTAGATGCAGGGTTCGAACTCATAAAGAAAAATATGGAACACTTCACGAATTTGCACGTCATCCTTGCACAGGGACCAAGTTAATCTTCTCCGTACCGTTCCAATTTTAGTATATGTGCTGTCGACGTGAGCACTGGTCAGATAATTCTTACCTATGGGGGCTGTCTTGTGCATTGCAGGATCTTTAGTGGCATCCCTGACCTCCACCCACCGCATTCCAGAAACATCCCCCTCTCCCACCGGGTGTGATGATCAAAATGTCTCAAGACATTGCCAAATATCTTTTGGGGAGCAGAATCATTCCTGGTTTAACGTTACTGGTCTAAGGCAACCCTCCTTATTCAACAGGTGGAAAAATTGAGGTCCAGAAAGAGCAAATAACATATGCAAAGCCATTCAGCCAGTTAAGAGCAAAACTAGGACTCCTAACTGTGACTGGATACACAGGGTACTTTCTGTTACACTTGGGCTGAAACAAAAGATCTGCAGCCATAACCACGTGGGAGCATCCCTGATCCATAGTGATTAGCTCTTTACTAGTTGTCATGTTAATCAAATCATACCTTTCCATATGCTGCTTGATACGCCTGAACAATCAGCTGCCGCTGTGCATTTGTCCTTTCAGTCAGAATGCTGATGAGTGTTTCCTCATCGGTTCCTAAACGAGACAAAAAGAATATTACTCACCATCAACCCAAAGATGCCTAATATCTGTTATGAACAAAGGAAAAATGATCAATGGTTTGAAACAAATGCAGAGAGGAAGGCATTTCAATTTTTAATTTCCAGGTTCTTACCAGGTTGGAATCTGCATTTCTTTGCCAGGCTTTTGGAAAAGAAAATTAATTTGGGGGAGTTTGGGGGAAAGACAACAATTATTGTCCAAATATTCCTCCCTGTATATCAGACCGAGGGAGTAGTGCGAGGAATGTGTTGCTTTTGAACTAGGGTTTTTTCCCCCCTTATGAGGTTCAGTTGCTGTCCTATCACCTTTTATCTCTCTCTTATCTCCATACTTGATGTCAAATATTTTTCTCTAAAAAAAAGGAACTGACATGTATTGAGAACCTGCCATATTCTAGATACCTTTTATTCATGGTCATAGTTAATATTCACTGAAGCTCTGGGCGGTAGGTAGGATTCAGGGGTTCCAAAGATGAAAACACAATATTTAGAAAAGTTATCTCATTTGCCAAAGTCATGCAGCTTTTTAGTAGCAAGAATGTAAAACCAAATCTCTGACCCGAAAACATATATTTCCCTCTCTGAGTTGTACCACTTTCAGACATCCCAGACCCATAGACTTAAGCACCTGTTGTAAGTAAAGGGCTGATGCTGGCCTGTTTGAGAATGTCCTCAAGGTCACTATTTTCTTGGTAACTAAAGTATGAAGTAACATGGGGAGTTGTGTCCACCTCATTTGCAGTGAGGACTACCCCTGGGTTGGGGAGCTCTGAGTTGGCTTATGTGCCTTGGGCCTATGTGATTCATGGTATAAAAAATCAGTTGGAACTCAAGGCTCAACTTCTCAGTGTTGAGGTGACCCACATGCTCCTTGGCTATATATGCCAGTGGCCATGGTACATACTCTATATACATCAAGGATGGGGCAAACAAACCATGTACTTGGTTAGTGGCTGGGCCTCCCAGGGAAAGATGCTGTCCCACCACATCTCTGGTCCTGGATTCTTCTATGGCATTAAGTAAACATGGAACTCAATTAAAGCCTAGTTGTGTCCTGTGAGTCTGATGATCGATTTGGACCTGTAATGGCATCTGTGTTGGGACACGACTAGCCACCCCCAACTGCACAAGTATCTCAGATGCTCCGGGTTGAATTCATTCTCTTTCCTCTCTAACTTGTGTTTCATTCTATGCACCCTCATCAATGGCATCACTATGGATACAGTCACCCAACCAAAGACCCTAGTGGTCTACCCCTTTCTTTTCTTTACTCCCTACAGGGTAGCAATCATCAGCATCTCTCGAATTTGCCCTCTCCTTGGCCCTTGTGCATGCATCATATTTTATCTAGAAACGTCAATAGCCTCCTGACTTGACCCCCTTCCAATTCATACTGCAATTACTGCCTCAGTAAATTCTTAAAAAAATTTTTTTTGTAATGTTTTTATTTATTTTTGAGACAGAGAGAGACAGAGCATGAGCAGGGGAGGGGCAGGGAGAGAGAGAGAGGAAGACACAGAACCCAAAGTAGGCTCCAGGCTCTGAGCTGTCAGCACAGAGCCCGATGCGGGGCTGGAACTCACGGACTGTGAGATCATAACCTGAGCTGAAGTCAGACGCTCAAGTGACTGAGCCACCCAGGCACCCCTGCCTCAATAAATTTTTTAAAATGGACCTGATCATGTCAATCCCTCGGTTGAAATCCTAATGGTTCTCTGTAACCTTCAGGATGAAGCTCAAGCCCCGTAGCTCATGAACCTGCTCTTTAGGGTCTAGCTTCTGCCTCCCATCTCTGTTCTAATCTTCTACCCCTTCTCTGCATCTCTACGCCTTATGGCCCTAGACTCCACACAAAGCGACTGCTCGCAGTTGTGTGTAGTTTGTATGCTAGGAGGTTTTTCATCTCTTGCTTTTGCATATCCTCGAGACAGGAAAGTAAAACAGCTGCCTCCTAGTTGAGAGACAGGATCAGACACATGTCTAATGCAAATGCCATTAGGATACCTGATTCTGGACTGAGAACACATAGGTAATGGTTCTGCTTCTGCAACCCCAAATGCAAAAATTTGTGAAGAAACATGATATTAAGAAAAAAAAAGACAAGCAATAGAATTTAAAGACTATTAATTTGTTCATTTTGACATTAACCTCATGGAACAGTCTACTCAACATCGAGCATAAACAGGGAAAGCACAGAGAGAAAGGAAGAAATGACTGTCATTTAGAAACAGAAAGAAAAATGTAAAGCCAAACAGACAGAAATAAGATAATATTACACCAATAAAAAAACCCTGACAGTATATTTCATGGAACCTAACAAATTGACCCTAAAATTCAGAGGGGAGGGAATTGGGCCAAGAAAAGCTTTTGCCTTATTAGATACTAATATTAAAATTATAATAGCAACTATGACAATGTGATATTGAGACAGGGATAGGCAAACAGACCGATGGAGCATAGCAGAGAGCAGAAAAAAAGAGAAACTTACAAGACACTAGTGGCATTACAAATCAGTGTGGAAAGGATGTATTCTTCAATAAATTGTGCTGGGACAATGAACTAGCCACTCGAGATAAAATAAAATTAGATACCTTTAAATATACAAACGTTAAGTCCAGGTAGATTGAACATCCCAATGTGAAAAATAAGACTGTAAAAGTTTGGAGAGAAAACACAGGAGAATATCTTTATGAGCCCGTTACAGAAAAGGCACAATAATAAGTATATCATAAAAAAATACTGGTAAACTTGATTTCACTAAAATTTAAAATTTCTATGCAATATAAATTACTATAACCAATGTTAAAAGAAAATCACAGACTGGAAGAAGATATTTTCATGGATTGTAATTTTAAAAAAAAGTTTATATCCAGAATTTATAAAAAAGAAAAAATCTTGCCAATCATGAAGAAGACAATCCAACTGAAAAAATGGGTAATAGATATGAAGAAATAATTCAAGAAAGAAGAAGCAAATGAACAAGAAAGGAGACTCAATCATATCAGTCTTGGGGGATGGGGAAGAGAGGAAGCAAACATACATGCAGAGTGAGATACAATTTTAGAGTCACTCAGTTGGGAAAACAGAACAGTGTGACCTTAGCAAGTATTGGTGAGAATATGGAGCAAGACTAAGTCTCATGTACTGCTAGTTAGGAATGTTAATTTGCATATTATTTTAGAGAGCAGTTTGGCAAAATTTCTAGTTAATTTGAAGATGAACATCTTCAACTCTGAATTCCATTTGTTATGTTCTAGAGAAATGCTAGCAAATGTGCACAAGACGTACACAGGAATATTCAATGCAGCATTTTTACACTGTAATAGAAAAGAATTGTAGGCAGTTTACATGTTCCATCAATATCCCATCTTATGATCAAATAATTCAATAGACTACTATGCAAGTAAAGTTAATGAAGCAGAGCTAAACATATCAACATGGATAAATCTCAAAAACATAATATTAAGAGGGGCGCCTGGGTGGCTCAGTTGGTTAAGCATCAGACTTTGGCCCAGGTCATGATCTCACAGTTCATGGGTTTGAGCCCCGCGTCAGGCTCTGTGCTGACAGCTCAGAGCCTGGAGCCTGTTTCAGATTCTGTGTCTCCCTCTCCCTCTGTCCCTCCTCTGCTTGTGCTCTCTTTCTGTCTCAAAAATGAATAAACATTTTTAAAAAATTAAAAAAAAATGTTAACAGACAAAAAGAAGTTGCAGAAGAATGTACATATAATACACAACATGGTTCCAATTTATACTGTTTGAGACCATAGAAAACAATACATACATACACATGTAGTTACAGAATTAAGTTTCACGAGAATACACTCTAGTTTAGGATGGTGAGAAAAATGAGCAGAAAAATAGAGAAACTTACAAGACAGAAGTGGCATTACAAATCAGTGTGGAAAGGGAATTGAGGAGGAAAGAGATCCAGGAAGAATCAGCAGGGATGGTATCTGTAATGATTCATTACGATGACCATTCTTGTTGGTCCATGGTGATGGTAGTGTTTCCTATTAAGTAAATATGGCAAATATTAAGATTTAATAAAACCGGGTGTCCCATACATTTTTCCTTATTATTTCGCATTTTTTAAAAGTCCTTACGATTTCTAAATTTTTTTTTTTTAGTGTTTATTTATTTTTGAGACAGAGACAGAGCCTGAGCAGGGGAGGGGCAGAGAGAGAGAGCGAGACATAGAATCTGAAGCAGGCTTCAGGCTCCGAGCTGTCAGCACAGAGCCTGATGCAGGGCTTGAACTCACAAGCCCACGAGATCATGACCTGAGCTGGTCGGACGCTTAACCAACCGAGCCACCCAGGCGCTCCAGTCCTTACAATTTCTATAATCAAGTAACCCAACTTGGGCAAATTGAATTATGCACTTTTATTTTTTATTTTATTTTTTTAAATATTAAAAAATATTTTTTAGTTTATTTATTTATTTTGAGAGAGAGAGAGAGAGAGAGCACAAGTGGGGTAAGGACAGAAAGAGGGAGAGAGAGAACTCCAAGAGAGGCTTTGCACTGTTAGCACAGAGCCAGATGTGGGGCTTGAACTCACCTGAGCCAAAATCAAGAGTCAGGCACTTAACTGACTGAGCCACCCAGGCACCCCTGAATGAATGCACTTAAATTGTAACTTTCTTGATTTGCTTCAACATAAAGAGAGGAATTACAAAGCAGTACTGACCAATTCCTCTGATTGCCTTGCGAATCGCTTCAGCATCCACTGATGGGCTGAAGCCCGGATAATCTTGCATTGTCCCTCGGTGTCCAACCTGGAAGGAAATATTTCGAAGTGCCACTAGTTCAAAATGACCTCTTTGTTTGTATTATGTACATTCCCACATGCACATTGGAAGCATAACAAACCCATAGTTTGCAACTACTTCCTCTCTCTTCAGGAGTGGTTCAGGAGACTCTCCCATCCCCAGACAGGCAGGCAATGTGACATTTGCTACATATACAAAGAGGCCTTTCATTTTTCCCCTCTGGTGTAACAAATTAGAAATATACAACATTTGTTCTCTAGAACAATAAATTATGTTAATCCTGGTGACTCCGAAAAATATTTGCTATAAAGTGGCATCTGCGTGAAAGCAATGAGAGAGAATTTCCTGCATCCTCTTTGTTTTCAAGTGATACATCAAGGCTTTTCACTACATCTAACACAGAAGTAACTGTGGTTTACAGACTTCAAGATGTTTTCATTAATGCTGACCACTGTCCTTGGGGAACCTTACACTAAAGGATCCACAAATGAAAACCCCATTAGGACTGTGTGTTCTTAAGCTTTGTTTAAAGGATTGCGGCTGATAAACTCTGAAAGCCATTAACATAAACCTTCAGGAATAGCATGGAAATGAAAAATGCCATGATACTAATTTTAAACACACAAATTAGAAATACATCAGTAAACTGGGAAAGACCATTTTACAGAAAGGATAAAATATCTTAAAACTGCTTAAGAGACTGTACAACAGCCACAAAGATGTAGAGAAAAATCCAAGTAAACATGTATTTATACGTTATTTCCTAACTCTTGGAATAAAAACGTGTCTTTACAGTAATAATGTTTTCTTTCTAAGTTGATTTTCCTATCCTGTTACTGAATAATATTGGTTCTGTTGTCTTGTGCTAACATGGCTTCATTTAGGCTCTCCTGAAGTGTTTAATATTTTCACAATTGGACATTATCTTGCCACATTAAAGTGAATGGAAAATTAATGTTCTGGCACAGTAAAAAATGAGAAGCCACTGATTCAGTACATTAGGTTGAACAATTTGTTTCAATACGATCAAACACTGTTTACTTAATCTTAAAGCATCCAAAATAAGGAATTCTAATTCTAAAAGAGTGTTTATAACAGGTTAGAAACTAGTTGTGAATGCGTCTGATCTAATGGCACCTGTAAGAAATCAGTCACTTCAATATAATCTTTGGAGAATCATTTCTCCAAGGCTTAGTAAATATTTTATGGACTCACAGAGCCAATTGGCTTCATTTCAGTTCTATCCATCTAGGAACTTTTGTGTTGATCTTATCTAAATATCTGGCATTTTAGAAGATCTACCACAATATTGGAGCATTTGAGTGCTTCACACCCAGCACTGTGCTAGGCACCTAATAGATATGTTAATATGACCTGCACAACAGCTCTGATAAATGAGTAAGAATGACCCATTTCACATATAAGATACCAATGTTTAAGAAGATTGGAGGGGTTGAGCATCTAAGACTTGATTTCGGCTCAGGTCATGATCCTAGGGTCGTGGGATCAAGCCCCGAGTCAGGCTCCATACTGAGCCTGGAGCCTACTTAAGATCTTCTCTCTCTCTCTCTCTCTCTCTCTCTCTCTCTCTCTCTCGGGGAACCTGGGTGGCTCAGTCGGTTAAGCGTCTGACTTCAGCTCAGGTCATGATCTCATGGCATGAGTTCAAGCCCTGCGTTAGGCTCTGTGCTGACAGCTCAGAGCCTGGAGCCTGCTTCAGATTCTGTGTCTCCCTCTCTCTCTGCCCCTCCCCCGCTCACACTCTGTCTCTAAAATAAATAAACATTAACAAACAAACAAAAAAAAACCAGATTCTTTCTTGGGGTGCCTGGGTGGCTCAGTCGGTTAAACGTCTGACTTTGGCTCAGGTCATGATCTCATGGGTCGTGAGTTCGAGCCCCACATCAGGCTCTGTGCTGACAGCTCAGAGCCTGGAGCCTGCTTCAGATTCTGTGTCTTCCTCTCTCTCTCTGCCCCTCTCCCACTCATGCTCTGTCTCTCTGCCTCTCAAAAATAAATAAATGTTAACAACAACAAAAAAAAAAGCTTCTCTCTCTAACCCCCCTCGCCTCAACCTCTCTCTCTCTCAAAAAAAAAAAAAAAAGACATTAAGAAGATTGGCGAATTTGCTCAAACTCACACAGCTAATTAAGCAGCAGAAGCTGAATTTGAATGCAGCCATGACCATTCCAGCCTACTCCTAGTCTTTCTGCAAATGTAATGTCTGTATTACCTGGGGTGATTCTTTAAAATGCATTTGACCAGGTCCCTCATTAGACATACTGAACCATATAGGAATGAGGTGTTAAGGTAGACTCTACGCGTTTAAGAAGTTCCCTGGTGGTTTTGTACCACACATGTCTGCTTCTGGAAACTAGAAGGCAAAACTGCAACCAGATTCTAATTGTTCATGAAAACTCAAGGTTTGCATTCTAGCCTTGACCTTTTCACTGTCCTCTACTACCTACACATCAAAATATGCTGAAATTCCAATGCGCAAAATCAGAGAAGGCTGAAATTCTCAGTCTGTTCTGTAATTTGCCACCTAGTAAGAATTAAATGGGGAGGAACTGCTTGTTTAATTAAAAGAAAAAAGACACACACACACACACACAAACACACTCACACTCACACACACATACACACACACCAGATTAAAAAATGGCATAGAAATTCTAAAGTGGAAGCTTTGTGAAATTTTTCAGAATGCCTCAGTTATTTAAATAAGCAGTATTATTCATTTGATAGACTTGGTTGCCCGGAACATTCAAGAATATTTACATGACTTATGAAAAAAAGTTGTACAGTAAAATAAATGAATAGAATCTTTTAAACCAGCACATGCCAGTCCATGAACAAATTGCTTTACAATTTATTTCAGTCTTACAATGACCTTAACAAGGTAGATTTTATTACAGTATTTCCATTTAAAAATGGAAGAAACTTGATTTCAGAGAAGTTATTTGCTTAACATAACTGCTGCTAAGGACAGCTGGAGAATCTGAAATCTGCCTGCTTTCGTGTCTAAAATGCCCTGTGCTCTCCACCACATCGCAATGTATCACAGTATTCCACATTAGCCGTTCTCAAAGTGTAGGTACTAGATCAGCCACATCTGCACCACTTGGGAACTTGTTTGAAATGCGGATTATCAGGCCCCATTCCAGTCTTACTGAATCAACTTACTGAATCAGCCTCAGTCATTGAGTCAGCCCTGGGGCTGTGTTTTAACTCGGGATCTGTGTTTTAACAAGCCTTCCAAATGATTCTAACGCATGCTAAAGTTTGAGAACCACTGCTCTATTTCATTCTCAGCTGCCCAGAAAACCAAAGCAAAAGGAGTAAACAAGCCATAGATTCTCTTCTGGGAGGTGGAAGAAGAATTTGATGATGAGCTCACTGTTTCAGGAATGCTGGCATTTTTACAGACAACCGAAACTATTTGCATCGCCTGCTTCCTTGCAGGCTTAATTCCTTAATATTTAAACTACTACTCAAGGCTTGACTTCATTTATTTCCACTAACCCTGACACCCTAGCCAAGTGTCATGCTAGTGTAGGACACGGATACTTAGCAAAGTCTTTTTGTTTATATAAAAAAAAAAATGTTTTATCAGATTTCCGCATTCTTTAAATACATTTAGTTTCTTCCCTTTTCTCAAACTTGACCTTCAGATTCCCCCAAAGGGGAAATGATCTTGAAAGCAGTTGGAAAATAAATTAAAGTAAGGAATGTCTAAATAAAGGGGGGAAAATAACAGGAGGTCTTGACATTAATAACAATTGCTGCTACTGTGTGCCAGTCCTGTGCTAAGCACATTTCCTGCATTAGCTCATTCAATTTTCACAATTAGCTTGTAAGGCAGGTGTAGTACATACTATTTACGGATAATGCAAAAACCGATAGTTGAGTAACTTGTCCAAGTTCACCCAGCCAGGAAGTGGACAGTCTCATCAGCTTCTGCTCCTGATTACCAGGCTAGGCTGCATCTCATTTAAACTGTCTTCTTCATGTCAGTATCATCTTGTCTGATCTTCTAGAACTATCCTTTGGAGGTCACTAGAGCACCTGATTCTTTGAAGCCATTGGTGTGGCCAAGCTGGGCCTGGAGAGCTGTCTGCTGGCACCTCCCCCCACCCCACCCCCCACCCCCCACTGCCCCGAGAGAGGTCAGTCTGTCCTTGACCATGAAACCCGGTTGTACCTATTTCTTCAAACCCAGTGTATTGGGTTTGCAAGAAGTTTAACATGTATATTCAGAAGGATGAATGAAAGAGAAAAACACAAGGCAGCAATCCTGTTGACAGGAAACATATTTAAATCCAAATGCTTCAGAGCAAGAACAGCTGCTGTTACAAGGTACATTTTGAGGGTGAGGTAGAGCCAAATCACTCATCACTTCATAAAGTCCTGTAAAGGCCATATCCTAAAATTAAACTTTCAAATAAATGCCTCATATAAACTTCCAGGACTCAGGAACTCTTGAAAAGCTGGGGAGAAATGATCACTCTTTGCTCAATGTCAAAACAGTCTGTGGGGTCATGAAGATTTATGAGAGAAAGAAAGGTGGAGTAGACTAAAAAAATAAATAAATAAAGCAATCATGACTTGGAAAATGTGGGGTTCTCACTCAATTTTTCTAGTAAAAGCTGGTTTTCAAAAGCAAAGAAAGCTTATTGTAAAGGGCCCTGAGATGAAATATGGTCAAGGGAGGCAAGTATTATGGGTTGAATCGTGTCCCTCCAAAAAGATGTGTCGGACCGAGTGCACAATACTTCACAATGTGACCTTATTTGGATATAAGCTGACTAAAATGTCATTAGTTAAGATGAGGTCATACTGGAGTAGGGTGGGCCCCTACTTTAATATGACAGGTGTCCTTAGAAGACAACCCTGTGAAGACAGAGACATGTTGGAGGTGATGTGACCGTGAAGGCAGAGACTGGGGCTGTGCAGCTGAAAGCCAAGGAACGCCAAAGATTGCCAGCAAACAACCAGGCACTGGAAGAGGCAAGGAGGGATCCCCTTTCAGGTTTCGGAGAAAGCATGGCATTATGGACACCCTGATTTCAGACTTCCAGCCCCCAGAACTGTGAGCGAATACACTTCTCTTGTTTTAAAACACCCAGTTTGTGAAACTTTGTTAACAGCCCCAGGAAACGAATACAGCAGGGATCCCTGTAAACAACAGGCTCCCCATCCCCATTGCTGGATCCCTGTAAACAACAGGCTCCCCATCACCACTGCTGGAGTGTTTCCCACCCAGGGGCAGCAGAGAGAAGCAGGGGGTGGGAGAAGCAGGGATTGGCGGCCTCCGGTGATTGAGAGAAGCCAGTGACATCATGGCTTCGTCTGAAGTGCGTCCAAGAGGTCCAGAGGACATGTATGCATTTCTACTTGTCTCACTCAACTGAGGAAAGATCCATACTTGCCTTCTTTTCTTGTTTCAAACACAATGATTTCATCAGGGGAGTCTCAGAGCAAGAGCACTGGAAAGCTGTAACAGAGGAGGGTGTTGGGCTGGAGTAGAAGATGTGTGATTCAGAAATGAGGAAAGATAGGGACAAACTATTTGTGTTATGCTTCCCATGAAACACAGTTTATCATCAGAAGACACCTTGACCTCTCAGAAGCATGTGTCAAACATGGTCAACCCAGCCAGACCTCTGCCTTCTTTTGGCTCCTGGGATCCATCCCTGGGGTTTCTTCTTGCCCCTCCAGCTTGAATTTACTCTTTGTCAGGTTTCCTCTTTGCCTGACCTCTATGAATTAGGTACTTGTAAAATGGAAAATCTCTTTTCTTTTTCTCTAATCCTGCTGTGGGTTATTCCCACCAGTACCCTCTGCTGCATGCAAACAACTCCCACAATTATAAATCCAGCCCAGACTTCTATTTTGAACACCGGTCGTGTATATTCAATGTGTACTTGATGTGTCTGCTTTTATGTCTCACACATCAATTCATTATTTTCTCTCAAGCTGATTTCTTTCCCCACATAGCAATTACATTGTACTTACTTCTGCTTTACCCATATATGCTCATCTAATCCTCAAAGCCACCCTATGCAGTTGGGACTATTATGATCCTTACTTTAGAGAGGAGAAGACACAGAGAAGAGACTCCTCCAAGGTCATTTGGCTTGCCTGTGGCACAGCCAGGATTTGAACCCAGGCAATCCGACTGTAGTCTCTGAGCTCGTCCCTAATTTGCCCTTCTTTCTCAGTACCTGTCCCTTTAAATGGTACCACCAACCTCCACAAACCTGAGTCTCCTTTGATGTGTCTGTCTTTCCTTGCAAATGCAATCCATCAGCAAAGCCTACTGTATTCAGACTCTCTCAAAAAGATCATCTCCTGTGTACTTCTCCCCATCTTCCTTGCCCCTACTGTTGTCCAAGTCACCATCACCATTGCCCTGGACATGGACATCTGCAGAGGTCTCCCTTCCTTCCATTGCCCACCTCCTACCACCTCCCACAAGCAGCCAAGGGCTCTGTGTCAGTCAGCCCCATGGCTCTGCGTGGCTTGACCCAACTCCCCTCTTCATTCTTACCACCCAGAGCTACTCTCCCCTTTGTCTAGCACACCTCAGTTCTCTGAGAGCCCAGCTGACATGTGTTGAATTCTTCTTCATCTTACTGTCTTTGTTTGTGCTATTCCCCTTTATCTGGAATGTTCTTCTGCCTTCATTCCTCTGCTTAAAGGCTATCTTCTCTGACAAGCCAGCTCTGACCACCTGACCTGAGTGGGTCCTCTCCTGTTGGTCTCCATCTCAGCAACCCTCCCCGCTTAGCGCACTCAGCTTTCAGTATTATCTCTCACCGTTTATATCTGCACCTCTATCTCCTCTGACATAAAATTCCAAGGGGCAGAGACCTTTTGTTTTACTCACTACACTGCATCCAGCTCTAGCCCAGTACCAGTCTTCAGATAGGGGCTTAATAAATAACTATGAATGAGTTTGCTGGAAGAAAATGGAAGCAAGATGATGACATCCCAAGGTGTGGAATTTCTCCAAGACGTACACAACACAATTGGCTGCCTGATGAAATTGCTTCCTTCAAACATCAGTAGTTCAGAGATCAAAGTGACCATTGTATCCTAGGAAATCTGGAATATGTTAGAAATATTTCAGTGGCTACTTTCAGTACCACAGGCTATTCCAGATCTTTCAAAGCTGGTTCCAGAAGCCAGGGTGGAAGCCTGGTGAACCAGGGATGTTTCCAGTGACTCTGTTATGTCTTTCTAACTGTCTCTCCAAGCACTCAGGGGTTCTTTGGTGAAGGCAGCAAACCTAACTAACTGGATTGAGTCTGAAACACTGAGCCTCCCAAAAGTCTTTATCAACACAAACTTCTTTCTCAGAATAATTTTCGTTATTTGAAGTGGATTATAAATAATTTATATTCATCTTCTTTTGAGTTATTTAGTAGCAGTATTTGAAGATTACATTTTTAATCCACAATCAGTCAGGTTTAACTTAACTTTGCTAACAGTTCTTGACCAAACTCTGCTTGGCCAAGAGCCACAGAGAGTGGAAGACTAGTATGGCTATGCTGGCCACATCCTCAGTTAGATGAAGTACATATCCGACTTCATCCTCCAGGAGAGACACTTCTGTCAAAGGGACCTGCCCTATAACTCTGGAAGATTCTGGAAGATACAGGGAAGCTGACTTATTGGATTGGGGAATCTTGCATCATCTACATCTTCTAAAATGGGTACCTGGCTAGAAAATGGCACTGGTTTGGCAGGATGCTGGGAATGTAGTGGTGACACCCAGTCTGCTCCCACATCACTTCTATGGGAATGGAAATCCACCCACGAGGGACCGAGATCAGGGACGTTTACTGTTTGTAATATTACAGAAAGAACATTTCTTGTGTCTGTGGCCAAGGTCATTAGTGCCCACATAACATGATGGCTACATGCATTATTTTATGAGTTTTGTACAAGTGTGTGTTTGGGAAGTGACAATCCTAACAAGTTGCTACAGATCTAAGAACTCTTCCTAATGCAAAGTAAACCTACATAATGGAAATCCCTTGAAGAGTTTATACAAAGGCTATTGGGACTACTGAGATTCTCTGTGGTCCTTGAAGGATCCCCAAAACAGAAGTGTCATGCCTCCCCAAAACTCCTTGTCCCCCTCCTGTCACCTCAGGGGGTGATACATCTCATCTCAGGCTTTATACCTGCTGTTCCTTCTGCTGGATGCTCTTCCCCAAGATATTCTCCTGACCCACTCCCTCACTCCATGTTGACTTCTGCTCACATATCTGAGCAGAAAAAGCACACTCTCCATCACTGTCATTATCCATCTTTGCTTTCCTCCAGAGTACTTAAAACTGACTTTATATAATATACATTTACTTCTTAGTTTATTAGCTACCTTCCCTAATAAAAATCAGAGGCACATAAGCTCCATGTTTTTTAAATTTCTCTTTCTCTGTATTTTCAGAGCCTAAAAAAGTATCTGGCACATAGTGGATGCCTAGCAAATATTTGCTAAGTGAATAAGTGAATTAAAAATGTCTTCTTATTCTAAGTCTTGCTTTCTTTGATAACTCTCAAATGCCACTATGTGCCTTTTCAGAGCTCCATGTCATACCTCAAAAATCTGACTAATGCATTCTTCAGCTTTGTACATGCTGTTCAGACAGAACTGTCACTACGCCTATTTAAACATGCCTTCAGAACCCAGGTGAAGTATTTACTCCAACACAAATGGTTAGAAACCAAAGGAGCAAAATCTGATAATGGAGGAAGGGACAGATTGAGAATTTTCTGCCCTTTTGACTTATTCTCTTCTAATGCATGTGAGACCTCTCCGTCTGTATTAATCTTCTTGCTCTGTACTCTAAAATGCTTGTGCTTGGGGCACCTGGGTGGCTAAGTCGGTTAAGCATCCGACTTCGGCTCAGGTCATGATCTCACTGTCCGTGGGTTCAAGCCCCACGTCGGGCTCTGTGCTGACAGCTCAGGGCCTGGAGCCTGTGTCAGATTCTGTGTCTCCCTCTTTCTCTTCCCTTCACATTGCTTGCTCTCAATCTAAAAGTTTTTCTTTTCCTCTTTGCCTGTGATTTAGCAGGCTTCTCCAATAGCGACTCATAGATTTGGCAAATTACACTTTTTATTATGATTAAGTGTGAAAGAGGGGCCTTCACGGGTGACCTGGGGCCAGGGGGTGGTGAAGGACAGCTCTTTAATGCTCAGTCCATTCATTGCCAGTGAATCCTCTCTCTTCTCACTCAGATTAGACAGTGTTTCTTTCCAGACTCTGTCCTGAAACAAGGCTCTAATGTTTTGATTTGAAATCCAGGTCTTACCTGTTTTTCATTAACTTCCTGCAGAGGACCATTTTTGCAACTGTCTGAGTGCCAATATTTATCCAAAGAAGCTTTAGGAAACACGGCTTAAAACACACACCAGACAGGAAGTTGCAGTCGTGTTGAAGAGCACCTAATCAGGCATGATGCCCATCTCCTTGGGATGTGAGGAGTCTAGTTCAATGAAAACAGTTTTAGAGCCAGATCCTCCAGCCCTGAGATGCAGTAGGCAGGGAGATCAGAGGAGAAATTCAACACAACCACATGTGTGTCACACAGGTGTTCTCCCCACACATGTTTTAGATTTGTGTGGTTAGGAAGAGAAAACACACCAGGAAAGAAAGGTCGGGTGGGATGTCCCCACCAAAATTAGATATATGAACTGGACAGGGCTCTCACCAACTCTCTGTACCCAGGACCAGTAGCATCAACAACCTGGGGCTGGTGTCATCCACGGGAAAGGAAGAGAAAGGCCTTACTTTCCCTAATTCTCTCTCACATTAGCACACGGCACCTCTCCTAGGCATCCCTACTGTTGGTGTCATTACTCCGGGTTACACAGCGGAAATGGAACCATTGTGTCCTCATGTGTCAAAGTGCACCAATATTGTTCCCGGGAAAGAGAGGAAGGGTTGGGTGGGGAAGAAAAGTTGTGCTCTCTTCCTCACAAGAACACATTGTCAGGGATTAATTTTTCCTATTAGTAAGTTTCCACCCTACATAAGCCTTCCCCAACCTTTCCACCATCAAGAATCCCTTTAAGTATTTCTTCTCCATGGACCTCATGCTTTGAGTGATTTTGCCTGCTAATCTGTATTTATTACAAAACATGTACTCATTTTCCCCTGTGTTCCTTATTATTAAAGATAGTAACTTCCAAGCAGAAGTTCTGATCAGCACAAGGTAACCAGTACCTTATTGTTAATATAATTTTAGTAAACGATAAAGGAATATGATATTTTGGAAACTCTGTGCAGCCTTGATGTGAGTTCTATATGTATGATGATATATACATATATAGATAGATATAGATAGATATATGTATATATACATATATAGATACTCATTTAACAAAGAATATCTCTGGTCTTTGTCCTGGGTTCCTGGCATAGAGCTTCAAAGCCATTGGGATTTCCTGAGAGAGGAGTGTCTTTATTATGCTAACAAGGTGACTCAGGGTAAGCCTCTAGATAGCTGTAGGATGGCAGTTTGGGAGGGGAAGGAGACTGGAGATTAATTTCAGTCCCATGGCCTGTGATTCAATCAACCACACCTATGTCATGAAATCCCAGTGAAAACTCTGGAGATCCCTGGCTGGTGGACACACGATGTGCAAGGGAGGGTGATGCGTCCTGACTCCATGGACACAGGGCCTTTCCAGACCTTGCTCTATGTCTCTATGTGTAGGCAGGCTTTCTAATAAAACTGTAATGGGGTGCCTGTGTGGCTCACTTGGTTAAGCATCTGACTTCAGCTCAGAGCCTGGAGCCTGCTTTGGATTCTGTGTGTCTCTCTCTTTCTGCCCCTTCTCTGCTTCCGCTTATGCTCTCTCTCTCTCTCCCTCAAAAATAAATAAACATTAAAAAAAATTAAAAAAAAAAAACCCTGTAATCACAAATACAGCACTTTCAGTGAACTCTGTGAGTTGTTCTAGATGATCACTGAAAGCTAGAGGGTCACAGAAATCCCTGAATGTATAGGTCAGAAGCGCAGGTAGCTCTGAGGCATGCAGCTCGTGTCTGAAGTGAGGGCAGGGCTCTTAAATCTGGAGTTTAACTCCAGGTAGTGAGCGTCAGCACTGTTCTGCAGTATACACACTTGGAGTGGGAATAGAACATTCATATCTTTTTTCTTTTTTTTTTTTTTTCGACGTTTATTTATTTTTGGGACAGAGAGAGACAGAGCATGAACGGGGGAGGGGCAGAGAGAGAGAGGGAGACACAGAATCGGAAACAGGCTCCAGGCTCCGAGCCATCAGCCCAGAGCCCGACGCGGGGCTCGAACTCACGGAGCGCGAGATCGTGACCTGGCTGAAGTCGGACGCTTAACCGACTGCGCCACCCAGGCGCCCCCGAACATTCATATCTTTAAATGCATACAAATATCCAAAGGCACAGAATGTACAACACCAAGAGTGAACTGTAATGTAAATTGTGGACTCTGGTGATTCTGATGAGTCAATGTAGGTTCATCAGTTGCAACAAATGTACCGCTCTGGTGGGGGATGTGGATAATGGAGGACCCTACACATGTGTCTGAGCAGGGGGTATATGGGAAATCTCTTTACCCTTGCCTCAATTTTGCTATGAACTTAAAACTGCTCTAAAAATAATCTTCAAAATAGGAGTGGTCAGAAAGAATCTATTTGAGGAAAATCCATCTGTTTTCAGATGGCTCAGAGAGAATCATTCCAGTGGGGAAGAGGATGCTGTTGATCTGTCATAAAATCAGGCCCCAGAAACTCCTTTACAAAAACAGTTGCAGGGATACTAATTAGCTAGGAAGATGATTTTTAAAAAATAATACGTTGGAATGATAATGATTACAACTAACGTTTACTGAGGGCTCACTACATGCCAGGCACGGCTAGTGCAATTTTACATGAACTGGGTTAATGCTTACAAGCACTAAATGATGTTGGTACTACTGTTATACCCATTTTACAGGTGAGGTAACAGAGCTAGCAAGAGACTGAGAGCAACTTGCTCAAGGTCATAGTCAAGAGCCCGCTTCTTAACCCATTAAAGGGTTATGTGAGAGTCTGGGATTGTGGCTGGACTGTCTTCATTCTGTTCCCAGTAGAGCCCAATGTGGCAGGTACCTGCTGCTTTGTTTAACTGCCTTTTGATGAACTTCTTCAAGACAAAGTTTGCAGGCATCACATTTATGTGAAGTTACATTTTTGTAAAATACCTTTTATCCCTTGGTTCCTGAGTGGTTCCATGTTTTCCTCATTTATAAAGTAGAGTTTGGACTGGGGAAGGGAGAATGTATAGCAAGTTAAGATGTTATACTAGCTCATAAGGATTACAGCGGTTATGAGTTTAGAAAAAAATTAGCAGCATAATAAAAATGCTAATTTGAGGATTCAAACAATCAGATTGCATTCCTTATTCTGTAAAAATAAGTTAGGAATTGACCAAGGAGCAAAGACCCCAGAATATCTGCTCGAGACCGCCAGCATTGTAGAAGGCATGTATAGGAAATATACTGCTATGGCATCTTCATAAAGTCATGTTCCGGCTCTTTCCGACTCTGCTGCCATGTCCGCCCACTTTTAATGGATGGTGGTGCTGAACTGCTCCAGCTTCCTGATGAAGAGGAGTGAGCAGACACATAGCATGAAGCCCATAACCTGAAGGCTCACAATTCCTTCCTCTACAATGGGGTGATTCACAGCAAGACTGTGGGTGTTGACCCGCAGTGGATGGCAAAGGTCTAGTGGTAGTCATGAAGCGGGGATCCAACCAGCAAAAACCTGACACCTCCTACATGCAGCCCATTAACAAGAATGCCCAGGCAGCCCTCAGCAGCATCAGGTACGTGGTCCTCAAAAACAAGTACCGCCCAAATGTGCACATGGCTGCCACTGGCAGAGCCAATGCCATCCTGCACAGCCAGAAGCCTGTGGTGAAGAGGCAGTTGGCCCACCCTCCCCAAGAGCTCCTGATCACCTGCCCCCCACCCCCAAAGCAATGAAGGTATCAAACACACACACACACACACACACACACACACACACACACACACAAGTTATGTTCCTAAGACTAGTTCTAATTTGTGGGTTGCCTGAATGCTTGCTATGACCTAAAGGCAACAGAAGACAAGGGACCCTGGGTCCAAAGAGTACAAACTGTTACAATATCAGGTCCTTTCCTTGGGTTTTAAGTAGGAGAACACATGCCTGAACAGAGATATGCAACAGTTCCAAAGGAAACAGTAATGCAACATAGATTGTTGACTCATCTGATACAATGGATGGTTGCAACACACCTCAAATTTATAGACCCAGGAAACCAGCTAGTCTTTCATCTTCCATGACAATGTACTAAAATAGCAACCAAAGTCTTCTCTCTTGATCATAACACTCCAATAAACTCACCATCCACTGGTAACTGCAAACTGATCTGTAGTTTAGGAGAAAAGCCTGGACTTGATTGCTTATTTGTTTTCAGGTGTTTAATGTGCTTTTGTGTGTAAGGGGGGAAAAACAGAACAGATAAAAGTTAGTGATAAGAATATTTACAAAAATCTGAGGGTTTTTTTTTTTTTTTTTTTTTTTTTACTATGGTAAAACATAAAATTTACCACCTTAATGATTTTTAAGTGTACAGGTCAGTGGTGGTGAGAATATTCACACGGTTGTGAAACAGACCTCCAGAACTTTTTCACTGTGCAGAATGGAAACTCTATACCCATCAAGCAGCAAATCCTCTCCAGCCCAACAACTGGAGTTTTTGGTCTCTGTGTGGTCCAACCACAACTCTGTTTTTGGTCTCTATCAATTTGACTACTTCAGATGCCTCATAGAAATGGAATCATAGTATTTTGTCTTTTTATTACTGGTATATTTCACTTAGCATAATGTTCTCAAGGTTCATCCATGTTGTAGCATGTATCACAATTCCCTTCCTTTTTAAGGCTGAATAATACTCCACTGTATGGATATACAGTAGCCACCTCCCCACCATCCATTGGGAGGCATTCTAAGACCCCCAGTGGATGCCTAAAACTGCAGATAATACTGAATCCTATGTATACTATTTTCCCCTATACATGTATAGCTATGACAAAGTTAAATTTATAAATTAGGCACAATAAGAGATTAACAACAACAACTAATAAAGAATTATAACAATATACTATGATAAAAGTTATACGAATATGGTCTCTCTCTCTCAAAATATCTTAACTGTACTCACCTTTCTTGTGATGCTGTGAGAGGATAAAATGCCTTTGTGATGAGATGAACTGAGGTGAATGATGTAGGCGCTGAGATCTAGAAACTAGTGAAAGAAAGTATTCCACTACTATTCATTTTCTGACAATTTGTCAGAAGGAGGACGTTCTGCTTCTGAACTGTGGGTAGCTGAAACCATGCAAAGTGAAACCGCGAAAAAGGGGGACAGCGTACCACATTTAATTCACCCATTCATTTGTCAATAGAAGTAAATTTCGGCAACAACTTAAATAAGCTCAGAGATGGATGCTTCCCAGCGTTTGCAGAAAGGAACACAGCCCTGCCAACTCCTTGATTTTAGTGCCATGAGACCAAGTTCAGGCTTCTAACACACAGGAACCGTGAGATTAAAAAAATGGGTGTTGTGTTAAGTTGTTAAATTTATGGTAATTGGTTATAGTGGCAACAGAAAACAAATACACCCTCTCTCACACATTTGGGTTTCTCCCAGCCCTTCAGAAATGCGCCATGACTTTGAAGGTGTCAGCTGACCCACTAATTAGAGAGCCTGACCAACTAATCCCAGGTTGAATTACTAACGGACAAGGACTAGAGAGATTTTTTTTTTTTTTTTTTTTTTTTTGTTCCCCATCTGATTCTACCAAGTGTTTACAATAGCAGCAGGAATTTCAGACCTGGAAAGAGGACTGATTGGCCTCCTGGCCATGGTAAGGGGGGCCAAGCAACAATTGCAGCAGCACCCCTCTGCCCAGCACCACCCATGCTTAGGGCTGGTACATCTCCATACGAGCTATTCTTCAGGCCTTTCTGCCCCTCACTCATGAAATATAATGTATGTTCATGATTCACAAAAAAATTAGAGCATGGAAGGTGATGCACTAAAAAATAAATGTGCCCTTGCTCACAATTCTGCCTTTCTAAAAAGTTTTCATGCAATTCAGTCTTCATGGATATTTTTTCTTTTTTCTTTCTTATAGACAGAATCATTCTGTAGATATATTCTGTAAATTGATTATTTTTCATTGATTAATTTTTAATTTTTTTTTTTTCACTTCAGAGAGAGAGGGCGAGTAGGTGAGAGGCACAGAAGGAGAGAGAATTTTTTTTGTGTGTGTGAATGTTTATTTATTTTGAGAGAGAAAGAATTTTCTAATGTTTATTTATTCATTTTGAGAGGGGGGTAGGGGCAGAGAGAGAGGGAGAGAGAGAGTCCCAAGCAGGCTCCACGTGCTGTCAGCACAGAGTGTGACAACACGAAGCTTGATCCTGCGAACCATGAGATCATGACCTGAATCAAAATCAAGAGTAACCAACAGAGCCACACAGACTCCCCATAAGAGAGAAAGACAGAAAGAGAATCCCAAGTAGGCTCCACGCTGTCGGTGGCAGAGACTGATGCAGGGCTTGATCCTACGACACTGGGATCGAGACCTGAGCCAAAATCAAGAGTCTGACACTTAGCCAACCAAATAACCCAGGCACTCCTCTTTGGACATTTTCTTACGTCAGTATATAAAGACCGGACCCCCTTTTTTCCCATTCTTTTTAATGATCACCTAAAAATGGCTGTAAGTTACAAATGAGTCACTTACTCACTTCATACCCCATGGCCATTTATGCTGCCTGCATATTTTCATGAATACAAATGAATGTCTTTTAGCCTGTATTTTTTTCAGCCTTATGTAAGTATATCTATAGGATAAGTACCCAGAAGTGGAATAACTGGGTTAAAGAGGGTGTGCATTTAAACACTGATAGATATCACCAAAATACCATCCAAAAGTGTGCCAGGTTTAATCTCCCATGATCAGAGTATGAGTACTTGTCTTATCGACATACTCTCCGACATTGGTCTTACTATATGTTTTCCTCGCTTCTACCAATACTTAGGTAGAGATGGTTTCTCACTGTGTTGTTTACATTTATTTCCTAGTGAGAGATAACATCTTTTCATATATTTTCTTGTATTACATCTGTAATTCTTTTCATGTCCCATTCATGTCCCTTACAAATGTTTCCATTGAGTTTTTTTATTGATTTATTCAAGTAATTAAACAATTTTTTAAACATTTATTTATTTTTGAGAGACAGAGACAGAGCTCGAGCAGGGGAGGGGAAGAGAGAGAAGGAGACACAGAATCTGAAGCATGCTCCAGGCTCTGAGCTGTCAGCACAGAGCCCAACAATGTTGGGCTTGAACCCACGAACCATGAGATCATGATCTGAGCCAAAGTCAGACACTCAACCGACTGAGTCACCCAGGTGCCCCTATTCAAGTAATTGTTATGTTAAGGAAATAAGTTTTTTGTCTGTTATCCTGTAAATATTATTCCCCTGTGGTTGTCTTCTGACTCTATTAATAGTGTTGTTTGCATGTAAACCATAAATTTACATGCAGTTAAGTAGATCAATGTATTTCTTTTAGGCTTTTGGTTTGTGTCATAGTTGTAACTGCCTTTCCTACTCCAAGATTATTTTTATTTTTATTTACTTATTTATTAAATGTGTATGTACTTTGAGTGAGAGAGAGATCACACACACAGGGGAGGGGCAGAGAGAGAGAGGGAAAGAGGGTGAATCCCAAGCAGGCTCTGTGTTGCCAACACAGGGCTCAATCTCACAAACCTTGAGATCATGACCTGAGCCAACATGAAGAGTCACACGCTTAATTGACTGAGCCACCCAGATGGCCCTCCAAGATTATTTTTAAAATTCTTCCATATCTTGTCTCTTTCATTTCAGTGTTTTATCCATCTGAAATTCTTTTTAATGTAAGAAGGGAGAAGGAATACAGATTTACTGTTTTCCCAAATGGCTAGAACTTTTCCTAACATTATTTATTGAATAAGCTATCTTTTCCTCTCTGATATGAAACATTATCTTTACCATATAATAAATTCCCAAATCACAGATGAAATTTACTGTTATTGATCTCTAATTTGGTATCATCAAAAATAATTTTAATTATGTACCTCTACAAATACATTTTTATATTTTATTATTTTTAGACATCCTCTAGCTTTTTTGGCATGTTATATTTTCCAATGAACATTTTATCAACTTTCAAAACACTTTTACTAATATTTTGATTTGACTTTCTATATTTTGATTTGATTAAGACAAGTTATGAGGGCTTGGTTTTTACTTACCCAGATAGAGGCCATGATATCCCACTTTTGCTTGAATTGAGATCACACTAAACTATTAAAAGAAAAAAAAATTACTAAACAGAATAAATCTGCGATTCAGAACACAATAATCTCAGAATAACCCTTAATCTTTAATCCGCAAACCAGAAGTCAACATTCAAAGAGAAACCATCTCAGTAAGATGATGTGTCTCTAACATCAAGTACCTTATTTGCTAAACAAACATTTGCTGAGCACCTACTATATACAAGGGATTGTGCTGGATCTGGGTAGGGGTCAAAACAAGACAGAAAAAAGAAAATCTCTACACTTAAGAGGTTTATACATATGTTTCCTGGAAAGCAAATTCTTGACTCATTTAAAAATCCAATAGAACTATGTTGATTGCTGAGTTCTTTTAACCAGAATCCATACCATCATAAGGAACAGCAGCAGAAAAAGAAATGGTCAACAAATTCTAGCTGGCTTCACTTTGATTCTTCATGCTTGATTGTGATGATCTCCATTTACATTTGACAAGGCTCCAAGCCTACAGCCTGTTATAAACAGACATCCCTGCTCTTTAAGAAGGCAGTCTGGTTCCTGGTAGGGCCCAGAGGTGAAAAGGGCAATTCTTTGGTGGAGCCCTGTTTAGGAACCCATGCACTTTTCATATGTAGACGTTATTCAAACATGCTGGTATATCTCCATGGTTGATTTAGAAATACAAGTTGCTCCCACTGATCCTGGGAACAAAATAATCTAAAAATTTAAAGATAGCTCCAGAACAAAGTTCATAGGAAATCAACACTATTAGCTCCTGGAAATATTTAGCCTGATTTTCTCAGGCGCTCTGTAGCCTAGGGCAATGGGCTCTCTTCTTACCAGGTCTAACACTGCATCCCTCTGTATACACAGTCGATACAAGGTGTCCTAGTTCTGGTTTTGCCTTTTTTTTTTTTTTTTAAGTAGGCTCAATGCCCAGCATGGAGCCCAACATGGGGCTTGAACTCAGGACCCTGAGATCAAGACCTGAGCTGAGAACAAGAGTTGGATGCTTAACTTGAGCCACCCAGGCATCCCCTGATTTTGTATCTTAAAACTCAATGTCTTTGAGCTTCAGTTTCCTCATCTGTAAAAAGAGGAGGGCTGCTAGCACAGAATGAGGTAATATGTATTATAATATCAGCTAGCATTTTGAGTTCTTACTATGTGCCAGGTAATATAAAAAGCACTAGGTCAATTCTGCAAGGCTTTTTGTCATATTTGTTCTCTGGGGCATGGAAGGCACTAAAAAAAAGTACCTTTTTTTTTTTTAATTTACATTTATTTATTTTTGAGAGACAGAATGAGACAGAGCACAAGCAGAGGAGGGACAGAGAGAGCAGAATCTGAAGCAGGGTCCAGGCTCCGAGCAAGCATTCAGCACAGAGCCTGATGTGGGGCTCAAACCCACGAACCACGAGATAATGACCTGAACTGAAGTTGGACACTTAACCGACTGAGCCCCCCAGGCACCCCCAAAAAGCACTTATTGAATGAATGAATGATTTAATATAAACCTCAATAATCTAGGGAGCTATGTGTCATTAATACTATCCACTTTGCATTTAAAGAAGCTGGGGCACAGAGAAGGTACAACAATGGTCCAGCCACACAGCAAGTGAGTGTTCCCCTCCTGAATCTAGACAGTGACACTCCAAAGGTATGAAGTTAACTTCCATGCTTCTGCCTTCTCCAAGTGCCTATCCCAAACACTGTCAAAGCTGATGTTCAATATGTGTTGATCCAGTACAATCTGGGAATTGTAAATTATTAACAATTATTACTGATTGAAGTTTTAAGAAATCACTCCATACTGGAGGCCATGTGACCTAACAACAGAACTTTAATGATGCTTTTCAGAAGGGGATTTAGAGTACCTCCCTCATTTCCTTTACTTCATCCCCAATTCCTATTTCTCAACAGATTGCTCTACACAACCACCATAGCTCTGAGAACAAGATTCTGGTTTTCTTTACATCTTTAAATTCCCTTTCTCATCAGTCTGAAATTTTCTGCCTTCATGAAGCCAATGGTAATATCTTTGCAGAATAACATTATAATGAGTTACAGTTTTTACGATGTTGATAAAACAAGTTGTAAATGTAGCTCTCCCTGATGGTAGACTTGTGGTCTGTGTAGAACACAAATCCTGGGAAAGAATTTAAGTCTGGCTGTGTATGTAACTCCTTATCAGCAGCCAGAGGAGCCATCAGGGACCCAGAGCCCCTGGGACCTTGCACAAACCACAGTTTCCTATATACGGTCATTTGCAATCTAGGAGTCAGATTCCCCACCTGCTGAGTTAAATGCCAGCAGGATGATTCATGAGCTGTGAAATGGACTCTGTTGCAATCAAAGAAAAAGGTGAGTCTTTTCAAGGAAAAGCAAATTCCTCCGATTCCCAATACTTAATAGCTAAATGTACTTTTCTTCTACCACCTAAAAATAATTAAGTGTAGTAGGATAAATGGCTTAACTTAAAGAGGAGAAACTGCTCACAGGGATGGGTGGGGTTCCAAGTCCTCAGAATGGAGCTCGAGCCAGCCCCTCCTGAGCCCCCAGGGACCCACAGGACATTTGTGACTCCCTGCTCTTTTTCTGTCCCCAACACGTTCGGGACTTGGGAGGCCGAGATGGCCAGCTGGATCCGTAAGCTGCTAGCTGTGATGGAACCTGAAGGGTCGAGGGCGCAGGGCCAGCTGGGGGTCGGTTTGCGCCCCGCCCTCACCACCGCTGGGTGACTCCCCGGGACACCCCATGGTTGCTCCTCTGGGCCTCAGTTTCCTCCAATTTGAAATGGGAGTCGTGGACTCTCTTCCCTGAAGCCTCTCAGGCCCCGCACCCCCGCGGCCCGCTGGTATGCGGCGTGGGCTGCGCTCGCGGGGAATCGGGCCCCGCGCCCACCTCTCCCAGCTGCCGAGCAGCCGCGCGCGACGCGCGGGGAGGCTGAACTTACCTGAAGCGGGGCCGCGGGGACCCGGGGTGCAGGAGAACCGCGAGAGGGAGTGCGCCCGGCCGCCGGTGCTCCGCGTCCGCTGGGTCTGCGACCGCGACCGCACCCCTTCCTCCCGCCCCTCCCCCGGCCTCCGGGCCCCACCTGACCGCCGCCGGAGGCCCTGGGAAAAGCCAGCCGCGCCCCGCGGCCGCCGGGGCTCCACCTCTGCATGGTGGCGCCGCAGCTCTCCGCTTTCCGGGGTGGCCACGCTTTCCCGCCCTCGTCTCCCAACACCCTCGCACCGAGACCCGTTTCCTCGGTTTCCACGTCCCCTTGTCTTGCGTTAAGCTCTGCAGATTGATTGCGGTGCTTATTTCGTTCGAGGCGCGTGGATTCAAAGATTACACTGTCCCGGCTCCCAGGAAGCTCAGGCCTGGAACGGAGGGCGAACACTCCACACCAGTGCCAGCCCATAACATTTCTCTGGCATGGACTTTGGCCGGGCACTGTTCTAAATTCTTTAGGAGGATGCCGTAATACCAGTTTTTCAACAGCCCTATAGGGTAGATACCGGTTTCCCAGGTATTTGGAAGTAGTGTTCCTGCGAAACCCTCCCTAAGCCAAAATGGCAGGAAGTGAAGAAGCCATCACCATTAATTTATATGGAAAAGCTTTTGAGCGCTCCCAGATTCTGCCCCGCCCCCATTCCCCCCCCCCCCCCCCCCCACCTCCCCCAATAACCTCTCGTAAGCCTTTCTGGTATCTTAGACACATCTTGCCAACAGATGCACAAAATAAATGGAGAGGAAGCTCATGTGCTCATAGATCTAGTTCGAAGCTACGGAGACTTGCTGATGAGATGCTCAGTGTAATTCTGGGGGAAGGAGCTTGGGGGGGGGGGCGCGCTGGCTTGGGCGTGTCCCCTCCCTCTATTAGGGCTGCTGCAAAAATGCTGAAGACTTTTTGGTTTTGCCTTTTTTCCTTTCTTCTTTCAGTTAGGAAAAACAGGTACTAAGGTATTTGGTGAAAGCGAAGTGGCCTCACAGGAACTTTGGGAAATCCGGGGATACCTGTACTGTTACTGTCCCCCATTCTATAAATGAGGAAACCTAGACAGAGAGATTAAGTGATTTAAGCAAGTCACACAGGGAGGAAACGATAGAACTTCATTTTTGAACCCGGGGAATTGTATTATCCCTCTGCTAAGCTTATTGGCTCTCTAGTATGAGGATTAGAACCACAGACTTGGGAGATAGGAAGGTAGAAGGGCATTCTAGGCATCAGGAACAACAAAACAAACAAAGGAGGCTAAAAATGAAGGCCCTGGTTGCATCGAGGGAATCGTGAGTTGGGTGTTGAAGAATGTAGTACAGAACACTAGAAGCTACCGCCGATTGGGTATCCGGCATTGGACTAAGTGCCTGATCGCAACCCCTCTTTTATTTCAAGGCAACTCTAGGAGGTGCCATTTTTATCACAATTTGCAACAGAGGCAACTGAAGCTTAGAAAGGCCAAGTGATTTATCCAGAGCCACTGGAGTAAAAAGTGTCATAACTGGGACCAGCGCTGGCGTCAGTGCTTATGTACCTTTCCTCTGGGCAGGGCTGAATCTTGAATGACACACTTCGAGTGTTTGGGCACAACTTAGTAGTGGGGAAGCACTGAACGTGTTCGAGGGAGACTGGTCTAGGGATCCAACTCATCCTCTAAAAAGGCAGTTATGCAGGTTCCATAAACTGTGAATCAAAAGAGAGAAGAGAAAATTAAAATCCTACAGGGAGACTCTAGATCCTCTGCCATTTGGACTTCAAATGAAGTTAATGAGAGGTGGAATGAGGGCAGTGTGGCAGTTTTGGCTCTTCCCAGTGGGATTTCACAGTCTTTAGTCTCTTCGCCTTTAGTGAAATGCCCCTGAAAGAGCAGGACTTTACAGCAAAGGCCTGAGGGCGAAAGCCAAGGATGGAGGTCAGGATAGAACAGGCACCCTTTCCCAGGGAGAAGCAGGTGCCACGCTAGGGTGGAGCCAATTCTGGGATTTGTTCAAGAGGCAACATTAGACAATGACCAAGAGGGCCGGGAACAGCCTGAGGTAAGAACAGTCAAGAAGAGCAGTATCTTAGTCTGTTCGGGCTGCTATAACAGGCTACCATATACTGTGTAGCTTATAAAAACAAAGATACTTATTTCTCACAGTTCTGGAGGCTGGGAAGTCCAAGACCAAGGCTCTGGCAGGTTTCGTGTCTGGTAAGGGCCCCCTTCCTAGTTTGTAGACAGTTGTCTTCTTGTTGTGCCTCACATGGCCAAAAGGGCAAGAGAGCTCTCTGGAGCACAAATATAGGGCACAAATCCCATTAATGACAGCTCTGCCCTCATGACCTAATCACCCCAAAGGTCCCACCTCCTTATTCCATTGCTTTGGGAGGTAGGATTTTGACGTACTAATTTTGAGAGGAAACCAACATTCAGACCGTAGCAAGCAACTTACAACAACTCCCATAGTTTCCTCTGAAAAAGTTACTATATAGGGGCATCCAGGTGGCTTAGTCAGTTAAGGAGCTCACTCTTGATTTCAGCTTGGGTCATGATCTCATGGTTCGTTTGAGCTCATGTCGAGCTCTGCTCTGACAATGCAGATTCTGCTTGGGATTTTCTCTCTCTCTGCCCCCCCCCCCCACTCGTTCTCTCTCTCTCTCTCTCTCTCTCTCTCTCTCTCTGAAAATAAATAAACTTAAAAATTACTATATAAAATTTTTGGGGCGCCTGGGTGGCGCAGTCGGTTAAGCGTCCGACTTCAGCCAGGTCATGATCTCCCCGTCTGTGAGTTCGAGCCCCGCGTCAGGCTCTGGGCTGATGGCTCAGAGCCTGGAGCCTGTTTCCGATTCTGTGTCTCCCTCTCTCTCTGCCCCGCCCCCGTTCATGCTCTGTCTCTCTCTGTCCCCCCAAAAATAAATAAACGTTGAAAAAAAAATTAAAAAAAAATACTATATAAAATTTTTAATTGTGAAATATTTTAAGGATACCAACAAGAATAAATTATATTATAATAATATTGACTACCTGTGTACTCATCACCCAGATTTATCAAAGCTTAAACGTTATGTTGTATTCATTGAGAATGTTTTTGAGATATTTTAAAAGATAAATGGATACAATTGATGTTCCTTTTGTGCTCCTTCCGATCCATTTGCCTCCCTCTTTCTCCAGAGATAACCCAACAATAAACTGTTGTTATTTTTTTGCATGTTGTTATACTTGTTTCAAAATGTTGATATAGCTGTAAGTATTATAGAACACTATTTGGCAGGCTTTTCAACTTAAATAAAAGATATGGTGATGTATATACTTCCACTGGCTCTTTTGTTCAAGGCTAGCTACTCTAGTAGCTAGGCATTCATTTTAACTGCTGTATGGTATTTCATTTTATGACTTTATCATGGTTGATTCATCATTCTTCTGAGGATGGACATTGCATTGTTTCAATATTTTTCTACCATGAATAATTCTTTGGTGAACATTATTGTACATAGCTTCTTGTTCACAGGTGTTTGGGTTGATGACATTATCATTTGAAAATGAAATGAGGAAAGGAAAGAGAGAAAACACTAGAATGTTGGGTACAAGGAGCAGGAGGTTCCTGGGAGAAGATGTGAATAGCATTACAGACTAGATTACTTCAAAGATTAGTTTTTAAATGGGACATTGTGAAAAATTATAAGAGGGTGGGCAACTGTATCAGCTACTACCACCATAATGCTATATAACCAACCATCCTGAAATTCAGGGGCTTAAAAGAAGTCATTTATTTTCTCAGAACTGCAGGATAGCTGAGATGGCTCTGCTCCCTGTGTTCATTCTGGGTCCAGGCTAGGGCAGGGGAACAACTTCCTGGAGGAAGGTCTTTTGGCCATGTCAGAATACAAGAGGACACACTCAACGGCACAGACACTTCTGAAGCCCTTGCTTGTATCATGACTTCTAACAACCTATTGGACAAATAAGATGGCCAATTCTATTGGGTGGGATGGATGGGGTGGGCAGGGGATAATTCTGAACAGTAACCTAGCCCATCTTAGCAGGGTACAGAGAGGTGTTGAGGAGAGGTTGGGAGCTTCCAACACGGCCAAGCTTTGTCAAATGGAACAAGGACAACTAGAGAAGCTCCTACACCCAATATTCAGTTCCTGGGGACAGGTAGAAATATGGAGGGTCTCAAGATCCCAGGAGAGTGTTAGGCAAGGAAATAAGGCTTTCCTAGAAAAACAAGCTCAACCAATAAACCATCAAATATTATTTTGGTATTTGGAACGACAAAATAATCCACAATTTAGCGAACTTTTTTAAAGCACCAGTTATATGCCAGGCACTGTTCTAAATGTGTTGTGCACATTATTTTATTTAACTTTCACCCCAACCAAATGAGGTAGGTCCTATTATGTATTATTTCTAAGAGTTCCATAAACTGTGCAGTGTAAAATCCTGGGCCAAGGTCACATAGCCTGTAAATCATGTACTTTTCAATTCAATTCAAACCCAGTCAACATGCTCCAAAGCTTATCTTAATCACTACAATGATAAATCTACACATAATGCCAACAAGTTGACCCCAGGATCTCCCTTGGGAATGAGGGGGAGGAGAAAGGACTAGCAGGTAATCTAGGTGAAACTATTCTTCTTTTATGTTCAAAAGCTCTACAGTTATAGTCACATTCTCTAGCAACAGAAACTGCCATTATTCATGACCCCTTGTTAGCTCAGTAGACAGGGAAAGAAATATAGATTAAATGCCCTTTAAGGGTCCCTTCCATTTCTGGAAGTAAGTTATTCAACAAAAGAGCCCCTGTGAAAAATATTGGTTGACATGCAGCAGCAGGAGAGGGGCAGATGGTTTGGGTATTCTGACTTTTATGGTTCAAAATTCTGTACCAAATTATGATGGACATATATGGTAGGCAAAATAATGGACCCAAATAATCCCTGGAAACTTTAAAATATGTTATGTTACATGGTAAGGGAGAATTATGTTTGCAGATAGAATTAAGGTTGCTAATCAGTTGACCTGAATATAAACAGATTATCCTGGAATGTCTAGGTGGGCCAAATGTAATCACAAGGGTCCTCATATGGGGAAGAGGGAAGCAGAGTCTGAGCAGAGAGATGGCTCAGTGAGAAAGGCTCAACTTGGTCATTGCTGGCTTTGAAGATGGAAGGGGGTGATGATCCAAGGAATGCAGGTGGCCTCTGGAAACTGGTGAGGCAAGAAAATGGATTCTCCCTAGGAGCCTCTACATGGGATGCAGCTTGCCAACACTTTGATTTTAGCCTAGTGAGACCCATTTTGGACTTTCGATCTCCAGAACTGTAAGAAAATAAACTTGTGGTATTTTAAGCCACTAAATTTGTAGTAAGACATCATAGCAGCTGTACGAAACAAATACAGCACTCCTGTGGGCGTGACCTACACTGGATGTTGTTTGTTTCTATCCCCCAAGTGGTGCAGTTAGATCCTCCTATCAGAGCTGAACAGTAATTGAATAAATATGGTCGTTGCTAAGAAAACTTAAAAGAGAAAAGGAGTAGTTCAACTTCCTCTCTTAATAAGCCTTTCTTAAGATGGTTACAAGGTTTAGGGGCGCCTGGGTTGCTCCGTCGATTGAGTGTCCAACTTTGACTCAGGTCATGATCTCGCGGTTTGTGAGTCCGAGCCCCACATGGGCTCACTGCTGTCTGGCAGAGCCTGCTTCGGATCCTCTGGCCCCCTCTCTCCCCCTCCCATGCATGTGTGTGCACACTCTTTCTCTCTCTCTCAAAAATAAATAAACTTTAAAACAATGGTTACATGGTTTAAAAAAATGTTTTTATTCTAAAAAGATGTACATCAAAGTCTTGGCTCTTACCCTCTCCCACCCACCCTGACCCTTCAGTCCCTGATGGTCCCTTCAGATAAACACTTTCTTTCGTTAGGTTCTTGTCTATCCTTCCATTGTTTAAGTAAAATCAAGCAAAACAAATGCCTGTTCTTATTTCTTCCCTTTATTACACAAAGGCAGTCTATTTTTATAGTTTTGTATCTTGTTTTTCTTAATTAATGTGTCACTTTTTGATCAAAAGAGAGGTGTGGATTTATTTCAATTAAAATTCATTGGTAATATTTATTGACTGCACACTACCTATAAGACACCGTGTTAAGTGCTATGGTAGATTAAAAGGAAATAATGAGACATAGTTCAGATATCAATGGGTTTATAATCTGAGGTCAAGACAAGCTCCTGTGAAGCTGAAGTCAGAAATTCACAATGCTTTATGGTTTTTATATATAATGCTAAGTTCTGGGGAAAGGACTTGTAGCACTAGAAGAAGAGACACTAAAAGTTTGGGGCAGTCAGGAAAGTTGGCAATGCAGTTTGAATGATTTTAACATGATCATTTGAAAGAATTCTTACTTCCTTTTTAATTTGAAATTAGTGTGCCCCGTACTTCTCAATCCTAGCATAAGGTTGTCTTACCACCATTGCTGTTATCCTGAGAAAGGTTTTAGTGGAAATACTAACTTGAAGACAAGGATTAGAACTAATCAGTTGTCATTTTTTTTTTTTAATTTTTTTTTCAACATTTATTTATTTTTGGGACAGAGACAGAGCATGAACGGGGGAGGGGCAGAGAGAGAGAGACACAGAATCGGAAACAGGCTCCAGGCTCCGAGCCATCAGCCCAGAGCCTGACGCGGGGCTCGAACTCACGGACCGCGAGATTGTGACCTGGCTGAAGTCGGACGCTTAACCGACTGCGCCACCCAGGCGCCCCTCAGTTGTCATTTAGATGCCAGCAAACTTTGGTCTGGGTTATTTATAGTCACTTAAAAGGTCAGAATTTATTTTTCCTAGTCTTTCAAGTAGGATAATACATGATATCCTTTAACCAACATAGGGGCTGCTGGGGCTCAGGAAGGTCTCGGGTTTGGAGGATGTGTGTGAGCTGAAGAGACTAGAGCAGGGGTTCTCTGGACGGGAACGTGGGAACCTGGTGTAAGTGCAAATTCCCTCAGACCTATCCCAGACCTACTTTCTAAATAAGCCCTCTGGGTGATTCTGATGCAGCGGAGGGCTTGAGGGCCACTGGTTTAAGAGGACATCCTGCCTCAAATGGAAGAGGAGCTGTAATGGAAAAAGCAGAGAAACAGACGTGCACGTGGAGCACACCCGACTACAAATCCAGAGTGGTGATGAGTTTTCTTCTAAGACAGAGGATACGGCCTTCCATTCTGTGTTGTGATTCCTGACTCCCGTTCAGAGGTCGCCACAATGAACTATTAGTACACCTCATCCTGTGAAATTCTGGGATTAGCATAGTGGCAGGAAGTGGATATTTATTGAGAACCTATTATTTATGACAGACAATGAGTAATGCCTTTGCATACATGGTCTTATTTCATGCTTACTAACCAATTTAGATTTGGCGTGATTAGTTCTATTTTGCAAATACAGAGACAGGCTCAAAGGGCTTCAGTACCATGCATGGGCCGTGTGCCACACAACCAGGAAGCAATAGGGCGGTTTACATCCAGAAGGAAATGAGTAACAGGTGGTGTTAATGTAGGGCTAAGTTTTATTGTTTTAGGGTTTAACTTCTTTGGTTTCTCCAAAAGGTATTGCAAAATCTAAATAAGAACTCAATTTCTGCCACTTACCCCCAAGTTTTCTAAAGTTTATGTCTATGAAATTTGAGGTCTCGGGAAGCATTTTCCTAGCCAGTCCTAATGATTAATAGGTTGGTTCCTCATACAGCTTCTCCTGGGGCCCGAGAGAAATGTGCTCCAGGACTTAGAGCCTGCTGTCAGGCAAGGGACAATCACTGGAAACCGTGAGGAAGTGAACTTTATATTAAGTCCCAGCACTATCTAAGGAAATCTAAGGTTGCGCCCTCCTTTTCTGAGATTTTTATGAAAACATGCTCTCTCAAGTCTTGCTGAGTTAGCAAATGTGCCTGAAAAAGTGCCAATGAGGTCCTGTTGGTCATCGTCATTGGCAGTATTTTTTGTTTTTTATATAAAGCATCTTCCCAGAGGGGACAGGCACACAAATGCACAGGCTTGTAGGAAGCCCAGACTGTCTGGGCTCCCTTGGTTTCTGACTCTGCCATTTTCCCTTCCCATGCCGATCAATTTATTTGAGCCTTGGTCATCTCCAGGGTGAGTTAGGGGCACTTAACAAATTTGGGGGCGTGCATAAAAGGACACAGCCATTTTCACACTCTATCAAGTATCCTAAGAGGGGTTGAGGGTAATAAGTTCTGTGTAAATAATCATCTTATTGTCTAGCACTTGGAGAGTTTAATTATTCCTTTTGGTACTGAGGTCTCAACTGATGGCACAAGATGAGCTATGATGATCTGGGCTGTGTAGTTTATTCTTCATCTTGCTCTTAGCACGGTTAATATGTGTCTCAGATTCAACCCCTTCAGGCAGGTGTTCTCCAAAAAACTTTGCCTCAAACTTTGGGATGATTTTGCCATCTCAAAAGCGATGTCTTATGCTAATGAGATGAATAATCTAAAAAGACCATGGCAAAAACAATGCAACCAGACTGTCATTTATTAATACAAATTTATATAGTGGCATATGCTACTGGAGAAATCAGAAATTCATAACACACAAGTTGGTATTAGAAATACAAAAATCATTTGAGTCAAGAAATCAGGTTGACAGCACCACAAATGTTTCACTCAGTCTGAGCATGTGTGTCGTATCCAAGAATAATGAACAGCTACATGACACTGAGACTGAATATCATATGACCATGCAAACACATTGCAACACCACTTCCACACCCAAGAATAGGAGTCCGCAGGAGGCTCCAGGGCCTCCGGGGGTCGATAAAAGGACAGAAAAAAGGTGCCGACTCTTCTTTCTTTCAGCCTTCACAGCCAGCATGAGAAAGCAAAGAGCCACCCCTGAGGGTTTTTGTTCCTTCTCGCCTAAAGGCATGGTATAAAGGATTAGTAAAACACACACATTAGTGAGCGAGTAAGAGAAATCGACAAGAGGGCTTGGACAGAAATATAATCCCACATCAGTCACCAAATTATCTGATTCCTATTGTGAAATATAAAACATAAACAAAAGGAAAAGCTGTATCAAAGGAGGAAATCCCAGCTTCACATCTCTTAACACTTTCTATTTAATAAGTGTGCATCCACTAGAGAAGTATCAGCATTCAGAAAAAGGGTCTGTAGTGGGGGAAAGTGCAGGAAGGAAGGGAGGCAGGAATGGTCCAAGGCTTTCCTCTCACACAGGGAGTTCACCATCCCAAGGTCCTCACAGGATGTTGTCCTGATCACTCCAGACCACAAACATGGAGGCTCAGAGCACTTGGAGGTCTCAGTGCCCATTTTTTCCCACATTAGCTTCGCACTGCCACACGTCTGCATTCTTCCCATGCGTGTCTCCTACTTAGCAATAGTGGAAGGGATGTGCAAGAAGAATATTTGAGCAAATGAAATGGTGCTGCTTTCATGTGTAAGCATTCTGGCAACTAGGAACGATAAATAACAGGCCAAGTCAAAAGTTGTTCCACAAACGATAGGCTTCCTGTCCTTGCAGAATTAGCATTAACCGTCTAGGTTGCTCTGGAGATGATTCCACCCTGGCTGATGAGCCCTCCAGCCATGAGACGCCAACTCTGGATGTTCACGAGGCTGATACAGAAGTTCTGCCCCAAACTGCCCAAGCTGGTCTCAACCAGCACGTGACCAGTCAGGAGGTTTAGGCTCTGGGCTCACCTCAATCCATCCTCTCCTGAAAACTTCACTCACCTCAGAAAGCTAAGTCAGGCTTTCCTCTAAAAGCCTGCTCTGCTCTGGAGGCTGATTCAGTTTCATCTTCCGCTAATACATTATTATGATTTTTCTATTCAATCCTCCTTAAGACCACTGCTAGATTCATGCCTATGTCAAGTGATGCTTCTTTGTCCCAATGAGATTACTTTACAATCACAAAGATTTACTTTTCCAAGCAGAAAAGACAGTTTCGGGGTGTTTTTTTTCTTTACCTTCCCTTGTGAAATTGCCACCATCATCTCTCACTTCCCCTTCCCGAATTTATTCCTCTACCATTCACCCATGACACCATTCATTTGTTTAGCAACAGATATTTCTGGAGTGCTTGTTTTGTGCAAGGCACTGCTGAAGAACCAAAGGCACAGGTTACAAGGTCCTTTACTCAAGAGCTTGAGTCTGGTAGAGATGCTTAAAACCTTTCATGGCTCGGTCTTTCTTTTAGAACCTTTTAGAACCAAAGCGTTTGCAGTTTGGAATGTCCTCAAAGGGCTTGGGTCATTCTAATACAAATACTATGCAACATGAATGCTCTATTATTTGCTCAGTGATTATGGTGTGCCATGCATCAGGAAGAGAACATGTCTTTTCCTCCTCAGTAATGAAACTGTGCCTTCATTTCAAAACAACATGACATGCATGCTTATGTTTTTGCCAGTAAGGCAAAAACGAACAAGAAACACAAAAGCAAGCCATGTGCACACTTCATACAAAATCATTAAGCTGCTATTTGAACACTAAATCATTTTAAAGCCATGTGTTTATGGCTTTGTCATGTGCTGATATGGTAAAATAAATGCCTGAGCTACCAAAAGGAACCCCTTGTTTTTTATCTTGTTTTGCAGCGTTCTTTGTCAGACAGGATGTCTTCACATGTCCTTGGTGCAGTGTAAACCAGGTGGGCACAGGGATGCACCCCTGGGCCTCGGTACAGTCCATCACTAATATGTTTCAGGTGCTTGTCAGTCTCCCTCTTCCCCCAGGGTTTCAGTCTGCCCTTCTGGGGGGTTCTGCTGTGCCAGATATCTAACAGGTTGGGGGGAGGGTGGGGAAGGGGAAGTCCTGAGGTTTCTCCCCGCAAGTTGCGGAAAAGAGCCTCATCTAGAGAACCTTGAAACCCCCAGATGAAAAGGCTCTGAACTTGCAAAGGACAGTTAGAGGCCATGGAGTGCAAGCTGTCAAGCAGACACAATGAGCAAATATATAGGTTGTGCTGATTAGCAGAATTTTGAATGGAATCTGAGTGTCAGCAATCCAAACTCTGCTGTCCACAGGCCCAGGAAAAGCCCAAGTAGAAGAAAGCTGGAGGTGGGGGAGGAAACCAATGGCCCTGAACATCCTGCTCCCTGCCCCTCTGGAGATCTGCCACCATACATTTCCCAGTCTGCTGAATTCCATCAGCTAGGTGAATAGTCTACACCCTGCCCCATACGGAGATACTTGCTTTCTAAGACCAGCCTTATGGAAGGAGCAGTCTGTAGCCGCTGACACTATTAAAAGCTGCCACCAAAAGAAGGCTGCTCCAAAACTCTGGGGTCTCGTGGTTCTTTGTTTAATGAGGTAGCTCAGTTGTGAGTTGATGCATGTGATGTATGCCTCCCGCCAGTCAAAGCTATAATTTTCCCTTTTTAATCTGCAAGATTATAAAAATACCAGTATTTCCCCTCCCCCCTCCCCCATTTTATAAAAATGATTTTAGAAAAAAAAAATACACATTGGTCTCCCCCATTACACTTCTGTTCCATCTTGCAAATTGTTGTGAACTCTGACTTCCAGATTCAATTTTTTTACTTTAGCACCTTTGAGTGCATAAGCCCCCTCAGTTTCACTCAGTAGGTTGACATTCCGCACGGTGCAGTAGTGTCTGTTCACGTTCTTCTCCACCCTGTCCGAGCTCCTCTTAGACACATCCACTTTGGTGTTCAGAGGGTATTCCTCCAAAGTGTCCTCTGTGGGCAGTTTCTTTCTCTGCTTCTGGCATTTCCTGGTGATGAAACAAGCCACTAGAAACACCAGAAGTAGAAGCATGATAGCGGCCAGGGCACTGCCGATAGATGCCCCAGTTTGGGAAAGAGAAGCAGCTATAACCGGCTCGTGCATCTCAAGATTCAGGGACTTCATGTTGGTGCCATTCTTGACTTGGTCCCCTTCATTGTCATAGATGAGGGAATCGTCAAGGGTCAGACGGCCACTAGGGTCCACCAGGTCCCTCCGGTTGCGCCTCAGAGGGGCTGTGAGAGAGCGCTGGACCCGGGGTCCTGCCATGGTGTCAGGGCCAATGATGTAGATCACCTGGAGATACCACTGGTGTCCTGCTTCCACCTGCAGGAGGAGGGAAACAGAGACACAAACTGAACATGTCACTGCTGCCCACAGACCACTTCTTCACAAAGAAAATGGAAAGGGGCGCCTGGGTGGCTCAGCCCCTTAAACATCCAACTTTGGGTTTCGGCTCAAGTCATGATCTCATGGTTTGTGAGTTAGAGCCCCTCAATGGGGTTTGCACTGATGGTGCAGAGCCTGCTTGGGATTCTCTCTCTCTCTGCCCCTCCCCAACTCATGTGTGCTCTCTCTCCCAATAAATAAATAAACAAACAAATAAACAAAATTAAAAAAAAGAAAGGATATGGAAAGACAATTGCCGTCACAAGCCTTGATAAATGGTTTCAAGAAAAGCATTAGCAATGATTGGCGTCTACTAATCAAGAATTGAACCAAATATTACAGGTTCCATTTTGTTCCCAATTTAGGGTGATCGTGGGCCAGCTATTCACATTCCCTTCTGTTACCCTGTGTATGGAACAGCCCTAAGCATTTATTTTTTATGGCCTTTTTAGCTAAATACTTATGATTTGTTAGTCTTTACTGATTGCAGTGAAGTAATAGTATTAAGAGCCATATTCATTCCCAGTGAACTTCAATAGCTTGTTATGCTAACTGACTATTTATTGATGAACTTTAGTTAAGATAGAGTCGTTCAACAAATATCTGCTAAACACCTACTCTGTGCAAAATATGCAGATACATGACAAAAATTTCCTAAATCTGAACACTTCCTGGATCATCCCCTGAACGGTTAAGCCACCGTGTATTTTACTGCCATATCATCTGTCCCCATTGAAAGCCTCCATGGTTTTGAACTAACTTCTAAAGAGTGGCAATAGTTCTGAAATCCAAGGTCATAGATTACTACTATTTAGAGATAGGAAAAAGTGGAATTTTATCTTGTAAGTTCATGTTTATTACTGGGATTGAGAGTATTTTTGCTTATCAAATACTAGTATTTCTTGCCATTCTAAATCGCTATACTGTATGTATAATTTTGTTAAACACTTTCCACACGCCTGTGAAGATCAGCTGGTGTGGCATACAGCCAAAAAGACGATAGAGAAGAATTTAGGAAAAACTGGAGTACCATATGCACCCCTGATGCATACACTGACAAGTGACAACATGCAAATTAAAGAATTTATTATTGCTGTGGTCTATTGGGATAGGTGGTGAAAATAGGTCTATTGGGATAGGTTTGGGGTGAATGATAAGCTTAACACCAATAAAAAAGACCCACCATCAAGAACACTATAAAGAGGCTAACAGCCCAGAGATAATAGCATCTTCCTTTTCACAACTTTTACAGTGGCCTTGGTCCTATGCTTCTACGTTTCTCAGCACACTCACCTTATAGAGTGCATCCACTTTCAGAGTAAATCCATCCACACCCGGCATGCTACTGACCACATGGAAATCAGGCAACTCGGAAGCAAAGTGGGCCTCAAAGGGCACATCATGGAAGTACTTATCAGTGACCTCGGGCTGATTGCGGTCCTAGAATTTCAGAAAAAAGAAACGCAAGGTTTAAAAAGATAAAAAGATAGAATCACTGAACTGGCAGGTGGCAGTCACTGGGAGGAGAAAAGTACTCTCCACTCCTGCCTTGGGTTGGGTCAGGAGGGCATGTGCTACAGAAGCCCTTTCCTTAAGTCAACCACTGCCCTCTTCAAGGAAGGACACTTGGTGGCTACTCAGATCTCAAAGGTCAAAGAGTGGGATAATCTAAACAAATAATTCTTAAACCATTTGGTCTCAGGACCCCTCACACACTTAAAACTCAAGGATACCAATGGGTACCTGAGCAACTCAGTTGGGTGAGGGTCTGACTCTTGATTTGGGCTCAGGTCATGATCTTGTGTTTCATGAGTTTGAGTCCTGCAACAGGCTCTGTACTGGTGGCACAGAGCCTGCTTGGAATTCTCTCTCTCTCCTCTTTCTTGGCTCTTCTCCCACTTATGCGTTCTTGCTCTCTCCCTCGCTCTCTCCCCTTTTCTCAAAAATAGATAAATAAACTTAAAAAAACAAACAAACCAAGGACACTAAAGTCTTTTGTTCACATGGTTTGTATCTATCAATGTTTACTCTATTAAAATTAACACTGAAAAATTAGAAAATACTTACTAATTCATTTTAAAGTGGCAATGAAAAACCCATTGCATATTAACATAAATAACATTTTTTTAAGGGAAAATACCTATAGTCACCACCATCTCCTCAAAAGAGACCTGGCATTGTTTTACATTTTTGCAAATCTCTGGAAAAGAACTAGATTCTCAAAACTTCTATAGTGAATCAGCTGTAATATGTTACTTTGGTTGAAGTATATGAAGAAAATTTGGCCTCACACAGATATGTAGTTGGAAAAGGGAGGAATATTTTCATACCTTTTTCAGATAATTGTGGATATTCTGTTTTCATACCAAATCAAACTTGGTAATTAGTATTTTTAAAATATTAGTTATAATGTGGAATTTGAAACCATATCAATAAACCTTTCATACTCTCTATATTCATGAGGGAATTAGTGTGAAGAAAAGCAGCCATCATCATATTATGAAAGTAGTTTTGACCTTGTGGATTCCCTGAAAGAGAATCAGGGATATTCAGAAGTCTCTGGTCTGTACTTTGAGAAACACTGGCCTTGACTTTCCTTTTCTTGTGACATTAATAAAAGCCCGTCTTGTTACCTGCCATAACCATCACATTTGGTAATATGTACTAGCATTTAGCTGATCAGAGATAAACAACAATAATATGTATAGAGAGAATACCATCGAGAGTGGGGTTCTATCTGCTTAGGCAGAATTCATAGCTGAGGAAATCAACTCGAGTGTCAGCTGTTGAACACAAATAGTTAGCATACCAACAGCAGAAATCTGTGTTTTAGGTGTTTGTTGGGCTGAATGCATCCATACTGCGGCCCCTCATTGTAGATTGTCCCCGTGGGATCGAAGAAAGGCACATAGCCATCCTTGCCGGTACAAAGATAGACTTTTTCCAGCTGGAGTTTGTAAGCAGAATTAAGGTTTTGTTCTGGATTCCAAAGTACTCGGCCATAAAGGATTTGCCCTGGAAAGATTTGAGAGGCATTAATTAGGTCAGACTTTAAGAGTAAAGAGAAAGAAATGCCAAGGGTAGAAAGGATTTAACACACTCCCTCAGAGTCAAAAGTACATCTCTATGAAGAGCTCTATGTTTCCAAGTGCCCCTGAAATATTCATTCATTTACAGCTTCTTTCATTCAACAAACATTAAGTAAGCATGTAAAGTGTATCAAGGACTGTTAGGCACAGGGGAAATAAAGGTGAGTGAGATACAGGTGAGAGGACAGAAATAAACCCTAACCAATTGCTAAAAGTAGCTAACATTTATCAGACTCATACGATTTGCTAGGTCTTGTACTAAGTTCTTCCCATATGAGAACTCACGTAGTGCTCACAACTTTAGAGATGAGAAAGTTGCAGCACTGAGTGGTTAAGGGACTTGTTGAAGGTCACAAAGCTAGTAAGTGTGATGGTAGGATTCAAAGTGAAGGTATTTTGGTTCTAAAACCCACGTTATTAGCCACCACAATACTGTACTGTTATGAACCACAATAAAGGAAGGAACATAATGTTATGTGAGCATATAGCCGAGCACAGAAATCTGCCTGGGGAGAGGTGTAGAAAGATTTAAAGAGGAAACAAACATGAGTATCCTAAAACATGAGTAGGCATTTGCCAGACAGCACATTTGAAGTAGGAGACTGGGGAGAGCGTTTGAGGCAAAAGAAAGTCCATGCACAAAATACTGAATGCTGGAAGGGCATGAGTCCTAGTAAAGTTCCTGTCTCCTTACTGCCTGCTATGGCACCACATTCTTTATCTATACTATCTTATTTATTCCTCCCAAGAGCCCAAGAAATAGGTCCAGTTATTATCCACATTTTAAATACTTTGTCCAAGATTTTGTATCTGTGACAAGGGGGGAGGGGTAAGAAATTGAGCACAAATCAGTCTGACTCCAAATGCTTGTCCAGAGCATTTGCTATGTGGCACTGAGTAGGTCAGTGTGACTAGAGAGGAGGCTGTTCACAGGTTCTAGCAGGAGACACTCCTGGGATGATAGGCTAAGGATGCTGGGGAGGCTGGACTTTGGTGTGTAAGAAATAGGGAACACTGAAAGATTTTAAGCATGGGTGTAATATCAACACACTGGGGCTTCAGAAACATGGAGAATGGAGGAAAGACAAAGGGTCTAGAGTCACAGAGATTGGGAAGGGGGCTCTGTGAGAGATAGGTATCTATAATATAGCTGTGAATCAAGGGGATAAACTCAAGAAATGTCTTGGAGTCAGATTCCACTGATCTTAATGATAGACAGGAGGACAATCCTGAGGTTTTGGCCCTGGGCACCTGGAGTATGATGCAATCACTGTGGCAGTGGATGTGGCAGGAATATGTCTGGAGGAAGATAAGTCCAGTTCTAGACACTTCCAGGCATCTGAAAGACATTCATTTGAAGCACTTTGGTAGTTGCAGAGCCCCATGTGGAAATGTGGAAATGAAGTTCAGGAGAGATCAGGGATAAGGTCGACTCTTAAGGAATGGCTGTGAAGTAGTAGATAGGAAGTTCAAAGCAAAGCGATGGGCCCAGCCATAGGGATGGTCAGAGGTAGCACTGGAGTGATGCCAGAAGGAACCAAGCATGGGACCTGGGGACAGCAACATGGATATGGCAGAGGATGAAGACCCAGGGCGGGAGAGTGAGAAGTGGTCAGAGAAGCAAGATGATGTCAGGGAGGGTGGTGCAAAGGAAACCCAACAGGGAAAGGTGTGAAAACCCACTAATTTGGTGTCATTGACAAAAGAGATGTCTGAGCTGTGGTAGGACAAACCCAGCTTGCAACAGATGGACAGAGAAGAAGGGCCATAGAGACAGTGAGTGTTCACTCTTTGAAGAAGTTTCTCAGAGAAAAGAAAAGGAGAAAACAGCCTTAACTTTGAAGGGGAGTTAGGGTTGAGGGATGCTTTTTTCTCTCTTACAGGCAGAACTTGAGTGTGTTTATAGGGTGAGAGAAAAAACTCAGATATGAGGAGAAGATTAAAAGTAAGAAAAAGGCAGAAGGGGTAATTGAGAGAAGAAAGGCAGATAATTGACTAATTCTTTTATTCAATCAATCAATGTTTATTGAGCACCTAGGCACTGATGGTATGGTGTGCACATTTGATATTTGATCACAACCTCTATTATCACGGAACTCACAGTCTAGGGGTAGAAATAGGCAACAAATAAGTAAAGAAATATGTGATATGTATATAGAATATTAAAAATTGTGAGAAGTACTATCAAAAATGAATAACGTTCCGTGAAAGTGAAAACTATGGAGGCCTACGCTCAGTTGTCAGGTGTGGTCAGGGAAGGCCTCTTTGAGGAGGTTCATATTTAAGTAGAGAAGAGAAGAAGGAGCCAACCTTTTGAAACATCAAGAAAACCACATTTGAGGTGAGGAGGGAGCACAGGAATCATTTCCAGTAGAGAAAGCATGATGGAGAGGACGTAGACATTTACACCTTGAGGCTGGTACGTAGTAGGGGTCATGCTACATACTTTCTCTGAGTAATTGAGAGATAGACTTACCCAAAGTCAAGACAGTGTGTTAGAATCAGGCTGGGAATTCCAGTCTTCTTACCACTCAGACCAGTGTTTTCCACAATTCTACCACCCTGCCAATCATTATAGCACCACATATGTAATCTTATTTTGAAACAGCATGAAAGAAGGATGTGGGTCTGTTCCTTGGTTAAACCTTGGCTGCCCTAAAACCAAGCCCAGGGGAATCTTCACGGGAGAGTTGCCTGGAAGCTAATGAGCAGAGACCTGTCCTAAAGCATCTCAAGTCTGATCAGAGTCTCTTTTTGTAGGTGAAGGAAACAACTTACCTTTTGAGAAGGCCCCTTTATAATCCATTTCTGCCAGTGACATATCAGATGTATTGGGATCCATTAGGAATACCTTCTCATTATTGCAGAGCTGAAATTCAGTATTGAGCGAGTACACAACTGGTACAGGGCGGTTGGTCTGCTGGAATGCAATGGGGATCAGGAATCTAAATGTGGGAGAAACAAGAGCTCCTTGAGAGCAGGGTCAACTTTGTAAACTTCGAGCTGCCCTCCCTTCCTACCCTTCTTAGGTTTGTGAACAGAGCTTTGTTGCAGGTGCTAAATGATCACTGAATAAAGAGATGTGTGTTGGAGAGGAACTTTATTAGTTTGGGTCATTATGAGGTTAATCTGCTCTTTTGAGCAGAAATAATCTAATTCATCTTTAGAACTCTTTTGTACTCTCTGCTTTTCCTGGCGCTTTCATTCTGAAGGTCCCCAAGGTTGCTCTTTGATTGCTAAAGGACTCACTGCCATGGTGCTCTGCTTAGACTTCTCTGTCCCAGATCTTCATACTCTGAGACTTTGACTTTTTCAATTAGATCCAAACTTATTTATCCTTTGTCCCACTCTTTAAGACATTTCTAGACAATACTCTCTTGCCTCACTCCTTACTTTAACCTCCCTGGCCTTCTTTCTTGGTCTTTTAAATCTGCTCTTTTCTTCTCAGCCTTTGGCAGGTAAGGGCTCCTCCAGCCAGACTGGCTTTCTTTAGGTCTCTTGATGTGTTCTCTACTCCAAATTTTCACTGCCTCGGGACTCACTGTTCAACAAATGTTCACTGTGCTTTTATTATAAGATAGACATTGTTCTACTAATGGGAATCCATCTGTGAACAAAGTAGAAAAATATATGCCCTCGGGGATGTTACATTCCAATAGGAAGACAGTTAATAAAGTAAGTTCAAAAACATATAGTACATTAGAAGGAAGCAGGTGATGAAGAGAAACACTAGGCAGAGAAAAGGAACGCTAGGAAGAAGTTCAGCTGGGACTTTTAAATGTGGAGGGCATGGAAGGCCTCAGTGAGAGGACAACTAGGAGGTTAGAAGTACCCTTACCTGAGATGGGAAAACTGTGGGAGGACTAGATTTGGTGGAGAAAGATAAGGGATTAAGCAACAGGCATGTTCAACTTGGGAGGCCTATGAGAGAGCCAGGTGGAGATGCTGAGCAGTCAATCTGATGCACAAGTCTGGATGTGAGAGGTAAGCCCTGGGCTGAAGGTGCTCCTTTGCATTTAAAACCTTAAGAATGAATGAATGAATGAAACCACCACATGAAAACCGAGAGGGGGAGTAGAGTGATTCCTCAGAAAGTTAAAGATAGAACTACCCTATGACTCAGCAACTGCACTATGAGGTATTTAGCCAAAGGATACAAAAATACTGACTTCAAGGGGCACATGCACCCCAATGTTTTTAGCAGCACTATCAACAATAGCCAAATTATAGAAAAAGCCCAAATGTCCATCGATTGATCAATGGATAAAGAAGATGTATATACACGATGGAATATTACACAGCCATCAAAAGAATGAAATTTTGCCATTTGCAGCAATGTGGATGGAGCTAGAGAGTATTATGATAAGCAAAATAAGTCAGAGAACGTACAATTTCACTCATATGTGGAATTTAAGAAGAATAATAGATGAACATAGAGGAAGGGAAGGAAAAATAAGATAAAAACAGAGAGAGGCAAACTCTAAGAGACTCTTAACTATAGAAAACAAACTGAGGGTTGCTGAAGGGGAAATAGGTGGGGGATGGGCCAAATGGGTGAGGGTTATTAAGGAGGGCACTTGTGATAAGCACTTGGTTGTACGTAAGTGATGAATCACTGAACTCTACTCCTGAGACCAATACTACACTACATGCTAACTCACTTGAATTAAAATAAAATCTTGGAAAGAAAAAAAAAAAGAAGAAAACAGAGAAGAGACAGGTCAGACATGACACTTAGGGCACTCAAATTCAAGAACAATAGAAAAGAGAAGGAACCAGCAGAGCAGATGGTGAGGAAAAGCCAGTGGGGTAGAAGGAAAACCTACAGAGCACGACAGTCCAGCTGGGCGAAGAAAGCGTCTCAAGGAGGAGACTGAACAACTGCTAAATGTTGTGAAGCCATCACAAAAATCAAGATAAGACTTAACCCCTGGTTCTAGTAAGACACAGTCACTGGTGACCTTGATAAGATCAAGCTGGGCTAAGGGATGAGAGCAGAAGCCTCACTGCAGCAGGCTCCAGAGATAATGGAAGGGGACAAACCGGAAATTGTGAATCTAGGCGACTTTCAAGGGACAGCTTAACGTACAAGGAAGGAGAAAAATGGGTGGGGAGGGTGAAACGGGGTCAAGAAGGGACTTCTATTTTTTAGAGATGGGAAAAGTTACGTTTTCAATGCTGATTGGAATGATTCATAGAGAGAACTGCTCCTTTATAAGATCCTCTTTATAAAGTAGAGAGGATTTGGGTTCCAGTGCACAAGTGGAGCCGCTGGCTGTGAGCAGGAGCCAGGGCTGTTCCTGCATTCCGACGGGTGTGCATGTGCAGATGCAGGTCAGCAGATAGGGCAGTAGGAGCTTGGGTGAGTTCTCTTCTGGTTTCTTCTGTTTCCTCCATGAAATAGGACACAAAATAATCAGCTGAGGGTGAGGACTGGGGAGATACAGCAATCTGAGTGGGAAGGAGAAGGAGTAAAATAGTTGAGAAGAATGGGAGAGTGAAGCCATTGGTTAGGGGACCGTTGTTTCCTGCTGGGAAGCCCTGAGGGTCCACCTGAGATTAGTGATAATGCATTTAGTTTCCTGACTTTGATCTTGCTGCACATTCTGCTGGAACACTCCTCCTCTGTCTGCCTTTCTTTGCCAAATTAACTCCTAGTTATCCTCCAGATCTCAACTCAAACACCCCTGTCTCTAGGAAGCTCACGCTCTTTCTCCTCCCTTCCAGGCTTGGTCAGACCCCTTATCATTTGTTCTCATCACACTGTGCACTTTTCTTTCCAAGTACTTATCATGGTTTGATATTTTATTTAAATGTGACTTTAAATGTACATCTGATCAAAGTCCACCTCACCCATTACAGGTTCCACTAGCGTCACAGCCCATATCTATCTGCTCGTTGTCATATCTTCAATGGAAGCCAAGCTTCTGACACATACATTTGTTAAAGAATGATGCATGACTGATAATTTCAACCTTTATGCTTCCAAGAGAGTCCATCTGAGCATTCCTTACTTTTAATGGAAAGTGCTCCAGTGGGTAGGTTTGAGAGAGTTGGGGTATAGGAGGAACTTGGAGTGTGGAGGCAACCCACACAAGCCAGGGCTGACCCTGCTTCAACAACTTTGATGTCACCATTAGTTGCACGGCAGCTCATTTAGCTGACTCAGGGAAACAGGTTTTTCCTGTTAATACTGGGTATTACCAGACTCCACATAGCGCCTGACACCTAAGACCCTCCATAAATATTGACTGATTAAATAGAACAAATGATGGATTTGAGATGATGAAGATGATGAGGATTTATAAGGTTAGAAGGTATTACAGACCTCACAAAAACAGGCATCACGTGAGACACAATTCTTTTGAATTAGGTCTGAATTCCCTGAGTCAGTCTTGATTATTTGTTGTGTTATGGTTCTACTGCATCCGTATGGAGCCACAGAGGTGATCAAAAGCCAGGTTATGCCCTATGGAAAGTCACCCTGGGAATAACAAGGACCCCACAAGTAACGATCTCCCTGATGCAAGGCAAAGATTTCCAACTCTGAAGCCTTAGAATACTGACTCAACAACACTCTTCCCTCTGTGGCCTCCCACACCCACACACACCAGTGGATGGAAATGGGTTGGTGCTTTCTTTGCTGCCTTTTGCCATTTTCAAACCTCTCTCCTCTTAAAAAAAAAAAAAAAAATCCAGGACCTACCCTGGAGAAACTCTTCTTACACATGTATACTCAGAGACAAATAGAGTATTCCTCCTAATAGAATATGGAATTGTAAGTCAAATAGAATGGTCAAATAAATTGTGGAATATTCCCACAATGAATACCTTAAGGCAGTGAAAACCACACTACAGCTACATGAATCAACACAAATGTTGATATACTTATGAAACAGGAAATGATTCACTGAGCAAAAAAGAAAAGTTGCAGAGAGAATTTGTGCAGTATGACATTTTTATATCGCTCAAAAAAACACATGCAAAACCATGCAGAAGTAAAAAGGAGGTAAACCATAAACCAAAACAAGGAATGATGAATACAAACATCAGTTTAGTGGTTATCTTGGCCAAAAGGTGGAAGAGAGAGCAAGTGGAAAGGGCACTAAGGGTATTTAAAAGGTACTGGTGGGGCACCTGGGGGGCTCTGTCAGTTGAGCATCCAACTATTAGTTTTGGCTCAGGTCATGATCTCATGTTTCATGGCTTTGAGGCCCATGTTGGGCTCCATGCTCACAGCATAGAACCTGCTTAAGATCCTCTGTCTCGCTCTCTCTCTGCCACTCCCCCACTCATGCTCACACTCTCTCTCTCTCTCTCTCTCTCTCTCTCAAAATAAATAAATAAACTTAAAAAAAATAAAAGGTACTGGTAATGTTCTATTTCTTTTTTTTCTTTACTCCAACTTTCACGGGTTATAAAATGGAAAGAACAGTGCCAATTTTCTGGGGGGCCACTGTGGTAAGAATTAACTCTTCAGAGCCTAGTACAGAGTCTCCTGCATAGTCTGCACTCCATACATGATCTTTCATATCACTGGTAGTTGTTAGTACTCATTTCATCATGAGTAGCACAGCCTAAGAGATACTCATTTATTGTAATTGCAATTCATTTTAGGTAATATTCTGTTTCTTGAGGTATTATATGTATACTATATATGGTCTTCTGACTATCTAAAATAATATTCCTATTTGGGCACCTGGGCAGCTCAGTTGGTTAAGTGTCTGACTTCGACACAGGTCATGATTTCATGGTTCATGAGTTCGAGCCCCCCATCAGCCTTGCCACTGTCAGTGCAGAACCTGCTTCAGGTCCTCTGTCCCCCACCTCCTCTGTGCCCCTCCCCCACTTGTGCTCTTTCTCTCAAAATAAATAAACATTAAATAAATGAATAAATAAATAAATAAATAAGATAATATCCATAATTTAAAAATTTTAATACATGAATAGAAATCTCCAGTATATCTTACCAGATTATTTGCCCTCGTTCTTCCTTATTTCAGCCAACCACTATTTTCCTGGTCACTTTCCCTCCCCCATTTAGCTGACTGTGGTGTTCCTACCATTAATCTTGATGATTTCAACATCCACATGGATGAATCATCTAATGCCTTAACCCCTCAGTTCCTTAATATCTTCACCTCAAAGAGCTTGTTCTCCCCCCCAACCACAGCCACCTATGCTTCATGGTCCTACTATGCACCACCTCCAAGAATCTCATTGTCCAGCACCTCACTCTCTAACTACCACCTCCTAACTTCCCAGCTCACCCCTGCTACTACTCCTGTTTATTCATTCTCCGGTCACATAGAACCTCCCTCACCACTTTTTCCAGCATACTGAGAAACTGGAACACTGACACACTCATGGTAGAAATGTACACACAATGTTACATATTACAAACACTTCAGAAAACAGTTTGGCAGTTTCTTAAAAAGTTAAGCATGCAGGGGGCGCCTGGGTGGCTCAGTCGGTTAAGCTGCTGACTTTGGCTCAGGTCATGATCTCACAGTTGGTGGGTTCAAACCCCACATCAGGCTCTGTGCTGACATCTTGGAGCCTGGAGCCTGCTTCAGAATTTGTGTCTCCCTTGCTCTCTGCCCCTCCCCCACTTATGCTTTCTCTCTCAAAAATAAATAAACATTTTTTTAAAAATTCCAAAAAAAAGTTAAGCATATATTCCCCATATGATCCAGCCATTCCATTCCTAAGTATTTACACAAGAAAACTGAAAGCATATGTCCATGTAAAGGTCTGTGTATATACATTCATAGCAGCTTTATTTATCATAGCCATCAACTGGAAACACCCCAAATGCCCACCAACTGATGAGCTGATAAACAAATTGTAGTATATCCACACCATGGACTACAATTCAGCAATTACAGGAACAAACCACTGATAATACACAACAGGAATGCATGAAAATAATCGCACTGTGTGAAAAAAGCCAGAGAAGAAGAATGCATACTGTATGATGCCATTTATATAAATTTCTAGAAAATGCAAACTAATCTGTAGTGACAGAAAGCAGATCAGTGGATGCCTGGACAAAGGGGTGGGCTGGGCTGGGCTGGGGCGGGAGGGATGACCAAGGGGCATGAGGAAACTTCGAAGGAAATGGATATATTCACTATCTTAGTTCTGATGGTTTCATGGGTGTTGTAAAAATTTATCAGTTGGACGTACCATAAATATGCAGTTTATCTTATTGTCAATAATATGGCAATTTAACAAACACTCAACAGGCTCTCAGCACAGCCTGATCTGCTGCCATCTGTATAGACAGCACAGTTTCCTACTCTCTAAGATGGCTGCCTCACTTCCTCCTCTCTTCTCAAACCTCAGTGTTCCTCACTTCCATCCCATGCTTGGTTTCTCATTTTATGGAGAAAATGGATTTAATCAGATTCCACTTTTTCATCCCTGCCCTCCCATTCTACCAATTTTCCCCTCGCCTATATCCACACACACCTGCATGCCTTCCTCTCTCTGTGAGTAAACATTCTGTGCTTTTAGCAAAGGCCAGCCCTTCCCCTCTCATCCCGGACCTATCCCCACCCTATTCAAGGGTTTGGCTCTGCAGATTTTCCCTTGTTCTGCTGCAACATTAAATTTCACCTAATAGACCACCTGGGTTACTTCCACCAGAATACAAATATCCTGAAATATTTTCTACTCTAAAACACAACTAAGACCTCCTTTGACTTTGTTTCTAGCTACTGTCCCTTTCTGCTGATGTCCTTTATAATAAAACACCTTAGACACAGTTTACCCCTGTTGTCTCTACTTTCTTGTCACCATCTCTTAAGCCCACTCCAACCAGACTTTAACCCCTCACTCCACTGACCCTGCCCTTTGTCAAGATCATCAACGACTTCTGAATCACCAAATCCAATGCCCAAATCTCAGTTTCTTCATCTGAACGTCACATTCCAAATTATCTTCTCTTTATGATAATGTCAGATCCTGTCTTCAGCATCATCTCTCAGAAATGTTTTCTCTTCACTTTGCTCTACTGCTGGGAAAATGGCACTCGACTATCCACTGTCTGAGAGCAGAGGTTACTTTTAGTCCTCTGCTATAATCTCCAGGCTGGACCAGAGAGCCAAGCACATGATAAAAGCCGAGTTAATACTGGTTGAATGAATGAATACATGGCACAATGCAGACAGTCTCAGGTCTGAGGTGAGTACAGGCTGATGTATAGTTGATTCTTGTTATTTGTGGTAAGTATGTTCTATAAAGTCACAGTGAACACTGAATTAGTGAATACTGAATCACTGCTCTTAGGGGAAATAGAGGGTAGAGTCCCTGCAGCCTCTGGTCACAACATTTTGATTGACCGACCAATACCAAACACTGTTTTATGCATGTTTCTGCTTAGAATACCTTACTTAATATGTTGCTCATTTGTTAACGTGGAACTGACAAACCTATGCCCAGTGAAGCCTATCCGACTTTCCCCGAGGCACATCACAGCCTACCTGTACTTAGAAACACCACATAGCACTTCAGCACTACTCTTGGGAGCCATTATAAACTGTGAAATCACCAAGAAAAAGCACACAAATTTGAAAACCGTGGCACTATGTAGCCACGGAAAGGACACTTGTTTCTAGTACAAAAGCTGCAACAAGAAGGCCTTGCTTGACCTGAGCCGGGAATGTGCGTGTCCAGTGACTCAACAATTTGCCACTCTGCATGTCCATGAATGACCGTGAAGGCACCGCGAGAACGGACTTTGCAGATACAAATACATTTTAGCGAGGAGGTGGATTTACAAACAGTGAAGATCTCCTGCATTTCCCTACCTTTCTGGGGCATGTGCAGTGCAGGCCAAAGGCTTCTCCCCTGGATCAATCCATGGCTGGGTGGGCTGCACAGTGCATGGAATCAGGTGGATGGTGTACTCCCCCGAGTAGTCCTTCCTGGAAACACACAGAGCAGACTGTGGTTAGAGGGGACATTTTATAGATCATTTACTTACCCAGAAACACACTGACTTTTCAGATGGCATTTGTGCCCGGCATCCACAACCTTTACGAGCCTGCAAACACAATTTTCAAAAATCCGTCAGGGATTGTTTTAACGATCAGGGTATTATCCAGAGGTGTTAAATGGTGCTATTTTCCTTTATCCTATTCAAGTCCTTTTCCTGAGAAAAGCTGAGAAAGGCGTATTGTTTGTAAAAACCTAAAAGGCCCAGTGAAGATAAAACAGAACCGGCCACTTCCTTCAGATTTCCACGAAACTTGTTTGACAATTTCTGTTTGGCACTTCTAGTTGACGGACACCCTGTTCAACACATGCTCAACTGCTAAAGATGTTACTTATTAAGATGTGAACACGGCAGCTGCTGCTCTGACAGAAGTGGTGACAAATGCCTCAGGGTTAAAGGACACCCCTCTCCAGAGAATGCCCCCGCCCCCATTAGCGCAGCACTCAGTTTCCAGGCTCCTCTCCCAAACTCTAGAGGCTCAGCCCTTTGTAAAGCTGAAGAAAAATCTCTCTTCCCACAGGAGACCGAGGGCTGCCATTTTCCCTATATGTGGTGGATCACAGAATTCTGAAGGTTATGACACCAAGACCATGGAGCGTTTGTACCCTCACCTACTTCATTTCCTTCACTTGTCATGGAGTAGCAGCCCCAGCCCTGGCAGGTTGTCTGGAAGACAGCCAGGCAGCCAGAGACTTCAGGAAGATTCTTCAAGGAGTCTTGGGAGGCTGCCATCCCCTGAATGAAGAGTGCAGGGCTAGGATCCTTAATTCTAACTACTGGGAGCGATCTGTGACAGTTACGCGTTTGCTGTGTTTGTTTTTTGACCATTTCTTGTGTATTCACCTATTTATTCATAAACTGATAGCAAAGAAATAAATAAACAGGAGTTTTGTGACACATCCTGGGTCATTGTAGTGGAATGGCACAAGCTACAAACTGTGAGACAGTCTAAACCTGGCTTGGCATTGCCTCTGAATGACTGTATGACTTTTCACATGCCACACAAACTTACAGGGCTTGGTTTCTAAGCCCCTTCCTGTCTGACAGTCTATGTGTCTGCAGTTTTCCTACGTGATCCCTATCTTCCTCCAAGCTTAGACTTTATACACCATATTTGAATTGCATGAAAATTGACATGTATAATGTGAATAGTAACCCATAATTAATAGAAATGCTTAGGCAGAACTGACCATGCCTGACCCTTGCTTTCAGACAGGACAGATCATGTTGCCCCTCTGCTCAAACCCTGCTGTGGCTCCCAATGCACTGGGGTAAAAGTCAAAATCCATGCACTGGTCTACAAGGCTCCACATGGTGGCCCTACCCCATCCCCTTACATTTTTGACCTTACTGCCTATCAGCCTTCTCCTTTCTCACTCCAGTCCAGCCACACCGGCCTCCTTGCTATTCCCCAAGATGCTAGAAATGCTGTCAACTCAGGAACTTCTTTCCCTGATAATCTGCATAGCGAATTCCCTCATCTCCTTTACGTATTTGTTCAAGTGTACATTCTTGATGAGGGCTACTTTGAAGATCTTAATTAAAATTACAGTGTCTCCTTCCCCATCCTGATTCCCCTTACCCTGCTCTAAATCTTTTATTTTTCCATAGTACTCCTCACCTTCTGACATGCTCTACTATACTTATTTATTGACCTTTTTATGTCTTTTTACTTTACTCTAAGTGCTGTGTGCAAGGATCTTTAAATTGTTCACTGATGTATCGAGGTGCCTAGACCCTTCTGCAAAACACAGCAAATGCTCAATAAATATTTGTTGAACAAATGAATGCAGGATTTCATGGCCTCCCAAACCCACAGTCCTACTTTTCCCATCCCTAAATATGATTTAGGTCTGTTTCCTCACCATCCCTGTGTATATACCAAACACAGCCCTAGATGCAGGTCTTTAATTCTAAAGTTCCTCTCCTCTCCTTTCAAAAAATTAGACATTACTCATATTGCAACATGGAGCACGAGCTGTGACCCTCCTCCAGGAAGATTTGTACAGCTCCCTAACCCTCCCTGAACCGCTATAGTCTCAGTGTTCCTTACCTCTTACAGTGCACATTGCACCGAATGCTGGATGGTGTTCCATACTTTGCCATTTATCCAAATATTTTTGTCTCCTTACCTCAAACTTAAACTCTTAAAGGATGTTTATTCAGGACCTACCATGTGGTAAAACCTGTAGCTCTGGGGATTCAAGATCAATCAGGTATGCCTTTACCCTTGGGGAGCTCACCAGCTAGTGGAAAACAGGATTCTACTTAGAGCATTTAATATAATGAACTGTGTTATGGTAGAAAATGGAACAAAGAGGGAACGGGAGGAGGATCATCTAGCACTGGATGGAGAGTCGGCAAAGATGCCACAGAGGGGTCAGTATTTGAGAGTATTTGAGCTGGGGCTCAGAAGAGTTCAAGGTCTGCAAGAGGGAAAGAGTAGGAAGGGCAGAGGGAATGGAAGTGTAGTTGGGTTGGTGGGTTCAGGGGTTGATGAGATATTTAATGTGGTTGGGAGGTTGGGTTTGAGATGAGGCAGAAGGGAGGGTGTGGGCTCTGAATAAAGAATTTGGACTTCATCCAGTAGGCAGTGGGGAGTTAGCAGAGGATTTAAAGAGGACAGTTTCCATGTCTATAAATTAGGACAAAGTGTGTGCATAATCTCATGAGCTTGGGGGAAGCACAGCCTTTGAAGATTATTATATATTGATTTCAAAGGAAACATTATTTAAAAAAATACCTGATAGAAGACCAAAATTTCACAATTAATGACATCTTTTTGAAAATGATTCTTAAGATAGTCTGCCACTTCTTAACTATAAAGATGGAACAAGAATTTCATCTTGTTTATAGATCTTAATTTCATGATCTATAAAATAAGGATAATAATATTCACGACAGACTCCCAGTTGCCTCATTATCTTTTTTATGGATAGTTTTTTATAATAGTTTTAATTATGTTTCTCCTATTCTTCCCCTTTACAAAAGAGATATTTTGCTGTATTTAACCAATTCCTATTCCACCTCTATCTTGGGTGTGGGAGAGAGATAAATCTTATTATTTATTTTATAGAACACTGGACATAAGGGTGACATCTAGACTTGATAGTCAGAGATCCTGGATTTTGAACGGGCTGTGGTGACTGAAATTTCTTTATTATACTATGATTTTAATTTCCCAGCTTCTCTTGCAGGCAGATGTGTCATGTAATTAAATTCTAGCTATAGGATGTGAGTAGAAATTATATGCAGCCTTCTTGGTCTTGTCCTTGTAATAAGGGTAACCACTTCCTGGTTTATAGCAGAAGCTGATCTGATTTAATTTGTTTCTTTCTATTTTTGGAGGGTTATTTCTTTAAAAAAATTTTTTTAATGTTTGTTTATTTTTGAGAGGGGGGGGGGGACAGAGTGCAAGTGGGGAAGGGCAGAGAGAGAGGGAGACACAGAATCTGAAGCAGACTCCAGGCTCTGTGCTGTCAGCACAGAGCCCAATGGGAGGTTCAAATTCATAAACCGTGAGATCATGACCTGAGCTGAAGTCAGACACTTAACCAACTGAGTCATCCAGATGGCCCATGTTGGAGGGTTATTTCTATCCCCCCCCCACCTTATAATAGAAATCCAACCTTTGGTGTGGGGGGAAGCCCTATTTCCCAAGCTCCTGAAAGAGACTGAGACCATTTTAGATCTACCCTTGAACACCCCCATCCTGTATTCACCTGTTATAAGAGCTTGTAGCTCTCCAGAGTTGATATGGAGAATCAAAAGTCTGAGCACTCCATAGTAGCTGCAGGTCAAATTCAATTCCTCCTAGATGGTCTGGAGTCAGTATGAATGATTTCACATCAGGTAGGGTGTGATGCTCCATCACAAACTGTCCTATTTCAAGGGGAGACACACATACTTATTTGTGAGTTTTATAGTACTTGAGGTGAATCCCCTACTAAAGCTTTAGTACTGAATGAATATACTTTTATCAAACAATGACAGTTATACCTACCTTCTAACCCTTTAGAATGTATTTCACTCTGGCTGGACAGCATGGCATCTCACCCCAGTCTATCATCCTACTCATGATGGTCATTATGGTCATATATATTTATAAACAACACAAATGTACCTTGTAGAAATGGTGCAAAGTATATTCATAATAATAGGGGTCTTTATGGGACAATGTATGTCAAATAAACTTAGCTTTCAATTCCAAAGTACATGTTTCTTAGAGGCAGAAAGGTCCTGGTAGTTTATAAATAGAAATATCAAATTCAGATTTTAAAAAACTACACTTGAAGCCACTCAAGTCCTCGGTGAAAGCAAACAATTTTAAACATCATAAAGGTTATTCAGCAGGACACTTCTACTCCTTCAAACTGTAGTCATCTATTGTCATGAATAAATAAAAGTAGAGAGACTTGTAGATTGAGAGACTGAAAAAATATAACAACTAGAATGTATGTGGATATTGATTGGATCCACTTTCCCTTTATATAAACAGATATAAAATAAATACAAAACAATATGAAAACAAATGGAAAAGACACTTGTAGGACAAGAAAGGAAATACGAATATAGACTAGCTATTATTGGATCAATCTTAAATATCTTGATGTAGTGATACTCTTGTGATGTGTAAGAGAACGTCTTTGTTCTCAGGAGAGGCTTCTAAAGTATCTAGAGTAACTTGACAAGAAGTCTGCAGCTTGTTTTCAAATGTGGTACATAAATATGGGTATGGGTGCATACACACATAGCAAAACATTAACAATTGTTGACTTGGTTTTTCATTGTTCTATTCCTTTACCTTTTGTCTGTGTTTGTAATGTTTCTTAATAAAAAATTGGAAAACCTGCACTGATGTTACCTCTGAATTTGGCATGGGTCTTGAATTCAATGACGAGACGGCCATCTTCTCGGATATAGATTCTTATTATCTGAAGCCTTGCAGAGAGCACGCTGTCTGTCTGGATTCCTAGGCAGGCAATCATACATAAAACATCCAAGTTAGGGCATGGAGATCTCGCACATAGTATCCTATATGTGAGTTGTCCCAGAGACACCTCTAAGTAAGAGCTGCACAGTCATTTGAATGTAAGAAAAATGTACATATTCATAGCAACGTAGAATCTATTTAGACACATTTGCCAATTAAAACTGTATGACAGTTCATTCCACTGTTGTTGTTGTTGTTGTTGTTATAGTTCCATTCTCTTTGACATAGTCTCTTCATACCTGAAAATGCCACCTGGACCGGAGTCAGGGCCCCAGCCCATGGCTCAAAACAACTGGCCTTTAAGCTTCTATCAACTTGACAGCAGCATGCGGTTATAGTGCATCTGCTTCATACTGTTTGCTTTTCCTTATGGGGACACCTTTTTTTTTGTTTTAAGTTTATGTATTTATTTTGAGAGAGAGAGAAAGAGTGTATGAGCAGGGAAGGCACAGAGAGAGGGAGAGACAGAATCCCAAGCAGGCTCCGCGCTGTCAGCACAGAGCCAGAAATGGGACTCAAACTCAGGAACCATGAGATCATGAGCTGAGCAGAGATCAAGAGTCAGTTGTTTAACCAACTGAGCCACCAAGGCGCTCTTACAAGGACACATTTCATGACTCGACAGAACCATAAACCATGTCCTGGTGGCTACATTTAATATTAAATCCATGGAGGATTAAAGATTAGCATGTAGAAGGCCAGCCATATATGGTATGACATGAGTGAACTGTGGCTTTAATAAGAGTAACTACAATCATGATGTCCAATGAGTTCAGTATGAATCAAAACAAAAGGGTGACCAAAGGATGGGGAAAATAACATTTAAAAAGAACCCCAAATCTCAAGAAATGATTTGACCCAGAGTGTGAAAACTTCCTGAAGTTATTTTCCTATGAGAAATATAAGACAAATGATTTGAATTGAAAGCACTGAACAGAAGAAAGGACTGTACTTTCCATTACTAGAGATGAGGTCCTATCTACAGAAAACCCCTGTAGCTGGTTAGTATCTCTGTGCCAGATCGAGTAAATCACCTGTAGAGATGAGGTGAGGGAGAACGGGAGCAGCAGAAGGGGAGATAATTTTGGGGTATCGTGTGATAGCAGCAGGAAAAGGTGGCTTGGGGAAGATAAGGGTAAGGTGTGAACTCTTAGCTGAGGGGCTGTGGTTCCTGAAAATAACCATGTCCATGAATGCTGATACTAGAGGGCCTGCAGGGATGAAAAACTCAATTCACACCCAGAGTAGAGGATGGCAGGTGACAGATGGGTCCTATACGGTCCATTAGGGGTTTAGAGGTGTCCTTCTGGAGTATAACCATGTTCATTTGCTCCTAGTTAAAAATGGTGTAATTCAAGGCATTTAAGGAGCAAAAGCGTCTTCGAATCAGATGCATTGAAATGGAAAAATATATGAAGAACAACCTGGCTCATTTATTCATTTGGTCTAGAGTAGCAGCCCACTTGGACTGTATATAGGACAACGGGATGAAGAATGGAGCTCTTATTAAAAGGAACTACTCATTATTTTCTTTTAGTCTTACTTAAGCATAAGGCAGGAGTAGTTAGGATGTAAATGGGTATACCTGTTCTCCAGAGAACAGTGTCATAGAAGAAGGAAAACTCCATCTCAGTGTGGTGCTCCAAAGAAGCCCAGCCCCTGGGGGCTGTTACATAGATGTAGGACACATAGAGAGGCACGTGCACGGTCAGGAACGACTGAGCAGAGTCTCTCACCTGCCAAGCAAAAGGTGTGCACACGGAGGGTTATTTCCTCCCTGGGATGAAAAGGCATATGGTTACATCTCAGTTCAATTTTTACCTCACTCATTTAGTTACTTCTGCAGTCAGTAATTATAACCAAGTACCCACAACCGTGCTAGGCACGTAGGTGCCAGACCAAGCTTCTTCCTCAGCAGTGGAAAAAGCCCAAATCACTGCCGTTATGGAACCTATAGTCTAGTAGACATACATAAATTTTAAAAATAAAGAAAGGGATAGGAAGTGTCCAGGATGCTTCTTTCTATAGGGTGATCCAGGAGGGCTTTTCTGAGGGGGTGATACTTGAACAAAAACATTTCTGAAGACTGAGAAGGAGATGTGCCTCCACTGTTCAGTTGCCTTGGACAAGATTTTAAAGGCACACAGTTATTCCCAACGGATCAGTACATGGTCCCTCACTGACCACATTTTCCAGTGGCCTATAGGAGAGCCTGAATCAGCCTTAATTGGGAAGATGCCCAAGTCTATTCACATCTCTGGCAACAGGAAATGAGGTCATGGGATTTGGATATCATATCTAGGAAACTTCCCAACACACAGTTCAGAGCTGTGTATGTTTGGGCAATTTCCCATCTCCTACAATACCTCACGGAAATACTTTTGAAAAGGCAACGCATCATACTTCCAAGAGAATATTTCTTCTAAGGGAATTCCTGTTACTGCTATTAACTTGGCTCAAACATTTTTATTTAACTATGCAGTGAACAAAAACTGGATGGAAAGATAAAATATAAACGGAAGCTTTCATGGAGAAGCTAACTGCATGTACGTGTGTATGAATGGGAGAGTTGGTTTATTCATTTTATATTTTCCTCCATAAACACATATTTCTTTTATAACAAAAAAGCTTAGTTTGAAAAAATTTTATTTTTATCATTGGTGGAATCCTATAATCCCCTACGGAACTTAGATTTTTCTTTTGTTTTCAAGCACAATGTAAAGTGTTTCCATGGGCAATTTAGGAAAAGAGCCAAGTGTTTTATCAATCTTTGGGACACAAAAATTTTATTTTTCTAGAATATTTTTTCATATTCAATGTTGTCAGGGATTTAAAATTTGATTACAAGTTTTTCAAAAGACTGCTAATTCCATAAAAAATTATCTTTTGAAATGGCTTAATCTGTTTTCTTCAGGAAATTTCTAGACTTTATCTGGACCTCACACCATATTCTGTCCCTTTAATTACAGGCTTTGCTAAAATTATTGATATTAGAACCTCAATAATTCTTTAGCTGATTGAAAAAATTAATTTTCCCTCTCTGTTTCTGTTTTCTATCCTTTATCCCTCATGACATTACTTACTAATCCTTGAAAAAAAAATCCAAACCTTGACAAATATTTACTATATACCTGCAATGTGCTAAGTTCTTTCCCCTGTTGAGATGATCGGTTACAATTTCAGATGAGATTCAGAGAAGTTACGACAAGAAAATAGATGAACTAGGGCTTGGTTATAACTAGGACTTGGTCTACATTCTTTCTACCATACACCAGCTGTTTTAACTATTTTTAAAGAAACGGACTGCAATGAAGTACTTCTGTGCATATATTCTGTGTTGGTTCAAGAAGTGGGGCATTTATAACAAGAAATCTTAGCCTTTGAGATTTTTAGGCATATTCTGAACAAAAATATACAAAAATATGATTAAAGTAAAAACACGGAGAACATAGAATACTAATTTTTGAGAGGTCAGGAGGAACCAATCACTTAGTTTTGCATTTCGAAGGTGAATATAGGTCATGTAACTGCAGAAACAGATAACTTAAGAATGCTTTAATTTTCCACTCAGTAGAGGGCAGTAGTGTATATAAAATGAGAGCTAACCAAACAGAGATAGTGCAAAATAAACCAAATTTTAATCAAAGGCACGTCCTCAAAATGATTACTCTCAGTGCCTCCAGAAGTCCCTCTTTCAGTGTGGTTAAACCGATTTGAAATGAAGAACAAACGTTGATTTTTAGTTCATTGAGATAACTGCTGATAATTAGGTAGAATATGCTTTAGATTCATATTTCCCATGAGGATGCATTTCTTTGATATAACTGCCCCTATGACTATGGCTTCTTGCTAAAATTTTCTTTTGTCACTAATGTTCCACAACGATTAAGAATGTGTCCATTTTTTCAAGGGTTGTAAATTTCACACAGATTTGGACTAGGAATGAAATCAAAGTGTTATACACAATTCTCTCTCCATAATGCTTAAAAAGCATTATGTTTTCCCTGTCTTCTGGAAAGGTACACCTTACTTTGACTTATTTCCCCATATGCGGAAAAGAAAACATCTACTTCGTAATAACCTTACCATGAAATGTCAATCCTTTTGGCTTCCAAAATATACCCAGGGGGATGGATATATATATTATATATTATATATTATATATTATATATATATCTAGAGAAGCAAATATTAGATTTTTATATAAGTGGCTGTGCCAGACAGTAATGTTTTTCCACATTCATTTTAACATTTTCCACATTAATTTTCCAGTTAATTGATTTAGAAGACTTTCGAGGGTTCTCTCTAGCCATCGTGCTGCTAAGGTCTCATTTGAGGGACTTCTAAAGACTCCTTTGGTTATCCCAGTTCTGGGGCTGGGCACCAGATGCAACATGCTAACAGAAGTGCTTCAGGAAGAAACAAAATTTCATATGGCACCCAGGTGCTTGCAGCCTTTGGATAAGCCCCTGGAGGACCCACCTGGAAGTCGGCAGTTACAGACCCCCCACAGACATCAATTAACTCAGTCATGTCATAATAGGCATCAAAGGTCCAGACGCAGCTCTTCAGGTTCAGGTGTTTGTAGAGCTGGATGGTCTTGGGCTCCCGGACGCTGGGGTCAAATTGGAAGGGGCGGTCATAGCCAGGCCCCAGGGCTGTGCTGTCATAGACCTTATCGTCCAGGAACCCTGCCTCTGTGGGGGAGGGAGGAACAAGGAACAAGAAGTCAGTCTGTTGACATGCCCCTAGTTGGCTGCCCAGGAGCTGGGTGGGGAGAAGGGATGTGTCCTTGAGAGACTGAGATAGCTTACCTTCCATCAGAGACCATTAATGGAGCAACCCAGGGTTCCCAATACACACTGCATGAGAAGGGGAGGGGAGCTAGAGTACCTGTTGCTAGGGGGTTACCTGTGACTGAGTTCATAGACTCCTCTAAGAGACTGCATGAACCCCAGAAGAAAAGATGAGCAAAGGGTATCATAAATGGAGCCAGAGCTCAGTGGTCCTGTGTGTCTTGGAAAAGAATACATACTGAAGCTTTGCAATCAACCCTTGAAGAAACAGATTTACTACACGGATGATTTGTTGATGAATTGTTATTTTTTAAGACTGATTTTTTAAAAATAGCTTTTATGTAAAGCCAACAGACAAACATCTGACTACCTCCTCCCCTGCTATGGTTTCTGAACTCTTAGGAAAAAAAAATCTTAATTCTGTGCTAATGAGTAAATAGCTCGCTAATGATGCTTGACTAAACCTTCCTGCTACGGGCAAAAATTATTGGATCAAATGCTGCCAAGCAACCAAAGTGTTCTAAATTAAGGAAGACCTTTATGCAGTAGAGAGCTAAACACAGATACGATTTTAGAATATCAAGATTCAAATTTTTTATAGTACTAAAAGCAAATATAATATTCTGAAAGAGTCTTAGAATGTCTGAAACGTCTTAGGATGTTTGACACCAGCACCTGGTCCTCTGCCCTGAAAGGAGTAGGATCTCAATTATCATGTGTTGAATTTAATTGTGTTTAAGTGGGAAGAGGTACAAACTTTCAGCCTATAAACAGTGTATGTTTCTTTCAGTGGCTGCACATGTGAACCGGTTAGACTTTCATGTGTAGCTCAGTGACTTGCGAATAATTTATACTCAACTAATTTCTACCGTGTTAAGACCATCACTACCTAAAGTGATGCTTAATGAATATGAAAGAGCATATGAATGCTTCTCTATCTTCTAAAATACTGGTAAATGATTCATCGGTTGTCAAGGGAGGAAACACGCATTTAATGCGCACTCGCTAAGGTAAATGGAAATGGACAGGATCCTTTGTAGAGTAAAATGTCTGCTATGGTAGACACCGGAATGTGCCACCCGGGCTGTCAGCTCCTTCAGGTTTGCATCAGTGGCACAGCGGCTCCTGCGGCCACCCTTGCGGGGGCTCTGGCATCCAGTGACTGAGGTGCCTCAGAGAGGGCTGTCAGCTGGGGCTGGAAGTAGGAAGAGTTCCTGAAGCGGTGGGGGCTTCTGGAGGGCTGCACTGCAGTCTGACTTCTCCCTCTGCCCAATTCTGCGTCCTCTCCTTCCTCTTCACAGATGCTGATCCCCAATGAACATCTTGCACCCCCACATTCCATCTCAGCTCCTGCTCCGGGAGCCCATCCTATAACATGTGACATCTGCACTTTAGCTTTCTAAAGATGCTGCAATAAGGGGATTTCAGGGCACAGATCCAAACATGCTCAACAGTGGGGCAGGGAAAGAACGAACATTTACCATGGCAGGTGCTTTAAAAACCATCAACAGATTAAATCCTTACCCTGATTGGTAGCAATTGTTTTCCTCATGTCATAGATAAGCAAACAGTGGTTGGGGGAAGTTCTGCTATTTCTGTTTAGTTGTATAGGTAGTAGAATTAGGGATTCAAACCTAAATCAGCTTGGTTCCAAAGTCCTTGTTTTTCCCTATTCACTTCACTGTCTGAGCTGCCTATGTTTGGTTGCCTGCTAGGAAGGAAATCCACTAGACATAAACACTTTGAGGACTGGGAGACACGAAAGCAGAGTTTGCCTCGCTCTATCCCTAAGGGCCACTGTGCTGGGCTGGAATGGGAAAGCCCCCACCTGAGATGCCTCTCAGGTCACGGGTGGTGACGAGATTGGAGCAGACGTGCTGGTGTCTGTAGATGGACTCAGATAATAGAAAATGCAAGTTGTGCAGCGGCATGGTGGAGATAAGGGGCAGCATTCCATCCTGGTGCGGGATCTGCACGGAAATGTGGATTCTAAGGGAAAAAAGGGCGGAGGTAGTGTTTAGGTGCATGCTATAAGCAGTTAATATGGTACATTTCTTTCTCATAACTCAATCTGTCTTCACCAGTGAATTTACCCTTTTTTTTCTTGAAGCTTTCCGTGTAGGAACACGAGGGTATGATATATGTGTGGGGTTGTTCTCCACCCCTGCCCCAGCCCCCCCATCCAGAAATCCTCCAGACTCAGGACTGATAGCAATCAAGAATCACAGGTGTTTTTTTGTTTTGTTTTGCTTTTTTATATATACAAGAAAAGATAATATCACAACCACAAATGACTTTAAAGCTTCCTTTTGCTTTAAATGGAAGCTTTGGGGGCGCCTGGGTGGCTTGGTCGGTTAAGCCTCCGACTTGGGCTCAGGTCATGATCTCACGGTCCGTGAGTTCGAGCCCCGCGTCGGGCTCTGTGCTGACCGCTCAGAGCCTGGAGCCCGTTTCAGATTCTGTGTCTCCCTCTGTCTGACCCTCCCCCGTTCATGGTCTGTCTCTCTCTGTCTCAAAAATAAATAAAACATTAAAAAAATTAGAAAAAAATAAATGGAAGCTTTGTTTCCTTGTGTGCTACAGCAGAATGACTGATAGAGGTGCTGTTCCCCTTCTCTGTCACAGTGAGTGTCCGGGACACTTATATTTTTTAAAGTATTTGTGCCAAAAGACCTCACTGAGCTCTTTATACTCTAAGGTAGATATCCCTACCCAGGAAAATATCTTAGAAATAGTTATACCCCACTACTGCTACTGTCCCCCCCAGCCAAAAGAGACTTTTCTCCCCTCTCTCCCTTCAAGTTCCAGCAACAAGGGCGGCCCTAACTGGCCTCTGTTTGCAGTGTGCTCTCCCCTCATCTACATTTTTCCTTTTTTAAAGTTTATTTATTTACTTTGAGAGAGGGGCAGACAGAGAGGGGAAGAGGTTGAATCCCAGGCAGGCTCCACACTGTCAGCGCAAAGAGCCTGATGTGGGGCTTGAAGTCACAAACCATGAGATCATGACCTGAGCTGTTAACTGACTGAGGCACCCAGGCACCCCTCTCCTCATCACTTCTCAGCACATAGGTGCCTTTGCACCAGGAAGTCTGTAACTTATTCATATTGGCTGCTATGTCTTGTATGCTTTCGGACTCTGTTTATCTTGCCTCCCCACAGTGAGGACAAGGATCATTTCCTTCACATCTTTTGTTTCTCCAGAGCACGTAGTATAAAATCCTAACTAAAACACGAGCTTAATAAATATTGGTTAAGACTGTGAAAGAACAGAACTGTAGTTATGGGCTGCGTTATTTTCATTGTACAAGTTTAAATTTTCAGCATGTTGATTGAGGGTGCCTTTGACTTTTTACAGCTTGTCTCTTGGAACAAAAACCCAAGAGACATTTTTAAGAGGAATCGGTACCTTGCAATATGAACATGATGTCTCTTTTGCTGGGAAGGGGTCAGTAGTGCCCTGGGCACTCCTGCTACTGCTTTTCAACAAAAGTAAATCTTATTCGGTTGGAAAAAAAGAAAGAATTTGCATATTCTTGGCTCCATATTTAAATCTGTTTTTTTCTCCATGCAAATGAACCCCTTTCTCTGAACTTAGTTGCTCATAAAGGCACATACATAAATATCACAAAGTTTAATGAATATGTATAATATGCATGAATTCTTTTTTTGCTAGGCAAAACTGAAAGTATCCATTTCCATCAAACTCATGGTAGCACAGGAAAACATAAAAGCACACGTGCCCAGTGACTTTCAGTTTACACAGTATTATTACTCTGTTCACTAGATATTTAGCAAGAGTCTCTTAGGCACCAAGAAGCACTGTCCCAGCCAGAAGGGACCAAAAAAAAAAAAAAAAAAAAAAAAAAGAAGGTCTGTGCCCTCTCTGTCTACTGTGGGGACAGACAGAGAATGAAGGGTGATAATGCTCTGAAAGAGGTATGGATGGCATGGGTGCCAGTGGAGCTCTAAGGGGGAGCTTCCAAATTAAATTGGGGAAGATGATGGTTCTTGCAAAGGATGTCATGAGGTAGGTGGAGGAGGACCGTAGGATTTAACTACATTGAGTGGAAGGGGGCTGGGAGAATTGCTGGTTGGAAGCCCTGGCAATTTGGTTTCAGTTTGGTTCTCTGTGGGTGGACTGGCAGGTGAGGATGGCAAGGTGAGGGACATGAGGCTAAGAAGACAGGCAAGGGGCCAGTTTTCAGGAGCCTCTGAAGAATTTTTTCTGAAGCTTTTATCACCACTCTTCTTTTTTTAATATATTTTTTAAAAATGTTTTTATTCATTTTTGAGAGACAGAGAGAGAGAGAGAGAGAGAGAGAGAGAGAGAGAGAGAGAGGGACAGAGCCTGAAGCAGGCTCTGTGCTGACAGCAGACAGTGCCATGTGGGGCTCAAACTCACAAACAGCGAGATCATGACCTGAGCCGAAGTTGGACACTTAATCGGCTGAGCCATCTGGGCGCCCCTCCACTATTCTTATTTTGCAGAACATCACTCATTCATCTGTCTCACCCAGAAAACACATAAAAGGATAGCCCTCTCATTGTGGAAGGCACCACCTGCCTGACCTGTTCGGATGTTCCTTGTGCTTGACGTCCAAGTATTTCAAGGTTGCGATGAAGGACTGAGCCTGGAAGCCTCTGGCTGTCCCAGCTACCACTGGGGTGTGGCAGATTGCACTGTCTGTTCCAATGGTAACAATGTTGCTCCTTAAGGGGGTCCCCACATGGCCCACCTTGTCCACAGCCTTTGCCACACAGCGCACATGGAACCTCCGGCTGAAGTAAATGCTATCCAGGACCTACCGGGAAGCAAAAAGTACATCAGACATGTGTTTACTCCTTAAACAGCTCCTTCCACTGTATCTTCTGGATGATATGACATCACCAGTTTCTGGTACAGGGTTATCTGTGAAGACCACCCATTATCTGTCTATCCATCCGACTATCCACTCATCTATTTATCTGTTCATTCATTTGCCACAAAACTGGTGACTTTCTCCCAGGAGCCAGTCACTAGGGACAGAGCAGTAAGTACTTGTAGCCTAAGGCAGTATGTCAGACAGTGTTAAGTAGATAGATGTGGAGCAAGAGGCCAGAGATGACTGGTTACCGGTGATAGTATTGGTCTCTTTATATATTAGGTTCAGCATAAGGACCACTCAGCTGATTTTCAACCTTTCCATTAAGACTGGTTGGTCTCGAAGTCACTTTTGCTGAGGGCATGGTGTCAGGATACAGAGGAGGGATGCTTCCTTCCCAGGAATTCTTATTTTTCTTTCTTTCCTACTGCTGGTCCCTCCCCCAGCCCCACCTAATGACCACACACATTGCAAAGGTTACAATAACCTGCAGGGTGGAAATTGAGAACTTGTCCTCTGAAACCTACTGGCCTTTGGAGGTCTTTCAACAGATTCTTTCATGTTCCCAGACACAGAGAAGCCATAAGAATGCTTAACTCAATCTCTGCAGAGGCAACGTGGGTCACCACAACTCTTTAGGTAATGTGTGCATACACACAGGGAGGTATATAACAAGAAAAGTTAATTAGTAGTTCTGTGTGCCATAGACCTCCCACAAAGCAATCATACAAACTTATAAATTCTACCTATGAAAACAATTTTCACTGAAGTCCATTAAAAATTAAAGAGGATTTTTCCATTAAAATTTTTCTAATTAGCTGCCAACGCCTTATTTATTTATTTACACATGGACTTAGTTCAGAAGGGATTTGAGGCATCTTACAAAAATGCACACAATACAATGGTATTAAATAAATAATTGAAGAAACAAAGATAAAGCAAAGGAAACTGGGGTAAAAGTATTAGTCACCAAGTCATTGCAAGAAGAAAAACTGAAACATAAAGTAAAATTATAAACTTGGTACCTGTTAAAAATGTATATTTGGCTCAAATCAGACCAAACTGCCTTCATGGTGTTTTGAAAAGAGAATTAGATACTTAATAAAACAATAAGCTATTAAGTCTTGCCATTTAAATTTTTAAAATTTATCAGGTAGTTTAACTAGGTTATGTTGCAAAAGAATTGATCTATTGGCCTTTAAAAAAAATTTTTTTTTAACGTTTATTTATTATTATTGAGAGACAGAGAGAGACAGAGTATGAGCATGGGAGGGGCAGAGAGAGGAGGAAACACAGAATCTGAAGCAGGTTCCAGGCCCTGAGCTGTCAGCACAGAGCCTGATGTGGGGCTCGAACTCACCAACTGCCGGATCATGACCTGAGCTGAAGTCGGATGCTCAACCGACGGAGCCACCCAGGCATCCTGACCTATTGGCCTTTCTGAATAAGCTATGTGAAAACAGTGGACATGAGTGACTGCTTTGTCCAGGGCCCCCCATTCATCTATGCCTTTCCTCCACTATTATCCCATGTACATGAAGCACTTACTGAAGTGAGAAGAAACTGAGAGCTGAATAGGAAAAAAATCTAGAGGAGTTCAGTCTGAAAGAAAGCTCTGATCTCCAAAATTATGAAGTGCATTAATTTTAATCAAAAATCGTTGAGGGCTTACTATGTGCCAGGTACTATGCTGAGTATCTCCACTGCTTCCAGTTCTGTCTCTGGGGAGAATGACGTCACTGGAGTGAGGAGCTGTCACTGCAGTGCGCTGTTTCTTAAGGTTGGGCAAACCCTTACTCACTGTTCATTGCTCTCTGATGGTGGGTCTGGGGTCCCACCTCCTTGAGGACAGCAACTGCATAGTGAACTTCTTTGTGTGTCCTCCTACAATTTTGCAAAATGCTGATCCCTCGGAAACATTCTCTTCTTTAATAATGGTGCCGTCTCTACTAGCACTATCAATGTGCTGAGCATGTTGGGCTATAAAAATGTGGTAGGACCCTTGGTCCAGGTCCTTAAGGAGTTTCTATCCTACTACTTATTGAACGATTGAAGACATGTGGAAAAAAGTAATCATTAACTGTACCTACCTAGAATCTTTGACTTACTTTACCATTTATGGATCACTTTTACAACCGATTCGTCAGTGACCTTGTCAAGTCGCTAAGTGGAAGAAGTACTATTTTGCAGATCAGGAAACGGAGACTCGGGGAGGTTAAGCAACCTCCTAACATCACATAGTTAAAAGCAGGCAGAATCAAGAATAGTAAACAGGTTGTCTGATTACTGGCTTGGTTCTCTTTCCATTATACCATATTACCTCTTCTTATAGATAAGAATTAAAAGACCTGGCGGGGAGGGGGGGGGCGCCTGGATGGCTCACTCGGTTGAGAACAGGCTTCAGCTCAGGTCACGATCTCACGGTCCGTGAGTTCAAGCCCCGCATCGGGCTCTGTGCTGACAGCTCAGAGCCTGGAGCCTGTTTCGGATTCTGTGTCTCCCTCTCTCTCTGACCCTCCCCCATTCATGCTCTGTCTCTCTCTGTCTCAAAAATAAATAAACGTTAAAAAAAAAAAAAGAATTAAAAGACCTGGGTATATACTGTGTACCTGCTCATTCGTTTATTTCATTCCAAATGCCATGCAAGGACCTTAAGGAATTTGATAAAGTTGTAGTGACAAAGAGAGACACTAGTTTTCTCCCTATGCAACCAGGCCCAGACCCCTAGACCTACCATGTGGTTGACACTGGTAAATGGTGTGTTGTCAGTGATGGTCTCAAAGGGAGAGCGAGCCCCATTGCCATCAGTGGGGGTGGCCACTTCCCAGCTGAACTGCACAGATGATTGGTTGATGCCAGCCTCGCTGCAGCGTTCCTTCATGACGGCATACTTGGGGAAATGAGAGTCACAGGGGGTGACACAAACCAGTGGGTAGCCTGGGGAGGGGGATTTCTTGACTCCTTCCTTGGTAACCTCTTCTACGTGGTCATAGTCGGCAAGTGTAACAACCTGAAAAGGAGCAACAAAGCTTCAGCCTGGGCTGGGTGTTGGGATGCTCAGAGAGCTAGGGGTCCCCTCCCTAGAGATCCACAAGATCCCTTAACCGCTAGGGATTCTTTAAAATATAACGGAAGTTTTCACAGTGCTTCGCCAGGCATCCCTAAAAGATACTACATATCAGTGGTGAAGAAGATCTTCCTTTTGCCTGAGCTAAAAATCTTTAGTATCTTGTTAATCTTATTCCTGAATCAGAGCTCTATCACTCATGTGGAAAATACTTTTATTTTCATGCACACTGTCACTAAAGCTATATCATGAGTAACAGTTACTAGTTTAAAGTTGCATTAAAAAATACAATAAATTAAGTTGCATTAAATTGTTAATGATACACAGTAGTATATCTGGCAAAACAAAAGTAAATAAAGGGAGTGTATTTCTTCCATGGTTGAATAAGAGACACATTTTGGAATGATCCTTCTACTATAGAAGACTAGCTAGGGGAGGCTAGAAGACTTATTCTGACTGCCTCATTATTATGGGTTAAGTTTCCCTTGGCAACCTCCGGGCATTTTCCTCCTAATTGTAAAGTCGTTGCGTTCATTGCATACACCCCAACATGGGAAGCCGGGTACTGCACTTTTGCAAATACTTACCTCTATGTGTGTGGCAAGTATGTAGGGTAATAGATATGGGGTAGCATTATTTTTTTCCTCCACTCTTCTAGGTCCCACCAAAGACGTGAGAAGATCAATTGTATTGCACTTCCTGTGTTTATCACACTAAGGTATCAACATGTTTTGGTCTCACTCTTCTGTCAGAACAGGGTTTCTCATCCTTGGCACTACTGACATTTATGCCAAATACTTCTTTGTTGTTGGGGCTGTCCTGGGCATTGCAGGATGTACAGCAGCATTCCTAGCTCCTACCCATTAGATGCGAATAGCGCCTAGTGTGACATCCATTGACAGTTGTGGCAACCAAAAGCGTCATCAGACATTGCCAAATGTCCCGTGGAGGTGGTGGTGCAGGGAAGGGGTTTGGGAAGGAAGGAACAAGACGGCTCCTGGTTGAGAACTACTGTGTTAGAAAAATGAAGAAGTATAGCACCAGAAGTCCTATTTCTGCCAAGTTCTCAGCTACTAGTCACTAGGACATACAAGTAGTGATCCCTTTAGGTCAAGCAACTCACAATGGGTGGCGCTGGCAATATGAGACTCCCTGCTGCTTCCTGGTCTAGAATTGTCACTGTGGCAGTGGTCACATCACCAAGAACTGCTTCCACTGGGTCATCTGGGCCAAGGACTAGGGAGAAAGATTCATGCCATTCCCGGTCTTCATTGGACAGGATCTCGACTTTGAAAAAGATATGATCCACACCTTCACCAAGCACAGAACAAAAAGAGAGCAAAGGTTCTCATTAGGTGACCTCACTAAGACAGTGCAGGTTGGCACTGCTGAGACTTCCTGTTAAACAATGCCCTTTCCTTTTAGAGGTTTTCTATAAATACAGTGGCTGCTAATCACTTTATTCCCATCTCAAGTGAGAAATCTATTTTATAGACCAAATTCCACCTGTGGTAGAGGCTCAGTATTGAAGATTTACTATTCAATGCCATATGAGAATTAATGGCCCCTGTCTGACACTAGCTGGTAGTAATAAAAATCTATGATCCAAAATACACTCCACCCTGGTTATGAGGATTTTTTGCTTAATTTTTCTTTCCCCTTTACACTTAGGCACGGGATCCTGCATGGCAGTGAGGGCTTGCACACAAGACATCCTTCAAAGCTGTCCTGAGAAGCAGTACCTCAAAGGCTTCCTACTAGGCCATCCCCACAAAGACGATAACATAAAGGTTTGGCAGCCTGGAACGAGGAGGGTGAGAGCCTTAGAAACTCCCTTCCTTTCCTATAAACTGATTCTCTGAGGGTGCAAATCTCCCTGGTTGTAGTTAAGGCTCCCTTCTTCCTCTCCTATAAACTCCTGGGTTAGGTTATTCCCAAGACCTATCTTTCTACTAGATCCTTATGCAGAAAAGGAAAAAGTAAAGACACGTGGAAGAATAGTCCTTGTATGGAGGTGGAGGAAGGGCATCTACGTTTCCAGCAAACACTAACCAGATGTACATGGGATAAAGCGAAAAGCCCTTAAAAAACTCCAGTGGAATGAGAGACATCAGAGACTCCTCCCCCTTCATTTCTGAGGGAGTCACTTCTTCCCCCCACTGGCCAAGACATCTCTGAAAAGGACATCTACCACTGTTGCCCACTTCTGGCTACATTGCAAATGGCTCTAGGATCTGCACCAGTCTTTTTACCTTATGTTGCTCCAGAAAGTTCTGTGACAAAATCTAGCATATAATTCAACTCCTTCTCCATCTCCAACTATATCAGATAGTTAAACAGCCAGCTGTGACCTGAATCCCATCTCTCTCTCTCTTCCCTGACTCATTTCCATGGTTCTCTCTATACAATAAACCTTTTTTAGAAATCTCATAACAGGGTATCCTGTCTCTTAGCAGATGTTAAACCACTGGAGCACAGAGACTGTGCCTTCTGGATTTTAGTAATCTCTGAAGGTCCCAGCACACCGGTTTGCATCAATATTTGTTGGATCATGGTAGTCATGTTTATTCTTTTAAAATCAACTGCAGCTGTTACTCAACCAAATCATAGGCTAACAATAACAACAAAATCCTTTTAAATGAGCCAAAATGCCAAGGATGTTCTGGAGTAAGGGATCTCCTTTTTTCTTTTTCAGAAAAATGCCATTTTTTAAAAAAGATTCCTATAATATCAAATGTGTGCTTAATAAATACTTCATGATTAATCAGCACTACTGTTTTCCTCTTTTATTTTTCTGCTCATCCCTTTCTTCAAATACAAGATATTTGCCTCTCTATTACGTAAAACTCACAGACTGGGATTGGCATTCAATTACCGGGACTGAACTTCAAGACTCGACTCTTGGGGTAATAATCCACCCCAGACTGGGCCGACCCATCGCGTGTGCTACAGCGGATCTTGGATGTCCTGTTCTGATCCCCTCTTCGGATCACCTTGATGTTCAGGACGGCTATGGCATCTGGCCCTGAGGGTTCACGGACTTGATATGCAGCTTCTTCAAACTCAATGGTAGGGGCTAAGGAAACAGGATTAAGAAAAACAAGAGCCAGTTAGAAAAGCACAAAGGATTCCCACCCCCATGAAAACATCTTATAAAGACAAGAGGGAGTTTTCCACATTAGTAAATAGTACAAAGGCACAATGGCTTACAGTCATAAAAATCAATCAGTTTTTACTTCTCAGCAAAGGTTTGGTAAAGGAATTTATTTGTGATTCTGCAGGACTTCTCACAGGTTTCTTATTAAAAACAGTATAGTGGGGGAAATATTTTTAAGCACTTTGAAATGCATCATGTCCAAGTTTCCATCTGGGTATCACAACTCACAAAATGTTTTTAAATTCACACACTTTATCAAGGGACTGAGAGAGAGTAAACCCTTGGTAAATACCAACCAATGGCATGAATCAACTTTTTCATTTATGAGATATGAATTTCTAAGTTTTATAATTTATCTCATTTACACACAACCTAAACTTCCCAAGTCCATCTCCCATCTCTGATCTTCTGGGTCGTTCCTCCCAGGGCCCTTATGTCTCTCACCCTTAACTTTTCCTAACTTCTCCTAGGTTATTTAGTTAAGAAAGAGTAGTTTTAATGAAGAACCCAAGACTTCCTAACACTCTGGTTTGAGGTGCGATTCTCATTGCTATGAAATGATTAATATGTTGGTTTTAAAAAAAATTTCAAATTGTGCCTTCTTTTCCATTATATTCTTAAGGGGAAGGGTGAGGTGGTAGTGGTGGATATAGTGAGATAAAAAATGGGATAATTGAGAACAATTACAAATTTTATACCATTTCTAATATGCTATAATATTTTGGAAAAATTTCTAGAGTCTCTGTTCTTTCCCTTCTTTCTCTCTCAGAAAGTTAATTCTTCTTAATTGTAGAAAATAAGCTTCATTTGAAACTTTGTAGTTTTAATAAATGCCCTTTGAAACTTAGGAGTGTTACTTATTACCTCTTGAGACTCAATCACTAGGTTTCTGTGTGACCAGGAGAGGCTCACTTCAGGATCTGAATCCGGGTCTTGCTGGGTGAAGGCCCAATTCAACTTCAAACCTGGCTTTTCTTATTTTACCCAATGTCCAAGTTAGTCCCCAATTTTATATCAGAAACCCTGAGAGTCTCACTGACTCTCATGTAGATTCTAGAATCTGACAAAATAAGGTTTACAACCAGTTTTGCTGCTTATAGCTGTGTAACTAAGAGCATAAATTATATAAATTTGCTGATATTCAATTTCTTCACTTATAATAGAGGGATAATAACATCTACCTTACTGTCAGGATAAAATGAAATAAGATAAAATAATATGCTTAGCATGGTTTTTGATGTGCAGTAAATATTCAATAAAAACAGCTATTACTATTTGTAATATTATTATACATTCACTCATTAAAATATCTATTTGAATAAAACAATTATGTCCCAATTTGAAACAGATTTCGTTTTGTTTTCCCTAGTGCCTGGGTCATTCTTGGCTGACACCTGACTAAAGAATTTAAGATTTTTTAGGTTAATAGGCCAAATCAATTAGAAGAAAGCTGAGAAATTAGATTTTTTCTGGGAAGGTGGCAGCATTTAAATTAGTTCATTGGATTCAACTGATTCTGACTGTATATCCAACCTTGCTCCTGAACTGCAACGACTTAAATAGTTTTTATTCTCTGTCTGCCATAGCATCTCTGTCCTAGCTTGTAACCATACTCATCTCTTATCTCTTGGCAATGTGGTAGGAAATAATGAGATTAAAAATACCTATAAACTTAGTGGAACTCTGTAGAGGATGATCACTTGGTGCCAACAGTGTATATAAATACTCTGAAATTGTTATCAGTAGGCACTTTTATAGCACTTTCATTTTCAAAAAACACCTATAATTACATTATTAGTAAAACATCAGTTCATGTTCTATCAACCAAAGAATAAGTAAAGATGATATCTTCTATTACCATCTTCATCATTGGATATGGTGATGGTGGCCATGTTATTCTTCCCAACTCTGGCTCCACTCCAGTGGTTTCCAAGAGGGTGGCTGAGATAAACCCTGAATTGTTCCTCAGGCTCAAACATGGAGTCATCATGGATAGAGACGGTACAGTTCTTCATCTAGAGCCAATGTCATAAGATAGATTACAATTTGCAGTAAAAAATCAGTAGCTTGCTTGGTTTTCCTAGAAAATGATTTTTCTTCTTTGCAGCATCAAAGAGCCAACACAAATTCAAAAGGATCCAAACCATTTCATTTGTAAAATAGAATGTTTAAATCTAATAGTTCATGCCTGACTGGGACATACCTACATGTGGAGCTTTGTATTAAAACATTCCAAACTACTCTGAATGATCAGTCATGAGTTATGAAAAACAAGATCAATAAAACAACCCACTCCAATGCACCTGAAGGAAATTTGTGCAGAGCAAACCAATGAGTATGTACGTGTTATGAAAGGTATATTTCTGATAATGGGGGTTTACCATATGTATTAGGCTTCCTGGAGAGCAAAACAATGGTCCTTTCCCTTGGCAAAAACAGAACAGTTTTTTATTTTACTTTTTTTAATGTTTATATTTATTTTTGAGACAGAGAGAGACAGAGCACGAGTGGGAGAGGGGCACAGAGAGAGGGAGACACAGAATCTGAAGCAGGCTCCAGGCTCTGTCCAAGCTGTCAGCACAGAGCCCAATGTGGGGCTTGAAGTCATCAACGGTGAGATCATGACTTGAGCCAAAGTCGGACGCTCAACCGACTAAGCCACCCAGGCGTCCCCGGAATAGTTTTATAAGGAACTCAGAAAGGCTTCTTGTTAGGTTGAAGATACCTTTCAATGCTGCAGAACTCTCAAATGGGTTGCCAAATGGTATCTCATCTGAAAACTGTTTAGTTCTGAAAGTCTGAGAATACAATCTAAATCCCTGCACTGTTGGTAGGAATGCAAACTGGTGCATCTGCTCTGGAAAATAGTGTGGAGGTTCATCAAAAAATTAAAAATAGAACTATCCTATGACCCAGCAATAGCACTGCTAGGAATTTACCCAAGGGATACAGGAGTGCTAATGCATAGGGGCACATGTACCCCAATGTTTATAGCAGCACTTTCAACAATAGCCAAATTAGGGAAAGAGCCTAAATTTCCATCAACTGATGAATGGATAAAGAAGATGTGGTTTATATATACAATGGAATACTACTTGGCAATGAGAAAGAATCAAATCTGGCCATTTGCAGCAATGTGGATGGAACTGGAGGGTATTATGCTGACTGAAATAAATCAGGCAGAGAAAGACAGATACCATATGTTTTCACTCTTGTGTGGATCCTGAGAAACTTAACAGAAGACTATGGGGGAGAGGAAGGGGGGGGGAAGTTACAGAGAGGGAGGGAGGCAAGCCATAAGAGACTCTTAAATACTGAGAACAAACTGAAGGTTTATGAGGGGTGGGAGGGAGAGGGGAAAGTGGGTGATGGGCACTGAGGAGGGCAACTGTTGGGATGAGCACTGGGTGTTGTATGGAAACAAATTGGACAATAAATTATATTTAATTAAAAAAAAAAGAAAAAAAAACCCTTGTTTGACAGAAAGAAATCAAGTGTTTCCCACACTGAATATACTCTATTGAGGAATGTATTCTTAAGAAAACAGAAAATAATGCCAAAACATTTTAGATGAAGCAGTAGCTTCAATAGTAGAGTCATGTGATATGAAGTGGGATTACTTTTACTTGAACTATATTAAATCCACTCCACTGCTGTATTGCAAAGGATCTGTGGGTAAAAAGAAGTTTCACTCTCATACTTCTGAGGTCACACTAAATGGAAGAACATCCTGTGAACATTTATAGGTAGCTTGCTAAACTGATGTTAAGCCCCTGAAGAAGTTCCTTTTCTTCTTGATAGAAAGCATACATTTAGTAGTGACTCTTTAGGATATCTTTTTAAAAAGGGCATTATCATGAAGGACAAGTTTCAGAGACAAATTGCTTAGCAAGCCAGAGAAAATGAAGATTCCAAAGTGTGCTTATGAATAATGATAGATTGTCATGTGGGTAACATATAGATGATTAGACTGTATTTTCTTAATAATTTTATTAAATTATAAACCGTCTCTTGGATAGGCAGAGAATTCTCTTTTGAACTTAAAACAAATACAGACATGTAGACTCAAAGCTGAAGATTGTATCTGCAGTATTTGTGTGTGTGTTTAAACACATGTTTCAACCTGCCACCAGTAAAATCCCCCCACCCCCCAAATATAACTAAGACAGGTTTCTATGAGTCATGAATCTATAAAATACCAAGAGTCTCAGAGAAGGAAGATATCAGTTTTTTTGTTTTTTGTTTTTTTGCTAGTAAAGATGAACAGAGGAAGAATCTGCAGTGACTTGGGATGGGTAAGATCATGTAACACTAAACTTCAAAAAGACTAACCATAAGGCAAAAATTTGGTATGTTTGACTATACCAAAATTGAAGACTTATGTTCAACTAAGAACACTGTGATCAAAGGTAATAGATAAGTGACAGAATGGAAAAATATGTTTACAATATTTAAAATGTCTACAACTGGCAAGGAATTAATGTTTATAATATATAACAAAGACTGCAAATCAGTAAGAAAAAGACAGCAATACAATAATAAGGAACAAAGCACAAACATATTTACATAAGAGGAAACCCAAGAAGCTACCAAGCATATAAATTGGTAGTAACTGGAGGAATGCAAATTAAAATGACACTTAACTTTATACATGTTAGATTAGCAAAAAGTTAAAAAGATGAGTAATGCTAGGTGTTGGAGAGGTTGTAGGATTACAGCAACCTTCATGCTACTGATAGTGACTTTCTGGAAGGTATCCTGACCCTATTTTTTCAAATTAAGCACATACATGGCCTATGGCCCAGCAATTTTGCTGCTGAGTGTATATCCAAAGGAATTGCTACTCAGGGCTATAAGTGGACATGTATGAGGATATGCATTGCAGCATTATTTGTGGTAGCTGAGTGTTAGGAGGTGGCTGGGTGCTATCTGTGAGGTTCCTCACAGTCTATTGTTGAGAAGGGATGGTTAAAATGTACTAAATGCACATTACGAAATATTATTCACTAGCTCAGCAACAGGTTAGATGTGTACATAAGTGATGTGGACATATATTAAAACATATTACTGAGTAAACACAGTAAAAGTTTGAAAAGGATACAACATAGTAGCAGTTTTATAAATTAAAAATTATGCATATAAAATAAGAATTTTTAAAGAACAAATATAAATTAAGAGGTACACATTAAACACAACAGATTGATGAGTTCTGAGGTGGAGAATGGAATGTGGCTGGAGAATAGGCATAAAATAAATAAACAAAATAAGAGATGGGCCTTGAGATGACTAATGAGAGGGAACAAATGACTCAATCATTTGAAATTGATATCCAAAAATGGGGAAATGTGATTCTCATTCAATATACACTTTGACATATACTGAGATTGCAGGCTTTGATTCTTTTTTTTTTTTTAAGTTTATTTTATTTATTTTGGGAGAGACAGAGACAGTGAGCACAAGTGGGGGAGGGTAGAGAGAGAAGGAAAGAGAGAATCCCAAGCAGGCTGTCAGCATAGAGCCCACCCACTGAGCCATCCAGGTTCCCCTGATTCTAATGCAGCCATATTTACTGACGGGAGTTTCTCAGGAGTTTCTATGCCCATGTGCATATACATTGCTAAGAAAAGAACACTCCACTGCCTTGAATATGCTCAATGTCTGCTTATTTGGTCCTATACTATTGGTTCTATACCAGAATGTATGTTGCCCTGAGACAGGGGCCCAGATATTAAAGAACTGTCTCTTCCTCCTCTAGATAACATTGGTGGTGTGTTCATCTCATGTAGTTGCAAATTCCAAGGGACCTCATTCATTTGATTTTGCCAAATTCCAAAACTGTTATATATCATTTAAATTCCTAGTTCAACCAATGATATATGTATTTATTTGGTTGTAAGTAGGATACAAAGAAGACAGCCACATAGGACAGATGATAGTATTACAAAAGGTATCAACTAGTAGAAGAATTCATAGGATGATCAGAATTTGTCAAACTGACTTCATTATGGACAAATAAAGGCATCAAGGAAAAAGAGAATCTGATCTTTCAGCTATCATGAATCCACTTACTTTCTCCCCTTTCAGAAATGTAATCCGTGAAGAGTCTGCATTTCTTCTCTCCTCAAAGTCCTCCATGACCTGAGCAGAATGGCTCTGGGTATAGCACCTCACTGAGGACTCATAACTCAGGTCTCCACTCCGAATGATGGGCACCTGCAGGACACCCTCCTTCTCCTTCACCAGGAGCAAATCCTTGGCAAACTGCATGCTGGGTACTGGGGGAGCAGAAGGAAAGATGGAGGCATCATTAGTAGGAGGCAAAGGGAAGGTGGCCATAGCTCTCAGCAGCCCTCAGTATCCCTCAGCAGCCACTTGGCAGGAAAGGTCTATGAACGGCCATCATAGGCTGGCAAATCAGAGACGGTAAGCCAATTTCAAGGCATGGTTGCTCTCAAGACAAGGGAACTGCTTCCACTGTTGAGTGTGCTTCCAATGAAATAGAATCAGTCAATTCTGCATCTGTTTTCTCTCAGATGCAGGGTGCAGCCCCCATCTCAAATGCAGATGAGTAATGCAAGTAAAGAAATGAGCCAGGTATAAGAAAACTTTTGGATTGAGACTTGAGTATGCAAAAGGTTTGTTTTCCTTCTGAGGCTACAAAAAGGAAAGGAACAGCGCAAGCCTCATGATAAATGGCCACTCACATCGGCCCTGGGACAGGGAAACAGTAGGGAAGAGTGGGGACATTGGTAAAGAGGAAAGTTCAGGCCTTTTTAAAGGGGGTCACCCCTCAGCTCCAGTCTTTTGTTTGCAGATATCTTACTTTCAGATGAAGCCAGAAATCTGGATTTGTATGTTGTATCTCCTAAACTTTTTTAAAAAAGCAATCAGTTACAATAGTAAAAAGAAATTCCATATAGGCCAACCTCTTTGGACCAAACAAAAGACATCCACATGCTGAATTTGGCCAGTGGGGCCCCAGTCTGTGATTACTGCTATAAAACCACCTTTTCTTTTATAGCTCACTTTTATGGTCTCATTTGACTTAGGAAAGGACCAGGGCGAAATTGTGGTTAAAAACATGGGCTCTACCGTAAACAGGCCTGAATTTCCACCCCAGTCCTGCTACCTATTAGCTGTACGATATAGAGTAATTTACTTAGATTTTATGAGTTTTTTTTTAATATATATAAATTGGAAATATTACTATCCAACTTATAGAATTGTTGGAAGGACCAAATTTAATGAAATAATGTATGCATGGTGCTCAACAGAGTATCTGGCGCATCACAGGCATTCAAATTTGGTAGGAATTATTACATTATGATTTGTATTGCCCCCAACTCCAAGTTTCTCAATAAGAAGAACCATTTTTTTCTCTCCTTACTTTCTACAATGACTACAATAATGCTCCACGTTAAGACATGTCCTGTTCTGAGACTCACATCTTGTTGATTGCTGGCTATTTATTTCTTAATGAACAATACAGAGAGGTAGTCCCTCCAGTCACATGTCAGAGTCCCCTGTGGCAGAAGCTGACCCTAAAACTGTAGACTGCTATTTCCTTGCTGTGTCTTGCATATGCCTTGCCACACCTGAAAGGAAGGAACCGAGAGGTGAGGACCCAGCATTCTGCAAGTCAATATGTAAAGAGCTCTGTTTGCCTCTAACTTGCCCACTGCTCAGAACAGTTGGCACTAGCAAAAACAAAGCAAACTCCTTACTTAAGCTAAACCTAACAGTTGCCACTTACTACCAAAGAAAAACCCAGAAGATACTTCTTAAAAGAACAGTTCACCTAACGGAAAAGTAACAACTTTGGCATTAGGACCCAAATATTAACCATTTAGGGTTCTGTCATCCAATAAAACAGTCTGTGCTGTTAAAAGGTGAGTGGCAAAGATGACCTAGCATAGAAGGACAAGAAGGAAACTTGTTGGCAGGTAAAAAGCAACACAAGCAAGAAAGCTTTTCTGCCCATGACAGATTATCTAAAGCTTTGGATTGATTTTTTTTGCATGCCCAACAGGCATCAAGCCAGATGAGAGTTCAGTCTCTCATGGTAATGTTTGGGTTTTGTCATGTATTCATTAACCCAAAATTCTCCTTGAGCTGTAAAAGACTCCTTTTTTTCCCTCCTTAACAAGATATTAAACTGAATTCACTCCTTCCCCTATCTGGAAAAAGGAGAGAGAGAGAGAAAGAGAAGGGAAGTAGGTGAATATTTCTCACAATCACCGGCCTGCCAGGAATGGTCTCTGCCTTTATGGGAGCCCCTAGTCTGGTTGGAGACTGAGGCAAGAGACAATGGAAAGACAATAAGGTGGGTTGGGCAATAGATTTGTTTACACGGGTTATGGCATACAAAGGAAAGGCCCAGCCCAAGTCAGGCACTATGTTAAGGGCTTCCATACATGTGGAATCTTCTTAACACCCCAACTATAAGCAGCAACACTGTTCTCAGGAAGTAGGAGCACTATTCTCATTTATGCCTGAATGCAGATTCCTTCTCCTTCCACACCATAAAATGGTGATCCATGAAATGGTGATTCCTCGTGGAGGTTCACAGGCTTGCACTAGGTATAGTGCATTTACTGTCAGCACATGCATCGTACACAGCCTAGTCTGTAGTTATCTCATTACTGGTGTTACAGTCTTGTGTCCTGAAATAAACTGTGGGACTCTGCTCCCTGCTCTGCTGTAATCCATACAGTGCTGGGCACCAGTCTTAGACTGCAAAATATGCGCTAAATGCTATTATTCAATAATCTTCTTAGTAACTCACAAAGTAGGTGCAAATGTCACATCCTGAAATTTGAGGGCCTCTTTATGGGCAATGCTTAGATTGGAGATTTAGGAGAAATCCTGCTTCCTATTCTCTTGAGTTAGAGTAGGTAGGATATTGTGCATACACAGGGGTGTGATAAGATTGCAGCTACAAGGCCTTACATGTCTTGCTCAGCATTCCTCTGGTCCATACTAAAGTCTAACTCCAGGTGCCAGAGCAGAAGAAGAAAGTGAAAATAGGAAAATGTTCTGAGATGAGCTACTTAGATGATTTATGACCCCAAGATCACCCTGTGGAAAAAGATGAAAGACCGAAGATCACTTTGGAAGGCTGAAAGTTGACATTATAAGAATACTGAGTGACATCAAGCATCTAAAACTGCAATGTGAAAAAGTTACCATGGTAGGGTATAAAATCAGAAGACTGGACTTGGATAGAACAGACCTAGGTTTTAACTCTGGCCCTATCACCTCCTCTCCATGTGACCCTAGGCAAATTATTCAACCTGTTTCATAAATTGAAGAGCTTATAAAGATTAGAGAGAAGGTAAGATCTTTCTACCTTAATGTGCACATGGAGGAAACAACAAAAGTTAGCAATTCCTAGGAAGAAGGATCGCCAATAGATATAACCACTGAACACTACAATGGGTTACTGAAATAGCTTTGGGGATTTCTTTTTCTGGGATAAATTCTTGACTAAATATAGTTTGTTGTAGCCTGCCTGAAAGATGAGAAATATTTTAACATAAGCATTTTCTAAGTTTGCAACCCTAATGTTCATCAATAAAGCATGAAGAAAAATCCAAATGGAAATGTTTTCCGTTGATCTAGGGCAATGAGTCTTGTATGTGTTACTGGAGTCCCACTGGCAAGTATGATAAATTACAGATGTGTCAGGAAGAAAAGAAATTAACATGTAATAAAATCTACTATGTGCCAGGTACAATGGTAGATATTTTCACATACTTTCTAATTTAATCCTTATAATAACCTTATTAGGTAGGTATTTTCATTATTTATAGATTAACAAAATTAGGCTCAGTAACCTTATGTTGCTAATCTAAGGCCAAAAATTTAAAAAAGTGGTAGGGCTGGAATTACATTTTAGGTCTTCTGATTCTGCATTCCCTTTCCACTCCATCAGAAGGAAATTAAATACCTTTCATGTAAAAGCATTAGAAGCCTTTTCAAGAACAAAAAGGATAACTGAATGTCCTTCTTCTTTTTAGTGAATGAAGAAAAAAAAAACATATCCCACAGATTCTACTATTGCACCAAATAGGACTAATTCGTATAGCGCAAAAAGTATGAACTTGAAGCCAAAAACTTGGTCCCTCTTTGTATGAGATTTTGGGTGTTTACTCCCTTGATTCTAGTCTCCTTATCTATAAAATGGAAACAAGTATAAAACCATGAGATTATGAGCAAATGAGAAAACTCTAGTACATCACTCTGTAAATTCTCAGGTAACATGAAATATAAAATAGTATATTGGGGCGCCTGGGTGGCGCAGTCGGTTAAGCGTCCGACTTCAGCCAGGTCACGATCTCGCGGTCCGTGAGTTCGAGCCCCGCGTCGGGCTCTGGGCTGATGGCTCGGAGCCTGGAGCCTGTTTCCGATTCTGTGTCTCCCTCTCTCTCTGCCCCTCCCCCGTTCATGCTCTGTCTCTCTCTGTACCAAAAATAAATAAACATTGAAAAAAAATTTTAAAATAGTATAATTGTTATAATCTTGTTCATAGTTATGAAGTTACTATTTTATGAATCACAACCCTAAATGTAAAACTTAAAACTAAAAAAATTCCAGAAGAAAACCCAGGAAAAAAAAATCTTTGTAACCCTGGGTCAAGCAAAGATTTCTTAGATACAATATTAAAAGCATAATCCATAATAAAATTATTGGTCAATGGGACTATTTCAAAATGAAAAACTATTGCCTTTTGAAAGAACAAAAAACAAGCAACAGATTGGGAGAAAATATTTGCAAAACACAAATGTTTGTCCAGAATTTATAAGAATGTAATAACAGGGGGAAAAACAACTCAATTAAAAATGGGGAAAATACTTGAATAATACTTTGCTAAAGAAGATATATAGATGGCACGTAAACACCTGAAAAGATCTCAGTGTCATTAGGGAAATGACTTTCAAAACCATGAGACACCATTATCCATCTACTAGGATAACTAAAAAGAACTCGCAGAAACCTAAAAACACCAGATGCTGGCGAGGGTGTGGAGCAACCAGAATTTTCATACAGTGTTGGTGGTAATGCAAAATAGTCATAAGCATTTTGGAAAACAGGGTGGCAGTTTCTTAACATACAATCAAACAACCCCACTCCTAAGTACTTACTCCAGAGAAATAAAAATGTATAGTCACACAAAAAGCTATATGCAAACTTTTATAGTCATTCCAGTCATAACTGCCAAAACCTGGAAACAACTCAATTGTCATTCAACAGATGACTGGATAAACAGGTGACTGGATAAACAGGTGATTGGATAAACAGGTGAATGGCTGAACAAATTGTAGTACATCTATATATTTGGAAACTACTCCACAATGAAGGAAATGAACTACTTATATATGTAACAACATGGATGGTTTTCAAAGGCAATATTCCAATGAAAGAAACCAGACACAAGATGCTATATTACATGATTCCAATTATATGACATTCTGGAAATGGCAAAACTGTATAGGTGAGAAACCATCAGTGGTTGCCAGGGCTCAAGATGGGGAAGAGGTTGGCTGCAAAGGGGTATGAGATAATTCTATAGGGTATTGAAACTGTTCCACATTTTGATTGTGGTGGTGGCCACGCCACTGTGTGCATCTGTCAAAATGCATAGAACGATACACTAAAGAGGGTAAATTTTAATTTATGTAAGTTAGATCTCAACAAACCTAGGTACAAAATAAGATATAATTTTGGACATTTTCATTATATACATATTGTATGTATTATATGTATGCATATGTTTTATAGATATTTCTCTTGAAGGTACACACAACAACAACAACAACAACAACAAAACAACAAAAAAAACTGGTTAAAATGGTTGTCTCTAAGGAGAACAACCAGAGGGTTGGGAGACAGGGGTAGAAGGTAGACTTAATTTTCATAGTATACCTTTATTGTCATTTTTTAAACTATATAAATAAATAAATTATTTAAAAATAACTGAAAGCATTAAGTATCACCCTGCTGGCTTTCTGTTCCTTTTTCGGTGACTTTTCACTCACTGAAAGAGTTTAATTATGGGCTCTAGCATCAACTACGGAGATGCTAATGAGGATCCTCCTGAGTTAGGTAGAAAGTTTGACCAGATCTTCTTTTCCAACTCTGGCATCTGACAATTTTTTTTTAATGTTTATTTATTTATTTTTGAGTGAGAGAAAGAGAGAATGCACGTGCACACCAGTGGAGGAGGGGCAGAGACAGAGGGAGACACAGAATCTGAAGCAGGCTCCCGGCTCTGAGCTGTCAGCACAGAGTCCATGAGCCATGAGATCGTGATCTGAGTCAAAATCGGCCACTTAACCAACTTAGCCACCCAGATACCCCTAGCATCTGATGATTCTAAATTTCATCAATGCTTCCCAAGAAATAACTGTCCTTTCTTGGTCATTATTCTGTTACTTAGGTTAGCTCTTCAGTGGAGACTGATATTTTATTCATATACTTGTGTCTATTCATTCTTGTACATCATCCACAGGACTGCCAGTGTCAGTTTCCTCCAAAAAAAAACCACACCACTCCTCCACTTAGAAGCACTCCTCTCTGCTTACAAATTCCTTAGGCTGCAACATAAGACTTTTTTGAACTGGACTCCAACCTGTCTTTCCATTTCATTTCCTTCATTTCATTTCATTCATCTCCAGCCAGGCTTAAAGCAAAAGTAAGCATCTCACTGCTTTCCAAGTATCCGTCTTTCAAATTTTTATACCTTATATACACTATATCTGTCCATTTGACAAAACTTTATGTTATTACCCATTAGATAAACCCCTAATACACCCTAAGACTGTTTAAACATCATGTCCTTTGTGATATCTGTGATTCTTCTACACATATTTGCTGTTCAGTCCCCTCTGTTCCCATAGTACTGGATTTATAGCATTAGTAGGTCATTTATATAAAATATTCTAATTTTTCTGTTTAAGGGTATGATTCCCCCAACTAGACACTAAGCTTCTTGAGGACAAGGCCCAAGTCTTATACATCTTTTTGTGCCTAGCACAGTACTAGAAACATGAATGTTTATTTCTCCTCCATAATTCTATGTAAAAGAGTGTGTATACATGTGCTCACACACACACACACACACACACACACACACACACACACACGATTTATTTCTTGAATGAAATGTGGATGAGTTCTAATGTCATATACTTGGAAGATAAGGAAAAATAGAAATGTAGTCTGAGCCACCACCTGGCATCTCCAATATCTTACCATCCTGGAATGTGTCATTAATTGCAATGACAGCCTGGAAGGGTTTGGTCAGTTCGGCCCCTTGTGCTGAGCTGAGAAAAACCACAAATGTCTCCAGTCCTTCAATTACTGGATACTGAGTGTCATCCAAGATAGTCAAGGTGCAATACTAGAAGAAAAATCATGATGTTAACTAGACTTACTGTGGTGATAATTTTGTAATATACACAAACACTGAATCATTATGCCGTCCACCTGAAATTAATAGGTTATATGTCAGTTATATCTCATTTTTAAAAATAACATAAATATAAAAAGAAGAAAAATCAAAGCAAACCTTATAGAATGTCCAACACACAACACCCATCTGCCTTTGGGAGAGTCGGACAAAGGTGATAACTTGCTTTCTCTGGTGGTCTTATAGTAAGGTTTTTTAATTCATAAAATTATAATCTCTTTATTAAAAACTCTTAGGTGTTTTGTCTCTAGATATTATCACCAAACAAGTGTAGTTCCTATCCTTTATCTGTGGTGCTGGATATTAGATGCTGACAATGTCACTTGGAGAGTTTATAGAAGATCGCTCTGCATTCGCTCTCTTGTTTGCATGTTTGTGTTTGTGAATAAAGGGAAGACAGTAATATTGTAAGTGGGGTTTAGAGTCCTCCAGAGAGTTTGGACGGCAGAATAGAGACAACGTTAACAGATCTATCTGGTCCTGGACTGCTCTGTGCTCACCTGTTCAGTGACACCTGGCCCAAACTCCACCTTCCTAGAGCTGGGAACATAGTCAACTCCTGGAGTAGCAGAAGCTGGGTCTGAGGGCCGTGTTGCACACCAGACAGATGTGAAGGTAGAAAGGTCAGTCCCATGACGGATAACTGGAATTTTCACTGTACCTAGTGGAGACCCAGAGGTGTCAGTGGTCAGTCTTAGGGCAGAAGTCAGTGGGTTTTCGGAACCCCTCTGTTCTCCCTCACAGTAGGAGCAGCTTTATCCTGTAAGCTTGTCTAATCCAACTTCAGTGATGCCCCTGTGCTCCCTCTGAGGAAGGCTGAGAAGTGTCACCAGCCATGGTTTTACTGACACTAAGATCAAGGGAAGACATGGAGGAGAGCCTCATGGAGGTGGTACTGGAGAGACAGCCCCTAGGGAAAAGTGTTTTGTGGCTTCATGAAAGAGACTGTTCACACAAGAAAAACAAAGTGGAGAGGGTCCATCAAAAAACATCTGAAGCCTATTTTGGGAGAAGAAACTCAGAGAGTAGGGCCTCAGGGATGAGTTGGAAAATAGTCAATTAAGAAAGAACCAGCTAGGGGACTCTATGGGGCCTGAAGCTGAATGTTTCTAATTAAATGTTCCTAACTGGGTTGATTTCCCTATTTTATCTGAGTGGTGCACACATCATTACTTAAACCATATGTGCTATTGTTTATCTTAGGAATGAAGCTCATCTTGTGGTCCACTGTAACATCACACTTCATAGTGTCCTAACGATGCACAGGTAGATTTTTAGCTATTTTCACAATCGAGGTTAGAGAAAAGCTACATGAAAATCCCATCAAATCATATTTTCTGGCCAATAAGCTGTGAGGTTGACAAGTAGTCATGGCTGAGTATTTGGCATATAGGAAAGAAAACATGGTACAGGAAACGTCTACGTTCTAATCACAGCTCTGCCATATTCATTACTGATCTCTGAAGCTTTATTTCACCTCTCTGAGCTGCCATTTGCTCTTCTATTTAATGTTCTCTTTTCTACAGAAGATTAAATGAGAATGTATGGAATGAAGATGGCATGGTGCCTGGCATTCAGTAAGTGCTCAAAAATATGAGTTCCCACTATCCCTCAGAATATCACCTTCAAAGAAGTGAATGGCCTTGACCAGGTGGCTCAGATCAGTGGATGCTCAGCACAGCTGCTGCCCCTTCTGGTAATATGTCTGCTAGCAGCATGCAGAAGACTTTGAGACCCTTGTGGCGCCAAAAGAGGGAAAGGTGCCTGGGTGGAAGAAATACGCCCACTGATTGCTTAGGGGTATTATATGAAGGAGAAAGTTTCACTTGTTAAGACACTGAAACTTTGGAATTTATTTGTTCTGGCAGCTAGCAGTATGCTAAATAACTTACTCCCATCTCCACCAGATCACATTCTTGCCTTCATAAGCCGAAGTGCTTAGTACCATGCCCTCCCTCCGGACCACAGAGATCAGCCAATGAAGCCCTATGCCAGATCCCTCCCTGTCATCAGTAACCAGCGCAAGAAAAGTGGAAGGGATTCTCTATCCTTCACTACCTTCGTTTCTTGGTCTTAATGCGTAGTATTACATGTCTCAGACCGACAAGGGTGTCACTGAGGAACGGCATTCTCAAATGCCTTAAGAACATTCTCAAAACTAAGCAGAAATTGTTCAAGAAAGAGATAAGGAAATGGGTAATGGAACCCCAGAGATGCTCTCTATTACCTGCATCCTCGCTGACAGTGAAAGCCGTGTTGCCCAGGGACACAGTGGAGGCATCATTGGGACCACTAATGAGCACCTTGGCCGACGCTACCCTTCCGATGCGGGCATTGTCAGAAGCATCTGCCAGGGCAATCTCAAACTCTTCTTCCTCTTCATACTCACTGTCATCAATGAGCATGACATCACAGGTGGACATGGTGACACCAGGCCCGAATATCACACGACTGTCAGCAGACATCCCTCTAGATTTAAAATCAGAGCCCGATTCTAGAGCATAGAGGCTACTTCCCATAGCTGACTTAGGGATTGTGTAGCAAATTGCAGATACGATGCTGCTTGAATCCCCTGAAATACAAATGGTAAGAAAACCAAAGCATTTGAATGAGCACTTCTCAAATTCTAAAATTGCTGATAGTTTGGTAAGCTTGGTTCCCTCTGACACATTCCATCACTATTTCTGTTCAAACTCTGACATGAAACCTTCCTGCACTGCAGTTTCTTAAGCCTGTGGTATAAACCACTTGAGGATTTAATATACCCCAGATACTTCGCCAAACAACTTAAAATGGATTTCCTATTCCGTGAATTTTGTGCTCTGTTAATTCACAAGACTCATTGCCCACCATCTAAGACCACAGCGGGTAGAAAGATAAGAGACATATTTGGTACTTTAAGTAGCAAAGTAATTGTGTCCCGAAGGTAGTGATCTGAGCACAGTTCACCGCCTTTCTGAATAAACTTCTGTACTTTAATTCTCAGGGAGAAATTGGCTTGTTTAAAAAAAGAAAAACAAAACAAAATAAAACCTGCCTCTCTGTACAAATGACTTTGCTTATTAGTGCTGCCACGTCCCTGGAAGACAGCCTGTTTTGGGTCTGGCTTGCTGGCCCAGAGCAATCAATGGGGCTTACTTGTTTTCCAAGCGGCATCACCAAGGGTTTGCATTATCTACAGTGTTTGTTACACTAATACCCAGTCAGCAGATTCAATAAAAAAATCTGACCTCATCACTTATAGTCATGTTCTGGTTTTGAGTGGGGGATTTCATTTCCATGAGTTTTAAAGTCTCAATATTGCATGATCATAAATGCATATGATCTTTGTTTTGTTTTCAATCCCTCAAGCATTGCCCTTTATTTCTCACACACAGTTTATCTCTCATCTGAGCTCTATCTGTGACAGTCACAAAGGAAAATCTTTAAACATATTTTCTGTCTTCCAAGACTAAGATGAGAAGCCATTTCTTACAAACTTCCCTGCTTGACCAAAGCTACTAAATATTTATAGATCGGGTGATTGATTAAGAATTCTAAGTTCATGAATAATTTGCAAGGCCAAATATAACCAGTCTTCTAATCCCATTAAAGAATAAATGGGAGCACTAACAACTTGAACTAAGAAGAGGAGCCTTCTGATAGTACTCACTACAGGTAGGATCACTATTAGAGTTGTTCTGGGAATTAAACATGTAAAGCACTTACACACAGAAGTTAATACAGTACATAAGCACTTGGCACATAAAAAGGATGCAAAAAAATGTTAGCTATTATTATAGCTTGTTGTCACCTTTGGCACCAACAGACCTTTTCTTTCAATAGGCGCAAACAGAAAACCAGCGCTCTCGTTGACCCGGTAGGTCTTCTTATCAAACTCTAATGTGGGTTCATCCTCAGTGTCATTGATAATGACCTTCGCCTGGGTGAACTCCCCTAATAGGGCATATGCTGGCATGCTGAGCTCCACGGTGAAACTCTCAACATTTTCAAACACATCATCATCATTGATGATAATGGTGCAGGACTTGGTATCCTCTCGCTCATCAAACTGCACCTGTCAAAAAGGAAACAGCAAGGAGTTACATTGTGCTTCAGATTCCCCTGCTATGCTCCCCTAGATCATCCTGGGAAAAGGGACCCAAGCTTAGTGGGCAGAGCACTGAATGAAATAGCTGGTTCTTCTACCCCAACTTCTTGATGTATCACCTGGAACACTTAGCTATGTCTTCATATTCTTCATCTATACATTGGAGCTGATTTACTGTATAGGGACATGGAACGCAAAGATACCTCCTACTATCTGGTGACTGTAGAAAAACAGGTTGGTAACTATTCATATCTTATTTTATTAATTCACTTGGAGCAAGAGTGATTTGATTACGCATGTCCCCTTCTATTTGTGGCAAGTTTACCTGGAAAGATCTTTGAACTTGGAGTGTGAAGTTTTGGGGGTCTCAAGTTGGGATAGTCTATGAATTTTTACAAATATTGGATTCCTCATCAGCTAAATAATAATTTCACACACTTATTTCACATATTTACTGGAAGGACTAAAAGACACAATGTATAATGAAAGTTTGAAGTATATTTTAAAGCACTGAACAAATGCGAGATATTATCCTTATTACCATGGTTATACTGTTTTTACACAATCAAAATTGACATAGAATCTCAGTGTACTGGATAATGGAGTTTGAATCCAGAGAAAGTTACATTATGAACAAGCCAGACTAAATTTTAACATTATATTTAACTAAATCCTTTGTCATTAAGATAGGATAGGTCTATAATGTATATGAATTTAGCCTGATGCAAGACAGAGAAATTATTTTATATTCACACAATCATGAACTTATAGGGATTTATTCTGTTTTTACTTTGTCTTAAAAAAAAGATAAAGATAAAACCTTGAAATGGAACCAGGGTTATGGATTTATTCAAAACTAAAAGGTTAGGGAATAGGCCCAGGCTGTACTTTGTATAAACTGAGATAGCTAAAATATGTAAAATAGTCATCAATCTCTAGGGACACACAAATCTGAAAAACACATAATTTTCATCAGCAGAAAATTACTATTCCATATCTAATCAACTAATCAAATTAAGTTTTACTAAGCTCCACATTTCAAAACACTCCATAGATCTCTATTTAGCTCTAGAACCCACTAGACACACCCCTAGATCTCTATTTAGCTCTAGAACCCACTGCCTTTTGTCTTTCCTTGACAAACACAAATAAATGTTCTTATTATTTTTCTAAAAGATTCCTTGTTCTTTTCTCATTCCTCATTTAAATTGACCTCAGCCCAGCTGAAATGCCTCAAAGAGAGAGCCCATTCCTCTTTACAGAGATTTACGATGTCATTAAGAATGGTGAAACTACTTTGCAAAAGCATTGAAGAAATACCTAGTAAGTGCCAGCTATTGTCCCATATGTAAAAGATGGTAAACACGGGGCATCCTGCCATAAAGGACTTCACTGTTTAAGTCCTCTTCCTCTCTCTTTTGTGTTTACTCTCTCCGCTCTTTGCCTCATCCCCACCCTGGCTCTAGTTACCACCACTGTGGTAGAGACTTGCTCAGGCACCTCTGCCCCAGCTGCTCTCTGCACCCCCTGCCAACTGCTGCCACCACCACCATCACCATCACCACCACTACCACCACGACTGTTGTCCTCTCGGTCCTCTCACAATCTCAGGCACCTCACACTCGGCCTGTCCGAAGAAGCACAGCCAAGACCAGTCCTTGCCAAACCTGCTCCTCTGACAGTGTGCCCTCCCAGCAAGGGGCATCACCATCCATCTCCCACTTCTGCCCACTATCTAAGCCACTGTGAAATTCTATCAATTCTTACTCATCTGTTCAATCCACCCACTTGTCTCCACTTTTACTCCATAACTGAAACTCAAGCTCCCATTATCTCTCACCCAGGCTATTCCAAGGGCTTCTCAACCATCTTCCTGTACTCTCTCTTTCCTTCTCAGGTAGAGAAGGTGAGGGGAGAGGAAGGGTTTGGATGCCAAAAGTCTCACACAGAACACAATGGAGACTTTTTGTGGTCATGAAGCAAAATGTAAAGACTGAGAAGCTAGACAACTTAGTTAAAACTTACATGGAGAGTAGATTAACTGGGAGGAACTAGGCCCTGTGGGAAGGGAACACAGGAAAATCACTTGAGGAAGGGCACCAATGGAAAGGGAAGAGGGGTAAAAATTAGGGGGAAGGCACCTCACTTGCCAATGACCACAGTGCTGCCCTGGTGGTGCCAGCTGGCGGTCAGGAATCAGAGGCCTCCTCGCTCATCCTACCTGGCCAGCATATTCCACATAGTCCTGCTGTCCTGGCTGGAAGCTGACTCCGGAGCTGGGGCTGGCGGTCCCTTGCTCGGTGCGACACAGGACGATGGCATACTGGTTCAGGTTCCCAGTCCTTTGCACTGTGACGCTGACAGACCCCGCTTTCTCACTCACGTTGTAGCTGGAAGCACACAAAAAGGTGGTCTCTGAAATTGTGAGCTGGGGCTGTGAAGAATCCACTTGTTTAATGTCTGTCTCTCCTGGTTGGTTACTGGTGTCAGGTAGTTCATAGAATAGGAAGTTTAGTTTCTTTAGGAAGCCAGGTTATAAATTGAGGAAACGTGTTCACCTGGAATAGTCACAGCACCAAGTGACCAAGAAGGCTGTGGATGCAGAATGGTATCTGCCCTGTTCTCAGAGGGAGTTGAAAGTCATTCAGAAAATGAGCAGCACATAGGAGCTATGCACGTTGTACTTCAAAACGCAGAGGAATGACAAACAATCTCTCCCTCGTGTGGTAGAGTAACTAGAATAGTTCAGTGGGTTCTTAGGAAAGAAAGCTGCTTGGAAGACAATTAATGACTTAGCTCGGGTGGAAACTGACTGGACCAGATCTCCAGGAAGTGTGCAAAGGAGCCAGGGTGGTGGCAGAGAATCAGGCCTATATAACAAAGGTGTTAAGACAAATGGAGCTTTGTGACACTGGGGAGTGACAAGGTTCTATAGACTGAACATGTCTCCCCAAATTCATATGTTGAAATCCTAACGACAATGTGATCATGTTTGGGAGGTGATTAGTCATGATGGTGGAGCCCTCATGAATGGGACTGCTCCCCTTATAAAAGAAGTCCAACAGAGCTCCCTGGTCCTTCCAGTACGTAAGGACACATGGAGAAGGCAATCGTCTATGAACCAGGAAGAGGATCCTCAGTAGTCACCGAATCTGTCAGCACCTTGATCTAGGATTTCCCAGCCCCCAGAACTGTGAGAAATAAATTTCTGTTGTTTGTAAGCCACCCAATCTATGGTATTCTGTTATAACAGCCCAAACAGTTTAAGATACAGGGTTAACTTAGCTTGCTGCTATGAATTTGTATTGCTTTTGCAAAGTAGAAGGCAAACTATCCATGTGTCATTAATTCATAATAATTATCTAGGTTTAGAAAAGCCATAAGTGAGTGGGGCCTGAGCTGGGCCTTGGTTTTCATCCCTGAGGATGATGATCACAGGTTCATTTGCCTTGCCCAGAGCCTACTTATGTCTTGTTGCTGTGAGGGTTGTAGGCAAAATGCCCCTGACAGGTCAGTCCTCATTTCCAGGTTTGGAACACTCTGTACTATTCAGCCCATTAAAAGTTGGAGGCTTGTCCAGAAAAAGTGATCAGGTTTAGACCATTTATTTAATTTTTAAGGAGATACAAACAAGAGAAAAATAACAGCAGAACTTACATATAAAAAGTTGATTATAATGTTCCACTAAGTTTTCTAAGTATGTGTGACTAAGACTGGAACAGCCCAGGACTGGGCACATGAAGTCAGGTTTGTAGGTTATCCCCTAACCCCCATTCCAACTTTCATCTGAATTATCATGAAACTGATTTCTTAGAGTAGTGAGTCTCTGAAATGTAGATCAAAAGAATTACCTCCTGCCCCTCCCCTGCTTGCACTCTGTCTCTCTCTCTCTCAAAAATAAACAGTAAAAAAAAATTTAAAGAATTATCTCCCCCACAAAATTATAACCCTAGTTATAATCTGACCTCTAAAAATCAACACTGTGCTTGCCTATCTTTACCAAAATTGGTGCCTACTTGCCTCTCAACCACCCAACAGGCTATAAAAGCACCTTAAAAGAGTTACCTATATTAGGCTATGAATTTGTTCCAAAAGATATAGAATTCTATGATCACCAAAGGAACTAGGGGGAGAATACAAGCCCAAGAACAGAGAGAATGTAGGGGGAAGGCAAAGATGTTGTTATTATGAGCCAGTGATTACTTTCAGAACTTGAATGTGTATTTTGTTTCTTATCAGTTCAACTGTATTCTAAAACTTGAAGACAGAAGCAAAAATAATTGTAGGAGATGCAGTAAAGCACAATGGTTAAGATCACTGGACTTTAACCCTGGTTTTACCACTTTTTAGCTATGAGACTTTGGGTAAACTAGTTAACCTCTTTCTGTCTCCATTGCCTTGTTCTTGCGGGGATAACAATAGCACTCACCTTACAACCGCAAGTAGTAAACAAGATGATGTATGTCAAGTGCCTGATACAAACAGTATTAAAAAAAATTGGTGATGTTATTTTTATTATTGTTATACCCACCACCAACATTATCAGATAACTAGAATTTATCCCCTGGTACTTCAATCTGATTTCCTCTGTTTGCCTGATATATTTCTCAAGAATGAAAAAAAAAGAATGAACACCAATAACCCTTGTACCTGGTATATTTAAAGCTGATGAGGGACCATTGAACATGGAACACATTGTCGCTGACCACATTGGGTTTACTGTCTTTCACCAGAAACTGAAAACTATCCATCATCTCATGGATCTTCTCCTCGTGCAACACATAACGGATCAATCCCAAGTTCACATCCTCTGTGAGAAGAAACACATGGTGAATTAACTGGGGATGTAAAGGCAGTCTTGTAGATTCGACACTAACATACCCAGTTTATTCTTCTAATGGGCTGCAGACAGAAATTAATGTCCTAAGAACAAAAAGGGATAGTAGTCTTAAAAATAAATGTGTCTTCCAGATTTTAAAATAAAATCCTATAGCTCTGTGTGACAAAAGAGGGTACTTAGGTACAGAGAGTACCTTATGTTGTTGTAAAATGAGAATCCCAGGGTCTTGGCAAAAAAGGACTTTAATGAATCTCTCTGGAATGTTAAAGGCAAATCTGAGAGCTGACGAAGAAAAGTCTTTGATTCCATCCTCTGTATATACATGTTCATACTTACCCCTACTTCTTCCTAAATAAGGTTCTTTAGAAGGTACGTGCTATTAAGAAAAGCTGGGGTGTATTAAAACAGCTCATACATAAGGCACAGAAAACATGCTCTCTTCTGGGAAAGAACACAAGATTGAGAACAGGAAGAAAAGGGAAACATGGTGCCTGAGTTGTAAGGTGTAAGTTTTTGCAACAACTGCTTGAAGTAAGGTCCATCCTCAAAAGAAGTCTAGAAGAGTCTGACATACTTATAAGAAACTAAAATACAGAATGGTCCTTGATGTGATTCAAAATAGGAAAATACAGGGGCGCCTGGGTGGCTTGGTCGGTTAAGCGTCCGACTTCGGCTCAGGTCATGATCTCACGGTCCATGAGTTCGAGCCCCGCATTGGGCTCTGTGCTGACAGTTCAGAGCCTGGAGCCTGTTTCAGATTCTGTGTCTCCCTCTCTCTCTGCCCCTCCCCTGTTCATGCTCTGTCTCTCTTTGTCTCAAAAATAAATAAACGTTAAAAAAAAATTTCAAAATAGGAAAATATTTCTGTTGAGCAACCTACCCATGTTGATTTTAATTTCTTTGCTGAAGACTTAAAAGACAATCCATAATCCTTTGAGGACAAAAATAAACCATACAGGATCACAGATATTTCATAAAGTATAGTGGTTGTTTTTAAAGAAAACCAAGTATGTTGTACCCCTGAAACTCAGGTAACATTGTGTGTCGACTATGCTTCAATTTAAAAAAAAGAAGAAGAAAACCAATCAATATGTCATCTTTCTACTAAATCTTGCCAAAACCTAAAGCATTTGGAAGCTGAGGAAGCACGGTAAGGACAAAAAGAAAAAAAAAAATTGTTTTTGCCATAATTCAGAGTAATAGGAAAAGGAAATCAGGAAAAGTAAAATTCCAAAGCTGGATGGTTAGACACTAAAAGATCTGTTTGTTTACAAATAAGTTACATGGGGATAAGTAGCTGGAAGTGGTTGTGAGAAAAGATCAGGGCGGTGGGGAGAGTTAGAACAGATTTATCCCATCTCGTGGGTCCCTGAGTCCCCACCCTGCGTGAAAGTAACAGTAGTTCTGCCAGGCTGGAGCCTGCTCTCCACGTAGCCATGCTTGGGGCCCGCTGTTATCTCATAGACAAGCTGCAGGTCCTCTGTGTCCGGGTCCATGGTCAGCAGTTCCTTCTTGGTGATCAGGTTGGTTGCCTGGAATAGAAACCCATTACATTTAATTCCTGAGGTGGGAATAAAGCCAGACCAAGACCCTCTGACTCAGAATTAATTCAGTTCAACAATGATTTACTGAGCACATTTACTGCATGGAAAACTCTGTCAGGTTTGAAGAGGTATGAGGACAGCAACCATCCCAGCCTCTGTCCTTGAGGTGTTCCCACTTTATTGGGAAAGAAAGGTTCATGAGCAAGGTAACTCTTGTGGCAAGAGCCATAATAGGAGATACAAAAAGAGTACTGTACACTTTTTGGGAGTGGAGAGATTAATTCCATCTGGACTGGAGGAGAGATTTGAGATGGTGGGAAAGGTTGGAACTTTGAAACAATGATAATATACAGGGAAGACGGCCACTTTATACCTTATAGGAGTCAATCATAATGCTTGAAATTGAGTAAGATAAATACCCAAATATTGCCCAAATACACTGGCTAAACTTTAATTCTCTCATTCATCCATTCAACAAATATTTAGTAAGAGCAAAGGTTTGGGAGAAAAAAGGGGGTATTCAACGTATTAAATATTGTAGGTCTAATTGAGTAAAGACATGTAAGTGACCTTTGGATTTGGCAAAATAAAGGTCATTGGTGACTTGATAAGAGTTATTGCAGTAGGATAAAAGCAGGAAGTAGAAAACCAATTGGAGAGTGTTGAGAAGAGAATGGGATGGTTCTGAATATGGGGGAAAAAATGACATAGGGGATGAGAGGAGTTTGTACTAATTTGAAAAAATCCCAACCAGTTCAATAGAAAACTATAGCACAGCAGCTACATATACAGCCAACCAATTAGCTCCATGGAGATGAGAAAATCCACATCCTGGAGGGGATACCACACACAAAAGAAAGGACTCAGTGCATATGGATTTAATGCTTGATATGTAACCAGGTAAGAATCGTGGCATATCTTAAAAAGACCAAATTGGGATTTAGGAGGAGAAAGGAATTTCTAAACTAGAAGTCCTTTGAGGATACTCAGCTACAAAATATTCACTTTCTTCTCATCAGTGCTTCCTGAAACCCATCCTCCCCTTCTTCTAGTTAACAAACTTTTAGCTGAGCCAGCTAGAGACTATTTCCCAGCCACTTATGCAACAGATGGAGCCATATGACCAATTTCTTGCCAAAATAATATGAGTGCAAGTGATGTATTTAATTTCTGTATCACTTGTTTAAAATGAAGTTCCTTGCCCTCTACTTCTCTATTTTCCTCTTCCTATGGGCTGGAATGTCAATGAATAGTTTAAGAGTTTTGGCTATGTTGTTAACAGCAACAACCCAGCGATGCAGAACAATAAGACAGAAGGAATCAGCATCTCTGAACGGTCACGTAGAACCTTAGACTGCCCACTTACTTCCACTCTTTATGTGAGAAAAAAAAGAAAATAAATGTCTATCTTGTTCGAGCTTCTATATTTTGGGGAGTCACTTTGTAAGAACATCTTAGACTATATACAATCTTTTTTTTTTTAATTTTTTTTTTAACGTTTATTTATTTTTGAGACAGAGAGAGACAGAGCATGAACGGGGGAGGGTCAGAGAGAGGGAGACACAGAATCTGAAACAGGCTCCAGGCTCTGAGCTGTCAGCACAGAGCCTGACGTGGGGCTCGAACTCACGGACCTCGAGATCATGACCTGAGCCAAAGTTGGCCGCTTAACCGACTGAGCCACTCAGGCGCCCCAGACTATATACAATCTTAATGAAACTCATGGAGCTTGCCAATCTTAGAAAAATCAGCTCCCTTAGGGAAGGATAAACATGAGTGGAACCGGACTTCTATCCCCAAGTTGCCCTGAATAAGGACATAGCCCAAGTTGGTTCATGTGAATGTGGCAGATGGAAAGGCCTTACCTTGCCATCCATGTACTCCAGCCACTGGAGCCCCAGGTTGGTAACAATTCTAGGGGTGCCATCATCTACTGGGAGGATGTCTACTTGGAACTGCTGAGGTGCTGCTGTCATAACCTGTGGGGGAAGCCAAAAGAAAAAAAGTCATGATTCACAGACATTTGAAATATGTCAGGTCTGGGACCTACAGAGTTGCAACCCCTGAAATCTGATGGCACTTTAGCATGGGTGACTGAGCCAGTTTCCTACTGCTTGCCCCCCTTGGCATGAGGCACAGAGAAGAATGATGGCTGAGAAAGTGGGGACAATATGACAAGGAAAGCAAGGAAAGTGGCACTTTCCTGCAATTCTACCTGCTAAGGAAGTTGACTTTCCCACACCCATGCATTCCTTAGCTGTGTTCAGTATTGCACTCTTTTCCTTTTGATGACTCTTGTTAACATTTTCATAAGAGGTGGACTAAACTCATCATTAACAGGTTAATGTCAAAGTCCCCAGGTGTGATTCTGCCAGATGTGAAAAGACGTTTCATGGGACGATATTCTCTTCCTTTCTTTCCTTATTTTTGAGGGAGAACTGTCCATAGGGGGAAAGGGGCTAAGGAAATCAAGAATAAAAGCGTTTGTGGGAATAGTGAAAAGAAACTGGTCTATAATTTCACTGTCACACAAGATACATGTCCACACACACACACTGCACATACGTGGTCTGCTCTCAGAACCTCACTGTTCCTTAGAAAATAAGGCACACCAGCACACAGGGCAGCAAGCCACTGGCTTTTCAATCTTCTGCAACCGTCCTAAATAATTTCCATTTCAAAAATAATACAGTCCCTCTGGAGACTACTATGACCTTTTGTGTTTATCAGAGAGGTAGCCTCTTGCTGATTCATCCTGAAATCTTTTTCTCTTCTCAAAGTCAAATTAAGTTGGGGAGCAGCTACGGTTTAGAAGAGAGAAAATAAAAGTGATGATCTGCCAGACGGTGACGCAGTGCAGACACTGAAATGGCAGGCAATCCCAAGAGGTGTCTCACCAGCACCTGGGCCAGCTGAGAATGACCTTCACACAGGCTGTCTCTAAGGGATGCAGGGGGATCCTTCTTCCAGGAAAGGAATCATGCCCATGCATCATCAGAGTAGGAAAGGACTCCGCAGGACTGAGAAGTTGACCCTTTTGTTATCCTGAAATACAGTCGGGTGTGATCATGCTGCTCAGTAGAACTGCTTCTGCGGAGTCAGACACAGATGCCTGACATGCAGCCGTGTCCTCGGGCCCACCTTCTATCAGAGTTGCAATTATTCCCAGGGGTTATGATACTGCTGGAAATCTGGCTGAGGAATAAAGGAAGGGAAGGTAGTGGAGAATGGAGAAATTCTCTTAGAGAAAAAGTTTGACAACTTTAGGACCTTAAGAGAAAAACACTGTTAACCTGTTCCATGAGCTGGTCCTAAAATGATGACAATGATGATGATACTATAGCCACAGTTTATTGAATGTTTCCTATGCTTCCTGTGTAAGGCACTGCGTTAAGTGCTTTACATATATCATAAAGGCAGATATCATCCCCATTTTAAGGACAGGGAAGCTGAGGCTTAGGAAGGGTAAATGACTTACAAAGACATTTCAGCTAGTAAGTGAGAGAGCTAGAATTTTAATCAGTGTCTTCTCGACACTGATTAAAAGCCACACTCTTAACCAGGTTATTCTTTAGGAGATTGAGAAACTCTGGCTGACAGAGGAGGCACAGAAAAGAAAAAGACAATCTAGAATCATATGAGATTATTGAAAAACTGGATGAAAGGAGTCAATGGGTGGGAAAAAGGAAAAGGGAAATAATGACAGTCATAATAACAATATCACCCTTTCTTGTGCATGATATTTGCCAACAATATTATACACTTTCTGTGGATTACCTCCTTTGAGCCTTAGACTAACTGAAATTGTACCCATTTCACGGGTAAAAAGCTGAAGCTTACAGAAGTTAAGTGATTTGCCCAAGGCCAATTAGTGACAATAAGAACATTGCTATTCTTGGCCTAAAAATGCCATGTTCTGCCTCTGGACAAACTTGGGCACACTTTGCCGTGTCTCCCTCCCCACTGTCTTTGCCCCTTACCTCTTTTCCTCCTTCCTCAATGATAAAGAAGGGGTTTGTCCCATCAGCCACAGTGAAGGTGAAGTGGTCTCTGAGGGAGTTGCTGCCATCATGGCTGTAGCTGACCCGGTTCTGGTAGATGTCTTCCATGGTGAAGGTGGAGGTGTGCCAGAAATGCTGCCCATTGGTGGTCCGCTCGATGGTGCCGTGGCGTGGAGGCTGCACAATGGCGAACGTGACAGACTCGGCCTGTTGAGGGCATACAAAGCCAGGGGAGAAAAGAAGTTTGTAGCAGAAACCGGATTTGTGAGTGATGGCCAGCAGGTGGTCAAGGATACCCACACCTAAAGATGTTTATAAAATAAGGATTGCATTTGCCTTACAGGTGCCAAAAATAAAACTAAGGAGAGAAACTATATCGGTTACTACAATTGAACTTATGTTCTGGCGCCTTCTGGTGTCAGAAGAAGACTTTTAGATTTGTCTTTTAAGGGTCAAAGGGGAAAACCTGAATTTCTTAAAAAATTTTTTTTAATGTTTATTCATTTTTGAGAGAGAGAGAGAGAGAGTGAGTGAGCAAGCAGGGGAGGGGCAGAGAGAGAGGGAGACACAGAATCCAAAGCAGCTCCAGGCTCTGAGCTGTCAGCATGGAGCCTAATGCAGGGCTCGAACCCACAGACTGTGAAATCATGATCTGAGCCGAAGTTGTCTGCTTAACCAACTGAGCCACCCAGGCACCTCAAAAGCCTGAATTTTTAACCTCTGCCAGGATGATAGGAACTAGACTTTTCAAACCATTCATTTCCTTCCTAACCTTTTCTCCACTTTCCCAAAACTCCCATGTACAGAATCCCATATGCGACAGAACATAAGCTAATTTCCCCTGTCTAGTTGTGGCTTCTAGGGTGTCACATAGAAGAAAAAAGAAAGATGTAGAAAACTCTGTTCAAGACTTTCCAATGATTTCCCACCAACTTAGAATAAATGCAAAGGCCTGACTTGGGCCAATGAGGCCCTCTGTGGCCTAGTGCCGGGCTTCCTCTCTGGCCCCATTCCTCTTTTCTCCTGCTTGCTTACTGGGTTCTGGCTTCTTGGCTTCTTTGTTGTAACTCAAAGGTTCCAAGCACCTTGACTGCAGGCCCTTTGCACTTCTGGTTCTTCTTCCCAGAGAGTGACTCTTTCGGACAACTGCATACCTTGTTCTTCCACTTCATGATATCTCTGCTCAAATATCAGCTCCTCAGAGAAGACTCCCCTGGCCACTCTGTCTAAGATAACACACCCTTCAATCTTGATCTCCTTTGTCTTGCTTCATTTTTATTCATAGCACCTATCCTATCTGACATGATGTTTATACGTTCTTTCTTGTCTGTTCCCTTAACCTAACGCTGAAACTCCCTAAGCCTGGAACTTTGTTTTGTTCACAGCCCTCTATTTAGCATCTAGAGCAAAGCCTGGCACTTACTAGGTAATCAATGTTTTTGAGAATAAATGAACGACTGAGGACTGGCACAGGGAAAGACACACAGAACTAATGAACAAATGCTATGGTACTCTTCTATGGGAGAGCTGAATCATGCCAGAATGTTAGATACTTTAACTTGAAAGCATCATGAGATTTAGAGTTTAGTCTCTATGTGCTCTGTTTTACTGAATAAAGCCTAGTTCTGTAAGGATGCTCAAATTTTAATAATCAGTTGTCATTCAGAGAAGTCTGAATGAAGCAGGTAAAATGATAGGAAAAATGAATAGGTATCCAAAACACTTGTTCACTCTAATGAGAAAAAATAAAAAAAATGGGTAAAATGCCATCAATCTAATTTTCTATGAATCATGATTTAAAAAATCAGCATGTTAAAGGATTATTACATGTAATCAGGGGAGAGAGAGAATGTTATTTTGGATTCGAGAAAGTGTTTAAAACCAATTTGATCTCAAATATTATTAGTTTCTATTTTCCAGAAGGCCACAGTATCTTCTAGGTTTTAACCCTTTAAGGATGCCTGCATGAACCTTACCCTTCTGCCCTACTCTCAGGATGCATAGTCACAAAGCAACAGATCAGCCTCTCATTCAACCAGAGAACCAAGTGGAGTGCTCTTACCTCTGTGTCGGCATCCACTGCCTTGAGCTCAAACTCTGTGATGGTCTTCCTCACACCCTCCTGTACCCGCATCCCCGAATTCTGTACAACAGGAAGTGAATCATCCACGGGGCGTATGGTGATATGGAAAGTCTGCGTCACCTAGATGGCAGAAAGTGCAGGTGGGACAACTGTCCTCAGCACCCACCCATGGAGAAGGTAGTGCTTTTTCTACTTTTCCTTTCACCCATTCCCGGCATGCTGACTGATTTGGAATCCAGGGTGATTTCCCTTTGGCGAGAGCCCCAGGGCTGTCAGAAGCCACCACTTGCCTTGGGTGAGAGTAGGGGAAGGTGAGGCTTGCATAGTTGCTTTGCATCAAGGAAGACTGTGCAGAATCAGTACCCATTCACTGAGGGAATAGAGTGCCTTGCCTACCTCGCTGACTCCATCTGAGAGTGTGAAGCTGAAGGCATCTGAATGTTTCTCGGTCTTACTGGAGTGGATATATTGAATGTTTCGTGAAGTCAAGTCAGCTTGAGTAAAGGAATTAATCTGGATACCTAGCAAAAGGGGAAGAGAGAACCAGAGAAAGGATGTCAAAATGCTAGCCATACTTCTAATACTAGAGAAATGCCATACTCTCATCATACAGAGTCCTTTGTATTTCTCTCTCATAGCATTTATATGCTTCTCTCTGAGACGCTGTGTTAGAGTTGTTTGTGTGTGTGTGTATATATATATACAACAGCACACGTTCTGTGGGAGCACATGTTAACTTAATTATTTAGTTTCTACTATGTGCCAAGCCAACAGCAGGTGCTCAATAATTGTTCCTCTCCTTTCTCTAGGGGTTCATGTACGCAGGTCAAATCTGTGAAAGGTAGAGCCATTGCCTTAGTCTCCAAACTCCTCTCTCTTAGGTTTTATATTCCCCTATAGCCTCAGAGTCCTTTCTGAAAACCTGCCCTAATTTTTAATATTGTGTCATGACTTAGCTTTTGAACACTGGAGTCACAGGGCTTGGCTACACATAGCCTTTTTTCTGTGATTAGTGAGCCTGGCATCCAAGATTTCATTGGATATTCTTCAAGGTCCCTTTCAACTCTCCGGTGTACGATTCTAGCTTCTCACATACCACTTTAGCCAGGCTGGCAGTTACAAAACATACTGTATGACTTTGGGGTTTGAGCAATAATTCCATCTCAACTCTAAAATGACCTAAAAAGCCAGTATCCTTTAAGAACATGATATAGAGAAAACACGTTACATTTTTTTTCAGTCATTTTAAAACTCAAAACAAAACAAAAAAACCTAAAGTGATTTTAGATAACATCCATATCCCACAAATGAATAACATCTTATGTTTTTAAATGTCCGACAATATTTTATCAAAACAGCCCAGACTTCTTGCTCCTATCTTAGGGCTTTGGGCTTCCGTGGTTCATCCTCTGGTGTCAGCCAAGACTGAAACGAACCCATATCAAATGTAGTTTTAGTCCCTCAGCACAAATTCCCTCTTTCTGTTTCTGGGTGATGGGGTATTAATCCATTGAATCTGGTCTTTTGGTTTGGTCCTGAAATTCATTTGCTGTTTCCTGGAATTTGTTATTTGTCATTGTTAATCCTGGGGAAACCAGTTTGTCGTTTTAGCAAAAAAACCCAAAGAGATTCTACTTTGACTGTTTTACATGTAACTGTGGCATCAATATCACTGCTTTATCTTTAAAAAAAAAAATCAACCCACATGGTTTATACATTTACAACTCTCTTTATCATTTGAAATTTGTTACCTAGATACAACAGTCTCCTGGATACTGGGGCATTATTTTTCTGATGAGGAATTTTATATTTCTGTGCTTGCTACATCAGCTCTTGACAGGCAAAAAATATAGCCTCCTGTCTTATCGCTTTGTCTTGTGGCTCTGGACAGAAATCCATACCATTCTTTAAAAATTTAATAACTTCAGACTGGCTGCACTGAGAAATTTAAATCTTTTTCCCTGCTGTGAATCCATCCTCACAGCTCATGGGGAAATTCTTGTATGGATTCTCGCAATCAACTGGTCACCTAATTCACTGTTCCCTTTATATGAGTCTTTTATAGTCTAAGAGTGATGAAGAAAGGTGATAGATTTTTTCTTCTTCTTGGAAAGAAAGGTTTGGAATTGATCTTTCCCTTTTTTAACATTTCTTACTGAGAGGAAATTGACATATAATAAATTACACATATTTAAAGTACGCTTGGGCACATCCATGAAACTATCATCTCAATCAAAATAGTGAACATTTCCATCACCCCAAAAGTTTCTCAACTGACATTGTATAATCCCTCCGTTCTTCCCGTTCTCATGCCTTACCCTATCCCAAAGAAACAAATCAATTGTTTTCTGTAACTGTAGATTAGTTGGGTTTTCTCTAATTTTTTCATAATTAGAATCATAAGCTATGTATTATTTTATGCCTGCTTTTTTTCACTGGGCATTATTGTTTTGAGATTCATCCATATTGCAGCATGTACTAATAGTTTGTTCTTTTTTATTGATGACTGGTATTCTATTGTATGGATTTATTACAGTTTGTTTCTCCATTGACCTGTTGATGGACATTTAGGTTATTTCTAGTTTTGTGCTATTGCAAATAAAGCTGTTATGATCATTTGTGCACAAGTCTTGGTATGGGCTTAAGTTTTTATTCTTCTTGGGTAAATCTCTAAGAGTGGAATGGTGGGAATGTTAGGTGCATGCTTAACTTTTTAGGAGACTGCCAAACTAAATGGTAATTTTATATTTCCACTAGCAGTATATGACAGCTCTAGGCTTGATCTTAATGAGCCTTTCCCAAGTCGACCTAGCAAACACTGAGCACCTACTCCATGTGTAGAACACTGTTTCACACTTGCTTATGTATATTGAGTTGTATCTTGTAACAATTCTGGGAGGTCAAGGTTGGCATATTACGTCCATTTTTCTAGATTATGACACGAATAAAATTAGAAAAACAATGTGATCTATCCAAGGTCACAGAGCTAATAGGAGGGCAGTGCTGGGGCTGGAGCTCAAGGTTGTCCAACTTTAAAGTTTATGCTCGCTAGGAGTACTTTTTGTACAACTCACCTAACCTTTTCAGGCTAGGTGAGGAGCCTTTTGAATTTTACCCTTATCCTTTAATTTTTTTTCCAATATAAAAGTAATACAAGCCTATTAGAGAGAATGTGAAAAACACAGAAAAATAGTGAAAAATCACGAAAGCCACTCGGGAATCTACCTCTGTAATATCACCATTGTAATATTTTTAATTGATTCATTTTTTCTAGAATACTTTCTTGGCTATAACATTTGTCTTGTCCGATATCCCTAACCTAGTGCCAGAGGGTAACGCGCTGCATCTAGAACATAAGCTTCAAGAGGACGAGGATTTTCGTTGTTTCTTCACTATTGGGCACCTACAATAGTGCCTGGCACACAACAGGTACTCAAAGCATGGTTGGTGAATGAATTCAGTTCATCCACTCTAATTCCTATCTAAGAGGTCCTACTGAGCACAGATTTTCAATCTTTATACATGTAAGAAAAAATTCCGGCCTTTGTTAATTGGGCATTGGAAGACCTAAGCTACTCCCCATCAAGATGGTGTTTCCAATAACATATTGTCCCTACTGGCTGTCACAGCAGGTAGTTACTGTTTGAAATATCTTGAAGGCATTTAATCCCATCGAAGGTGTTTTCAGCTACCAACCCGCTGGCTAAACTATGTATCTGGCAGTATTACAGAGACCCACATTAACCCTGTCAGTTTTTCCAATTCCCCTGGAGGGCCAGCACATTAGAGAAAGTCCAGTCCAGGTCAGGGAAGCAGCGTGGGAATAAAGTATCTTTGAAGAAATTGCCTTCCCTTTGCCTCAGCCTTCCTGCTTTCTGCAGAGCTGTGGATAGCTCTGTGACACTGCGTGTGTCCTACCTCAGACTCAGGCTGCGAGGGACTCTCAGCTTCTCTACTTCAGAGCCTCCGGTCACGGAATGAATTGTATCCCTTTCCTTACCACCGCTCGCCCCCCAATTCATATGAAGTCCTAACCCTCAGTACCTCACAATGTGACCTTTTTTGTAAATAGGATCATTGCAGATGGAAGGAGTTACAATACCATCATTAGAGTGGCCCTAATCCAATCTGATTAATGTGCTTATAAGAGGGGAAAGTTTGTCACAGACATACCCATACAAGGAGCATGCCCTGGGAGCACAAAGACGGCCATCTCTATAAGCTGAGGAGACAGGACTGGGCCAGATTCTCCCTCACAGCCGTCGGAGGGAATCAACCCTGCTGACAGCATGATCTCAGACCTCCAGCTCCAGATCGTGAGACTTTGTTAAGTCGCCCAGTCTGTGGTACTTTGTGACGGCAGTCTTAAGTGCACTAACATACCTCTGCTCTCGGGGAGAACCCAAACTAAAGCCATGGGTGCATCCTATTTTGGTTGGTGTCAGGATACTGAAAGAGGGTGAGAGAAAGCGGAAACCACTGAATACCTTTGCTAAAGCATCATCTCTGGGAAGTCTTTCCTGACTCACTACCACACCTCTCTTAGGTGGAATTCGCTGTGCGTTGGCTCTCACTGTCCCGTAATGTTGCTGTCACAGCTACTGAAACGCATTTGCACAGGTTTGTTTACACGTCTCCCACCTCCAAAACAAATTTCCTCCTGCAGCAGCTACTCAGTCAGTGTTTGGTGAAGGTGAGAACCAGTGCTATGCTGGAGACTGCTGTACTCCTCCCTGACTTGAAAAGTACAAATCCTCCCTGTTGGCTAAGCAATTGGATGCTCAGTTAGGGTCTACATTTCCCAGCCATCTCACAGCTTTGTCTGACTACTCTCTGGCCACTGGGATGTGATCAAAATTGATGTGTGTTCTTTCGGTAATATTCCTAAAATAGAAATGGATGTGGGCTCCCCTGGCCTTTGCCTCTTACTGCTGGCTGGGGAATGGCAACAATTACAGTGGTCACCTCAGAAAGAGATGGAAGCCTCATATTGAGGATCATGGAGCCACTTTAGGCCATCTGGACTACTGCCTCCGGATTTTTCTGTGAGAGAAAATGAATTTCTTGTGGAAGGCACCGCAATTTAGAGTCTTTTTGTTCCAGAGACTTAGCTTCTATCCTAATAACTCCTTACTCTGATTTCACAGGAAAACAAGGATCTTTAGGGTCCCTGACATGAGGGGATGGCCCCTCAACCTTGCAAAGGGCACACATGGGCAGGCCCATGTCTGTCTTCTACACAGTCTGTACAGGCTTGTGGCTCCCTAGATCTCAGGGGACAAAAATAGGATCTCCACACCTGTCCTGTCTATCCAAAAAGAACAACTCACTGACCAAGACAGACAGTATGAGAATAAGTCCACTGCATAGTTAACCAGTGAAAGGATATCTGCAGGTACTGATGGAAACTGATAATTCCGAGAGGCATCAGTCCCAAAATAGCTCAGTGCCTGCACCACAAGACACTGGCCTAGGAGCTTGCTTCTCGCAAAGCACAGGCCAGCCCACCCCAGCTCCTGGTAGATCCATCCGCACCTACTGAGGCAAAAAGGCAAGGTGCAGAGGCTTTTCTCGAAACTGAGCCAGCTGCCTTAAGAGAGGAATGTAAGATATCAACATGCATTTCCTCTGAAGGGACACCTTTTACATCTAAAGTATCAAATTCATAAAAATATTCTCTCTTAGGGCAGACAGGGAATGTGAGAATTCTGTCTAAATGCTACAGAAATGACTCAGAATGGGATTGGAGATGTGGGAAGGGGCAGGGAAGCTCTGTTCCATTAGCAATGGGGAGGGGACCCTAAGGGTAAAGGGGAGGGGGCTGGATCCTCATATCTAGTCCACTGACAGTTTCTAGAAACAGGTGGATGGAGAAAAACTGGAGGGAGTGCGAGTCAAGTGGGTTAGGAAGCCAAGCCTGGTGGAAAAGGGAGGTGAAAGAAGTGTCCTGGGGAAAGGGAGCCCTCCCTCCTTTTGCGGAGGGTACTTTCCCAAGGGAGAAGTATGATCATTAAGAGCCTTTCTCTAAGCAGCACTGGATTGGTCTTGGCAACCAGAATTTAAGCCCAGGGAAGGCTGAGACTGTAAAACCAGAAAAGGAGTCACTGAAGCAGCCTCACGCTGAACTCTTGATACAGCCCAGGGTCAGAGAAGAGCGGGGGCTGGGGTTTACCATCAGGAAGGCAGCTCACAGTGCCTTGCATAAGGCTCAGTGCTTTTCAAGCTCTGTACAGTGTGGATGCAGCTGCCTAACACAACAGCCAAGAGTCTGCCCTTTCATCTTTGGAGAGATACAATCAGCAACCTGACAGAATTCTGGCAGAAGCAATTAGCTCATGAATTAGTTATCAAATATCTCCTGCAGCCAAGGTCTTAGGAGTGCTGATGTGCATTCTTCCCCCAGGAACTTTGGGACAAAAGGGTAGGCCATTTGCTTCCATTTGCATTAGGGATTTTTTTTGAATGTTTATTTATTTTTGAGAGAGAGAAAGAGAGGGACAGAGAGAGAGAGAGAGAGAGTGAGAGAGAGAGAGAGAATGAATGAGCAGGCGAGAGGTAGAGAAAGGGAGACACAGAATCCAAAAGTAGGCTCCAGGCTCTGAGCTGTCAGCACAGAGCCTGATGCGGGGCTCAAACCCACGAACTGTGAGATCATGACTTGAGCTGAAGTCGGACACTTAACTGACTGAACCACCCAGGCACCCCTGCATTAGGGATTTTTGCCAATCTCCCCATCTTCCCCTATGCCCTCCCACCAAAGACTCAACACTTTCCCCTCCACCATCCCTATCACCACGGTGTGCCTTCCCCTCCCATCCTCTGACACACTACCCTCCATCTCTCACCATGGGTCTCCCTCTCATTCTTCCTCTCATTCACCCTGCCCCAGCCACACTGGTCTTGCTGCCTTTGGAACTGGATGTGCCACGCTGATCCCAACTCAAGGTGTTTATACTCACTGACCCCTCTGTCTTGAAAGCCTTTTCCTTACAACATCAGCATGGCTGGCTCCCTCACTCTCCTCAGACCTCTTCTCAAGTGTCATCTTATGTTAGGGAGTCCTTCTTCCCTTACCCCCTTTCTCCCTGCACCCTGGAACATTCTTATTTCTCCTTCTAATAGTCATAACCATTGTTATAGGATGCATTTGCTTGCTTGTTTGCTTATGCTCTGACTTCCTGTATTAGAGAGTGAGTAGAATCACAGTGAGTACATCCTCTGTTTTGTCATTCCCCTGGTTGAAAGAATGAAGGCTCTGTAACTTAAAATCCAAAGGAAACCAGTGAAGCTCTAAATCTCCTGCAAATGATCACTGCCTCTATGATGTACGAAAGAAAGACACCTCTGCCTTTACATTGTTCAGCAAGCATCTTCAGTGCCTCACATCCATTCAGCCAATTTCTATAGGTTTCCACTCTGAAATTCCTTCTTCCTTCCCTCTCTACCTCCCTCCCTTCCTTCCACCAACTACTGTCTATTGAATATTTACTGGGTGCCAGGTATTATCGCTTACATCATTCCCACCTTCCTATACCCACTGCTGCCCGTCTGGATGAAACCTCACTACCGACTATTGAGCCCAAATGTGAAACTTCCAACCCACTATCACTGCCTTCTTTTTCTTTCTTTCACTCATCTGTTAGACATTAGATGAATTTCGCTTTCCTAACCTGCTCAGAATTCTGTAGTAACTCTCCATCGCCTATTGAATTTAATAGGGATTACTTATCCCAGCTTTGAGGACCCTGCATAAAATCTCACTCTGCCCAAGAGCTGCACCTACTCCTGTTTTCAGAGTATATGCTTTAGCTAAACTGGGCCACTCATCATTTTTGGAATGTACCCCCATGCCATTCCCATCTCTGAAAATAACACAATTTCTGTTTGCCCAAAGTCTACCTTCTAAGGACTCTTTTAAATGCCATCTCTGTGCACCTTCCTACCCAATGTAGCCTCTCCCATTTTTTTAAACATTTATTTACTCACTTTTGAGACAGACTGAACAGGGGAATGGCAAAGAGAGAGGGAAAGAGAGAGAATCCCAAGCAGGCTCCACACTGTCAGTGCAGAGCCTGATGTGGGGCTTGAATCCATGAATCCTGAGACCATAACCTGAGCCAAAAGCAAGAGTCAGATGCTTAACTGACTGAGCCACCCAGGTGCCCTTAGCCTCTCCCATTTTTGAGCTTCTATGACACCAGGTTTATACAACTCTTAAAATACCTGCCATATTCTTCTCTTATATATGGTTATGTGCAGAGGTTTCTTATCTCATCCAATAGAGCACACTGGAGGGTGAGGATGCAATGTCCTATACCGTTTTCTCAGAGAGTGAGGCTGGGATCTCCTATATCTATTTTTCTCTCCTCAGCAGCAGCTAAACTAGAATCTTGCTCTATACACATGCTCACTTGCTATTTCCTGAATTACCTTAACATTTTTTTTAATGTTTATTTATATTTGAGTGAGAGAGAGAGAGAGAGAGAAGGACAGAGCATGAGCAGGGGAGGGGAAGAAAGAGAGGGAGACACAGAATTCGAAGCAGGCTCCAGACTCCAAGCTGTCAGCACAGACCCTGAGATGGGGCTCAAAGTCATGAACCGCGAGTTCGCGACCTCAGCCAGAGTCAGACGCTTAACTGACTGAGCCATCCAGGCGTTCCTTTCCTGAATTACATTTCCTGGATTAAGCACAGTGCATCACACTGTGCCTGGTGCTCAGACTTTAGAAGAACAGGGTGCAGTGTTTGCCCTCAAGGAGTTGACAATCTAGTTATGGAGACAAGATTGCTTACATAAAATTGCAATCATTCATTCAGGTTTCAGCAAGAAATTATTGAGTATCTATTGCATGCCAAATGTAATGCAAGGCAGTATATAATGGTCAAAATTCGTAATGCAAAAAGTAAATACTAACAACGGCAGATTCTAGGCATACATGGCTTACCCCCAACGCTTACTAAATCCCAACTTTTGGTTTGATGAAGCAAGAGGCGATAGGCTTACCGGGTGACGCTGCATGCTCTAGATGGCCCAGTTCAGGTTTTCTAGTGATTCTATAGATCAATTCTGCAGGCTTACTCTCCTGGTCCGTGGCAGAGAGCTGCAGAGTGGTGATCTTCTTCACCGAGTTCTCATCCAAGACCAGCCCTTTGTTGGTGGTGACGACTGGTGGGGAGTTGTCTTCTGAAAATATCAGAAGTAGTAATTTGAAAGAGGATCCTTTCAGCTTCCTTTCTTCAATTCTGGGCCTAGTGCCCAGGAGTAAAATCAGAATAATCCTTAGGCCTGTCCCTCAGGGAGTGCACCAAGGATCAGCTTCACACAATAGAGGGGACAGTATTCCAGATTCCCATGTGGGCTGGGTAAAGGAAAGGCTCCGGCCTCAAGGTAAGCACAGTGTAGACTATATAACCCCAGAACTGCTGGAATATTTTTTGAAACCCAATGCCCCCTTACCCAAAACACTGATGGAAAATGACTGGCCGATCAATGTGTTGCCTTCTCCATCGACCACATCAAATTTAAAAGCAAAGCTCCCACCAGATTCTCCTTTCCCATGACTGTATTCTACCTGGCCTGTAAAAAAGGACAAGAAAATAAAGATTCGCTATTAGTGCTTTCTGCCCTTATTTCTGAAGCATGAGGTGGGAATCTGATTGGTATTCACACCAGCGAATCAATTAACACCTTCCTCACTTTGATATTGCTGTAGACATTTTAATCTAAAGTTTTCAGTTCCTCCCTTTCCCCTCCCACTATTGACTTCCTCGTAATAAAAAACACTCTCATAATAAAATCATCCCAAGTAGGACTGCTTTATGGTTGAGGCTCAGCTTTTGTGAAAGATTCTAAGGAAGTCTCATGAGTAACCAGATTAACAAAATTGCCCACATGGAATATGTGCAGCAACAGCACCCTCATCATTGGTTATACACCCATGTCACAGGGCAAGGGACACGGAGCCCCAGCCCGTATTCCTCCCAGAGCTCATCAATCCCATTTCCCAGTGCAGCTTTAAGTCATTTTTGAAACAACACTGGATATAACCAACCAAAGAGTTAACAGATAAACTCTACATCGAAGTCAAAAGGATCAAAAGGGACAAGCTCAACATCTTACATTTTTGTTCAGGGACAGTCTCACTGCTAAGTACCTAGCAATGTAAATAGAACCAAACATCTGGGGAGAGGTGCCTGGTCTCATTTTTAAAAAGGAGACACTGAGGCAAGGATAACTAAGATATTACTATCCCTTCGTCTATTCCACTCCCTTTGGCAAAGTACAGACAGGTCCAGTGAGAATTTAGCTGCTACCCATTTTGAGTGTTAATGCATGGACAAGACCGTTAGTTCCTCTCCTGAGGACATATTTCCACCTCTAAATGGAATTGCACATCATCACATGACTTTGGATTTGGGTTACTTTTCTCCCCCATTACATAACTTTTTTTTTTTCTTTTACCCCTGGAAGAATTGTACAGTAACTACGTAGCATTTAACACTTATGCTTTTACATTACATCAGCATTTCCTGGAGGAGGGATGAGCTATGTAATCTCCCCCAGGCAGCTCCGATTTATGCCCTTCCATTTTGCTTAGTTCATTAACTTGTGCTCTTTGGGGAGCTAAAAAAGAGATATAAATTGTTCACCTAAGGCAGGCATAATTTTCACCTTAATCCATCCCAATTCACTTCTTTTTCCTTTCTCCCTCTCACGCACACTTTTGAGCATCATAGCAAGTCAAAGTGATTTTTTTTTCCCTCCATAATCGCCCCAAATTTCATCAATGCTATGTCAAAGCATGAATACATTTTAGCCAAGAAGGATAGTTTTTTTTTTAAACAAAAAATTGAGGAGACAAGAAAGCATAAATGGAACTATAACTCAGCTCTTATTCAAAACAAAGAGTGCAGTTTGCTGCCATAAGCTACCAGGCATTGAACTCCCATTTTACTACTGTGGGTGGCTCTGTAGAAGTCTGTACAGGCAGAAGTGAGGTAGCTGACCTTGGGTAATGTCAGCCTGGGTGAAACTCCGGATGGGGCCTTTAACAGAGATTTGCTCTCGGTTGTCATGCTTTACCATCTGCAGGCGCCCTGCCCCAGGATCTTCCTTCATGATGTACATCACCTGACGGTCATCCGAGTCAGTATCTGTCACTCTCAAGTGCTGTTCTGTGATGCGTGCCACAGACCCTGGGAGAGAATGGGAGAGGTTAGGTCACTGCCCATCATTGCCTTAGAATATAGTATGTCAAGTGATTTGGGGAGGCTAGAGACTAAATTATCACATATTGCCTTGGTTTATGTACCAGGTGCTTGCTTGCCCTTCTTCGTCTACAGATGCATACATTTTAATTTCCCTAAGTGAAACAGTCCCCACCTCCAGTTTGTTAATCATCACTCTCCCTATGCTCTCTCTACTCCTGTGACCTATCAGTTACCCCTCCTTCAATCTATGTCGTAACTCCCAGATCTATGATGAAACCTGTTTGGACCTAACTTATTTGCTGTCTTTTTTTTTTTTCTTTTTAGTGCTTATGTATTTATTTTGAGAGAGAGAGAGACAGAGAGTGAGCAGTGGAGGGGCACACAGAGAGAGAAAGAGAGAGAATCCCAAGCAGGCGCTGCACTATCAGTATGGAGCCCGATGCAGGGCTCAAACTCATGAACTGTGAGATCATGATCTGAGCCAAAATCAAGAGTCTGATGCTTAGCCAACTAGCCACCCAGGTGTCCTAACGTATTTATTGTCTTCAGGATCACCAAATCATGAGAGACAGCTTCACATAAGCTTACAAATATATCTTGTTGCCATCTCAGACCAAATAGTTAAAATCCATGTTTACAAGGATTACAAATAGGGAGACCCGAGTGCTGGGCCTTGTAAGGCCGTGCAGGTGTTGGGGATGGAGGCAAGGCACTTGCCCCTTGCTTTCCTGTCCAGCCATTTTCTCACATTAAAAACAGTAAATTCTGGTATGCAGATCTTAGTCATTCTTGCGTAACACATCCTGGTGTCTGGCTGGGCCCTGAGCATCCTGTGTGTTCTCGCTGGGTAATGCCAACAGTGCAAGGCCTAACCATTCTTTCCTCAGGCCATTCTCAGCAAGTGGCCCTGAGGGATGAAGTGGCATCCTCCTCTGGGACAAAGATCAGGCTTTCTTACTGTCACTACAAGGTGGGGGTGGGGGGATGCCAGGCTCCATGCTCCTCTTCTATAATGCATCCATTGCATGTGAAGGCACCCATCTGGGCCTTCTGCGTCACCTCCACCAGACTTGGAGTGCAGAGGGAGACAAGTGCAGAGTGCAGACTTACCGATGGCAATGCTTCCGGTTATGCTGTGAGTAACAAAGCACTTTGTCTCTGACCGAGGAGCCTCAAGTGTTCTATCAGCAGTCACGAAACGGTAACAGGCTAACTCACTAGCTTATAAGTAGGGTAAAGTTAAATCTCAGACCTAATAATTGGGACTTTTGGGAATCTCCAGAGTTTCAAATACCATTATGCCATATAGTTTTCACTACAAAATACATGTGGGGCACCTGGGTGGCTCATTTGGTTGAGAGCCCAACTGAGGCTCAGGTCATAATCTGGCGGTTCATGAGTTCAAGACCCACACTGGGCTCTCTGCTGTCAGTGCAGAGCCCGCTTCGGATGCTCTGCCCTGTCTCTCTGCCCCTCCCCATCTTGCATTCTCTCAAAATTAAATAGACATTATATACATATATGAGGAGTAGGAAAAAAAAAAACCAGGACCCCAGGGTGATGCAGATGTTTTGTGGGCAAAAGGCCCACTCTCTAATTCAGCAACCCCCTACTGCAACTGACTTTGAGACTGACACATGTCCCAGGTCCTTCAGTGCAGCTTATGTGCAGGCAAAATTGTGAAGTTAGACCCTAGGATACTATATCTAATGATTCTCAATTATTTTCATAATCTCTTTTGGTGTATGATAATTTCCCCAATTGCCCCCCATGCCTCCCCACCCACTTATTTTTTTTTTTTAAATGAGTATCTTGAGAATTCTGCTTGAGTTTTTTTGTTGTTATTGCTGTTTTGTTTTTTTTCTGTGGGATTGGTTGGGCAGTGGCCCTGTTCTAAGAAACCTGGTCCTATGAGTAGCTGGATAAATTAAGGTTTCTGAGGGTCTTGGAAGTACTATAAGTTCTTCTTAATCTTTTCTTGAATTCAAAGACAAAGGTATCTGGTCCAAAGAATTTAAGAGATCTACATTAGTCAATCATAACTCTTAGTGTCCTTAAAAGAATAGTTCTCCCCACCTCCAGTCTCCCTGAGTTCTGAATGCCTACTTCACTATCCTCCCACAGAACAAACGTGCACACTGACAAGGAAGAAATAAGGACAGAGGGACCACAGCCACTCTCTTCCATTCCTGTGGTACCTGCTGAGAGTTGAAGGACTCGGTTTACAGCCAAGTGGGGGGCGCTGCTTGTAGGCAGCTCTATGTATATCTCCATCCTCCCTGTGTCCGTGTGGAGGCCATCCGTGAGGGAGAACCGGAACTCATCCACTGCCACACCGGGACCACCAGGCATGTACCCGACCAGTCCAGCCAGGATGTCCTGGTAGGTGAAGGAGGAGCCCTGAGCTAAAACTCTCCCGTTCTTCAGAGGCTCAGAAGCAGTTTGCCTCCAGAGCAGACGACCTGAGGAAAAAAGTAAAGAAAAACAAAGAAAAAGTGGTAGAATACATATGGCGCCAAAACTTGGCTTGGCTTTGTCAACTAGTATGAGCCTGGGTAAGATGTAAAGCACCTCAGAGGCTCTTGGTGTCACATGCACATAAATGACCAACAACTCAGAATTTTCTATTTAAGCACAGGCTGCTGCCCTGTGGCCTCATCTACAAATAAATACGATAAAATCCTCCTTTTCCTGTTTAAAAATCTCTTAAGGAGACACAATGGATGTGGTAATACAGTGGCTTAGAAGTCAAGTCTCCCTCCATGAATTCAAACTCACGCCACTATTTAAACCTTATTTTTCCCTTCTACAAAGTGAAAATAGCACTCGTCACTTGCTGCTTTCCTTCTGGGGCATCTGGGATGGGAGAAGGGACTGTGTTTTCAATTCCATTTAAATTCAGAAAGACACAAGCATCTTTGGGTGGAGGCATCTTTTTCTGTCTTCAAGGGTCATGTGTATCACAATGGGACAGTTAAAGTGCTTCATTAAAGAAAGTGAAAGTGAAGGAAGGGACGATAAAATGCAATGACCAACAGACTCTTCTATTAACCTTCCATCAACAGCAACAACTGCATCTTTAAAAGACCAAGAGTGTTATGATACACTAGGATACCACGTGGGAGATGAAAGTTCCAGAGCTTTAGCTAGTACCAGAGGGATGGCACTTAGAAAACAAGTAGGTAAAAGATTCCCATGGTGGTTTTTACCTCTGGTTTAATCAGGAAAAGTGCTTTCTTTGCAAAAGGACCAAGCTCAAAAAGACACCTAGCACACCTCTAACCTGAAGTGCATACCTTGTGCAATTAATATCAAGGTGGCCATGCTGTTCCTTGCATGAGATGGCCCAGGATTAACAAGCAATGAAGCCCTACTCTGACAAGAGGACTCTAAACCTATTTTGCCTGAGGTTATACAGGCAAGCAGGAAAAGAGCTGAAATTGAATTTCAGATACACCAATTACCTAGGATTCAGGCTTTTAGAGCAACTGGTGTCAACTGTGACCCCAAGAATATTGGCTAGCTGTGAATCTGATTATACTTTGATGCAAAGAATGGACTACGTACAGGTGAGGTGGAGGAATAACCAACAGAAATCTACATGTTTATTCTAACAACCTGTTGGGCATCTCAATTAAGAAGCTCGCCATAGCAGTTGTGTCCTACCGTGGTCAGGCTTTTTTGTCAATACGAAAACCAGCTCATTATCCGGAGTGTCCAGATCTTGCAGGCTCAAAGAAGAATTGCTTATCACCACTCCCGAGCTGAGCTGCACACCAAGGGGCCGCAAGGTCATCCTGGGAGGCTCATCATTCTTCCTCTGATTAAAGTATAAAATATCAGGTCTCACACAGAAATTGGTTTAAGAAGAAAGAAAATGTATCTTATTCAGAGAAAGTAACATGTTCACACCAACTTTCACTATTGAAATAGCATGTCATGTGTCACAATCTTTAATTCCCCATCAAAATGGTTAGTTGGGAAAGACAGCAAACCACACAAGCAAAATGTCTCCTTGAAAAGAAACTGACGTTCTACAGAAATCGCCTTGGATGTTTTCCACAGGTACAATGATCATGGTTTTCATGGACATGTGGTTGGAGAAGTGCAAGCATATTTGGGGGACAAAATAACACATTCTTTGAAATCAGAACTGTCTTGGAAAGCCCCAAAATACCACAGTACTGTAGGAGGCCATCATATTTAAAAGTGTGAGTCTCTCAGAGTCTCCCTGACCCTGTGCCAGCCCCGCTTTACGATTCCTGAAGGGTAGGGTATTGAGGATATTTTCCCAAGGCAGAGGGTATTCCATGCTGAGTTTTATCTTTTATCTTTCTCTCTCCCCGGGCTGGTAGAGCAAGCTATGTAATTGCTCAAACGAGAATAAATACAGCATCAAAGGACACATTTCTTTGATGTTACAATTTAACGAATAAATGCATTAAAATATAAGAAAAGGCAAATATGTATCTAGAACTACATATAATAATTTCAGGGAAAAATAGGCATATGTTAGTTTTTGTCTAAATATGAGATTGCCAGGGTTTCTCTTGTATGACCCTCATAAACTGCTCTTACACAGAATGAATACATTTTACCCTGAAGTGAAAATTCAGATTTCCAAGTCAGACCATCCCCAAATGCCAGCCTTATTTCTACAAGTTTCCTAAAGGTCAGGGTTATATTTTTAAATTGACCTCTAAAACTGAAGGTCAAATGGAATCTTTTTTGCTTTTCAGTTCATATAGAGCTATCTAATCATGGGATATTGTCATCAAAGGTCCAACTTTTCCAACTTCAAAGTCTTTACCTCAATGGTGATATTGATGCTGTGGACCTCTGAACGACTGTTTCCATCACTTACATAAAAACTAAAAATGTCATGGGTTGGCTCAATGCTTTCATGAACACTTTGAAAGTAGTAAATGTAGTTTTCCAGGACATCTTGAATAGGGAATGATGCCTCCAGGTCACTGGTGGTTCCAGGGCCAAAACGATCACCTGCATCAACATCAAGAGAGAACTTTTACCTTGATCCCTCAATTCCTGATTACTAGGCTGAACTAGAAAACATGACACTATTATCAACAAAAGATGAAAGTTCATTAGAGGATAAAAATGGAGAATGGAAAGGGCACAAGACTAGCAATATAAGACTTGGGGTTTGATCCCTGTTTCCCTCCTATTCCTCATCTATACATGGTTATATTTGCCCTGCTGTTTCCACAGGGAATCAAATGAGATAATATGCATGAAAGCACTCAGAATGTTGTTATTTTATATAGCAAGAATCAGGTTGTTTTGTTAGAAATCTGTGATAAAGTAAATCCTGGGGCAAGTAACGATACAATAGCAAAGGTTCTACCTTAAGCCTTAGTCAATTTCAAAACCACTATGCCTAGAACATCCTGCAAGAGGAAGCCTCCTTCTCTATATAAAAAAAGGCTAACTGTATACCTTTTTATCTAAGAAACCTCCCCTTGGGCCAGAGCTTAGACCCTGGGATGGTACACCAGGGCTACTGTGATGCTCGGGGACCATTCAGAGCTTAGGTGCCATTCAGCGACTGAGATTCTCAAGTATCATTCAGAGCTCCAGAGATAGAGCAAGTTCTGGTTAACTCTTCTTTTCATACCAACCCCAACCAAACACTGGAAAAGGGCAAGAGGGAGAGTAAGCACTGTCTACATGACAGATGACTTGTCTCTTTTTTGGTGTGAGTCTCTCTAATTGGTTGATTTTAAACTGTTACCACATTTTCTTCTAAAGAGAGGAGAAAAAGAAAAGAAATCCCTGTGTCTTCAAACATTCCCTGGATACATATCAACAAAGAAAAGTGTATATAGAAGATCTCAAAACAACAAGGCTTTCTTTTTCTCTCTTCCATGGCCCTTTGCAAAGATCAGGTCATAAATCAAAAGGCCACTGACTTCCTGAATTATAGATAGTATCATTTTTTTTTTTTTTTTGTTAACCTCCCAACAGAAAGACTAGGAATGAAAATGTTTTATTTGTAATTTGTTTGAAGAGCTCAGGACATTTGTTTCTTCTTCAATGACATGAATTTTCTTAGATTTTACCCATCAGTTTAATTCTTCTTGACATCAGAAGCATAACATAGGAGAGTCTAAGTGACCAGTGACCTGATAATCCCTAGGACATACAGTTCAGTGTTTCCAGAAGGAAGTGCTGTATGTAATTCCTTCAAATTTTTATTTTCCATTTACATTGATCATTACAAATAAAATAAAGGCTTCTTTATTTGGGTCAAAGAGCCTAAGCAAACTAAATGATGCCTAAATATATACTCAAATAGAGTAATGACTTCTTTTCTGTCATTGGAAAACATGCTGTTCAACAAGTGAATCTGTCAGTGAAGCTTTAAGCACCAATCCTTCCAAGTTTTAGAACTGCACCTTCTAGGGGCACTTGGCTGGCTCAGTTGGTACAACATCTCACTCTTGATATCAGCGTGGGTTTGAGTCCCATGTTGGGCATGGAGCTTACTTTAAAAAAAAATTTTTTTAATTGCATCTTCTGTTTTTTCACGTAAAATCATTCTCATTTTGCTTCCTTGCCTTCTTAAGCAGAATATACTATGCACAAATTAAACAGTTCTCAATGCATGCAGGCTATCATTATCAGCATCTATTACTGCCTTGTGCTGGAACACAGTCTTGTGTGCCCTAGAGGCAACGAAGGTGGGTACTGTTCTGTTTGTGTTGGTACTAAATGAATGTAGAGCCCATGCTGTAGGATTTTATACCTAACAATATAATTATTGTTTCTTCCTGTCTTGTCGGTAAGAAGTTAAAATTGCTTCTAATATTTTTAAAAAGGCATTAGGCTGATCTGTTGGATTCTGAATCTAGGGAGCTAGTTTCATATATACAAAACAGGCTCAGTTCTGAACACCCATGGAGCAAAGGCTGGAGTCCTTAAATTGTCTTGGGATAATTATTTGTACCTCTCACTCCCCACCCCCCACCATCTTTTCCTTACTTCCAGGCTCATACTAATGTAGAGCAGTGATTCTCCAGGCATCTTCCTGGGTCAACAGCAGTGGCATCACCTATGAGCTGGGGAGAAATGCAAATGCAAGGGCCTCACCAGCCTCTGCAAAAAGGAACTCTGAGCTTACTGCTCGGGAAACTGTTTTCACGAGCCCTCCAGGTGAGTCTTATACACAGTAAGGTTTGAGAATCACTTTTTAGAGAGCTGAGGCTTGCCAGAAATTTAACTTCTAGATCAGTGACATACTCCTCTGCATGCATTCCAGGTTAACGTAAAACTGTTAGGAAGGCTTAATAAGAAACCACCCGGAGAGAAGAGAAGTGCAAAGGGGCAACTACCGTTTCATGATTTCCCACCTTTGCCCATGCTCTTCCCTCTGCCCACAGTGAGACTCCCACGAACCCTTCAAGTTCTAGTGCACATGTCACTTCCTCAGCCTTTTCTGCCATCTCAGGCAAAATTAATCGTTTTGCCCTATGTACCTTCTCAGAGTTTGCCCCTCTCCCTGTCCCAGCATTTTATTTATTGTGATTCATCAGTCTTCATATCTGTCTTCCTCTCAAGGCAGGGGCTATGACTCATCTTTACATCCTTTGTATCTAGCACATACATTTGTTGAGATAAATCAAATTGAGGGATAAACAAACTATGTACATACAATGAAAGGCAAGATGGGGAAAGGACCTGAGATTTTCTACAGGAAAACACGGCCACTGCTAAAGGGATTTCTGGTAACCAGGCTCAGATCCCAGGCAACATGCTGGCCACAGACACCTTCAGTGAAAGGCCTCTCCGTGGGAGCTGCTAGCTGCACACCAATTAGAGCCAAGCGCTGGCATTCAGGAATCTCATTGCAGAGGCAGAAACACAGTAACCTGCCAGGAGCTGTCTCAACTGCCAGTCACCTGGGTCTCAGAGGGCCTGTGGACAGCACACGCCTGCTTGCCTCTCCTTCCTTGTGATAACCATCAAGGGCGGTGGGTCCAGGGCAGATGGTGGAGGGGGAGGGATGTTGAGGAGAGGGTCACAGATAGACAAGCATGCATTTCAATTCATGTCATATCTTTAAAAGGAGCTGGGACATAAACTATGGTTCAGCTAAACGGCAGCCACCTCACAATGAAAAGACAGGAATTTCCTTGACACTCAGTTCTGAGTGTCTCTCCATCCCCGTTGCACACACTACAGATCTTCCACCCTGGTCTATTTTTTTGTCATAGCCTGACTTACCTCCTAGCATCTTACACAATCTTCTCATTGGTGAGGCTTCGTATCTGTCTCCCCCTACCAGGATCTAAGGCAACATGAAGGGAGGGGTTTCTAACTGTTTTGTTTACTGATATACCCCTAGTACTTAAAAAGTGCCTGGCACACAGAAAATGCTCAGTAAATTTCTGAGTGAATGAAAGCTTCCTTCTTCCCATTTCCTTGAAATGGATCCATTCCTCTGTTAGTCCTTCACCTCCAGGTTTAGCTAAAGTCAGTTACCTCCTTCCACCGTCCCTTCTTTCTAGGTCCAGAACAATTCTACAGCAAAACTACTGCTGGTACCTGTTCCCGTGTTCTCAATGCAGCCATATTTGGGCAGAGCACTTAGTTTAATGATGGCGTCTCCCTGGAGGTTATCCTGATCGTCGGCAGCAAAGAAATGGTGAAATGAGAGTGGGGCTCTCCCTCCCTCGTCCACCTAAGAAAGAAAATATTGTACAGTCCTTGGGCGGTTGCACAGAACTGCAGTAAAAAGAACTGAATTGAAAAGTGCTGCCTGGGGTGACCTTCCAGCATCAATTCCACTTCTTTGAGGAGGCAGAATCTCTACAGACGAGATGAAGAATGTGCATGATGCTGGAGCCAGGCCTCTCAAAGCTACACTCAGACACTATGACTTCTGTGTCTCCCTTCAAAGTTGTGCTTCCTTCAGTGATGGATCTGGTTATAAAGCAGCTCTAGCCCATTCCAATCACCCACCTCGGCACAGCAGGATGGCTGCCTTTCTTCCCTATCAACATTCAAAAGCCCGCAGCTAGAGAATGATCCATCCTGTTCTCCCTCAGATACTGTGAGGGCGACTGTCCCACAGGTGCTCCCACCCAGGATAAAAGTCCCACTTCTCCCCTTACAGGATATGTTGGTAGGTGTGCAGGAAGAAAGGCCTCACCATACCTGAAAGCAAGGGCTGATCTTAATGTTAAAGAGGCAAATAAATCAGTATAAGTAAAAGCAGCTGCTTGAACTAACTTTTTCTTTTAGGGCCCTGTTTTGTATGCTAACTCTGCAACCTGTCCCTGGTGTTTTTTGCTAGCCTCCTGGACATGACTGAGCCATTTCACTTTGAATAATTCTTGGCCTCATGTAGGGAGATCTACAAGATACAAAGTAGAAGGTCACCCTGACGCTGGGAATGGAGAAGGTCCACATGGGTTCCCCAAGGTATGGAATATCAAAGCCATTTAAAAACAACTCAGTTTTATGAGTATCATTTACTTGACAAAACCAGAAAAATTCCTGCATTTTTGGCATTATGGTATGTACACAGAGCAGGCCAAGGAAACTGAATTAACTCTTATGGAATCCCTACCATGTGTTGTTATGTACTGGGGGCTTTTATATGTTATTCTGTTAACCATCAGAGCAATCCTCTATATAACAGGAGTAGTTATATTTTAAAGATGAGGAAATGGAAGCTAAGAAATATGTAATTAATTAGACCGGGGTCACTCAGCTAGTAAGTAACAGAACCAGCACTTGAACTCGGGTCTGGGCGACCTCATGATTGGGATATGTCATATGGCCTCCATCCCCGCCCCCCCCCCCCACACCCAAGGAACTGTAAATAATATTTACAGTGATTAATATTGACTTAAGAAGTGACTTGGGGACATTGTCCATATCCCCATATTTTAGTTCTTACAGACATTAGATGCTTAACTCCTAAAAGATATATTACATTTATAATTTCACTCCCACTACTTCACACATCTAGCATAATATACAAAATATTACACATGTCTAGCATTTATGCCTAGCACATAAATATTTTGACTAAATAATACAAACATAATTATTTGACCTTCTGCATATAATTTTTTCATACTTTTTGAAAAAACTCATGATTAAAAACTGCATATCTTGACAGCATTGGCTAGATACTTTGGGGGAAGAACTTGGCAGCCAGTTCAGGTAGAAATCCTGTATTTACATCAGCACAGATTCCAGTTCTCTATAACACTCATTGTTCATTGATCTGAGAATTGTTTACCGTGATAAGGTCAGCGAAAGCAATGACTGGAGGTGGATTCTCAACAGGAGTGATAGTGATGGTAAACATCTGATTGTCTAGATGGTTGTGGTCCATATCAGAGACAGAGAAATGGAAGCTATCAGTAACCAGATTACCATCAGTCTCATACACAGCTGAATACCTACAGAGGTAAGGACAAGAATCAAATGAATGAGCTACATGACAAGCCAGGTAAGATGATTGCATCTTTGTTTAAAACTGGAACAATATAGGGGTGCCTGGGTGACTCAGTTGGTTAAGCGCCCAACTTCAGCTCAGGTCATTACCTCTTAGTCCATGAGTTCGAGCCCCTCGTCAGGCTCTGTGCTGACAGCTCAGAGCCCGGACCTTGCTTCAGATTCTGTGTCTCCCTCTCTCTCTGTCCCTCCCCCTCCCTCTCTCTCTCTCTCTCTCTTTCTCTCAAAAATAAATAAACATTAAAAAAAATGAAGCAATATAATCTTTCAAGGGAGCTATGGGTTAGTTGCTTAAATGTTTTAATACAATTTTTAAAAATTCTGTCAAGTAATACAAAGTGGTTATATACCTAATTTTCTTGTTGTTGATGTCTTCCATCGTGAAATTGGAAACCTCCGAGAGCTCTTCCACTTCAGGTCCTGACATTCTTAAGAGGGCACCATACATGGGCAGAGAACTTAACTGAATCCAGATCTCTGGGTCAGGGGAAGAATCATCCTAATCAGGCAAATATGAGGCAAGACGTGAACACACATTTATAGGAATAAATACTTCCAGTAGTTAAAAATCACATGTGCTTCCTTCTCTGCCAATTGGAAAAGTCTCTTTCCCTTTGTGATAAAGCAACACCACTTTGAAGTGCTTGAAAATCCTAGTATCTATTCCTCATAAAATGCCTCTTTGATAATGTCTTCTTTCAAGACTAGCTTATGATAATAATGGGGAAATGCACTTTAGGTATGTGGCATAAAACAAAGAGATGCCCTATTGTTATTATAAGGGCCACATGGGGTTTCATTGCTATTACAAGCATCTAGTGAAAAACAAAACATGGTCAGAGATAGAAAGTCATCTCTCTATAAACATGGTTGTAGGCTTCTTTTAAGAGTTTCAAAGGACAGTTTGCTTTTTAGTCAGAGTTAAAATTCTATTATAACATATAATACAATGATAAATATAATTCTGTGAAACAGAAAGAAGGGAAGTTATTTTGCTTAGTCAATGACTCACTTTAAGTAATATTTAACATGTAAAAAGTTCAGTTTAACAGAAGAATTTAGGAAATCTTACAGATTTCATTCTACCAGGATGGAACCTACAGATACTCAACCCCCAAGATGACCAATCTTAACAAACACGATTTCCCTTTCCTTCTGCATTGTTTATTGAGAAATAAAATTGGCTTTCTGTGTTTCCAAGTGGACAATAGTTGTACATCTCAATGAACAATTTCTTCTTTCTTCAAGAATATTGTGGAAATATCTAAGAGGCAGGCAACATCTTCTTGGAGAGTTTCTCTGAGTCATTCATCTTTTAGAGTAGTTGGCTGTGAACATGGGGGCTCTTTGCACTTTACCACAGCAACAAAAAATATATATATTGCATGGCAAAGTGTACTTTTAAATGCAAATTTCCATTGCTGTGTTATAGTTATTTGAAGTATGGATCAGGAATGTGCTCAGGATATCTGGTGATCTGGGGCAGGGGGTTTTAGTCAGTTCTTGTTTATGCCCCTGAAGGCCTTTTTAAGTTGACAGGTCAGAGCCTCAATGCAAGGTCACAGAACTTTCCATATTTCCTCACATCACCTGACACCAGTAAGGAAGGAAACTCAAATTCATTGAAGCTGCAAACCTTCAGAAAATTTCCCCTAAATTTATACTTCAAAACTTTCTCTACTATTCCACATGGGTTATTAAATACAACATGCAGACTTCCAAAAGACTGCCTCCTAATATTATTATGGGTACCCTCTGAGAGAGAATTTTTAAAAGACAGCTAAGAGTTCCAAAGTACTGTCTTCGGAGATGGTGATAAACTACAAGGACAGAACTCCTGGCTCTTGATTAAAATGAATAGCTTTGAAATTCCACACTGGTAAATTTGGCAAAGAAATGCTTATTTCATGTCAGGCACATTTATTTTAATGTTTCACATCTCAAGTGACCGGTGGGTTTGAAAAAGTGTGAAATTGGCTAGATATTTTTTTTCTTCTGAAAATGCTATCATAATTTAAGAAAATATTAATTATTTTTAATAATTAAGGAAAATGACTACTTTGGCCTATCTAAGGTATCATGGATGCAAAAAAAAATTGATAAGAATGTAGACTTTATTCTCACATAATTTTCCTACCTTCCTAACCCTTTTGTATTAGTTCATTTTTCATTTTCTTTTTATTATTTTTACATCTATTGACCCACCAGTCAACACAAGGACTAGAACACTGCTAATTAACATTCATGTATGTGTTCCTCCTTTATCTTGTCATTGGGCTACCATCACCCTGGATTTTGCTTCTCATTTCCTTGAATTTCTTGATATGATTTGATATATTACTACAAAGTATTTTTAGTTGTTTTTAAAAAACTTATGAAAAGACTTTCCCCTTGTGGGACTTCTTACTCAGTAGTGGACTGCTGAGACCCATCGATATTGTTGTATGTAGCAATAGTTCATCTGTTTCGAGTGTTGTGTAATATTCTAAGGAGTAAGTATACCACAGGTTCTATTATCCTGTTGATGGGCATTTGTCTTGTTTCAATATTTTTGCTATTACAAATAGTATCACTTTGAGTATTCTTGGGCATATCTTTTGGTGTACATATGAAAGTTTCTCTTGGATAGGAATCTAGGAGTGGAATGGTTAGTGTATATGACCACTCATCCTCACAAGACTATGCCAAATTCTTTCCCAAAGTGGCTTCTCCAAGTTTACTTTTCCATCAGCAAAGAAACTTCTATAGGTTCATTTCCTCTACAACATTTAAAATTTTAGATTTCTTCCAGTTGAATTGGTATGATATGGTATATAGTCTTTTTGGCTTTTCTTGATGCATAAAAAAGTGATGATATCTTTTTATATTTATTGGCCCTATGGGTTCCTCTTCTGAAATTCCTATTAATGTCTCTTGTTCATCTTATCTGGGTTATCTTTTTCTTCTCAATCTGTAGACATTTGATATATTTTCTTTGCTCTTTTTGGTTATATATATTGCCAGTACTTTCTTCCAATTTGTAACTTGTCTGTTTTGTGTATTTCTGGTATGTTTAGGGAAACATAAATTTAATTTTAACATAGTCAAATTTATTAATCTTTTCTTCATAGTTAGGACTTTTTGTTTCTAGTTTAAAAATTCTTCCCTTTCCCAATATCTAAAAATATTTACCTATATCCTACAAAGAATTGCTTGATTTGCTTGAAGTTACTAATCGCTGTGTACAGTGTGAGGGAGCACTACAAGTTCTTTTTTTACCCACAGGAACAACCATTTTGTGCAGATCTATATTTTAAGTAGTTCCTCCTGTTTCCACTGATCTGGCTTACTATACCCGTTTTATATTACAGTCTCATTTGTAGGTCTGTTTCTGGACTCTCTCGTACATTCTTGTGCTACTACACTGCTTTAAATAGTGCAGGTTTATCATAAATTCTGATATTTGATAGGGCAAGCCCCTGCCCTCCTAGCATTCTGTTTCAGAATTTTGGTCCTTCGTTCTTTATTGTAGAATCAGCTTATCAAGATCCATAAAAAGTCCACTGGGCTTTTGATTGAAACTCAGTTGAAAGGCAGGATCACTTTGCAGGAAAATTGCTATCTTTTAGATATTAAATCCTGTGATTCAGGAGTATGGCATGCCCCATCATTTATTGAGTGCTTTTAATGTTTTATTTTATTTTTGAGAGAGACAAAGACAGAATGCAAGTGGATTAGGGGCAGAGAGAGAGGGAGACACAGAATCCGAAGCAGGCTCCAGGCTCTGAGCTGTCAGCACAGAGCCCAAAGCGGGGCTCGAACTCACGAGCTGTGAGATCATGACCTGAGCCGAAGTCAGACGCTCAACCGACTGAGCCACCCAGGCGCCCCTATTGAGTGTTTAAAAAAAAAATGTTTGTCGATTAAGTTGTTACAATTTTTTTTCTGTAGAAGTACTATCTAATTTTTGTTAGATTTAGTCCAAAAGACATGATTTTATAATGCTATTATAAGTGGTAATCATTTTTTAAGTTACATTTAGTGGCTATTTTTTGCTTATGTATAGCAATGCTATTGCTTTGTTGAGCTTCTCTTCGACCCCTTGGTAAATTCTCCTTTTATTTCTAAAACTTTGCTAAGAGATTCTTTTGGATTTTCTTTTAGTTGTACATAGTATCAATTTTCCCTAGAAATTATACATCTTTTTTTACATTTATTCTTAGATATGTGTTATGCAATGTTATTATAGATGGTATCCTATTTTTAATTATTATATTTTTGGCTGGTGCCTAGAAATGCTATTAGCTTTTTAAGATTAATCTCATATCATCCTGCCCACATTACAGATGAGAAAACTAGCCCTAGAAAGCTAAGTAACTTGCCAAGGGTTACTATGCTAGTAAGTGGTAAGCCTGGATTAAAACTCATCTGTTGTAACTACAAAACACCCTTTCACTACTTGCTTACCTGCAGTGTGTAGCAAACTGTACAGGAAACCGCCATTAAGAAGCAAATCACACAGAATCCCATTTCTGCCTTTTGTCTCTCTTGACATCTCTTGCCATTAATGATACTCTAATTAAGAGGCTTGTCTGCTCCTATCCTTTTATATTCTACTCCATTTATGACCAGCATTTCAGATGTCTTTTCTAACCTTTTTGCATGTTCACTGCAAACTCACTAACTATGCATATCTGCAAAAATTTCCCCCCATGACACCAAGCACAAAATTCTTCTACAACCCTCAGAGAAAAAGTTAGTATATAACTTAGCTAAGTCCTTAAAATATGCTATACTTTCAGCAAGCTAGAATAGTCCTTTTGGAGTCTTTCTGCTCTAGTGGGTAAATTCACATTCAATCAATTTCTGAAAAATACATGTTCAGTTGCCAATGGGCTTGCGTTTTGATATGCAGCTTATAAGACACAGTTAATGGGCAGGAACTGCTCCTGGAGAGCTATTTTGGCCTGTCAAACATTTTTCAAGCCTTGGTGATCTATTGATTAAATCTATATTCATACATTTTTATGAATTCATGAGTTTCATAAGATTCAAAAGACCATAACCTATGGTAAAAATCACCTGTCAATTAAGAAAAAAACAAAATCAAAGCTGTTCTGAAGCTCTACTGGACCCATGAGAAGAATCAGGGTGGAATGCAGTTTCCCATAATTTAAGAAAAGACAATTTCAGGGCTAAATCTGTGCTAAAGCAATTGAAGCAATTGTTCCCAGGCTAAGGCTTTATCTTACATGCTACTATTCAGGACTAGATTTTAGAGCTAGACTATTTAGCCCAGAAAAGGATTACTTAAAACTATATAGTATTTAAAAAGGCGGGGGACAGGTCATTGGTTGGAATTTTAACATTGGTAAGGAAAAATTCAATACTGAGAATGATTACCATTCAGATAATCATCCTTATTTTCAAGGTATTTGCCAAAACTATTCATTATGTTTACATGGATAATTCATGTATGTTTACAATGCACACAACTGAAAAATAAAATTAATTATCCTTATTATCCTTAGCTCCAGAGGTGGAATCAAAGAAAGAAGAAGAGTTTAATTAACCAGGATCACTTAGCAAATTAATGCCAGATGGGGAAAAAATGCAGAGTCCCTAAACCTAAACCTTGGTCCCCGAAACACACTGCTTCCTCTGGGGCATGGGATGGGGGTGAGTCAGTAATCTTGCCTAGGGAATCTGGCAGAGACGCACTGCCAAAGGGGTGTGCCAGCATTCTGTCTAGAGCTGGCTCTGAGACAAAAGCTGGTGAAAAGTGGGCTTCTTCTCAGTGGGCCATGAAATATCATAAGTTATTAGTCATTAATCAGACAAGTTCTTCTAAAACGCTCCTTCCTGAAAATTCCCACTCAAAATATTATGGATGGGGCTTCAAAAAAAATGGGAACTTGGGTTTTTCTGACACCAGCAATGTTCCTTGTTGGCAATCACCCATCCCTACACAATCTCATTGTGTTTTCATCAAAGTTTTGCTCGTTCCTTTGTGTGTTCATGAGACACTAGGAGCAGCCAGAGTAAACACTGTAACTCCTTCTAAGAGCAGAACTATTGGGAAAGTTGAGAAAAAACTTCCTTATCTGGCCATATTCCTGATGTCCCAAATATTCAGCCATAGCCTTATTTTCTAGTCAGGCCCAGGGATGGGGTGCAGTGAACAAGAGCAGGGCAAGAACTTACAACATAAGCAAGATGTGACCTGGTGATTACGGCCGTGCTTTTACTAGCAACTGTAATGCTCAGAGAGGCGCCGGCAGCCAGCTGAGGCCCTGGGTCCTCTGACAGTGACACCTCCACTCTTACTTCCACGGTTGTCACCGAGGTGCCATCTGTGACTGAGATCTCCATGCTGTCTTCCCGGGCGGAGGAGCCATCGTGTAGATACTGCAGAGCATTTTTCTCAATGTCCTCATATGTGAAAGTGTCACCTTTTGAGAATAAAACAAAGTGCAAAACCAATTACTTCTGGGAATAACACTTTTCATGTATATAACACCTTTGTTCTCAGGATTTCAAAGTACATATAGGATCATAAACTCTGGGAGTTGTAAGTTAATTAGTCCAACCACCCACCCAATATAGGATTCCTTTTATACCACTCTTGAAAAGGGGTTATTTAGCCTGCCCTTCAACACTTCTCAAGGTGGGAGGCTCACTGTTTTACAAGGTAGCTAATTCTACTGGAGAGGGCTCTAATTTTTGTAAGTTCTTAACCATATTGAGCCCAAATCTGTTTCTGTAAGATTCAGGCATCATTCTTAGTTCTAGCGAATTAAAGGTCAAGCCTCCATTCTTTATGATAACATTTCTAGAATCTAATCTTGACACTAAAATTCTTTTGAGAAAGGTATGAAAATAAATTATGTTCGATGAATCTGTAGAGGTCTTTATTTTAGTTGGGAGTATAAAGTTTTTCTAAAATAAAAAATATCTGAAAATTGAAAAACCTACTTAAAGTAAGAAATCCAAACTTTCTAAGTCTAGAGTACTAATTTGTGATAGATTTTATAGGCATTGTGTGAAATAAGTTTCAAGGTCATATAACTTTGGGGAAAATAGGTTTAAACAAAATTTAAAACTAAAAATTTTTGAACTGCAGGATTTACTAGAATTTTAGAATCTTCGATATATAAGTATTAAAGCATTTCAAAATTGTTTGGTCATGGAATCCTTTATGAGAAATGCCCCTTAGTGCCATGGACCCCAAGGATTCTAGAGAGTACAAATGAGGAATTGGTATTCTTGGATGTTATTTGCAATTCTATTTCCTGATAGATTATTGGCTGTAATAATTGGTATTATGAATGAGACTAAAGAATTTATTCATTTTCTGTATTTGTCTTCCAAGCCTTCTCTTTTAACATTGTGTTATTGTGATTTACTGGTGCTAGTGGTATTGAGCCTTAAAAAAAAGTAATAAAACTAATATTTTATATGTATCTTTGTATCTTATATATTAATTATACAAATATAAGCTAAATATACTGTTAAAGAAGCTGGGCTCTGACTGTTAATGCTCTTAAAGTAGTTCCCTTAGGATGCTAGAAATTTATTCTGATGACATTTCTTGTGTTCAGTAAATTTTTTAAAAATCCGCTTTTGTGACTCCCAAATGCTGATTGGTTGTTCTTCAAATGCTATCTATCTTCAAGGTCAGAGACTTGCCCCCCTCTCTCTGCAGGGATATTCAAAAGAATGCATGATTACATACCTATTAGGAATTATATAAAGGTTTTGAGAAAGTACAGATTGTTAAAATAAGCATATAGCATTCCAAAGTGATTACTTTGAAAGGGATAATACTCACTTTGAATATATGGGCTGACTATTAAAAATTAGATTAGTTGTGTTCCTTGTGCTTCTCTCTGTTTTCTAAACAATCAACATGTCTTATTTTTTATAATTGGAGAGTGTAAGAAATATTATTTTGGAAAGCTGGTCACATCACCTACCATAGTGTTACATCACAAAGACAATACTCAAAAAATGTGTTTCCTTTTCTATGGATGAGGATACGTGTAGTTTACATTATCAGAGTTTCAGTGCTAAAAATATTGTGAAGATTAACATACCAAACTAAGGAAGACAAATTCATCTTCATGAACAAACCATAGGAAAGTGGCAGCTGACACTTCCTATGAGGTTGTTCTAAATGTATTTACTCCAGGTAAATCGACCAATTCAACTAATTTCACCAACAACTTGAGGAAACAGCTTCATAGTTTGGGGTGTGGGTGATGGCACAGAGAAAGAAGTCCCAAATATTTCAGCCAATGGGCTAAAAGCTAAAAGTTTTTCCTTTTCCAGTGTCTCCTCATAGTTTGTCCCACAGAGTGGCTTTCCTTCTTGTCTGAGACACATAAAACTGACTATAGAGCAAGAAATTCTCCAAGCAGTCAATGACAGAGTAAGCAGCTACCTGTGGCCATGGGCCCTTTGAACTTGGCTGTGTACTTAAGGAGCACGCCATGCTCTGGAGGTTTCCGGAGCTCAAAGAAGAATTCTTCAGGTGCTATCTTGGTATCTCTTACTACCAGCTGAAGTCCTGCAGTCAGGAGACAAATCATAGCGACAGGTTGTGGGTACGTTAAAAAAAAACTCTATGCCCTGGGGTGCCTGGGTGGCTCAGCTACTTATGTGTCCAACTTCAGCTCAGGTCATGATCTCACAGCTCGTGGGTTCAAGCCCTGTGTTGGGCTATGTGCTGACAGCTTGGAGCCTGGAGCCTGCTTTGGATTCTGTGTCTCCCCTCTCTGCCGCTCCCCCGTTCTCTCTCTCTTTCTTCCTTTCTCTTTCTCTTTCTCTTTCTCTCTCTCAAAAATAATACACATTCAAAAAAAATTTTTTAACTGTATGCCCTGCATACATTACAGCCACAGGGCAGGCTGGAAGCCATGTTGTAGACAATCTGATGGTCATCAGAAGGCAGTGTTTAACTCCAATCAACCACAAAAGAGCGAAAATTGATAATACAGTCAATTCTCAAATTGCAAATAGTTAACTTACTTTTAAAAGTTAATTTATAAGTAGGTAGTTCTCAATTAAGAACACTTTTCATCATCTATACAAATGAGGGCATGGAAACCAACATTAGTTCAGTCCTGACCTGCGGGGGTAGGTTTTCTTACAGAAAATGTTCCTAGAAACTGTTTTTGCTTCTCACTATTTATTCCCTTCTTTTTCTGAACCTACACAAGAACAAAATTGTTTTAACATCAGCTGCTATGGCCATGACAGAAGTGAGAAAGAGTAGGGTAGAAGTGACAGTCGGCTTGTTTAGAAATTGGATGATAATTAATTTCAGGCCAATACTCATGGGTAGAAACTGGATGAGGATCTGTAGAGAACAGCTAACAAAACCACAACATCCACTGTTTGCTTTTAAAATGTACTTAGTGAAAGAATAAAGAAAATCCTAAAAAGTAGGTACACTAATAGGTAAATAAAATCACATCCAAAATAACAGGGCCAAGTCCTCACAACTTCTGAAGGTTATTATGATCTGTCGTCTCTGTTTCTCTTTACTTTCCAAACAAAACAGGAGCAGTCACTGAAACTGCCCCCCTCTTTTCTGCTCTTTACTCTCCTTTGTTAACTTTGTACTTTAGTGATGGCAACAAATCGAACTCCTGGAGTCCAGAAAATGAATTCTGTGTTGTATTCCATCACTGAACATTGACCTCTGAAGGGTTTATTTCCTTTTCTCTGTGCTGCTTCTATTTGCATGGAAATGGGCGGAGGGAAGGAAACAGGTGAGAATGCATGCACCTTTTGGAAGAGGAGGTCACTACTTTTTGGCAAGCATCAAGAGGTTTAAACAGGGACTGTGGCTGAATTATGGTTCCATTTCCAAAGGCATGTTTCTTTCAGGTTCAGTTCTTACCTATAGAAGAGCTGCCTCCTGGGCTGACCTCAAGCAGTGGAGCTCTGACCTGGAACACAGGCGGGTGCTGATCAGTGGGAAGCAAGTGAATGGTGAGGACCATCTCCGGACTTGTGTGATCGCCATCTGAAACTGGAAAGGACACACACACACACACACACACACACACACACACACACACACATCAACTTGTAGTCTGGTCACCATCAGGCTGCTTCCACAAACAGGTAGCCAGAAGATTTTTTAGATTACCTTAACACCTTACAGAGATGCTTACAAATGGAAAAAGTAAGCAAGCAAGTAAGATACTGTGGGCTATTCTAACAAAGCTTTTTCTACTGGATAATGAAAAGGCTAAAGGACCATAATAACAAGTCATTCTAAGAAGCAAATTTCACAACAAGGTGATATTGGTAAACACTAGGGGAAAGGAAAGTAACACAAAATCTGCACTCTTAGATGATGCTGGTAAAGACTTATTTCTTTTATTTATGGAATTATTTTTTGACTCCTTCTCCTATTTCAGAAAAATATTTTCTTTCGAGTGATCTCATTTAGAAAAGACATGCCTATGTCTCCTTAGAAAAGAACTTTTTGAAAAAGATAGAAAATACCCATACAAGTTTCTCTAATGGCATTTGTTTGGAAGCAAGCAGACCCGGTTTTTTTTATCTGAACGTTATACACAATGCAGTAAATGGAAGATACTTTTGCAAACAGAACAATGACTTCAATATTTTATTTCCTTGGATTATCTGACATCCAAGTAAACACTGATCACCTGAAGTACACAAAGGCAGAGGTGCCTGGCCCTTGACTCTTCTTTCCCCTTTCTTACCTTACGACACCCTTGTGGGGTGCCTGGGTGGCTCATGTGGTTAAGAGTTCGAGTTCAGCTCAGGTCAAGATCTCACAATTTGTGAGTTGGAGCCCTGCATGGAGCTCTCTGCTGTTATTGAGGAGCCTGCTTTGGATTCTCTGTCTCCCTTTCTCTCTCTGCTCCTCCCCTCCCCACAAAAATAAATAAACATTAAAAAATAAAAAATAAAAAATACCTTCTCTTCTCTAAAAGCCAGGTTTGGAAGAATATGTGTGCTCAGTTCACCAATGTGTTTATCTGTAGTGGCTAGTAAGGAAACTGTACTGTTGACTATTTTAAATGTGTAATATGCTTTCATATGGGTTGGTTTCCTTCTTCCCTTTCTTCTAGACTTAGTAACAAGTCTGTAGGAATCTGACGTCTACTTAAGCAAAGTAAAGCATTGCTCAGGACCTCCTACTAATGACATTTGGGTTTTAGATTTGTCTTTTCCTTGAGAACAGATCTAAAAGATATGGCTGGATTTTATAAGGTACAGAGCAGTCCAGAAATAGCCCTACTGAAGGCCAGGAGACATTACCCTTGTGACATGAAGGTTTTATGGTCCTGGTCATTCAGTTAAGTGTCACAATTATTGCCCCTGCTTCTTTGTTTATGCTCAATCTCCTCTCTGGATCATCAAAGATAGGGACAAATAATTCTTAACTTTGGAGAGTTTGGGGACAAACATAATGAACTATTCCATAAATCTCAGTGGGTTCTGATTCTCTGAGGTCCCTGGAATCTAAGTTAAGAACACCTATGTTAGGGGCGCCTGGGTGGCGCAGTCGGATGAGCGTCCGATTTCAGCCGGGTCACGATCTCGCGGTCCGTGAGTTCGAGCCCCGCGTCAGGCTCTGGGCTGATGGCTCAGAGCCTGGAGCCTGTTTCAGATTCTGTGTCTCCCTCTCTCTCTGCCCCTCCCCCGTTCATGCTCTGTCTCTCTCTGTCCCAAAAATAAATAAACGTTGAAAAAAAAAATTAAAAAAAAACCTATGTTAAATAAAAATCATAGTTATAAGATATAATTTTACTTTTTAAAATTGTTTTATGTTGATATCATTTTTTTTTTTTTAGAGAGAGAGCGTTCAAGTGGGAAGGAAGGGCAGAGGGAGAGACAGAGAATCTTAACCAGGCTCCATGCCCAGTGAAGAGTCTGACATGGGGCTTGATTCCATGACTCTGGGGTCATGACCTGAGTTGAAATCAAGAGTCAGACACAATTGACAGAGCCATCCAGGTGTCCCATACACTGACTCCATTTTTAAGTTGGGAGGGAACCTCAGGGAGCCTTCCACATCCTCACTTTTACAGAAGAGGGAAGGGGCCCTGAAACTTAAGAGCCTTGGTAATATCACACAGCTGTCAGTGTGACCAAGGTATATCCTTTTCTCTGTAAGTAAATGGAAGAAAGCTATTTTCTGGCACATATTTTACAACTAGAAAATATATCAAGAGGATTCAGAATGTTGTAAGCAAATATAAGAACTTATAATAAAAATGTTAGTAATTACAAGTCTAGGTGTCCCTTTGAGCAACATTTCTGATTTCTCTGAGAAACAGTCAAATTGCCTCTTAAGGTCAGATGCCTCCTGCAGGAACCATTTGCCTTGTGTATTTTCCTTGCTTAGGGCGGCTCTACAGAGCACGTATGCTTATTTTGAAGCAGCCAGGTCAGGAATATCAACTTTCTTTCTCATCTTTTTTTTTTTAATTTAAAAAAAAAATTTTTTTTTTTTCAACGTTTATTTATTTTTGGGACAGAGAGAGACAGAGCATGAGCGGGGGAGGGGCAGAGAGAGAGGGAGACACAGAATCGGAAACAGGCTCCAGGCTCTGAGCCATCAGCCCAGAGCCTGACGCGGGGCTCGAACTCACGGACCGCGAGATCGTGACCTGGCTGAAGTCGGACGCTTAACTGACTGCGCCACCCAGGCACCCCTCCTTCTCATCTTAGTTGATTAACCAAATGAGCTATTCTCCTTCATTCTACGGGTTAATAACAGGGCTTGGGCTTGTTGCCACCTTAGTTCATTATGTGCCTAATTTAAAATTTTCTCTCACAAAACTCTCCTAAAGGAGATAGCTTCCTTCCTACCAGTTTCCAAAAGTTTTTCTCCTTAAAAAAAAAAGGGAACCTCTTACACCCTTCACAACAATTAACTCAAATGGATCATGGAGCTAAATGTAGACTGCAGTAATACTATAAGGCTCCTAGAAGACAATATAGGAGATAACTTAGAAATGACCTTGGGTGATGCCTCTTTAGATACAACACAAAACATATGATCCTTGAAAGAAATCATGGATAAGCTGGACTTCATTAAAATTAAAAACTTCTGCTCTGTGAACAATGTCAAGTGTATGAAAGGACAAGTCACAAATTGAATAAAAAATGTGCAAAAGACCCATCTGATAAAGGATTGTTATTCAAAATGTACAAAGAACTCATAAAACCCAACAAGAAAACAAACAGCCCGATTAAAAAATGGGCCAAAGACCTTAACAGACACCTCACCAAAGAAGATACATAGATGGCAAATCACATGAAAAGATGCTCCTCATCATATGTCAGCAGAGACATGCAAATTAAAACAATAATAAGATGCCATTACATACCAATTAAAATGGCCAAAATACCAATACCAAATGCTGACAAAGATGTGGGTCAAAAAGAACTCTTATACATTGCTGGTGGGAATGCAAAATGGTACAGCCATTTTGGAAGACAGTTTGGCTTTTTTTTTTTTTTTAAACAAAACTAAATATATTCTTATCATATGACACAGCACCTGCACTCTTTGGTATTTACCCAAAGCAGTTGAAAACTTAGGTCCAAAGCCTGCACCCAGATGCAGATGTATTTATAATTGCTAAAACTTGGAAGCAACCAAAATGTCCTTTAGTGGATGAATGGATAAATAAATTGTGGTACTTCTAAACAATGGAATGTTATTCAGCACCAAAAAGAAATGAGCTACTAAGCCACGCAAAGACATGGAGGAACCTTAAATGTATATTGCTAAGTGACATTAGCCAATCTGAAAATACCACATTTTTTTGTCCTAACTCTCCACATGGTTTTATTATTTTTTTTTATATGAAATTTGTTGTCAAATTGGTTTCCATACAACACCCAGTGTTCATCCCAACAGGTGCCCTTCTCAATACTCATCATCCACCCTCCCCACCCTCCCACCCCCCATCAAACCTCAGTTTGTTCTCAGTTTTTAAGAGTGTCTTATGTTTTGGCTCCCTCCCTCTCTAACTTTTTTTTTCCTGCCCCTCCCCCATGGTCTTCTGTTAAGTTTTTCAGGATCCACATAAGAGTGAAAACATATGGTATCTGGAGTGTTGATGCATAGGGGCACTTGTACCCCAATGTTTATAGCAGCACTTTCAACAATAGCCAAATTATGGAAAGAGCCTAAATGTCCATCAACTGATGAAAGGATAAAGAAATTTTGGTTTATATACACAATGGAATACTACTTGGCAATGAGAAAGAATGAAATATGGCCTTTTGTAGCAATGTGGATGGAACTGGAGAGTGTTATGCTAAGTGAAATAAGTCATACAGAGAAAATACCACATTATATAGGATTCTCACTATATGACATTCTGGAAAAGACAAAACTATGGAAGACAATGAAAAGAACAGTGGTTGCTAAAGGAGGAAAGTAGGGAAGGGAGATGAATAGGAAGAGCATAGAGGATTCTTAGGGTAGTGAAAATACTCTATATGACATTATAATAATCCATTATAATAATGGATAAATGTCATTATTCACTGGCCAAAACCCAAAGAATGTACAACGCCAAGAATGAACCCAAACTATAGATTTTGGTTGATTATAATACATTAGTGTAGGTTCATCCTTAGTAAAAAATCTACTGTTCTGATGAGTGATATTGACAATGGGAGAAGCTATGCTATGCATGTGTCGGGGCAGGGTGAGTAAGGGAAATCTCTGTACCTTACTCTCATTTTTTTGTAAACCTGAAACTGCTCTAAAAAAAATTAAAATTTTAAAATCATTTAAAAAAAATTACTCAACCATATATATATGTATATATATATGTTATATATACATATATATGTATATAAAAGATACATATATACATATAGAAGAAAAAGCCTCAGGCAGAAACAAGATAAATTAATTTAAGGTCACCCCAACATCTATTTCCTCTACTCTGTATGATAAGTTCAAGGATCATTTAACTTCAAGTCCCAGAGAAGTTAATAGTTTACCCCTTCACCTAATTAAGCTTTCAGGTAAAAGTTGAGGTTTGGAAACCAAATAGGCACACTATTACAATACTTGTTTTTCATGACCAACACACATGCAGCCCAGACTAAATTAAATATCTCATGCTCAGTGTCAGAAACATGTATTAAAATCTTTGCTCTACTGTTTACCAGGACTGGAAATCTGGGCGATTACTTACTCTATTGACCTGTAGTTTTCCCAGCTTTAAAATGCTAAACATAATACTTTAAAATGCTAAAAATAGTATTGTTATAAGGATTAAATTAGACAACTTGTACTGAAAATTGTTTTGTAAAATGTAAAATACTATATAATCTGTTGTATATTATTAATGACTGTATGAACTATCTAGAAGCTTATCACTGGAAATGAGCTGATACTGGATTCACATCAACAAATGACAAAATAGTTGAAAAAGAAATAAAAGGCATCTAAATTGGAAAGGAAGAAGAAAAACTGTCACTATTTGCAGATGGCACATTATATATAGAAAAACCTAGATGCCACCAAAAAACTATTAGAACTAATAAACAAATTTAGTAAAGTTATATGATACAAAATCAATATGCTAAAATCTGTTGCATTTCTATATCCTAATAATAAGTTATCAGAGATGTTCAGAAAATAATCCCATTTATAACTACATCAAAAAGAATGCAATACCTAGGAATAAATTTAACCAAGTAGGTGAAGTATCTGTGCTCTGAACTATAAGATACTGATGAAAGAAACTGGAGAAGACATAATAAATGTAAGGATATTTCATGCTCATGGATTAGAAGAACTAATATTGTCAAAGGTCCATAATACTCAAAGCAATCTACAGATTCTAAGCAATCCCATCAAATTTCCAAAGGCATTTTCCACAGAAATAGGACCAATTATTCTAATTTTGTATGAAACTATAAAAGACCCCAAAAAGACAAAGCAATCTTGAGAAAGAAAAACAAAGCTGAAGGCATCATGCTCTCTCATTCCGAATTGTATTACAATGCCACAGTAATTAAAACAGCATAACATTGGCACAAAAATAGATCAACAGAATCAACAGAGATCAACAGTATAGAATAGAGAGCCCAGAAATAAACCTACATATATACAGTCAATTAATTTATGACAAAGGAGCCACAAATATACAATGAAAAGGACAGTCTCTTCAATAAATTGTGTTGGGAAAATTGGACAGCCACATGCAAATGGAGGAAACTCTACCATTATCTTATACCCCACACACAAAATAACTCAATATGGATTAAATACTTGCATGTAAGACCTGAAACTATAAAACTCTTGGAAGAAAACAAAGGTGGAAGCTCTTTGATGTTGGCCTTGGTGATGATTTTTTGGGATTTGAAACCAAAAGCAAAGGCACCAAAAGCAAACATAAACAAGTGGGACTACATCACACTAAAAAGTTTCTGCACAGCAAAGAAAACCATCAACAAAATGAAAAGGTAAAGTACCAAATGGGAGAAGATACTTGCAAATTATGTATCTGATAAGGGGTTAACATCCAAAATATATAAAGAACTCATAAAACTCAATAGCCCCAAACCCAAACAATCCAATTAAAAAATAGGCAGAATACCTGAATAGTCATTTTTCTAAAGACATAGAGATGGCCAACAGGTACATGAAAAAATGCTCATCATCACTAATCATCAGGGAAATGCAAACCACAACCACAATGAGATAGCACCTCACATATGTTAGAATGACTATTATCCAAAGGGCAAGAAATAACAGTGTGGGCTAGGATGTGGAGAAAAGAGAACCCTTGTGCACTGTGGATGGGAATATAAACTAGTACACGCTCTATGGAAAATAGTTTGAAGTTTCCACAAAAAATTAAAAGAGAAATACCTCATTATCCAGCAATCCATTTCTGAGTATTTATCCAAAGAAAATGAAAACACTAACTTGAAAAGAGATATGCACCCCATGATTATTGCAGCACTATTAACAATAGCCATGACATGGAAGCAGCCTAAGTGTCCATTTAACAAATGGATAAAGAAAAGGTAGTATATATATGCAATGAAATATTATTCAGTCATAAAAAAGGAGAAACTCTTGCCATTTGCAATGACATGGACAGACCTTAAGGGCATTATGCTAAATGAAATAGGTCAGACAGAGAAAGACAACCACCATATGATCTCACTGATTTGTGGGATCTAAAATAAACAAACCAGCAAATAAACAAAAAACAAAAAAACCCAAGCTCATAGCTAGAGGACGAATTGCTGGTTGTCAGAGGTGGGGTGGGGGCAGGGTATGAAATGAGTGAAGGGAGCCAAAAGGGACCAACTTCTAGTTATAAAAAAAAGTCATGGGCATGTAATGTACAGCATGGCAACTATAGTTAATAATTCAGTATAGCATATTTGAAAGTTTCAAAGACAGTAAATGTAAAAGTTATACTAACAAGAAAAAATAATTTGTAACTATTTATGGTGACTGATGTTAACCAGATGTACTGTTGTGATCACTTTGCAATATATACAAATACTGAATCATTCTGCTGTACACCTGAAACTAATATATTATATATCAATTTGTTATGTGTCTTATGTCAATTCAATCTCAAATAAAAAAAAAAATGATACAACAATGAAATTTACAACAAGTAAAAATCACAACACGTGTGATTTTTAACCCCCAAAAAAGGAAAGAAAGTCTGGGAGTTTGAGGGAGATGACTTTCTCTCTAACCAAAATTTATCCTACATGAAATATAATAGGACAGACATATGGATGGTTGATTCCAATGGAATAGTCAAACCCACCTAAACAGCAATTTCAGGATTACAGCCAACCATCCTCACACCAGACCTAAACAAGAAAGCTTGTCCCTGTGTTGCTCCTCACAGATGCCAGGTCTGACTGTGCTTCTGCTTATTGGCACTCAGCTTCTACTGCATTGTGAACTAAAGCTGGAATGCTGGGGTCTTCTACACACAGCTTTCATTTCCCTCCAGTAGCAAGGCATTCAATGAAAGGCTCAATTCAAGACTGTAGACAACTACTGCCCATTAGCTGAGTGTCACAGAGGAATGACTGTGCCAACCATTGTTCTGGGAGCTTTACATATATGCAATTATTAGTTATTATCCCCACTGATGAGTGAGGCATTCAGGCATAGAGAGGTTAAGAAACTTTCCCAGAGTGGGCTGACCCTCAGGGCAGCCTCTGAATCCAGAGGCTAACCTCTTAACCACTATTACCTCTCTTTAATAGATATTGGGATTGGTTGAAATGGGGCTTGAACAACACTAATCTTTCGGATATTTGATGAATTATTTTTTCTATGAATACAAAGTTACACTATTACTATTTAGTCATGTGATCATTTCAGAAAAACTTGTCTTATATAACTTTTAAGGAGTTCTTAGAAAATAATGCAAGTAATAATGAAGGGAACAAAAAGAAAGGACTAATAAGGAAAGGAAAATTCCATTTTCTAATAAAATTGCTATTAAAATCTTCACCTGTGAAGTGAAATTTCACCGATTCAGGGAGACCTGAAAGAACAGAAAAGAGAAAATCAGTGTACTAAGTATTTTGGGATCAGAAATAGATGGAGAAGGTACAAAATATGGGGCAGAGGTTAGAAAAGGAAAGGATGTTTTAATCTAAATTATTATGGTTTAAGGAAAGATCACCAGGTCTTTTGTTAATATTATGTTGAATTTAATGGTGCCATCACTAATTTTAAGTAACAAAAAGAATTGTAGAGTAGAATAATTTTATATCCCAGTAGTTAGAGTGATTTATAATCCATTCATTCAGATCCCATTTTATCAGTACATAAAATCCTACAAATCAGTGAATGTGGGTGATGTCGTATATCACTGACAAGGCTCTTTGGTGGGTCAATTCCATCGTAGAATTGAGTGACGCCAGGGACATTGATTTACACATTGTAATGATGTGAGAGATTTATCTCATGGCATTTATCCCATAGATTATATAGGACAGGACTCTGTTCTCACTAAAAAGGCTTTAGGAACTTAGGCAAGTATAATAGGTATGGAAATAACTTCAACCATGGTTGACATGTTTTCTTTCCCCCTACTCCCAGGATATTTTGAGTTTCTTTGTAAAGTAGGTCTTGTCAAGTTAGAGAACCATGAACATTTTAATGGGCTATTAGTTATCCAGTTACTAAACACTGGGGATATTCCCTAGAGAAGAGGTCTATGCTCACGCTTAAATATTTTCAATATAATTGAAGAGTTAGTCATTTTCTGGACAATTGCATTTAACATAAATAATGGAAAATATTATTTTAAATGTTTGCCATGATTTAAAATGTAACTCTAAAATTATTTAACCCATGTTCAACTTACCATAGGAAATCACCAGCTGTTCTGTATGAATAAAGCTACTATATAAAAATAATATTCCATATTAATCATGTTATGTGGCACATACATCTTAAAGATCATAAGGAAACAGCATTCAAGATTTTTAGAATCATTCCAGATTCTATACAATACAGAAGTATTTACAAAACTCCTGCATTCTACTCAGCAGCTTTGATTACTGGGTCAAGGGGACAGATGAGGGATAGCAAAGATTAACTATCATGACTAGGTGGTAGGGCACAAAATGGCTCAAATTAGAAATTCAGCTATTCTTTCATTCAGTTTTCTCTTCCTTTAAAAAAGGTGGCTTCTATCAAATCCCAGCCCCAAATGTTGACTGCATTCTCCATTCCTGCATGGGACTTTCTCTGAGGTAGTAGGGGATGCTTCTCCCTAGATTCCTCTTACCCACAGCCCATCCACCTGTGGCCTCCTCCAATCCACTCACATCACTGTAGTCAAAGAGTTCCTTATAAAAAGCTATCTCCCCAGATCTTAAAACCTCCATTGTGGGGGCGCCTGGGTGGCTTGGTCGGTTAAGCGTCCGACTTCGGCTCAGGTCACGATCTCGCGGTTGGTGGGTTCGAGCCCCGCATCGGGCTCTGTGCTGACAGCTCAGAGCCTGGAGCCTGTTTCAGATTCTGTGTCTCCCTCTCTCTGTGACCCTCCCCCGTTCATGCTCTGTCTCTCTCTGTCTCAAAAATAAATAAACGTTAAAAAAAAAATTAAAAAAAAAAACAAACCTCCATTGTGTTCCTATTGTTCTTGGGATAAAGATCCCAAGGCTTATAGGGCCTCTAAGGTCTGGCCTCTATCTCTTCCTCCAGACTCATCCCTGTTCTGCTGTTCCAAACACATTGACCTTTTTTTTTTTTTAAGCCCCAGAATGCCACATTCTCTCCCTCCCTAGGGCCTCTTCACATGGAGTGTATGGCCTTCCTTTGGAAGTGTTCTCCCAATATCCCAACATGCACATTTAGGCTAATTAGCATCCACACGTCCCTCTACTGTCAATGCCTCCCTGAGTCAGCCTCCATTGAACCCTCAGTATAGGTCAGTCTTGTCACTTCTAATTCCACCACTGAACATTTTTTCTTTCTATCCAGAGCTCTTCTCTTAGTCTACAATTAAACATTCATTACTGGGATTATTTCTCAAATTCTGTCTCCAAACATAGGTCCCAAAACTCAGCAAGAACAGGATTCATGTCTCTTTTTGCTCACCACTATATCTCCAAGACTTCACTGTATGTGATTGACACATAGGAGGTACAAATAAAGATTCACTGAAAGCATCCCTGCATGCATGAATAAGAAAAATAATGACAAACTGAGCCCCAACTACATATTGGTCTACAAGTCTCAAGCTATTTTGAACAGCTATAAAGCAGTGTCACTAAACTGTCCAGAAGGACAACAGGAAGAGTTAGGGAGAACCTGCCATGAAGATCCACAAAGAGCAGTTTGGGTGCCTCAAAATAGAGAGGAAGGCATTACCAGCGAAGGAGAAGGCCATGATTTCCTGGAGATGAGGAGCTGCAGGGGGAGGACGGTACATGATTTTTCCCTGGTTAATATCTTCTTGTGTGAAATACCGGATTGGAGAGTGAGGCTGGTCCCTGTGTTCGATGATCCCTGAGGAGGAAGAGACTCAGAGTGAGCATGAACAGTAATTCTGATGCTTGACTGAATGACCAGAGCCATAAAGCTGCCTTTCCCACTGATGGGAGTCTTTTATACTTCAAGAACAATTGCTCTCTAGTTTCTCTTATCATACCATTCTCCAAGCATTCAGGGAAAGAGTGAATCTAAAACCCAAATAGACTTTAATAGCATCTTTTAAAAAATGTTTAACTGAAGTATAATTGACATACAATATGATATTAGTTTCAGTGTACAACTTAGTGATTTGGCAATTATAGACATTATGAAATGCTCCCCACAATTAAGTATAGTTACCATCTATCACTATACAAAGTTATTACAATATTATTGACTATATTCCCTATGCTGTTGTTTTCATCCTGTGACTTATTTATTTTGTAACTGGAAGTTTGTGCCTCTTAATCCCCTTTACCTATTTTTCCCATCACCCTACCTACCTGCCCTCTGGAAACTACCAGTTTATTCTTTGTATTTATGAGTCTGTTTGTGTTTGTTTGTTCATTTGTTTTATTTTTTAGATTCACACATAAATAAAGAGCATATGGTATTTGTCTTTCTCTGTCTGACTTATTTCACTTAGTATGATACCCTCTAGGTCCATCCATGTTGTGATGAATGGTAAGATTTCATTCTTCTATGGTTGAGTAACATAACATCCCAGTGTGTGTGTGTGTGTGTGTGTGTGTGTGTGTGTGTGTATATCTCACATCTTCTTTATTCACCTATTGATGGACACCAAGGTTGTGTCTCTATCTTAGCTATTATAAATAATGGTGCAATAATTATAAGGGTGCATATATCTTTTTGAATTAGAGTTTTTGTTTTCCTTGGGTAAACACCCAGAAATGCAATTATTGCATATAGTAGTTCTATATGATCAGGACATATTTAATTTTTTTGAGAAACCACCAGTGTAAATTGGTGACTGCACCAATTTACATTCCCACCAACAGTGCCCAAGGCTTCTCTTTTCTCCATATCCTCGCCAATACTTGTAATGTCTTACCTTTTTGATACTAGCTATCCTGACTTGTGTGAGGTGATATCTCATTGTGGTTTTGGTTTGCATTTCCCTGATGCTTAGTGATGCTGAACATCTTCTCATGGGTGAAACCCAAATAGATTCTTGACTAGGATTCATTGACTATAAACAATAGTAAGATGTAAATTACTGCCCCTAATATAACTCAGACTAGGTAATTCTCCACAAGTCATAGACATTGTACCATAATTACAAGATTCTCTTAATTGAGTTTAAGTTCAAAGGTCAAGGTTGCTGAGAAAATGACATAGACTGGTCTCCTGGTTAGGCTATAATGAGAACTTTCTCAATTTATGCCTTTTCTTCAGAAATACCTCAGTTTCTGTGATAATCTTTGGCAACAGTAACATGGATCATGACTATTCTAAGAATTGGATTTGCAATTATTATTCTGCTTGTGATAATGCTTTAGGGGCTAAAAAATTTTCCTATCATTTCTAAATTTCGCAGGTATAAAAATAATGCTGCTATGATCACCTTTCATGTCCTATCAACACTTTCAAAGAAGGACACATGTGAGAGTTGGTGTTGAACTAACTCAAGTTATGAGGGTCTGAGAGACCCATGCCATTCTCCAGAAGACAGCCCCGGCTGCTGGATGGAGAGAACTGTGCCTTCTACCCTGGCAATGTAGGGAGAACAGCTCTTGCTGTGACTTAGCAGGTTTTAAAAACAGTGAAGGATGACTTTTAAGAGTTTAATTTCTCTGGATTTTGTCAAAAGGGTAATAAAATTTAATTTTTTATTTCTCCTGGGGGATTTGATGATGTGAAAAGACTTTCATCTAGGGCAGTGGTTGGTCTTGGGAAGGCAGAATTTGCCTTAACAGAAGCTAATCTCCTCTCCATGAGGGACAGCCACACTTCTGTTAGGGACAGGCTCATTAGTTAAGCCCAAAAGTAAGAAATCTAAAGGATGAAGACAGATGGCAGGGGCCTACCTTTCCTCTGACTATAGTTCCACATTTTCATTTTTCCCCATGGGTGAAGAGTAGCTTACCCAAATGGGAAAGGAATGGACTATGTATGGTTCAGCCCCTTCTGTGCTTTCTGGCAGAGCTCCTTGTCCTGAGCACATGCTCATTCTGGTCTGTTCACCTATCATAACTTCACTGGGGCAGGATCTGTCCCTACAGACAGTGCTTGTCTGTCCAGTTCTGCCTGTACATGAGAGGGCACACTCAACCCAGTGACTGAGATTATATGCACACCATGTTCTCCAGCACAACTCTGTCATACCAATGCTGACACATTCATCCCCATCTGTCTGACCACAGTGTCTCTCTCTCAATTGGTCTTAAATTCAGAACAGGGGAGCAAAGGTATGAATAACTGTCACTCCTTAAATCCTCAACAAGTATATGCAGACAAAACTTCAGAGCTTGGAAGATAAGTCAACAATTAGATAACAACAGCATCACTCAAAAGATCATTTACTGTACATCTTACCTTGATTTGGATGCAGAGGTAAAGTGATATTATATATAATCTTTCCGCTTGGTCTCTCAGAGTTTACAAAAGAGAGGGAATGAGGCTGAATCACAGTCAGGCCATCTTCCCGAGCCTAAACAAAGTTTAAGGAGGAAGAAGAACAGATGGTGTGATGAAAACAAAAGCCAGAGGGGGAAAAAAAAACCTTATTAAAAAAGCAAAAGGAAAAAGCAAAACAAACAAACAAACAAACAAACAAAACAAAACAAAGGACCTCATTTTGGGCTTTTAAATTAATCACACACAGCAAAATTTTCTCTGAAAGTTCAGAAGAAGGATGTGGTATCTTACACTGCAGATCTGTCTTGGCGTTAAGAACCTCCCAGGGTTATAGAACCTTCTTCTGGTTCTCTTGTACCCCAACTGTCCTCTCCCCTGCACTCTGCCAGGTTTGTGTCGGTGCATGCTGTAGGAGTCTCAATATGATCACTTTTCCCTAGTTTTGGAACTCATAGTGGTACATATTTGAAAATGGGGACACCTGGGTGGCTCAGTCCATTAAGCATTTGACTCTTGATTTTGGTTCAAGTCATGATCTCATGGTTCGTGAGATCAACCCCACGTTTGGGCTTTGCACTGACAGCACAGAGTCTACTTGGGATTCTCTCTCCCTTTCTCTATGCCTCTCCTCTGTGTGTGCATGCACACACACATTCTCATTCTCTCTCTCTCTCTCTCTCTCTCTCTCTCTCTCTCTCTCTCAAAATAAACAAAAGAAAAAAAAAAAGAAAATGAGCCATCACAACTGGCTACTCTGCTATTCTGCTCTTCACAGCTGGGTCACTACATCTTTGCTCCTCTAATTTAATGAGCTAAGGTTGTATCTGGTAAGAAGCCCTCCCTAATCCCCCCCAGCTTTGCTAATGGGAACTGTGACCCAAACATCCTTCCTTCCTTCCTTCCTTCCTTCCTTCCTTCCTTCCTTCCTTCCTTCCTTCTTCTTCCCTTTTCTCCCTCCCACTCTCCCTCCCTCTCCTTTCCTTTCCTTTCCTTTCCTTTCCTTTCCTTTCCTTTCCTTTCCTTTCCTTTCCTTTCCTTTCCCTTCCCTTTCCTTCCTTCCTTCCTTCCTTCCTTCCTTCCTTCCTTCCTTCCTTCCAACAGTGGTAGCTTCAAAGGCCCAAAGATGAACTCACCTCAGACACCAAAGGAGTCTCATTATTTGAATTCAGAGATTTAACAATTATCTATTAAAGCACATAAAAATAGTCAATGTTTTCTTTGTCTCCATTGTACTATTCAAAAGAACTAGCTATTGCTTTTGGGGTATTTCTCAATACCCAATAAAGGGGTCGAGCAAAATTAATCAAAAGGCCAATGTGTACATATTTTTTACTGTCCATTCACCTGTGTACAGCCATAACCCATCAATAGTGACAATGCTCAAAAAAAGAAAAAAGGGAAAAGAAAGAGATTTTGAATCTCATGGCCAGGTATAACAGTGAGTGGGGGACAGCAGCAAAAACACAAGAGTGGAGATGAGAAAAGGGAAAAGTGTGTGAGCATGGGCCCCTTGCCTGGGTCACATATGCTGTTAACAAAACAGAACAAAAATATCCGGCTCATTGCAGGCTCTTCCTAACTGACCCCTGAAGGGTTAGAGTTTGACATGCTCTCCTGCTCTTTGAAGCTCTGCTTCTTAAAGAAGGAATTTCCCCATTTAGGAAAGGATTAAGTAGGGCTCAGTAATTCTCATGGAGGAGGGCGTGGTAGTCTTCCTTTTAACCGTGAAAAGATTGAAGGTTGCAGTTGCTTTGTAAGTGTCCTGAAGGCACGCATGTCCTGGGGAGAGGCAGCTTTGCAGGTTAAGACAACCCTCCTAGAGTAAAGAGTCATATTTCAGGCCACTGCTCAGGTCTGGAATGTAATGAGCAAGGAAAATAAGAATTACAAATAGCAGCTGGTCTCTCACCCTAAAATAAAACAAGTAAGGACAACAAATTAAAAATATATGCCCCATGTAAGGTGTTTACAGCCCATGCCTGTGTGCACACACCCATAAATGTATACATGTGTGGGCGCAGCAACATGGGCACAGAAGTGTAGACTCAGCACATTGTTCAGTACTATTTGCCACCTTTTAATCTCAAAACCATCAGGATAACTGAATGTTCTCAGAGTAGTAGGAGATATTTTTGAAAATCTAGATGTCCCTAAAATAAAACAGTAAGAAGAGGGAACGGAATAGGAGCATGGCTAAAGGGAAATATATTCCAGCCAAGATGACAGATAACTTATTATGGAATTTATTGTTACTATTTCCCTACTAATAGAAATAGGAACTAGGTAGAAAAAGGAAGAATTTGATTTTCTTTTTTTTTTTTAATTTTTTTTTTCAACGTTTATTTATTTTTGGGACAGAGAGAGACAGAGCATGAACGGGGGAGGGGCAGAGAGAGAGGGAGACACAGAATCGGAAACAGGCTCCAGGCTCCGAGCCATCAGCCCAGAGCCTGACGCGGGGCTCGAACTCACGGACCGCGAGATTGTGACCTGGCTGAAGTCGGACGCTTAACCGACTGCGCCACCCAGGCGCCCCAAGAATTTGATTTTCTGAAGAAAGCAATATTGAGTCTGAGATATATCAAAGTATAATCAATTTTAATATTGGCTATTTGGAATGTTCAATATTTATCAATTAAACATAGTAAGAAATGAAAGATTAAATTTTATGGAAATCATTACAGAAGGCACATTTTTATTAAGATATCTGTCAACAAAAGAAGATTACAGAATAATGGTTTTCATAATACCCATATTGCATCTGAATATATCTAGAATCCAATTGCTTCTCCCCACTGCCACTGCCAGCACCCTGTTGGGAGCCACAATTTCTCACCTGGATCATCACCAGGACAGCCTCCCAACTGCTCTCTTGCCCCACCTACAGTGTATTTCAACACAACAGTCAGCCAGGGAAGATTAGACCCTTGCTGCCCAACACCCAGTAATGGCTCTCCATTTTGCTCTAAAAAAAAGCAAAGTCCCTACAATGGCCTGTGAGGACCTTGTAAGGTCTGCCCCAACTCCTCCCTCTGCCCCTCTCTCTGCTGCCCCCAACACACACACTTGACACATCTGTGAGTTTGACCAGATGACTGTCATTTTCACTCACTCTGCTCCAGCCATGCTGGCTACCTTGCTGTTCCTTGAACATCTAAGCACATTCCCAACTGGATGTCTCTAAACACATGGTTCCCTGGGCCTGGAATGCCTTTCCCTCAGGTGTCTGCTGGGCTATCTCCCTCACCTCCTGCAAGTCTTTCTTTAAACATCATTGTCCTAATAAAGCTCACCTCATTTAGAACTGCAACCTGGGTTTCTCCTGTTCCCACCACATTTCTGATCCCTCGACCTAGATCTATTTTTTGTTTTACCATAATACTTTCACTAACATACAACATATGAGTTACTTATTATTTTGTTTATTACTTATTGTCTATTCTCTCCTGACCTGCCAAGAGAATGGAAACTCCATGAGAACGTGGATTTTTGTTCGTTCATGGACAGATCCCAAGCACCTAGCACATGGCACATGGAAGTGCTTGATAACAATTTGTTGAGTGGATGAAAAATATCATTAGGAAAAGATTAAGCTAAGAAATAAAATAATGAAAATATTTTTATAACAACTTAATTAAAAAAATATTTTCCATGGTCTTGTAATGTCATCTAAATAATTAGAGGGGCAAAACATTTTAACATGTAAGTCTTAGCAAAGTATATGTGACTTAAATCTTTAAAAATCCCTAGTCAGGATTTATAAACAACATTACCATTTCAGCCTCCATTAAAAGCAAGACCACTTTCCCATGTTGACTGTCATAAAACCAAAGCAGCAATGCCCATGGCTGGCCTGAGAAATTAAGAGGATGAGATGAGTAAAATGGAGGTTTTGCAAGAAGCCATCTTCTCACATAGTTTAGTTTGGACAAAATTAATTCATTCACATATTCATGTGGCAAATATTTAGTAAGAACCTAATATGGGAAGGTACCGAGCAAAGAACTGTGGGAGATGTAAGATGAATCAGATATAGATTCTTTCCTTAAGGATTTCTGGTTTTTAGGGAGGGAAGTTCATAAATAGCTCCACTGTACAACTGCTAAGTAGGTTGAAAGGCTCAGATAAAGCACAGTAGGAATTCCAAGGATAAAGAAACATTTCTAGAAATTGCAGATAATGATTTTATTAGTGTTTGAAGGGTCTCAAGAAAAAGCACGGACACATAAGCCCGCAGCCAGAAAACAAATACAGCATGCCTAGACTTGAGTCTACACGACAAGGGATCAGCTGTTCCAACTGAATCCTTGCTAACCCCAATAAGAGTGGTTTTAAGAGACCTCTTGTGACAGCAATCACTGGAAACAAATGGAACTAGAAAGACTTGTTCGAGGCCTTTTTCTTAGGTTGTGACCTTGGGAAACCCAACTCTGAGTACCACAACCATTTGAAAAAAGGAAGTAAAAAATATTCTGTCTTTCACATTAAGAGATAAAAGAATTTTCTTCCCCCTTAAGAGAGGAATTGGAAATAGGATGTTCAAAGTGTGTGTATGCATGGGCATACACATATGATTAAATTATTTGAATTTGAAAGTGATATAGTTTAGGGAGTTATTAGCTATGTGAAAATAGGTCTGAAAATGATTCATTTAGTCAACAAATATTTACTAAGCAGCTACTTTCTATAAGCCATTGTGCTAGATGCTGGGGAAGATACCAAGATTAATTAGTCAAAGATTTTGCCCTTAAAGATCTTCTAAGTCAAGTAGTGGATGATTAGTTGGAAGACTGAACTGCTATAAATCTATTAACTTATTTGCTGAATCTCACACTGTGCTATGCTATTATTGGTAAATATGCGTGTTTACAGATCTCCCTGCCCAAATATGATATATATCCCAAATATACATATCTCACATGTATATATATATATATATATGCATGTGTGTATGTGTATGTATGTATGTATATACATATATAAACATACATACATACACATACACATATATATCTTATAATATTATACATATATGTATACATCTTATATATGTATGTATGCACATACATCTGGTGGAACATCACAAACAAAATTCTAAGGATCTTATATTTGATGAAGCAGAGCATTATAGAAAGGCCACAGAACAAATTTCCATTTAGGCAGGTATTTGTTAATGTTGCTTTTTACTCTATATAATCTCCCTGGGGAATCTCAGGCCCAAGGATTAAACCACTACTCACCATTAATGATTCTCAGAGGTTTATCTCCCACCGAGAATATCTTCTGCCAGCCCTTAATAGGCACACATTTTATAAGCACATCCCAAACTGAACTCATCATATCTTCCACCTCTCCCCCTTGCCCTGAAGTCCCCATACATTCCTAATCTTTATGAATGGCATCTTTACATATTCAGCAACTGGGCTGTTTTGCTCTCTTCCTATATCTAATTAACCACTATGTCTCTAAATATCTTTTAATCTCTATTTTTTTTTACCATCTTAACCACTTTAGGTGCACAGTATAGTAGTGTTAACTACATATGTATCATTGTGGAACAGATTTCTAGAACTTTTTCATCTTACAAAACTGAAACTCTATATCCACTGAACAAAAACAACTCCTCTTTTCCCTCTCCCTACCTCTACCCCCTCCCACCTCTGCAGGGGCAACTACCATTCCACTTTCTGTCTCAAGAAGTTTTACTACTTTAGATAGCTCATATAAGTAGAATCGTATAGTATTTGTCCTTTTGTGACTGGCTTATTTCACTTTGGATAATGTCCTTAAGGTTCATACATATTGCAGCATTTCCTTCTTTAAGATTGAATAATATTCCATTGTTGTGTATACCACATTTTCTCTATGCATTTATCTGCTGGAGGGCATTTAGGATGCTTCTGCCTCTGAGCCATTAGGAATAATGCTGCAGTGTACATGGGTGTGCCAGTGTCTCTTTGAGATCTCACTAACTGTGAATGTTCATCGCCACTGCACGTGGTACATGCCACTAACCCTTCATGTTCTAGATGACTGCAACAGCTTATTTCTTGACCGATTTGTTCTCTGTTTGGACCCCAGGTGGGTGTTCTTTACCCTATAGCCAGAATGATCTTCCTAAATTGAAAATCTGATCATGCCCCCTCTCTGCTATGAATTCTTCAACATCCTACTTGCCCCAACAGCCTCTCAGAACAAAATGGAAACTCTTCATCTTATCTGTAAGATCCTCTATGATCTGACTCTCATTTCTTGTTTCTTTTTCACCTAGAGATTTATGCTCTGGCCAACTGAACTCTCTGTAATTCCTCAAACATGTCATGTTCTCCTGTTTCTCCAACTTTTTTCACCTGCTGCTCATCTGCCTCAAATGAATTTCCCCATATTTGCAGTCTAGATAAATGGGGTTTCAAGTAGGGTGAGCAGAGCAGAAGCAACAGTATCACCCGGAAACTTGTTGTAAATACAAAGTCTCAGCCCTGTACTAGACCTACTGAACCAGAAAACTCTGGGGTGGGCTCCAGCAATCTGTGATTTAACAAACTGTATAGGTGATCCCAATGCAGGCTGAAGTTGAGACCATGCTCTAGACATAATTTACACTTCAACCAACTCAGTTCACCTCCAAGAGGAAGCTTCGATGACCTCCCCCATGCCTTACCGAACTAGGTGTCTCCTTATTTGCTTCCATATTGTGACTCTGCTTGCATATCACATCATGGCATTTATCGCTATATTCTCATTGCTTACTTACTTGCGTGTTTTAGACTCTAATTTCCACACTGAACCTCCAATATGTTCCACAGCACTTGGGATAACTTAGGGGCCCAAAAGTGCTTATTTGAATGATTGATTGATTGGAGAGGTGGACTCCTACCCTTAAACACATATATGAATATACCATATATTTATTTAGCATATATATATATATATATATATATATTCATAGTGTATTTACAAATATGTACAAAACTTGTGTGCTTAGATGAGTCTAAGTCACTGAATAGAAAATGTCTTTTTATCACAGATTATAAGTATATCCTATAGTAATGGCTCTCATTAATATCATAAGAATTTCAAACTGTATGTTTTCAGGGATAAAGAGTGAGCTAATCACATTTTACAGTAAACTCACCTTTGTGATATCCTAAATTACACAGGGCAGATCTAATTTACAAACATGCAACCTGAGACCCTAAAGGTTAAGTAACTTGAGAAGTCTCTAGAGTCCACAACAACATAGTGGGAATGGCGCCATCTCCATTGGCTCCTGGCCCATTTTTTCCCTCTAAACTCCAAACAACAGTGCATTAGCATTTGGCAAGCAATGCATATGCACATTTTTCTTTACACTTTAGAGAAAATTCCGATCCAAGTTCCTTCAGTCAGAATGATGAATTATAGACTTTATAGTGCTGCTGAATTATGATTTCTTTAAATTATGGTTTATGGTGGAAATGCCGATACCAGCTATTCATTAAAAACATTCTGTTTCCCCCTTTATGTCTCTGTCATGCCCCAGACCCATAATTTCTAAAACTATAGCTGCTCTCTTTGTTGTGGCTCAGGGCTGATACACTGCTTTGGGGTGTAATTATGTGGGTGCTAACTAAAATGTGAATCCTTAATGATTAATTTATAAGGTCTTATATGCTTGTGGCTCTGTCTAGAACAGGGGTTCTGGCATTACATATCCACTGGATATAGGGTTACAGTGGAGTTACTAATTGTCTGAACTAAGCTTCATGTACTAATTTAGCTGTCACCTTGCTTCAAACTTTTCCACATGCCCACACTCCTTCCTACACGGCACACGAGATCTCCTGCGATCTAGCTCACGAACCTCCACATCCTCACTACTCCTCCTCTGCCTCCCTAATTTCTCGGGTCTTACTGAACTATTTGCAGTTTACCCAACCATCATACTGTCTTTCACCGCTATGTCTTTGCATGTGCTATTCTTAAATCTGGAAGTGTTCTTTACCATCACCTCTCCATTCCTCCCAACCTGCCCCCCAAACTTTCACTTAGATAACTGCTACTTATTTGTTTGGATTCAGCAAAGACATCACCTTCTCCAGGAAACTTTTATGATAAAAAAACAAAAACAAAAACAAAAAGACTTCTAATAGGGCTTCTAAAATATAGAGTGGCAGTTTCTCCAACTAGATGGAGACATAACTGACTGAACAATTACACCCAAACGGTATTGATTAAATCTATACTACCCTGAAACTCCTTCCAACTACTGTGACCATCTGGATGCTGTAAAAAGGACAGAAGCAATGGATGGGGGGTTGAGGTGGATTCCATGTAACCTTTCTTTCGCTCTGGAATTTTAAGTTTCTTTTTCAAGTCAATGAGAAATGTGACATCAGGGCTGGTTATTGTTGGCCCCAGTGTCTGCGTTCTGAGCCAGGCATTTGCCAGATACAAAAGCAGGACACTCCTTCAAACCCATCAGCATGCCTCCTCCAAATGGAAACCACAGGCCGTCCCACCCAACTCACGGTCATATGGAGAGATGCTCCCAGAGAGAGTTTAGGTGCGTCAGGTGTCTGTGGTAAGATCGCGATGTTGAATATGCGGCTCTCCAGATGCGTGTGGGCTTCTGTGGCACTGGACACCTGAAAAGAAATGTCATGCTGGTGAGCCTCTTGTCCTCTGTTGGGCAGAGTATGTTTGTGCATGTTTGTTTTTCCTCCTTTAAACCATCTGTCTTTAAATTCTATGTGCTCTTGCATTTTCATTTACATTTTGCTCTTCATATTTTAATATTAATGTTTTCCTGATTACAAAAAATGTAATCATTTTAGGCAGTTCTAAAAATGCAGGGAAATCCAAATGAGAAATAAAAAAAAAATCTAGAACGTCACTAAGTAGAAAGAGTAGTTCTTAACCTATTGATGCATTTCAGGTTAATATATTTTCTATGTGTATGTGAAACTTTATATGCGATTATGTGCTCTCTAAATTTTATTTTATTTTATTTTTATATTTTATTAAAATTAAAAAAGATTTTTTAAATGTTTTTATTTATTTTTGAGACAGAGAGAGGCAGAGCATGAGCAGGGGAGGGGCAAAGAGAGAGGGAGACACAGAATCTGAGCTGTCAGCACAGAGCCCGATGCAGGGCTCGAGTTCATGCACTGTGAGATCATGACCTGAGCTGAAGTCGGATGCTTAACTGACTGAGCCACCCAGGCGCCCCTCCAACTTTTAATCTAACATAATACTATGATGTTTTGTTACATCATTACTCATTCTTGAAAACATAATTTTTGATAGCTACATGTCTCATTACGAGCATATTTAACACATGTTCTATATGGGACTTTTTATTCTACTTCTTCAATTTTTTCCCAGCACAGATATGTACACCTGGATTAGAAATGATAAATCTCAGCTTCATCATCATAAGGTGTAATTAGTAACAATACAATTAGAATAGTAGTCACAAAATGGGGCGCCTGGGTGGCTCAGTTGGTTGAGCATGCGACTTCGGCTCAGGTCACGATTTCACGGCTCGTGAGTTGGAGCCCTGCGTCGAGCTGTGTGCTGACAGCTCAGAGCCTGGAGCCTGCTTCGGATTCTGTGTCTCCTTCTTTCTCTGCCCCTAACTCACTCACATTCTGTCTCTGTCTCTCTCAAAAATAAATAAACATTAAAAAAAATTTAGAATAGTGGTCACAAAATCAACGTTTTCTTGTTTCAAAAATGCTAAAAAAATTATGCTTTGCTTACTCAGCTAGCTCCTCCCCTCCCCCAGTGCTTCTAAGCTGCCCCCTTAAACTCCCTCTCTCTGTTTTCTGTTCCACTTTAGGCTTGTCACAGAGTTGCTAAGGCCTGTATGGCCACGTGTAGTTGCATTAATTCCAGATGAGAGGGGGCAGGGTTCTGTCAATTCTAAGGAAAAAGGCAGGAATGGCAGTCCTTTCTTTATGTCTTCTGAAGTTGTGCCCAACAGAAAAACCGTCTTCTCGGTATCTTGATCACATCAGATGCCTGGAGAACAAGTTTCAGAATATCTACATGTTTTCAAGAATATACCTTATAGTGTGTCATTACAAGTAATATTAATGAAACAGCTATAATTTGCTGAGCATCTCCCATGGGCTCAGCACTATACTACCTACTTTTCAAAAGTTCTCTTACCACTTACAAAGTTGATATTATCTCCTATTTTAAGATGAGGAAATGGAAGGTCAAATAAGTTAAGCAAGATATCACAGTCATAAAGTCAATAAGGGTCAGTATTCAAACAGGTTGGAAGGTTCATGATCTTCCTACTGACCAAGATGACTCAATTTGGAAGCTTTCAAAACTTAGAAGAGGGGAAAATACTTTATCTCTTGAAGAAAAAGAATGGAACACTGTGCAGGTAGTGAAATGTGGACACATTACCAGGCAAGGGAATCAATTCTAGCTTCCTTAGTAAAGATATTGGTATGAAATATGTTGGTCTTTTCATACCACATCCCCTAAGGCTGTTTCAACGTGCTCTGAATACACCAAAACCAGAGTCCCTTCCCATGCCCCAAATGACGCAAATGTGCGTGCTTTCTTTTCACTATGCCATGCTCTATTTTTAAATGCCACTTGCATTACATAAATCCCAAGTTTTACGTGCAAAGTAACAGATGGCATGCCTTGATGGCTCATGACAGCACATCAACATTAAAATGGAATTAAATCCATGCAACTCATTGTATTGCATTTTCTGCTTTAAAGAAAGAAAAAAGAAGGGAAGAAAGAGAAGAATCATTAGAACAGCATCTTTTTTAGTTTAATTCTTTTAGGGACACTAAAATGATGAATGAGAGAAGTTTCAGCCTTTTGTTTCAGTACATAGCTACAGTGTCTGTGTCATTTCAAATCAAAATATGAGGTAAGCCTATAAAACAATGAGACTTTAAAAGCACACCCAACTTTTTTATATCCAGGAGAACATAATCTCAGAGAGTTGTTTCACGCTTGCAATAAAGATGCTGTCAGTGTTGAAAATGCACTTTTTGGAATGCCTTCAGAGGGAGTTCACAAATCATGTAAGAAAACTGAGCTTGTTACTTCATAATTGCTCCCTGTTTTAACAAAAAATAATTACTACTCTTCTTACCAGACATGACTCTGACTGACTTTTGGCTCTTTGGTTATTTTTTAAAATCAACTTCCAAAGGATGATATACTGTCACTACTGGGGATATTCTAAAGAAAATCCCATAGATTTTGAAGAAGATCTCAAGTAGGAGTTCTAAACACATCATGAGTAAAATGTGTGAAGACTTTCCAAAGGGAACCACTTTCTGAGTAATAATGTTCAACTGGATGTCTTAAAGTCCAGTGAGTTTGTTTAAAAAAAAAAAAAAAAGAGTAACTCTTGCTTTTTTATACCCATTTAGTAACCAAGTTGGAAAAGCAATCGAATATCATTTTTTGAGGACTGCAGAGTTCCCTGGTGCTAAAAATGAAAACGTTAACTTGGGCAAAGGGCACATGAGGCTTGCTCACCCATTGGACCTTCAGTGTGCTCGCTATAATCTCATTCTAATGGTTTCCAAGTTTCTTTCAATCTGCTCCCTGGAAAAGCACATCTTTTACACAATATAAATTAGGCAATAAAGATGTGTGCACCAGGCATCAGGAGGAGAATGGATGGTAACTTTAACAAGGTAAGCTATTGTGGCAGTTTATCCCCAACTGGATTCCTAGACAAAGGAAAAGTCTTAAACTCAGAGGGACTGTGACTCTGCTTTGGCTGATCACTACCACGAGTGCTTCTTTATATTTTCTCTGACACTTTCCCAAATTCCTTTCTGTACCTATGTTTAAACACTCTTTCTCAAAGTTTCTCATTCCTTTGCAGTTTTATTCAATTCTTTATTTCCAAATTGCCCTTGACATAGGTTTGTCTAATTCTATTGGTCTTTCCAAAGATTCAGGTTTTGTATTCATTATCAATTCTTACATTTTATACTGAATCAATTCCTCTGCTTATCTCTATGAATTCCTTCCTTAGGTTTCCCTTGTGGTTCACTACCTTCATTTAGCCTATTTATTTTCATGCTTTTTGCTCAATAATAAGAGCTTAAGGCCATCAATTTTCTTCTGAGTATTATTTTGTCCACATCATTTAAGTTTGGATAAGTTATTTCCTCCTCATCTTTTTAGAACTTGTAATTATTTAGGAGACTTTTAAAAATTCTTTCAGCCAGGTCACGATCTCGCGGTCCGGGAGTTCGAGCCCCGCGTCAGGCTCTGGGCTGATGGCTCGGAGCCTGGAGCCTGTTTCCGATTCTGTGTCTCCCTCTCTCTCTGCCCCTCCCCCGTTCATGCTCTGTCTCTCTCTGTCCCAAAAATAAATAAACGTTAAAAAAAAAAAAATTCTAAATGGTTTGAATTTTGTTTACCTCTTTATTATTAATTTCTAATTATATTTGATAATTGCCAGACAACGTGCCCAGGATAATTTCTTGTTCTTTAATTTATTGACAGCCTCTTTACGGTCTGTTTGTCTTAGTTTGCTCAGGCTACTATAACAAAAACACCATAAACTGAGTGGCTTATAAACAAAAGGAATTTATTTCTTGCAGTTCTGGAGACTAGAAGTCTGGATCAGGGGGCCAGCATGGTGGGGTTCTGGGTTGCAGACCACCAACTTATTGCATACCCATGGTGGAGAGCACGGAAGGGGAGCAGGCTATCTTGTGACTCCCATAAGAGTACTAATCCCATTCATGAGAGCACAGCTCTCATGACTTCATCTAATCCTAATCACCTACCAAAGGTCTCATACCCATATACCATTGAATGGGGAGGGGGTAGGATTTCAACATATGAATCTCAGGGGGACACAAACATTTAGTCTACAGCACTGGTATGTGACCAATCTTTACCAATGATAGCCACGAACCCACACATAGTGATAGGCAGTATTGTACGTGTATGTACTAACTCATTAAATCCTCATATAGTTCTATTTTACAGATGATAAAAATGAAACACAAGGATTTTGCCAAAGTAATCTTCCCAAAGTTGTTTAGCTAGTGCAAGGTAAAACTGAAATATGAACCCACTGGGTTTGGCTGCTAAGTCTATGCTCTTATCATAAGATGGTAAATGTTCCAAAAACATTTGAAAAAAGAAATATTTTTTCCTCCATATGGCATTTTAATATTTTGAAAACATTTTTTTTTCTAAACACTTCAGCCATTATCTATTATAAACTCTTTGCTGTGGAATGAGTCTGTAGAGATAGTCTAAGACTGAATCAGCAGATTAAAAAAATCTCTCAGTGCTACGAATTACATTTGTTCTTCCCCCAAATGTGATTTCCAGGCAACATAGTAAATGACCTGATTATTTAAAATAATGGTGATGAAAAATAAATTAAATAAATAAAATAAAATAATAAAATAAAATAAAATAAAATAAAATAAAATAAAAATAATGGTGATGATTTTCCTCAGACCATCCTGACATCAGAAAAGTCAGCAGTAGAGGGTACCTGAAAGCGGAAGGAGTCACTCTGGGCTGGGACTCCCGAGTGCCTGTACCACACAATGCCTTCATTGATGTCCTGTTGGGTGAAGGTGCTGGTGGGGGTCGCTGTTCTCCCATCAGGCAGGTGCTGCCCTTCCTCTGCGGGGCTGTCTGCAGGCATATCAACCAGAAGGACCATCTCTCCTAGGAAAGCCACATCGTTAGTGAGGATCTCCCGTAAAAGTAAAAGTCAGTCAGAGTTCTCATCTCCTTTTCTACTACAATTTTTTTTCAACAGAAATTATGTACTTCTGTATTTTTATCTAAGGTGAAGGAAAGGAGGTTAACACAGAATTCAATAGACATCTTTGAATTCACCTTCACACACAGAATTCCCACTCTCTCAGCTAAAAAAAAGCTAGAAGTCATTCAAGGGCAATTCACGCATCAAGTTACTGACTTATATCAATTAAATTATGATGAATTAACATGAAATCATGAATACAGCAAACAAATATTCAAATACAGGGCATTGGATGGATTCATTCCTACCTACAACTTTCTATGTAGCAGGAAATGCTTTTTAACCAGGAGGTTTTTGATGTAAACACAATGGGAAATTTGAAAAAATTCAGAATTATTATTATTATTATTATTAATTATTATTATTTATTTAAGAGAGAAAGGAGAGCATGGGTGGGGAAAGGGGCAGAGGGAGAGAGAGAGAGAGAGAGAGAATCTCCACGCTCATTGAGGAGCTTGATGGATGGCTTGATCCCATAAATCCTGAGATCCTGATCTGAGCCAAAATCAAGAGTTGGATGCTCAACCAACTGAGCCACCCAAGCACCCCCCAGAAAAAATTATACTTGAGAATTCTGTACAATGAAAATAAGAATAACTGACACTGGGATGCATATGGCATGCACTGCAGGAAGCACATTATGTGATGGTTCAAATCCAGCCCCATGTCCCGCTGCATGAGCTTTATTAGGCCTTTATAAGCCTCTCTGTTCCTATTGGTAAAATGAAAATAATAGTACATACTTCATAGATACTTAAAAAGAATGTTAATCATCCTTATGTTATTTGATCCTTTGGAAGATGCTATTATTATCTCCATTTAAAGGAAGTTCTTTTGGCTTAGAGAAGTTCAGTAACTTGTTCAAATTCACAAATTGTACATGTTGGAGCTGAGATTTGAATCTGAAGCTCATATTCTTGGCTGTGAAACTCTTACCAGTCATGATCATGTTGTGTTCACAGTCCAATATCTATCCTCCTAAATAACTATCTCATTTCCTCCTCCATAATTCTTTAGACTTCATTAAAATTGAAGGAAACCTAAATCTAGACACCACCACCACCAATCTGTTTCTATTGCTTGTTTTTCACCTGGAGCTACTATCTCCTTAGAGGGAGATTGCAAATACAGAGGTGCTATAGAAACAATTAAAGTTTCACAAGGATGATATGCCCTCGAGTGAAGACCAAACAGAAGAATAGATGAAATGCTGAAAACAGAAGCCATGTTTTCATGAAAATGCATCTAATAAAAAATCTGAAAGAAGACTCTCTACCACTCAGTTGGTAAGAGAAGTAGAAGAGGAGCGGGGAGAGGGAGGCAGAAGGAGACCAGAAGCTTCTCTAGCAAGATACCCAGATCTTAGTACACTAAGTATGCTAGACATATGGAACAACTGAAATCACACTTTGGTTACAGGAGAGGAATTTTCTTACGTGAAGGAAATATTCCTTCTAATATTTATATGCACTAAATTGAAGTTTAAAGTGAGCATAATATCCTGGATGGTGATTGAAATTCTAAAGTAAGAGAAAAACATCAATAGTCTTCTTTATAAAATCATGTGTAGAATCAACTCATTCTAGTTTCTTTTTGGTACTGTTTCTCATTTGTACCTAAGTCACAAATTCCATTAGCCATCTCTCCCCGGTTCAACCTCTGTTCATAAGATGATATCAATAAACATGCTTTTCCAGAATGTATACTGTTTATGAATGTAAGACAGTTGCAAAATATTCTGAAAGTAAATTTCTACAATGAAAATGTAGAGAGTAGAGAAACATAAAATATTCAAATGCGAATATCCTAGCAATTTTTCTTTATAATAGAAAAACTAAGCAGAATTTTTCTAACAAGTCCTAATGAAATAAGCCTATTTTTCAGATTAAAAAAAAAAACTGCCATGTTGTGCAGATTAACAGGAATCACCTGTTCTATTAATTTCAATTCAGTTAATAGTCATCGAGTACCTGTTAGGTGCTAGCTATCACACTAGACCCTTCAGGGATGGGGATTCAAAGATGAGCAAGATGCCATTCCTGCCCCTGAGACCAGCCTCCTTAAGCAACTGGGAGCCACTGTGAGGTTTCTGTAGGTGAATGGCACAAACTGATTTAGAACACAGAACATATACGATCAGAATACAGGGAGCCTGTGAAAGTCCTATTAAAGAGGCCGGATTTTATTTTATAAAAATGGTAAAATAGTAATTAACATTTACACAGACAGCTTGATCAATTATGAGAGGACTGAAAAATCCAGATGACTGATATGGTCCTGAACTAAGGCAACAGAAGTAAGATTGGAAAGAAATAAACAGATACAAGAGTCACTAAGTAAGTGGAAGCAACAGAACTTGACATTGTATTGTGAAGATGAGAGATGGGGAGAGATGTGACAGGAAGGGCAGCAATGCCACCGATGGATGAGCAGGTTGGAGGGAAGTTTAACACTGGGTCTGTTGAATACAAGGTGTCTTTGTGACAAGCCCAAGAGCAGTGAGGAACAAATATCAGTATTTTGTGAGGTTCACCCCAGTGAGGTGAGAGCTGTTGTGTAGCACGTCATCTCCACATTTATTATGACAAAAACAAGGAGATGACCTTAAATATATGAAAATCCAGGTTTATAAAACAGTGTGGTTTAAAAAACAAGATATTCTGTACTTGGGATTTCCTTAATACTGAAGCCTATAGTTTAATCAAGAATTTTGAAGGGAAATTTTGATAGGTATTAAGAATTAGAATCTCATTGAATTATTGAAAATCCCATGAATTATTTTGGGATTGAGACAATTTGTATTAAAGCTTTCTTACCTGATGATAAATAATTTAGAGTTGGCAATGTGTTGGATTAAGTCGGATTTTCCCTCAAATGATCCTCAAGTTACTTCATTAAAACCATCTCATTATGGGGCACCTGGGTGGCTCAGTCAGTTAAGCATCCAACTCTTGATTTCAACTCAGGTCATGATCTCATGTGGTTTGTGATTTTGAGGTCGAAGTTGGGCTCTGCACTGACAGTGTGGAGCCTGCTTGGGATTCTCTGTCTCCACTCTCTGCCCCGCCCCCATTCACATTCATGCTTGCATGCACTCTCTGTCTCTCTCTCAAAATAAATAAATAAACATTAGAAAAGCCATCTCATTAAATTCACTTTCAAGCTTGTGAAGTAGCTAAAGGTACAAGTATTAATCAACTTGTCTAAACTAACATTTGAGAACAGTGATGAGTCTGCTGCAAGTGGTGGAACTTGGGTTCTGTATGCATTTACTACACAAGCAATTTACATTTGGTTCAGTTGCATGGTCAGGTCTCCACAAAAAGTCTAAAGCTCATCTGGAACATTCTAAAGTGATGAGGGAGTATATAAGAGCTGGGGTGGCAAGAGGGTAGGGGCTCCACAAATTCATACCACTGCGACAGACGGATGTAAGCAGATTGGTGTTGAGTGGGTTTCCAGTTCCCACCACCTTTTTCACTCTTGAGTGGTTGCTAACGTTAATGTGATTTGATTATTACTAATAGGGGGCTCTGGACACGCAGAAAGAGGATTATGTTCATAGGAAGAAGTTAATTAAGAGAGTTATAGTAGGAAAGGGTCACAGTCAAGCCTACATGGCATTTATCAAGCTGAAATTTAATTCAGCATTGTTCTGTTTAATACTTAAAGAGACTATTGGAATATTGGACTGTCTCTAGGAAATTAAATTTTTTGGCTTTTAATGATCAAGATAAAGGTAAAGAATTTAATACATCAAACGAGTCAAAGATTTTTAGAGATGAAAAGGACTTAAACATTATCAAGCTTAAAATCAGTGGGTAAAAGAACACAAGGTTGAATAAGGTCTGTGGATTAATTAATAGCATTGTATCCATGTTGGCTTTCTGGTTTTGTTAATTGTTCTATTGTTCCATAAGATGTTAACATTGAAGAAAGCTAGATTAAGGGTATTCAAGGGCTCTTTGTACTATTTTTGCAAATTTTCAGTAAGTCTAAAATTATTTTAAAATAAAAAGATAAAAAATTATCTAGCCTAACCTTTTAAAGAAACCTAAGGCTCAAAGGCATTCACTTGCCTTCCTCAAGGTTATACAACTATATATAATAAAAGGTACTCCAGCTAGAACAACTATTTCATAATCATATCAATTCTTGGTTGAATCGTGTTTTTCAATGTCTTTGTTGACTTTGGAATTACTTTTGAAATGCACAAAAGTTAATTTTTCTCCCCACTACAGAAAATATATAATTTTTAAAATCCAGGGACCCAGAGGAAAAAGAGATTATTATTCCTCTGCTATTTAACATGCCAAGAACGTGTTTACTTTTAATGAATATCATTTTCATCTTCATTTTCAGGTTATCTATTTAGTTCTTTTAAAAAATCTACCTGCCTATGAGGTGCCTAGGTGGCTCAGTCAGTTAAGCATCCGACTTCTGCTCAGGTCATGACCTCATGGCTCTTGGGTTCAAGCCCTGCACTGGGCTCACTGCTATCAGCTTCAGATCCTCTGTCCCCCTCTTCCCCTCTAGCACTCACTTTCTCTCTCTCAAAAATAAACAAACAAACAAACAAACAAACATTTAAAAAATATCTACCTGCCTTTTATTTTTATGGTATGTGATTATTAAAGTTTTGATTCCTCTTTAGTATCTTTAAATCATTTTAAATATGCTTGTTTCATAGTTTGTTTTTTTAAGTGTATTTATTTTTTTTGAGGGAAAGGAAGAGAGAATGCAAGGGGTGGGGCAGAGAGAAAGGAAGAGAAAGAATCCCAAGCAGGCTCGGCACTGTCAGCACAGAGTCAGATGAGGGGCTCAAACCCACGAAGCATGGGATTATGACTTGAGCTGAAACCAAAAGCCGCATGTTTAACGAACTTAGGCACCCAGGTACCCCTTGTTTCACAATTTTTATGATTGCTCCTTTATGAAATCCTTGGAGTTTTGATCATTTTGTTCATTTTTCTTATGATATTATGGATTATTTCCTCATCTGTTCTGTAATTTTGAGTTCTGAGCTAATCTTCAGTGGTTTAGGCTGTGAGAATCTTGTGACCTGGAGTTGAGGGTGGACATTCCATAGCAGTTTCTACCAGTTTCTGTAAGGAACCCAAGAAGTATCATTGGCCTGAGATTAATATTCATATAACATCTCAGTTTTGGGTTTCTCAGACAACGTGCAGTGTAACTTAACTCAGGATCATCAGGAGAAACAGGCCTGGAGTTCTTTCTCTGCAGACTTTTTTACTTCACTCTGAGCCCTGGGAAACACAGATAGGTTTCTTTAACATCTCTCTGTGCTGGTGTGCTTGTTTTCTCTTCTGTCTCTCTAAGTCAAAGTCTTTGCAGAGTCCAAGTTTTATGCAGGATCTTAACTTTCTGTCTTTGCACGAGCATTATATCTCAAGCCCCTGGGTTCCTGGAACACAAACAACCACTCTGAGGGAAGCTATTCCATGAGCTCATGCCTAGACTGGTTTAAGCTCCTTCTCTGTTTGTGACTTGGAGACTTCTTTCTATTCTTGGAAGATCAGGCAGTGCCCTATAATTCTTTTTTTTTTAATGTTTATTTATTTTGAGAGAGAGAGAAAGAGTATGTATGTGGGGAACATGAGTGGGGAGGGGCAGAGAGAGAGAGAGAGAGAGAGAGAGAGAGAGAGAGAGAATCCCGGACAGCACAGAGTCCAACGCTGGGCTCAATCTCATGAACGTGTGAGATCATGATCTGAGCTGAAATCAAGAGTAGGAACACTCAACTGACCTGAGGCATCCAGGTACCACTGCCCTATAATTCTTATCTTGTTTCCAGCATTTCTAGATGATGAGGAGGAGGAGGACGAGAAAATTTTCAGGTTGTCATATTGCACTATCTTTCTGGAAGTGGAAGTAACAATGGAGATCTTTAGAAATGTTTTTATGTAAAGCTTTTTTTTTTTTTTAAGTCTCAACAAGAAATCTGGTGATGTTCTAGAAGGGACATAAGGTGGAGTTTAAGAGCCTGAGCTTCAAAATTAAACTGACATAATTAGCTATACATGCTTATATAAACTATATTTTAGCAAGCTACTTTCTCTGTATTTTAAGTTGTTTTAAGACTTAAATTTTGGATTTCATATACACTAATATGTTTATATTAGTGTACTACCTGATAATGTGTGTATGAGTTATTTTGACTGTTCTGTTTAAATTTTTTTTTAATGTTTACTTCTTTTTAAGAGAGAGAGGGACAGAGACAGAGCATGAGTGGGGGAGGGGCAGAGAGCAAGGAAGATACAGAATCCGAAGCAGGCTCCAGGCTTTGAGCTGTCAGCACAGAGCCTGACGCAGGGCTTGAGCTCACAGACCGTGAGATAATGACCTGAGCTGAAGTTGGATGCTCAACCGACTGAGCTACCCAGGTGCCCCATTGACTATTCTGTTTAAATGAGATGTGTGAGGTATTAGAAAGTCAATTTCATTGGACTCACAACCTTGCTGTGTGGCATTGTACAAAAGCAAGTCCAAGACTACTGGATACAATGATGAAATCATGGCAAAGGAAAAAAGTTACCAAATTGGGGGTGGTCCTGTGTAATTTTGTAGATGATTTCTGAGGCACTGGCACCTGGAGCTTCCGCCTGTAAGATTCTATTGGTAATCTGCAGCATCCCACCTTCTGGAACCCACACCATTGAATTAGCCACGAGCCGAAGACCTCCATCATTCTAGAATAAGGAAAGAGTACAGAATTAGGTCCAAGCAAAATAAAAGAAAACATCAGCCCTTAAAAACATAAGTCGAAATGTACCATTGCTGCTAGTGATCATTTAATAAGAGAGATTCATAGCTTTGAAGTCACATTACGAACTATGTATGTGTATTACGTGTAGATACATGCATGTGTATGTACGTGTGTACATATCTTGCTTTTTCTTTTAACTTATAAGCAAAGAACTTATTTTATTCAGGAAGACTAAGTATCTCCATTCCTTTCTTTCTTTTTTATTTTTAAGTTTATCTATTTGGGAGAGACAGAGACAGCATGAGTGGGGGAGGGGCAAAGAGAGAAGGAGACAGAGAATCCCAAGCAGATGCCGCACCACCAGCATGGAGCCCGATGTGAGGCCTAAACTCATGAACTGTAGATCATGACCTGAACCAAAACCAAGAGCAGAACGCTTAAGTGACTGAGCCCCCCAGGGGCTCTTTTGTCCAAGTAACTGTCCTTCTATCCTCCCCATCCACCCACATTCAAGGAGTACTCACTAAGCACCTATTATATGCTGGCTCTTTTGCCAGAGGCCTGAGATAGGTAAGAATGGCTGAAACAAGACTTCAGTTTCAGAACTTACAATCTAGTGATCTCCCCACAGATAAATAATCAGGATGCATCACAAATGATGCACAGGGTGCTGTGGGAGAATAAGGGAAAAAGGAGGTTTCCTGTTTGAGAAAAGAATGCTCAGGAAGGCTTTCCTATGGATATATCATTTAATTCTCAAATGACCAAAAGACAGGTCTTCTAAGAGAGAAGAGGTAAAATGAATTCTATGCAGAGGGCCCAGCTGAGGCAAAGACATGAGACAATGCACTGCATGCTTCACAAAATATCCAGGTGTCTGGGAAAGAAGAGTTTTTGGAACCAGGGGAGCAGGTGAATAAAAAGGGACACTCTCTTAAGGTTGTGTAGGTAGAAGGTAGATGCTGTGCTAAAAGTCTCCATTTATCTGGTAGGCCCTGTAAAGTCAACATGTGTCTTCAGGGAAGGAAAGGGGATGAGCACGTCTGGGGTTTAGAAAGCTTTCATCAGCAAGAGATGGAAAGGGCTAGAACTGGGATGCGTCTGGGGCTGTAGAAACCATTTAACAAATTCTTGTAATGGCTCAGGTGAGAGAAGATGAAAAAGTCATTGCAGTGGGAATGGGGAGTTAGAAACAGTTTCCAGAAACACTAGAGGCCGAATTGACAGGCCTTGATGACTGATTGAAAGTGAAGCCTTAGAAACAACAGTTGGGAATCGCTGACTGGAAGAAATCACCTATTTAGCACTCCTGAGAAGGCAACCATTTTAATTGCTAAAGCTAATGTCATTAAAAAGTGCTGCCATTCCTGATTTGCAAGGTGTGCACCTCTTCCAAAGCCTCATAATTGACATTTTAGCACAGAATGAGATTAGTGAGGCTGCCTGTGTTCAGTTTGCAGTTTGTTTTCATACTTTAAAAATCAGTAAATCTGATATTCTAAAATCAAGCACTTAAAGGGGATATTTTTATAAATTATTGCTATAGCTTTCAAATATGCCAATAAACAGAGCAAACACCACTCCCAGAAGGGGAATACTAAAAGCAGAAGACAACATCTATTTTTTTTGCAGTCACCTGACACAACAGTATTTGCCCCCCACAGGAGGCGGTCATAGCTATTTTCACCACACTCACCAGGGAACTGAGTCAAACAGTGCCCAGGAAAACAGCAGCAAAGGTACTTTCTATTGTGATTGGTGCTCAGGAGCAAACTCCCAAAAACTTTCTCCCTTCACAATTGATATAGCATATTATTTACAAAAACACCAAAATGTGCCAAGAATTCCCTTCCCCTGGAATTCTAGGAGAAAAGTCCCTATTAACTCCAGCAGTGTTTCATATAATATAATATAATATACTTAGACTCAGGTGTCTTAATTGCTAGCAATCTTTCTAATAGCAGCAGCCTCGTCAAGTTTGATCATGGTTACAGAGATCAGTCATACACCAGCAACCACATTCTTGGACTGATGAGGCAATGGGGTTTTTCATATTCCAAGCAAGTAAGTACTGTGACTTGTCCCCAGGTGTCTCTCCCACTACATTTCTATCTTGGCTAAACTTCACCGATACAATTCCCTGTAATTCCCGTGTGAGTATAAATTATTAGGAGACAGTATTCCTTGTAAGTCAGTATTCAGACACCAGCAACATCTGGAAACTTACTACAAGTTTAGAATCTCAAGCCTCACCTCATTCTGAATTAGAACTTCATTTTACTTTTTTTCTTCAGCTTCATTGAAGTGTATTACTTGATAAATAAAAGTTGATATAGTTAAGGTACACAACATGATGTTTTGATATACATATACATTGTGAAATGATTATAACAATCAAACTAATTAAGAAATCTATCACCTCACATAACTAAACCCGTGTGTGTGTGTGTGTGTGTGTGTGTGTGTGTGTGTGTGGTAAAAACAAATTTCAAGCACATTTTAAGTATACGATACAATATTAAGTATAGCCATCATGCTATACATTAGATCTCCAGAACTTATGCATCCCTTGTAACTGAACCTCTATACCCCTTGACTAATACCTCCCCATTTCTTCTACCCCTGGCCATCACCATTCTACTCTGCTTTTATGAGTTGGACTTTTTTAGATTCCAAATATAAGTAAGATCATGCAGAATTTATCTTTGTGTCTGGCTTATTTTACTTAACATAGTGTTCTTCAAGCTCAACCATGCTGTCACAAATGGCAGGACTTCCTTCTTCCATAAGGGTTTATAATATTCCATTGTGTATATAGACCACATTTTCTTTATCCATTTATCAACAGACACTTAGGTTGTTTCCACATCTTGGCTTTTGTGAATAATGTTGCAATAAATATGTGAGTACATATATCTCTTTGAGATAAAGATTTCATTTCCTTTGGATATATACCCAGAAGTGAGATTGCTGGATCCATATGATAGTTCTGTTTTTAATTTCTGAGGAACTTCCATACTGCTTTCCAAAATGGCCGTACCAACTTACATTCCCACCAAGAGATTATATGGGTTCCCTTTTCCCCATACTCTCACCAACTCTTGTTATCTTTTGTCTTTTTTATTTTAGCCATTCTAACAGGTGTGAGGTGATATCTCATTGTTATTTTTTTCAATGTTTATTTATTAAGAGAGAGGGAGAAAATGCATGCAAGCAAGGGAGGGGCAGAGAGAGAGAGAAAGAGAGAAGCCCAAGCAGGTTCCATGCTGTCAGTGCAGAGCCCCACACAGGGATCAGTCTCACGAACTGTGAGATCATGACCTGAGCCGAAATCAGGAGTTGGACGCTTAACTGACTGAGCCACCCAGGCACCCATCATTGTGGTTTTGATTTGCATTTCCCTGATGATGAGTGATGTTGAGCACCTTTTCATGTACCTTTGGCCATTGTATGTCTTCCTTTGAGAAAGGTCTATGCAGATCCTTAGCCCACTTTTAAAAAAATGTTTATTTATTTTTGAGAGAGAGAGAGAGAGAGAGATAGTGTGCATGAGTGGGGGAGGGGCAGAGAGAGAAAGGGTCAGAGGATCTGATGCAGGCTGTGTACTGACAACAGAGAGCTCTATATGGGGCCTGAACTCACAAACTGTGAGATCATGACATGAGCCGAAGTCAGATGCTCAATGTACTGAGCCACCCAAGCGCCCCCTTAGCCCACTTTTTAATTGGAGGAGGAGGAGGAGGAGGAGGATTATGATGCTATTGAGTTGTTAGAGTTCCTTAAATATTTTAGATATTAATCCCTATCAGATATATGGTTTCAAACACTCTCCCCTTCAGCAGGCTGCCTTTTCATTCTTTTGATTGTTTGCTTTGCTGTGTAGCTTTTTAGTTTGATGAATTTCCACTTGTATTTAAACACAATCCCCAGGGGATGTGGAGTCATGCTAAATCAGGAGAAGCACAGCCCAGGATAGATACAGTGATGGAGCCAGAGTGGTTCTCCTGAAACCCCACAGACAGGCCTTTTACAATATTTATATTTATCACCAGATAATATAAATGCCTCTGTTTCTGAATTATTTGTTTACAATACTTAAGAAGAAACAGACAACTGTCTAAGGGAAAGAAGTGTAATTCTTCCCACTCATATTTTGATGAAGATGGTTTTATCATTTTCTTTCTTCTGGGAGAGAGTCCAGGGACGATTCAAGAAGAGATGAATAGAAGGCTATACACCATCTTTTCTACAGTTAAAGTGTCCAGAAAAGCCAAATTTTAACCTCATTTCCCAAATGATTCTGACATTTTGCAATTTCTTTATCTACTTGTAGTTGTTGTTGTTTTTTTTTCTGAACAATGATGCATATATCCCTGTGAACTGAAGAAATTAGCCATAACATGAGTTGAATAATCTCCTGCCTAGTGAAGTTTTATATGCCCTTCAGGGTACCATATTAGAAAGCAATGAAATCCCAAACAGGGATTATGGGGGCATGATCAAAAGAGTACTTTAAATTAAATAGTTCTTCTGATTCATTTCATAGAACAATGGGCATACAGAAATGCTGGCAATAAAGTTTAGCCATTATATATTGTATCACAAATAAAAATATTAATGTTGTAAACCAGAAGTAAGGGCCTAAGCTTCTATCATTAGGAGGAAAATCTCACAAATAAAATGAAAACTTACCTCCCTAAAATAAATGTTGGGACATAAATGATGATCTCAAATGATAGTGTACCCCAACCCCAGGCCAAACTATTCAAACTAAAAGATTTTTAAACTTAATCAAATAGAAAATGACAACAATTGGATATAACAGCAATCCTAACATCAATTTATCTGTAAAAATATGCCTTAATTTGCAACGACTCATTTATGTCATAGCTTTTAGAATGCAGTCTTATAGGACATTGCGGATTTTAGGGAAGGATCACATAGGATGGTGCATAGAAGGTGAATCTTAAATGCTATTTACCAGGTAAGGGATGGAAAGATAATTGGACTGTTTTTGTGTTTGCCAGTGTATGCATGCTCCTCAGAAGCTCTGTTCCTTCAGGTCAAGAATATAGAACCTCTTCTCCATGTAGATTTCAACTACTTTATAAACAAAATTTTGTAATCAACAACCATTTTTTGAGCATATACTCTGAGCGATGCATCTTCCAAGATGCCAAAATCAACAAGTTAAACAAGTCCATTAAAGGTGAAACCCTGACACATGGTAGAGATTTAGTTGTTGATGCATTAGACAGACTCTTATTAAAAAAATTAACATTGGGGCGCCTGGGTGGCGCAGTCGGTTAAGCGTCCGACTTCAACCAGGTAATGATCTCGCGGTCCGTGAGTTCAAGCCCCGCGTCGGGCTCTGGGCTGATGGCTCAGAGCCTGGAGCCTGTTTCCGATTCTGTGTCTCCCTCTCTCTCTGCCCCTCCCCCGTTCATGCTCTGTCTCTCTCTGTCCCCAAAAAATAAATAAACGTTGGAAAAAAAAAATTAACATTTTCCTGCCATATTTATAATTGTCACAAGCACCCTTATTATCAAATGGTATCTCTGCAAAACAACAACTGGGGGGACAAGTTTTAAGAAAACTGAGGGAAAGCACAACAGGGCTTTTCGCTGCACACTGGCCTTACCAAGTTCAAACAGCCCAAGAGGACTCTTAGCAACAAAATTTTCCATCTAGTTCCTAGCATGATACTTGGGGCTTTTAACATCAAAGCACTACCCAGTTGCAGAAAATAAATTGCTCAAAGTCAACAAACGAGGTCACAAAGATCATCAGACTTATTGCCAAAGTGGAAAAAGAGGCATGATTTTCCAGAGATGTCTTCATTAACGAAAAAGAGGGTAATTTCTTTAAAGCCCAACAGTGGAGAGAAAACCACCAAAAAGCATGACTTTTCCCTGCTCACATTTTAGCCCTTATTAGACACCAAATTGCTTTAAAATCATATCTCTAGCAGGCTCAGGTTTGGTAATCCGCCCAATTAATGAGAGCCTGTTCAGCAGAGCATTCTTTATTACCTTCTAATCTCTTTGATTTATTTTGCCTCCTACCCCCAAGAGAGCATGTTTCAACATCAGTCCTGAGTCTATTTTCTCCTCAGTGACTCACCACAAGCCTGGAGGGTAGCAGTCAAATTTCCTCACTGCCAGGCCAAGGATAAAAGTTTGGAAGAAGTGATGTAGAACTGGAGAACCAGGAGTGGAACTGATAGCTCCTACCCTTAGTCCCAGATAGGCCACCTGACATCAGCAGAGGTGCCCTGAAGGCTTCACATCTGACACAAGAGATGGATTCAAAGGTAGGAACATGAGAACCAGCCTCACTCAAGCTGTTGCATCCCCCCACCTATCTATCCATCCAACAAAAATGTACTAAACTCGGGGCACCTGGGTGGCTCAGTCGGTTGGGCATCCAACTTCAGCTCAGGTCATGACCTTGCGGTCTGCAAGTTCAAGCCCCGCATTAGGCTTTGTGCTGACAGCTCAGAGCCTGGAGCCTGCTTCGGATTCTGTGTCTCCCTCTCTCTCTGTCCCTCCTCCGCTTACACTCTGTATCTCTCTCTCAGAAATAAAAAACATTAAGAAAAATTTTTAAAAATGTACTAAACTCTTACAAGGTGCCTGGCTCAAGAGAGGAAAACGGAAATAGTTCCTGCTCCCACAAAGTTCGCTTTTTCTATCCCTCCCTCTCTTTCCATCCGTATTACCAGGTTAAGTTTTCTACTGAACAACACTGGGATTAATTTGTACATCCATTCACCAGGAATTACACCTAAACCACTTAGCCACTCCACTTAAGCCACCGGCTAGACATCAGCCAGTAATTGGCCTATCTCCAAATTTAATATGCAGGCTGCCACAGGGTAAGGACTTGGATGCCCATCTTCAGAAATGGCTATCAGAATGAAATCAATCATGTCTGACTATATATCTATTGGAAGCCATTAATAGCTGAGGCAATTTTTTTCTTCTTGGGCTCCAGTAGACTTATGATTATAAATAGCTTCACTTGTAACAAGATGTAGTGAGTGCAGAGGGAAGATTCCAGAAGGCTTAGTGCCCAGACTGCTTGGATAGGACATTGTGAAAATGAAAAAAATTGCTGTCTCCATTCTGTCCATTAGGGGGATCAGAATATATATGTCTAAAACGTTGAAAAATATGGACTAGAATGAAAAAAGCCACGTGGGTTAAATGTGATGAGCCAGAACACACTTGAGTTGAAATCGCGGCTCTGGCATTAAATATGTATATATATATATATATATATATATATATATATATATATATATATATACACACACACACACACACACACACACACACACACACACACATATATATATATATATTTTAATGTTTATTTATTGTTGATAGAAAGAGTGGGAGCAGGGGAGGGTCAGAGAGAGAGGGTGACACAGAATCTGAAGCAGGCTCCAGGCTCCGAGTTGTCATCACAGAGCCTGAGGCAGGTTTCGAACTCATGGAAGATCATGACCTGAGCCAAAGTCGGCCACTTAAGTAACTGAACCACCCAGGCGCCCTGGCACTAAACACTTTAATGAAAAATAAACATTTTTAAACTTTGAAAAATGTTTTTAAACTTTTTTTTTCCAGTTTCCTTTTCTGGAAAATTAGAGATAATAATTGTACAAGTACCCCAGAGTGACTGTGAACATCAAATGAAATAATTTATATCAAGCATTAGTGCCCAATAAAGGTTAAAAGCAAAACAAACAAAAATACCTCCCACCCATAGAATTTCCTTTAGAAGGAATAAGGTCACATGGCCTCTATTCTAACCTCCTTCACTAAGATATTGTAAAGATCAGTAGAATAGATATGAAGAAATAATTTGAACTCCTGAGAGGAAATATAGGATGTATTTGTAAAATATCAGTATTACAGTGTCAAACTTATTAGTACATCTTGATAGATGCTGACGTTCTGGTCACTGGTTTCATTATCCCAGTTCATTGGCTCAGAAGCCATTACTTCATCTGATGGACAGGCAAGCACAACACTGTAGGAGATAGAGTGATGGCAGGAGGAAGGAGGAGGGACAGACCCTGTAAATACCAACACGGATCCCAAGTTATAAGCACTACAAGGATACTCGAGATCTGTGCTTATGCCTTATTTATAAATTAAAATTTTATTTTCTTTGTTTTGTTTTTGTAGTCAAAGCAGCTAAAATCCTAGAAATACCCTTCAACCTTGGGCTATAGCATACAAAATGACAGTGCCATACACTGAACCGAGCTCCAAACGTGGAGACTGAAAGCACTCTAGGAAAGGCGGCTGCTAATGTTGCGCTGAAATCCCATAACAATCTTTGGAAGAAAACCAAGGAAGAAGAAAAGAAACTTTCTGATTCTGTCTAGACTTCATCTCTTCAGAACTAAACCTCATCTCCCAAGGCGATTGCAAGAGGGTGATAATTAGGATTAGCTACAAGGTGGCTACCTGCCAACTCTATCTCATAATCAGCCTTCACTTGCTCCCATCTATCTCATGCCACCATCGCTGTTTTCAGCAGCTGCAAATCATGAGACAACAGCCTAAGAAACTAGCCAGAGACTAGGTTACATTCAGCTGTTCACCTTCACAAGGATCCATCGCAAATTTTGAGTGATCGTTGGTAAGAAAGTGACAAGTCATTTCTAAGCTGTCTTCAGCAAATCAATTTCTCCAGCTAATCATTAATGACACTTCAGTGGCAACTGATATTTGGAATGAAAAGTTCAATAAAAATGATAAGTCTTTCTATCTACCACCATGAGAAAGAGCCAATTTTGCTATAATGCAAAAAATAGCTCCTAGTGAAATATCATCAAGTAATAAATGGTTTTGAAAATGTTTTGCAATAAGTCTTTTGGATCTAGCATGGATTAGCTCAGTATTTCCCAAAACATGGTAGTCATCCCATTAATAGTATCCTGGAACATTCTATGCACTACATGGATGAATATTTTTAAAAATTTTTAGGTATTAATTTTCATATTTTAGAAAAAAGTATAATTATACATTAAGCCCATAATCTCATATTCATTATTTGTTACAAAGAAGCCACACACAAAAAAAGTGGATACAAAGAAAAATATTAAGTAAATAACAGAAAAGGTGTTAGTGGGGGGCACCTGGGTGGTTCAGTTGGTTAAGTGTCCAACTCAGGACTTTGGCTCAGGTCACAATTTCACAGTTCATGGGTTTGAGCCCTGCCTCAGATTCTACACTGGACAGCATGGGGCCTGCTTGGGATTCTCTCTCTCTCTTTCTCTCTCTATCTCGCCCTCCCCTACTCATGCTCTCTCTCTCAAAATAAATAAACTGAAAGAAAAGATGTTTGCGGATATGGCAAAAACATATGGAGGTGTCATGGGAATGACTCAGACCGACAAGGATTCCTATGATTACTAAAAGAAAGAGTTCCCTCATCCTACTTCAGTTGGCTTAATAGAATGGCTGCACTCGTCCTTTTGGATTCATTATGATAACCTGACTATGAGCTTCACATAGCATGAGCTGCTATAGAAGGGCAGACAAAAACAGGGGTGTACTTGATTCTTATGATTAGGCAGGAGACGAAAGGATCAGTGGACAACAAGGCATTTTTTATGGCAGCAAGTCAACATAAAGGTACAAAAGTCGCCCTTGTGTAGAGAAGGGTGCTCCCAACAAAATAGATAGTGCTCTTCGAGATTGGGTAACGTGTTCTATTAATCTTAGAATGTCCTGAGTATTTCCATAATAGATGGTTAATAAATGTTTGAATAGATAACTATCCATATCTTAACTGCAAAACATGAATACTGCAAAATAATATCAACAAAACTTCGCATCTAGGTGCAAGAAAATTGCTGCTCTAGGAATGGCACCTACCTTGGGCACAGTCTTCACGTGGAAGAGTATATTTTGGAAGGAATGTCCATCATTGGCCTGCAAGACTGCAACATCAGATATGCTGTCAGAGCCATCATGAGCATAGTGGAGAAGGCCCCTGGAGAGTTCATCCAGCCGGAATTGATAGACTGGGGTTGCAGGGGACTGAAGTGTTTGGAGCAATTGGCCATGAAGTGGAGGATCAAGCACTTCGACCACCACATCCTGTGGGTTGTCGTCATCTCGGATGTCAAGCAGCTGGGTAGTGATGGTTCCTCTCTCTCCTCTGTTAATATGGAGGGCCTCATTTCTCAGCACGTAGGGGGCCTAGGAGTTGAAGGGAAGGAGGAGAAGTCATTTAGCGGGAAAAGAGAGGACAATCCTGTGGATTAGACGCAGCTTTGCACAACCGAATTGATAATTCTATGCTTTTAAAGGAACTCTTGATGCTCCAGCAAAGTGCCACACTGTTGCATAGTCAAAGTATTTGTCAGAGGTGTGGTCAGTCATAGTAATCAGAGCAAGTGAGATCACTTCACACTTCTGGTTCTAGAGGCTTCTCAAAGCCATTTCAAGGCCATAGTATTCACCAGAGGCAATCAAGGTGAGCTGCTTGCTTACAAATCTTTGAAGTCTCTGCTATCTTGATTCACACTATATCCCCTGCATTATAGCTGAGATCAGCCCAGAGTCAGGGAACCCAACCAGTTGTCTGCTTCCAAAAGAGAATAGTAAGAGATATGGAATTTTTGCACCTGTGTTGGGAGTTGAGCACTTTACTCTGGGCCACACCGCAGTATGCTGACTTTGGGTACGGTACTTCTGATTCTGAGTTCATGCAATTTCTGGCCCTGGCCAGTAGTTGTTTTGTTTTTTGGTTTTCATTTTTTCATTTTTATTTTTTTAATTTACATCCAAATTAGTCAGCATATAGTGCAACAATGATTTCAGGAGTAGATTCCTTAATGCCCCTTACCCATTTAGCCCATCCCTGCTCCCACAACCCCTCCAAGTAACCCTGTTTGTTCTCCTTATTTAAGGGTCTCTTATGTTTTGTCCCCCTCCCTGTTTTTATATTATTGTTGCTTCCCTTCCCTTGTGTTCATCTGTTCTATGTCTTAAAGTCTTCATATGAGTGAAGTCATATGATATTTGTCTTTCTCTGACTAATTTCACTTAGCATAATACACTCTAGTTCCATCCACATACAGTACTTTTTAATGCTATCTCATCCATATCTTGAAGGGCCCACCCCAACTCAGCTTATAAAGCCTGATAAGATCACAGTCTCAGTAAAGCAACCACCTGGTTAATTCACATGGCAAATTTTAATATGTTTTTCTTAGGATTATCAGGTTTCCCCTCACCAACTTGAGTAAGCAAATAAAATATCCTTTCATAAAGATAAAAGTTAATGAACCACAACAGAAAGAAATAACAAAACAAAACAAAACAAAAATGGAGGCCAGAAGCCAAAGAAAACATGATCTTAGTTTTTTATATTGTTTGAAGTTGAACCATCTAGGACTATTCTCAGCACATTGCCTTCTTTAATCCAAATGGCTTCCTTTTAAAACTACCCCTCCTGGCCTCCTGGAAACTTTAATATCTATTAAAGTAATGTCTAACTAAGATGTCATTATAATAATCACATAGTAGGAAGCTAGATGACAGCTACTCCTCAGATATCCCCAGTGAGAATGCAGAAGTTGTGATTTTACATACATGGGAATGAATGGCCCCTTGGGTTCTGAAAAAGGCGAGGTCAAAAGGTGATGTCAACATCCATAAATGGAAAAGATCAAATTAACTTACATGAGAAAATCTCAGGGAGGCTCAAGACCATATTGAAATATCACAGGAATGTAAAGGAACAAAAATAAGCTAAACCTCATTTCTAAAATTCCATCTAAAAAAGTTAAAATGAAAAAAGTTTCTCATATAATAAATAAAATTTAAAAATGCTGTTTACTATCTACTCACCTGATTTGGAGAAGACAAAAATCGGAACTGTGGGACCCACCATCTCAGATGGGAAAGTCACTTGCCAATACCTACCCTACGTCTCTAATTCACCTAATTAGAAGCAACTATATTAACACAAATAAAAAGAACAAAACTTCTGAGCTTAAGTACTGAGAAACATCTAAGTCAGACAGTCCTAATGTGGCCCTCTGGTCCATATTTAGAGATCACATGTTTTGGTTTTAATTAAAACAAAATTCATACTCTTAGCCCAGCAGTGAGGTCAATTTAACTTTGGATCAATTTCTAATCATTCCTCAACTGTCACCTATGAAGTAAGAATGCTATCAAGAAATGCTGAGCTGGCCTATGAACACCATTTGGGAGCCACTTGTGGGTTATGTCTATTATCATCCACAATCCATGGTCTTTTCATTTTTGCACCCAAAATTAAAAATACACACATACACACACACACACTGAAATTATATATATATATATATATATATATATATATATATATATATGTATATATATATATATATGTCAGTTTGAAAACAATGATCTCATGTCCTTCCTTGAATCACGACTAACACTCTACTGAGATCTGGATATTGCAGTAGTCTTGGTTCCCCATGCTGATATCATACTAGCTTGCAGTTCACAGCTTAAGACTGTATCTATCTACCTACTCTCTGCCCATTTCAGCTGTTCAATCCCTCAAGCTCAGTTACTCAGAGCATCTACCACTACGTGTATTCTGGACACATAACTGCAAGTTGACAAAGATGAGTGAGGAGAACAGAAGAGCCATCACACTGAGTTTTATAGCATCTACCATGATTTCTTCAAGACTTCTGTTTGGCTGATGACCACACTGGCACCTCATTTAAGTAGATCCTTAATAAGATGCTGTACCTACTGCAAACTGACTAAAACGCAATCCAGCTATATGAAAGGCAAAAGTGGCTGAACATAATTTTATATCTCTGAGACAGAAATATTTAGGCAAAACAAACTCATTTACCTAAGATTAAGAAAGTCTTAACAACTGGAACGGTTTCAAATTATTTTGAGGGGCTGAGATCAGATTCAGTATAGTAACGTAAGGCACTATAAAGTAGTGGTCTGGAGCCAGATTTTCTGGGTACAAATCTTGGCTCTTTGTTAGCTATATTCCCATAGACAAGTTACTTAACCTCCCTGTGACTTTAGATTCCTATCGGTAAACTGGGGATAACAACACCTCACAGGGCTGTTATGATTAAATGAAAAACACTACAAAGGGTTCTATCGAATGTATTAGCAGTTAGTTGTTGTTGCTGTTGTTCTTACCCACAAGTACTAAGAGTTACTCCAGTGTTTTTTCATGGGAAAAGTGAAACAAGACTGATTTAGCTCATATTTGCTAAAACTTGATTTAGCCTTGATTCGTGCATCAGAATTAGTAGGCACATGCAATTATTAATTGTGTGGCATTGTTATTACCTGTGTTGAAAATGCTTGTATGTTGATCAGCTGTGGCTCAGAGAAGAACTGCTGGTCACTAATTTTCAGGGAAAAGTAACCTTTCCTAAAAGAAGTGCCCAAGAAAGGAATGAGAAAATGCAGTCATTAGTCTCTAGCAAAACAAAGAATAAAAATATTTTCAGGTTATGTGCATGTAAGAATTAGGATCAAACCACTACAGTGATATAATATTCATCCTGTAAATAAAAATAACCAGATGAAGATGAATACAGGGCCATACAGGTAAAACTGGGTGGGTGGGTATAAATACTGGGTATTCCTTGATCTCAATATAACAATTACATAAACTTTTTATTTTAGATTTCTCTAAAATAAATATATACATAGTTGAAAAATCGGTTGTTAGCCCAAGACAGGCTAGTAATATAGTGATGGCTAATGGTTAAATTGGAGAATGCAAAGGAACTTATCATAGTCCCTGATTAGCTCTCAATGATTCCCTCTTCCCTGCAGACCCTTTCTCCAACCTGTTCTCAAATCATGTGAGTGAAGGATTTTGCAATGTTTTGTATTACATGACTCTATCTACCTGCCTCCCCCACTCCAGCCACACACATACACATTCAATGTGGACTGGACTAGGTAAAGATGGCTGATTATTCTCTGGAAATTTGCAACTGGCCTGAGAGCTCCCATTTGACTATGCAGAAGCCATTGTCTACCAAGCCTGCCTGTAGGAAGGAGATACATTAAGTCTTGGAGCAAAGAGCCACAGAGACAAGAGGAAGAATTGAGTCCTGCTTTCCATTCCCGGTTCTAGCTTCTAGGCTCACCCTGGAAGCCCAGTTGCCCTTGTTGTGTTAAAGAGCTGAGCCATGCCTGCAGTGTTATAACAAGCCTTACATTTTTGCTGAATCTAGTTCAAGCTAACTTTCATTACCTGCAACGAAACAGTACTAATTAATGAAACAAAATAAGGTTGATTCTTTGCTGTGGTTTTTACTTCCTGTAAGAGTGTTGTTCCAGCAGTTTCAGAGACAACTGGTAGGGAAGGTAGGAGTTACCCACTTTCAAAGCCAAACCAAGCACAGAACTCATGGGAGGCTGGTAAGATATGTGATTAATGCACTATGGGCGGTTTTGAATTCTGGTTGACTATAGGGACCATTATTTTAAAGGTTCTTCAAGAGGTATTTTTGAAATTAACTACTGAAACATGAAATAATGTGGATGGATCTCAAAAGCATTATGGCAAAAACCAGAAACATACTGTATGACTCCATTCACATGACATTTCAGAAAAGGCAAAACTGTAAGAGTAACAAACAGACTAGTGGTCGCAAGGGACTGGCAGGAAGGGAGTAGCAGCAAAATGGAGATTTTCAGGGGGAGGGGGTGACGAAACTGTTTATATCTTGATTGCAGTTGTAGTCCTGAGACTGTAAGAATATATGCATTAGTTGATACTCCTAGAACAGTACACTTTAAGATGGGGAATTTTGTTGAACCCAAATTATATCTCAATAAACCTGATTTGTTTTTAAAGAAGTAAATCTTGCCTTCCCTCCTGTTTCATCCTCCCCTTGAAGTTCCATCCCATTTAAATCCTGTCTCTCTTCACTCCCAGCTCCAAACTTCCAGAGAAAGCAAATGATGGAAGCAACAGAAAGAAGGAGGCAGGTGTGGTTACTCCCAATGTACTGGGGAAAAATGACTTTTTGGTAGCACTGAGGTCCCAATAACTGCTTAGGATCCCAGAATGCCAACTTGCCATGGCCACTATGGCCATATTTGCAGGTTGTCTTGTACTCCACAGGAGCATTCTGACCCCAAAGGAATCCAGTCCTAAAGAATCATGGTCAGATTTTCATGAGGAAAAAAACAAAATCATAAACCTATGTGGCAAGTTGCCCCTTTTGTTTTTGTATCACTCCACAACTTATAGAATATCCTTTTTTTCATGAATTACTACCAATCTTGTTTTGCTATTCTCTCATTCTTTCGTTTAAATTTTTTTTTCTTTTTGCTTTTCTTTTTTTTTTTTTTCCAACGTTTATTTATTTTTGGGACAGAGAGAGACAGAGCATGAACGGGGGAGGGGCAGAGAGAGAGGGAGACACAGAATCGGAAACAGGCTCCAGGCTCCGAGCCATCAGCCCAGAGCCTGACGCGGGGCTCGAACTCACGGACCGCGAGATCGTGACCCGGCTGAAGTCGGACGCCTAACCGACTGCGCCACCCAGGCGCCCCTCGTTTAAATTTTTAGATGAAGAAAATCCAATGCTAAAATGGGTACACCAAGAATAAAAACAGTGCTGCAACAATTCCCTGAAAAATTGTTGCCATTCTTTGTCCCACTTAGGGCTGCAGAGCTGACTCTGGAAGAAAACACGTGATGATAGATTGAAGAGGTGGAATAGACATAAGGGTTGACTTTGGTTGTCTGGGGAGCTTTATGAACTTTACTCACTTTTCACAAGACATTCAAAGGCAAAACACTACAGGTATGGACGTTGTGTGTGTGCGCGTGTGCACACGTGTGTGCCTCTGTGTGTGTGTGATGCAAACAATTAAGAACTACACTTAAAGCAAAATGAATGCAGGACATGGTGTATAAATCTAAAGAGTGAGTCTATGGCATCAGATACCTGAGTCTGAAGCCCCACCCTTGTAGCAGTACTTCTCTATACAATGATCATTTGCCCCTTGCAGATGGAAGTGTGCCCATTATTCCTAGTATTATTAGGGAGACAGAAATCAGTGGCTAAAGGCATGGGTTGTGGAGTCGGGGAACCAGCTGTTGATTGGAGACTTGGCTTTGATTATACTCTCAAGGACTGTTTCCCTATCTGTAGACTGGGAACATAAATATACATAGTTCACACGAAGTGTTTAACACAATGCCTGCGTCAAAGTCAGCACTCAGTAAATATTAGTTATTCTTATTCCTTTGAGATGGTCTTCTGAGGTTCTGGCTTTGAAATGGAATAAAGGGCCATTTGCTTTTCTCCCCACCTATCTCCTAACCAAAACCTTAAAATAATAATAATAAAAAAAAATCTCTAGTGTTGACAGTAGAAAATATTCACTGTGAATATTTCGGTCCATTTTTAACATATACAGTCTACTCTGAATTATCTGCACTAATGAAGCAGAGCAGGATGAAGGATAATCCACGAGGCTAATCTTTGGGGTGCATTCTCTGATTTCTGTTTAGCAGATTTACTCTGCTAATTATATGACTCTATTTTCTTGGGTTAATGTTAACATTCAATTGCATTCCTGAAGCATATGTCAGCTGGGGTGAGGAAGACAGCCAGAAGTGTGCTAGGAATCAGAGGAAAACTAGATCAGGCTTAAAAATTAACCACAATTAATCCCATAAAGTGGATAATAAAAAGTTGTGACTCTTAGCTTCCTTCCAACTCTGAAATTCTAGGAACCATATAACACTTTTAAAAGTATGTGCTCCATCTTCTAGTCACTCCTCACTCCCAGTATATTACCTTAATGTTGAAGAAGCAGCTGTAGCAATCTGGGTAGATAACCAGTTTTGTTTCTGCTGGGCCAAAAAACTGGGTAATTGTACTAGGAACTTTCCTGTCACATCAGAGAATTACCCATAATTATGTGATAAAATGAAAACGCCTCTAACAGAAGCACACTCTCTGAGCAATTACAGTGAAATGATGACAGGCAGCTGAAAGCGATGGCATTTGTGGAGTATCGATCTTCCCCAGAAGAGAGGGGATAGCTATTGAGAAGCGGGGGCGGGGCGCAGAGCACCGATGGAAAGGATGCAGGAGGAAAACAACAGAACACTGAGTCACCTGGGTTTTTCTTTGCTGTGCACAAAACGCACTTTTTTCTCATTCACATCTTTCCAGCTAAAATGGCCAGCCTTGTCGAGCTGAACCTCTTTTCCGTTCCTTGAGAGCACTAGCTGACCATTGGTGGGAGTGCTCACAACATGGAACTGGAGGTCTTCCACCCTGCCATCCTGATCTTGGACATTCAGAAGGGGAAAATCCAGTGGCTTCATGGAACCAATTGCAAGGGTGAGAGAGCCATTCACATGAAGACTAGGTGTGTGTATTTTGCCTGGAAAACATATGAACCCAAAGGTCAGACTTGGTACATTCACTGATAAAGTTATTTATTTATTTTTAAAATTTTTCCTCTACTGTTTATTTTTAAGAGAGAGAGAGAGAGAGAGAGAGAGAGTTTGAGCAGGGGAGGGGCAGAGAGAGAGAGAGGGAGACACAGAATCTGAAGCAGGCTCTGGACTCTGAGCTGTTAGCACACAGCCCAATGTGGGGCTCAAACTCATGAACCATGAGATCATGACCTGAGCTGAAGCTGGACGTCCAACCGACTGAGTCACCCAGGTACCCCAAGGTTTTTTTATTTTTTTTTTTAATTTTTTTTTCAATGTTTATTTATTTTTGGGACAGAGAGAGACAGAGCATGAACAGGCGAGGGGCAGAGAGAGAGGGAAACACAGAATAGGAAACAGGCTCCAGGCTCTGAGCCATCAGCCCAGAGCCCGACGCGGGGCTCAAACTCACAGACCGCGAGATCGTGACCTGGCTGAAGTCGGACGCTTAACCGACTGCGCCACCCAGGCGCCCCGGTTTTTTTTATTTTTTAATAAATAGATTTGTAATGTTCATTCAGAAATGAGACTCTAGGCTATCGTAGACCATAAGCCTCCTTCTAATCCAGTGGTTCTCACCCCAGGATACATATGAAAATAACATAAAATCTCAATGTTAAACATAAACTTCTAAAAAATATAGGAGAAAATCTTTGTGAGCTTAAATTAGGCAATGCTTTCTTAGATATGACACAAAAAGTACAAGTGACAAAAGAAAAAAAAAGATAAATTGGACCAAAGTGCTTCAAAGGACACCAGTAAGGAAGTAAACAAGTCAATTGCTAGAATGGGAGAAAATGTTTGCAAATTATATATCTGAAAACAGACATGTATCTGAAATATATACATCTTACAACTCAATAAAAGACAAGTAACCCAGCTTAAAAATAGGCAAAGAATTTGAATCGCCATTTTTCAAAAGCAGATATACAAAAGGCCAATAAGCACATGAAAAGGTGCTCAATGTCATTCATTAGTCGTCAGGAAAATGCAAATCAAAGCCACAATGTGATACCACTTCATACCCACTATAAAGGACAATAAAAAGTGTTCCTGAGGATGTGGATGAATTGAAAATCTCATATGTTGCTGGTAGGAATGTAAAATGGTTCAGTTTGGTAGTTCCTCACCAGTAATTCTACTCGTAGGCATATACCCAAGAGAACTGAACACATATGTCACATAAAAACTTGTACCTGAATGTTCATAGCAGTGTTATACATAATAGCCCAAAAGTGCAAAGAACCCAAATGTCCATCAATTGGTGACTGAATAAATAAATGTGGTATATCCATACAATGGAATATTATTAAACAACAAAAAGGGATGATGTACTGACACATCTTCCAATATAGAGGAACCTTGAAAATATTATTGCCAAGTGAAAAAAGCCACACGTAAAAAGCCACATATTGTACAATTCCATTTATGTGAAATGTCTAGAATAGTTAAACCCACAGAGACAGAAAGTAGATCAAAGGCTGCCAAGAACTGGGGCAAGGGAGCGCTAGACAGAGACTGCTAACAGTTACTGGATTTCTTTTTAGGATGAATAAAATGTCCTGGCATTACATAATGGTGTAATGAACACCATTTCAGTACACCTCTGAACTGTGTACTTTAAAAGGTGAATTCTATGGTATGTGAATTATATGTCAATAATAACAATAAAGAATCATACAGGGATCTTTTAAAACAGTACCAATACTTGAGCTCCACCATCAGAGATTCTGACTTAAATGTTCTGGGGTGGGAACCTTAGTGATTTTACAAGCTCCCCAGGCAATCCTAATGGACTTCTAGGTTTGAGAGCCAAAGTTTAACCTAATTCATCCATCCCATCTGGCCTTCAGACCCATTAAGGGTAAGAAAAGAAGTAAGTGTCTGATACCATTTGCTAGAACAGTACCAGTTAATCTATAATGAAGTATGATTATAAGTGGCTTATATTCAGAATTCATGTAAAGTATATACACTTTGTTTTAAAAATGTCCCATCTTTATCCATTCTTCCATTGATGGACAATAAATTATATTTAAAAAATAAGTAAAATAAAATAATATAAAATAAAATAAAATTTTCCCATCTTTGTCCATAGGAAACATCTGATGGATGAATATCCAATCATGATGATAATTGCATCCTGTCTCCTGCAAGCTGTTTTGCCTGGACTTTAATTATTAGTGTTTCCTTCTGCAAGTAGGTCAGACAGGACAGTTTGGGAATGGCAAGTTTCAAGGGAACTACTTCTACTGTAAGATTACTCTAATGAAAGTGGAATTTGTTTTCACAAGCTGACTTGTACCATATCCCAAGAGGAGTAGGCTGACTCTCAAGTACTTGGGGTTTCCAGAAAGGTCCCAATAAAATAAGCCAAATATATCTTTTTCCCATGGGAAGTCTTAGTATCTTCAGAGGTCAGAAATTTAGAGACGGAAAATATGATTGACTACGGGTATTAAAATATGCCTCATGTTATTGATAAAGGACACTCAAAAGCTGAGGAATGTTCAACTATTATATAATCCTTAAACTTCATTTATCTATAAAACTTTGGGGCTCCAATTTAAGACTAAATGTAAATTTGCTTCTCTTTTGTTGTAAGGTGAAGTATCCATTGATGTGTTGGATAAAACTAGCTCCACTCCTTTAATATCACCTTCTTCTTTGTTTTTTTAAGTTTATTTATTTGAGAGAGACAGAGACAGTGTGAGCAGGGGAGGGGCAGAGACAGAGGGAGAGAGGGAATCCCAAGCAGGCTCTGCACTGCCAGCACAGAGCCCAACGTGGAGCTGGAACACACAAAACTCTGAGATCATGACCTGAGCCAAAACCGAGAGTCGGACACTTAACTGACTGAGCCACCCAGGAACCCCACTGTGTCACAGTTTTCTGCCAAATTTCTGATCTGATAGTTGGTACTTTCATGGCACACACTATTTCTTTTTCCCAAAGATCTTAGAAATTGCGTTTCCACAATGCCTATGTCCTATAGATAGTCCCTTATTTCTTAGCATTCCCAGAATGAGAATCCTGTATTTTGTATCACATGAGCCAACTGTATCTGCAGACTCAGCCTTTGCATAGAGAAATGACAGGTTAATACACCAGACCATCAGATGGGAAGCACTTACCAGTGCACGTTTCATTAGAGTGGGCAGAGAAGCCAGGAATGCAGTTGGAAACACAAAGGCCACTCTTCAAAAAGAACCCATGGTCACAGAGGTGACACCGGTCCCTGCCGCTGCACTGTAAGCATGCTCGAGGGCAGGCTGTCAAGGAAAGGACACACTAAGTGAGGCACGTGAAAGGCACAGACACTCAGCTAGGGCCACCAGTGACAGAGAAATAAAGAGTGATAGCACATGACTCCCAACTACAGCAAAAAGGAATCTCCTCTAGAATCTCACAAGGAACCCATCTACCCTCTGAAGGAAAGTGAACACAGATCATCACTTTCACTTTATGCACTGTGATGTGAAAATGTTGCACATAAGTGGATTGTTTACAAAATTGACCATATTGACTTGTAAGGGAGGTGGTTTATGGTGCCTAAGAGCATAGGCCCTCGCTGGGTTCCATTCCTCCTCTACCACTTACCGGCTGTCCACTTCGGGCAAGTTCCTTTAACTATCTGTGGTGTGATTTTCTTGTCTTAAAAATGGGATAGAAATAACACCTAATGCAAATAACTGTTGGGAGGATTACATGTTTTATTATGTGAAGAGACTAGACTTTTGTGTGCCTAGGACTCAGCTATACTACTAATACCACTACTATTCTATTATTATTATTGTTGTTGTTGCTGTTGTTATTGTTATTGTTATTACTATTTTAAATGCATGGGGAAAATAAGCTCTTTAAAGGACCATAGGATTATTTCCTTGGGTCAAGTCAATAAACTACAAATCGAGTGTTTACTCCCAAGTTTTTCTGCTTCCTTAGTGGAGATTTTATTATAGAGAGGTGGTATAGTATAGTGTAAAGGGCCCTGGACTGGCATCAGAAAACTTGGGTTTAATAACTGATTTTATGTTGCTTGGCCATTCTCTCTCTTGCTTAAGCCATTCTCTCTCTCTCTCTCTCTCTCTGTTCTTTTTTTTTTTTTTTTTTTTTTGCTTATAAAACAGGATTCATAGTGTCTGCCATATTTCACCACCAAGTCATTGTGGGTATTAAACAAGCTCATGCAGACAGAGGAATCTGGTGAAAGGTAAAATGCCATGCCAGGGGAATGGCATCATTCTTACAGGCCAGATATTCTTCAAAGTGGGGTATATGGTACCAAGTTTTAAAGGAAATGATGAAAACAAACTGAGGAAACTCTCTTTGGGTTTAACGTTAGTGTGATCAAAAGGTTCAGTGTGTCTCACTAAATCGTCCTCACAAACCCTCTTCTTCAAGGGTATTGTGCCAATACCAAGGTCAGCGGTAATTCAGTCTATACACTGAAGATTCTGTGCCCATATCAACAGGGGTAATCCACTGTTAGTGGATACCTCACCTTAGTTCAATATAAGCCTTATATTCCATAAAATATTGACTTCATTTCCATAAAGACCTTTAGGGACAATATTGATTTGTGCAAGAGAATTATTGGCCTGCACTTCTATATTCGATTTAACCAGCAATTGGCAGATGTGCAGGGGAAGCCATCAATTACTTAGGCCGAGCTCCCTGGGTTTTCATTCTGCTTTTAATTCAAATTGTCCTTGGTTACCTGAGAATCAGCGCACCTGATTTACTTGCGGCCCTCGCTTTTCTCCAGAGAACTCAGCACAGTCTCCAAGTTACCTGCGCATTGGCGATTGGCGTGATCTGCAAAGTACCCCTTCTCACATTCCTGGACACACTGGGCTTCTAACAGGAAAAATGGCTCTTCACAGCGAGTGCACTCGTGGGGACCTTGGCATTGGAGACAGTGATTGCTACACCCTGAAGGACAAAAGTCAAATCAACAGAATTGTGAATGGCTTTCCAAGGGGCTCCTGGCTCTTGTGGGGAGGCAGCATTAGATGCCAAACAGTTAGATGACCCAATGTGTTGGACGAAGCAGAAGATGAGGAGTCAGGAACCAGGCTTCTGGTTGTTACTGCTCTACTTACCAGGGGGATGATTTAGGATCAGAGATTACATTCTCTGAGCCTCGATGCTCTCTCCCATTAAATGGGAGTGGACATATCGTCCTACCCAGCTCGCTGGGCAAAGACCGAAGTAAATAACAGAAAACACTGGGCAAACTTAGAAACTACACATATTAGCCATTATCATTATTAACTAGTCCATGGCTTTCTTGCCTGAAGTGTCCATCTTTCCTGACTCACCCAGTCAATTATCAGAGTCTCCCAAGAATGATCCCAGTAGTACTGTCTGTGCACTTTGCAGAGTTGTTCAGAGTCAGAAGGTTTTGTGGTGTTAAATCAAGACCCAAGGGGGTGGGGTTCAGAGGAAGGTGGTGGTGAGACATCTGGTACATTCAGGGCTTCAGGGGGCTGACGTGTGAGCACAGGCCTTCCATGTGCTCAAATGACCAGAGTACACACACCTCTGCATCTAGAGGACAGGACTGTTCAATGTTTCAGGAAATCCACACCTTATACCTGTTTGCGTGGCCATATACCCCCAAGATTCCCATACTGACCTCAAATTTTAGCAAATATCGTGTCTGGACATGGGGGAAGGAGAGAGGGGGCATTTTGACTATAACAGAGAAAAACTCTTAGGAAAGAAACCAGAAATTAAATACAAAGCCAGAAAGGAAACTAGCCACAGACTGCTTGTCAGAACAGTAAAAACCAGAGGAGGCTGAACCCTGGCTTCAGCACAGAGCAGGGGCTCCAGACACTTACTCTTGCAGAGGCCCATGTCCCTGTAGAAGGATGGTGAGCACTGCTCCACGCAGGCCCCGTCCTGGAGAACGTAGCCATCCATGCACTGTAGGCAGTCGGTCCTCAGAGGCCCAGAGCACGCGTTGCAACTCCAATCACACTCTAGGAAGGAAGCCCACGTTAGATCACCTTCGTCTGTCCACCCTCAGTCCCAGCGACTAATTTATGAGGACGCTGCTGGCAGCCGCAAGGGTAAAGTGAGGACAACATGAAAGATGTCAGATAAGTGAGCCCTAACGAGGTTTCTGCTTGTAGTAGCCGGAACGCCTCTCTGAGGTTTAGTATTTCCTAATTATGTTGGACACGGGCATGTACAAGGATCACTCCATGCTTGTGCACAGGCTGCTTGTCAGTAGGGCTGCCAAGGAGCCAGATCAACTTAATCTTATTCCATAGCCCCAGAGTTCTTTATTCCTGTGCCATAGTGTCTTCATGCAAAGCCAGCTACAGGGAGTGGGCAATCTGTCTCTGCAAACCTAATCCAGACCTCCTCCAAATGCTCAATAGGTGAAGTGATGTCAGAGACTCAGCTAAGAATGCATCTGCTGCCTCCACTGACGCTGGCTGCCTGGCTTCCTGCCTCTCAAAAATCAGGTGTTGACCCACCCAACAGAGAGAACCACTGATGTTAGAATTAAATGGGGCACAAAGGAACAGTCCAGAAAGAAGAGGCTTACAGAAATCACAGAAGATCTCCCTAGCAGTAGAGCTGACTCATTAACATGTTCTTTGTTCAGTAAGCACCTGTGGAATGCAGAGCACTAAAAGATGGGTAGAAAAAGTGGGTAGACTCTGACTTCAAGGAGTTAATGTGCTCATGGGTTCCAACCTTGGAATTGCACCCATGGGATCCAGAATGATTGTTAGAAATACAGATTATCAGGCCCAACATCAGAACTATTCAGTTAGTCTCAAGAACTGAGGCAAAAGAAAACATGTTGGGGCCACTATTGTTTTTGTTCTTATGATTATTATAGTTGTTGTTATAGTTGCTGTGGGTTTTTTAAATGTTTATTTATTATTTTTGAGAGAGAGAGAGAGAGAGAGAGAGAGAGAGAGAGAGAGAGAGAGAGAATGAGCAGGGGAGGGGCAGAGACAGAGGGAGACACAGAATCTGAAGCAGGCTCCAGGCTCAGCGCTGTCAGCACAGAGCCCAATGAGGGGCGTGAACTCACGAACTGTGAGGTCATGACTTGAGCCAAAGTTGGATGCTTAACTGACTGAACCACCCAAGTGCCCCATAGTTGTTGTGGTTTTTAAAGGCCCAGGCAACTCTGATGCAGCTAGAAAACTCATGCCTGAGAGCCAGAGTTCTAGCTGGCAAACTAAGTCCTTCATGCATGGAAGATGGGACAAGATAGGTTAAGTACTTGGGTTTTGAAGACACACAAGTCTCCATTTAAGCCATGGCTTAGATACTGTTCATCCACATGTCTTACACATCTTCCTTAAGTTATTTGAGCCTCAGTTTCCCTATCTGTAAGACAGAGGCAAGAATAGTACCTATTTCATAAGGCTATTGCACAGAGTAAATGAAAGAATGAATGCAAAGGAGTTAGCACAGTGCCTGGCACAGAGTAACAGCTTAATAAATGTTTGCTGCTGAACTGTTTTTCTTGGAGAGCATTCTCCACTCAGGACATCCTCACTCCACCACCCCTCCCAGCTGAGAACTGAGGAAACTTCTCATTAGTCACCTTTCTCTCTTTCTTGATGCAACATTTCTAAGGCCCAAAGAAGCAGATAAATGTGTAAGACAGTGCACGTGCTTCCAAGATTTCTAAAGTTAATCCCGCTCATTTATTTGGCTGAATCAGTCCTGAGGGAAAATGACTAAAGCAGAGCCTTGAAAATTGCCAGCAAAGTTATGAAATCATTTACCACATGGAGGATTCGTGATAATCTTGTTTTTCACCACTTACTGACAACCACTGTTTAGAAGGGAAAAACCAGAAAAGCTACTGTGGTCTTGAGCACCAGAGACCACCTAAGTTGACTACAAAGAGAATTCCTTGGAATAGAGAGTGTGCAATTTTGCAAAGCTTTAAAACACACCAGCATATGTGATAGATGTTTGGCCTCTCTACCTGAGCCCCAGCTAAGAGATGGGAGACATGTAGAATGGACGAATGGGGAAGGGAAACAGAATAGAAGGAAAATCCAGCCTTTACCTCTGTTCTTCTCCTTGCTGACCACTGCCATTCAAAGAGCAAAAGCCCCAAGAATTCTAACTACTGACAGAACAAGGAAAAGGGTACTCGGTTTTTGAAACTGCCCCCTTATAAACTCCTCGAGCACAGGACTATGCCTTTACTCATTTCAGTCTGTTAGACAGAGATGAACAAATAAGATACAACCCTTGTCTTCATTAAGCATAGAGTCTAGCAATCTAGAGTTGTAAATGCAAGTGGCTCCAGGTCCCAGGAAGGTCATGTAAATCTATGAACCAGGCCTGGTGTGACAGGATAGGGAGGGTTGGAGACTGTGGTGATCTGAAGATGCAACAGGACAAGACCTACTCATCTGTGACCAACTGTTGCATTATGGAAACACACACCCAGGGTGGCCAGATCATCTGGCTTTTTCAAAAGAGACAGGAAATCTCAATCTTTGTATGCGATTCTTCTACATGTTAAAACGCATTAATGAGGGGCGCCTGGGTGGCTCAGTCAGTTCAGCAACCGACTCTTGATTTCGGTTCAGGTCATGATCTCACAGGTTGTGGGACTGAGCCTCATGTTGGGCTCTGCACTGGGTGTGGAACCTGCTTGGGATTCTCAGTCTCTCTTTGCCCCTCCCCCACTCGTGCTCTCTAAAATAAAAATTTAAAAATTACATAAAATATAAAATGCATTAGTTAAAAAATTTAAAACACTAGAACATTAGGTGGACCAAAAATAACCCTGTCTTAGACCAACTACAACCTGAGGGTTTCCAGTGTGCCACCTTTGGTCTAATTACCAAAACTCTGCACAATAGTTGGCACACAGTAGGTGCTCAAAAATATTTTCTTGCACCTAGATGCTCAGTCGGTTAAGGTTCCAACTATGGCTCAGGTCATGATCTCACTGTTCATGAGTTTGAGCCCTGTGTCAGGCTCTGTGTGGATAGCTCAGAGACTAGAGCCAGCTTCGGATTCTGTGTCTTCCTCACTCTCTGCCTCCCCCCGCTCTCTCTCTCTCTCTCTCAAAAATAAATAAACATTAGGGCCACCTGGGTGGCTCAGTCCGTTAAGCGTCTGACTTCAGCTCAGGTCAGGATCTTGCAGTTCATGAGTTTGAGCCCCACATCAGGCTCTATGCTGACAGTTCAGAGCCTAGAGTCTGCTTCAGATTCTGTGTCTCCTGGATGGAGAACCATCTATCATGCTAATGGCCACCAAAAGAAAACTGGAGTGGCCATACTTATATCAGACAACCTAGATTTTAAAATAAAGACTGTAACAAGAGATGAAGAAGGACATTATATCATAATTAAGGGGTCTATCCACCAAGAAGACCTAACAATTGTAAACATCTATGCCCCCAACATGATAGCGCCCAAATATATAAATGAATTAATCACATACAGAAACTCATTGATAATAATACCATAATAGTAGGGGACTTCAACACCCTACTTACAGCAATTGGCAGATCATCTAAACAGAAAATCAACAAGGAAACCAATGGCTTTGAATGACACGCTGGACCAGATGGACTTAACAGATATATTCAGAACATTTGATCCTTAAGCAGCAGAATACACATTCTTCTTGAGTGCACATGGAATATTCTCCTAGATCACATACTGGGACACAAAACAGCCCTCAATAAGTACAAAAAAGGTTGAGATCATACCATGCATATTTTTAGATCACAATGCTATGAAACTCGAAATCAACTACAAGAAAAAATTGGAAAAACAACAAATACTTGGAGACTAACGAACATCCTACTACAGATTCTGTGTGTGTCTCTCTCTCTCTGCCCCTCCCCTGCTCAGGCTCTGTCTCTCTCTCTCTCTTTCAAAAACAAATAAACATTAAAAAATAAACAGGGGCGCCTGGGTTGCTCAGCCAGTTAAGCGTCCGACATAATCTCATGGTTTGTGAGTTCGAGCCCCATGTCAGGCTCTGTGCTGACAGCTTGAAGCCTGGAGCCTGCTTCGGGTTCTGTGTCTTCCTCACTCTCTGCCCCTCCCCCGCTCATGCTCTGTCTCTCTCTGTCTCTCAAAAATAAATAAATGTTAAAAAAAATTAAAAAAATAAACAAACATTAAAAAATATTTTCTTGATTAATAAATTACATACAGGGGTGACTAGGTGGTGTAGTCAGTTAAGCGGCCAAGTCTTAATCTCAGGTCATGATCTCATGGTTTGTGAGTTCGAGCCCCACATCTGGCTCTGCACTGATGGTGCAGAACCTGCTTAGGATTGTCTCTCTCCCCCTTGCTCTCTGCCCCTTCCCTGATCATGCTCTCTCTCTCAAAATAAATAAGCTTTAAAAAACAAAAAATAAATTACATACAAAGAAAAAATTACATACATTCATAATACATGGTGACTTCTTGCTATCACCAGAGAAAGTCTAAACATATGACAGTATTTTCCCAGTGTGGGGGAGCAGACATTTACAGTAAAGGGAGCTCACTGAGTAAAAGAATCAATGCATAGTTCAGGAAGAGCTTTACCTCTGCATATCTTGGTGGAGAAGTCAAGATAGTACTGTGGGGCACAGCTCTCATACTGACATTCCCCAAAGAGCAGGACCTTGTTTGGATCTTGGCAGGAGGTACAGCCAGCCTGTGAATCACAGCTTCTACAATGTGTGCTGCATGCTGAGCAGATAGGGAAAGAAAATGACCAGATCATTACAATTGCAAATACTGAAGCACTGATCAAACCTAGACAGATGTTACAAAGGAGCAAAGCACTGCTCCAACCTGTTCTTTAATTATGGCTCATAACCCTCCCCTGTGATCAACAGAAAAGAAAATGTTCTTATTTTCCAGAGAAGATAAATTATAAACCCAGAGAAGATAAATTATAAACCCAAGAATTGAAATCCCACATCCAACTTGCACTGTGATGTAGCCACAGAACTTATATTTACTCCAGGATCTCTGGAATAATAGTCGAGAGGTGTTTAAACCTTACTTCTTAAGGAATCAAGCCCCCTGTAGTTCATGATGTGGACTCAGATTTTTGAACGATGCCAAGATAAAAATTAGGTATCAACTTTATTGGGAAGCTCAGGAAATCCCATATTTTAAGTCACAAAGGACTTCAAGGAGGCCTGGCTTACTGATTCACCCATTTGTAATTCTCAGCAGCTACTGAATTCAAGCATTCAGGGATGATCCCCAAATGTGGTCATGCTTCCATCTTCCCTAACTTAACAACTGGCATTTCTCCATCTCCTCAGTTGTCCATGCTATAAACCTTGGAGGCTATCCTGACACCCCCCTTTCTCTCATTCCTAATCCACTCACTCATTGAATCCTATTTATTCAAAGTTTTCTATGTGATTCTCAGAACTTTTTGTTTTTCTCCATATCCCCATGTACCAATACATCTAAGCCATCACTATCTCCTACCAGACAACTGTCATAGCAGTTTCCCCTTACTAAGTTTGACCCCCTTGCATTTTCCCCTTGCAGTTTCCCCTTACTAAGTTTGACCCCCTTGCATTCTATTGTCCATGTCCCCATAAGAGCGATTTTTTTTTTTTAAATCTATACTGCTCAGGTTTCAGAGGGCACTTTCATCTATAAACTCATATCTTTCTTCAAACCTGGAAAGTTTCCAGCCATCATTTCTGCAAATATTGCTTCTCCATTATTGCCTCCATTCTTTCTACCTAGATATCTTAATACACACACTTGAATCCTCTCAATATAATCTCTAAGTCTCTTGTCTTTAACCCTTATGCATTCTTCAGTGACATCTTCAAGAAGGCCTTCCTTGACTCTCTGATCTAAAGCAAGTCTCCCTGTCACTGCTCTTATAGCACCCCAGACATTTCATTCATGCCATACATAATAATTTTCATTTAAGTGATTATTTATCTTCTGCATCCTTTAAGCTATAAGCTTCATGAAAGCAAAGACCAGGTTTGTTTTGTTCCTTCCAATAGTGCCCAGTACCTAGTCATCCCTCATATTGTGGGTGTTCGATAAACATATGCACATAAATGAAAGAAGCCAGATATTGTTAATTATATATATGCAAGCATTAGTATCTCAGCCTCATTCTGAAATTTTGTCTAAGTACCTGTCAGAGGAAAAATCTAGAGAATGATCATGTGAGTTTTAGATCTAGAGAATATCAAAGTGTGTGGCACAGTGCAGGAAGATTACCTCCTGGTAAAAATAAAAAAGAAGTCCTCTTGTTTCACATATGAGAAATGTCATTGATATAAAATACTCATTAGAATATGTATATTGGTAATTAAAGGTCCTAGAAAAATTCTAGACTGGATTTTCAAACAGATGGTTTGAGAATAATTAGAAACAAATATTTTAATTTTTGGAAACTTATATGAAATTAAACTGCCATTTCTTTTTTTTTTAATTTGGGTAGAATTTTTACACATGATGTATCTTAATTTTGGCAAACGGTTTGACAAAAATCTCAATGATAAGCCTGTGAATACAAAAATTAAGGGAGGACTAGTAGTTTTAGGTGGATTTGAAGACAGTTGAAATACATACTCAAAAAGTTATCAGTAAATCTTTGCAATTAGTAAAATGTCTTTAGTAGAATATTATGATGAAGTCTTAATTTTTTACTCGATCAATATTTTTATTAATAACTTTAATAAAAACAAAGAAATGCTAATGATATTTAAATATGCCACATACGCCTAATAGTCACATTTTGCCAGAACAACTCAAACTCAGTTTTAGCTAGTTAAAGCAATAAACTAAAAGGAATCAGATGAAATAAGCAAAACTGTAGGTCCTACATTTATTGCCTTTAACCAATTGCACAAATAAAGGAAACAGGAGGCCTGTTTAGACAGTAGTTCCTATAAAAAATTATCTAAGAATTTTAGTTGATTAAAAGCTTATTAAAGGTATGATATGGTGACTAAAGAAACCAACTCAATCTTAAACTGCAGAGCCTTGATATGACCTAAAGGTTAGCTGGACCCCCCTGCTTGGCATAGAGCTGCAAAATGAAGCCCAAATGCCACTTCCCCAGCTTAGAGTTACAGGACAATGCCCTGTCCTGATAGCTGAGAGCGTCTTGTGATTTACTTCCTCAAGCGCGGATATATCTTCTTATTCTTGAATCCTTCTATGCAGGCCTTCATACTGGCTTCCAAAAGAAATGGATTTGTGCGTTTTGAAATGCTAGAAGACTATATGGAGATTTGGAGGGATGCAGCAATATCACACCGAGGATCAGGGAGCTTCCACCATGTCTATCTGAACCTTTCTTCCTCTTTCACTGAACCCCTCATCTCTTACCAAGGCAATGCACAAATGACCTTGTCCTACTCAGAGCAGTTCTGCAATACGAAAGCCCCTTGGGTTTTCAGCTTCCGTCTCCAAAAGAATGTGGGTAAGGAGCATTTTCTCCATCTTCGGATATTCAGACCACACATGGTATTAGTCATGTTGGTGTGGTCACATCTGGAGTCCCTGGTGCTGCTCTCTGAGGTCCGGGACCCCAGAAAGTGCCAAGAGGACAGTGAAGATGGTGGTAGGTGGACCAGTGAGGGAAGCAGAAATGTACTTTAACCATCACTCATCAAGGAGGAAGGGACCTCACAGCTCAGGAAGTCCACCCTACTTGTTAAACAGGCTTGCTTTCTACCTCAGCTCTGAGAGAGGGTCATCCACTGCTGCTCCAATACTCTGTTGGCTCCAGTTTTGCCAGAGCAGCAAAGTGCAAGTGGGAAATGACAGTTAATTTCAAACTTTGGAAGGCAATAAGGTGAATGGGGAAGGGGACTTATTCTATACCGCTCCAGAGGGGAGCATTGGAGGGCCGATGAGAAAGAACAGTCGGACAATGAAACAACTATCACCCCCTGCAATGGACCTGGTGTCCTTCCTCATCGGTAGAAGTCTGTGAGGGGGAGTGACACAGAATCTCTGCAGTGGGTGCAAGGTTGCCTCTGGCCACCCTGGAGTTCTCCTCCTCACCTCTAAAGTGCTACAGTTTCAAGTACTGAGAGCCTCATTTATCATCTTTTTTTTAAAGGTCCTGCCTCAACTGGTTATCCTTGAATATAGAACTCAGTATATAATTTCTAAACATTTCTATAACCAAAATCCAGACAGTTCTCCAGCTCTTACTTTCTTCTATTAATGCCTCCCCTTAATACCGGTTATATTTCCTTAAAAGCCCTTCACTGCACAATTTCTAAAATTGTCAGGCCTATAATTGTCTACAATGATGAGCATTAGACGGGAACACTGTTGATTTTTTTTTACATGCTAGAAACTCAAATATCCCAACTTAAGGGCATGCTTCATTCAATCTTTGAAAGAATGAACTTTAAGCTTTAGCAAAGGACTAAAGCTGGGAGGTTCTTGATTTAACTGAAATAGTCTATGAAATCCTATTTACATGGTAGCACAGAAAATGTATTTGTGCAGAAATCACCTTGCACCAAGGAAAAAGCTTCTCAGAAACATTTTGATGCAATGGTCTTTTTTTTTTTTTTTTTTTTTTGTCATCCAAAGATTCTATTTTTTTCTTTTGAACTTTTATTTCTGTGATTCCACTGCTGTGAAGAGCCTCATCAATCTCAGTCACCATTTCTCCACCAACAGTCTCTTGCTCTTGAACAGAACATGCAAGTATTTCATTCGTGTCTCTTGTGTTAGAGAATCTGTAGATACTGGTAGACAGTTGATATATACTGAGCAAAGTTTTTGTTATAAAAGCAAAGAAATTTTTCATGAGTCTGAAAAGGGTGTTTATCTCTGGTCCCTCAACAGATGATGCAAAATGGTGAGTCCCACATAAATTCATTTCAAATGCAAATCCTTGCAACCATCTCAGTAAACTAATAGTAGTAACTATCTTTCTGTCTATAAAATATAAATATCTTAAACTGCTTGATTTTGCCTCTCATTCTGGAGGAGGAGGAGGAGGAGGAGGATGACGAAGACAATGACAACAATAGCTAATCTATACAGAAAGCTTGTTCCCTGCTAAGATCCATGCCAAGTGCAAGGTACCATTAGATGTCGGTACCATTATAATCCCCCTTTGACAGAAAAAGAAACTGAGGCCTAGAAGTTAATTCACCTGCTCAAGGGCACAAAGCTAGTAAGTGGTAGGTAGGCCTTGAACTTTAGTCACATGACTCCAGAGCCCACCTTCCTAACCACCAGTCTATAATTCCCTCAGTATGGTACTTCTAGGACATAAAATTGAAATACCAACTCTGTATTTGTTGGCTGTCATTTTCAAAAGGAAAAAGTATAACAAAATTTTTTTGCAAATGACACTTTAGTGATTGAAATAAAGTAAGCCGCCTCAGCATATCACAAAAAATGTTCCTTCTTCTGTGAAGGATTTCCTGATTTCTTTTCTACTCCAATTTGCCCTTTCCCTCATTTATCCTAACTCTTTGTTTGTGCCTGACACAAGTAATTAATCATATTTTGACTTACTTGAGAAATAAGACATCTATACAAGTAACTCTCATGCGAGACAAAATAACTACTGTTTGAGCAGAAACCAAATGCTTTGTGGCATGTCAAGCCTTGTGCATTGTCAATATTCAACAAATATATACAGAAAACAAATTAAATCCAGACAAGTGCTTAGGTCACTGGTCACTGATTGTGTACCAGAGTGAGTTCCACTCTCTGCTCAGGATCTTGGAATTGAATTGCCGAGAGAAACCACAAGGATAAAATAGACCAATACTATTTTAAAAATGAGGGGGGCGCCTGGGTGGCGCAGTCGGTTAAGCGTCCGACTTCAGCCAGGTCACGATCTCGCGGTCCGTGAGTTCGAGCCCCGCGTCAGGCTCTGGGCTGATGGCTTGGAGCCTGGAGCCTGTTTCCGATTCTGTGTCTCCCTCTCTCTCTGCCCCTCCCCCGTTCATGCTCTGTCTCTCTCTGTCGCAAAAAATAAATAAACGTTGAAAAAAAAAATAAAAAAAAAAAATGAGGTAACTAGAGAACAGAGAAGCTAAATGAGTGGCCTCAGATCACACAGCTGGTCCTCGCAGAGGAGATCCCTAGCCCAGCACCTCCTGGTTAGGCCAATGTCTGAATTATAGCCTGCTAATGGCATCCATACACCTTTGTAGATTAACTGTCTTTTTAAAAAAGTAAAGGCTATCAAGTGGGAATATGGACGCAAGAACTTAATATTTCCTGCAGTGACTCCAGAAGAGCAGGAAAGGAGAGAAATTTCATTTTTAAAAACCTACGCTGATGGGGCGCCTGGGTGGCGCAGTCGGTTAAGCGTCCGACTTCAGCCAGGTCACGATCTCGCAGTCCGTGAGTTCGAGCCCCGCGTCGGGCTCTGGGCTGATGGCTCAGAGCCTGGAGCCTGTTTCCCATTCTGTGTCTCCCTCTCTCTCTGCCCCTCCCCCGTTCATGCTCTGTCTCTCTCTGTCCCAAAAATAAATAAATGTTAAATGCTAAAAAAAAAAAAAAACCTACGCTGACAAGCACGGCCATCATCGAGATAGTGCCCGGGGAAGCAGGCGGTGCTGCAGGTCCCAAGGTGGGACAGCACGAGGTTGGCGTCACAGGAGGTGCAGGAGAAGGGTCCTGCGCCCTGGCAGGTCCTGCAGGAGGAGTGACATTCTGCAGAGAATAAAAGAGACACAAAGAGAATCTATGAAGTCAAACTCCTTTCCAAAGCAGCAGCCTGAGAGGCGTTAGTAAAAGCCCCAACTGAGAATGTTAGCATGTTAGCTGGTCTGGTTTACTGTCTCACAGCATGCTTCCCGCCTTTCTCTCTCTCTCTCTCTCTCTCTCTCGGTTCAAATCTTCTCCACTACTGCCCCAAAGAGAAACTCGTGAGGCACCACCAGCTCCTGTATCCAGCACTTACTCACTTTTACAAGCTCCTCTCTCTGAGTAGAATCCAAAAGGGCAATCAGGAACACAGTGGTCCCCCAGCAGCAGGTACCGGGCATTCTGGCAGCTCAGGCAGATGCTCCCGGTGTTGTGGAGGTCGGCTGCACAGTGCTGGCACAGAGGATGGCAGTCTGGAGAGGGCAGGGGAGCACACAGAAGGCATGGACAGCATGAGCACGAGGTCTCATCACCACACCCAAGGGCAGAAGGGATCGCAATTACCCCCGCCGCAGCACGGAAAGCAGGAAAAGAGCTCGAAGGCAGCATACATCAGGAAAGTAGACGCTTGGGACCTGTACAAATTGTGTGTTTGAGGTTTTTAGCAAATGGCCAGGCCCAGCACAGCTATTCACTTGTCATCCCTTTTCAACTCAACGACCTTCAAGTACTGGGGCGGCATATGATAGATCCTTGCTAGGAGTACAGAGAGAACTGTCAGACTAACAGGAATAGTACCATCAATATCATCAACATTTCCCCCAAGGGTGCTGAGAACTCTGGCCCAGCGTGCTCCGCCCCCGCCCCTTTACAGTGCTCCTGAGCTGGGCACAGCTCCCTCCACAAGCTGCCTTCTCAGGGATTGGCCTCCCAGAGTCTGTATACCTGTCTCAGGTGTTGATATGGAGGGGCTGGGGTTAGTAGAAAACTGGGTTGGGTTGGTGGAAAACTTGAGTCTTCAAATAGAGGAAAAGTTACAAGGAAGAGCTGCGAGTTGAAAAGTTGTTTTCATGACCCGATACATAATTCACAGAAGCCCTGCTGTACGAGTTGTGATTAAGGTTCTAAGACAAAGCACCTGGCATGGCCAGCACGGTCTCTCTTCTCGCCTATAAAATAGTCATCCTTTAATTAAAGAATCTGGTTGCGTTCAGCTCCCGTTATTGGTGAACACGTCCTCTGCCTCATTTTAGGTGGAATCACCCTTCAAGTCCTGTTTGCCATCCTCCATCCCAAAGGTGGAAGAAAATCCACAAATCCTGAATTACCCACCAAAGTGAAAGAAGAGTAAAGGCCTAGGAAATGGAAGGTTAGACTTCTAACCACAGGCTTCTCCATCTATCCCTGAAGGATTCAAAGCACTGTCTGCACTTGCTAAGGCACTACTCAGGGACCTGATGTCTTGTTCAGCTCAGGGTCTTGTCGATAGAGATTGTGATCTCAAGCAATGTTTAGATTAAAAAATCCTTGTCAATGATGGGTCGCCTGAGTGCTCAGTCAGTTGAGCGTCCAACTCTTGATTTCTACTCAGGTCATAATCTCCTGGTTTGTGAGATCGAGCCCCATGTCGGTCTCTGCCCTGACAGCATGAAGCCTCCTTGGGATTCTCTCTCTCTCTCTCTCTCTCTCTCTCTCTCTCTCTCTCTGTCTCTGCCCCTCCCCCACACATGAGCACACAACTCTCTCTCTCTCTCTAAATAAATAAACAAACATAAAAAAATCACTGTCAATCACTGCAGATAACCTGCCCCCTGAAATCTGTTTAAACAGGTCTTTTTCTCAATACCTTCAGTGAGACTTAATTGCTGACCAGGTGAGATGGGTTCCCCGCAGGAGAAATAGATCTCAGCCCCACACCTGCACCCACTCATTGCCACAAGAAGCCATTTGGGGACCTGCACAGCCACTCCAGAAGTTGAGCCCAAAGCGTCCTCCCCAAAATGCTGACTTTTCTGGGCATGTAGACTAACAGCCCCTGACCCTTCTCTGAACTTTGGGAGTTTCAAATTACAGGCAGCCTTTTCCCCTTATTAGGAACAATTTTCAATCCCTAAAAGCCAAATTAATCCTCATTATAGACCTTTGGTAAATTGTAAAGGAAGCAATGACTGTACTGAGAGAAATACGAGGCTACTTCCCCCTGATTCAGTGTATGGTTTCCATACAATGTTCTCTTTCTCTTGTGCCCTCCTCACAGTGCCAGGAGCAAAAGGGGGGATTCAAAAAGCTTCAAAAGTTACTGGAACAAATGGAGGTGACCGTGTTTGACAATGACCTGAATGAGCAGGTGCCCTTGCTAGGGTTGGAAACCGGAGAAACCCGAGCAACATTACTAATTCAAGGCTCCATTATTTGAAAAGTCACGGCCTCTTCCTCTTTCAAGCCAGCACTTACCGAGAGTTCTGGGCTCAGGCATGCATCAACAAGATCTGCAGGTGTTCAGTGGTCTAAAAACTAGTTGCATCTAACTGAGGCTTTCTCTGGTGTGCAATTAAAGGAATGAAAAAGAATAATCACCAAGGACGCTTTGAAGAGAAAGTAAGAAGATCTCTGGAGTACTTTGTGGGTACAATAAATAAATATTTATGAATTTGTCTGATCGTGGGGATCTCTAGAAGCTCTTGAAATGAGTGTAATGTGCATTAATTACTTCTCAAGGAAGCTACAACTAGACTGTGGATGCTCCTTCCCACTCTCACAGCAGCTGCTTGTAAACCCTTGCTCCCGGCTCCAGGCACCACCCCAACCCTGCCCACCTCCTCCCACCTCCTCCCAGATTCTCTTATCTTCTACTTCATTCAGCCCATCAAGCAGGAGCACCTTCGAGTCCTTCCTGTCAGCCTCCAAACATCTTTCTTTACCCATTTTTATTTCATTTCTTGTCTTCTCAGAGGATAAAATGGCTAATTCCTCCACCCACATCCTTGATCCAATTTTCAACATTAGAACATTATTTCAGCATTATTCCATCTTTTATCCCACCTCTCTTCACTCTCCTTGACCTCAACCTCTGAACAGCCTCTGCATTACCTACCCCTCCAAAGTTTTTCTCCACAACCATGCTGCCGTTTCTTGCCTTCCCTTCCCCACCCAAATTCCCTGCCTCCCTAACTCCTCAGCTCCCCAGGATCTGCTTTAGCCTCCGCGAAAGTGCTGTGGTATTGCCTTGAAAATGTCTCTCACCCCCTCTTATAACCAAATCTAACAGCTTCCTTTAATTTCTAACCCACCGGAGATCTCTGTAACACAGGACACTCCCGGCCACCCTTCTCTTTGACCCCTGTTCTGCTTTCATATGCTTTATCCTGGTGCTCCTCATGGCCAGGTCCTTGTTCTCTGCCTCTGACTGCCTGATAAATGTAGGGATTCCTCACCACACTCAACATCTGCCATCCCCTAATCAAGTCTCACTCTCTGAAGGTCCTAAACTACACATGGCTGTTTGCATCATATTTGGTATACAGCTACTAGAAGCCAGTGGAAAGGGCTCAAGAGTCTGAGACTCCAAAATCACTCAAGGCCTCTGCCTCTGTTCATAGCTCCATGTTAAGCCTCAAGAAAGCATCAGATCAATTGCCAGACATATCACATTGCATTCTGGTGTGAGTACCCAGAGGCAAAGAGAAATCAATAAATGGCACCTGAAAATATAAAACAATCAAATGCAGGTTGCCCAAAGCATTGCATTAATGCAAGGAAGTTTAAAGTTTTCCTTACACATGAGAAAGTATCCCAATCTGGAAGTTGGACTCCCTCTTTTTGTTTACAACCTGTATGCATCCCTTATTCATTCATCCATGGTTTAAAAAGTCATACTGAACACCCACTCCTATAAATAGATTCATTCCAAAACAACAAACTAAGTGATCCCATGTTAATATATTCATGCAAACCTCCCATCCCAACTCTCTCACTTACAAGCCCTATCAGAAGGCCACTTAAATATGCCCTGAAATCCTGCTCTAAAGTCAGTCCAATCTGGCTTTTATTAAACCAACCAGAAAAGAAAAATAAACTCCTAAAACCTGGGAAATACTTCTGTCTTGAAAGGCTTGAAGTCAAAATCTCTTTATAGGAGAGACTTCTTTGGGAGAGCTCAAAATGAGTAATGATGTGCAGAGAAAGAAGCCAGAAACCAGGGCAAAAAGGGCGTGAGAATTAATACCTGTGTTTTGATTTACAATCCAATAAGTATAGTTCCTGAGAACAGACCACAGAGCTCGGGCATGATAGGCTACAAGTGGCCAGTCCCACTGGGTACCACCTGTAAGCAAGCTTCAGGCTCAGGCCTGGGAGCCACTGAGATCTTCTGCCCAGAAGAGGGGCTGAATGTGGTTCAAACAAGAAGCTTGAGGTTTTATTTTTTGAATACTAAGTGAGCCATGGCAGAAAATATGAAAAACACTTTTACTAAGTATAAGTAAACAAAAACCACCCTAAGTAGCACTCTCAGAGTAAATAACTACTAACATTGACATTTTTATCTTAGTTCTTTTTCTGTATTAATTTTACATACATATCTCTTTACATAGATGAGATTATATTAAATGTTGTCATTTAATATCTTTTTTTAACTCAATACCATCAGCATTTCTACATATCATTAGGAACTCTTTATAAACATCATTTTAGGGACTGCATAATATCCCAGTTTTAAACAAATAAACAGGAAATTTACCATTTTTCTTATATAGTTGATCCTTGAAAAACCAAGGGTTAGGGGTGCTGACCTCTGCACAGTCAAAAACCTGTGTACAACTTTCAACTCCCCAAAAACTTAACTACTAATAGCCTACTATTGACTGGAAGCCTTAAATACGTGACTGTAATAAGTTAATCAATTAACAAATATTCTGCATGTTATATGCATTACATACTGTATTTTTACAATAAAGTAACCTAGAGAAAAGAAAATGTTAAGAAATCATAAGAAATGGAGAGCCTGGGTGGCTCAGTAGGTTAAGCATCTGCCTGCAGCTCCGGTCACGATCTCATGGTTTGTGGGTTCAAGCCCCGCATCAGGCTCTCTATTGTCAGCACAGAGCCTGCTTCTGACCCTCTGTTCCCCTCTCTCTGCTTCTCCTCCACTCGCTCTCTCTCAAAAAGAAAAGAAAAGAAAGAAAATCATAAGAAAAAACATATTCACAATTCTGTACTGTATTTATACAACAACAAAAAATCCACATATAAGTGGACCCGCAGAGTTCAAACCTCTGTTGTTCAAGCGTCAACTGTACTTGAACATTTACTTCCCATTTGTCCACTTTCATAATGAAGGCCCAGATAAGACCTTTGTGCATTTTAGATTAGTTCCCCAAAGACGTTGTCAAGGATGCAATTCATATTATTATTGCAGCTTATATTTATGGAGCTCTGAATATATATCGAGTACTATATTAATTATTATAAATGCATAATCTCATTTGCAAAAATAAAGTAGGTGGTATTATTATCCCCATTTTAAAGATGAGGAAATGGAGACTCAGAGGTTGATTTGCTCACACATGTCATCTTCACACTCACTCTAGAGCATGTACTTTTAACCACTACAGGCATGAAAAACATGTAAAATTCTTAATAGGTATTACAAATTCCATTCCAGGAGTTTGTATCATATTACATTTCCAAGAGCCACTCATAAGACTGTTCCATCATAACTCTGCCTGCACTAAGGAACTGAAAAATAGTAAGGCAATCTTGTTTAATCTGGTTGGTGAAAACTGCTATTACATCATTGGTTTCATTTATATTTCTTTTATTATAAGTGAGTCTGAGCATTAAAAAATCTTTCAAACAATAAAAATGTTTAAATGCCTACTGTAGGCATGGAGCTTTCATTATGGTGGGGAAAAAAACAACCCTGGATATATAATTATAGTTGAGTGTGAAATATGTGTAATCAAACAATAATTTGATACATCAACCAATGAGTTCTTTTCTCATTCACTGCAAGTAACTATCCCCATTGAACCAGGAAGCATGGACCATCATGTACTCCCAGAGAAAGTTATCAGAATCAAATCTACAAAGATACCAAATTCCCAGAGTCCAGGGAACAGATGAAAGATGGAAGAAAAAAACAAAACTTTGAAGTGCATTGGAGCTAACAGACCCAGGCCCTCCACCACCAATACAACCCCTGCATTCTTCACTTCTGTACCCAAGCCCAGAAAAATGCTTCAATCTGGAGAGGAAGAAGGGGCAGAGGCAGAAAGACCATTCACTTTACCCTTGCCTTCCACTCCCACAGAATAGGTTGGAGGCAGCCAAGTGGAATATTCAAGAATCCAACAGTAAAGTGGACTTGGACTGTGCTTCTTGCCTTAAGGAGGGTTTTTCTCCAAATTGAGACCTGCGTCGGAGGGCAGTAGAGATGATGGCACCGTGGGATGAGCAATGATAGAGTGTATGGCAAACACTGAGAGGCAGGACTGCCAGAAGACTGTTACAAACATTTTGTAAAATGCTAACAGGCTAAGTACCAGGGTGCCATATAAATCTATAATAGGGGTCCTGATCCAGTCCAGGAGATGGGAAGGCCTCCTGGAGAAGGTGGAGCCATGAACCCCTAGTGAGGGTAAGCTGGACAGGATGAGAAACAGTCCCAAGAAGAGGAAAAACTTAGGCCAAAACCCAGCAGCCCGACAGAACAGGATGCCTTCAAGGAACTGAGAAAAGTTCAATATGGCTGGATCTTGAAGAACATACAAAAGAACCACTTAGGACCTGGCTGTACCAGTTTTAGAATACCACGTGCATGTGCATGTGCGTGTGCGTGTGTGTGTGTATTCATTACCAGTCTATTTACAGAGGTCTCTGTGTTTTTTATTACAGATTTAAATGAGAAATTGTTATATAGAAGGTAACTAGTGTTGAGAGAAGACATGAGAACCATAGCAAAGAACCAACAATCTAAGAAAACTCAGGCATACAGCAACTCTCAATATGAACCTTTCTGGGGGGAGGGACCAGGGTCCCTGCTGTTCTTTCACCTCCTCCCCTCCATTACATCTAGAAGACTTTCTCTGTTAATAACATTCCACTGTTGAACTGTTCTCATGAGGCTTGTGCTGGACTAGGCATAATAAGAATATAAAAAATACTATAACATAAGTACATGAAAGCTATCTTGACCAGGAATGAAGATCTTGGATTCCTTTTGAGAAGGAAGACCAACATACTAGTGGTTTGTCTCTCAGGCATGCCCCGGGAAGACCTTTCTGCAAAATGTCAGCTTCTAAAATACCTTCAAAAATTAAAACAAAGTAGAATTTGGCCAAATCAGTAGTACCTAGCGGGTAGTCCCTACCTATTTGTTGAATGAAAGAAAAAAAAAAGATTATTGGAGTTAAAATACTAATAGGTTGTAGGGGATTTGGAGGCTCATGAAAAAGGCTCATCCTGGTTTTCAAAATCCACTTCAGGCCAAGAGGAAAAGGGCGCCACTTGGCTCTATGTGTGTGACAATTTACAACTGCCTTGTTGGTTGAATTTGAGATAATGAAAAGATAAATGTCCCCACAGCCAGCCAAATGTATTAATTATACACTGTAAACATAATTAAGAGGTGGTGTGAGCCCCATATCCAGGCACTGCAGCAGATGACCATGTGTCCCGGGAAACCACTCTGACACCCGTCACTTCACGCGTAGGAAAATCTATAGGCATATTTTCTAAGAATTAAGCTAGAGGCAACTCTTGCTTTCTTCCTGGTAGGTGGTGACCATCTGACAAATCCTAACTCAGATCCTTGCTGGACCCACACTGTAGGAACACAACTAGTGTCAGAAATTGTGTCCTCAAAATGGCAGCCGTATTCTCAGGCCAACAAACCAGAGTGAGTTCCCCTATAATCCTCCTCACCCCACCTTTCCTGCCCATTTCTCTCCCTGCAGGTGACATTTGGAACAATTTCACAGGATTCACTAGAGGAAGTTTATACTGTCACAGCTTAATTTGAACCAGGGCTGCAGTTACTATAATAGGGGAATGGAGTTTCCAACCCACCAATCTAGCAACCTCTGCAAGGATTAACGTCCCATCCTTAAAGCCCCATCTGTGAAGTAAGGCATTTGCATCTGACCTTGCTGTCTGTAATCAAAAAAGGAGGCTAACCTCAAATATGTCTAAATGGTGAGTGTGTATCCATTAATTGCTTAAAAGCAGCTCCTATTCCGGAGGCCGTCTCTCCAGGTCCTAGCAATGCTACTCAGTAAGTAAATCTTTATTTGTCACGATTTCAATTACAGTGAAGAGTCTTTAAATATGACTCATTAAGGGTGACAAAGAAAGAAGAGAGACGCGGGATACATTTATGCGTAGCCTGTTTCAGATTACTGGTGTAGAATAAGCATGTGGTACAGGGCAGGGCAGATGAAATTCCAGCTGTTTGTATGTGTGCCTGCTTGCTAACGAACCCAATGAATTAGCACTTTAAACAAACAAATTAATGAACACATTACAAGGGAGACTGGAAAGGGAGTATTAGCTCGGGCTGAAATACATACATTTCTTGTTTTTAAGCAAGTGGAGGATTCCATTTGTTCCCTAAATATGCACAGCAGGCAGACATGCTAAAAATTTAAATATACAAAAAAAAACTTTGACTCAGCAGCTGCAATATCCTCTAATATGTCACCCTGCAGCTGTAGGGAAATTACATGTGGTCATCACTGTGTGATGCTTTCTTCAAATCACAAAGGCTCTGCTTCGAGGATCAGTGAGGATTACCCACAATCATGATGGATGGAAGCACACGGCAGTGAAATGACTTATTTCACGTCTTTGGAGCGAAGTCAAAAAAGCTTGAAGATATTAAAGTAAATGCATACTGTCAAAGCAATGGCTTTGGATGTTGGTTTTATGGGGCAGTGACTCCTTAGCTGATAAATAATGACCTATAAAGACAAATTTAGACACACAGTGAGTTTTTAATAATGTCCTGTCAGTCGATTAGGTTCTTAATGCAACCACATTAAATGCGTTTGGAAGCGGTTAAAATAATCAGCACTTGTGGCTGTTCCTCATCAGGCGAAACAGAAATGATTTCTTGCCAGAACTCGGGGCCCTTAAAGTGCGTATAGAATTGGAATTCAGATGCCACCTTTAAAATTGACGAGGTACTACTTGTGAGATAGTACAGAAGAAATCCACAAAATAACATACAGATGGCGGAAGGGAAAAAAGCACCCTCTCTTTCCCCACAGATTGCTTTGTCCTAGCCCACCCGTGAGTGAGCTCTTACAAACCCTGTGTTCTTTTTGTAGCAGCGAGAGGCAGTGCCAGATGGACGGAGCACAGCTCTCTGCTCAGTTCTGGTGCCAGTTCTTGCTGCCAACAAGGGGTCATGAGAACCACTCCTCCGTGTATGATGATGCCTCCTACCTAGCCTTCCAAAAGCTCATGCTTTGCTCTTGGTTTACCTCCCCAACAAGAAAACGTTCACTTCAATGAACATTTATGGAATGTGAGTTGGGTGTGAGGCACTGTGGAAGTTACCTCAGGAGACAGAGCATTGAGTCAGATGCTGCATCTTCCCTTGAGATGCTCACGACAGGGTCTACTTTAGGAAAGCCACACCTGAAATGCAACATATATTTAAGGGGGACCAGAGAATATTTTATCCAAAGAGAATAGGAAGGACTTGAACTTGGTGAGATGCGGCAGTGATTGGAATGTGCAATAGGGCAGGGGGGAAGCAGGGTAACTCAACTGCTTTCGAATTACCCTGATTGAAAAATCAGTAGTGGGTGGACAGGAAATTCAGCAGATGGAAGAAATGGACCTGGTAGATTAAGGGAGATGAAGACGGGTAGTTTCCTTTGGAGCTTTTGAGTATGGTGCTCCTGTGCAGTAGCTGTCCAGGAGGTAGACATGTAAAACTGAGGGCCTGGAAATGGCTATCACGTGTGCACTAAACATGGGCTCCGAGGAGAAAACAAAAATGAGGACTGGATTGAGGCTGGGAGGGATGCTGCGGTCCCAGAGGAAAGGGGCTGGGGGACGAGGGGAGGGAGAGAAGGAGGGGGGGAAATGAGTAACAAGAAGAGGAAATAACTGCCTCGAAAGACCACTTCACAAGGGTGATGCACAGACAGGCTCCAGGCCACAGATGAAGGAGCCAGGGTGAGGGGGACTCCTTTCTCGGAGAAAGTAAGGAAAAAGAAGTATCTAAAAGAAGATGCAGAGACACTTGAGGAGAAACGTGAGGGAGAGTTTTTGTTGTTGTTTTTATCAGATCATGTTATTCTTTTGAATGAGAAAGAAAGCAGAGATGTAAACTGATCTGAGTGAGATTGGAGTTGAGGGAAAGTGGGGACAGTGCGCAAGAAAAGGCCAGGGTGGGCAGGATGACAAAACACCAAAGGGAGCTCCAAATAGTACAGTTGCTGAGAAGCAGAGAAGGTCTTACTGGACAGAGGCTGGTGACATGTGCTCAGCTGTGCGCCCTCTGATGTGGCCCCACTTCAATGCCCAGCTCTACTACTTCCTGGCTGTGAAACACTGACTAAATTGGCTAATGTCCCTAGTCTTAGTCTCCTGGGCTATAAAATGGAGATGCTACCAATCATAGGACTGACCTCGAAGGTTTGCAGTCAGGATTAAATGAGATAATACACGTGAGGAGCTGGCACGTAGTAAATGCTGAAAAATGTTGGCCACTATTTTTAAATTAAAAAAAAATTTTTTTAAGTTTATCTAGTTTTTAAAAGAGAGAGAAAGAGAGAGAGGGGGTGGGGGAAGGATAGAGAGAGAGGTAGACACAGAATCCAAAGCAGGCTCCAAGCTCTGAGCTGTCAGCACAGAGCCTGACATGGGGCTCGAACTCATGAGCTTAAGTCAGACGCCTGAGCCACCCAGGCACCCCACTTAAATTTTTTTAATGTTTATTTTATTTTATTTTATTTTATTTTATTTTATTTTATTCTATTCTATTTATTTATTTTGAGAGAGAGAGACAGAGACAGAGTGTGAGCGGGGGAAGGGCAGAGAGAGAGGGAGACACAGGATCTGAAGCAGGCTCCAGGCTCTGAGCTGTCCACACAGAGCCCAACGCAGGGTTCGAACTCACGGACTGTGAGATTGTGACCTGGGCTGAAGTTGGCACTCAACCGACTGAGGCACCCAGGCGCCCCCATTGGCCACTATTCTTTATCTGCTGTAGGCCCAGTCAGAACTGACACTGGTACTGATGGTCACGCCTACATCTAAATCACTGTTTTTGCCTATAGCATGTAAACCACAGAGATTTACACGTGTATAAGAAACATGGCTAAGTGCAGCCTTAGCAATCGTGCTATCTTTAGTACTGACAGGATGACCTGTGGGTCTAAATTCAGTTGTGTTCTTTGAGCAAGACTGTGGCCTGCAGTTCTTATGAAGACAACAGCAGTCCTGATTTCATCGGGAGCCCTGCCAAGTAGAAGGTTTTTAAGTAAGGTCTTTCTGTTATTACTAAAGCCAGGTAAGATATTATTTAGTAGAAGTCACATGAAGGAGAATATACAAGTTCTTCCTTTTTTTTTTTTTTTTTTTTTTTTTAATTTAGGAAGGCCCCAATTTAAGCATAGGTCATGTTCTTTTTTTTTTTTTTTTTTTTTCTGGAAGGAAAAGTAAAGAGGAGAAACACCTTGAAATATTCAATCATCCTTCAACAGACAGGGTGGTCTCTTAAATAAAACACAAATTGGGAGAACAAGGGAGAGACAATCACTGAAAGTTCTGGAGAGAGACTGGATATGCAATTCATAGTTCAAGCAATAGGAGATAGGCTGACAAGATGAGGAATAAGAAAAGAAAGTGAATTGCCAAAGAAGAAGATAAGGAAAATAAAGCAGCAAGTGTTTAAAGAAAAAAAAAAAGATACTAGAAAATTGAAAAAATATAGAGATAGAAGAATTGGACCAGATGGAATGAAGTGGAAGGCGAACAAGAAAGAGATAAGAAGCAAAAAATGGGTCACACTAAGAAGAAAGACCCTTGACATAATTACCATGTGAAGCATTAGAAGGGATTATCGTAATCATTAGGGCACCAGATTCGAGTCATGTATTTACACAGCATTTCTTGATCACCATCTATGTGCCAGTCCATCACTGCACTGAGAATTCCCACAGAATAAGAATTCCCACCTCTACAGCAAGGTTTCCTGGACGATCAAATGAAAAGATAAATGAGAAGATGTTTTGAAAAGTATAAAACTCCAGAAACACACCAATGTTACTATTAACAATAACTTGAGAAACAGACCTAGTCCCAGCTGAATCCCTGCATCTCATACTTAACCCCTGATGGGCCAGGTGGTAAATCCACCTCCTGCTGGTTACTGCCCAGCTCCACGATAGGAAATGGCCACTCAAATTAAGGAAAACAAACATAATGGAACACCAGTTAGCCATTACAAATGATGATAATGTGGATTCTTCCAATATTTGCCAACACAAGGAAATACATAAATTAAAGTGATATTTAAGAGAAATGAACAAAGAAATACATAGGTGCTGACTACAACTATAAATACATGCAACATATCCACTGAAAAAGATTAAAGTGAGGGGCGCCTGGGTGGCTCAGTCAGCTCAGGTCATGATATCTTGGTTCGTGAGTTTGAGCCCCGCACTGGGCTCTCTGCTGTCAGCACAGAGCCAGCTTTAGACCCTCTGTCCCCCATCTCTCTCTTTCTCTTGCACTATTGCAATCTCTCAAAAATAAATAAACATTTAAAGCAAATGCAGAATGCGGGGCACCTGAGTAGCTCATTCGGTTGAGTGTCCAAATTCATCTCAGGTCATGATTTCACAGTTCATGCCTCACACTGGGGTTGCTACTGTGAGCTTGTCAGCTCAGAGCCCACTTCAGATCCTCTGTCCCCCTCTCTCTGACCCTCCCCAACTTGTGCTTTCCAAAAATGAGTAAATAAATATTAAAAAAAATAACGTAAATGCAGAATGATATAAATTATTAAATTTCAATGTGCATCAATGTTTTTCTTTAAAGTGTATGTATTTATAAGAATATATACAATAAGAGTACGTGGCAGTCTAAAACAGCTTCCTTAGCATTTGAAACAGACAAGGAAGTTCTTGGAACATTCCCCAACAATGCTCTCCATCGCATCCTGTTACGCCAGTCCCTGTTAATCCACCTTTTAATCCACTAATCAAAAAATTGTTCTTGAGTCCCTATTGTTGTAAAACTATATTTAGCACCGTAGAGTACAACAAAATGGTTAAACATGTAGATTTTGGAATCACACTAAGTTCAAATCTTGGCCCTGTCTTCCTACTTTTGTCATTTTGAACAAATTACTTACCTTTCTGTGTTTCGGTTTCTTCAAATGTAACATTAGTATTACTTTGGAGGATCATTGTTAACATTAAATGGCAAAATGCATTCAAAGCAATTAGCACAATGCATGTCACATAAGAAGCCCTCAGAACAGTCACCTATTATTAGATACCACGAAAAGATCACTCACAGGAAATGTGAGCTAGTCAATGCCAAGTACTAGGTAACTGGTAGAAACAATCAGCCCACCAGGAATTAACGTGGGTCATGCCAAGAGGAAGCTGGTCCTAGAAAGGATGGAATCATGGGGAATAGATGGGCAGGATTTTGATGATCAAAATAAGGTAGTAACTGCTTCATGTTTATAGTGTGTTTCTCTCACCTTCCTTTCAGTTTGTAGTTGCAGGAGCAGTTACAGCAAGATGTAGGGCAGTGCTAATGCACCTGCCCCACATGCAGAAGCTGGTGTCAAACAAGAACTGGCTCTCACCTCTGGCTTCAAGCCATGGTGCACGGGGGCAGAGAGCCGGCACACTGGCTCACACAGGGCTTCTTCCCAGCTCCTTAATTATGTTCCACTTGAACTTGGGTTTTCATTGCTCAATGTTGGAGTTGTATCAGCTTATTCTAAAACAGGCATTTGTTGCTCCTTTAATTTGTGCATTTTAACATTTTCACCATTTTTTAGGGCTCCCATCTTTCAGAAATGATGACAATAAATGGGGGAAATCATGGAGGGACTCAAAAAGTTTTTCTTTTTATGATTTGGAAGAAAGATGTTAACAGGGCTTCTAATCAGTCCACAAATGGCTTCAGTCAGGTTCAGAGAGCAAATACTTCTCAGACCTAACACTGGAAGATGATTATTGATTGCTCTTTGGTGCTCTTCAACAAGCAAGAGAGTGGCAAACCTGAGCCCTCTTGGTGACCTTCTGCTTGCCCAGAGGACAGAAGGAGGAACGAAGGAAGGAAGGAAGGAAGGAAGGAAGGAAGGAAGGAAGGAAGGAAGGATGGAAGGGAGGGAGGGAGGGAGGGAGGGAGGGAGGAAGGAAGGAAGGAAGGAAGGAAGGAAGGAAGGAAGGAAGAAAGGAAGGAAGGAAGAAGGAAGGAAGGAAGGGAGGAAGGAAGGAAGGAAGGAAGGAGGGAGGGAGGGAAGAAAGGAGGGAAAGGAAATCCATAATCTGAGTATTGGTTCATTATTTCACTTTACCTTTAGGGAGTGCCAATAAATTGTCAAATGTGTTAAAATCATTGCAGGACTTCCCAAAGACTGTTCTGCAAAACACTCATCAGCTCTGAGAGGCTATAACAAATAAAGGGGAGGGGTCTGCAATGAAATGTGTGAGAAATGGTGCCCAGTCTCCTTCATTTTAGAAATTCACAATGCACATCTGCTTTTTTAAGGTTCTAAGAAATTCTGCAATAAAGAATAGTGCTTCACTTTATTTAACTGAGAGTTTCCCAAATTCACTTAGCCAGAAGTCTTTTTTTGCATGCAATACCTATTAACCATTGTTTAAAACTTGAGTCCCATGGGGTACAATATGAAAATGCTCAGAATAATATTTCTTTACTGACAATTGTCTTCTTTTGCTTACATTCTGTCATTACTGCCTAAACAAACAAAATTCAATCCCCCAGAATTGTACAACCCTAACAAATCAGCTGTTTATAATTTTCCAGGTCTCCCCCTCTACATATTATTCTCAGTATTATCTCCTCTTCCAGGTAAGAACTCAAAAGTACAGCCATCCCATCGGGCATTCCACAAAACCCACAGCATTTTTTTTAATGCTTCTGTATCTGGATATTTTCCCCTCATGTTTTCTTTTTAATTTTCACCATCTTCTATGAACAGGGGAAAAGGTTTTAGCTGAGAAAGACAAGTGGAGAAGGCACCTCAAGCTTTGAAATTTGGGAGAATGTTGTTTACATGTGGGCAAAATGTAAACAACAACAAAAATCTATGATGAAAAAGCCTGTTTCCATAGCACTGAACCATGCCTGCTGCAATTTGTCCACTCTTGCCTCTCACCTCAGTTCATTTATCTTTGTTGAAAACCTTCAGCCCTGGCCTAAATCTCACAAACTGTATATTTGCTTTGATAAGCTTGGAGGAGGAAAAAAAAAACAAAAAAACCCACACATATGACATCTCCATATGTGATAACACATTGAGGTTTTGGACCTGTTCCCAGGATGTGTTTATTCTTGTCTGTGTGATAGATTAGATGTAATTTTCTTTCTTAAACAGCTAAGTGCAATTAAGAGGTCTCTGATGATGATCTTAGGTACAGCTCAGATAGAGAATAAATCCTGTGAGTAAATCCTACCACCCTGCCAAGCTCATACATGATAAAGGGAACAGAGAGGGTTCTTCTCCAGGGGCTAGAATTTCCCAATGATGGTAACATGCATTTCACTGATGGCACTGCATGGGGAGGATTATCTTCTGCTTTGTCTATCATCACAGGGCTCTCCCTAACACCTTCCTGAGTTTAGATAAAAGTCCTTGAAATGTTCCAGAGGTAAACTATGACCTGACTAAAGCCACACTTGAGTTAAAAAAAACTGTTCTAGGAATTTAGGTTCAGGGTAAAATAAAAACAGCAGTTGAGCTCCTAGTGGCTTCAGAAAGAAATGGGTGTTCATTTAAACCTTCCACCTCCTCATGGACAGCTACTCCTAGATATCCAATGATCACCCCAAATTCAATTTGTCCAGTTCAAACCCCTTGCCTTCCATTTCCTGCCATTAGTAAATGGTACTCCCTCTCCTCAAATTTATTTGCCCAGAAACCTTGAAAATCATCCCCCAAATTCCCTCTCCCTTAGTCTCCAGGGCTGAGACATTGCTGACTTCTCGATTGCTTCTATTAGGCTGAACCATATAAACTTGCCACTATTTGATCATTTGTGCACAAAAACCAGCAATCTCACACAGGTCGACCTAATATATAATTAATTCTTAGTGAAGCCAAACCCCCTTCTCTTCATCCCCTCAGCAATTTTCTCATTAAAGGGCTTCCTCTCTGATCTGACTTCTTACAACTACCTCTTAAGATCCTTTTGCCCCAGTCTTGTCTTCTACACAATCTTTGGTGGATCTTTCTCTTCACAGAAATGCAACCACGACCTTCCCCTCCCTAGAAACCTCCAAGAGACCCCCACAGCCTTGATGACAAAGTATATTCTCCTTAAACATAACATACGAGGCCTTCGTGACTGGCCCTGTTTCCTTCTGCTTCAGGTACCATGACTCCCACACTCAGGGCTGACATTCTGCTTAATTCTTTGTTGGTGCCCGAACAGATCATAGTCTTTGGCCCATTTTCTGGAATGTTCTCCCCTCCAAATCTCCAAACCCCTCTAATTCTCACTCATCTTTCAAAATCATCTCAGTTATGGTGTGCTCTGGAAAGCCTTTACTACCCACCTTCCCCCACACCCAGTGTGGGTTAGGGTCCTGCCCCACAGATTTGCCTCCTCTCCATAGCAACATCATATTCAAACATATGTCCTTCGTTCACTCTGCTGTACTCTTCCTGAATACAAGCACCGTATCTTATTCATGTGGGCATCCCCAGGGCCCAGCACGGTGCCTGGCATGGAGTGTATGTCTAAAAAATGTTTGATTAAGCTGTAAATGAAGGAATTCATTACGGTGCTACAGAGAGAAGTGTGAAGACTTATGGAAAGGATATATATTTCTTGAAAAAGCAAACTTTGGGGTCAGTGCACTCCTTGAAAAGATCAACAATTGAAATTACTGGTCAAATTATTCTGTAACAAGCACTGACACACCAGTATCTATTCAACAAAGGATTTCTAAGCACCACACAATGGTTACCTTACTGAAAAACTTTCACTTACTATACCCAATTCCTAGGACAGACAAGGTTTGTCCCGTGCAACCTATTTTAGTGGGGACTGTTCTTCTAGGGCTGAGGATTTCCAGAGTCATTTAACCTAGTCCCATGATTCTTTATTCTAATGGTCCCCTATTAGCCTTAAAAAATTAATGTGACTCCTAATCACCTAATTTATTATCAAAGAGGGCTCTGGACATTGGAGAGAACAGAACTCATTAAAAATTAAATTTTTCCAATTTCCTTACATAAACATTTACTTATAAAATATGTCCCAGCATAAAATTTTTAGGGTCCACATACAGAATAGGTTGGAAATAGAAAAGTCATCATGAAGGTCCACCCTTCTAACTCCTCTCTCTGACTATAATCTCTCCTTGCTCTAGTTCACCTTCCACAGCTTATAGGTGTCCTGCCCAGAGCACAACCTTAGCCAAGGCACAGTCTTCTCCCAAACTCTCACGACTCTATTACCCACAAGATTCAGTTCAAACTTTCTGGCCTAGAACTCTGCATTCTCTAGACTCTGGTTCCAACTTAAATTTTCCAATCATTTCATCTAATGTGCCTTAATACAAACCTTGCTCTTCAGCCAGGTGGGACCACTCACTGGCCACAAACGGCCCACATGTTCTACCTTCTGGCCCGTCTCCTATGGAACCATACCCAGAAATCCTGCCTACCTTCCCTCTGTCTAACCAAATCCTAGCTATGACTCAGGAAGAATTTAGGTTCTCCCTTCTCTACAATGCTTTTCGCATCTTTTATGCCTCTGAACTCCTATAACCCATATTGCCTGTTGGTGCTATTATCCATAAGATTCTTTGTACGATTGTTAACTGCCAGTTGTGTTTTTGGTTCATCTCCTTAAGTAGCGTGCAAGATATCCGTGTCCCCTCAAATGGCAACTCAGCACTTTGTGGGTTCTATGTAAATACTTACTAATGTACTGAAACCAGGAGAACCCCTTAGTTCTCATAGTAACTGCTCCTTTGTATCCTAAAGTAAGAAGCGGTTGCTGAACTCAAGCTCACAAACTATAACAAACAGTCAGCCCCTGCCATCCCTAGATTCTTCTTCAAGGGTAGGCACTAATGTTTCCTACCTGCCGACTTCCCAAGTCAGCCGTGCCTATAGCTGGCAGTACTGGTAAGAGGCTCACACTCTGCAGCTGTGGGGTATCTCATGAGTCTCAAGCCTGGACTCTCCGAGCTTCCACTTTTCATTGCCCCTAAAATGTTTGCAGTCTTTACAATTATGTTTTTCCCTGAATACCAGCATCTTTTGGCTGTAGCCCTGCTGTTGACAGTTTAGTCTTCCTAGTATATAAATTCTGGACCCCAATGTCTAGCTATCAACTAAGGTCATCTGCAAAAAGGGATGGATCACCCAGGACCATGGCACTACCAGCCACACTTGGAGGGTTGTCATTAATTTGCTGTGCCCCCCCCCAAAATGGACAACTGAGGCATTAATGCTGTACCAGACTGAATGTGTTTGCTCCATACTATGATCTAGATAATTGGCCACACCTCATATCACTGCCCAAAGACAAGTCCTACAGACAGATCAACCTCAGCAGCATATATCCAACCAGATCTTAGCCTTTTCACCTTTCCCAGCAGCATCTCAGAATGCCTCCCAATCAAGCCAGTCAGAGATGTGACAAAAGCTGTTGCAGGCAAATCTCTTTAAGTTTCTCCTACAATTTGGAGAAATGGGTCAAGAAATATGTAATAACCCACTAGTCTATACATTCTTCTCTCTAGACCATAAGCTCTTTGAGGGCATTGTCTCATTCACCTTTCCTTTTTTTTTTTTTTTTCTTTTCTTTTCTGTATTCTGAGCATCTGGCCATGAGTAGACACTCAAAGATATCTGTCGTATGAATGAATGCATGAACCCTAAACACAGTATGGCTTCTTCATCATTACCCAAATTCCAGGCTACTTTCCTAATATAGACCTTTTTTGAAACCTGAGTTCTAAAATGAGGAGGAAAAAAAAATCCTATCTCCTGAGACAACTGATTTACTTTTAGGTTAATCTCCCTAAATTTTTGTGCCTAGGGTTGATGGCAAAAGTTCTCCACAGCAAGAGGCAGAAGATAATGTAGACAAGAGGGAGAATCTTCAGAGTGACTGAAGAAATGTGTTGCTATCTTAAGCTGAAGTGCACCACATAAGGTGCTATTATCATCACTTCGATCTTCATGAATATAAGGTTCCAAGTTTTTTCAGCAGTTTCAAGAGTGTTATTAGAAGATTCCATTTAAATCTACAAATATTTACTAAATGTCTGATAGGAAGCAGTGAAGTAAGTTCCCAGACATGAGACAAACGCCTCCCAAAAAATAGCTCTTCATCTGATGACAAAGGACAAATATGAAGAGACCTTTTTTTTTTTTTTTTTTAAGTAGCCTCCACGCCCAGGATGGAGCCCAACACAGGGCTTGAACTCACGACCCTGAGATCAAGACCTGAGCTGAGATCAATGTGGGCTGCTTAACCTACTGAGCCACCCAGGCTCCCCCAGATACAAGACAGGCTTCTTCAGCCTGGTATGGAGAACCTCAGTCTTTGGCTTGTGATTTCCAGGACTCTGAAAGAGCTCTCACTCACCAGTGCAGTACCCCACCAGGTTGAGGAATTGTTCTTCTTTACAGCTGGTCCTGCAGCTCCCACCAGCAAGAGTGACATGAGGGTGACAGGAGATACAGTCAGAGTCCAATGGGCCGTGGCACTGCCTGCAGGTGGGGTGGCATTCTGGGGAGAGAAATGAGAGCCAGGATTGGAATGAGCCACTCACCATGTAAACACATGAAACATTAATGCACTTCCACAAATTACAGCAAGAGCAGACTTTAGACACTAATCATCTTTCGAAGATTCCTAAGCAAGCCTGGCATACCGTTAGACCCGACCAAAAGATGACGTTTCTGCTGCCAATGAAAATGCTGTCCAAGGACAGAAGGTGGAATCTAGAACCATCAAAACTGGAGTAATTGGCTGCACATTCCAGAAGCCCCAGCAGGAATAGCCCCAATCTATAGAAGTAAGGAAGCTCATTCAGATCAAGGTCACAAAGCAGACAGGTGAGCGAGTGGCAAGACGCCCTCCTTCTCGTTAAAATACCTTGCGTGATTCAAAGAGCTAGACAGGGAAAGGAGGGTGACATTTTGCTTCTCAGAAATTCCTGGCAGGCAAAGGGGAGCCATACACAGCAAGGGACAGCAATATTTCTAACTAGAGTCAGATGCCAGCCACGCTCTCCCTTCAGGCCACAATTTGGATGCCTCCTGTTAGCAGCAACGCTTAATTAAAATACAAAAAAACAGAAAGCCCTCTTCCTGGAGGTTATCGTGAGCCAGGTTTGAAGTTCAATTCCTTAGACAAAACCATGTCAAAGCTATGTTTTCTCCCAGGGAAAGCTCAAATTACTCAGGGGGACTGCCCTGGAAACAAGTAAGTCGCAGGAGGTGTAGGCGGTAAAGATAAGGGCGAGGAGGAGTCAAAGAAGGCTGCAGCTGCAGTCGCATTGATGCTGCCAAGGCAGGCAGCAGGGGATTTAAGGATTTCTCTGCCAAGGACGAGGAGGTCTAAGCGTGTCTGATTCCAAGAGGAGCAGAGGTGAGGGACCAGAGCTGGGCAGCGCTTGCGGGAACCGATGACAAAGATTTCCCTTCTGGCACAGAGCTGGTGGAAAGCGCAGGCACAGATTTCGTGTATAGTCAACCACCTCTCACTTCTCATGGTGAGAGGCCAAGGGAAGATAAGGAGTTATATATAAAACAAACAGATAAATAAATAAGGCAAGCAAGTAAGAAAGTGAGCTGCTGATTAGAAGGCTAGCGTGAGCTATCATCACTCGTCATCCCTCCTACATTCCTGAGGCTCTTAACTTGGAAAATGCTTGTCCTAAAGATACTCGCATTCTCAGAATGATTTCTACCTCCCAGTTCTTCCTCCCCGCCAGATTTCCCGCCACCCGGGTGCCCTGCCAACTCGGGGCACCGTCCATCTGCTGGCTGCAAGCGGGCAGAGGCATAGACGGAGGAGAGTTAGAGCTACTCAGACTTGACCCCCCAACAATTTCACACACAGGACAGCCAGTGGGACCAGGGTGAGGGCACAAGAAGACAGACAACAGTTTTCAAGGACAACCCCCATGACGAGAAACCAGGAACATTCCCACTGAGCCCGATAGAGTGTTTAAAGTAGAGCAAACCCATCTAGGGCCTAGAGAGATTAGAAAGGTATTTGAAAAAAGAAAATTCCAGAAGAAATATAATACTGATCCTCAGTCTAGATTTGCATTTACATTGGATTTCCTCTTTGGAGTTTGAGGCTAGATGAACCTGGCAAGCATTAACTTATTTTAAAAATATTTTGTGCACTGGGGCGCCTGGCTCAGTCAGTTAAGTGTCTGATTCTTGATTTCAGCTCAGGTCATAATCTCACAGTTGTGAGATTGAGCCCTGTGTAAGGCTCTGTGCTGACAGTGTAGAGCCTGCTTGTGATTCTCTTTATTTCCCTCTCTCTCTGCCCCTCCCCTGCTCATGAGCACATGTTCTCACTCTCTGTCTCTCAAAATAAATAAATAAACATTTAAAAATATTTTGTGCACTTATTATATGCTTTCTGACTCTAGAAATACATGTGATACAATTTTATAACAAGCATATAAGCAGGTCTCAACAGTCTAATTTTAGAAACAAAATGGTAATCATGATAGGATGTGTTTTGTCTTTTCTTCCATAGATACAAGAAAACACAGTGCTACAATAAGGTGCTTAAATTTTAGTATTTTGTCAATTCCAATAAAACCCTGAACTAATCTCAACCAGTAATTTCTAGAATCTCTGTCACTGAAATATAAAGGTGTTGTTAAAAACTTATTGGACCGACACACCAAAGAAGAAAATAAATATCTTGCTTTCATCTCTACTCTCTTAGGCTGTAGCCAGGGGAAGTGGAGCTGAGAACTCTAGAGTTAGACCCAAATGCCTGGTCCTAAAGAGCCGCATTAGAACCTGGATGTAGTAGCTTCATGATCAACACCATCAAATCTACCCCTCCCTGTGTGCATAGGGCAAAGCTGACTCCAATTTTTTACTTCATCTGTATTTCCCTTATTGGAAGAATAGAACTTCATTTGTTCCCCTCACTCTATACCTTTACTCCTAACAAGTCCAAGATAAGGATGTACAGCTCAAACCTAGTGTCCTGGTATGACAAAAGTTTCAATGGCAGAGTCTGGCTGCAATACAGAGACATAACCATGGCATAGGGAACATGCCCCAGCATGTTACATACTCACCTGTGCAACCGCCTTCCTGGTTAAAATATCCATCTGGGCACTGGGAGAGACACTGCCCATCCAACAGCACTTGAGAAGGCCAGCAGGCTGTGCAGTTAAGTGGGTTTTTCCCTGCACACCTGAAACAGGATTGGTGACAAGCTGGAAGAGAGATAAAGCAGAGGAGACAATCAAGAAAGCTGCCGTATGACAAATTCGGGAGCTCTGTTTCTCCTGTTAACGTTCCTGGGTTGGAATAAGTTCTGCACATTCACTTAGTTTTTCCCAAGGACAGAGTACACATCTCACATACTTCTTTCTAAAGGCCATATCCTGCAAAGCAAGCATCTGTGGGACCCAGATTAAGTAAGGCACAAATGCCACGGAACAGAAATAACCATTTGCAGAGGCATACATTTCTTTTCTTCCCAAGTTCCATTCTCAGAGAATGTCAAAGAAAGACCAGAAAGCCATAAAACAGGTCTCCTTCCCTCAGGACAGTTCCTCCTCCATCATTAAACAATGGGCTGCTTATCAGGCTGCTCAAATTATAGCAAACAGTGATGGAAGCTTTACTTACTCATTCACAAAAATTTATATGGTGCTTACTTTGATGGAGACTGAACATACACAGGTGAGAACTGTCCAACATTTTGAGCTGCTCAAACTAGCTGCATCAACAGACACACAAGCAAGGAACTAGAATGCAATTAATGGGAGGCAAAGTATAGTAGAGAGAGTAAGAGCATCACATCACAATTCTATGTGACCTTGACTAATTTATATAACTTCTCAAGGCTCCTACTTCCTCATGTATAAAATGAGAATATAAACTGCACATACTGCAGGGGGTGTTGTGGACACTAATTGGGTTTGATGCATGTAAAGTTCTTAGGATAGTGCTTAGTATATAGTAAGGACTTAATACATCTTAGCTGTAATTATTATCATTGAGTGCTATGTTGCAAGTAGGTATACATAGGTATACCTACTTTTTATTTTATACATAGGTATAAAAAGAAATGTAGAAGCAAAGAAGAAAGAAGACATCTCTGCTTGCCTACATCAGACCTTTAAGAACAAAAGGGTTCTATAAGGAACTTATCAAACTCAACACCCAAAAAAACAAATAATCCAGTGAGGAAATGGGCAGAAGACATGAATAGACACTTTTCCAGAGAAGACATCCATATGTTCTGGCTGACAGACACATGAAAAGATGCTCAACATCACTCATCCTCAGGGAAATACAAATCTAAACCACAATGAGATACCACCTCACACCTGTTAGCCTAAAATTAACAACACAGGAAACAACAGGTGTTGGCAAGAATGTGGAGAAAGGGGAACCCTCCTACACTGTTGGTGGGAATACAAACTGGTGCAGCCACTCTGGAAAACAGTATAGAGATTTCTCAAAAAGTTAAAAACAGAACTACCTCACAATCCAGAAACTGTACTACTAGGTATTGACTCAAAAGATAAAAATACTGATTCGAAGGAGTACATGCACCCCAATGTTTATAACAGCATTATCAACAATAGCCAAACTATGGAAAGAGCCCAAATATCCATCAACTGATGAATGGATAAAGAAGATGTGGTATGTACGCACACACATACACAATGGAATATTACTCAGCTATCAAAAGGAATGAAGTCTTATCATTTACAATGATGCGGATGGAGCTAGAGTATATGATTTCACTCATATGTGGAATTTAAGAAACAAAACAGATGAACATATGGGAAGGGGGGAAAAGAAAGAGGGAAACAAACCATTTGAGACTCTTAACGACCGAGAACAAACTGAGGGTTGATAGAGGGAGGTGGGTTGGGGGATGGGCTAAATGGGTGATGGGTATTAAGGAGGGCACTTGTGTTGAGCACTGGGTGTTGTATGGAAGTGATGAATCACTAAATTCTACTCCTGACAACAATATTACAGTATATGCTAACTAACTAGAATTTAAATAGAAATTTTAAAAACACCAAAAACCAAAACAACAGTGGACATGTTCCGTGAAAAGAAAAATTATAAAGGCGATATTTGCATGAAGTTCCAAGGGTGGCCAGTGTATTAATCATGCTTTTTTACTTTCTGATACTTTGACATCTGGGGTCCTGCAAATCCTGGAGAGACTACCTTCCCAGGGCTAGTCAATTCCTAGAGATAGTAAATGACTATCATGGTAGAATGCCTTTCATATGCTAACTAGCCAGTCCCAAATCCACACACCATCACCTCCCCTATCACTCACACTGGGGCCACTATCCTCTTGCCCGTTGGAGACATTCCCTACACCCCAAAGCCCACTGAAGTTATTCAAATTAGCCAATCCTAAACTGCTTACTCTGTCTCACTTGTACTTTCCCACAGAAACCACAATAAAGGTTCTTGCTTACATTTTCCCCTCACTCTTCTGCCTCTTGACCAACTCTGGTGCTTCTGGGTGTGGCCCCTGTGGGCTCCCTCCTCTTAGAAACTGTGAGTAACACATTCTTTTCAATGGCAATTATCTCCTGATCTGTTGGCCTCATCACACCTGAATAATAATAAAACCTCTATTATGAAACAGCTAGTCATTCACCTCTAATCATTCATTTGTTATTGAGTCTCAAATAGGTCTAGGTGCTGGGGATATAATGGTGAGTAAGACAAAGACCTGATTCTTAGCCATGTGGATGATTTCAGGCCACCTGCCGCTGTCCATCCGGTGGACAAGATCCACAATTGCAGGGACACCACTCTGAGTCTCCTCTTTGGCCTCTCTGCTCCTTCTATCAAATACCCAGACAGAGACCAGCAGCTTGGAAGAACCAAATGTGATTTTACACCAATGAAGTCTCCATTTCTACCAACCCGCTATAAAAATGCAACATACGTTTTGTAATGTATGCAAGGCTAATATAAGCTAGGATGTCCTGGTCCAGCAGTACTGGTTGTTAAATATTAAACTGCCGATACATGGCTGACATACACTGCTGTTCTAAGTCTTCTAGTACTCCCTGCAGCCTTGACCCCATGCTAATATCCTGCCCTATCTATAAACCAACACCTAAAAGGTTTAACACCTCCACCAGGAGGCTTCCAGGACCCTGCTCCTGAACTAAGACCAATATCTATTTGGATTCGGCAGTACCTTGACTTACTGGTTAATAAATATTTGACTCTCATCTCTGGGTATACTGCAGAACTTTATACCTATTCAACAGTATTTATTACAATATGAAAAACAGAGCTAGAGCTCCAATTTTTAAAATAATTTCCTTTCTTATATTGCCTTGTAAACAACTCTATTAGCACAAATCACAGTAAGAATTTTTCCCCCAATATTTTCAAAATCACTGAGAAAATATTTCCTTTTCAAAAAACAAAAAAAAGAATAGGTAAGCAAATATTAAAAGGAAGGGTACACATTAGCCCATTATGCAAGACACGTTTAACACAAATGAACGAAGCGGCATGCAATCAAAAGTCAGGTGGCAATATTTCAAAAATCAGCTAGATTATACTGTCAACATAAAGCTTTCCAGGATGATTTGGGGAAGCAACATACTTCCACATATTTAAATATACCTACGACAATACCAATATGTTTATATTAGACTTTACAAGATTGCTAAGATCCCTAGCTCTTCTTCTTATACCTCCCTAATAAATAGGAAATCAAAGCATATCATTGTGGAACTGAAAACTAGGGAATATGAATTAATGCCTGTGAGCACACAACATATTTTATTTCATTCCATTTGGTCACAAAGTCAATGTGATAACCTGGCTCAATGTAAGTAAAGGTTATTTTTGAATTCATAAAACAGGAAAGCAAAGAGGACAAATAAGTTGAAAGATTGATGGGCCAAGAATTCCACAAGAAAGTCCCTTTGTCACCCACTAGATTTTAGAAATTTAAATATCACCACATCAAACGTTAGAGCTGGGGTCATTGGACATGTTTAATAACCAAATGGATAATGAGCCTGTTAGTTGCCAAGGGACACAGAGGGAAAAGGACATACTGGGTGGCCACCCTGTCAAAGGATTTTTTTTTTCCTTTACAATGCTCTGTTTCTGTAAGTACAGGCATTTGTACCTTTAAAACAATCTCACAAAATTTCAATTCTGCACCAGTTTCGGAAATGTCTATACTCTTTCAGTGACTTTAATGAGGCTCTATCATTCTATGGAATCTGCTTTCATAGCAGGAGTTTTGGTTTGAAGTCTAAGATCCTTCAAGGAAGACTAACTCCATTATAGGGCATATATGGAAAAGATTTGAAAGAAGTTCTATGAATAATTTCCCCACGTACTACTACATTTTTAGAGAGTGACTTTCCAGTTGATGGCTAAGTATATTTCTGAAAAAGCATAACTGAGCAGCTTAAGCACTAAAAGTGTTGGCATTAAAACTGTCCTTAGATGATTGTAAAGTCCACTGAACCGGACTCCAGAAAAATATTACCTAAAACAATTAAAACATATCAATTTTTGTTCTGTTATATTCTACTCTCTTATTCTATTCTACCCTATCCCCTATTTAAATTTCAAACAACAAACATACTACTTTTTTTCTTTTCAGTGATATAAAAAGTGGTTCAGCATCCCTAATTTTATATCATATAAAATTTCCTGGCTTTTCATGTCAAAAACAATTTTTGAGGTAGACTTCTCTTGAATTATGATGTAAATATCAAAAATCCTCTAGGAAATACAGTAGGAGTCCTGTGACAAGGGATGAAAACTGAAATGAATTAAGTCAAATAAAATCAATCTCCTCCTTTCCCTCACCATCCTCTTCTTTCTTCTCTTTCTTTCTTCTTCCCTTTTTTAAAATGAGCTGATTTAACTTATCCCTCCATTCCTCCCCACTCTTCCACTAGATTAAGAACCACTTAAGAGTAAACATCATATTTTTTCCATCTCTGATCATAGTAGTACTGTAGTACTGATCATAGTCCCTGTCCCTGGCGTGTCGTAAGTTCCCAATCAATGAATTCCTGCTGATTGAATGGGTGGGTAGGTAGGTGAGCCAGTGGGTGGATAGGTAGATGGAAACACTGGCAACACATTCTTCTAATTCTCCCATCTCTCTGATCATTTGCCCTCAGCCTTTCTCTGTTTACGTCAGGATACTGGAGCTTCCCAAAACGGCAACCTCTGCCCTTCTTCTCACTCTAAGAAAACTTATTCATGGCTTTAATGATGACCTCCATGCTGGTGAGTCCCAAATTTATGTGCACATCTCTGGCCTTTACTTTGAACTCCAATTATATAAATCTGCCTAAGGGATATCTCTAACTTGGTGCTTCACTGGTGTCTCATATTCCTTATTTCCAAAATACTACTCATCATCCACTTCCAAGCTCAGCCCATATAGACTTAATGCAAATTATGGCATCACATTCCTTCTGCCCAAAATTGCAGCTATTATCCACCCCCAATTCTACAACCAACCCACCACATTGTCTTTCTTTTTTATTCCCTGCCTCACTTGGCAGTCCCACCATACACCAAAACACCCATGCTGAAAACCTTAGACTTTTACTTTTCCATCACTACAACCCATCCAAGACTCTGTCAAACATCATAAATATGTCAAATCTATCTCAGCTTAACCATCCCCATGACCCTTTGGTGCAGACCTTCAATATCATTCATGATGTGGATTAGTGCAGCAGCTTCCTAACCAGTCCCATTGTTTCTCCGCATTTACTTGTTGCACAAGTAAGGGATTGATTTTTATAAAATGCAAACTGACCAGATTATTCCCCTATTTAAGATATTTTAAAAGTTCTCCAGTACCCAGAGTGTCAATTCTAAACTCCTTAGCGTAGCACATAAAGCACTTCATGATGTGACTCATCCCTATGTCTCCACTTTCGGCTTTATACTGCGGGAATACCAAATGCATCGTACTTCTCCAAATATGTCATGCCTTTGCACCTGCTGTTTCCTTGACCTGGAATGCCCTTTCCCACCTTCTTCCCTGGTGAACTATTAATTCTTCAACAGGCTGATGATGTAGTTTTCTCTCTGCAAATCTTTTCTCATACTTTCTCTCTCCCAGACAGAGTCAGTCTCCTCTATGCTCTTTTGGGGATAGAAAGATGAAAAAGATATAGATCATGCCTTAAGAAAAGCATGATCAAGTAAGGGAGACTGACATCTGAACAAGCAATTAAAAGAACATGGTACACGCTGTTGTAGGGGCCAAGGGCGGGCTACTTGTGAACTTGTGCCTACTGCCATTACAGTTGGGGAGCAAGAAATTTCCTGTCCCCTCAAGGTCCTTCTAGCTGGCCTAAGAATCAAACTGACATAAGACAGAATAACAAGAGAAAATCAAATTTATGTACGGAAAATCCATACAGACACTGGAATTCCAAAGACATGCAAAATGAAGTATATATGTTATCTTCAACTAAGGAGAGGGGTTAGGGGTCTGAGAGCTCAAAGAGAAGACATACAATCCTCAGGAAGATTACAGACAGTAAATGTTAGGTAAACCAATGTTTGCTGGGCCACTCAGAAACAATGGGACATACAAGGACTTTGATCAAATAGATCTTGCTAGGTTCTTCCCTGTGTATCATACCCAATTTATATCATAATGTAGTTATCTATGGTCATAGCTCTCTTCCTGGAGCAGGTCCTCTATCTAAATTCTTTTTAGGCAGGCGTGGGGAAGGTAAAGAGATTTTCCTGAATCTGCTGGGTTTTGATTGCTTTTTAACTGAAAACAGTCTTTATGCTAAAGTGGCCCATCTTAGGGCAGCCTGCCCTTAGCCCTACAACAGAATGTGTATCACGTTCTTTTAATTCCTTGTTCAGATGTCGTTCTCCCTTACTTGATCATGTGGTCCTTAAGGCATGGTCTATATCTTTTTCATCTTTCTATCCCCAAAGTCGAGCACACCCATGCTATAAAAACTAGAAGGGGAAAGTGAAAAAGATTGAACATTACCAGAAGACATGCATTTATACAGCTTATGTCAGCACTCTGGGGACTACATTAAAGAGTGTTGCTTAATATAGATGCCATGTATTTTATTCAATTAGTACAAGGGAATCCCAACTTCATAAATAATAACATACTCTTAAGCGGAGCAGGCAGACTCCTGCCCATTTATTTCTTTAATTAAAGCTCTTTGCCTTAAGGGCTTTGGTGAAACTTAGCAACAACTAAATAGATCAAAATACAAATAATGTACTTTTTCTTCCGATTCACCTAAAGCATGTTAATTAACTGACCAAAATAATTGGTGAATTTCCTATTTAAAAAGAAAAAAAAATGGTGTTCCAGTCCAAGATGGTGACATGGGAGGCTCCTGAACTCACTTCCAACTCACACCAAATCTACAGTGACACCTGGAACAACTCCCTCTGAAAGAAATTCAGAAACTAGTTGAGGGACTCCTAAATATCAGGCAAATGAGAAAAACCTGTATGGAAACAGGCAGGAAAGGCTGGGACACTCTTGCCATAAACCCCACCCCCCTGCACAGCACCATACAATCAGGAAGGAACTCCCAGTTTCTCCCTGAGGAATGAAGGGTTTAGAGTCAACATGTGATGCCCCAGCTTTTAAGAGTCCGCTTATGGGATGGGTCCCCAAAACCCTAGCTCTGAAAGCCAAACAGGCTTGAATCCACAAAACCCATAAGACTATATAGCAAGTAAAGAAGTATTTCTTAATGCGCCCACAAAAATTGGTGGCAGTTATCCCCCCAGGGCTCAGTACAGAGACTGGAAGTCAGAAAAGCCCATTCTCCCTGTCTTTCCCAGAAAGAGACCTATTTGCATACCTTAAAAATTGTTGGCTAAGGGTCAGGCTTCTAATTTAACACATGCATAGAGGCCTACTGACTGCGAGACTCCTAGTAGACCTGGGAGGTGGACACCATATTTGTGCTTTACCTCTGCCTCCTTCCAGGTCATTTGTGTCTTCCTAGAAGGCCCTTATGCACATGCTTGGCACCCCCTTGACAACCTGGCTCTGGTGGTAAGTGACATTAGAGTTCACTGGTTCAATGGGACTATAGCAAACAAAGAAACAGTTCTTAACTGGCTGGCTATCACCCCATGGCTCAATGCAGAGGAAGCAGACTGAAATACCCATCCCCCAGTGTTCCCTTCGAAGAGGTATATTTGCATGATTTAAAAGCTGCTACTTGAGGCTCTAGTGTTGATCAGCCATCATCTTGGCTGCTAACTGAGATCCTCCCCTTTGGGACACTAACAAATCTTACGTAGCACACCCTCAACTCCTAGAGGCCACTAAGAACAAAGAAAATGGCATAGACAACCACAAAGGGTTTGAAAAACACTCAACGGCTAGGGCTGGCTGAACAATAAAGGTACAGAGAACAAACTGGTCGTTGCCAGGAAGGAAATGGGTGTAAACTTCCAGATATAAGATAAATAAGTTCTGGAGATATAATGTGCAGGATGGTGGCTACAGTTAACAATATTGTATATTTGAAAGTTGCTAAGTGGTGATCCTTTCCCAGTATATACATATATTGAATCATGATGCTTTACATCTTAAACTAACAAAATGTTCTATGTCAATTACATCTCAATAAAACTAGAGGAAAAAAAAATTTTTAAATTGATACCAAAACTGTATTGACATGTGCTTCCTGCAGTAAGACCCAGCCTAAGGAGACAATACTATCTTCAAGACTGAAAAAGAAGACCTGGAAAGATTTGGTTGCTAAAACTTCCCTGGGGCACCTGGGTGGCTCAGTCAGTTAAGTGTCTGACTTCAGTTCATGTCATGATCTCGCGGTCCATGAATTCGAGCACCATGTCGGGCTCTGTGCTGACATCTCAGAGCCTGGAGCCTCTTCGGATTCTGTGTCTCCCTCTCTCTCTGTCCCTCCCCCACTCACACTCTGTCTTTCTCTGTCTCTCAAAAATGAATAAATGTTAAAAAATTTTTTAAATAAAATAAAATAAAATAAAATAAAATAAAATAAAATTTCTCTTATGTTTAACCTGACTAGAGCTCCATGATTATTCTAAGTAGAATGAGAAGGATGCCAATGCAGGAATGGGGGCCACTGGGATGGTTACTACCTCTCCATTCCTTGTTAAAGCAGTGTGCCCACCGACATACTACATCAGAAGACATGTAAGTAAAATTCATTATTGCAGTACAGAGTTCACTTTTAAAAACTTGCAATTCTCTCAAAATCAGATCATCTTGGACCCTCTTGCTGAATTGTGTGGGAACTGAAAGAATCCATCATTCATTTGCCACAGAATTGGGGCAATTACATGGCTAATCTAATCACCCTGACTATGTTCGGCTCCGGTCCTGGTCACCATTGCCAAGCTGTTGACATGGTGATAGAGCTGCATCATTAATTGAGATGGCCTGGCCTGAAATTAAATTGTAAGGCTCTAGTGTGAAATGAAGAACAAAGGATACAGGCTCGGAAGGGAATACTTCCTGAGCAACCATGGCCTGTATTAAAGCCTAGGATCCTCCATTGCTAAATCATTCGTTAGTTAATTCCTTCTAAGTCTTCCTTTCTTCGTCTATAAAATGGGAGTAAATGTAAACTCACAAAATTTCTAATAAAATAATTGGTTGTAAGGAACTTATAAGCCATGAAGTGGTGTGTGTGTGTGTGTGTGTGTATATATACACACAAGTATGCGTATAAATAACTGTAAGAAAATATGCCAAAAGATTAAAAGAGGTTATCTCAAGATTGAAGGGTTATAAGTAGGATTTACAGATAAAATAAAAGATACCTAGTTAAATCTCAACTTAAGATAAACAGCAAATAGCATTTTAAAATATCCCAGGCAAGGGGCGCATGGGTGGCTCAGTTGGTTAAGCGGCTGACTTTGGCTCAGGTCATGATCTCACGGTTTGTGAGCTTGAGCCCTTGTCAGGCTCTGTGCTGACAGCCTGGAGCCTGCTTCAGATTCTGTGTCTCCTTCTCTCTGCCCCTCCCCCGCTCACACTCTGTCTCTCTCTCTCTCTCTCACAAATAAATAAAAATTAAAAAAAAAATTAAACTGCTTTAGTTAGAAAGAAGGATACCAATGATAAAATGATATACTTGCCCTTCTTAAGAGGCTTGCTTACTCAACTATAGTCCCTGGACCAGGAGCATTAGCCTTATCCCAGATCTACTAAATCTGAATCCACATTTTCACAAGATTCCCAACAGATTCTTATGAAAAGCTCTGATCTAGACAGACTGCAACTAAAAGCTAAGGTTTCAAAATAGCTGAACCCTTTAAAAGAAAGAAAAAACAAAAACAAAACACCTCAACAAAAATGGAAGGAAAATCTGAAACGGAATTTAGAGATCTGCCTGATCCTAGGAACATTCGTAGGAAAGAGGAAAAGCCTCCCAGTGACAAGAGCTCCAGGTCCTTTGTCCTGTCCATCCACCATGGGCTGCACAGTCACTAAATGCCCCCAGGAGGTATCCGTCTTGGGAATTACCATAAGAATGGCACTCCTGGAATTGTACAACGTAGCAACCTTCTACCCACCTCTACCCAGGGGACTTCATATGGATTCATGAACTCACGGAGGCCTGGAAAACCAATTGGGATAGATGAATAAAAAATTAAGGGATAATATTATTTCACTTTTATGTGGAATTTAAGAAACAAAACAGATGAACCTATGGGGGGTGTGGGGGGAAGAGAGAGGGAAATAAACCATAAGAGACTCTGAAAGATAGAGAACAAACTGAGGGTTGACAGAGGGAGGTGGGTGGGAGATGGGCTAGGATGGGTGATGGAAACTAAGGAGGCACTAGATTGTGATGAGCACTGGGTATTATATGTAAGTGATGAATCACTGAATTCTACTCCTGAAACCAACACTGCACTGTATGTTAAGTAGCTAGAATTTAAATAAAAATTTGAAAAGAAAAAAAAAAGTATAGTTTTTTGATCTTTGAAAGTTTTGGAGGAATTGAGTTTTTATTATTTTATTTGTGCAAAGGAGCTGATGGGTATTTCCTGTTTTGTTTGTTTGTTTGTTTGTTTGTTTAATGAACTAGAATCTGTCAATGCTGACAGAATCAGTTAAATAGGTGAAATGAACTCTGGATAACATTACTGAAATCCTTCTTTGAGTTAATACTAAGTACTAAATGTTAATACTAAATGTTAATATTCAACAAACATGCACAGTTTGGGCTGACTACTGAAAATGCCTCCACATTGTCTTTCACAATTAGTAACAGACGGTCTTTTGTACCAGCAATTGTAGCCACATTTTGCAAACACAGAGGCTATATGGAAAAAAAAAAGCATTAACGTCAAAGCTCCATCTTCTAAAGTACCCAAGTTCATTTTTGAGCATAAGCCAAAATCACAGGACAAACACATGCAGGTGGCCGTCCCCAGCTCACCAAAGTATTTCTGTTTTGGAGCGCACATCAGCCCACCTCTTTCTCCCCCTCTCTTATCCCACTGTGGGCTTCACAGCACAGACCACTACTCAAGTACCTGACATGGGTTTTGTTGCTACTGTTGTTATTCATTTCATTATTATCTGTTTCTCTCACTAGAATATAAATTCCACAACAGTAGGGATTTTGTCGGACTCATTCTTGAGTGTACCTCCAGTGCCCAGACAATGCCTGCCACCCAGGGCCCACTCAATAGAAATCCGTAAAAGGAATGAATAAAAACAGACTGCCCTTGAGCTACTCATCAACAAGGTTCTCTTTGGTCACTGTTTGTTAATTTTGTATTTTTTCGTCCTTCAATCATAGTCTTGGATGTTAGTCAAATATCTCGAGTAGTTTTGTTTCATCTTCCACAAGATAATTCCTGGGTTTGTCATGTAGCTCTGAGTAGAAACTTTCACGATAACTTCTGACACCACTTCAGACTCTAAGTAAATTGCTTCTTCCTACAATGCATCTGCTTCTCGCTTTCATTAGCTGCAGTAATATTCTAATCACTCTGTACTGCAGTCTCAGAGAGAGGAAGAGGGAGAGTTCCAGAAAATAGTTGTTTTTCTCTTCTTTATAGAAAGGCACTTGAGATCAAAAGTGCTGCAAAATAAACTCTCAATGGTACAGCCACAAAAAAACTCCAACCCTTTGAAATGTTCTGCACAGAAGCAAGGGCATTTCTGGGTATGTGTGAGAAGGAGAGCCCAGTGCAATCTCATAGGGCTCTCAAGCCTGACTTCATAGACAACACTTTGGCAGAATCGACAATGGAACAGACTGGGAGGAGGCAAAAAGGTTTCCAAAGATATGAGATGAGTGACAGGAAACACATCAGTCAACACACTTAATACTCAGATAGGGTTGGAAACAATTGGTGGTTGCACTCAAGTTTCCCAATGGGATCTTGGGCAACTCAATTAACCTTTTTCTGCCACATTCCCATCACTTATAAATTGAGTACAACAATCTACCTAGCAGAGATTGCGCAAGGATTTGGTAATAAATGTGAGTAGATAGCTATATGTGTGATACCTAATAATATTACGTTAACTGGCATAAAATCACGGGGTACAAGGGACTATAGAGGTTAATCTAGACCTTTCACATGGGGCCACAATTAAACCACTCTACAAGGATTAGACTGTAATCCTTTTAAAAAGGTGTCTGTATAAAGGGATTCCCAGAAAACGCTCCTTTGTCAAGGATGCTTCCTTAAATCCTGCAGCATTTTACTATGCTGTGCTTTTGCCTCTTCAGCAACCATAACACAGTAGCCCCCAGGTTTAGGGCATAGATACTGGAGTCAGGCTGACTTAGAATCCACTGGACTCTCCTCTATGCTGGCTACATGACTTTGAACAAGCTATAGCCTTAACTTCTGGAAGCCTCCATTTCTTCTCCTCTAATACAGTTGTCCCCCTACCCTATAAGGTACCAAAGCTATGTGAACAACAAGTAAGGCACTTCACTTAGCATGTGGTTCATGGTGTGTACCAAATCAACAGTAGCATTATATTCTGGCTGAATAACCTTGGTCACTCCAATATTTATTTACGACTTAACTTTACAAATGTTAATTTTTGTTTCTCTTTTCTGATCCCTCTTCAAATTCCCTATTTTTCACTTTTAATATAGTGTCCAAAATTATAGGAAGAGGCTAACTATGCTGAGTAGCCTGGGAAGATTTCTTCTTTATTTCTCCCAGGATCAGAGGGGAAGGCTGTATGGTGTGTGCCTTGGGAAGGCACCGGGACTCTTAGTGATAAAGATTCCTGTATTTCAGAAGTGGTTGTGGAAACAGAACCATGAGAGTTTAAACGACCACAGAGAGTTTAGGCAATGCATACGTGGGTAGGAATCAGTGTATTTAGAGAGTAAAGACCCTTTCCCTAATTTCTGGGCACTGTGTAACTTCCCTGAAGCCTGGTGCATCCCAGGGAGCAGGGTATTACCTCTATAATGTTCTTGAGTACCTGAGTATTTGGACTGAGATTTATTACAGTTGAGCATGGGGCTTTACAATTTGCCAAGAACTTTCACACTCCTAACCTCCTTTGATCTTGGCAAAAGGTCTGTGAAAGATAGTTATCCCTATTCTAATGCTGTGAATGCAAAGGCTCAGAGAGCTTAAATGTCTGGCCTGGGGTCTCTGTGTTCCAAATCTACATACTTCCTACCATTCCATAGGACTCACTGTGTTAAAATCTTTTAACTTAACCTTGAAATCCATCATTTCCATGTGAGAGTACCTTCCAATGTAAAATTGGATATTGTAGGATACAAAATTGGATCTGCAGCATGCTTAACAGTTATGTGGTAAAAATAAAAACTCAAACTTATGCACAGGAAAAGATTTGGCTATATTACAGCAAAATGGTGAAAGTAATTACCCAAGTGGTAGATGGTGGGCAGGTTATCTTTCTACATTCAAAGTTTCTTTTAATGAACATACATTATGCTCACAATGAAAAATATGAGTATTGATTTTTTCAAGTAGCTCGAGAGTCAAATATATCCAACAGCAAGGCAACTTTGTGTAAGAGCAGAGAGGGGCCTCCCCTACCTCCCCCCAAAATTACACATCTCTCCCCTTCATCTGCTCAACCACTCATAGATGATCCAGCTATTGAGTCAAATTATTCAAGATGGCATCAATTCTCTGTAGATGCTATGCTAAGGCAATGGTGGGAGTCACTTCTAAATTTTGACAGAAGTCCAGATTTTACCCTGAAGGGGCCAATTCATATTCAGAGTAGCAAATTAGAAGAAATAATAAATGGAATTCTACCATGAGCACTGGGCCTTTCTTAGCTACTCATACTGTCTCTGAAATAATTCCTGTCTGGAACTTTTTAGAATGTAACTTTAGGGACAGTGGGGTAAATGGAACCAGCTCTTTAAGATCATCTATTATTCACCAAGGGAAGGAGAACGAGTGGGGTCTCCTTTGCATGTCGGTCTTCTCCATCCACAAGTATCCTGGAACAGTTCTTTGTTTTCACGAAGGGCTTCTGGCTTTGGTCCCACCTCCTAGGATCTCTCCAGAGCAAAGCCCAGAAGCTACCTAACATTTCCTCAAATCATGCTTCCTCACCTTCACAAAGTCCAGTGTTCTCCAAGTAAAACTGGGCTCTACATTGGGACAGGCACACGCCAGAGGTGATGTTCGCCCCAGACAGCTGCTCAACTTGCAGTCCTTCATCAGGCTTCTTACACTGGGCACAGTGAGAGGGCTCTGGACCCACACAAGTGAGGCAAGAGGAATGACAGGCTGCCATTAAGAATAAAATGCAGAAAACAATCCAAGGGTCACATATATGCTGCAACCAAGGGGAGTCCCTAATTAAATCTAAACTACTTAGAAGAGTTCACCTGATACATCTTATCAGAAAATTACCTTCTAGTGTTCTATACACAGCACAGAGTGATAATATTCATGAGAGGCACAGTGAGGGTAATGTTAACTGGTCACATCTCTCGGGTTTGCAAAGGCTGTCAAGTTAGAGTATGAAAAAAACAGCAAACTGGACAATATTGGCTTGGTTCTCCAGATACACATTCACTGAATGATGTTTTAATATCATGGCCTCAGTTTTTATTGAAGATTTTAACAGGCACCCACACAAAGGCCATTACTGTATTTTTTGCAAAAATGGTTGTTACGTTATTGTCTACCGTGTCATCCATCACCCATCGTACAGGTGTCCAGGCAACAGATTTTTCTTGGAACTTATGTGAGGAAAGGCTGCTTTTCTAGACCAGGAAGAGTCAGTCCCCTTTGGAGGAGTAACAAGAATTTGACAATCCATCATAGTTTCTTATTTTCTTCGGCTACAGGTTGAAATCAGAGCCAGATAGAGTACTGGAACTATTTCATGCCCACATTTTGATATAATCAACTCTTTACAAGTGCTCTTTAATATACTAAACTTTGATACAATTAATTCTAGAAGAGTTCTTTAAAAGATTTTCTAAATTTTCTTTTGCAGAATATTTATTATAGTTACCCTATTTTAAATACATTTTTTGGGTAACTATTCTCAAACTCTTTTCCAAGCTGCCCTACCATATAAGCAAACATACATTAATTTCACTTAATTAAAGTGTTTGCTCCCAGTGTTATAGTTTCAAAAGGCAATGACCCCACCCTCCCAATGAGCCCAAAGCCTTTTTGGCAAACAGCTATTAAAGAGTTTCCATTTCACTCAGCCAGAGGCATTGCTACTAACTCAGTTTGCTCGGCTATATCATTAACAAAAAAAATTCTTCAGGGAAAAACAAACTGAAGGCAAAAAAAATTAAAACAACAACAACAACAAAAAAAAAACCACCCCAAAACATTAGCAATTCTAAGAGAACAGGAAAAAGGAGGAAGAGTTTGGTTTCATCTTAACGTACAGTAAGGGAAATGACAGTCCTCTCAAGGATGGCCTGAAAAATCATGAACTTTTGGGTGTCATCACAAATATTCCCATGGGAGTTTTTCAGAGTATCCCTTGGCAATGAAAAAGAAAAGCATATAACGTATGCATAGCCATGTAAGATACATTATAGGGAAAAGTGCACTGAAAAGTAACTTAAATCTTTGTCCTTATGATGGGAAAGTCTCCTAAGAGTGAAAATGACACCAACAGTACCTCTGCAGACCCCGTGGTCAGGGTAGAAGCCTTCTCCACAGCTGGACAGGCAGCGGCCTTGGCGCAGAGCCTGGGGCTGGATGCAGGCTGTGCAGTGAGAGGCCGTGGGTCCGGAGCAGTTGGCACATGAATGATGACAAACTGAGGAAGAGAGCGAGAGAGAACCATGGGACCCAGGACTAAAGAGCCTCCTTCTTGCCTGGGCTCCTTATGTGGGAGGAAGCCCCTCCTGGGTCACTCTTAATCCCTTTCAGCTGTCACACCAAATCAAGGGGAGAGATGTATGAAGAGAGGGTTACATTACAAGAACTGCCCACAATGCCCCTTTATCCATCCATGTTCTATTATTTATTAGCTACCTTTTATTTAGTGTTTGTGTTAAATGTTTTATGCACATTGCTGCATTTAACTTCATAGCAATTTTGAGGGTTTGCAGACAAGAAAACTGAAGTCTTGGGAAGTTAAAAAATTTACCGAAGATCACAGAGCTAATTAGCAGAAGAGCTGGGATTTAGCCCTAGGTCTATCTGAACCTAAAACCCTGAACCCGAATAGGGAAGGGTGGAAAGTTTACACGTCTGAGTGCTAGAAGCACTGGAATTTTGGCTGACTTGTCCACTAACTCATCTATGTCCTTAGCCAAGTCAGAGTCTCTCCAGGCCTAGGTTTCTTGGCACATGCACAGTGAGGTGGGACTAACTGGTCATTTAAGACACTTCTGACATTACAAGGTTTTAAGTAAGAATTATATTAAACAATCTGACCATTACATGTGACAATGTCAGGCATGCATCTTTGCTACTGTGGTCCTGGGTGGTAACAGTGGGACATCTCTAACTCTAATTTACAGATATTACCATGGCCTGTCCTAAGGGACAGGATTGAGATACTAAAAGACTCCAGAGAACAATGGGCAGGAGCCGGGAAAGGGGAGTGTGGAAGTGGATGAGACCCTTGGGAGCAGGATGTTGTGGAAAAGGAATAAACACTGGGTGAGTAAAGAGGTTGTCAGACAGGAGGGAGGTTGATAAGTCAAGGTTGTGGGACAGATCTCAATATTCTGCCACTAACCCACACTATAGGTAGAAGTGAAAATATTTATGTTTGTTTGGGAGGAGAGGGGCAATCAAGGTGTCCCAGGCAGCAATAAGTTCCCAGAGTTGCCTGCAAGGAAAGACACAAGTCAAGCATATATAAGTAGAAACTTATAAAGTCTAAAATAGAAATGTTTCGTAGTTAAATTTGTGCGAATCTGAAAGAAATAATACATATAGCATATAAAATCAAATTTTCAATAGATACAGATGTCAGCTTTACAAGACATCAAACTTCGTTTTTTATTTTATTTTCTGTGGCGTGTCATAGTTGCCAATACATGTATTTGTAAATGCCATCTAAGATAGGATTCTGTCATACCTACAACCTAAGTTAGTGAAGGTTTATAAGTACACAAAGACTATATGAATATCTTAAAGATGTTCTCGTCATTGAAAAGGACCAAATGATCTCTAATAGGTGATTGGTATGCATAAGTACTTTACTTAATCACTCAAGTCCTCCAGTACCACCCGCATCACCCACTCCCACACCAAATACACACAGGTTCCATAATGAAAAAGCATTCCTTTTAATTCAACATTTTCCCATCATACACACAAATTCCCAAATGAGCAGCAATTATTGTCAAATGCATTAAATATTTTTTGATGATGATAATGATTACCCATGTCTTACCTTTGCAGCTGCCAGTGGCCTCAGCATAGTACCCACCAGGGCATTCAGCAATGCATTTCCCATCATGCAACACTGTCTTCTCGGGACAGGTAAGACATCTGGGACTATTGGGACCACAACTCTTACAGGATTGGTCACAAGCTAAGGGGGAGGAAAACCCACCAGAGAAAGTCAACAGTGAGCAAAGGGAGCAGAGAAGTCTATTCTTTACAATGTCCATAATTGGTATTAACATGGAAATCACATTCTCTGGCTGCTCATCTGAGTTCTGTTTCCTTGACTCCAACATTTCAAAGTACTCTGTACTTTCTGTTTTCATAGTTGAAGTAGAACCAGATAATTATTCATTGAACTAACCATAACATAGCTGGCAGGTACACCTACCAGGATATCCAATTTAATATAGGACTTAAAGTCAAAATGGCCTTGGGGGTGGGGATCCCAGTCCAATTGGAGTTGAAGATACTCTCAAACTCATTAATAATCAGAAAAATGCAAATTAAAATGGGATGTCCCAGTATATCTATTAACCAGAAGAAAAAACAAATCTGAAGCTTGATAATAATGCCAAACAGTAGCAAGGATGTGGAGATGAGACAACCTTCACACTTAAGAGTATAGAAGCTGGTAAGCTACCTGGTACTACTTAGTCTAATAAAGAATATGCAGAGATAAGAAACAAACAATTCTGCTCCCAGATTACCCATCCCCAGGAACCTTCCACACAGGTTCATAAAAGGGAAGGTTTGAGGCTTTTCACTGGTGCTCTCTAGTGACAGCATGGGGATGGAGGGAGGTGGGGAGTCCCTCATGGACAGTGGATGGGTGAGCTATGGGGGACGCAGACCAAGCAGTGAGAAGCAAAGGGCTAGATGAGATAGCAACACGGCTGACTCATAAACCATAATACTGAGTGGAAAAAAAAGATAACCTGAACTTCATGACACAAGATCATTTAAGGAGGAAAAAAAAGGTATATATACTCAAGAGAATATCCATTTTACATGACACCATAAAAACAAAGAGATAAAAAAAATTAAAATAGTTGCCTTGATGAGGAAGGGAAATGAATATAAAAGGAAGGAAAGAGAGACAAAGGAGAAGAGGAAGGAAGAGAGACAGAATGGCTAACAGAAACCTCTGAACTTACTTTGATTTATTATGTTAGCTAGAGTCAGAAAAGCCCTTCGTAATAGCATAAGTACTTAAAAGACTAAAGAATGAGGAGGTTTTTGTCCTTTGAATTTCCCCACCCTTTATATCTAACATTTGTAAAACTCAAAGCATGAACCACCAATGAACTTGGTTGCTATAAATTCTTTCAGCCAGGGCATACCACCGTTTATGACAGGTTGTGCTGGATTTTTCTCAGCACTTGACTTTGAGATTTCTACAGATATGTGCTGCTTGGTTATAAATTATTAAACCAACACTGGCTGGCCTTTATCTTGAATAGCACTGAACTGAACTGGAAACAAGTCAGCATTATCAGCATCAGACGTTTTAATTAACATTCCGATACCAATCAGTGACTTGGTTCACTGATGTTTGGGAAAATATTTATACAAACACTTCTGAAGGCATTTGACACAAACTTAGAGAACTCTAAGAATTTTATGAAAAGTATAAACTCCAGTCTTTATCAAAAGGCCTGTTGGTCAATGTCAATGGTATCACAAAGTCTTGCATCATGCTAAGCAAATGGCAGGCATTCAGTAATTACCTGTTGATTAATTGACTGGTTGGCTGACTAATGTCAGCAATGGTCCATCCTCCTATCTGGAAGGCTTTTTTTTTTTTTCTGATGCTTTGTTTCAAAATGTATACAGATAGCATTCCAGATGTGTATTCCCTCCCTAAGCCACCTGTTCAGTAGTCTTCTTTTTTAATTTGTTCTCTCAGTAAGGAGGTCTGGCTTTCTTCATCCAACTTCTTAGCCAAAGTAGATTTCCACTTCTCACCACCTCAAGGCTCACACTAATCCCTCCTTTTTTTTCAAGCCTTCCTTCTAAATACCTGTTTCCCCAGCAAAAGTTGCTTTCTCAATCCAGATAATATCGTCTCAGTAGCAGGTCAGTGTCACCACCCCTCATCAGTGACAGTAGCCAGCTTCCTTGGGGACTTACAAGCTAAATGCCTTTGGATTTGTGCAAATTTGACATGTGCTGACCTTTAGAGAATGCATCTGGATTAATTGAGCAGGAAAGTGATGCTGGCAGAAAAAGATTAAAATGCTCAGGCTAACGGCAGCCTGGCCCTTCTTTCCTTGTTCTCTCCTGAAGCTACACAAAAGCCACCTGTGACTCGTTCACATCAAGTGAGATTTTTCACACCAGTGATGCTGATGGATCTCTGCACAGCTTTAAGCAAGCAGCTGCCAGGGGCTATCTCTCTTTCCTAAGACAAGTGGATTTGTCAAATCCCAAAGATCATCTCATTTTTGCTGTTGCCCTGCTCAGTAAACAAAACGAGGACAATAACTCAAGAAAGTTTTATGGGCTGTACATTTTTATTGATTTAGTGGGACTTTGTTAAAAAAAAAAAAAAAAACGCATCACAGCCTTCCTGTAGGTATGACCATCACAGTAAACTCAATTCAAACCTTTCATTCACTATCAGGTGCCTACCTGTGGACTTGGCAATGTCCACAGGGCAGCGGCTGATCTAAAGACTGACAGGAAGACAGGGAGAAAGGGGAAGAAGAGGATAGCCAGAGACAATAATGAGAAGGAGAAGGTAGGGAAAAATAGGGGAGGTGCAGAGGGAGGTATCTCATTATAGCCAGTAGAGCAGTTGGGAGGCAAGTAAAATCTAAAGCTAGAAGACCTAGGCTTGAATCCCAACTCTGCCCCTTATTAGTGATATGTGACCTTAAGGGAGTTTCTTAACCTCTCTGTCTCCTCTGGACCATGAGGATGGTAATAATAACCATCTCCTGAAACTGTTGTGAGGAACAGACACCAAACACAGCAATAATCTGTGCCAGGCACTGTGCTAAATGCCTGTCTATATCAACTCAGTCCTTCCAATAGCCTTCTGAGCCGGGTGTGTGTTAGTTTCCTGCTGCTGCTGTGACAAATTACCACAAACTCAGTGGCTTAAGTCAACACAAATTTATTATCTTACAGCTTTAGAGGTCAGAAGTCCTAAAGCCAAGGCATCAGCAGGACTGCATTCCTGCTGGAAGCCCTAGGGGCAGATCCATTGCCTTGTCTCCTCCCCAAGTCTAGAGGCTGCCTGCATACCCACTGCCCCGTCTTGGCATCGCCCCGACTCCTGCTTCTGTCTCAGATCTCCTTTTCAGACTTCCACCCTTCTGCCTCCCTCCTAGAAAGACCCTTACGGTTAACTGGCTCACCCAGATAATCCAGGATCAGCTCTCCCATCTCAAGATCCTTAACTTAATCACACCTACAGAATCCCTTCTGCCATTTAAGGCAGCCATATTGACAAGTTCTGGCTATTAGGATATAGACATCTTTGAGGGCCATTACTCTGTCTACCACAGCTGCCACTATTACCTCCATTCTACAAAAGGGAAACTGACACATGGAGAGATTATGTAACCTGCCCAAGGTCATGCTCTTCCCCCCATACTTTCTGCCTCTCAGTGGGTAATGTTTTATTTTTTTTAATTTTTTAATGTTTTATTTATTCTTGAGAGAGAGAGAGACAGAGCACAAGCAAGGGAGGGGCAGAGCAAGAAAGGGACACAGAATTCGAAGCAGACTCCAGGCTCTGAGCTGTCATCCCAGAGCTGGATGCAGGGCTGGAACCTACGAGTGGTGAGATCATGACCCGAGCCAAAGTTGGATGCTCAACCAACCAATTGAGCCACCCAGGCGCCCCAGTGGGTAATGTTTGTAAAGCACTTGGAAGGAAACACTAGGTTAACTCTTACTGTCATGCCGTGGGCATTAAACGTTAACTCTTACTGTCATGCCATGGGCATTAAAGGTAGAATACACAGTAACTGCTTCAGCTAAGTCAGGGGCACCAACACAGAGGTGGGTCTGCCTTTGGCTGGTCTAAGAGTGTCTTTATTTACATGCATATGTGGAAGGCTGTCTGGCGCTATGGAGGAGTTTCAAAATTGGAGGAAGGAAGCCTTGCTCCTCTCCCTACAGCTGAGAGTCTGGAGCAAGCAGCCTGAGTCTCAGAGGATGAGGCTAGAATGAACACCCTAACCTAACAAGCTGTTGAGGAGTGGGGGTGTTAAAGGTGATCCTATCAGTTCAGAAAAAAAGTGTTTTGTAAACTACTAAAACACTGCCAATGTTACCAGCCATTTTCATATTGGTTGAGTAAAAGAAACATTCTAATTAGAATAAAATGAGGGATGCTGGAAGAAAAACAAGCAAAAAAAAAGATGCTCTGGCATGCAAAGCCAGGCACTTACCACTGCAGATCCCCTGCTTGTTGTAGAACCCAAGGCCACAGCTGCTGTCACAGCTGCCCTCCCTCAGCACTTGGAGGGGGTCTCTGCAGCCCAAGCAGTGCTTCTCTGTCGGACCCCAGCAGGCAGAACAGGACTCATGGCAGACTGCAGGCAAACAGCAAAATCAGTGAACAGTCTATAGCGGAAAGGGCTGGTTGCAATTTTTCTTTCAAAGATTTTAGAATTTATAAGGAGGATGTTGGTGCCTTCATTCCTAAATCGCAATGCACATATGTATATCCCAGGAGAAAAAAAAAAAACACCCCCCACAATACCTATTTCTGTTGGCCAGAAGTGCAACTTCCATAAATGACTGCTAAGATACTTGGAACAGGAAATCAGAGGCTTTTGAGTAATGAGAATCACAGGGAAGGAAATCATAATTTTCAAGACAAAGATGGTCTGTCTAATGAAATCAGATGGCCCTCTATCACCTTGCCACCTTGCCTTTTGTAACCATACGATGAACCGTTGACAGGATCACTACTCCTACGTTCAACACCATCAAGAATCAGCAAGGACGAATGCCATGTACTTTTGTCCTTGATTAAACCTTGAAAGACCTGGTACTTCTGGATTTTTACTGCTCTCTCCCTCTTTCCATCCCTCTCTTCTCTCTCTCTCTGTCCTACCTCAACCCTTTCCTTCTGTCCTTCCTCATTACTCTTCTAGTCCCCTTAGTCTCTGGTTTGCCCCACCAGCTTCTGCTCTCGGCATATATCTTGAGAGTCTTTCTCTTACAAGTTAACTTTCTAACCATACATTGTTCCTAAACCAGAGTTTTTCCTTTAACACTCAAAAATGTCCTTCTCAGGGTGCCTGGGTGGCTCAGTTGTTTAAACATCAGCATCTGACTCTTGATTTCAGCTCAGGTCATGATGTCATGGTTTGTGGGATCAAGCCCCATGTTTGGGATCCTCTCTCTCCCTCTATCTCTGCCCCTCCCCTGCTCTCTCTCTCTCTTTCTCTCTCGAAATAAATAAATAAATAAATATTTTTTTTAAATGTCCTCCTCTTTTAGAATTTGATTTTTTTTTTTTATTACTATTAGGCTTACTTCTCACCTTAGCATGTCTGCAAAGAGAGGCCTATTCTAAATGACTGGATATATTCAAATTTGGTTCACTGTCTGTATGGTTAAGCCCAACACATGCTTCTGTTAATGCACCCTGGTTTTCAAAATGTTTGCTTCACAGTGGAGCACAATCTATTTGCAGAGGTATTCATTCTGACCAAAATTGGTAGAGAGAATTCTTTTGCTGATTGAAAGAGACTTGGGAACTATACACCTAAGTAATTTAATTAGGTATCCCTTTAGAATCCGAAAAGGGTGCCTGCATTGAGAATCTCAAGATCCAATCCTCTCCTCTCAGCTTTCAACTGCACAGGAAAGTCTTAATTTCAGACAACTTTCCCCCACCCCCCCCAACAAATTTAGAGATAATTACAAATTCTGTTAAATTCCAAGAAGGACTCTTCAATAAAGAATAACAGTGGTAAGGGTAGAAGGGACCAACTTTAGGTGGATCTGAAAGATGGGAAGTGGACAGCTCTAGGTTTGCACCAACAAAGCCTTTGAGAAAGGAAGGAGTTTAGGGGTGCAAGGAATAGAAGGCTGCCCCTGTGGCTGAAGCTAGTGGACACAGTGAGACCAGCAGGGCACAGAGGATCACAGTGAGGAATGGTGGGGCACAGTGGACTGATTCATGGCTGGAAGGATAGGAAGAGGCCCAATCAAACTTGACCTTGGAGATCATGGAAAGAAATCAGGATTTTACCCTAATTGTAATGTGAAGTCATGAATGGGATTAAACAAGATAGACACAAACCCCGATTTTTAAAGCTCTCTCTGGGTGCCACGTAGAGAGGGTGTAAGGACTTGCCTACAGGCAGAGAGACCAGTGTGGAAGCCATTGCTCTGGTCCAGGCAAGAGATGACAACAGCAGATGAAAAGCAGAGATGGAAGAAAGTTTACTTTATTACCTGGTTCCCTTGCTAGACTGTAAGCTTCATGAGGGCAAAATCCATTTCCATTTAATTTAACTCTGTGCTGAGCACACTGCTTGGTACTCTACATTTGGTACTTCACTTATAGTTAACATCTCATTTATATTTTATAAATGTTACATGGGAACACTGCCAATATTAGGATAAGCTACTAAAACTACATTATAACTAAAGATGTGGATACAAAGCTCCCAGTAACAAGTTCTACCCTGAACATACATGAAATCTGTCATTCATTTATTCAGCTACCCTTCAATTAATGACTCTACTCATCATCTGAAGTGCCAATCACTGTTTGTGCCTCTGCCTTATTGTTGATTCAAAGACACTACTTAAAAATAAACAACAACAACAACAACAAAAACAAAAACACAAAAAAGCAAATAAAAAACCCAATTTCACTCCTAAGAAGGTATGTCAGGCTAATCTATCGATATTCAACAGAAGCATCTACCACATGCAAGGTTGTGCTAGCCTGGGGGGCCTTCCCAGCTAGCCATCGGTCAGAAGTCTGCTAGAGGAAACATTTAAACCACCCCATCACTTGAGCTCATTGGTAGCATTATGCAAACTGCACCAGGGAGAAAGTGCCTGAGAGGATGATGAGAACTAAAGACTAAAAAGACAACAGGGACCAGATCACAAATGTCAGGCACGCCGGGTAAAGACCTTGGACTTCATCTGTAAAAGTTTTAATCAATTTTTCTTCTTAGAGAGTTTGCTCTGCAGTGGGGAGAGGAGAGAGTAATTAACTCAAGACATTCTTGAGGCATGAAATCATTTTTGTCCAGGGGGTGCAGAGGAGATGAGAAATTAAAGTACAACCCCCTAGTTCTCTTCAGGAATCGGCTGATCGCAGTGTAGACCCTTAGCTGCACGGGCTTTTAAAATCGTAAAAAATACTTCCAACCTGGTTGGTAAATGGCTATCATCCTGGTCCCTCCCTGATAGTCTGGTTCCATTCCTGGGAATCCTGAAAGACACGTGCTTCAGGACCTGAAAGGTTCTGACATAGGAGAGGGTCTCAGGTACCCCCCCCCACCCTGACTTCTGACCAATCTGATCTGTGCCATACTACTTGTTACACATTTTTAACATTATCCCTAGTGTTGAAAATCAGAATAGGGACAAAGGATGAGCAGGATAGAGGCTACAGGCTTAGGGATGGCACTTAAACCTGTCACAAACTGAGCTGTACTTAGCATTTCAGCCCTGTCTTCTGCTATGTCCCTTGAGCAAGCTAGATCTATGGAGCAGGGTACCCTAAGCATGCCGTACGCCTGTCTGTGGTTTCTGGATGCCCTACACAGGATTCACCCAGTTGGCAATGCCTCCATCTCCTTCCATAGTCCTTATAACACAGCTTACACTTGAGAGGCCTAAGCTGTCATTACTTCTGTGAAGCTTTATTGAACTTGTCCAAACAGTCACTTCCTTCCTCTGTGTTCCTGCAGAATGTTGTACATTCTCTATGGTATTTATCCTATTGTCCTGATCATTTGTTTACAAAGCAATGCCTTTCAATGAAATGTAGTAGCCTCCAAAACAGGGGCCAGGTTTGAATCATCTTAAACCTCCAGTGTCCAGATTGATAACTTGTACAAAGTGAGTATTCATTAAATGTATGTTAAATGGATACCCAGCAGTCTTTTTTTTTTTTTTTTTTTTTTTTTTACTGGTTATGAGGGATTCATCCTATCAGTTAGTTACCTTCTACATGGAAACAACTAACCATGAGGTCATAGTCTGAACATATGATAACTGAAGGTAGATAGTCTTGAGGCTGTAAATCTACCTAATAAATATTGGGTTACAGATCTACTTATGATGACAACTATTTATGCCACATCTATACAGAGTACCAAATATGAGGCCAGGCCATCTCTTTTTCCATAGCAAACAAAAGGCATGTTCCATGGTTAGTCAAGACAGCAGAAGGGATTTTTATTTCTTCAATACAGGACTAAAATGAACTGTCATTTCCTTTTTCTTTTTCTTTCTTTCTTTTTCTTTTTCTTTTCTTTCTTTTCTTTTTTTTTTTTTTTGAGCTATCATTCCTTAAAATGACATACTCCTACTGTGTTTTGCAATTGATTTCTAATTTCTAACACTGAACATATGTTACTGCAGATAATCTCTTCTTCCAGGCTTATTTTACATGTGGCTTTTATTACACTTCGGTTATTATGAAAAATAGAAGGTCACTCCCTGACTTTTTACCATAATTTCTCTTAGTGATACATGTCCGATCACCCAGGGTTTTTGAATTGATATTGTGAAAATGTGGCAATAAATTTAAAAAGGCGGCTAATGAGAGAAAACCATCTACTTATCTCAAATGCAGTAGATAATTTATTTAGGAAAGCCCCGGACTTTTCTGGAGCATAGCAAGACATGTGCTGGCTTGCTGAGCAATCCATTTCGAAATGAAAAGGAACGAATTACTTTTCTTTTGGCAATTCTATATTGAAATCCTACTCTAAAAATAAGAAACTTCTTTTTGTGACTTGGTAATTTTGAAATAGAAGATTGCTGTAAAGAAATTTTAACGTGTGCTTCTCTAAGCAGACAATGCAGCCCTTTTCCAGGAAAGCATAAAAAGCACTTCCTGTGGGCCACTTCTCATCTTCCGGAAAGCTCTCCCAGACCTCAGGCAGTGGATCCAGACACGAGTGGACTCAGCCTTCAGTTCAAAATGCCCCTCAGGAATGAAAAGGAGCTTTGGTCCCTCACCTTCCCCATGGCCTTTTGGAATAAGTTCCTCTGCCATTCCCAGGGAACTGGCACACTTGATCAGCAGACCCTTTGAGGTTTACCACTGAGGCTGAGTTCAGATCTCCAAACCACCAAAGGGGTTCTCACTCACAACTACACAGAAGCAGCTCAAACGGCAGGCACAAGCAGCTATGCCACCCACAAGTCAAATTCCTTCATTTCGTCCCCGATCCATTTTGTAGCAACTGCTAGCTTTCATTCTTATCACACAAATGACTGGGAAGTACTTGCCAAGTGCTAAAGTATTATCAGGAGATAGTGGGTAAATTTCCAATAGGAAGCTCTTGTTGTATCTTACAATCAATTTCCCCATTCCTTGCTTTCCTAATCTGCAAAGTGGGAATAAGCTTCGTTGCACCTAACTCACAGGGAGCTGGCGAGATGACACATTTGAGAACACAGAGAACATGGCAGGTGATGCAGTGAGTAACATACCCTGGGAGACCTAGCACCTGTGGCTTTTTTTTTTTTATTTTTTTTCAACGTTTATTTATTTTTTGGGGGACAGAGAGAGACAGAGCGTGAACGGGGAGGGGGCAGAGAGAGAGGGAGACACAGAATCGGAAACAGGCTCCAGGCTCCGAGCCATCAGCCCAGAGCCCGACGCGGGGCTCGAACTCACGGACCGCGAGATCGTGACCTGGCTGAAGTCGGACGCTTAACCGACTGCGCCACCCAGGCGCCCCAGTACCTGTGGCTTTAACGGGTGTCAAAAGCAAAGTAATTATAAAGGGAACAAATGAAAGTGCAGCAGGAGACAGGAGAGGAAAGGACAGAAAAGACTACAGGAAAGGCAGGTTCACTTAGAAAGGAAGTGAACAGAACTGTCAGAGATCATTCCAGCAGTTACAAGAAGGGGTTCCAGCCTTTTCCAGAGGACTCATACTCCAAAGTTATTCCTTTGCAATCTCTACAACACATTAACAAAAGCCCTTTGGAATAGCTTGGTGAGTGCTTGAGGGGAAGTCCAAGTGCTGGGCAGACTACTCTCCCTACCCCCTGGTACAGCCCCACAGGAGGCCAAGGCTACTTGTCTAAGAAGCGTAAATGCCAGACAAATTTAAGAGGAAAGGAAGTTCATAGGCGTAATCATCATTTTTGATCCTTTTACTACAATCTCCTCTCCCCTCCAGTCTGGGTCTCTGTCCCCAACCTTCCTCCTTGTGCCAACAAAAAACCTTATACCCTGAAATGGGAATATTTGGTCTCCGTACATTCCAAAAAGTCCTATGTACTTGAGGGAGCTCATAACAGAAAAAATACAAATACATGAAAAAAATCTTTTGCCTCAGAAATAGCCAGAGATATGCAAAGTAAACAAGAGAGCAGCAACTATATGCAATCAATTAAATGTACACACAGTGATCTGTATACATCTTAGAAACAGTGCTTAGAAAGAAAAAAAAGGGGGGGGGGGGAATGGGGAGAATGATTCATCAAGGTAACAAATATACCAGTCTGCTGGAGGATGGTGATAACAGGGGAGGCTATGTGTGTGTGAGAGCAGGGAGTAACTGGGAAATCTCTGTGCCTCCCCTTTTATTTTGCTGTGAACTTAAAACTGCTCTAAAAAATAAATAGTCTTTAAAATTAAAAAAAAGGAAAAGAATGAAATATCTACTTACCAATATTTATGAATATTTAAAAGAGTTCTCTTTATTATTTTTTTTAACGTTTTTATTTTATTTTTTGAGAGACAGAGACAGAGCACTAGTTGGGGAGGGGCAGAGAGAGAGGGATACACAGAATCTGAAGCAGGCTCCAGACTCTGAGCTGTCAGCACAGAGCCCAACGTGGGGCTCGAACCCATGAACTGTGAAATCATGACCTAAGCTGAAGTCAGATGCTTAACTGACTGAGTCACCCAGGCACCCCTATTTATGAATATTTAAAATAGGTGCATACAAAACAAAAAGAGCACACACACACACACAATACATATGAAATTGCATTAGAATAGTTCCTTAAGTGGGGGGTTGGGGGGAGGAGAAATGGAAATAGGTTACAGGAGCAAAAAGGATGGGCAGACAGATGGGCATAGATAGATAAGCAAGAGAAATAGCTGGCCCAGGCTAATGATGGAAATGAACACATAAGTATGATTAAGTCAACCATCTTCATGTGAATCCCAAGAATAAGTAAAAGAAAGAAATTAAACAAGCTTCCATTTTGTGCCAATCAACCTGACAAACAAGAAGAATTGTAACACCTAACGCTCACAAGGGTGGTAGGAAGTAGGCACTCATTTGTGTCTAGCAGGAGTACAAGTTATAACTTTTTCAAAAGACAGTCACATATTAAAGTGTCAAAGGTTGCAACAGTACATATATAACTTGGACCCAGAAATTGAAGAACTTAGCCTAATCCAATATATTTTCCACAATTTTCTATTAAAACTGTTTACATCGGGAGGAAGCCAAACCATACGAGACTCTTAAAAACTGAGAATAAACTGAAGGTTGATGGGGGGTGGGAGGGAGGGGAAAGTGGGTGATGGGCATTGAGGAGGGCACCTGTTGGGATGAGCACTGGGTGTTGCATGGAAACGAATGTGACAATAAATTTCATATTAAAAAAAAACAACTGTTTACATCGTGGGGTGCCTGGTTGGTTAAGCGTCCAACTTCAGCTCAGGTCATGATCTCATGGTTCCTGAGTCTGAGCCCCACGCCGGGCTCTATGCTGACAGCTCAGAGCCTGGAGCCTGCTTCAGATTGTGTGTCCCCTTCTCTCTCTGCCCCTTCCCCACTCATGCTCTGTCTCTCTCTCAAAAATAAGTAAACATTAAAAAAATTATTTTAATGTTTACATCATGGTTATTTATGATAATGGAAAAATTAGGAACAAACATCACACCACAGAGGACTGGCTAAATGAATTCTTGCATAGCCCCAGATGGAAAGTTATAAAACAGCTTTAAAAAGATTTTGTAGAAGGATAATAAATAACATGGGGGAAAACAGGCAATAAAACTATATGTAGAGTGTGATTTTACCTTTGAAAAATAAATAAATGTGTGTATATCTGTGTACATAACACACACACACACACACACACACACACACACACACACACACACTCACTCTCATAAATTGGGAAGACATTCACCAAAATACTGACAGTAGTAATTTGGGACAGTTTGAGTCAGGGATTTTCGCTGATTTTTTATTGTGCCTTGAATTTTACTGACTTCATCAAATTATTTTTTGTAATAAACATGAATTCATTTCGTATTTAGGGGAAAAATTTACTGAAAGGGGAGGAAAAAAATAAGCCTGTAGTCCTTTTCCTTAAGGCACATGCTGGGTAAATAGCTAATTAATCTATTAACCACATTTGTGATATAGCTGAATGATTTACTCATCTTGGGTAACATATTTCAATTTTCAGCAAGGTCTTCCGTAGAACTTGGACCAAAGGGTTGACTTCCCAGTGGGCAGAGGCTTTGTCAGGTACACACGAAGAGAGATTTTACATGCAGGCCAGCTTTGCATTGGTACATAAGTCAAGGATAATGGCAGACATTCAGCTCATAAGAAATGTTCTTAAAGTTATCTTTTCTATCTCCTGCCCCCCTACCTGTACTTCTAAATCTACAACACAAGAACACCACAAGAGCTTTCAAATGCAGTGACCACCTTGGCCCAGCTTGAGCCAAATGGAGCTCTCAGATTCCACTTATCCACTGTGACCATTGGCAACCCACAGCTGCTAGGACTCCCTGGGTTGTTTTTTTTTTCAGCCCCCATTAATTAAATGGCTATTGATTTCTCCACTGATACCTTGATTCTATTTATCTACAGAAATTGAAAAGCCAGAGGGACCACCAACCAAAACCAAGCTTTTGATGGGGAGAATTCTCAGACTTCCTGGCTGCACTAGCATAGCCTGCTCAGATCTCAACAGTGATAACATGGAGGTGCTGTTTGCTCTGTGGGCAGCCTAAAAAGGGAGGGGAAGGTTGTGCAGGGAGAGAGTTGGGGTGGGGAATAGGAAAAAGAGAGAAAGAATGTATGCCATGTATGCCATATAGCCTAGTTAAAATAACTGAGAACCCTTGGACCTGGGCAGAAAGCCAGAAGTCTTGTCACTAGTTTGCAATCCATAGCTAAAATATTTGGGGGTTCAGATTTGTCAGGAAGAATGGACTCTGTCTGGAAGATAAACTCCCTTGCATTTGTGGCGGGCTTTCTCTGCTGGTATGTGATACTTCTGTCTGTCATTTGTCTTTTGGCATACGCAGCAAGGGTCTGTAAGCAGCACAGGCAAATGCCAAATATAGCTAGTCTCCTGCTACAGCAAAGGTCGCAGGCACAACACCGCCAGCTGCTTTTTCCTTCTCTCTACTTAACCTTTACATGAATGTCCAAAGAGGGAGAGGCCTTGGACTACCATTGTCACCTGTTTCACTGGGTCTAGTTTACTCAAGAAGTATACATTCTAGGAGGGCAATCCTGTTGTGCTCTGTTCTGAAAGGCTTAAAACACTCTGTGGATACTACTTAATTTCCAATGATAGGTGGGTTTTTTGTTTGTTTTTTGTTTTTTAAAGAGTAACCCTTCCCACACCGATAAAGCGCTCCACTAAGTTGAAGTGGAGGGAGATAAAGATAAGACAAACAGAGGTGGGAAAAATACAGATTCTGGAATTTTCCCCAGGCTACACCTAGCCAAGAATCGCTGACAGGATTATTCCAGAGGGCCTTATATGCACTTGGCACTGTGGGGAATTCAGAAGCATAAAACCATTCCCTGCCTCAACAGTCACTTTCTATAATATGCCTTTTAAAACTGCCTTTATAGCACTGATAGTAATGAATTCATTGACTAGTAACTATCTGAAATTATCTGTATACTTATTTACTGACTCTTCTCCCATTGCAAGAAAGTAAGTTCCTTAACCCCAGGGCAGATTTCTGCCCATTCACTCTATATCCCAGTTCCCAGGTACATGAAAGAGACTCAACAAATATTCCTTGCACGAACAGAATGGAAGAGACAAGAATATCACTTGAAGCAATAAGTCCCCCTTACAAGACACTCAGCAATTAAGTGAGAGACCGTAATTGCTATAGAATATCAGAAGAGTCTTGAGCAACGCATACAATTTAAAGAGCAGAACAGAATGAGCGGAGGCAGAGTGTGGTAGGATGTGCTGGGCCCCCAAACTGAATGTGTGATCTGGCAATGAAAGAGCGACTGATGACCCTCCAATTCTAGGGGGGTGTTGGAGGGGCCACAGAGGATGATAGCTGCACAGTGACCATCCCTACAGAACAAGGGGGTAAAGGAATCCTTGTCTTCTTGAGGATTTCAGAACAGCAGTTTCATAAATGCCTTTGCCAAGAGCTCTGCCCCAGGTACAACTAGGCTGAGCTAAGCCACATGCTGGAACATAATGCCAAGACCCATTAAGTCTTCACTGCTTTGGCCCTGGCTCCAAGGGTCAATGCTTCATTTCCACAAATGGTTGGGCTGCTCTGGTCAAACAAAATTCCAACAAATAATTAACTTGAGAAGTTCCTCTGTTCAAACTACAGCTTTTAAAACTCAGCTAGGCCAGCATCCTATATGTAAATTTTACAAGCTTAGTTATCCTAAGTTTTCCCTCTAATTATACCATAATTTTGGCTAAGAAAAAAAAATTCCAGACTCTCAACATTTAATCTGAGCATTTTAAAAAAATAAAAGGATTTTAACTTGTGAGAATACAGTTATTTCTCCATAACATAGAAAAGTGGATTTTATTTTAAATCAGACACAAACGGCACAAAACTCTGTTTCTTAATGCAAGCTATTTGGTTTTCATTCTCATAAATTGAAAAATAAACAAAGAGATTCAATGACAATAGCTGCCTTTTGTTGCCCACATACAATGTGCCAAGCATAATATACTTCTATTTTCAAACATCTTTTCTAATGTTCATCATAACAGTGTAAAGTAGATGATATTATCCCCATTTTACAGTCGGGGAAATTGAGGCTCAAGCAGTTAAATGACCCGTACAAAGCCATATAGCAGTAAGTGGCAGAGTTAAGAATCAAAATGATCCTCCCTCATACAAACCTGTAAAATGGTCAATGGCTTGGTTCTTTAAGTTTAAAAACCTGAGACTACACAGCAATCAGATGTAGAATAAACTGCATAGATTTGTATGTTTATATGATTATTTTTTCTTTCACATCTCTGTTAGCAGCAGCCAACCCAGCCTTGATTGCAAGCTCTCAATAGGAAAATATGATAGCATCTTATTTCACTTCATATCCTCAGGACTTCCAATGGTGGTCAAAGGAGAATGAATGGAGGAGCGAGAGAAATGGAACAGGGAAGGACAATGAAAAGCAGAAATATAAGTCTTCTAACTCATATGGAGGGCTTACTAAGTGCCAGGCACCATCCTAAATGACATATGTGAATTCATTCATTTAATCCTTATACTCATGCTATATGGCTGACATTATTGTCCCTACTTTACCCATAGGCAGCTGAAGCATGGGGTTAAAAAATGCACTGTTTGTAGTGACAGAGCCAAGACTGGAGTCCAGATAGTTTGGCTTCCAAGCCTACAGTCTTAAGCACTGTGTCACAGTCCCTCCCATGTCTGGGTCTGCCAATGAAGGGAACACTTGCCACAGGGTACACACAACTCCATCCTCAGGTCTTTGTGAATACTGGAGGTTTGCACTGGACATATCAAACGCTGACATACATATAAAAATGGGCACCTGGGTGGCTCAGCAGTTAAGCGTCTGACTCTTGATTTTGGCTCAGTTTGTGATCTCACAGTTGGTGAGTTCAAGCCCCATATTGGGCTCTGCACTGACAGCACGAGCCTGCTTAGGATTCTCTGTCTCCCTCTCTCTCTGTCCCTCCCCTACTCATGCTCTTGCTCACGTGCTCTCTCTCGCTCTCTCTTTCTCAAAATAAACATTGAAGAATAAAAATGGGTTGAATTCTACTCTCTTTACTCAAAGTTATAGTCTTATGAGCTGCTTATTTTTAACTAATCTTGCATGATGTGTGTTAGTTTGATTGTTTTTAACTTTTTTTTCTTATGGGTTCCCTTACCTAGGATTTGTGTGTGCAACAGTTCAATGGTTCCACCAGGGCAGAACAGAGGTTGACTGAAAAGAGGGGTAAGACAGGTAAGGAAGAATGTTTTCAGGGCATAGTGAGGTGAGTCTAGATCCACATTTAGATTTCATAACAGGGTTTCTAAGACGAAGCAATGGAACCACAACTCTGGTAGAGAGAATACAATAAATCCATAAGTGGTACCCAAAGGGTCATGCAGGAAAGGTGCAAGGTCATGCAGTGGGTGGGAGGAGCAAGGACCATCCACATCTGAGTCAAAACTGACCATCAGGCTGGGATGACTAAGACACAGGCTATTGATTCCTGGAAATGGGTCATAACAAGACAAGGTAGAAAGAAGCAAATTAGAAGCCCAGTCCTAGGACTTGATGCCCACAGGGTCGAGAGGACAGGGACAGAGTGGACAACAGGCCTGTTGGACCAGATCCAACTGGTGGCAAAGAAAGTCTAAGCCCGAAAGCCAGGTCTTAAAAGTGTGTTCTGGTCCCTAAGAGGGTGATTACTCTTTTGCCCTGCCTGCTACAGAGAAGAGGCAACGTATATACTGCCTGTCTCCAACTTAGACTGGCATAAAAACTGGGTGGTGCTGAGCCTGAAGGGGAAGTGATCAAACTCCAACAGTTTGGAGTTTCATTTAGAAATGAAGCAGTGACTGGTATAGGAGTACCTAATGTAGTCTATAACTACAGTAGCATTCAGTTTAATCAAGCACGAGAATGTAATAATGATATGAATATATGCACGCATAGGAACACATTCATCTGCACCTGTGTATGTGTGTGCGTATACCACAAAACCGAAGGGAAAAGGGGAAATGACAAGGGCCCTGAGGATGCGACTCTCTGGCAGGACTCAGTGTCTTCTCTCACCCCTCTCCTAGTTTACCTGCTCCTACTCTTTCTCCTGGTTTACCTGCTCCTACTCTTCTGTTGGAGAGCTATGTGCTTCTGTGCCACTTGGCTCTGCCCCATATTTTTCTCTCTGCCTTATATTCAACAGAGTGAGCATGAATATTAATCGGGTAATTTCTGGTAATTAGTTTCCTCAGCACAGTGTTCACTCTCTTTTGGTTTTGATGGGTCAATAAAGTGGCAAATTATGCTGGTCATAATATAAATGACCCTGCCAAGAGGAATCAATCCAGAAGAACCTGTTGTTACCATAAAATAGCAGGCTTCTTTTTGAAAAGTTTAGCACATGCTAGAAGAGGACTGGTTGACTGACCAACTTCCAAGGTCAATGATGAGAAGCCACCAAAAATAGCACAAGCACAAATGTTGCAAAAAATTCCAATAATGAGAAAGCTTATTTGGGCCATCTCAGCATTGAAACAGTATATGGAAATTGATCACTAGTTTTGCTTTAATTTTTAAGATCACTCTCACGTACACACTCTCTCTCTCTTCTTGCTCTCCTCTTTCTTCTCATTTTATGCATAAAAATGCAACCAGGCTGAACTAAAGCAAATTGGTTTAATTCCCTGGAGGGAGCATGAACAAATTTTCCCAGCAACTTTCTACCAGAGGCATTTGCGTATGGGTATGTGGATGGAATGTGGAAGCAGTCAGCTACGTAAACCAGTAATCAAATGAAACATTACTCATTTCAAAGTGCCCTATAACAGCATGAACATCACCAATTAAAACAGTGAGCATGGGAGAAAGGAAAACGGCCCCTCAAAAAAAGAGAAAGAAAAAAGTAAATATGTATGTGGGATGTGTGGCAGGGGGTTGAGGTGTTATGGAGGGAAGAATAAAATCTAAGGGGAATTAATTCCCTTTTAAAGGCAAATCTGTCACAGGAGTGCTAGTAGGAGGTCTCTTTGATGGGATAGAAGAAAGGAGTAGAGAATACATTCATTAACTTCATCAAATTGAAATTTCAGCAGTTTTCCTAAATTGCCCAACCATTACACACCTACAAAGGCATTTGGATGTGCCCACTTTGAGCCTGTTCTAAAATAACAGGTAAATAGCACATGATAAGTAAGAAACATTAAGAGGTCTTTTATCTCTTATGGCTGAGGCTCCTATTGAAACACTGGTCTTTCAAGGATCACCAAAGGATAATATGTGTCTTCATTCATCAAACACTTGTTCAACAAACGTTGAACACTTTGTCCAGCCCTTGATGTTGGGGATACAGAAGATATTTTTACAGGTTGCAAAAAGCCTCCAAGCCAGACTCAGAAGCTAGTGTGCCTTCTGTTTTGTAATGGGACTGGCTCCAGGATCAGCCCCACCATCCTCACATCAGTATGACATTAATAGTACCAGTGTTTCCCTTCAAGATGGTTTCTATTATCCCGTGGATGCTGCTTCTGCCCTCAACCTGGAATGAAGGAGGCCATCAGACTTTCCACAGAGCATCTTCCCATGCCATAGAGCTCATTCAGCCCACACAGCTGGTGAATACCATGCACTTACTCTCTTTCACTATATTCTCTCCAAATGATCTTCCTGAAAATCTAACCGAGGGCATAAATGAGGGAAGAATATCAGCCGACCCTAAGACCAGCCCACCTTTCAGTCTCATCACATCTCTGCCCCTCTCCTGCTCAGCTGCAGAGCCTGGCTCCCAGAGCTCCTTGGTAGGACGCCCAAGCTTCTCCCTCTGGCCTGTCTGCCTGTTCAGGTTTGCCCACCACTGCACACCCTGCCTTAGGTTCTGAGCACATCTGATTCTGTCTCCTCCTGCAGACCAGCTAGGACCCTGCCCTTTGTCTTTGCTTCCACCATTACCCCTTTTCCCATTCCTGCATTTATTTATTTGTTTCTTATTCCTACATTTAACAAAATTCTTTATACATTTACTTCTTTACTTATACTCATGATTATAATCACTGTTAAAAACATGGTCCAGTATAAGCAACAAATTAAATTACACTAAGACCACTCCAACCTCCAGAGACTATTATAATATTAAGAATATCAACTAGCTCTTAATTTAGACACATAAAGCTACCAAAGCATGCAGACACTAAAGTAAGAGTAAATGGAAATGCCATCATCTATTTTGCATGTCCATGTTTGTTACTTATGACGTCACTTTCTTATTTCTGTTTCTCCCTCTCTCTTCAGGTAGAAATAAAGTTTTGAAAATATATAGATATATTTCTCTCTTCATTTTCATTTAAGCCCTGTGTATTTACACTATGAAGGAATCACACTTACAATATAATGACAACCCTGAACTGAATAAAGAACTGTTCCAGTGCCCCAAGGTGTGTGCAGAAGGACTTAGAGAAATCTCACCACATGCACACATCACCAAAGCACTAATAAGGTTATAAAAACAACATGTGTCATCTCTCATCAACTGTTCTGGGCCCATCAGGATTCTCTCTCAGTTTCTTCTCATACTTGAAAAGCTGCTCACAGCTCCCCGTGGCCCCGGATCACTTGGGGGTGGGGGTGGCTTTCTTGGTGGCCCAGCCAGTGATTACCTGAGCAGGAGTGGCGATCTTGGTAGAAGCCGTCCCCGCAGGTGGGCACACACTGGCCATGCTGCATCAGCAGAGGAGGCTGGCAGGACGAACATTCCAGCCCACTGGTACACGTGGAGCACTGAGGCTGGCAGGCTGGCTCCAGACAGGGGTGGGAGAAAGAAAAAGGGAAGCCCTGATTAGCTCAAAGACACCACCCCTGTGCCAGTTCTTACATAGCCCAATCCTGAGGCTCTGTACTGAGAACAAGAAAGGAAGGAAAATTACTCTACAGTCTTCAGTTATATAACACACACTTCACGCCAGGCAATGCACGAAGTGCTTTATATGTATGGGTGCATTTAATCTTTACAACAACCCTATAGGGTGGTTAACCCCAATTTTTCACGTGAGGAACAAGCTACTAGAGGTTAAGTAACTTGCCCAGGGTGACATGAAGCTGGCATTTGAAGTCAGGAAGTTTGGCTCCTGAGTCTGTGCTCTTCTTATCCAATAACCCTCGATACATTTCTCACTTAACCATTTCACAAGAATATCCCTTGTTTCTCCTTCCACAACCCATGGGAGAGGTATAAATGACTTTCAAAAAGTCTAAAGATTAGGAGTCAGGAAAGAAAGTAGGGGGAAGTAAATAATTACCTTTCTTGAGGCTTGAAAATATCCTAGAAACTATTCTAGGCACTTCATGTATATTAACACTTAACACTTAATTCTCGCAAAAAACTTCTGAGGAAGGTACTAGCTAGTACTACCCCACTTTATAGGTAAGAATACTGAGGCACAGAGAGGTTGAATCTCCCACCCAGGGTATAAACCTATATACTCTTAAATGGATAATTAGCTCTATGAGTTAGAGATAGGGAAAAAAGTAACTATGATGTGGCCTCAAACAAGCCAAAATTCTGCCAGGTAAGATCTCCTTCTCAGTTGCATAAGAACTCTGAAAATTCACATGAACCCATTTTGGATCTCCTTGATAACCCACAGGAGATAAACTCTATTACCGATTATCTGTTTGATGTTGAACAAGCCAGTTAATTTCTCTGGCCCACAAGTTCCCCATTTGCAAAATGAGAAAGTTCTAGTAAGTGATCTCGAATGTCTATGTCAATTCCAAACTTCAATCTTGGATTAACTGAGTATTGTAATAAATGACACGAAAGATTCTGGCGATATTACTATCTTTGAAAGTCTTCAAAAAATGAAAAATCCAATAACAACCACCTAGTAACATCAGACCTCCACATCATCTATCCCCCCAGTAAGCGTGAAAACACCTGTGAAATGTCAGAAGAAAGACACTGGCAGGTAGAGATGCCAAGTAACCTATGGATGACATTACTACCTTCGAAGGGTTTTTCGAAGTTATGCATTTCTTGAGTGCATCACCCCTCCTTGACAACAGTGAGCCTCAGTCCACATCTCGGCTATCTGCCCAGAGCCATACCTAAGCAGAGAGCACCAGCCTGGTAAAATCCCAGACCACAGCTGTGCACACACTGTCCATTCCGCAGCAACTTTGTGGGGTCCTGGCAGAGGTCACAGTGGTCTGGAGACTGAGAGCAGGTCAAGCAGTCTGGGTGGCAATGAACTACAATCAAGGACAAAGAAGAGGAGAATTTGACAAAGACCATATCATTTCTCTTACATTTTTCCAAAAAAGAATCTACAGAGTATATGGGGCTATATCGAAGAAGAAGAACAGAAAACTCTAGAACTTAGGTATGAAAAAGACCCCAAAATAGCAAAAATGATTTCAATGCAAGATTTCAAAGAATCTCTCCTTGTCTGAAACACTATTACTATCTCTGGTAGCTCCACATTGGAGACACTAAAAATGTTACAGGACAGCCCTATTAATGCTTCTACCTGCTGGAATGCCTCTACAAACAGGAATTATCAGCTCCATAATATATGAATGAATTATTATATTCATATAATATATATATTCATATATATATTATATGAATATATATATGAATTCAATAGTTTATGTTTTCTTAGATGTTCTTAAGCTTTGGCATGTATAGAAAGTTAAAACTAAACACAATTTTTAAAAAGTTGTTTAAAAAATACAGCCAGCTTTATTCTTTTTCTCTAAAATTCAAATCTCATTCAAAACAACTGGGATTATCATCGAATTCAATGGCAATTGTCAGCAAAGGGCTTCTTTCAGGTTTTAAAGTTGTCAGGGACCTGATATTCAAAGTATAGTACATTATAATATGCTAAATATTTGTTTAGGAAAGCCCAGGGAGCCACTTTGGTGAAGGTAACGTAATTAAACCATAAAGTTGCTTTGCTTTTCCCATGATAAACTCTTCACAGAAACACTGTGATTAGCCAAAATAAGTTGAGTGCAACAAAAGCAACTGCCAATATGAAAAATTGCAACCCACAGAAGAAAACAATTAATTATGAAATATGAATGGAAGAAAATGCCACTTCTCCAAGAGAGACTAAGCTTATAGGCAAATTACTGCACAGCCAGAGCAACTCCAATGCTTGCCAACAATTATTAACTGGAACTAATTCAACCCCAGGTGATTTGAAAGCAGAGTTGCAGAACAAGTAGATAAAATTTTCTTTTGGAAGAAATTAATGAGTCTTTAAACTTCAAAAACCCATTTGAGAACTCCTAAGGAACCATCTGTTTAACAGCTCACCAGAAAAAGAAAAAAAAAGGACACCTGTAACAAACTTTCAGCAATTGCCCTTATATCTTTAACAATGGAACAGTCCTAACATATATATTTGCTTTTAAAAGTTTCTAAACTTTAGGTTATTTGATATCCATAATAATTTTGCAAGGTAGATGAGGCACATTTTATTAACAAGAAATTAAGATCTAAAGAGGGTCAATGACTCGCCCAAGATCACCTACCCATAATCTGTTGAGTTTGGTAAATACATGGGCAAAGATAAAGCAATATCATTTGTTAGAAAAATTAGCAAGAAACCAATCAACCAACAAACCAACCCAGTAGGTGACTTAAAACAAAAAACAAAAAACAAAAAACAAAACAAAACAAAAAAAAACCACGAAGTGGGGAGAAAGAAGATCTCTGAATTTTTTGACAGTGAAAATATCTCAGTAGACATAAATCAGACATGGACCCACCTGATGTGCAATCTGGACAGCACCGTCCCTTCACCACTTGGGCTAGTGTGGCCACTGGACATGGTGGACAAGAGGGCTCATAGCAAGTTACCTGAGAGCCCCAGCACTCACACACTTTGCAAGGGCCATCCTCCCACTTCTCCCCTTCCTACATGAAACAGTAAAGAATGATGTTATCAGAATTGCAAAGATTCAGAAGACAGTTTGCTGGTGGAGAACTTACAGTTCCCATAAGGGACAAAATGAAAGTCCTGTTCAGTACCATGCAAATCTAACTCTGAAATAGGACAGTCATTGAAGAGTTGTTTTTTTTTTTTTTAATTTTTATTTATTTTTGACAGAGAGAAAGAGCATGAGTGGGGGAGGGGCAGAGAGAGAGGGAGACAGAATCTGAAGCAGGCTCCAGGCTCTGCGCTGTCAACACAGAGCCCGACACGGCATGAACCCACAAACTGAGAGATCATGACCTGAGCTGAAGTCCGACGCTCAACCAACTGAGCAACCCAGGTGCCCCAAAGAGTTTTAAATTAAAAAGGATAATATTACTCCTTCTTTGTTTATAATTGATTTATTTAAATGTAGAACCCAGGCAGAAAAATAAACTGAGAACACATTCTGGGGCTCGTTAGTAAGAAGGATACAACACTTGTTTCTTAGCCTATCTCACCAAAAAACACGAGAGGGGATTACTATGTGCCTATGATTAGTGGGTACATTACATGCAATCTTTATAATAACAGTGGGAAGCTGGTTAAAGCCCTGAGTTTCCTTACAGTTACTCCAGTAAGAGTAACAGTAGAGTCATTATATTCTTAAAATTACAGCTCTTGTATGACCATTTTTAGTGGGCCATAGATGTGCTATGGTCTTTCTCACGCTAAAATATTCTTTTTGGTCAAGCAAATTATGGTAATTAACATTAATATTTTGATGGAGAATTCAAAGTGAATTATAAAGAACAATTCCTTTTTTGCTCACTATCCTACTCACCCTGAAGATAGGAAAGAGACAAGGGTTCCTACCAGAATGTTTTGGGGTGATGAAGGAGGTAAAACAGGAGAGAATAGAAGAGCATATTATAATATAAATATTTGATAAAATATTTATTAAACCAATTGATGTTGAACACTCCAAACAATTAATGTGGCTATAGTTAGCAAAAATGAATGACAATGTTAGAAAAATCAGGAATATTATCTTGAGAAGGCAGAAGTGTTTTTCTTCCATTTCAAGGCAGACTGGATTCCTGGCCCCCTTATTCTGTAGCCTTCAAAATTTTAAGCTTGCTTGTGTGAACAAATGTGCTTGCACTTTACCTTAAAAAGGAATCATACAATGTTTTCCTGTAAACAACCTTAAAAGAATGAACAATCAGTTTTGTTTTGGGGAACTAACACTCCCAAACCCCAAAAGCTCTCCATGCTTTGAAGAACATGAAATTGCATGGATGGTTAAACTGAATTTTCTAGGCCAGAAAAAATCAGAAAGAGGAAATCATCACAAGAAAGGGAAAAATATGTGTAGGAGCTTGTAGTTAGAGAAGTATTATCAATTGGGGAAAAAATAAGGTAAATAAAGAAGCAAAGTTCAATGAATCAAAGTGTTAGTTATCATTAAGATTCTTAATCTGGGACCATGGTGCCAACAAACATGACTATTAAAAAATACTATGGCAGTAAGGTTTCCCAGGACAGTTTATGCAGATCATTGCTTAAAACAATTCTACCAATATCCATGTACAAGTTAAAAATCTATACTTACTGGAATACGTTTAACTTCACTTGCATTTGAGGACATCTAGGAACAAAGAGAAATGTATTTATTATACCACTAAAAACACCATTAAACTGATCTATTTATTTTCTCATTTAAGAGTTATCCATTTTGCCCAAGTATCATGCAACATCATTCATTTATTATGAATAGAAAAAATCTATATATATCAAAAACAAGAAAAGCATACAATATGAGGTGAAGACAACATGCTTCAGAAATATTTGTGAATTCTGATTCTCCTTTTGTGCTTGAGCACATGGCTTCCATTCCCTTCAACATGAAGGACTTCACAGTCAAGAAATCTAAGCCTGTGGGGGCAAACTCTTGAATCTTGTATGGTACCACAGTACTCTGGGGATTTCGACTCATTTAAAGCAACTTGCTTTTCTTTAACTCTGCCGGGCTTAATTTACCTCCAAAAATGGGTAGGAAAATTGATACTATGGTTGAGAAAATAGAAATTCTTCATTGATAGGCAGCCTTTAATCTCCTAACTTCTTAAGAAACAAGAACTAAATTATTGAATACCACTATGAAACAAACAATGCCAAGAGCATAACAATGATGCCATTTCTTTAGCTTTTTGTTTTTGTTTTTGTTTTTTTTTTTAACGTGCCAGCATCTGTTCCAAGTGTTTCATAGGTATTATCTCAATAGCCCCATGAGGTAAGTACTATTGTTATCCCTTCTTCACAAATGAGGATTAAGTAACTTGTCTAAAGTTATAGTCAGCTAGTATGTGGCAAAGTAGATATTTGAATTTAGAACCCAAACTGTTAACCTCACACAGTATTCTCTCCAGCATACATAGGTTGACAGATGCAATTTTCCCAAATCATGAAGAAAAAGTAGGTAGGAATCAAAGTACTTAATCCCAATTCTTATCATTTTATTCTGATTGGTCAATAAAGCAGTTGTCTTTATGATCAACTGGCCTATTTTTTAGAACACAATTTATCAACACTACAAAATCCCACGTGGAAGATCTAGGCTATACAAATAGAGCAAACTTGAAGAGATTAAGACAAATATTTTTTTTCTTTGGGTATATAATTCTTAAAAGTACAGACTTAGAAATAAAACCTTAGCAAATGGAATTTCGTCCCCCAACCAATCCATCAAAATCCTTTCCATTCTACCTGCAAAATAAATCTAGAACCTTCCTTCTGAGACCAAAACACCATCACCACTCCTGGACTATTGCAAAAACCTTCCAACCAGATCACCTACTGCCAGCCTCACCCCCTCCCGTCACTTCCTCACAAAGCAGCCAAAGTAACCCTTTCACAAGTAAGCCAGATCACAGCATAGCTGCTCAAAGCTGCTACAGCTCTTGTCTGTGTCACAGTAAAACACACGTTTACCATGGCATCCAGGCTACCTCGTGGACTCCGGCACCAAATCCTTTCTCCCCCATTCTCTTGGTTCTAGCCATAGTCACTTTCTTGCTGTTTCTTGAACACACCAAGCACACTTCTGCTTCAGTCGTCTTCATTTGCTGACTCTTCCTAGCACATTTTCTCTCCCCAGGTATCCACATGGCTTGCTGCCTCACTCCCCTTAGGTTTTGCTCAAATTTTTCTGCATGAGAGACTTCCCCGATCATACACTAACCTTATGCACCTCCCTCCTCTCAGCTACTGGCAGGTTTTTGTCTGTCCCTTATGTGCCTACACTAGAGCATGAGCTCCCCGCAGCAAGAGCAGTGACTCTTCGAGCTGTTTGATTCTGTGTCTCTAGGACCTGGCACACAGTAGGTGTACACATTTGATGAACAATGAATGGGTAAAAGATATGAGAAGGTAATGCCCCTCATCAAACTAATTTTGAATTATTAATTTTTAATAGTCTTCAGTTATTAGTCTGATACTCACAAATTCTACATTTTCTTCATAAACACAATAACCATTCCTTGAAATGCATTCAGGGCAGCATTTTCCATCTAAGTGAATTAATTCTTCACCCTGTAGAAGGATTGCAGAGGCACATATCAAATTACCATCTCTAGGTAGCAGTGCTAAATTGCACAACAGCTGGATTCCCTGACTGGAATGAAAAACCTTAGCAGATCCTTTGTTTTGGCCCATTGCTTACTCCATCTCCCCCTGTTGTCTTCCTATGGAAAATCTAGGCAATGCAGCTCACCCCTCCAAGTGCTTTTTTATTCCAGTTCTGGAATGCATGTGTACAGATCCTTCCATCATTTCCCACCCATGACCAGGAGCTCCCATGAATAAGAATGGCCAAGATTGCGACGTCTGAGTGGTTTAGTTGGTTAGGCATCCAACTCTTAATTTCAGCTCAAGTCATGATCTCACAATTGGTGAGATGGAGCTCTGGATCAGGCTCTGTGCTTGGGATTCTCTCTCTCTCCCTTTCTCTCCACCCCTCCCCCACTCATGCACTAATGCTCTCTCTCTCTCTCTATCTCTATCTCAATCTCAAAATAAATAAACATTAAAAAAAAAAGAATGGCCAAGATTAATTGTGGTAGTATTGGAAAGTTATGAATTTCAGAAAAGGATCAGGCTATCTTAAACATACAAGGTTTGAACTTGTGATTTGGCTTCATTAAGAGTGCTCAAATCAAACCAACACTTTTTCTTGAATACGAAATCAGATACATCCCTGTATGCACAGATGCAGTCTCAGGCATAAATTAAACAGTAGAAAACTAATTTTTATTCAGTGTTCTGAAACTGTTATCCACATAATCACTATTTTTTAAATTAATTATAAGAGGAAGGAAAAAAGGTCACACAAAGAAGGTAGATGTTTAACTTTCAAAGTCTTACTATTTTAATTTCCCAATATTAATAATTTCATAATTTTTATTTTTATTATAAAATAATAAATGCTTACTAAAAAATTAAACAATTATAAATTCTATAACCTACAAAGTACAATTCCACTGCAATCTACCTTCCAGGGAATCTGCTGTTAAAGACATGATTTTTGTTTATAATTTTTCATATGCATATACTAACATCTAATATCTATAGGCTAACGAGTATTCTTTAAAGCGCTTTCCACTTTCTAAAGATATATATACTGTCTAAAGAATGGTGATGTTTCTTTAAATCAAGACATTATTTAATTTGGGATCTACATTACATTTAAAGTGCAGAAACCATGTTATGTAAAAATTGAATAACGTAGAATTGAGCAAACAGAATAATCACAATGATATTTCATGTTTAAAAACACTTTGTGCTACAAAATACATAAAATAAAAGCAGTGGTTGTCTTTGAAATGCAGCATTATTGATGGATTTTAAAGTCTCTTTTCTACTTTTCTTGAGTTGTCAATTTGTGAAATGAATATGTATTATTTTAATGAAGGAAAATACACATTTTTAAAAGAAATACAAAAATACATGAATGATTGTAACTTTTTATAGTGCCTCAAAACTGATTTCAAAAAGAAAGGAGTTGTATAGACAGATCACTGTCCATCAAAATGTAATGCCCATCAGAGGCCAAGGGAGAGCAGTGGATGCTATAGCGAGCAGGCGTATTTACATATAAATGGTTTTGCAGAAACGTGACAAATCAGCTGGTAGCGCAAGACTAACCCAGAAACAGTGAAATTTGCTGTCAAAGCATATAAAAGGGTTTATATGCATGTAATCTAAGATGCTTAAAACAACATTTTAAAACAAGACAGAATATGTGTACTTCTATTGAAGACAAAACACGTGAGCAATTCTTGAGTGCCCACTCCATACATACAGAGAAAACTGAAAATGGAGCCGGCATCATCCCAGTAGGGCAAGGAAGGTAGCAGTTTTGAGTCTTCAAACACTACTGTAAATAACAGCAAGCCTTGCTGCTGGGGAACAAGGATTCAGTTTTGGTGAGGTAGGGAGTTCTAAATAGATGTGCTATTTATAGAAGAAGCCTGGATGCCCCAAACTGCGTCAGTTCACTGCGGTGAGGAGCTGGCTCCAATTAGCATTTGACTTTTGCTTTGAGAAAAATTGCTTTGTGGAACAAAACTAATTCTTTTCTTTTTAAGAGGATTCTGCTGCATAGGTCGGATGGAATCTGCTAACCCCTCCCCACCGAATCACACCAACATCCATCCACCAGACGCAAGACTGTGTGATTCCACTCAGTTGCCCATTGGAAAAGGAAACACTCTTTTAAGGGAATTTTCCTCCACTGGAGAACGGAAAGGTACCTCATACTTATGGTATGCCTACCCTCTTCTGTGCATTTTGCTAGAAGCTTCAATCCCACCTCCCCCACACTACCATCATTTTATGCCTCATATGTGAATGCTAAGTCCTTTAAAAAACAAAGTAATTTGACTTCTTGGATTCATGCTCAAAAATACCCCAAAATGTATAAAAAATGAGAATCATCATACTATGCTATTTTACTATTGATTTATTTGTGTTTCAGTGTCTAGGGATTTGGTTGGATACATCAGAAACAAACGTCATATGATTCTTTCCTTTTTTAAAAAAGAAAAACTGTGTGCTGATTTCCATGCTACTCAGAACACTGCTGTTGATAACCAATGTGATAATTCTTACAGTGGTGAAGGTGCACAATTCTGTCTCTTCTTCTAGAAGTTTATTTTTTTGCATCTTTGTGGATGTACATACACTTAGATTTAATCTATCCTTGGTATCTAGGATTAGAAACCAAATGACCTTGGTATTCTAGATAAGGCTAAAAGTGGGGTAGAACTGAATAAAAATACCAATAGCCTACTTTCACACTCCCCGGGCAGATAGTCATTTTCTTCAGATGCTCCTAATGCATTTAATTCATACTTCCATAATCATTGGTGCTACTGCATATTATGATTTCTGTTTATGTATCTGACTTCCCCCAAAGCCTGGGAACTCTTGAGATTAGAATGTGTCTTATTCCTCTTTTTATCTCCAAGCTAAGCAGAAGTTAGGAAGTTTGTACTCCAGGCGTTCACAAGGTCATTAACCAGTGCTATTTGCAGAAGCATGGCACAGAATGAAGGCTAAGGGATATTTCTGGTAAGGTTCAATTTTGGTTAAAATTTCATTCTGGTTCCAGTTTAGAACCCAGTGCCTTAAACCACATTTGGAAACACAGAGGTCACCTGGAAGACACTAGTTTAGTTAACTAAAGACCTGGAGAAATGGGATAAAGGCACTGGAACTCCTCAGTTCATAAATGAGGAGCTGGGGGTGAGAGAACTGGGAGGACATGAGATTGTGCTGTGGAGTGACTGGAGGGCAGTCGAGGCCCTCTGCACTTACCTCGGTGGTCGCTCCCCATTTTTTCTAAAAACAGCAAAGATGACCTGGCATACGGGGGCCACAGATAGGTGTCGTGGAGGATAGCAGGCACTTGGAAATGCATTAGCATTAGAGACAGTGGGTCAAATTATTTTCTGTGATTGAGACTCTGTTCAGACTTCACTGGAAATAGGTGGCTACAGAACCCACCCCACCAGAATCACCTCTCCCACATTTTCCATAAACCCTGGGGTGTTATTAGGCAAATTGAAACCTTAGAAAATAACCCTGCATCCTCAGGGAGACTGCCAAGGCCAGGAAGCCCAGCCTCAGCCTGAGTCAGAGGGAGAAAGAAAAGGGCCCTGAGTAGGATTTTTCTCATCTTCATCCAACCATTCTGACTCCCCTGACATCAAGAAGGAAAGGAAATGAAAAGGCGTGTGGGGGGAAATAAATCTGCAAAAGCAAGACCCTCTTTACCTAAATATGTTTCAGCTCTGCCAAGACTTAGAAGTAAGAGGCAAAATGAAAAATCACCCTGTCATTGACAGCCCTGTTTGAAAGGTTGTTCCTCCTCAGGCTCAGTGCTAAGAGGAGCTGAGATGTGGGGGAGAAGAACTAGAAAGAAAAATGCCTTCACAGACGTCCAGTGCTTCAGATCTTCTGAGTTTCCCTCATCTGCTCAAGTTCACAACCCTGCGGGAAATTGGTGGGGCGGATGGGAGCGGTGAGGGAGAAGGACACAACTTTAAAAGCAATTTGTTTTGCAATGGGTCAAAATTGAGTTCAAAGAAGAAAAAAAAAAAAAAAAAGCAATTTCCCTACAATATACATCTATAGTCCAAACAGAGCCTGCTTTGTTAGAAGCTTCTAGAAATTCTGCAGACAGCAAAAGTCAACAGAGGTCAACTGAGTTAATTATTTATGAGGTTCCCCTCCCTCTCTTTAAAACAAAAACAAAAACATTTCATTTTCTTTCCTGATCCACAGAAGCAGCCCGTAGGGGCTGGCTCTCCTTTCTGCTAAATGCTGCCAGTGGGGCCTGCAACAGAAGCTGGGCCATGGGAGCACCTGCAGACCTCTGTTTTACAAACATAGCAAGCTGGGCAGGCCCCCAGCCATGAGGTCCAGCTGCGCTGACTGATAGGCTAATGTCCCATATCATGTCCTTCCCTTTCACGTCTCCGGCTCAGGGCTTCCAATCTGACCAGATGCATTGAGAACTAAAAACTCCAGGGGGCTGTTCCAAGCCAGTCTGAACAAATAGTGACATTTATTTTACACCACAGAATCTTTGTGCTAGAAGACTCTGTGAAATGTGAGTGGTCAACCTGGCTGTCGCCTTTGCTGCCAAAAAGTAAGGAACAGGTGAGGGACCAGCTATCCCTTTGTAGAGAATTGTTACAGTCCAAGTGGAAATGCCTTTGCTTCTTACCCGGGCACACTCCACTTTGGCACACTCTCCAGTCTGGCAGGTCACTTGGCCGTGGTCACACATGCAGAACTCGCAGGCAGAGCCCTTCCACATTTCATCCTGGTACCGCACAATCCCATTGTGTGAGCAGCTTCCCGCAGGAGACACACATTCCTCACAGCATTCCCCGTGGCGCTGAGCCCTTCTCTGACCCTGAAGAAACAAAGATGGCAGATAAAGGGCAATGTTCTCCACCCGACCTAACCCAGCTGAGGCAAGTTCCTCTCTGCCTCAGCCCTCCTTTCTAGGAAGCAGATCTTTTATATCTTTATCTAATATTTCTAGGCATAATAAAACTTTCGATTCCCTCAAAAGACACACTGGACTAAGAAATGCATTTCTTAAATGCCCCAGAATAAATTTTTATAAATCAAGCTACACTCCATCAAATACCTTGTCACATCTTAGTGGGGGGCAGGCCTGTTTGTGGCACCGGACCTCACCCTGGTCACATATACATGTGGTACAGGCATTTTCGTTCCACTGGTCACCATGCTGAGGAAAGAAAGGACAAAGTGGAAAATCAAATGTCACATATATCAAATAGAAACAAAGGAACATAAGACACACAATTTTTTTTTTAACATTTATTTATTTTTAAGACAGGGATAGACAGAGCATGAACAGGGGAGGGTCGGAGAGAGGGAGACACAGAATCTGAAACAGACTTCAGGCTCTGAGCTGTCAGCAAAGAGCCCAACGCGGGGCTCGAACTCACGGACTGCGAGATCATGACCTGAGCCGAAGCCGGCCGCTTAACCGACTGAGCCACCCAGGCGCCCCAAGACACACAATTTTTATTACCATTTTTAATTGAGTCACATTGAATGTACTCCTGAGAATGATGTCATTTAGGCAGCAACAGCCTCTAAGAAAAAAGTCAACAAATGTCCAAAGGGAACTTTACATTCATTTTTATTCACCTACATGCATTCCACAGATGTGTTGAGGGCCTACTCTATGCCAGGCCCAGGCCCAAAGAGTCTCTGGAGCATCAAGATTCATAAGAAGACCCTGTTTGCTACCTAATCAGTGGTCATTCTTTAGCTCCTCTTCTTTGCCAGGAGACCCAGTGCCTACTGCCACGTACTCACTTTCCCAGCTTCCCTTGCAGTTAGAGCAAGGGCATTTCCCAATCCTAACTGAGGAGACCTCTGAAGAAGTTTGCTATAGCATTGGAAGCCAAAGACTCCTCTCCCATAAAAGAGGAAAAGCCATCCCTTTTCCTCACCAGCCTTTAGTAATGATTGTGTACGCATGAGCTGCCTAGATTTGAGGAAGCCATCTTGGGGACATGAAGGGACAAGACAGAAAGCAAATGACAACATGCAATGGATGGTAGGGTGGACAGATCAGAAAAGAGCTTAGGGGTAACTGGATGGCTCAGTCAGTTAGGCGTCTGACTTCAACTCAGGTCACGATCTCGCAGTTTGTGAGTTTGAGCCCCGCATCAGGCTCTCTGCTTTCAGCATGGAGCCTGCTTGGGATCCTCTCTCACCCTCTCTCTCTGTGCCTCCTCTGCTCACACTCCCTCTCTCTCTTTCTCAAAAATAAATAAACATTTTTTTAAGAGCTTAGATCCTTGAAGATATCACTGAGACCTGAATTGATCAACCCTACTGCCCTATCTCTGTATTTCTTGTTATATGAGATATTTCATGTTTTCATTTTAGCCACTTTTAGAGGAGTATTTCTGTTACTTGCAACCAAAAACATCACAATAGATATAAAGGCCATCTCTTCCAGGAGACATTAATCTGGCACATATGTGGCTATTGTATTGGACAACACAGATCTAGTACATACAAAAATCCTTTCCCAATTAGTTATGTTCATTCAGACTTCAAGTGACCCATCAAGAATTTGTGATACTCATTCCCAATATTCAGTTCCAGATTCTGTACTGAGAGTCATAATTCCAATTTATACTTAGTCTTCCATAGAGTGGCTGGCAAACAAAGAAGTAGTCGGTTTTATTTTTTATAGGTTCTTTGCTTTTGAATAATGTAACCTTCTTTTGGCTCAGTAGGGCACTCCTAAGATAGAACATCCATTCACTCATTTAATTTGCTGAACTCATTTTTATTTGGCACCTATTATGTGTTAGGCACAATTATCTAGATTATTCCAATAGTACTTTCAAGTGTGCAGTTTCCACCACCCCTAGCTTCTCACCTCTCTTGCCACTCTCCCCTACCACCCCCATGCTTCCCCACAGTGTAAGGCAGGCAGAAGCTCTCTCTGGATATCAATACATGCAATCCAACCAAAGCAGGTAAGACATTCCAGGGCCTGCAACCTAAGTGTAAACTGATAGTAACCAATGATAGTTCTTTTTTCCCTTTGAGACGTGTGAACAGTAAGTTCACCAAGGTTCGTGAACCAGGTGCTGCCTGCCAGCACATTCCTTTATATTTCTAATCCCCTTCAACTTAATTTTTTCATAAAGGCTTTCCACAAAGAGAAGAAAAAAGCTGTTTATGTACTGAATTACTAATCTTGGCAAAGACTCAGACAAGAGGGTGGGGAGGTGTGGTGGTTGGAAGGGCGGAGGGCATATGTGTGAGAACGTATGTCAAAACACCTACAGTGGGGACATCAAAGGTTACCTCGTATGCTTGGCCAGATGCAGAGCAGGATCGGGAAGAGCACTGTGGGCAACATTTTCCAGGAACTCGGATGATAGTTTCATCCTTAGACCCAAAAAAGGAACAATCCATCAAAAGGAGACATTAATAAAACCCACAACAGTAGGAAAATTTCATTCATAGCCCACTCAATCATGTGCCTCAAGCATCCATAAATAGCAATTTCCTCTCGTTTAGTATTTATTAGTCACCTGGTGCTTTGATAAGAATTTGCACTTCCAAAGTCAGCGTGATTCTTAAGACATTTGCACATTCCTCAAGTCCTACCCTCTTTTCTAAAAGCAAACAAAAGCACAAATAATAATAATAACAATAATAATTGTACTCAGTGTTTATCAGGCATTATTTTAAGGCTTTACATTATTTTTTTTAATTTTTTTTAACGTTTATTTATTTTTGAGACAGAGAGAGACAGAGCATGAACGGGGGAGGGTCAGAGAGACAGGGAGACACAGAATCTGAAACAGGCTCCAGGCTCTGAGCGGTCAGCACAGAGCCTGACGTGGGGCTCGAACTCATGGATCGCGAGATCATGACCTGAGCCGAAGTCGGACGCTCAACCAACTGAGCCACCCAGGCGCCCCGGCTTTACATTATTTTAAGTCTTCTTTCCTAAGAAGTAAATGTTCTTTTCCTTGCTTTACAAACAAGAAGAGTAAAGACCAGAGAGATTATGTGACTCGCTCAAGGTCACACAGCCAACCTGGTAATGATAACAGTTGGAGCAAGACTTCACAGCACAGAACCATACCAATACTTAAGGATATTTACACTCCAGCTGAGTTATTGCTAAATCCAAAACGAAGTTATCCCTCTATTGATAAGCTACTTCACTATTCTTTTGCATCTTTATGTGAATCCACACATTTACATATATGCACTACATGCAAAAAAAAATCAATCGTATCTCTAGATATTTGGGAATAAAGGCAGAAAAAAAGTAGGTGAGCTACTTGGGAATAAGGGCAGAAAAAAGTGCGTGACAGAGACTAAACGCCCAAGGAACTGCTCCCTGCCCTCTCCCTACTTCTCACCTCTACCACTCTCACCCCCCAAATATTAGACCATTTGTCTCCATTGCCCTGCAAAGAATTTTCACAAGAACAGTTCCGTCATTGATCCCAAAGAGTCAGCTTCTCACTTTGATTTATCACCACAACCTTTTGAATGACAGGAAGGTAGACAAATTAAAGGCAAGGTTACAATATACTAAACTTTAAGGACCAAGAACTGGTTTATCTTACAGTTACTTTCACTTTGTCTTACAAGAAGCACAAAAGAGCTTTAACTTTTCTTGAACAGTTCCAGTCATACCTCAGTAGTTCTTTAACTCAACTGTATATGATCAGTTAAATTAATGCATTACTATCTAATAGGGATTTATTTCAAGCAACTGAGTCACTGGAATTAAAATGACAACTGTTTTTGATGCTTTAGGTTATTTCATTTCCTTATTCTTCTACATGAAAAATATTATGACCATTGATGTTTAATAGAGTAGTGAAAATTGGGACAGATGCTGAAATCATCAAGCATTTCTGAACCTCAGAACTCTTCAGCTTAATGAAATTTTAGTGAGAAAGTAAAATAACGGTATATTTGATGTCACACTATTCAGTAATTTTATTGTAGTAAACAAATGAATTTATACAATGCTTGGTAAATAGGGAACGAATGTCAGGATCACAAATCTTGAATCAGCACGGAGTTAGTATCAGTCTATCTTAACCAACATGGACTAGACCCAAGTATAGTAGCAGAGTCAACTCAAGAGCATGGGGGAAGGAATTAGCTGTAGTAAGGTTGATACAAGGAAAATCAAACTTTCTAATTCTTACTGGCAATACTTAATTATATATTTTATTGACAGAAACAGAATCTTTATTCACAAATCCAGACCAACAAGGGCAGGAAAGAAAAGCATTTAAAGAGAAGATATCCCAGGTTACAAGAGAACTATCTGACCGAGAAGTGGTAATTCACCCGGGCTGGTGCTTCATAAGCAAGACTGGACATGCAAGTAAGAAGATGCACAGTAAAATAGGTCAGAAAAATGGAAAAGATTTTTAACAGTGCATTTTGTTGCTATCTTCTATCTGTATCATTTCATCCTGGGCTATGTAGATTTGTCCTTCCAAAAGCATAGGCTATACAGGGGCCAGCCAACTATGGATCATGGACCAAGTCCAGCCTACCACCTGTTTCCATAAACTTTTATTGGAATGCAGCCACGTCCACTCATTTACATATTATCTATAGCTGTCTTTGTGTTACAATGGCAGAGTTGAGTAGTTGTTTCAACCGAATGGCACACAAAGCTGAAAATATTCACTATCTGGCTCTTTACAGAAAAAGTTCACCAACCCCAGGTCTTATATAGTACCTTCAGTAAACACAGAAATTGATACAAAAAAACTATGATTACTGTCATTACAATTTGGGGTAGGACTACCATTAAGGATATATTTAATTGTGGTTTTTCATATTCCTTAAATAAAAATATTTATGATAAAAATTTTATGGTGTATTATGGCTAACAGCTCTTGGTGAAATATTTTCCCACTATGATACCTCTGTAGATAGAGAAAGAGATAAAAATTTCACCACCAAAAAGTAAAACATCCAACCCCCTGCCACTGCTATGAGGAAGTCCCATTGAGCATAAGACATTTTATGGCCTTTCTTTGCTGTGTAAACCTAAATAGATATAAGAACCATCACGTCTGCCTAACTCTGCCTTTTATACCAAACACAACCCAGATTCATCCCTCCGGTGTGTGGCCACAACTGTTGGAAGCAGTCAGAATACCAGTCCTCACCTCCCTCAACATCTTTCTTGCTACATCTAATCAGAGCCCATAATGTAAAAAAAAAGGGGGGGGGAGACTGGGAAGTATGTGTGTTGGAGGAGGCAGAGAGAGTGATAAAAAGTAGCAGGATAGGACAATGCCTCAACTGAAAAGCACATGGTCACTGAGGGAGGAAGAGAGCCTTTGCAGCGGTGCATACTGGGGATTACAGTTTTTTTGTTTCACATCTTAAAAATGTAAGAGGGCTGAGCAGTGGAGGTAGAAAAAGATCCAATCTTAGTACAATAGGGACATACTAAATGGAAACCCTCAGACAAGGAGACATATTTCTTAGCATCTGGCTATGGATCCAAGAAGGGGAGTTAGCCAGGGGCAGGCCACTTACCCTTGCAGCTTTCGAGCAGTGGGTATGGACAGATTTCTCTTGATCAAGGATAAGTAAATAGAAGGCAAGGAACTTGGGAAAAACCCTGAAGAGCAAACAAAACTAATAATGTTCTGAAGATTCAGAGAAAGAGTAGACTTCTGAAAACTACACCTATAAGATCTTAAAAAAAAAAAAAAAGGACTTAAAGGCAATTTTGCAACTTCAGTAAGATGCAAGAAAATGCAGTCTTTATTAAATGGAAGCAAGCAGCAATAAAGAAAGAATAAGCATTAGTATAAAAAACTAGATGAACCAGTGAGAGGAAAAATAAGGAAGAATTAAAAGAAAATTAAAGTGAAATAGTCAAATTAAAATCAATACTAGAAGTGGTAAATACAAACTCAAGAAGCTCTCTCCATATGAAGAGGAAAGACACAAAGTGAAAAATGGTAAGAAAGAACATGATTGATAATAAGGGGGAGGGGAGCAATCCAAGAATCATTATAACTTTCTGGAGAAATGAGAATAATTGGAATTAATATGATTAAATCAAAACCATAACTGGAGAAAGCATTTAAAAAACTAGAATACAGACTGAAAGGGCTTCACCATATTCTAGGCAACAAGGTGAAAAGACACCTCACCTAGAAATATCCTGAAAAACTTTTTTGATTATAAAGATAAAGATACAACCTGCAAGAATCCAACAGACTAAAATTAGCTGAACACAATGGAATAGAAAGCAGACAGACATCAGACTTTCCCACCAGGGCACTAGATTTCAGGATTCAGTGGAAAAGAGTCCACAGAGTTGGGATGTGAAGAAATTAATAATGGCTCCCAATTTTTGACCCCTCCAATTATACCTAATGTATGTGGGCAATAAGAAAATGATTTTCAGGGGCGCCTGGGTGGCTCAGTCAGTTAAGCATCTGACTTCGGCTCAGGTCATGATCTTGCAGTTCATGAGGTCGAGCCTCATGTTGAGCTCTGCTAATAGCTCAGAGCCTGGAGCCCGCTTCAGATTTTGTGTCCTCCCCCCCTCTGCCCCTCCCCTGTTTGTGCTCTGTCTCTCTCTCTCTTTCTCAAAAATAAATAAACATTAAAATTTTTTTTAAATAATAATTTTCAAACACTTAGTGGCTGAGAAGACATACAATCTTCTACCTTTCTTGAAAGAAGATTCAAAGATGAGGTTCAACCTACTCAGATTAATCAACATGGGGAATGGAAAAATTATAGTATTTTAAAAAATTGGTGGTAATATCATCAGAAACAACTCTCATCAGATCGAACAGACCATTTTAATGTACCTACAAAAATGTGGATGGGTCAGAGCTCTGTTCACAAGGCATCTGGACAAAAGTTGAAAGCAAGCAATTTCAGTATAAATTTACATCCCTCCCTAAGGGAACAACACCCTGTTTGAACATATGATATTTCTTTTTGTCAGAGATTATCACCAACTTCTCTTTTATTGTTATTAATTTATTTTTTAATTTAAATCCAAGTTAGTTAACATAGAGTGTAATAATGATTTCAAAAATAGAATTTAGTGATTCATCACTTACATATGACACCCAGTGCTCATCCCAACAAGTGCCCTCCTTAATGCCCATCGCCCAGTTAGCCCATCTCCCCACTCAACACCCTGGCAGCAACCCTCAGTTTATTCTCTGTATTAAAGAATCTCTTATGGTTTGTCTCCTTGTTTTTATCTTATATTTGCTTCCATCCCTCTATGTTCATCTGTTTTATTAATTCCACATATGAGTGAAATTATATATTTGTCTTTCTCTGACTTATTTTGCTTAGTATAATACACTATAGTTCCATCCACGTTGCTGCAAATGGAAAGATTTCATTCATTTTGATTGTTGAGTAATATTCCATTATATATTATATATATAATCAGCATTATATATATTGCTGAGTATATTCCATTATATATACCACATCTTCTTTATCCATTTGCTGAGTAATATTCATATATATATATATATATATATATATATATATATATATATACATACACACACACATACCACATCTTCTTTATCCATTCATCAGGCAATGGACATTTGGGCTTTCTCCATACTTTGGCTATTGTCAATAGTGCTGCTGTAAACATCGGGGTGCATGTGCCCCTTCAAATCACTCCTATATCCTTTGGATAAATACCTAGTAGTGCAATTGCTAGGTTATAGGGCAGTTCTATTTTTAATTTTTTGAGGAACCTCCATTCTATTTTCAAGAGTGGCTGCAGCACTTTGCATTCCCACCAGCAGTGCAACAAAGATCCTCTCTCTCTGAATCCTTGCCAACATCTGTTGTTGCCTAAGTTGTTAATGTTAGCTATTCTGACAAGTGTTAGGTAGTAGCTCATTGTGGTTTTGATTTGTATTTCCCTGATAATGAGCAATGTTGATCATCTTTTCATGTGTCTGTTAGCCATCTGGATGTCTTCTTTGGAAAAATGTTTATTCATGTCTTTTGTCCATTTCTTCACTGGATTGTTTTTTGGGTGTTGAGTTTGATAAGTTCTTTATCTCATATGTCATTTGCACATGTCTTCTCCCATTCCTTCAGTTGCCTTTCAGTTTTGCTGATTGTTTCCTTCGCTTTGCAGAAGTTTTTTATCTTGATGACGTCCCAATAGCTCATTTTTGCTTTTGTTTCCCTTGCCTCTGGAGACGTTGAGTGAGAAGTGGCTGCAGCCAAGGTCAAAGAGGTTTTGGCCTGCTTTCTCCTCAAGGATTTTGATGGCTTCCTGTCTTACATTTAGGTCTTTCATCCATTTTGAGTTTATTTTTGTGTATGGTGTAAGAAAGTGGTCCAGGTTCATTCCTCTTGTGTGTTGCTGTCCAGTTTTCCCAACACCATTTGCTGAAGAGATTGTTTTTATTCCATTGGATATTCTTTCCTGCTTTGTCAAAGATTAGTTGGCCATACCTTTGTGGGTCTATTTCTGGGTTCTCTGTTCTGTTCCATTGATCTATGTGTCTGGTTTTGTGCCAGTGCCATACTGTCTTGATGATTACAGCTTTGTAATATAGCTTGAAGTCTGGACTTGTGATGCTTCTAGCTTTGGTTTTATTTCTCAATCTTTTCATTGAGGGCTGATTTGTGACCCAGTATGTGATCTATTATGGAGAATATTCCATGTGAACTTGAGAAGAATGTGTATTCTGCTGGTTTAGAATGAAATGTTCTGAATATCATCTGTTAAGTCCATCTCGTCTAGTGTGTCATTCAAAGCCATTGTCCCCTTGTTGATTTTCTGCTTAGATGATCTGTCCATTGTTGTAAGTGGGGTGTTGAAGTCCCCTACTATTATGGTACTATTATCAATGAGTTTCTTTGTGATTAATTGATTTATATATTTGGGTGCTATCACATTGGGCTCATAAATGTTTACAATTGTTAGATTTTCTTGGTGAATAGACCCCTTAATTATGATATAATGCCCTTCTTCACCTCTTGTTACAGTCTTTATTTTAAAATCTAGTTTTTCTGATATAAGTATGGCCACTCCAACTTTCTTTTGATGACCATTAGCATGATAGATGGTTCTCCAACTCCTTGCTTTCAATCTTCAGGTGTCTTTAGGTCGAAAATGAGTCTCTTGTGGGGCACCTGGGTGGCTTAGTCAGTTAAATGTCTGACTTTGGCCCTGGTCATCATCTCACGATTTGTGGTTTGAGCCCCTCATCAGGCTCTATGCTGACAGCTCAGAGCCTGAAGCCTGCTTCGGATTCTGTGTTTCCCTCTCTCTCTCTGCCCTTCCCCCACTCATACTCTGTGTCTCTTCCTCTCAAAAATAAACAAACATTAAAAAAATTTTGAAGTAGTTCTTGTAAGCAGCATATAGATGGTCTTGTTTTCTCATCCATTCTTATACCCTATGTCTTTTGATTGGAGCATTTAGTCCATTTAGATTTAGAGTGAGTACAGAAAGATATGAATTTAGTGCCATTGTGTTGCCTGTAGAGTTGATGTTTCTGGTGATGTTCTCTGGTCCTTTCTAGTCTTTGTTACTTTGGTGTTTTGTTTTGTTTTTTCTTTTCTCCAAAGAGTCCCCTTTAAAATTTCTTGCAGGGCTGGTTTAGTGGTCACGAACTCCTCTAGCTTTTATTTGTCTGGGAAACTCTTTATCTCTCCTTCTATTTTGAATGACAACTTTGCTGGATAAAGAATTCTTGGCCACATATTTTTCCGATTCAGCATGTTGAATATATCCTGCCACGCCTTTCTGGCCTGCCAAGTTTCTGTGGATAGGTCTGCTGCATATCTGATCTATCTTCCCTTATAGGTTAAGGACTTTTTTCCCTTGCTGCTTTCATAATTCTTTCCTTATCTCTGTATTTTGTGAATTTGACTATGATGTGCCTTGTTGATGGTCATTTTTTGTTGAATCAAATGGGAGTTCTCTGGATTATCCCAGCCTCTAAAATGTGATTACAACCATGAAACAAAAAAATATATCCACATTTGCCTACAAAAAAATTGGAATGAATTACCCCCAAAATATATGTGGTGTTTTTGAATGGTAGAAATATAGATGATCATTTTCTGCTTTTCTGCCTTTTCCAAACTTTGCTTAGTAAGTACAGATTCCTTTTACAATTTAAAAGAAAAAAAAAACTGTTACATTAAAAATCAAGTTTTTTCTGGAGCTCAAGACCTGGAAATACACTTTTTCTGATGGACTTGTGTGTTTTTAACACTTAATGAGTTAATGCATATAAAATAGTTGCAATCATGTTCAAGTCTGTTAGTGACTATTGTTATTGTGATTATTACTATACATAAATGTTATATAACTCAACATTTTGGAAGGCTATATAGTATAATGGTTAAAAATATGAGTCAGGTGGGGCACCTGGGAGGCTTAGTCAGTTGAGCATCCATCTTCGGCTCAGGCCCCATGATCTCACAGTTTGTGAGTTTGAGACTTGCATTGGGCTCACTGCTGTCAGCACGGAGCCTACTTCAGATCCTCTGCCCCCCTCTCTCACTGCCTCTCTACCACTCACCCTTTCTCTCTCTCTCAAAAATAAATAAACATTAAAAAAAAATATGAGTCGGGTGTGGCCTGTTGAATTTGTGATGCAGAATTGACTAGGTTAGAAGCACTGCTACTTCCTAACTGTGGTACCTTAAGCAAGTCACTTAAGCTCTCCATATCTCAGTTTTATCTACCAGCAAGAGGGGATGATAATAATGGTTCTTACTTAATCAGGTTTTTATGAGAACTACAAAGCCCTTAAAATTAATGACTGGCACATAATAAATGCCAAAACTGTGGTGATGGTGATGACGATGATGATGGTAGAAGGTAGACAGTGGGGATGATGTTACCATCAAAAGCCTAAATTTTATAATGCCCCTTTATATCATCAGAAAATCTCATATTTAACAATAATATTAAATCAAGAAAAATATTTCTAAATAATCTGAGAGTTGTTTTTCTAAAGTATGTGATGGCAAAAATACAAACTTAATGATACAAGAGTGATTAAAATCAACCTATTTTTAAGCCTCCAGAATGCTTGTATATCAGCTAGCTCTAAAGTATGGTACCAAATTTCATCTTTTTAAATTAATTATGTATACCAGTGCAAACTATATGTGAGTGCAGTGTTTGAAGCTAGAGTTTGTGTTTAATGTTTTTAAAAATGGGAACTAGCACTTTCAGTTATTCCAATATCTATCCCCCTAACATGCAGTCCATTAAGGTTTCAAAGATGTAAAGCAGAAGGCTCACAATGTGGTGTTTCCTCCATGCCTCCTCCCACTTTCCTTATTGCAATGGTGGCAAACCGCTTAATTACCCTTCATACACAAGGGAACTGAATCCTGGAAAGTGCTAAATCAAAATGCCCCAACACTACAGCGTCCTCTGAATGTGAGATATTGTGCAACTCTACAGAGAAGCTCATTTGTAATCTCAGCACTGGGAGAAGACTTTGTGATGAATTGGGAGATGTGACATGAGCATGGTGGTTGTGGTAGGGTGGGTAATACAATCTAGTCTTTCAATTAGATACATTTTCCCTTTATTTGGCATTTAGCATTTCTTGTCTAATTGCCTTTTGTCTGCCTTTAAAAATATTGCCCAATTGTCACAATATGCCATGTTATTGATTTTGTTTTATTTGACACAAAGTACTGCTCTGTATCAACTGAATGTTGGCTTCCAGCTTTTCCTTAGATCAAAAATGAGCTGTTTTTCAACTGGAGGCAAACTCCTTTCATGGTTATCTGTCAACTGCCAAGGAACATCCATAGGAGCCTCTGGAAGAGTAAAAACTATAAAATACCATGTATACCACATTTATTTGCCATTGATTTTCTCTTCTAAATTTGTGTGAAGAGTCTAATGTTTTGAAAATCAGATGAACTTTAAATGAAGAACAAAATCCCACCATTTTTTAAAGCTTCCCAGAGAAGATTTGAATAACTTGAATCATTATCTTATAAGAATTAAAAAGTACACATCTGGATAGTCATGTTCAAAGACATGCATATGTCTTTAAAAGCAAGACTATACCTATGCACTGAGACACAATACCTGATCGTATTACTGGCTTTTCCAGATGTTTAGCTTGACATTTTTGCAACATCTGCAACCGCCTTCTTTGTAGGTACCCTCAAGGCTCACTTTCATTACGTAAAGATTAGCCTAAATGGCTGATAATTAGACCTATCTATAGCTTCTAACAGTAAAAGAAACATCTCAAGGGTGATCTCCAAAAGTATAAGGAAAACAAAACTGCCTTTGCTTCTTTTTCCTAGTACTTTTGAGGCCTGCCTGACAAACTCAGAAGAGGCTCAAATTCCTGAACAGTGAAGTTAATAGTCTATGAAGGATCCATTTAGAGGCTGTCTTCCTTACCTGGTTACAAAACAGAGGTTGACACTGAGCTGTGAAGCACTGGGCGACCCCATTTCTACACACACATTTAGCACACCGACTCAGTGGCCAGTCTTCCCCATCCTGGAATACACGGCCTTCATAGGAACAAGGTTCTGGAAGGTCAGAAAAAATAAGGATTACTGGGGGGATTGTACTTGCTGATCCCAGGGCTGACTGCATGGGTGTGTAGCCAGTATAGTCACACAGGGCCCTGTGGTTGGGGGCGCTCAGACTTGGGGATTAAAACTCTGCAGTCAGGGGCACCTGGGTGGCTCAGTCAGTTATGTGCCTTACTCTTGATTTTGGCTCAGGTCAGGATCTCAAGGTTTGTGAGTTGGAGCCCCATGTTGGGATTCACCCTGGGGAGCCTGCTTGATATTATATATAGATGATGATATAGATGATATAGATATAGATAGATATAGATTAGATATATAGAGATAGAGATAGAGATAGAGATAGAGATAGATATATGTCCCTCTCTTTCTGCCCCTCCCTTTCTCTCTCTGTGTCTCTCTTTCAAAATAAATAAACAAACTTTAAAGAAAAAAAACTCTGCAGTCACAGTATGGAGTTCTTAATAACTTCCTAAGTTTTGTAAGTGAAGTCTGGTGAGACAACGTAACATGTGCTGGGGAGCCTCAACATGCATGGTCCTGCATTCCACTACCCCCTTGCCTTCCTGAGATGGGTTCTCAGCCACTTGCTTCCAAAATCACACTCAGTTGATGCGGAGAACAAAGGCAAAAGAAATGTAAGAAAAGATTAAATTTCCTCCGCAGCCCATTGACAAATACTTAAGACAGGGTGACCTTCCTCTAGGAACTCAGCTGCCTTGATATTAATGCTTTGTTAAGGGCAAAAGGCAACCTTAGTCTGACATTAGCCCGACCTCCAGGATCCTATAAGTCTTCTTAAACTTATAAAAATCCCTTTAGAAACTTCCTTTACCTCTACCACCCCAACCAAGATATATGTTAGTAATCATCCTCCAAGCATATGGCCCACTGATATCCATCTGAAGGACCTCATGTCTAAGGTTTTACTAGACAGTAGTAAATGATCCTAACAGCAGCTAGCTCCTCAAAGTCCTGGAAACCTTGCTTCCAAATTCCTTAGAGACTTATGCTATCCCTAACCCCCTTCCAATGAAAGTATATAATCAGTCACTCCTCACAACCCCAGCGCAGTTCTTTCTGCCCACAGATTCAGAAATCTGTGTTTTAATAAAACCACATTTTTTGCACCAAATATGTCTCAAGAATTCTTTCTTGACTGTTCATTCCTGGACCCCGACATCACTGTGAACACTGCCATCTTGCACCCACAGCAGGGACCTGGATGCGGGTGCTAGGGAAGTACATGTGCCCTACGCACTAAGTAGCAGGATGTGGCCCTGGGGTGCCTGTAAGGTCTCTACCCGCCCGGGAAGTATCCCCACGCCTGAAGGAGTAGGTGATTAAATCGCAAATTAAAAACTTGACAGTTGAGAAAGACCACAGAAGAAAGACCCACTGCCTTTTGAACAAGGGGCCCTGTATTTTCATTTTGCACCTAGCAAATTATGAAGTTGGCCCTGGCTGATCCTCCAGTCTCTCCAGGCAAAATGCTTCCAATATGTCTTTCTCATGGAGGCCAAGAAGAAAGCCTCTTAAAGCATAAGAAAGGATCCCACAAATTCAGCCAGCCTACTCACCACCCACAAACTCTGTTGTTCAAGTATTTTTACTTGCAGGGTTATTTGGCCCAAAGCAGCTAGCTGTCAGTCCTCTTCTGGTGGATGACATCTGAAATGTGTGAGGCAAGCATTGTACTTTCATCATTTCCTAAGCATATTTTTTAATCCCTGTAATGGTTCTCCAGAGTAACGGATTGCCAGGAATGGAGTAACAGGGGATGAGAAAGAAACCAGGGTCTTTTCAAAGGGAAAAGGCAAAAATAAGAGTGTAGCTTCCAGGTATTATTAAATAAAAGAATATTTTTTGTAATCATATGCCAGGAGAGGATGTAATGCAGTAATGACAATAATTTGTATTTGTCGTGAAGTATACACTATTTAGTTATAAAAATGGGAGCGACATATAGTCCTAAACTGTAATAAAAGGAGGACTTGAACCAAGCACGGACTCCAAGGAAAGGACCTGGAAATGTGCCCCTGGCTTGCTGAACGGGGCCTCGGTCTGTAGGCAGGCATATTCTCCACAGTGAAGGTGCCATAGAGACAAATGAGTTACCGGCTTCTTGCTCTGTGTGCCTTGGAGAAAGATGTTATGTCATTTCAAAGACCAGCCAGCAGAATTAGTGCTAGTGATGCTACATGGAGAAGTGATTTGTTCATTCTTCTCTCTGCCAAGAGGCAGAAGGAGCTACGTTGGCCCTTATGGAACCATATCAGAGAATCTCGTCCCTCCTCTTTTTCCTTCTTGGGAGCTGCGTATGCAGAGGGATGCATCTGGCCAGCACAAAATAAATAAATCAGAAACTTGCAGAATCCCAAATCTGGAATGGAGCTTGGAGATCAGTTCCAGCCTCACTCTCTGCAACATTGCTTCTGCCAAGTGCAAGGATCCAACTTGGTTCCAGTAAAGAACCGGGTTAGGGGTCTTTGAGCCACACTGAGCAAGAAAAAGTTGGGATGTCACCACGTAAACCTCAAAGGCAAAGAGGGTTTCTTTCCAGAAGTTCATACTCACTCCCAGGGCCCACACAGACTGGGCAGCAGCTCCCTTCGGGGATGAATTCCAGCTCCTGCTGTGTGCACAACAGCGGTGGACATGGCTGGGGCATGCATCGGACTTCCCCATGCGTACACGAGCACACACTGCACGGGGAGGAGGCCCACTCTGTCCCATGCTGGGGGTGAGGGGAAAAAAGAATAACAAGGTTATTGTCAGAATATAGCTTTCATCTGACCAGACAGAAGCAAACCTCTTACACAAATGAAGGACAGTGCTCAGGAGAGATGGAAGAAGGCTCTAGGCTTACAAGGTTAAGACCAGGATTTATAATGTTCCAAGCCAGAGACCAATTAAAAACCTGAATTTTCTTTTCTTTTTAGTATCCCTAAGATTTATATTTGAAAATTTCAGAAATGCACAAAAAGAAAATAAAAGGTACCCTAACCCCAATCATTTAAAAAATTCTATAAAGTCTAAAGTAAAATATACACACATATACATACATATATTTACTGAATTCTTTATAATGGTCCTATTATTTTCAATAGCTCTCACTCTGTTCCTCTTTCTCTCTCTCTTTCTTCTTTCTCTTTTTTTGCCTTTATTTTTTAAAACCCTGATTAGTTCCCATATTCCTCTTTTCCTATCCTTCCTCCTCCCTGTCCCCCTCTGCCTCTCTCCTGCTCCAATAATCTTTAGGTCCTGGGGAAATACGACAGCCAGCAAGAGGCATCTGCTTCAGCCAGCTCTTCCACAAACTACAGAGCCAACTCTGAGCCCATCTACATACACAGAATGCTGCTAATCCACTTCAGGTTGGGATATGATGTTCCCAAAGCTAGCACTGTATCAGCGATCTAACAGATCCCTGTTTCGAGTTCTATGACTTACTGAGTACCAAAAATATTTAAATGAGCCCCCCTCAGATATGATGCAGATTGGGGGTGGTGAACACTGAATATAAAAAGCTACAAATATGTTGATTGCCTGGGGAAGTCGCTGTCAAAATATGGCAGAATGGAATAATGGTGGCCTTTTACAAGATGTGTGTGTGTGGGGAGGGGGGGGATAAGTTTAATGAATGAAATTTTCCTCCTATAACATTTTCTTAAATATTTGGAGACTGATTTCCTTTGCCTCTATTAAATGCAACATATGATGATAACTGATCCAGCACAAATCATGTATAGATTTCTACTAAAAACATCACACATTCCAGGTGCTCAATCACCTAAATATAATCTGGGGATTACAACTGTGCGACTGAGAAGCATAAAAAATAAATGTCCCCTTGCTTCTCAAGCTAGCATCCAGAATAGTTATTCAGCATTCCCAAACACAAAAGAACTCTGTCTTACCTAAACAAGTCAGTACCCCTTTATTCTGCAAATTACAGCCAGGTTGCAAGCAAGCCACGTCTGACGTTACTAATAACCTGTGCTATTATTATAATGATAGTAATAGGCACTCACAGTCATTCAATTATTTGGGAACCGAGTCCTCACCTTACTGTCATGAAGATTACTTTCTTCTAGATGGACTTACTGGAGCACAAGAGAACAATAATGCAAGTATGCACTGAGTCAGATGCATCAAGTGTTTCCTTGGAAGCTCCCAGCTCAGCCCTCCCTGCCTTAGGAACTGTGGGTGAGTGACTTAATCTTTCTAAATCTCAGCTTTCTGGTCTGAAAAACTGAAATGGTATGACAACATCCCCTTCACTGGGTTACTATAAGGATTATATGAGGTAGTTTTTTAAAGAGCAGGCAAGGGAGAGGAAGGGTGGCAGGTAGAGGGTACTCAATCCTCTCCCCTCTTTCCACTGTGTTGAGTTCACAGCCCTCCTCCTCCTTTTCACACCCGTGTGCCATCTGTGACCATAGAAATGGACATAAATATCAAGGCCAAGTCCTCTACCACCAATTTTTATTTCTGCTATAATTAAATATAAAATTTCAAATTTAGTACAGCATATAAGTGGGCAAGCCCACAACTTGCTAATAAACTATTAACTAATAAAAGATAGGGGGCAAGTCACCTTTATACTTTGAAAAGCCTAAGCATAAAAGCAAAGACAGAAACTATAAGAGAAAAACTGATAGGTTCTAATGAGTTAAAATTTTATTTTTTTAAGTTTATTTATTTTTGAGAAAGAGAGGGTGTGTGTGTGCACAAGCAGTGGAGGGTCAGAGAGAGAGGGAGACACAGAACCCAAAGCAAGATCCAGGCTCTGAGCTATCAGCACAGAGCCCGATGCAGGGCTCGAACCCACGAACCATGAGATCATGACGTGAGCCGAAGTCAGACGCTTAACCAACTGAGCCACCCAGTCGCCCCTCTAATGAATTAAAATTTTAAAAGTCTGTCAAAAATACATTATAAACAAAGTCAAAAGGCAAATGACAAGCTGATAAAAATTGCAAATTATATTAATTAGAACTAAACTCTATTATATAAAGTCATTTCCAAGCAGTAAGAAAAAAAACAACAGAAAACAAGCTTATAGAATATTTAATGCTATAAATTGCAAAGAAATACTAATTAAAATAAAATTGGATAATACTTCTTAATATCAGATATGGGAAGAGTTTAAAATTCATAGTAGTGTTGGTGAAACAGCAGTGGAATGGCATTTTCTCCTTCACAGAGCCTTCCCTCACCACAGCACCTGGAATACTCAGCCAGGTGGGGCTTACCCAGGGTAATCACACCTGAAGAAAGGCGGCACGAGCCGTGATATTCCCACTGGATTTCTCATTAGACACAGACAACTTAAAATTGAATTTTAATGATCACAGATGTCACAGCTTCAATAATCAAAACCTTTAGATGCTTTGCCTGGGTGGCTCGGTCGGTTAAACGTCCGACTTCGGCTCAGGACATGATCTCACACTCCGTGAGTTTGAACCCCGCATCAGGATCTGTGCTGACAGCTTCTAGAGCTCAGAGCCTGGAGCGTGCTTTGGATCCTGTCTCCCTCTCTCTCTGCCCCTCCCCTGCTCGCACTCTATCTCTCTCTCTCAAAAATAAATAAACATTAAAACAAATTAAAAAAATCTTTAGCTGCTTTGACCGACTAATTTCACTTAAAAGAAGTTATCTGAAGAAAGTGATCAACAATACACAAAATGTTTAAATATAAGGAATTCCATTTCGTTGTTCTTTATGTACCAAAGTTGGAAATATGATCATGAAAATTAGAAGCTATACAAATCCCTAACAATAGGAAATCATGTTCTCCAAGGTGTGCCAGGGAACTATACACAACACGTTATATTTAAAAAGACATAAACTGTACACACAGTATAATTATAATTACGTAAGAACATATATCTCTATCTATCCATCTCCCCTGCTACCTCCTCTCCAAAAAACTGAGAGAACACCGACAGTGATTTTCATAGCTTGAGAATTACCAATGATGTTTTTTCTGCTTATACACTTTTTTAT